>NW_027362763.1:10255391-11675482 GCF_046119375.1 Phyllobates terribilis | reverse complement strand
TACTATAATACTGCCCCCTATGTACAAGAATATAACTACTATAATACTTCCCCCTATGTACAAGAATATAACTACTATAATACTGCCCCCTATGTACAAGAATATAACTACTATAATACTGCTCCCTATGTACAAGAATATAACTACTATAATACTGCCCCCTATGTACAGGAATATAACTACTATAATACTGCCCCCTATGTACAAGAATATAACTACTATAATACTGCCCCTATGTACAAGAATATAACTACTATAATACTGCCCCTATGTACAAGAATATTACTACTATAATACTGCCCCCTATGTACAAGAATATAACTACTATAATACTGCCCCCTATGTACAAGAATATAACTACTATAATACTGCCCTTATGTACAAGAATATAACTACTATAATACTGCTCCTATGTACAAGAATATAACTACTATAATACTGCTCCTATGTACAAGAATATAACTACTATAATACTGCCCCTATGTACAAGAATATAACTACTATAATACTGCCCCTATGTACAAGAATATAACTACTATAATACTGCCCCCTATGTACAAGAATATAACTACTATAATACTGCTCCTATGTACAAGAATATAACTACTATAATACTGCTCCCTATGTACAAGAATATAACTACTATAATACTGCTCCTATGTACAAGAATATAACTACTATAATACTGCTCCTATGTACAAGAATATAACTACTATAATACTGCTCCTATGTACAATAATATAACTACTATAATACTGCTCCTATGTACAAGAATATAACTACTATAATACTGCTCCTATGTACAAGAATATAACTACTATAATACTACTCCTATGTACAAGAATATAACTACTATAATACTGCCCCCATGTACAAGAATATAACTATTATAATACTGCTCCTATGTACAAGAATATAACTACTATAATACTGCTCCCTATGTACAAGAATATAACTACTATAATACTGCTCCTATGTACAAGAATATAACTACTATAATACTGCTCCTATGTACAAGAATATAACTACTATAATACTGCCCCCTATGTACAAGAATATAACTACTATAATACTGCCCCTATGTACAAGAATATAACTACTATAATACTGCCCCCTATGTACAAGAATATAACTACTATAATACTGCTCCTATGTACAAGAATATAACTACTATAATACTGCTCCCTATGTACAAGAATATAACTACTATAATACTGCTCCTATGTACAAGAATATAACTACTATAATACTGCTCCTATGTACAAGAATATAACTACTATAATACTGCCCCCTATGTACAAGAATATAACTACTATAATACTGCCCCTATGTACAGGAATATAACTACTATAATACTGCCCCCTATGTACAAGAATATAACTACTATAATACTGCTCCTATGTACAAGAATATAACTACTATAATACTGCTCCCTATGTACAAGAATATAACTACTATAATACTGCTCCTATGTACAAGAATATAACTACTATAATACTGCTCCTATGTACAAGAATATAACTACTATAATACTGCTCCTATGTACAATAATATAACTACTATAATACTGCTCCTATGTACAGGAATATAACTACTATAATACTGCTCCTATGTACAAGAATATAACTACTATAATACTACTCCTATGTACAAGAATATAACTACTATAATACTACCCCCATGTACAAGAATATAACTATTATAATACTGCTCCTATGTACAAGAATATAACTACTATAATACTGCTCCTATGTACAAGAATATAACTACTATAATACTGCTCCTATGTACAAGAATATAACTACTATAATACTGCTCCTATGTACAAGAATATAACTACTATAATACTGCCCCTATGTACAAGAATATAACTACTATAATACTGCCCTTATGTACAAGAATATTACTACTATAATACTGCCCCCTATGTACAAGAATATAACTACTATAATACTGCCCCCTATGTACAAGAATATAACTACTTTAATACTGCCCTTATGTACAAGAATATAACTACTATAATACTGCTCCTATGTACAAGAATATAACTACTATAATACTGCCCCTATGTACAAGAATATAACTACTATAATACTGCCCCCTATGTACAAGAATATAACTACTATAATACTGCTCCTATGTACAAGAATATAACTACTATAATACTGCCCCCTATGTACAGGAATATAACTACTATAATACTGCCCCTATGTACAAGAATATAACTACTATAATACTGCCCCCTATGTACAAGAATATAACTACTATAATACTGCCCATATGTACAAGAATATAACTACTATAATACTGCCCCCTATGTACAAGAATATAACTACTATAATACTGCCCATATGTACAAGAATATAACTACTATAATACTGCCCCCTATGTACAAGAATATAACTACTATAATACTGCCCCTATGTACAAGAATATAACTACTATAATACTGCCCCTATATACAAGAATATAACTACTATAATACTGCTCCTATGTTCAAGAATATAACTACTATAATACTGCCCCCTATGTACAAGAATATAACTACTATAATACTTCCCCCTATGTACAAGAATATAACTACTATAATACTGCCCCCTATGTACAAGAATATAACTACTATAATACTGCTCCTATGTACAAGAATATAACTACTATAATACTGCTCCTATGTACAAGAATATAACTACTATAATACTGCCCCCTATGTACAAGAATATAACTACTATAATACTGCTCCTATGTACAAGAATATAACTACTATAATACTGCCCCTATGTACAAGAATATAACTACTATAACACTGCTCCTATGTACAAGAATATAACTACTATAATACTGCCCTTATGTACAAGAATATTACTACTATAATACTGCCCCCTATGTACAAGAATATAACTACTATAATACTGCCCCCTATGTACAAGAATATAACTACTATAATACTGCCCTTATGTACAAGAATATAACTACTATAATACTGCCCCCTTTGTACAAGAATATAACTACTATAATTCTGCCCCTATGTACAAGAATATAACTACTATAATACTGCTCCTATGTACAAGAATATAACTACTATAATACTGCTCCTATGTACAAGAATATAACTACTATAATACTGCCCCCTATGTACAAGAATATAACTACTATAATACTGCTCCTATGTACAAGAATATAACTACTATAATACTGCCCCCTATGTACAGGAATATAACTACTATAATACTGCCCCTATGTACAAGAATATAACTACTATAATACTGCCCCTATGTACAAGAATATAACTACTATAATACTGCCCTTATGTACAAGAATATTACTACTATAATACTGCCCCCTATGTACAAGAATATAACTACTATAATACTGCCCCCATGTACAAGAATATAACTATTATAATACTGCTCCTATGTACAAGAATATAACTACTATAATACTGCTCCTATGTACAAGAATATAACTACTATAATACTGCTCCTATGTACAAGAATATAACTACTATAATACTGCCCCCTATGTACAAGAATATAACTACTATAATACTGCCCCTATGTACAAGAATATAACTACTATAATACTGCCCCCTATGTACAAGAATATAACTACTATAATACTGCTCCTATGTACAAGAATATAACTACTATAATACTGCTCCCTATGTACAAGAATATAACTACTATAATACTGCTCCTATGTACAAGAATATAACTACTATAATTCTGCTAATATGTACAAGAATATAACTACTATAATACTGCCCCCTATGTACAAGAATATAACTACTATAATACTGCCCCTATGTACAAGAATATAACTACTATAATACTGCCCCCTATGTACAAGAATATAACTACTATAATACTGCTCCTATGTACAAGAATATAACTACTATAATACTGCTCCCTATGTACAAGAATATAACTACTATAATACTGCTCCTATGTACAAGAATATAACTACTATAATACTGCTCCTATGTACAAGAATATAACTACTATAATACTGCTCCTATGTACAATAATATAACTACTATAATACTGCTCCTATGTACAAGAATATAACTACTATAATACTGCTCCTATGTACAAGAATATAACTACTATAATACTACTCCTATGTACAAGAAGATAACTACTATAATACTGCTCCTATGTACAAGAATATAACTACTATAATACTGCTCCTATGTACAAGAATATAACTACTATAATACTGCCCCCTATGTACAAGAATATAACTACTATAATACTGCCCCTATGTACAAGAATATAACTACTATAATACTGCCCCCTATGTACAAGAATATAACTACTATAATACTGCTCCTATGTACAAGAATATAACTACTATAATACTGCTCCCTATGTACAAGAATATAACTACTATAATACTGCTCCTATGTACAAGAATATAACTACTATAATACTGCTCCTATGTACAAGAATATAACTACTATAATACTGCTCCTATGTACAATAATATAACTACTATAATACTGCTCCTATGTACAAGAATATAACTACTATAATACTGCTCCTATGTACAAGAATATAACTACTATAATACTACTCCTATGTACAAGAATATAACTACTATAATACTGCCCCCATGTACAAGAATATAACTATTATAATACTGCTCCTATGTACAAGAATATAACTACTATAATACTGCTCCTATGTACAAGAATATAACTACTATAATACTGCTCCTATGTACAAGAATATAACTACTATAATACTGCCCCCTATGTACAAGAATATAACTACTATAATACTGCCCTCTATGTACAAGAATATAACTACTATAATACTGCCCTTATGTACAAGAATATTACTACTATAATACTGCCCCCTATGTACAAGAATATAACTACTATAATACTGCCCCCTATGTACAAGAATATAACTACTTTAATACTGCCCTTATGTACAAGAATATAACTACTATAATACTGCTCCTATGTACAAGAATATAACTACTATAATACTGCCCCTATGTACAAGAATATAACTACTATAACACTGCTCCTATGTACAAGAATATAACTACTATAATACTGCCCTTATGTACAAGAATATTACTACTATAATACTGCCCCCTATGTACAAGAATATAACTACTATAATACTGCCCCCTATGTACAAGAATATAACTACTTTAATACTGCCCTTATGTACAAGAATATAACTACTATAATACTGCCCCCTATGTACAAGAATATAACTACTATAATTCTGCCCCTATGTACAAGAATATAACTACTATAATACTGCTCCTATGTACAAGAATATAACTACTATAATACTGCCCCCTATGTACAAGAATATAACTACTATAATACTGCTCCTATGTACAAGAATATAACTACTATAATACTGCCCCCTATGTACAAGAATATAACTACTATAATACTACCCCCATGTACAAGAATATAACTATTATAATACTGCTCCTATGTACAAGAATATAACTACTATAATACTGCTCCTATGTACAAGAATATAACTACTATAATACTGCTCCTATGTACAAGAATATAACTACTATAATACTGCTCCTATGTACAAGAATATAACTACTATAATACTGCCCCCTATGTACAAGAATATAACTACTATAATACTGCCCTTATGTACAAGAATATTACTACTATAATACTGCCCCCTATGTACAAGAATATAACTACTATAATACTGCCCCCTATGTACAAGAATATAACTACTTTAATACTGCCCTTATGTACAAGAATATAACTACTATAATACTGCTCCTATGTACAAGAATATAACTACTATAATACTGCCCCTATGTACAAGAATATAACTACTATAATACTGCCCCCTATGTACAAGAATATAACTACTATAATACTGCTCCCTATGTACAAGAATATAACTACTATAATACTGCCCCCTATGTACAGGAATATAACTACTATAATACTGCCCCTATGTACAAGAATATAACTACTATAATACTGCCCCCTATGTACAAGAATATAACTACTATAATACTGCCCATATGTACAAGAATATAACTACTATAATACTGCCCCCTATGTACAAGAATATAACTACTATAATACTGCCCATATGTACAAGAATATAACTACTATAATACTGCCCCCTATGTACAAGAATATAACTACTATAATACTGCCCCTATGTACAAGAATATAACTACTATAATACTGCCCCCTATATACAAGAATATAACTACTATAATACTGCTCCTATGTTCAAGAATATAACTACTATAATACTGCCCCCTATGTACAAGAATATAACTACTATAATACTTCCCCCTATGTACAAGAATATAACTACTATAATACTGCCCCCTATGTACAAGAATATAACTACTATAATACTGCTCCTATGTACAAGAATATAACTACTATAATACTGCTCCTATGTACAAGAATATAACTACTATAATACTGCCCCCTATGTACAAGAATATAACTACTATAATACTGCTCCTATGTACAAGAATATAACTACTATAATACTGCCCCTATGTACAAGAATATAACTACTATAACACTGCTCCTATGTACAAGAATATAACTACTATAATACTGCCCTTATGTACAAGAATATTACTACTATAATACTGCCCCCTATGTACAAGAATATAACTACTATAATACTGCCCCCTATGTACAAGAATATAACTACTATAATACTGCCCTTATGTACAAGAATATAACTACTATAATACTGCCCCCTTTGTACAAGAATATAACTACTATAATTCTGCCCCTATGTACAAGAATATAACTACTATAATACTGCTCCTATGTACAAGAATATAACTACTATAATACTGCTCCTATGTACAAGAATATAACTACTATAATACTGCCCCCTATGTACAAGAATATAACTACTATAATACTGCTCCCTATGTACAAGAATATAACTACTATAATACTGCCCCCTATGTACAGGAATATAACTACTATAATACTGCCCCTATGTACAAGAATATAACTACTATAATACTGCCCCTATGTACAAGAATATAACTACTATAATACTGCCCTTATGTACAAGAATATTACTACTATAATACTGCCCCCTATGTACAAGAATATAACTACTATAATACTGCCCCCATGTACAAGAATATAACTATTATAATACTGCTCCTATGTACAAGAATATAACTACTATAATACTGCTCCTATGTACAAGAATATAACTACTATAATACTGCTCCTATGTACAAGAATATAACTACTATAATACTGCTCCTATGTACAAGAATATAACTACTATAATACTGCCCCCTATGTACAAGAATATAACTACTATAATACTGCCCCTATGTACAAGAATATAACTACTATAATACTGCCCCCTATGTACAAGAATATAACTACTATAATACTGCTCCTATGTACAAGAATATAACTACTATAATACTGCTCCCTATGTACAAGAATATAACTACTATAATACTGCTCCTATGTACAAGAATATAACTACTATAATTCTGCTAATATGTACAAGAATATAACTACTATAATACTGCCCCCTATGTACAAGAATATAACTACTATAATACTGCCCCTATGTACAAGAATATAACTACTATAATACTGCCCCCTATGTACAAGAATATAACTACTATAATACTGCTCCTATGTACAAGAATATAACTACTATAATACTGCTCCCTATGTACAAGAATATAACTACTATAATACTGCTCCTATGTACAAGAATATAACTACTATAATACTGCTCCTATGTACAAGAATATAACTACTATAATACTGCTCCTATGTACAATAATATAACTACTATAATACTGCTCCTATGTACAAGAATATAACTACTATAATACTGCTCCTATGTACAAGAATATAACTACTATAATACTACTCCTATGTACAAGAATATAACTACTATAATACTGCTCCTATGTACAAGAATATAACTACTATAATACTGCTCCTATGTACAAGAATATAACTACTATAATACTGCCCCCTATGTACAAGAATATAACTACTATAATACTGCCCCTATGTACAAGAATATAACTACTATAATACTGCCCCCTATGTACAAGAATATAACTACTATAATACTGCTCCTATGTACAAGAATATAACTACTATAATACTGCTCCCTATGTACAAGAATATAACTACTATAATACTGCTCCTATGTACAAGAATATAACTACTATAATTCTGCTCCTATGTACAAGAATATAACTACTATAATACTGCCCCCTATGTACAAGAATATAACTACTATAATACTGCCCCTATGTACAAGAATATAACTACTATAATACTGCCCCCTATGTACAAGAATATAACTACTATAATACTGCTCCTATGTACAAGAATATAACTACTATAATACTGCTCCCTATGTACAAGATTATAACTACTATAATACTGCTCCTATGTACAAGAATATAACTACTATAATACTGCTCCTATGTACAAGAATATAACTACTATAATACTGCTCCTATGTACAATAATATAACTACTATAATACTGCTCCTATGTACAAGAATATAACTACTATAATACTGCTCCTATGTACAAGAATATAACTACTATAATACTACTCCTATGTACAAGAATATAACTACTATAATACTGCCCCCATGTACAAGAATATAACTATTATAATACTGCTCCTATGTACAAGAATATAACTACTATAATACTGCTCCTATGTACAAGAATATAACTACTATAATACTGCTCCTATGTACAAGAATATAACTACTATAATACTGCCCCCTATGTACAAGAATATAACTACTATAATACTGCCCCCTATGTACAAGAATATAACTACTATAATACTGCCCTTATGTACAAGAATATTACTACTATAATACTGCCCCCTATGTACAAGAATATAACTACTATAATACTGCCCCCTATGTACAAGAATATAACTACTTTAATACTGCCCTAATGTACAAGAATATAACTACTATAATACTGCCCCTATGTACAAGAATATAACTACTATAACACTGCTCCTATGTACAAGAATATAACTACTATAATACTGCCCTTATGTACAAGAATATTACTACTATAATACTGCCCCCTATGTACAAGAATATAACTACTATAATACTGCCCCCTATGTACAAGAATATAACTACTTTAATACTGCCCTTATGTACAAGAATATAACTACTATAATACTGCCCCCTATGTACAAGAATATAACTACTATAATTCTGCCCCTATGTACAAGAATATAACTACTATAATACTGCTCCTATGTACAAGAATATAACTACTATAATACTGCCCCCTATGTACAAGAATATAACTACTATAATACTGCTCCTATGTACAAGAATATAACTACTATAATACTGCCCCCTATGTACAAGAATATAACTACTATAATACTGCCCCCTATGTACAAGAATATAACTACTATAATACTGTCCCCTATGTACAGGAATATAACTACTATAATACTGCCCCTATGTACAAGAATATAACTACTATAATACTGCCCCTATGTACAAGAATATAACTACTATAATACTGCCCTTATGTACAAGAATATTACTACTATAATACTGCCCCCTATGTACAAGAATATAACTACTATAATACTGCCCCCTATGTACAAGAATATAACTACTATAATACTGCCCTTATGTACAAGAATATTACTACTATAATACTGCCCCCTATGTACAAGAATATAACTACTATAATACTGCCCCCTATGTACAAGAATATAACTACTTTAATACTGCTCCTATGTACAAGAATATAACTACTATAATACTGCCCCTATGTACAAGAATATAACTACTATAACACTGCTCCTATGTACAAGAATATAACTACTATAATACTGCCCTTATGTACAAGAATATTACTACTATAATACTGCCCCCTATGTACAAGAATATAACTACTATAATACTGCCCCCTATGTACAAGAATATAACTACTTTAATACTGCCCTTATGTACAAGAATATAACTACTATAATACTGCCCCCTATGTACAAGAATATAACTACTATAATTCTGCCCCTATGTACAAGAATATAACTACTATAATACTGCTCCTATGTACAAGAATATAACTACTATAATACTGCCCCCTATGTACAAGAATATAACTACTATAATACTGCTCCTATGTACAAGAATATAACTACTATAATACTGCCCCCTATGTACAAGAATATAACTACTATAATACTGCCCCCTATGTACAAGAATATAACTACTATAATACTGTCCCCTATGTACAGGAATATAACTACTATAATACTGCCCCTATGTACAAGAATATAACTACTATAATACTGCCCCTATGTACAAGAATATAACTACTATAATACTGCCCTTATGTACAAGAATATTACTACTATAATACTGCCCCCTATGTACAAGAATATAGCTACTATAATACTGCTCCTATGTACAAGAATATAACTACTATAATACTGCTCCTATGTACAAGAATATAACTACTATAATACTGCCCCTATGTACAAGAATATAACTACTATAACACTGCTCCTATGTACAAGAATATAACTACTATAATACTGCCCCTATGTACAAGAATATAACTACTATAATACTGCCCCCTATATACAAGAATATAACTACTATAATACTGCTCCTATGTTCAAGAATATAACTACTATAATACTGCCCCCTATGTACAAGAATATAACTACTATAATACTTCCCCCTATGTACAAGAATATAACTACTATAATACTGCCCCCTATGTACAAGAATATAACTACTATAATACTGCTCCTATGTACAAGAATATAACTACTATAATACTGCTCCTATGTACAAGAATATAACTACTATAATACTGCCCCCTATGTACAAGAATATAACTACTATAATACTGCTCCTATGTACAAGAATATAACTACTATAATACTGCCCCCTATGTACAAGAATATAACTACTATAACACTGCTCCTATGTACAAGAATATAACTACTATAATACTGCCCTTATGTACAAGAATATTACTACTATAATACTGCCCTCTATGTACAAGAATATAACTACTATAATACTGCCCCCTATGTACAAGAATATAACTACTATAATACTGCCCTTATGTACAAGAATATAACTACTATAATACTGCCCCCTTTGTACAAGAATATAACTACTATAATTCTGCCCCTATGTACAAGAATATAACTACTATAATACTGCTCCTCTGTACAAGAATATAACTACTATAATACTGCCCCCTATGTACAAGAATATAACTACTATAATACTGCCCATATGTACAAGAATATAACTACTATAATACTGCCCCCTATGTACAAGAATATAACTACTATAATACTGCCCCCTATGTACAAGAATATAACTACTATAATACTGCCCCCTATGTACAAGAATATAACTACTATAATACTGCTCCCTATGTACAAGAATATAACTACTATAATACTGCCCCCTATGTACAGGAATATAACTACTATAATACTGCCCCTATGTACAAGAATATAACTACTATAATACTGCCCCCTATGTACAAGAATATAACTACTATAATACTGCCCATATGTACAAGAATATAACTACTATAATACTGCCCCCTATGTACAAGAATATAACTACTATAATACTGCCCATATGTACAAGAATATAACTACTATAATACTGCCCCCTATGTACAAGAATATAACTACTATAATACTGCCCCTATGTACAAGAATATAACTACTATAATACTGCCCCCTATATACAAGAATATAACTACTATAATACTGCTCCTATGTTCAAGAATATAACTACTATAATACTGCCCCCTATGTACAAGAATATAACTACTATAATACTTCCCCCTATGTACAAGAATATAACTACTATAATACTGCCCCCTATGTACAAGAATATAAGTACTATAATACTGCTCCTATGTACAAGAATATAACTACTATAATACTGCTCCTATGTACAAGAATATAACTACTATAATACTGCCCCCTATGTACAAGAATATAACTACTTTAATACTGCCCTTATGTACAAGAATATAACTACTATAATACTGCCCCCTATGTACAAGAATATAACTACTATAATTCTGCCCCTATGTACAAGAATATAACTACTATAATACTGCTCCTATGTACAAGAATATAACTACTATAATACTGCCCCCTATGTACAAGAATATAACTACTATAATACTGCTCCTATGTACAAGAATATAACTACTATAATACTGCCCCCTATGTACAAGAATATAACTACTATAATACTGCCCCCTATGTACAAGAATATAACTACTATAATACTTCCCCCCTATGTACAGGAATATAACTACTATAATACTGCCCCTATGTACAAGAATATAACTACTATAATACTGCCCCTATGTACAAGAATATAACTACTATAATACTGCCCTTATGTACAAGAATATTACTACTATAATACTGCCCCCTATGTACAAGAATATAGCTACTATAATACTGCTCCTATGTACAAGAATATAACTACTATAATACTGCTCCTATGTACAAGAATATAACTACTATAATACTGCCCCTATGTACAAGAATATAACTACTATAACACTGCTCCTATGTACAAGAATATAACTACTATAATACTGCCCTTATGTACAAGAATATTACTACTATAATACTGCCCCCTATGTACAAGAATATAACTACTATAATACTGCCCCCTATGTACAAGAATATAACTACTTTAATACTGCCCTTATGTACAAGAATATAACTACTATAATACTGCCCCCTATGTACAAGAATATAACTACTATAATTCTGCCCCTATGTACAAGAATATAACTACTATAATACTGCTCCTATGTACAAGAATATAACTACTATAATACTGCCCCCTATGTACAAGAATATAACTACTATAATACTACTCCTATGTACAAGAATATAACTACTATAATACTACTCCTATGTACAAGAATATTACTACTATAATACTGCCCCCTATGTACAAGAATATAACTACTATAATACTGCCCCCTATGTACAAGAATATAACTACTATAATACTGCCCCCTATGTACAGGAATATAACTACTATAATACTGCCCCTATGTACAAGAATATAACTACTATAATACTGCCCCTATGTACAAGAATATAACTACTATAATACTGCCCTTATGTACAAGAATATTACTACTATAATACTGCCCCCTATGTACAAGAATATAACTACTATAATACTGCCCCCTATGTACAAGAATATAACTACTATAATACTGCTCCTATGTACAAGAATATAACTACTATAATACTGCCCCTATGTACAAGAATATAACTACTATAACACTGCTCCTATGTACAAGAATATAACTACTATAATACTGCTCCTATGTACAAGAATATAACTACTATAATACTGCTGCCTATGTACAAAAATATAACTACTATAATACTGCTCCTATGTACAAGAATATAACTACTATAATACTGCTCCTATGTACAAGACTATAACTACTATAATACTGCCCCCTATGTACAAGAATATAACTACTATAATACTGCCCATATGTACAAGAATATAACTACTATAATACTGCCCCCTATGTACAAGAATATAACTACTATAATACTGCCCCCTATGTACAAGAATATAACTACTATAATACTGCCCCCTATGTACAAGAATATAACTACTATAATACTGCCCCTATGTACAAGAATATAACTACTATAATACTTCTCATATGTACAAGAATATAGCTACTATAATACTGCCCCCTATATACAAGAATATAACTACTATAATACTGCTCCTATGTTCAAGAATATAACTACTATAATACTGCCCCCTATGTACAAGAATATAACTACTATAATACTTCCCCCTATGTACAAGAATATAACTACTATAATACTGCCCCCTATGTACAAGAATATAACTACTATAATACTGCTCCTATGTACAAGAATATAACTACTATAATACTGCTCCTATGTACAAGAATATAACTACTATAATACTGCCCCCTATGTACAAGAATATAACTACTATAATACTGCTCCTATGTACAAGAATATAACTACTATAATACTGCCCCTATGTACAAGAATATAACTACTATAACACTGCTCCTATGTACAAGAATATAACTACTATAATACTGCCCTTATGTACAAGAATATTACTACTATAATACTGCCCCCTATGTACAAGAATATAACTACTATAATACTGCCCCCTATGTACAAGAATATAACTACTATAATACTGCCCTTATGTACAAGAATATAACTACTATAATACTGCCCCCTTTGTACAAGAATATAACTACTATAATTCTGCCCCTATGTACAAGAATATAACTACTATAATACTGCTCCTATGTACAAGAATATAACTACTATAATACTGCTCCTATGTACAAGAATATAACTACTATAATACTGCCCCCTATGTACAAGAATATAACTACTATAATACTGCTCCCTATGTACAAGAATATAACTACTATAATACTGCCCCCTATGTACAGGAATATAACTACTATAATACTGCCCCTATGTACAAGAATATAACTACTATAATACTGCCCCCTATGTACAAGAATATAACTACTATAATACTGTCCATATGTACAAGAATATAACTACTATAATACTGCCCCTATGTACAAGAATGTAACTACTATAATACTGCCCATATGTACAAGAATATAACTACTATAATACTGCCCCCTATGTACAAGAATATAACTACTATAATACTGCCCCTATGTACAAGAATATAACTACTATAATACTGCCCCCTATATACAAGAATATAACTACTATAATACTGCTCCTATGTTCAAGAATATAACTACTATAATACTGCCCCCTATGTACAAGAATATAACTACTATAATACTTCCCCCTATGTACAAGAATATAACTACTATAATACTGCCCCCCTATGTACAAGAATATAACTACTATAATACTGCTCCTATGTACAAGAATATAACTACTATAATACTGCTCCTATGTACAAGAATATAACTACTATAATACTGCCCCCTATGTACAAGAATATAACTACTATAATACTGCTCCTATGTACAAGAATATAACTACTATAATACTGCCCCTATGTACAAGAATATAACTACTATAACACTGCTCCTATGTACAAGAATATAACTACTATAATACTGCCCTTATGTACAAGAATATTACTACTATAATACTGCCCCCTATGTACAAGAATATAACTACTATAATACTGCCCCCTATGTACAAGAATATAACTACTATAATACTGCCCTTATGTACAAGAATATAACTACTATAATACTGCCCCCTTTGTACAAGAATATAACTACTATAATTCTGCCCCTATGTACAAGAATATAACTACTATAATACTGCTCCTATGTACAAGAATATAACTACTATAATACTGCTCCTATGTACAAGAATATAACTACTATAATACTGCCCCCTATGTACATGAATATAACTACTATAATACTGCTCCCTATGTACAAGAATATAACTACTATAATACTGCCCCCTATGTACAGGAATATAACTACTATAATACTGCCCCTATGTACAAGAATATAACTACTATAATACTGCCCCTATGTACAAGAATATAACTACTATAATACTGCCCTTATGTACAAGAATATTACTACTATAATACTGCCCCCTATGTACAAGAATATAACTACTATAATACTGCCCCCTATGTACAAGAATATAACTACTATAATACTGCCCTTATGTACAAGAATATAACTACTATAATACTGCTCCTATGTACAAGAATATAACTACTATAATTCTGCTCCTATGTACAAGAATATAACTACTATAATACTGCCCCCTATGTACAAGAATATAACTACTATAATACTGCCCCTATGTACAAGAATATAACTACTATAATACTGCCCCCTATGTACAAGAATATAACTACTATAATACTGCTCCTATGTACAAGAATATAACTACTATAATACTGCTCCCTATGTACAAGAATATAACTACTATAATACTGCTCCTATGTACAAGAATATAACTACTATAATACTGCTCCTATGTACAAGAATATAACTACTATAATACTGCTCCTATGTACAATAATATAACTACTATAATACTGCTCCTGTGTACAAGAATATAACTACTATAATACTGCTCCTATGTACAAGAATATAACTACTATAATACTACTCCTATGTACAAGAATATAACTACTATAATACTGCCCCCATGTACAAGAATATAACTATTATAATACTGCTCCTATGTACAAGAATATAACTACTATAATACTGCTCCTATGTACAAGAATATAACTACTATAATACTGCTCCTATGTACAAGAATATAACTACTATAATACTGCTCCTATGTACAAGAATATAACTACTATAATACTGCTCCTATGTACAAGAATATAACTACTATAATACTGCTCCTATGTACAAGAATATAACTACTATAATATTGCCCCCTATGTACAAGAATATAACTACTATAATACTGCTCCTATGTACAAGAATATAACTACTATAATACTGCCCCTATGTACAAGAATATAACTACTATAACACTGCTCCTATGTACAAGAATATAACTACTATAATACTGCCCTTATGTACAAGAATATTACTACTATAATACTGCCCCCTATGTACAAGAATATAACTACTATAATACTGCCCCCTATGTACAAGAATATAACTACTATAATACTGCCCTTATGTACAAGAATATAACTACTATAATACTGCCCCCTATGTACAAAAATATAACTACTATAATTCTGCCCCTATGTACAAGAATATAACTACTATAATACTGCTCCTATGTACAAGAATATAACTACTATAATACTGCCCCCTATGTACAAGAATATAACTACTATAATACTGCCCCCTATGTACAAGAATATAACTACTATAATACTGCCCCCTATGTACAGGAATATAACTACTATAATACTGCCCCTATGTACAAGAATATCACTACTATAATACTGCTCCTATGTACAAGAATATAACTACTATAATACTGCCCCTATGTACAAGAATATAACTACTATAATACTGCCCCCTATGTACAAGAATATAACTACTATAATACTGCCCCCTATGTTCAAGAATATAACTACTATAATACTGCCCTTATGTACAAGAATATAACTACTATAATACTGCTCCTATGTACAAGAATATAACTACTATAATACTGCTGCCTATGTACAAGAATATAACTACTATAATACTGCTCCTATGTACAAGAATATAACTACTATAATACTGCCCCCTATGTACAAGAATATAACTTCTATAATACTGCCCCCTGTGTACAAGAATATAACTACTATAATACTGCCCCTATGTACAAGAATATAACTACTATAATACTGCTCCTATGTACAAGAATATAACTACTATAATACTGCCCCTATGTACAAGAATATAACTACTATAATACTGCTCCTATGTACAAGAATATAACTACTATAATACTGCCCCTATGTACAAGAATATAACTACTATAATACTGCCCCTATGTACAAGAATATAACTACTATAATACTGCCCCCTATGTACAAGAATATAACTACTATAATACTGCTCCTATGTACAAGAATCTAACTACTATAATACTGCCCCTATGTACAAGAATATAACTACTATAATACTGCTCCTATGTACAAGAATATAACTACTATAATACTGCCCCTATGTACAAGAATATAACTACTATAATACTGCCCCTATGTACAAGAATATAACTACTATAATACTGCCCCCTATGTACAGGAATATAACTACTATAATGCTGCCCCTATGTACAAGAATATAACTGCTATAATACTGCCCCCTATGTACAAGAATATAACTACTATAACACTGCTCCTATGTACAAGAATATAACTACTATAATACTGCCCCCTATGTACAAGAATATAACTGCTATAATACTGCCCCTATGTGCAAGAATATAACTACTATAATACTGCCCCCTATGTACAAGAATATAACTTCTATAATACTGCCCCCTGTGTACAAGAATATAACTACTATAATACTGCCCCCTATGTACAGGAATATAACTACTATAATACTGCTCCTATGTACAAGAATATAACTACTATAATACTGCCCCCTATGTACAAGAATATAACTGCTATAATACTGCCCCTATGTGCAAGAATATAACTACTATAATACTGCCCCCTATGTACAAGAATATAACTTCTATAATACTGCCCCCTGTGTACAAGAATATAACTACTATAATACTGCCCCCTATGTACAGGAATATAACTACTATAATACTGCTCCTATGTACAAGAATATAACTTCTATAATACTGCCCCCTATGTACAAGAATATAACTACTATATTACTGCCCCTATGTACAAGAATATAACTACTATAATACTGCTCCTATGTACAAGAATATAACTACTATAATACTGCTCCTATGTACAAGAATATAACTGCTATAATACTGCCCCTATGTGCAAGAATATAACTACTATAATACTGCTCCTATGTACAAGAACATAACTACTATAATACTGCTCCTATGTACAAGAACATAACTACTATAATACTGCTCCTATGTACAAGAACATAACTACTATAACACTGCCCCCTATGTACAAGAATATAACTACTATAATACTGCTCCTATGTACAAGAATATAACTACTATAATACTGCTCCTATGTACAAGAATATAACTACTATAATACTGCTCCTATGTACTAGAATATAACTACTATAATACTGCCCCCTATGTACAAGAATATAACTACTATAATACTGCCCCCTATGTACAAGAATATAACGGCTATAATACTGCCCCTATGTGCAAGAATATAACTGCTATAATACTGCTCTTTCTACATAATGGTGTGCTGTAGGATTTCGATATGTCCTTGTGTATGGGGTCTCTCGTCTTCTCTGTGGGTGATGCATTGTAAATTATCCTTTCCATGCGTCTGCGGTCAGGAAACAGATGGTGGTGGGATAATAGGGGTTTTGGTGCAGTGTGTCGGGGTCCACGGTACTGTCTATCGGTTTGTGCATTGGCGTCTGTATCACTGACCCGGAAAAGGTTTATGTGCCGCTGTGTGTGATGATGGATGGGGCAGTAGCGCTGCAATGTATAGAGTCCTATATGGGATCCCGCTGAGTATTGGAAGTTGTTCTGAGTCTCCTGATGAAGCACCTTGTGCACCGTGATTGTGGATCTTTGGTTTTAGACCTTCTCTTAAAATGAGACACTGTTGTGCTAATAAGAGATGCGGCACTCTAATACTGAGCGAGATTCTGCTGTGTGACGTAGGGTCAGATCTATCTGGAGTCATGAGAATTTATATGCTGCTTTATTTAGTGTTGTGTGGATTGAAATTCGTCCTATTATACTGTATGGGAAGTTGCTATAGGAATGGGTTGTACTGTGCAGTTTGTACTTGTATTGTGCGGGTTGTACTTAGAGTGTACCCTGCAGGTTGTGGTTATGTTTTACTTTGTAGGTAGGGGCTTAGGTTCTGCTGTACATGTTGTGTTTAGGCTTTTCTGTGCAGGTTGGATTTACGTGTACAGTCCATGTTGTAGTTCAGTTGTATCAGGTTATATTATGAGTTGTCTTGTGCAGGTTGTGCTTACATTGTACTTTGTAGATTGTACTGTGCAGGTCATACTTATATACCATGCAGGTTGTGCTTAGATTGTACTGTGCAGGTTGTATGTAGATTGTACTGTGCAGGTTGTACTATACAAGTTGTATTTAGATTGTAGTGTACAGGTTGTGCTTAGATTGTACTGAACAGGTTGTACTTAGATTGTACTGTGCAGGTTGTATTTAGATTGTACTGTGCAGGTTGTACTTAGATTGTACTGTACAGGCTGTATTTAGATTGTACTGTGCAGGTTGTACTTAGATTGTACTGTGCAGGTTGTACTTAGATTGTACTGTGCAGGTTGGATTTGTGTGTACAGTCCATGTTGTAGTTGAGTTGTATCGTTCAGGTTATATTATGAGTTGTCTTGTGCAGATTGTACTGTGTAGGTTGTACTTAGGTGTTGTGCATTGTAGATTGTGCTTTGGTTGTACTTAGGTTGTGCATTGTAGATTGTGCTTAGGTTGTACGTGGATTGTACTGTGCAGGTTGTATTTAGATTGTACTGTGCAGGTTGTACTTAGATTGTACTGTGCAGGTTGTATTTAGATTGTACTGTGCAGGTTGTATTTAGATTGTACTGTGCAGGTTGTACTTAGATTGTACTATGCAGGTTGTATTTAGGTTGTACTGTGCAGGTTGTATTTAGGTTGTACTGTGCAGGTTGTACTTAGGTTGTACTCTGCAGGTTGTACTTAGGTTGTACTGTGCAAGTTGTACTTAGATTGTACTGTGCAGGTTGTACTTAGATTGTACTGTGCAGGCTGTACTTAGATTGTACTGTGCAGGCTGAACTTAGATTGTATGGTCCAGGCTGTACTTAGATTGTCCTGTACAGGCTGTATTTAGATTGTACTGTGCAGGTTGTATTTAGATTGTACTGTGCAGGTTGTATTTAGGTTGTACTGTACAGGTTGTACTTAGGTTGTACTGTGCAGGTTGTATTTAGATTGTACTGTGCAAGTTGTACTTAGATTGTACTGTGCAGGTTGTACTTAGATTGTACTGTGCAAGTTGTACTTAGATTGTACTGTGCAGGTTGTACTTAGATTGTACTGTGCAGGTTGTACTTAGATTGTACTGTGCTGGTTGTACTTAGATTGTACTGTGCAGGCTGTACTTAGATTGTACTGTGCAGGCTGTACTTAGATTGTACTGTGCAGGCTGTACTTAGATTGTACTGTGCAGGTTGTATTTAGATTGTACTGTGCAGGCTGTATTTAGATTGTACTGTGCAGGTTGTATTTAGATTGTACTGTGCAGGCTGTATTTAGATTGCACTGTGCAGGCTGTATTTAGATTGTACTGTGCTGGTTGTACTTAGATTGTACTGTGCAGATTGTACTTAGATTGTACTGTGCAGATTGTACTTAGATTGTACTGTGCAGATTGTACTTAGATTGTACTGTGCTGGTTGTATTTAGATTGTACTGTGCAGGTTGTATTTAGATTGTACTGTGCAGGTTGTATTTAGATTGTACTGTGCAGGCTGTATTTAGATTGTACTGTGCAGGTTGTATTTAGATTGTACTGAACAGGTTGTATTTAGATTGTACTGTGCAGGCTGTATTTAGATTGTACTGTGCAGGCTGTATTTAGATTGTACTGTGCAGGTTGTACTTAGATTGTACTGTGCAGGCTGTATTTAGATTGTACTGTACAGGTTGTATTTAGATTGTACTGTGCAGGCTGTATTTAGATTGTACTGTGCAGGTTGTACTTAGATTGTACTGAGCAGGTTGTACTGTACAGGTTGTACTTAGATTGTACTGTGCAGGTTGTACTGTGCAGGCTGTACTTAGATTGTACTGTGCAGGTTGTACTTAGATTGTACTGTGCAGGCTGTATTTAGATTGTACTGTACAGGTTGTATTTAGATTGTACTGTGCAGGTTGTATTTAGATTGTACTGTGCAGGTTGTACTTAGATTGTACTGTGCAGGCTGTATTTAGATTGTACTGTGCAGGTTGTATTTAGATTGTACTGTGCAGGTTGTACTTAGATTGTACTATACAGGCTGTACTTAGATTGTACTGTGCAGGTTGTACTTAGATTGTACTGTACAGGTTGTACTTAGATTGTACTGTGCAGGTTGTACTTAGATTGTACTGTGCAGGTTGGATTTGTGTGTACAGTCCATGTTGTAGTTGAGTTGTATCGTTCAGGTTATATTATGAGTTGTCTTGTGCAGATTGTACTGTGTAGGTTGTACTTAGGTGTTGTGCATTGTAGATTGTGCTTTGGTTGTACTTAGGTTGTGCATTGTAGATTGTGCTTAGGTTGTACGTGGATTGTACTGTGCAGGTTGTACTTAGATTGTACTGTGCAGGTTGTACTTAGATTGTACTGTGCAGGTTGTATTTAGATTGTACTGTGCAGGTTGTATTTAGATTGTACTGTGCGGGTTGTACTTAGATTGTACTGTGCAGGTTGTATTTAGATTGTACTGTGCAGGTTGTATTTAGGTTGTACTGTGCAGGTTGTACTGTGCAGGTTGTATTTAGATTGTACTGTGCGGGTTGTACTTAGATTGTACTGTGCAGGTTGTATTTAGGTTGTACTGTGCAGGTTGTATTTAGGTTGTACTGTGCAGGTTGTACTGTGCAGGTTGTACTTAGGTTGTACTGTGCAGGTTGTACTTAGGTTGTACGGTGCAGGTTGTACTTAGATTGTACTGTGCAGGCTGTATTTAGATTGTACTGTGCTGGTTGTACTTAGATTGTACTGTGCAGATTGTACTTAGATTGTACTGTGCAGATTGTACTTAGATTGTACTGTGCAGATTGTACTTAGATTGTACTGTGCTAGTTGTATTTAGATTGTACTGTGCAGGTTGTATTTAGATTGTACTGTGCAGGTTGTATTTAGATTGTACTGTGCAGGCTGTATTTAGATTGTACTGTGCAGGTTGTATTTAGATTGTACTGAACAGGTTGTATTTAGATTGTACTGTGCAGGCTGTATTTAGATTGTACTGTGCAGGCTGTATTTAGATTGTACTGTGCAGGTTGTACTTAGATTGTACTGTGCAGGCTGTATTTAGATTGTACTGTACAGGTTGTATTTAGATTGTACTGTGCAGGCTGTATTTAGATTGTACTGTGCAGGTTGTACTTAGATTGTACTGAGCAGGTTGTACTGTACAGGTTGTACTTAGATTGTACTGTGCAGGCTGTACTTAGATTGTACTGTGCAGGTTGTACTTAGATTGTACTGTGCAGGCTGTATTTAGATTGTACTGTACAGGTTGTATTTAGATTG
Source organism: Phyllobates terribilis (assembly GCF_046119375.1). Lineage (NCBI taxonomy): Eukaryota > Metazoa > Chordata > Amphibia > Anura > Dendrobatidae > Phyllobates > Phyllobates terribilis. Next base: position 11,652,520 of record NW_027362763.1, on the reverse strand, counting down.
TACTGTGCAGGTTGTATTTAGATTGTACTGTGCAGGTTGTACTTAGATTGTACTGTGCAGGCTGTATTTAGATTGTACTGTGCAGGTTGTATTTAGATTGTACTGTGCAGGTTGTACTTAGATTGTACTATACAGGCTGTACTTAGATTGTACTGTGCAGGTTGTACTTAGATTGTACTGTACAGGTTGTACTTAGATTGTACTGTGCAGGTTGTACTTAGATTGTACTGTGCAGGTTGGATTTGTGTGTACAGTCCATGTTGTAGTTGAGTTGTATCGTTCAGGTTATATTATGAGTTGTCTTGTGCAGATTGTACTGTGTAGGTTGTACTTAGGTGTTGTGCATTGTAGATTGTGCTTTGGTTGTACTTAGGTTGTGCATTGTAGATTGTGCTTAGGTTGTACGTGGATTGTACTGTGCAGGTTGTACTTAGATTGTACTGTGCAGGTTGTACTTAGATTGTACTGTGCAGGTTGTATTTAGATTGTACTGTGCAGGTTGTATTTAGATTGTACTGTGCAGGTTGTACTTAGATTGTACTGTGCAGGTTGTATTTAGATTGTACTGTGCAGGTTGTATTTAGGTTGTACTGTGCAGGTTGTACTGTGCAGGTTGTATTTAGATTGTACTGTGCGGGTTGTACTTAGATTGTACTGTGCAGGTTGTATTTAGGTTGTACTGTGCAGGTTGTATTTAGGTTGTACTGTGCAGGTTGTACTGTGCAGGTTGTACTTAGGTTGTACTGTGCAGGTTGTACTTAGGTTGTACGGTGCAGGTTGTACTTAGATTGTACTGTGCAGGCTGTATTTAGATTGTACTGTGCAGGTTGTATTTAGATTGTACTGTGCAGGCTGTATTTAGATTGTACTGTGCAGGCTGTATTTAGATTGTACTGTGCTGGTTGTACTTAGATTGTACTGTGCAGATTGTACTTAGATTGTACTGTGCAGATTGTACTTAGATTGTACTGTGCAGATTGTACTTAGATTGTACTGTGCTGGTTGTATTTAGATTGTACTGTGCAGGTTGTATTTAGATTGTACTGTGCAGGTTGTATTTAGATTGTACTGTGCAGGCTGTATTTAGATTGTACTGTGCAGGTTGTATTTAGATTGTACTGAACAGGTTGTATTTAGATTGTACTGTGCAGGCTGTATTTAGATTGTACTGTGCAGGCTGTATTTAGATTGTACTGTGCAGGTTGTACTTAGATTGTACTGTGCAGGCTGTATTTAGATTGTACTGTACAGGTTGTATTTAGATTGTACTGTGCAGGCTGTATTTAGATTGTACTGTGCAGGTTGTACTTAGATTGTACTGAGCAGGTTGTACTGTACAGGTTGTACTTAGATTGTACTGTGCAGGTTGTACTGTGCAGGCTGTACTTAGATTGTACTGTGCAGGTTGTACTTAGATTGTACTGTGCAGGCTGTATTTAGATTGTACTGTACAGGTTGTATTTAGATTGTACTGTGCAGGTTGTATTTAGATTGTACTGTGCAGGTTGTACTTAGATTGTACTGTGCAGGCTGTATTTAGATTGTACTGTGCAGGTTGTATTTAGATTGTACTGTGCAGGTTGTACTTAGATTGTACTATACAGGCTGTACTTAGATTGTACTGTGCAGGTTGTACTTAGATTGTACTGTACAGGTTGTACTTAGATTGTACTGTGCAGGTTGTACTTAGATTGTACTGTGCAGGTTGGATTTGTGTGTACAGTCCATGTTGTAGTTGAGTTGTATCGTTCAGGTTATATTATGAGTTGTCTTGTGCAGATTGTACTGTGTAGGTTGTACTTAGGTGTTGTGCATTGTAGATTGTGCTTTGGTTGTACTTAGGTTGTGCATTGTAGATTGTGCTTAGGTTGTACGTGGATTGTACTGTGCAGGTTGTACTTAGATTGTACTGTGCAGGTTGTACTTAGATTGTACTGTGCAGGTTGTATTTAGATTGTACTGTGCAGGTTGTATTTAGATTGTACTGTGCGGGTTGTACTTAGATTGTACTGTGCAGGTTGTATTTAGATTGTACTGTGCAGGTTGTATTTAGGTTGTACTGTGCAGGTTGTACTGTGCAGGTTGTATTTAGATTGTACTGTGCGGGTTGTACTTAGATTGTACTGTGCAGGTTGTATTTAGGTTGTACTGTGCAGGTTGTATTTAGGTTGTACTGTGCAGGTTGTACTGTGCAGGTTGTACTTAGGTTGTACTGTGCAGGTTGTACTTAGGTTGTACGGTGCAGGTTGTACTTAGATTGTACTGTGCAGGCTGTATTTAGATTGTACTGTACAGGTTGTACTTAGGTCCTATTGTACTGTGCAGGTTGTACTTAGATTGTACTGTGCAAGTTGTACTTAGATTGTACTGTCCAGGTTGTACTTAGATTGTACTGTGCAGGTTGTACTTAGATTGTACTGTGCAGGTTGTATTTAGATTGTACTGTGCAGGTTGTATTTAGATTGTACTGTGCAGGCTGTATTTAGATTGTACTGTGCAGGTTGTACTTAGATTGTACTGTGCAGGTTGTACTTAGATTGTACTGTGCAGGCTGTACTTAGATTGTACGGTGCAGGCTGTACTTAGATTGTACGGTCCAGGCTGTATTTAGATTGTACTGTGCAGGTTGTATTTAGATTGTACTGTACAGGTTGTATTTAGATTGTACTGTACAGGTTGTACTTAGGTTGTACTGTACAGGTTGTACTTAGGTTGTACTGTGCAGGTTGTACTTAGGTTGTACTGTGCAGGTTGTACTTAGATTGTACTGTGCAGGTTGTACTAAGATTGTACTGTACAGGCTGTATTTAGATTGTACTGTGCAGGTTGTACTTAGATTGTACTGTGCAAGTTGTACTTAGATTGTACTGTGCAGGTTGTACTTAGATTGTACTGTGCAGGTTGTACTTAGATTGTACTGTGCAGGCTGTATTTAGATTGTACGGTGCAGGCTGTACTTAGATTGTACTGTGCAGGTTGTATTTAGATTGTACTGTGCAGGCTGTATTTAGATTGTACTGTGCAGGTTGTATTTAGATTGTACTGTGCAGGCTGTATTTAGATTGTACTGTGCAGGCTGTATTTAGATTGTACTGTGCAGGTTGTACTTAGATTGTACTGTGCAGGCTGTACTTAGATTGTACTGTGCAGGCTGTACTTAGATTGTACTGTGCAGGTTGTACTTAGATTGTACTGTGCAGGTTGTACTTAGATTGTACTGTGCAGGTTGTATATAGATTGTACTGTGCAGGTTGTATTTAGATTGTACTGTGCAGGCTGTATTTAGATTGTACTGTGCAGGCTGTACTTAGATTGTACTGTGCAGGTTGTATTTAGATTGTACTGTGCAGGTTGTATTTAGATTGTACTGTGCAGGTTGTACTTAGATTGTACTGTGCAGGTTGTACTTAGATTGTACTGTGCAGGTTGTATTTAGATTGTACTGTACAGGCTGTATTTAGATTGTACTGTGCAGGTTGTACTTAGATTGTACTGTGCAGGTTGTACTTAGATTGTACTGTGCAGGTTGTATTTAGATTGTACTGTGCAGGTTGTACTTAGATTGTACTGTGCAGGTTGTATTTAGATTGTACTGTGCAGGTTGTATTTAGATTGTACTGTGCAGGTTGTATTTAGATTGTACTGTGCAGGTTGTACTTAGATTGTACTGTGCAGGCTGTACTTAGATTGTACTGTGCAGGTTGGACTGTACAGGTTGTACTTAGATTGTACTGTACAGGTTGTACTTAGATTGTACTGTGCAGGTTGTACTTAGATTGTACTGTGCAGGTTGTATTTAGATTGTACTGTGCAGGCTGTATTTAGATTGTACTGTGCAGGTTGTATTTAGATTGTACTGTGCAGGCTGTATTTAGATTGTACTGTGCAGGCTGTACTTAGATTGTACTGTGCAGGTTGTACTTAGATTGTACTGTGCAGGTTGTATTTAGATTGTACTGTGCAGGTTGTACTTAGATTGTACTGTGCAGGTTGTATTTAGATTGTACTGTGCAGGCTGTATTTAGATTGTACTGTGCAGGTTGTACTTAGATTGTACTGTGCAGGTTGTACTTAGATTGTACTGTGCAGGTTGTATTTAGATTGTACTGTGCAGGTTGTATTTAGATTGTACTGTACAGGCTGTATTTAGATTGTACTGTGCAGGTTGTACTTAGATTGTACTGTGCAGGTTGTACTTAGATTGTACGGTCCAGGCTGTATTTAGATTGTACTGTGCAGGTTGTATTTAGATTGTACTGTACAGGTTGTATTTAGATTGTACTGTACAGGTTGTACTTAGGTTGTACTGTACAGGTTGTACTTAGGTTGTACTGTACAGGTTGTACTTAGGTTGTACTGTGCAGGTTGTACTTAGATTGTACTGTACAGGCTGTATTTAGATTGTACTGTGCAGGTTGTACTTAGATTGTACTGTGCAAGTTGTACTTAGATTGTACTGTGCAGGTTGTACTTAGATTGTACTGTGCAGGTTGTACTTAGATTGTACTGTGCAGGTTGTACTTAGATTGTACGGTGCAGGCTGTATTTAGATTGTACTGTGCAGGTTGTATTTAGATTGTACTGTGCAGGCTGTATTTAGATTGTACTGTGCAGGTTGTATTTAGATTGTACTGTGCAGGCTGTATTTAGATTGTACTGTGCAGGCTGTACTTAGATTGTACTGTGCAGGTTGTACTTAGATTGTACTGTGCAGGTTGTATTTAGATTGTACTGTGCAGGTTGTACTTAGATTGTACTGTGCAGGTTGTATTTAGATTGTACTGTACAGGCTGTATTTAGATTGTACTGTGCAGGTTGTACTTAGATTGTACTGTGCAGGTTGTATTTAGATTGTACTGTGCAGGCTGTATTTAGATTGTACTGTGCAGGTTGTACTTAGATTGTACTGTGCAGGTTGTATTTAGATTGTACTGTGCAGGTTGTATTTAGATTGTACTGTGCAGGTTGTACTTAGATTGTACTGTGCAGGTTGTACTTAGATTGTACTGTGCAGGCTGTACTTAGATTGTACTGTGCAGGTTGTACTGTACAGGTTGTACTTAGATTGTACTGTACAGGTTGTACTTAGATTGTACTGTGCAGGTTGTACTTAGATTGTACTGTGCAGGTTGTATTTAGATTGTACTGTGCAGGTTGTACTTAGATTGTACTGTGCAGGTTGTACTTAGATTGTACTGTACAGGTTGTACTTAGATTGTACTGTACAGGCTGTACTTAGATTGTACTGTGCAGGTTGTACTGTACAGGTTGCACTTAGATTGTACTGTGCAGGTTGTACTGTACAGGTTGTACTTAGATTGTACTGTGTAGGTTGTACTTAGGTGTTGTGCATTGTAGATTGTGCTTTGGTTGTACTTAGGTTGTGCATTGTAGATTGTGCTTAGGTTGTACGTGGATTGTACTGTGCAGGTTGTACTTAGATTGTACTGTGCAGGTTGTACTTAGATTGTACTGTGCAGGTTGTATTTAGATTGTACTGTGCAGGTTGTATTTAGATTGTACTGTGCAGGTTGTACTGTGCAGGTTGTATTTAGATTGTACTGTGCGGGTTGTACTTAGATTGTACTGTGCAGGTTGTATTTAGGTTGTACTGTGCAGGTTGTATTTAGGTTGTACTGTGCAGGTTGTACTGTGCAGGTTGTACTTAGGTTGTACTGTGCAGGTTGTACTTAGGTTGTACGGTGCAGGTTGTACTTAGATTGTACTGTGCAGGCTGTATTTAGATTGTACTGTACAGGTTGTACTTAGGTCCTATTGTACTGTGCAGGTTGTACTTAGATTGTACTGTGCAAGTTGTACTTAGATTGTACTGTCCAGGTTGTACTTAGATTGTACTGTGCAGGTTGTACTTAGATTGTACTGTGCAGGTTGTATTTAGATTGTACTGTGCAGGTTGTATTTAGATTGTACTGTGCAGGCGGAATTTAGATTGTACTGTGCAGGTTGTACTTAGATTGTACTGTGCAGGTTGTACTTAGATTGTACTGTGCAGGCTGTACTTAGATTGTACGGTGCAGGCTGTACTTAGATTGTACGGTCCAGGCTGTATTTAGATTGTACTGTGCAGGTTGTATTTAGATTGTACTGTACAGGTTGTATTTAGATTGTACTGTACAGGTTGTACTTAGGTTGTACTGTACAGGTTGTACTTAGGTTGTACTGTGCAGGTTGTACTTAGATTGTACTGTGCAGGTTGTACTAAGATTGTACTGTACAGGCTGTATTTAGATTGTACTGTGCAGGTTGTACTTAGATTGTACTGTGCAAGTTGTACTTAGATTGTACTGTGCAGGTTGTACTTAGATTGTACTGTGCAGGTTGTACTTAGATTGTACTGTGCAGGTTGTACTTAGATTGTACGGTGCAGGCTGTATTTAGATTGTACTGTGCAGGTTGTATTTAGATTGTACTGTGCAGGTTGTATTTAGATTGTACTGTGCAGGTTGTATTTAGATTGTACTGTGCAGGTTGTATTTAGATTGTACTGTGCAGGCTGTATTTAGATTGTACTGTGCAGGCTGTACTTAGATTGTACTGTGCAGGTTGTACTTAGATTGTACTGTGCAGGTTGTATTTAGATTGTACTGTGCAGGTTGTACTTAGATTGTACTGTGCAGGTTGTATTTAGATTGTACTGTACAGGCTGTATTTAGATTGTACTGTGCAGGTTGTACTTAGATTGTACTGTGCAGGTTGTACTTAGATTGTACTGTGCAGGTTGTATTTAGATTGTACTGTGCAGGCTGTATTTAGATTGTACTGTGCAGGTTGTACTTAGATTGTACTGTGCAGGTTGTACTTAGATTGTACTGTGCAGGTTGTATTTAGATTGTACTGTGCAGGTTGTACTTAGATTGTACTGTGCAGGTTGTACTTAGATTGTACTGTGCAGGTTGTACTTAGATTGTACTGTGCAGGCTGTACTTAGATTGTACTGTGCAGGTTGTACTGTACAGGTTGTACTTAGATTGTACTGTACAGGTTGTACTTAGATTGTACTGTGCAGGTTGTACTTAGATTGTACTGTGCAGGTTGTATTTAGATTGTACTGTGCAGGTTGTACTTAGATTGTACTGTGCAGGTTGTACTTAGATTGTACTGTACAGGTTGTACTGTGCAGGTTGTACTTAGATTGTACTGTACATGCTGTACTTAGATTGTACTGTGCAGGTTGTACTGTACAGGTTGCACTTAGATTGTACTGTGCAGGTTGTACTGTACAGGTTGTACTTAGATTGTACTGTGCAGGTTGTACTTAGATTGTACTGTACAGGCTGTACTTAGATTGTACTGTGCAGGTTGTACTTAGATCCTATTGTACTTCGGTTGAATTGTTCAGGTTGTACTGTGCGTATTGTACTTGGCATATATGGGATATGTTGTACTGTGCAGGTGATACTTAGTACCATGCGGGTTTTATTACTTTGTTTCCTTAGACTTTACTGTCCATTAGGTTCTTGGGTTGATCTGTGCAGGTTGTATTAGGGTTGTGCTTGTGTCGTACTGTTCAGGTTGTATTAGGGTTGTGCTTGTGTCGTACTGTTCAGGTTGTATTAGGGTTGTGCTTGTGTCGTACTGTTCAGGTTGTGCTCTGCATATTGTTTTTCCATCCTTCCGCTGATTGTCATTGTGCTGGTATCTACAAGTACACCCGGATCCTTCTCTACAAGTGACGTGAGGTTGGAGGGAGATTTGGACTTGGGTGCCATTTCCCCATAGTCGTACCGCCACATAGTGAGCGGCACCATAATTCCACAAGTTCGTTGTTGCCACTCGGCCCATACGATGAAACGCGTTCCCTGTGGGGAGTTTTCAAGGACCAGACGGATTTGCCCCAATGATTCCAGTTTTTGTAAAGAAAGTAATCACATCAAAGACCGACTTCAAATGAGAGGATGTAACGAGCCGACCAGAAATGATGCCGACAAGAACGTACAAAAATCAAGAAGGGCGGTGGAGACCAAAATAATAAAATGTGCCCCCCGTTAATGCGAATGATAGGAAGTGTCTCCAGATATATCGCCCTCGTATAACGTACTGCATAGAATGTAAGGAGCATTATGTGGGGCGCATCGGGAGAAAAGGGACGAAACGCGTCCAACAGTTCTACATCAACAAAGGCGACAATCCGTCACACACAAATAACACCAGTAGTTTGGTTTTCTGCAGCATAAAAAAAGGTCGTTAAGCCAAAAATAAACTGAAATCTTTTCAGGTGGAAAATAAAATAATGCTGTTGCATAAATCTGCACACCCTACACTAATACTTTGTTGCAGTCCCCTATGAATTTCTGACAGCGTTCAGTCTTTTTGGGTCAGGTCTATCAGCACGGCATAACCAGAATTGGCGATCTTTGCCAGCTCCTCTTTGCAGCAGCTCCACATTTGTCAGATTATGGGGGCATCTCCTGTGTACAGCGCCCTCTTCAGGTCACCACAGATTGTCCCTTGGGTTCAGGTCTGGGCTCAGGCTGGGTCTTTCCAGAACTTCCATCTTCTTCTAGGGAAAGCCGTTCTTTTGGTGATTTGGAGTTCACTTGGGGGTGTTGTCATGTGAAAGGTGAAATTCATCTTCAGCTTTTTAGCAGACACCTGGAGGTTTTCATGCAAAAATGACTGATATTTGGAACTGTTCATAATTCCTTTCATCTCCACTTCCAGCTACCGAAAAACAGTTCCAAAGCACAGTGCTGTCTCCACCATGCCTCACTATGGGGATGGTGATCTTCTGGTGATGTGCACTGTGTGCTTTGCAGCTTTTGAAATTATGGCCAGAATTGGATTTTTTTACTTTAGAAGAAAAGGCTTCTGTCCACCCTACCCCACAGGCAAGACATATGAAGAATATGGGAGATAGTTGTCACATGCAGAACAAAACCAGGACTTGTCAGACATTCCGGCAGCTCCTCTAATGTTGCTGTTGGCCTCTTGGCAGCATCCCAGATCAATCTTCTTTTTGTCTTTTCAGCAGTTTTTGGTGCATATCCAGTTCTAGATAATATCACTTTTGTGCCAAATTTAATGCACTTCTTGATGACGTCCTCTCAGTACTTTATGGTAGATCTGTTCCCTTGAACATTTTTTGTTACCTTCTCCTGATAACTTTCAGCAATGAGGTCCTTTGCTGTGTTGTCAGCTGTTTGTGTTTCAGTAACTGTATTATTCTGTATATCTACACTGCACAGTACCAGTTCTCCTGTCTTGTGTACGGGGTGTAATTCTCAGTATCTGTATTATTCTGTAGTGTCTTGCAAAAGTATTCACCCACCCCCACCCCTTTGGCTTTTTACCTATTTTGTTACATTACTACCTGTTTGTAAATATTTTTGGAATCCGATTTGTGTCTGATGCATCAGCACTAAATAGTCTAAGTTGGTGAAGTGAGAAAAATATAGGTATAAATTACATTTATGGGCTGAAATAACTAAAAATTGTCATGTGCATATGTATTCACCCCCTTTTGCTATGAAGCCACTAAACATTTCTGGTGCAAGCAATTACCTTGATAAGTCCCATGCTTAGTGACAGGACGTCCACCGGTGAACAATCTAATGTCACATGTCTGTCAGTATATACACTTTACCTTATCTGAAAGGCCACAGAGGCTGCAATACCATTAACAAGAGGCACCACTAACGAAACACCACCATAAAAAGACCAAGGAGGTCTCCAGACACCAGCATGAAGACCAAAGAGGTCTCCAGACACCAGCGTGAAGACCAAGGAGGTCTCCAGACACCAGCGTGAAGACCAAGGAGGTCTCCAGACACCAGCGTGAAGACCAAGGAGGTCTCCAGACACCAGCGTGAAGACCAAGGAGGTCTCCAGACACCAGCGTGAAGACCAAGTAGGTCACCAGACACCAGCGTGAAGACCAAGGAGGTCTCCAGACACCAGCGTGAAGACCAAGGTGGTCTCCAGACACCAGCATGAAGACCAAGGTGGTCTCCAGACACCAGCATGAAGACCAAGGAGGTCTCCAGACACCAGCATGAAGACCAAGGAGGTCTCCAGACACCAGCATGAAGACCAAGGAGGTCTCCGGACACCAGCATGAAGACCAAGGAGGTCTCCGGACACCGCCATGAAGACCAAGGAGGTCTCCGGACACCGCCATGAAGACCAAGGAGGTCTCCGGACACCGCCATGAAGACCAAGGAGGTCTCCGGACACCGCCATGAAGACCAAGGAGGTCTCCGGACACCGCCATGAAGACCAAGGAGGTCTCCGGACACCGCCATGAAGACCAAGGAGGTCTCCGGACACCGCCATGAAGACCAAGGAGGTCTCCGGACACCGCCATGAAGACCAAGGAGGTCTCCGGACACCGCCATGAAGACCAAGGAGGTCTCCGGACACCGCCATGAAGACCAAGGAGGTCTCCGGACACCGCCATGAAGACCAAGGAGGTCTCCGGACACCGCCATGAAGACCAAGGAGGTCTCCGGACACCGCCATGAAGACCAAGGAGGTCTCCGGACACCGCCATGAAGACCAAGGAGGACTCCGGACACCGCCATGAAGACCAAGGAGGACTCCGGACACCGCCATGAAGACCAAGGAGGACTCCGGACACCGCCATGAAGACCAAGGAGGTCTCCGGACACCGCCATGAAGACCAAGGAGGTCTCCGGACACCGCCATGAAGACCAAGGAGGTCTCCGGACACCGCCATGAAGACCAAGGAGGTCTCCGGACACCGCCATGAAGACCAAGGAGGTCTCCGGACACCGCCATGAAGACCAAGGAGGTCTCCGGACACCGCCATGAAGACCAAGGAGGTCTCCGGACACCGCCATGAAGACCAAGGAGGTCTCCGGACACCGCCATGAAGACCAAGGAGGTCTCCGGACACCGCCATGAAGACCAAGGAGGTCTCCGGACACCGCCATGAAGACCAAGGAGGTCTCCGGACACCGCCATGAAGACCAAGGAGGTCTCCGGACACCGCCATGAAGACCAAGGAGGTCTCCGGACACCGCCATGAAGACCAAGGAGGTCTCCGGACACCGCCATGAAGACCAAGGAGGTCTCCGGACACCGCCATGAAGACCAAGGAGGTCTCCGGACACCGCCATGAAGACCAAGGAGGTCTCCGGACACCGCCATGAAGACCAAGGAGGTCTCCGGACACCGCCATGAAGACCAAGGAGGTCTCCGGACACCGCCATGAAGACCAAGGAGGTCTCCGGACACCGCCATGAAGACCAAGGAGGTCTCCGGACACCGCCATGAAGACCACGGAGGTCTCCGGACACCGCCATGAAGACCAAGGAGGTCTCCGGACACCGCCATGAAGACCAAGGAGATCTCCAAGCAAGTCAGGGACAAAGTTGTTGAAAAGTACAAGTCATGGTTCGGTTAGAAAGAAATCTCCCAATCTCTGATGATCCCACGGAGCACCATCAAATGCATTATCATCAAATGGAAAGAACATGGTCCCACAACAAACCTGCCAAGAGAGGGCGCCCACCAAAACTCACAGCCCGGGCAAGGAGGGCATTAATCAGAGAGGCAGCACAGAGACCAAATGTAACGCTGAAGGAAGGCAGAGTACCCAAGCAGAGACTGGCGTATTTTTCAGCAGCAGGGACAGGGAAAATGGTCCGAGTCGAGGAGAAGATGGATGGTGCGAAATACAGGGATATTCTTGAGCAAAACCTGTTTCAGTCTGTCAGTGACTTGAGACTGGGACGGAGGTTCACCTTCCAACAAAACAGTGACCCAAAGCTACTGCTAAAGCAACACTCGAGGAGTGTAAGGGGAAACGTGTAAATGTTCTGGAGGGTCCGAGTCACAGCCCAGACCTTACTCCAAGGCAGAATCTGTGGTCAGACGTGAAGATGGTGTTCACCAGAGGAAACATCTAACCTGAAGGAGCTGGAGCAGTTTTTCCTTGAGGAATGGGCAAAAATCCCAGTGATCAGATGTGGAAAACTCAGAGAGACTTATCCAAAGCGACTTGTAGCTGTACATGTCAGTGTCGCTCGGTCTACTCTGTGCCCCCCTAATATGCCAGAGCGGTGCCTCCTATGATTGGTGTCCCGGAGCGGTAATCCCTATGATTGGTGTCCCAGAACAGTGCCCCCTATGGTTGGTGTCTCGGAGCAGTGCCCCCCTGCTATCTCCGGAGCAGTGCCCCCCCCCCCTCTGATTGGTTACCCGGAGCAGTGCTCCCCCTATGATTGGTGTCCCGGAGCAGTGCCCCCCCTATGATTGATGTCCCGGAGCAGTGCCCCCCCTATGATTGGTGTCCCGGAGCGGTGCCCCTCTATGATTGGTGTCCCGGAGCGGTGCCCCCCCTATGATTGGTGTCCCGGAGTGGTGCTCCCCCTATGATTGGTGTCCCGGAGCAGTGCCCCCCTATGATTGGTGTCCCGGAGTGGTGCTCCCCCTATGATTAGTGTCCCGGAGCAGTGCCCCCCCTATGATTGGTGTCCCGGAGCGGTGCTCCCTATGATTGGTGTCCCGGAGCGGTGCCCCCCTATGATTGGTGTCCCGGAGCGGTGCCCCCCCCTATGATTGGTGTCCCGGAGTTGTGCTCCCCCTATGATTGGTGTCCCGGAGCAGTGCCCCCCTATGATTGGTGTCCCAGAGTGGTGCTCCCCCTATGATTGGTGTCCCGGAGTGGTGCTCCCCCTATGATTGATGTCCTGGAGCGGTGCTCCCTATGATTGATGTCCCGGAGCAGTGCCCCCCTATGATTGGTGTCCCGGAGCGGTGCCCCCCTATGATTGGTGTCCTGGAGCAGTGCCCCCCTATGATTGGTGTCCTGGAGCAGTGCCCCCCTATGATTGGTGTCCCGGAGCGGTGCTCCCTATGATTGGTGTCCCGGAGCAGTGCCCCCCCTATGATTGGTGTCCCGGAGCAGTGCCCCCCCTATGATTGGTGTCCCGGAGCGGTGCTCCCTATGATTGATGTCCCGGAGCAGTGCCCCCCTATGATTGGTGTCCCGGAGCGGTGCCCCCCTATGATTGGTGTCCTGGAGCAGTGCCCCCCTATGATTGGTGTCCTGGAGCAGTGCCCCCCCTATGATTGGTGTCCTGGAGCAGTGCCCCCCTATGATTGGTGTCCTGGAGCAGTGCCCCCCTATGATTGGTGTCCTGGAGCAGTGCCCCCCTATGATTGGTGTCCCGGAGCAGTGCCCCCCCTATGATTGGTGTCCTGGAGCAGTGCCCCCCCTATGATTGGTGTCCTGGAGCGGTGCTCCCCCTATGATTGGTGTCCCAGAGCGGTGCCCCCCCTATGATTGGTGTCCTGGAGCGGTGCCCCCCCTATGATTGGTGTCCCGGAGCAGTGCCCCCCTATGATTGGTTCCCCCTGTGACCCGGCCGCTGACCCTCCACATTTGTGGCTTCCTGTTTCCTCGGAGACTGTTTGTTGCTGAAGTGAATTATGGGTTGTGGTCGCCGCGGTGACTGCAGTGATGGTGGGAAATGAAGCTGGATCCTGGAGATTACACTCCGGCCATAAATCACCCCGAGGACCCCCCCACAGTGACTGGAGCTGGGGGCCGATAATCTGCCATCTCATAATCCAGAATGGCTTCCCCCTCAGACCTTGAGATCTCTCCTCTCCTGATGTCGGGGGGCTCCTGGTGCTGGGGGGGCTGCTGGTGTCGGAGGGGCTCCTAATGTTGGAGGTGCTCCTAATGTTGGAGGGGCTCCTGGTGCTGGGGGGCTCCTGGTGCTGGGGGGCTCCTGGTGCTGGGGGGCTCCTGGTGCTGGGGGGGCTCCTGTTGGTGGGGGGCTCCTGGTGCTGGGGGGCTCCTGGTGCTGGGGGGCTCCTGGTGCTGGGGGGGCTCCTGTTGGTGGGGGGCTCCTGGTGCTGGGGGGCTCCTGGTGGTGGGGGGAGCTCCTGGTGCTGGGGGGCTCCTGGTGCTGGGGGGGCTCCTGGTGCTGGGGGGGCTCCTGGTGCTGGGGGGGCTCCCGAGGTCAGGGGGGGGGGCGGCTCCTGCTTTTCTGTTGGATAATCCAGAAGTTGCAATAAAATTCATAATAAAAAAAAACAGAAATCTGTGGCTGACTACCACCCCCTGTATTATCAGTGCCATGCTGAAAATGGGGATGATGAGAGTAAACGTCCTCTTCTGGGAATGACTACATTAATTCCTACTAGTACTACAGCCTCCATCCTCCTCACCTCTTATGGTAACTACAGCCCCCATCCTCCTCACCTCTTATGGTAACTACAGCCCCCATCCTCTTCACCTCTTATGGTAACTACAGCCCCCATCCTCCTCACCTCTTATGGTAACTACAGCCCCCATCCTCCTCAGTCTTGCAGTGACTACAGCCCCCATCCTCCTCAGTCTTGCAGTAACTACAGCCCCCATCCTCCTCAGTCTTGCAGTGACTACAGCCCCCATCCTCCTCCTGTCAGGGGTTGGGGTCCCCCAGACCTCGTGTCAGGGGCAGTGAGGAGCTGCAGGGTCCCGGCCTGTGATTGGCTGGAAGTTTCCCGCAGCTCTGGAGGAGGAGTGCCGCTCTGGAGCTCGGGCTGTGGAGAAGCAGCAGCTCTGTGCAGCACAGCTCCGAGGACCATGGGCAGGAGGAGTATGGCGCCGGCCACAGCAGAGGTGCAGTATGACCCTCACTATGTGCTGCAGCTCGGGCTGGGCCTGCACTGGGCTCAGGTTACACCAGCTGTGTGGCCCCTGGCTCCCCGCTGCCGTGTGCACAGGGGCCCCTGATAAGGACCCGGATCCCCAGCAGTGACTGGTTACAGGGAGTTATGGCCGAGCGGCCACATGTCTGCTCCCTGCACCGCCCGCCTGCGGCCACCAGGGGGGGATTTATGCTGCCATCCCTGTGTGCACCGCTGGGGGAGCTGTGAGGACAGTGTGATGTGTAGTGTAACCTGCCGGGTTGGATCGGGCAGATGACTGCTGGGGCGGTAACCCTGTGATGTCTGCTAATTATACAGAAGGGTAGAACGTGTCAGTGATTGTCTGCAGCAATAGTCAGCTACTTGAGGCTACCCTGCTACAAAGAAATGATTGTCAGCACCCCTGGTGGCCTGGGGTAGTGAGTTAGAGTTAATGTCACCACTCCTGGGGAAGTAAGGAGTTAATGTCAGCACCCCTGGGGAAGTAGGGAGTTATTATCAGCATCCCTGGGGAAGTAGGGAATTATTGTCAGCACCTCTGGGGAAGTAGGGAATTATTGTCAGCACCTCTGGGGAAGTAGGGAGTTAATGTCAGCATCCCTGGGGAAGTAGGGAGTTATTGTCAGCACCCCTGGGGAAGTAGGGAGTTATTGTCAGCACCTCTGGGGAAGTAGGGAGTTATTGTCAGCACCCCTGGGGAAGTAGGTAGTTATTGTCAGCACCTCTGGGGAAGTAGGGAGTTAATGTCAGCACCCTGGGGAAGTAGGGAGTTATTATCAGCATCCCTGGGGAAGTAGGGAGTTATTGTCAGCACCCCTGGGGAAGTAGGGAGTTATTATCAGCATCCCTGGGGAAGTAGGGAGTTATTGTCAGCATCCCTGTGGAAGTAGGGAATTATTGTCAGCACCTCTGGGGAAGTAGGGAGTTATTGTCAGCACCCCTGGGGAAGTAGGGAGTTATTGTCAGCATCCCTGTGGAAGTAGGGAATTATTGTCAGCACCCCTGGGGAAGTAGGGAGTTATTGTCAGCACCCCTGGGGAAGTAGGTAGTTATTGTCAGCACCTCTGGGGAAGTAGGGAGTTATTATCAGCATCCCTGGGGAAGTAGGGAGTTATTGTCAGCACCCCTGGGGAAGTAGGGAGTTATTATCAGCATCCCTGGGGAAGTAGGGAGTTATTGTCAGCATCCCTGTGGAAGTAGGGAATTATTGTCAGCACCTCTGGGGAAGTAGGGAGTTATTGTCAGCACCCCTGGGGAAGTAGGGAGTTATTGTCAGCATCCCTGTGGAAGTAGGGAATTATTGTCAGCACCCCTGGGGAAGTAGGGAGTTATTGTCAGCACCCCTGGGGAAGTAGGTAGTTATTGTCAGCACCTCTGGGGAAGTAGGGAGTTAATGTCAGCACCCTGGTCGTCTGGGGAGGTGAGGAGCTAATGTCAGCACCTCTGATGGCCTGGGGTAGTAGGGAGTTAATGTCAGCACTCCTGGTGGTTTAGGGAAGTAGGGAGTTATTGTCAGCACCCCTGGTGTCCTGGACAAGTAGGGAGTTAATGTCAGCACCCTTGGGGACCTGGGTAAGTAGGGAGTAATTGTCAGCACTCCTGGGGAAGTAGGGAGTTAATGTCAGCACCCTTGGGGACCTGGGTAAGTAGGGAGTTATTGTCAGCACTCCTGAGGAAGTAGAGAGTTATTGTCAGCACTCCTGAGGAAGTAGGGAGTTATTGTCAGCACCCCTGGTGGCTTGGGGAAGTAGGGAGTTAATGTCAGCACCCCTGGTGACCTGGGACAGTGAGGAGTTAATGTCAGCACCCCTGGTGGCTTAGGGAAGTAGGGAGTTAATGTCAGCACCCCTGATGGTCTGGAGAAGTAGGGCTTAATGTCAGCACCCCTAGAAACCTGGGGCAATGAGGAGTTAATGTCAGCACCCCTGGGGAAGTAGGGAGTTAATGTCAGCACCCCTGGGGAAGTAGGGAGTTAATGTCAGCACCCCTGGGGAAGTAGGGAGTTAATGTCAGCACCCCTGAGGAAGTAGAGAGTTATTGTCAGCACTCCTGAGGAAGTAGGGAGTTAATGTCAGCACCCCTGGTGGCTTGGGGAAGTAGGGAGTTAATGTTAGCACCCCTGGTTGTCTGGGGAATTAGGAAGTTAGTATCAGCACCCCTGATGGTCTGGGGAAATGAGGAGTTACACCTGGAGTCCTGTGGGTTATCACTTCTGTGTCCCCTGCCTGGTGTCCTCTCGCTCAACCATTGACCTTGTGTAATCCATACCTCACTTGCTGTACACTCACATATACTGGCCACACAAACTCCAAGAGGTCTCTCGCTTTTGACCCTGAAGTCGCTCTTGCTTTTGACCCTGAGGTATCTCTCTCTTTTGACCCTGAGGTCTCTCTCTCTTTTGACCCTGAGGTCTCTCTCTCTTTTGACCCTGAGGTCTCTCTCTCTTTTGACCCTGAGGTCTCTCTCTCTTTTGACCCTGAGGTCTCTCTCTCTTTTGACCCTGAGGTCTCTCTCTCTTTTGACCCTGAGGTCTCTCTTTTGACCCTGAGGTCTCTCTCGCTTTTGACCCTGAGGTCTCTCTCGCTTTTGACCCTGTGGATGCTCTGTCTTTTGACCCTGAGGTCTCTGTCTTTTGACCCTGAGGTCTCTGTCTTTTGACCCTGAGGTCGCTCTCGCTTTTGACCCTGAGGTCGCTCTCTCTTTTGACCCTGAAGTCGCTCTCGCTTTTGACCCTGAGGTCTCTCTCTCTTTTGACCCTGAGGTCTCTCTCTCTCTTTTGACCCTGAGGTCTCTCTCTCTCTTTTGACCCTGACGTCTCTCTCTCTCTTTTGACCCTGAGGTCTCTCTCGCTTTTGACCCTGTGGATGCTCTGTCTTTTGACCCTGTGGATGCTCTGTCTTTTGACCCTGAGGTCTCTGTCTTTTGACCCTGAGGTCGCTCTCGCTTTTGACCCTGAGGTCGCTCTCGCTTTTGACCCTGAGGTCGCTCTCTCTTTTGACCCTGAAGTCGCTCTCGCTTTTGACCCTGAGGTCTCTCTCGCTTTTGACCCTGAGGTCTCTCTCTCTTTTGACCCTGTGGATGCTCTCTCTTTTGACCCTGTGGATGCTCTCTCTTTTGACCCTGAGGTCTCTCTCTCTTTTGACCCTGAGGTCTCTCTTTTGACCCTGAGGTCTCTCTTTTGACCCTGAGGTCTCTCTTTTGACCCTGTGGATGCTCTCTCTTTTGACCCTGTGGATGCTCTCTCTTTTGACCCTGTGGATGCTCTCTCTTTTGGCCCTGAGGTCTCTCTCTTTTGACCCTGTGGTCTCTCTTTTGACCCTGTAGATGCTCTCTCTTTTGACCCTGTAGATGCTCTCTTTTGGCCCTGAGGTCTCTCTCTTTTGACCCTGCGGATGCTCTCTCTTTTGGCCCTGAGGTCGCTCTCTCTTTTGACCTTGTAGATGCTCTCTCTTTTGACCCTGTGGATGCTCTCTCTTTTGACCATGCGGATGCTCTCTCTTTTGGCCTTGTAGATGCTCTCTCTTTTGACCCTGCGGATGCTCTCTCTTTTGGCCCTGAAGTCGCTCTCGCTTTTGACATTGTAGATGCTCTCTCTTTTGACCCTGTGGATGCTCTCTCTTTTGACCCTGTGGATGCTATCTCTTTTGACCCTGTGGATGCTCTCTCTTTTGGCCCTGAGGTCTCTCTCTTTTGGCCCTGAGGTCGCTCTCGCTTTTGACCTTGTAGATGCTCTCTCTTTTGACCCTGCGGATGCTCTCTCTTTTGGCCCTGAAGTCGCTCTCGCTTTTGACCTTGTAGATGCTCTCTCTTTTAACCCTGTGGATGCTCTCTCTTTTGACCCTGTGGATGCTCTCTCTTTTGGGCCTGAGGTCTCTCTCTTTTGGCCCTGAGGTCGCTCTCGCTTTTGACCTTGTAGATGCTCTCTCTTTTGACCCTGTGGATGCTCTCTCTTTTGGCCCTGAAGTCGCTCTCTCTTTTGACCCTGTGGATGCTCTCTCTTTTGACCCTGTGGATGCTCTCTCTTTTGACCCTGTGGATGCTCTCTCTTTTGACCCTGTGGATGCTCTCTCTTTTGACCCTGTGGATGCTCTCTCTTTTGGCCCTGAGGTCTCTCTCTTTTGGCCCTGAGGTCTCTCTCTTTTTACCCTGTGGATGCTCTCTCTTTTGACCCTGTGGATGCTCTCTCTTTTGACCCTGTGGATGCTCTCTCTTTTGACCCTGTGGATGCTCTCTCTTTTGGCCCTGAGGTCTCTCTCTCTTTTGACCCTGTGGATGCTCTCTCTTTTGACCCTGTGGATGCTCTCTCTTTTGACCCTGTGGATGCTCTCTCTTTTGACCCTGTGGATGCTCTCTCTTTTGGCCCTGAGGTCTCTCTCTTTTGGCCCTGAGGTCGCTCTCGCTTTTGACCTTGTAGATGCTCTCTCTTTTGACCCTGTGGATGCTCTCTCTTTTGACTCTGTGGATGCTCTCTCTTTTGACCCTGTAGATGCTCTCTTTTGGCCCTGAGGTCTCTCTCTTTTGGCCCTGAGGTCTCTCTCTTTTGACCCTGTGGATGCTCTCTCTTTTGACCCTGTGGATGCTCTCTCTTTTGACCCTGTGGATGCTCTCTCTTTTGGCCCTGAGGTCTCTCTCTTTTGGCCCTGAGGTCTCTCTCTTTTGACCCTGTGGATGCTCTCTCTTTTGACCCTGTGGATGCTCTCTCTTTTGACCCTGTGGATGCTCTCTCTTTTGGCCCTGAGGTCTCTCTCCTTTGGCCCTGTAGACCCTCTCCTTTGGCCTTAGGACTCTCCTGATCACTAATAGGCCTCTGCTGAGACGTTCAGCGAGCACAGCCAGAGCTTTCTTGTCTCCTGGTGTCAGTCAGCGAGCAGTCTGGTAAAATGACAATTCTGTGGGGCTACGGCTGCTACTTCTTGTACAAGGGGCCCCTGCAGCGAGTACTGCTGTTACCGGGGGTCCTGCCGCTACTGGGGGACTAGAAGCTGCGATCATCCGATCGCTGTGTGTAGCAGAAATGCTCGCTGGCTACGAGCTCCGACCACTAGGTGGCGCTCATAGCATCATGGCAATGTTACCTGCAGACACCGGGTTGTCATGCCAACCCACCAGCGACCTGCGGTCATGTTACACGGGTGCCGATGGGCGGGACTTACAACGTCCTTCTGCCGCGGCCATGTCGGAGATAGACAGCGGCATTTAACATGTTAATAGTCACCGGTGCATCGCGATTGCACCCGCGGCTGTTAGGGGCACATGATCAGATCAGCTCTCATGTCCCTGGAAAGGTGCGGGCTCAGCGCCGGAGCCCGCGCCGAAGGGAGAGACACGACATGCACCGTACATGTACAGCACATGACGGAAAGGGGTTAAATACAGTGATTGAAAAACTCTTCACACCCCATCAACTTTTCCATGTTTTCCACATTACACCCACAAACCTACAGTAATGTATTTTATCAGGATTTTCTGTGACACAAAGTGACAAGTATGTAAGAAAGGAAACGATACCGGGGTTACAAATTATGATACAAATACAAATCTGACAATTGTTCCGTGCATTAGTCTTCAGCCCCCGAGTCCGTACTTCGTAGGACCACCTTGCTGCAATTCCTGCTGCAGTCTTTTGGGGTCTGTCTCTCCAGCTTTCCCTGCAGTCTTTTGGGGTCTGTCTCTCCAGCTTTCCCTGCAGTCTTTTGGGGTCTGTCTCTCCAGCTTTCCCTGCAGTCTTTTGGGGTCTGTCTCTCCAGCTTTCCCTGTAGTCTTTTGGGGTCTGTCTCTCCAGCTTTCCCTGTAGTCTTTTGGGGTCTGTCTCTCCAGCTTTCCCTGTAGTCTTTTGGGGTCTGTCTCTCCAGCTTTCCCTGTAGTCTTTTGGGGTCTGTCTCTCCAGCTTTCCCTGCAGTCTTTTGGGGTCTGTCTCTCCAGCTTTCCCTGTAGTCTTTTGGGGTCTGTCTCTCCAGCTTTCCCTGTAGTCTTTTGGGGTCTGTCTCTCCAGCTTTCCCTGTAGTCTTTTGGGGTCTGTCTCTCCAGCTTTCCCTGTAGTCTTTTGGGGTCTGTCTCTCCAGCTTTCCCTGTAGTCTTTTGGGGTCTGTCTCTCCAGCTTTCCCTGTAGTCTTTTGGGGTCTGTCTCTCCAGCTTTCCCTGTAGTCTTTTGGGGTCTGTCTCTCCATCTTTCCCTGTAGTCTTTTGGGGTCTGTCTCCCCAGCTTTCCCTGTAGTCTTTTGGGGTCTGTCTCTCCAGCTTTCCCTGCAGTCTTTTGGGGTCTGTCTCTCCAGCTTTCCCTGTAGTCTTTTGGGGTCTGTCTCTCCAGCTTTCCCTGTAGTCTTTTGGGGTCTGCCTCTCCAGCTTTCCCTGTAGTCTTTTGGGGTCTGTCTCTCCAGCTTTCCCTGTAGTCTTTTGGGGTCTGTCTCTCCAGCTTTCCCTGTAGTCTTTTGGGGTCTGTCTCTCCAGCTTTCCCTGCAGTCTTTTGGGGTCTGTCTCTCCAGCTTTCCCTGTAGTCTTTTGGGGTCTGTCTCTCCAGCTTTCCCTGTAGTCTTTTGGGGTCTGTCTCTCCAGCTTTCCCTGTAGTCTTTTGGGGTCTGTCTCTCCAGCTTTCCCTGTAGTCTTTTGGGGTCTGCCTCTCCAGCTTTCCCTGTAGTCTTTTGGGGTCTGTCTCTCCAGCTTTCCCTGTAGTCTTTTGGGGTCTGTCTCTCCAGCTTTCCCTGTAGTCTTTTGGGGTCTGCCTCTCCAGCTTTCCCTGTAGTCTTTTGGGGTCTGTCTCTCCAGCTTTCCCTGTAGTCTTTTGGGGTCTGCCTCTCCAGCTTTGCACATGCTTTCAGGTCTTGTCACAGCTTCTCTGGGATTTGGGTCTGGACTGTGACTGCGCCGTTCACACACAGGAATATGCTCTGATCTGAGCCCTCCATTGTGGCTCTGCAGGATGTTGAGGGCTGTTGTCCTGCTGGAAGGCGAACTTACGCCCCAGTCTCAGGTCTCCTGCAGCCTCTAACAGGTTTTCCTCCAGGATTGTCCTGTATTTATCTCTATTTATCTTCCCATCACCTCTGACCAGCTCTCCTGCCCCTGCTGAAGAGAAGCCTCCCCACAGCAGGATGCTGCCGCCACTATGTGTGATGGTGGGGATGGTGTTTTCGAGGTGATGTGCAGTGTTCGTTTTCCATCACACATAGCATTTTCCTTTGGTCTCATCTGACCAGAGCCCCTTCTTCCACATGCTCACTGTGTCTCCTACATGGATTTCTACAAACTGCAAACTGAACTTTCAAAAATGTCTTTCTTCTTTCCACTCTTCCATAAAGGCGAGATTTGTGGAGTAGACGACTAATAGTTTTTCTATGGACAGATCAACCCACCTGAGCTGTGGGTCTCTGCAGCTCCTCCAGAGTTACCATTGGCCTCTTGGCTGCTTCTCTAATTAGTGTTCTCCTTGCTTGGTATATCAGGTTAGGACGACGGCCATGTCTTGGTAGGTTTGCAGTTGTGCCATACTCCTTCTAGTTTTGGATGACAGATTAAACGGAGCTCCGAGAGATGTTCAGAGCTTGAGCTGTTTTTTTTTTCATAACCTAACCCTGCTTTACTCTGACCTGTCTGGTGGGCTCCTTGGCCTTTAGCTTTATCCCTGACTTGTCTGGTGGGCTCCTTGGGAGCGCGGATCGGAGGGTCTGTGCGGCTGATGTTACTGGGGTGACTTTACGGGTGGGCTCCTGGCTCAGGGGAACGGTCTTCTCTGGTGGGCGCCCGCCGATGTCCTCCGGTGTCGTCCTTCACTGAACCCATTTCCTTTGTCCGCAGGCTGAGAAGAAGCAGCAGCTGGTCGCTGTGATCAACGCCATGGAGGAGACAGTGTCCAGCAACCCCCAGAAGGAAGAGGAGAGCTCCCCGCCGGCCTCCCAGCAGCCCACAGACCCGGCCTCCCCCACCGTGGCCACCACTCCTGAGCCCGTGGTGGCCGATGTCGTGGATAACAACACCTCCAAGTCAGCAGATGATGATGCGGAGTATGAGGTCAGGGGATGATGCGAGTAGTAGTGCATGCCAGCTGTAGATGTGACTGGAGATTAGCGCCCCCTCTTGTATCCCGCAGGACGGGCGAGGCTTCGGCATCGGGGAGCTGGTCTGGGGGAAGCTCCGAGGCTTCTCCTGGTGGCCAGGACGCATTGTGTCATGGTGGATGACGGGACGCAGCCGGGCGGCGGAGGGGACGCGCTGGGTCATGTGGTTTGGAGATGGCAAGTTCTCTGTGGTGAGTAAGTTGTCACACCGCCCATGAGGAGGAGACCCCGAGCGATGATTATAACGGTATAATGTCCGGCAGGTCTGCGTGGAGAAGCTCATGGCCCTCAGCTCCTTCACCAACACCTTCCACCAAGCCACGTACAGCAAGCAGCCCATGTACAGGAAGGCCATCTACGAGGTGTTGCAGGTGAGCCGGGCCCCCCAGCCGGAAATAGGGCACCCCAGATGGAAATAGCACCCCACCTGTGCCCTCAGCTGATAATACCCCGCAGGGCCCCCCAGCCAGAAATAGCACCCTGCCTGTGCCACCCATACCTCCAACCAAATATAGCACCCCACAGTGCCCCCCCAGCCAGAAATAGGGCTCCCAGCCGGAAATAGCACCCCAGCTGTGCCCCTCACAGCTCCAGCCGATAATAGGACCCCGTCTGTGCCCCCCACACCTGGAGCTGATAATAGGACCCCGTCTGTGCCCCCCAAACCTCCAGCCAATAAAGGCCCCTGCCTGTGCCCCCCACACCTGCAGCTGATAATAGGACCCTGCCTGTGCCCCCCACGCCTGGAGCTGATAATAGAACTCCGCCTGTACGCCTCACACCTCTAGCCGATAATAGGACCTTGCCTGTGCCCCCTACACCTGCAGCTGATAATAGGACCCTGCCTGTGCCCCCCACATCTGCAGCTGATAATAGGACCCTGCCTGTGCCCCTCACATCTGCAGCTGATAATAGGACCCTGCCTGTGCCCCCTACACCTGCAGCTGATAATAGGACCCCGCCTGTGCCCCCCACATCTGCAGCTAATAATAGGACCCTGCCTGTACCCCCCACACCTGGAGCTGATAATAGGACCCTGCCTGTGCCCCCCACATCTGCTGCCGATAATAGGACCCTGCCTGTACCCCCCACACCTGGAGCTGCTAATAGGACCCTGCCTGTACCCCCCACACCTGCAGCCAATAATAGGACCCTGTCTGTGCCCCCCACATCTGCAGCCGAAAATAGGACCCCGCCTTTGCCCCCCACACCTCCAGCCGATAATAGGACTCTGCCTGTGCCCCTCACACCTGCAGCTGATAATGGGACCCTGCCTGTGCCCCCCACACCTGCAGCTGATAATAGGGCCCTGCCTGTGCCCCCCACACCTGCAGCTGATAATAGGACCCTGCCTGTGCCCCTCACACCTGCAGCTGATAATAGGACCCTGCCTGTGCCCCCCACACCTGCAGCTGATAATAGGACCCCGCCTGTGCCCCCCACACCTGCAGCTGATAATAGGACCCTGCCTTTGCCCATCACACCTCCAGCCGATAATAGGACCCCGCCTGTGCCCCCCACACCTGCAGCTGAAAATAGGACCCTGCCTGTGCCCCTCACACCTGCAGCCGATAATAGGACCTAGCCTGTGGCCCCCGCACCTAGAGGTGATAATAGGACCCTGCCTGTGCCCTCCACATCTGCAGCTAATAGGACCCCGTCTGTGCCCCCACACCTCCAGCCGATAATAGGACCCTGCCTGTGGCCCCCGCACCTGGAGATGATAATAGGACCCTGCCTGTGCCCTCCACATCTGCACCTAATAGGACCCCGTCTGTGCCCCCACACCTCCAGCCAATAATAGGACCCTGCCTGTGCCCCCACACCTGCAGCTGATAATAGGACCCTGCCTGTGCCCCCCACACCTGCAGCTGATAATAGGACCCTGCCTGTGCCCCCCACACCTGCAGCTGATAATAGGACCCTGCCTGTGCCCCTCACACCTGCAGCTGATAATAGGACCCTGCCTGTGCCCCCCATACCTGCAGCTGATAATAGGACCCTGCCTGTGCCCCCCGCACCTGCAGCTGATAATAGGACCCTGCCTGTGCCCCTCACACCTGCAGCTGATAATAGGACCCTGCCTGTGCCCCCCACACCTGCAGCTGATAATAGGACCCCGCCTGTGCCCCCCACACCTGCAGCTGATAATAGGACCCTGCCTTTGCCCATCACACCTCCAGCCGATAATAGGACCCCGCCTGTGCCCCCCACACCTGCAGCTGAAAATAGGACCCTGCCTGTGCCCCTCACACCTGCAGCCGATAATAGGACCTAGCCTGTGGCCCCCGCACCTGGAGGTGATAATAGGACCCTGCCTGTACCCCCCACACCTCCAGCCGATAATAGGACCCTGCCTGTACCCCTCACACCTGCAGCTGATAATAGGACCCTGCCTGTACCCCCACACCTCCAGCCAATAATAGGACCCTGCCTGTACCCCTCACACCTGCAGCTGATAATAGGACCCTGCCTGTACCCCCCACACCTCCAGCCGATATTAGGACCCTGCCTGTGCCCCTCACACCTCCAGCCGATAATAGGACCCTGCCTGTGCCCCCCACACCTGCAGCTGATAATAGGACCCCGCCTGTGCCCCCCACACCTGCAGCTGATAATAGGACCCTGCCTGTGCCTCCCACACCCGCAGCTGATAATAGGATCCTGCCTGTGCCCCCCACATCTGCAGCTGATGATAGGACCCCGCCTGTGCCCCCCACACCGGCAGATGATAATAGGACCCTGCCTGTCTGCATGCGACCCCGTCTCTCCCCGCCACCACGGTCACCCCTGTCTCACCCTCGCCCCGTCTCACCCTCGCCCCGTCTCACCCTCGCCCCGTCTCACCCTCGCCCCGTCTCACCCTCGCCCCGTCTCACCCTCGCCCCGTCTCATTCTCACCCTCGCCCCGTCTCATTCTCACCCTCGCCCCATCTCACCCTCGCCCCGTCTCACCCTCGCCCCTTTCCCTGCAGGTGGCCAGCACCCGGGCCAGGAAGACTTTCCCATCATGCCCCGAGAATGACGAGAGCGACTCCTCCAAGTCTATAGACATTCAGAACAAGCAGATGATCGAGTGGGCGCTGGGCGGCTTCCAGCCATCGGGGCCTAAGGGTCTGGAGCCCCCGGAGGGTGAGAAACAGCGGGTGTCTGCTGGAAGACAGGCGAGATGGGTGATGTGAGTGCACCCCCTAGTGCTCATCCTGTTAACCCTTTCATTATGTCTCCAGAGGAACGCAACCCCTACAAAGAGGTCTACACAGAAATCTGGGTGGAGCCTGAAGCCGCTGCTTATGCCCCTCCCCCTCCTGCGAAGAAACCCCGGAAAAGCACAGAGAAGCCCAAGGTCAAAGAAATCATCGATGAGCGGACGCGAGGTAGGATGGGAGCGCTGCCGTGCTGCCTTACTGCTAGCTCTCAGGCTGCTGGATCAGCTCCCACAATTCACTGCAGCAGAAGCCAGGTGCTCCACTATAGAAGAGCATCGCTCTATAGAAGACTGAATGTTCAGACCGTAATGCCCCCTGCTGGTTCAGCGTCTGCCCCTTTCCCTGCTGGTTCAGCGTCTGCCCCTTTCCCTGCTGGTTCAGCGTCTGCCCCTTTCCCTGCTGGTTCGGCGTCTGCCCCCTTGCCTGCTGGTTCGGCGTCGGCCCCCTTGCCTGCTGGTTCGGCGTCGGCCCCCTTGCCTGCTGGTTCGGCGTCTGCCCCCTTGCCTGCTGGTTCGGCGTCTGTCCCCTTGCCTGCTGGTTCGGCGTCTGTCCCCTTGCCTGCTGGTTCGGCGTCTGTCCCCTTGCCTGCTGGTTCGGCGTCTGCCCCCTTGCCTGCTGGTTCGGCGTCTGTCCCCTTGCCTGCTGGTTCGGCGTCTGCCCCCTTGCCTGCTGGTTCGGCGTCTGCCCCCTTGCCTGCTGGTTCGGCGTCTGTCCCCTTCCCTGCTGGTTCGGCGTCGGCCCCCTTGCCTGCTGGTTCGGCGTCGGCCCCCTTGCCTGCTGGTTCGGCGTCGGCCCCCTTGCCTGCTGGTTCGGCGTCTGTCCCCTTGCCTGCTGGTTCGGCGTCTGTCCCCTTGCCTGCTGGTTCGGCGTCTGTCCCCTTGCCTGCTGGTTCGGCGTCTGTCCCCTTGCCTGCTGGTTCGGCGTCTGTCCCCTTGCCTGCTGGTTCGGCGTCTGCCCCCTTGCCTGCTGGTTCGGCGTCGGCCCCCTTGCCTGCTGGTTCGGCGTCTGCCCCCTTGCCTGCTGGTTCGGCGTCTGCCCCCTTGCCTGCTGGTTCGGCGTCTGCCCCCTTGCCTGCTGGTTCGGCGTCTGCCCCCTTGCCTGCTGGTTCGGCGTCTGCCCCCTTGCCTGCTGGTTCGGCGTCTGCCCCCTTGCCTGCTGGTTCGGCGTCTGTCCCCTTGCCTGCTGGTTCGGCGTCTGCCCCCTTGCCTGCTGGTTCGGCGTCGGCCCCCTTGCCTGCTGGTTCGGCGTCTTCCCCCTTGCCTGCTGGTTCGGCGTCTGCCCCCTTGCCTGCTGGTTCGGCGTCTGCCCCCTTGCCTGCTGGTTCGGCGTCTGCCCCCTTGCCTGCTGGTTCGGCGTCTGCCCCCTTGCCTGCTGGTTCGGCGTCTGCCCCCTTGCCTGCTGGTTCGACGTCTGCCCCCTTGCCTGCTGGTTCGGCGTCTGCCCCCTTGCCTGCTGGTTCGGCGTCTGCCCCCTTGCCTGCTGGTTCGGCGTCTGCCCCCTTGCCTGCTGGTTCGGCGTCTGCCCCCTTGCCTGCTGGTTCGGCGTCTGCCCCCTTGCCTGCTGGTTCGGCGTCTGTCCCCTTGCCTGCTGGTTCGGCGTCTGTCCCCTTGCCTGCTGGTTCGGCGTCTGTCCCCTTGCCTGCTGGTTCGGCGTCTGTCCCCTTGCCTGCTGGTTCGGCGTCTGCCCCCTTGCCTGCTGGTTCGGCGTCTGTCCCCTTGCCTGCTGGTTCGGCGTCGGCCCCCTTGCCTGCTGGTTCAGCGTCTGCCTCCTGCTTGTTCAGGGTCTGCCGGGAGCAGATCTCATCTCTTTTGCTCCTTTCTCCTGATTCTTCGGTGCTTTGTGTTTTGCAGAGAGGTTGGTGTTTGAAGTGCGTCAGAAGTGTCGCCACATCGAGGGTGAGTGCAAGAACATATCTCCTGGATGAGGTCATGTGATCAGCTCTCATCATACCCACTGATGATGTCATCACTCTGCCCCGGGCTCTGATGTCATCACTCTGCCCCGGGCTCTGATGTCTCACATGTCCCGGCCTCTGTTATGTAGGGATTCCCGGCCTCCATGTGCCCGGCCTCTGTTATGTAGGGATTCCCGGCCTCTGTTATGTAGGGATTCCCGGCCTCCATGTGCCCGGCCTCTGTTATGTAGGGATTCCCGGCCTCCATGTTCCCGGCCTCTGTTATGTAGGGATTCCTGGCCTCCATGTGGCCGGCCTCTGTTATGTAGGGATACCCGGCCTCCATGTGCCCGGCCTCTGTTATGTAGGGATTCTCGGCCTCCATGTGCCCGGCCTCTGTTATGTAGGGATACCCGGCCTCCATGTGCCCGGCCTCTGTTATATAGGGATTCCCGGCCTCCATGTGCCCGGCCTCTGTTATGTAGGGATTCCCGGCCTCCATGTGCCCGGCCTCTGTTATGTAGGGATTCCCGGCCTCCATGTGCCCGGCCTCTGTTATGCAGAGATTCCCGGCCTCCATGTGCCCGGCCTCTGTTATGTAGGGATTCCCGGCCTCCATGTGCCCGGCCTCTGTTATGTAGGGATTCCCGGCCTCCATGTGCCCGGCCTCTGTTATGTAGGGATTCCCGGCCTCTGTTATGTAGGGATTCCCGGCCTCCATGTGCCCGGCCTCTGTTATGTAGGGATTCCCGGCCTCCATGTTCCCGGCCTCTGTTATGTAGGGATTCCTGGCCTCCATGTGGCCGGCCTCTGTTATGTAGGGATACCCGGCCTCCATGTGCCCGGCCTCTGTTATGTAGGGATTCTCGGCCTCCATGTGCCCGGCCTCTGTTATGTAGGGATACCCGGCCTCCATGTGCCCGGCCTCTGTTATATAGGGATTCCCGGCCTCCATGTGCCCGGCCTCTGTTATGTAGGGATTCCCGGCCTCCATGTGCCCGGCCTCTGTTATGTAGGGATTCCCGGCCTCCATGTGCCCGGCCTCTGTTATGCAGAGATTCCCGGCCTCCATGTGCCCGGCCTCTGTTATGTAGGGATTCCCGGCCTCCATGTGCCCGGCCTCTGTTATGTAGGGATTCCCGGCCTCCATGTGCCCGGCCTCTGTTATGTAGGGATTCCCGGCCTCCATGTGCCCGGCCTCTGTTATGTAGGGATTCCCGGCCTCCACGTGCCCGGCCTCTGTTATGAAGTAATCTCGGCCTCCACATGCCCGGCCTCTGTTATGTAGGAATTCCCGGCCTCCATGTGCCCAGCCTTTGTTATGTAGGGATACCCGGCCTCCATGTGCCCGGCCTCTGTTATGTAGGGATTCCCGGCCTCCATGTGCCCAGCCTCTGTTATGCAGAGATTCCCAGCCTCCATGTGCCCGGCCTCTGTTATGTAGGGATTCCCGGCCTCTGTTATGTAGGGATTCCCGGCCTCCATGTGCCCGGCCTCTGTTATGTAGGGATTCCCGGCCTCCATGTGCCCCGGCCTCTGTTATGTAGGGATTCCCGGCCTCCACGTGCCCCGGCCTCTGTTATGTAGGGATTCCCGGCCTCCACGTGCCCCGGCCTCTGTTATGTAGGGATTCCCGGCCTCTGTTATGTAGGGATTCCCGGCCTCTGTTATGTAGGGATTCCCTGCCTCCATGTGCCCGGCCTCTGTTATGTAGGGATTCCCGGCCTCCATGTGCCCGGCCTCTGTTATGTAGGGATTCCCGGCCTCCATGTGCCCCGGCCTCTGTTATGTAGGGATTCCCGGCCTCCATGTGCCCCGGCCTCTCTTATGTAGGGATTCCCGGCCTCCATGTGCCCGGCCTCTGTTATGTAGGGATTCCCGGCTTCCATGTGCCCCGGCCTCTCTTATGTAGGGATTCCCGGCCTCCATTTGCCCGACCTCTGTTATGTAGGGATTCCCGGCCTCCATGTGCCCCGGCCTCTGTTATGTAGGGATTCCCGGCCTCCACATGCCCCGGCCTCTGTTATGTAGGGATTCCCGGCCTCTGTTATGTAGGGATTCCCGGCCTCTGTTATGTAGGGATTCCCGGCCTCCATGTGCCCCGGCCTCTGTTATGTAGGGATTCCCGGCCTCCATGTGCCCCGGCCTGTGTTATGTAGGGATTCCCGGCCTCTGTTATGTAGGGATTCCCGGCCTCTGTTATGTAGGGATTCCCGGCCTCTGTTATGTAGGGATTCCCGGCCTCTGTTATGTAGGGATTCCCGGCCTCCATGTGCCCGGCCTCTGTTATGTAGGGATTCCCGGCCTCTGTTATGTAGGGATTCCCGGCCTCTGTTATGTAGGGATTCCCGGCCTCTGTTATGTAGGGATTCCCGGCCTCTGTTATGTAGGGATTCCCAGCCTCTGTTATGTAGGGATTCCCGGCCTCCATGTGCCCAGCCTCTGTTATGTAGGGATTCCCGGCCTCTGTTATGTAGGGATTCCCGGCCTCTGTTATGTAGGGATTCCCGGCCTCCATGTTCCCGGCCTCTGTTATGTAGGGATTCCCGGCCTCCATGTGCCCGGCCTCTGTTATGTAGGGATTCCCGGCCTCTTTTATGTAGGGATTCCCGGCCTCTGTTATGTAGGGATTCCCGGCCTCCATGTTCCCGGCCTCTGTTATGTAGGGATTCCCGGCCTCCATGTGCCCGGCCTCTGTTATGTAGGGATTCCCGGCCTCCATGTGCCCGGCCTCTGTTATGTAGGGATTCCCGGCCTCCATGTGCCCAGCCTCTGTTATGTAGGGATTCCCGGCCTCTGTTATGTAGGGATTCCCGGCCTCCATGTTCCCGGCCTCTGTTATGTAGGGATTCCCGGCCTCCATGTGCCCGGCCTCTGTTATGTAGGGATTCCCGGCCTCTTTTATGTAGGGATTCCCGGCCTCTGTTATGTAGGGATTCCCGGCCTCCATGTGCCCGGCCTCTGTTATGTAGGGATTCCCGGCCTCTTTTATGTAGGGATTCCCGGCCTCTGTTATGTAGGGATTCCCGGCCTCCATGTTCCCGGCCTCTGTTATGTAGGGATTCCCGGCCTCTTTTATGTAGGGATTCCCGGCCTCTGTTATGTAGGGATTCCCAGCCTCTGATCGGGGGGCTGTGCCTGACGCGGTGTTTCTGTCCCCAGATATCTGCATCTCTTGCGGCAGTCTGAACGTTACTCTGGAGCACCCGTTGTTTATTGGGGGAATGTGCCAAAACTGCAAGGTAAAGTCCAGAAAGATCATGGAGGAAATGTGGGAAGGACAGAAACTGTCAGTAAAAAGGAAGCAGGAATGTCTGATGTGCAGAGGAAACAGTCAGTAAAAAGGAAGCAGGAATGTCTGATGTGCAGAGGAAACAGTCAGTAAAAAGGAAGCAGGAATGTCTGATGTGCAGAGGAAACAGTCAGTAAAAAGGAAGCAGGAATGTCTGATGTGCAGAGGAAACAGTGAGCAGTTTGGAGGGGGCACTGTGTGTGGCAGGAGCTTTGCCCAGGTAACTGTCAGAGCCTTTCCTTTTTCAGAACTGCTTCTTGGAGTGCGCGTACCAGTACGATGACGACGGATACCAGTCCTACTGCACCATCTGCTGCGGGGGACGCGAGGTGCTCATGTGCGGCAACAATAACTGCTGCAGGTGAGAGCGGCAAGTCCCGGAGCTCGTCCTGTGCCACATCACCTCTGGTGACCTACAAAACTGATCTTAGTCTCTGGTCATGGTGGGAGCGTGGCTGGCGTCTGGCCCTGGTGGGAGCGTGGCTGGCGTCTGGCCCTGGTGGGAGCGTGGCTGGCGTCTGGCCCTGGTGGGAGCGTGGCTGGCGTCTGGCCCTGGTGGGAGCGTGGCTGGCGTCTGGCCCTGGTGGGAGCGTGGCTGGCGTCTGGCCCTGGTGGGAGCGTGGCTGGCGTCTGGCCCTGGTGGGAGCGTGGCTGGCGTCTGGCCCTGGTGGGAGCGTGGCTGGCGTCTGGCCCTGGTGGGAGCGTGGCTGGCGTCTGGCCCTGGTGGGAGCGTGGCTGGCGTCTGGCCCTGGTGGGAGCGTGGCTGGCGTCTGGCCCTGGTGGGAGCGTGGCTGGCGTCTGGCCCTGGTGGGAGCGTGGCTGGCGTCTGGCCCTGGTGGGAGCGTGGCTGGCGTCTGGCCCTGGTGGGAGCGTGGCTAGCGTCTGGTCCCGGTGGGAGCGTGGCTGGCTTCTGGCCCTGGTGGGAGCGTGGCTGGCGTCTGGCCCTGGTGGGAGCGTGGCTGGCGTCTGGCCCTGGTGGGAGCGTGGCTGGCGTCTGGCCCTGGTGGGAGCGTGGCTGGCGTCTGGCCCTGGTGGGAGCGTGGCTGGCGTCTGGTCCTGGTGGGAGCGTGGCTGGCGTCTGGCCCTGGTGGGAGCGTGGCTGGCCCTGGTGGGAGCGTGGCTGGCCCTGGTGGGAGCGTGACTGGCGTCTGGCCCTGGTGGGAGCGTGGCTGGCGTCTGGCCCTAGTGGGAGCGTGGCTGGTGTCTGGCCCTGGTGGGAGTGTGGCTGGCATCTGGCCCTGGTGGGAGCGTGGCTGGCGTCTGGCCCTGGTGGGAGCGTGGCTGGCGTCTGGCCCTGGTGGGAGCGTGGCTGGCGTCTGGCCCTGGTGGGAGCGTGGCTGGCGTCTGGCCCTGGTGGGAGCGTGGCTGGCGTCTGGCCCTGGAGGGAGCGTGGCTGGCGTCTGGCCCTGGAGGGAGCGTGGCTGGCGTCTGGCCCTGGTGGGAGCGTGGCTGGCGTCTGGCCCTGGTGGGAGCGTGGCTGGCGTCTGGCCCTGGTGGGAGCGTGGCTGGCGTCTGGCCCCGGTGGGAGCGTGGCTGGCGTCTGGCCCCGGTGGGAGCGTGGCTGGCGTCTGGCCCCGGTGGGAGCGTGGCTGGCTTCTGGCCCTGGTGGGAGCGTGGCTGGCGTCTGGCCCCGGTGGGAGCGTGGCTGGCGTCTGGCCCCGGTGGGAGCGTGGCTGGCTTCTGGTCCCGGTGGGAGCGTGGCTGGCGTCTGGCCCCGGTGGGAGCGTGGCTGGCGTCTGGCCCCGGTGGGAGCGTGGCTGGCGTCTGGCCCTGGTGGGAGCGTGGCTGGCTTCTGGCCCTGGTGGGAGCGTGGCTGGCGTCTGGCCCCGGTGGGAGCGTGGCTGGCGTCTGGCCCCGGTGGGAGCGTGGCTGGCGTCTGGCCCCGGTGGGAGCGTGGCTGGCGTCTGGCCCCGGTGGGAGCGTGGCTGGCTTCTGGCCCTGGTGGGAGCGTGGCTGGCGTCTGGCCCTGGTGGGAGCGTGGCTGGCGTCTGGCCCTGGTGGGAGCGTGGCTGGCGTCTGGCCCTGGTGGGAGCGTGGCTGGCGTCTGGCCCTTGTGGGAGCGTGGCT
Source organism: Phyllobates terribilis (assembly GCF_046119375.1). NCBI lineage: Eukaryota > Metazoa > Chordata > Amphibia > Anura > Dendrobatidae > Phyllobates > Phyllobates terribilis. The sequence goes on along the minus strand of NW_027362763.1, from coordinate 11,619,379 downwards.
GGCGTCTGGCCCCGGTGGGAGCGTGACTGGCGTCTGGCCCCGGTGGGACCGTGGCTGGCGTCTGGCCCCGGTGGGAGCGTGGCTGGCGTCTGGCCCCGGTGGGAGCGTGGCTGGCGTCTGGCCCCGGTGGGACCGTGGCTGGCGTCTGGCCCCGGTGGGAGCGTGGCTGGCGTCTGGCCCCGGTGGGAGCGTGGCTGGCGTCTGGCCCCGGTGGGACCGTGGCTGGCGTCTGGCCCTGGTGGGACCGTGGCTGGCGTCTGGTCCTCGTGTCTAGTTTTGCCCTGGTCTTCCTCTCCTCCAGGTGTTTCTGTGTGGAGTGTGTGGACTTGTTGGTGGGACCAGGTGCAGCTCAGGCAGCTATTAAAGAAGACCCCTGGAACTGCTACATGTGCGGACACAAGGGCATTTACGGGTTGCTTCGAAGACGAGATGACTGGCCCACTCGTTTACAGCTCTTCTTCGCCAACAACCATGACCAAGAATTTGTGAGTATCGAGCCCTGGTTCCTCGGCTCCCGGCAGCGGGGAGCTCGCTGAGTAACCACCACTTTCCTCCCGTCTTCCAGGAGCCACCAAAGCTTTATCCACCTATTTCAGCCGAGAAGCGGAAGCCGGTCCGAGTGTTGTCCTTATTTGATGGCATTGCAACAGGTGATCTAGTTATCTTGAGATCCGACGGGTCCGAGCGCCACCAGTGGATCTCCTAACACCGGATCTCTTTTCCCCAGGTCTATTGGTGCTAAAGGATCTCGGGATCCAGATAGACCGGTACATTGCCTCTGAGGTGTGCGAGGACTCCATCACTGTGGGAATGGTGCGGCATCAGGGCAAGATCATGTACGTCGGTGATGTGAGGAACATCACCCGCAAGCATGTGAGTCCCCCCGGAAACCATCAGCGTGCTGCTGCTCCATCCTGCGGCCCCCCACCACTAACGCTCCTCTTCATTGTGCCACAGATTCAGGAATGGGGTCCCTTTGACCTGGTGATCGGGGGAAGTCCGTGTAACGATCTTTCCATTGTGAACCCGGCACGGAAAGGTCTGTTCGGTATGTGCTTCTGTGTGGCCGTAGAATGGGGGAGGGGTGTAGTATAAAGTATTCACGCCCCTCATGTACTGCTGGACCGTAATACTGGTATAACGATGCTGTACCATACTGACCCCTAGTGGGCGAGTTCTGAAACCGCAGGATATCTTATCTTTTTTCATTCTGCATAGTCAGTGTGAAATGGGTTTGTTACAATGTGTCACTGTAGGCGATTGTCAGCAGCGGAGATCTCCTGTCCTGATGGTTTGTTACAATGTGTCACTGTAGACGATTGTCAGCAGCGGAGATCGCCTGTCCTGATGGTTTGTTACAGTGTGTTAGTGCAGGGATCTGTCAGGAGCGAGATCTCCTGTCCTGATGGTTTGTTACAATGTGTCAGTGCAGGGATCTGTCAGCAGCGGAGATCTCCTGTCCTGATGGTTTGTTACAATGTGTCACTGTAGACGATTGTCAGCAGCGGAGATCTCCTGTCCTGATGGTTTGTTACAGTGTGTTAGTGCAGGGATCTGTCAGGAGCGAGATCTCCTGTCCTGATGGTTTGTTACAATGTGTCAGTGCAGGGATCTGTCAGCAGCGGAGATCTCCTGTCCTGATGGTTTGTTACAATGTGTCACTGTAGACGATTGTCAGCAGCGGAGATCTCCTGTCCTGATGGTTTGTTACAGTGTGTTAGTGCAGGGATCTGTCAGGAGCGAGATCTCCTGTCCTGATGGTTTGTTACAGTGTGTTAGTGCAGGGATCTGTCAGGAGCGAGATCTCCTGTCCTGATGGTTTGTTACAGTGTGTCAGTGCAGGGATCTGTCAGGAGCGAGATCTCCTGTCCTGATGGTTTGTTACAGTGTGTCAGTGCAGGGATCTGTCAGGAGCGAGATCTCCTGTCCTGATGGTTTGTTACAGTGTGTCAGTGCAGGGATCTGTCGGGAGCTTAGATCTCCTGGCCTGATGGTTTGTTACAGTGTGTCAGTGCAGGGATCTGTCAGGAGCTTAGATCTCCTGGCCTGATGGTTTGTTACAGTGTGTCAGTGCAGGGATCTGTCAGGAGCTTAGATCTCCTGGCCTGATGGTTTGTTACAGTGTGTCAGTGCAGGGATCTGTCAGCAGCGGAGATCTCCTGGCCTGATGGTTTGCTACAGTGTGTCAGTACAGGGATCTGTCAGCAGCGGAGATCTCCTGTCCTGATGGTTTGTTACAGTGTGTCAATGCTGTGAGGAGAGAGATCTCCTGTCCTGATGGTTTGTTACAGTGTGTCAACGCAGGGATCTGTCAGGAGCGAGATCTCCTGGCCTGATGGTTTGTTACAGTGTGTCAGTGCAGGGATCTGTCAGGAGCGAGATCTCCTATCCTGATGGTTTGTTACAGTGTGTCAGTGCAGGGATCTGTCAGGAGCGAGATCTCCTGTCCTGATGGTTTGTTACAGTGTGTCAGTGCAGGGATCTGTCAGGAGCGAGATCTCCTGTCCTGATGGTTTGTTACAGTGTGTCAGTGCAGGGATCTGTCGGGAGCTTAGATCTCCTGGCCTGATGGTTTGTTACAGTGTGTCAGTGCAGGGATCTGTCAGGAGCTTAGATCTCCTGGCCTGATGGTTTGTTACAGTGTGTCAGTGCAGGGATCTGTCAGGAGCTTAGATCTCCTGGCCTGATGGTTTGTTACAGTGTGTCAGTGCAGGGATCTGTCAGGAGCGAGATCTCCTGGCCTGATGGTTTGTTACAGTGTGTCAGTGCAGGGATCAGTCAGGAGCGAGATCTCCTGGCCTGATGGTTTGTTACAGTGTGTCAATGCAGGGATCAGTCAGGAGCGAGATCTCCTGGCCTGATGGTTTGTTACAGTGTGTCAGTGCAGGGATCAGTCAGGAGCGAGATCTCCTGGCCTGATGGTTTGTTACAGTGTGTCAGTGCAGGGATCAGTCAGGAGCGAGATCTCCTGGCCTGATGGTTTGTTACAGTGTGTCAGTGCAGGGATCAGTCAGGAGCGAGATCTCCTGGCCTGATGGTTTGTTACAGTGTGTCAGTGCAGGGATCAGTCAGGAGCGAGATCTCCTGGCCTGATGGTTTGTTACAGTGTGTCAGTGCAGGGATCAGTCAGGAGCGTGGTCTGCTTTCCTAGTTACGGATATGACCCCTGTATACGATGCACAGGCTCCTCTCTGACCTGTCTATGGTGGTGGGTGTAAAGGAGGCCTCCGCCTCTGACGACCTCTCCTGCTTTTCCCGCAGAGGGCACAGGACGCCTCTTCTTTGAGTTTTACCGTCTGCTCCATGAAGCTCGACCAAAGGAAGGAGATGACCGGCCATTCTTCTGGCTGTTTGAGAACGTGGTGGCCATGGGCATCAGCGATAAAAGGGACATATCCCGCTTTCTGGAGGTAAGATGTGAGGGGCCGGTGTTCGGAGGTCCGGTTGTGCTCCAGTGTCGGGGTGCAGCTTCCCCCGCCTCTGTGTGTCGCTCATGATAATTCATTCTCCTATTTTTCTTCTTTCAGTCAAACCCGGTGATGATCGATGCCAGGGAGGTGTCTGCAGCGCACAGGGCCCGGTACTTCTGGGGCAACCTCCCGGGCATGAACAGGTCAGTGCCATGGTGGGGAGGATTCATGTCGCATAATCAGATCTGCTGTGTATGTGGGCCCTGCAGGCATTGTGTATGGGGACCCTGCAGGCATTGTGTATGGGGGCCCTGCAGGCATTGTGTATGGGGACCCTGCAGGCATTGTGTATGGGGACCCTGCAGGCATTGTGTATGGGAGCCCTGCAGGCATTGCGTATGGGGACCCTGCAGGCATTGTGTATGGGAGCCCTGCAGGCATTGTGTATGGGGACCATGCAGGCATTGTGTATGGGGGCCCTGCAGGCATTGTGTATGGGAGCCCTGCAGGCATTGTGTATGGGGACCCTGCAGGCATTGTGTATGGGGGCCCTGCAGGCATTGTGTATGGGGACCCTGCAGGCATTGTGTATGGGGGCCCTGCAGGCATTGTGTATGGGGACCCTGCAGGCATTGTGTATGGGAGCCCTGCAGGCATTGTGTATGGGGACCCTGCAGGCATTGTGTATGGGGGCCCTGCAGGCATTGTGTATGGGAGCCCTGCAGGCATTGTGTATGGGGACCCTGCAGGCATTGTGTATGGGGGCCCTGCAGGCATTGTGTATGGGAGCCCTGCAGGCATTGTGTATTGGGGGGCCCTGCAGGCATTGTGTATGGGGACCCTGCAGGCATTGCGTATGGGGGCCCTGCAGGCATTGTGTATTGGGGGGCCCTGCAGGCATTGTGTATGGGAACCCTGCAGGCATTGCGTATGGGGGCCCTGCAGGCATTGTGTATGGGGACCCTGCAGGCATTGTGTATGGGGACCCTGCAGGCATTGCGTATGGGGGCCCTGCAGGCATTGTGTATGGAGACCCTGCAGGCATTGTGTATGGGAGCCCTGCAGGCATTGCATATGGGGACCCTGCAGGCATTGCGTATGGGGACCCTGCAGGCATTGCGTATGGGGGCCCTGCAGGCATTGTGTATGGAGACCCTGCAGGCATTGTGTATGGAGACCCTGCAGGCATTGTGTATGGGGGCCCTGCAGGCATTGTGTATGGGGACCCTGCAGGCATTGTGTATGGGGGCCCTGCAGGCATTGTGTATGGGGACCCTGCAGGCATTGTGTATGGGAGCCCTGCAGGCATTGTGTATTGGGGGGCCCTGCAGGCATTGTGTATGGGGGCCCTGCAGGCATTGTGTATGGGGGCCCTGCAGGCATTGTGTATGGGAGCCCTGCAGGCATTGCGTATGGGGGCCCTGCTGGCATTGCGTATGGGGACCCTGCAGGCATTGCATATGGGGACCCTGCAGGCATTGCGTATGGGGACCCTGCAGGCATTGTGTATGGGAGCCCTGCAGGCATTGTGTATGGGGGCCCTGCAGGCATTGTGTATGGGGACCCTGCAGGCATTGTGTATGGGAGCCCTGCAGGCATTGTGTATGGGGGCCCTGCAGGCATTGTGTATGGGGACCCTGCAGGCATTGTGTATGGGAGCCCTGCAGGCATTGTGTATGGGAGCCCTGCAGGCATTGTGTATGGGAGCCCTGCAGGCATTGTGTATGGGAGCCCTGCAGGCATTGCTTATGGGGACCCTGCAGGCATTGCTTATGGGGACCCTGCAGGCATTGTGTATGGAGACCCTGCAGGCATTGTGTATTGGGGGGCCCTGCAGGCATTGTGTATTGGGGGGCCCTGCAGGCATTGTGTATGGGGGCCCTGCAGGCATTGTGTATGGGGACCCTGCAGGCATTGTGTATGGGGGCCCTGCAGGCATTGTGTATGGAGACCCTGCAGGCATTGTGTATGGGAGCCCTGCAGGCATTGTGTATGGGGACCCTGCAGGCATTCTGTATGGGGACCCTGCAGGCATTGTGTATTGGGGGGCCCTGCAGGCATTGCATATGGGAGCCCTGCAGGCATTGTGTATGGGAGCCCTGCAGGCATTGCATATGGGAGCCCTGCAGGCATTGTGTATGGGGACCCTGCAGGCATTGTGTATTGGGGGGCCCTGCAGGCATTGCATATGGGGACCCTGCAGGCATTGCGTATGGGAGCCCTGCAGGCATTGCATATGGGAGCCCTGCAGGCATTGTGTATGGGGACCCTGCAGGCATTGCATATGGGGACCCTGCAGGCATTGTGTATGGGAGCCCTGCAGGCATTGCGTATGGGGACCCTGCAGGCATTGTGTATGGGAGCCCTGCAGGCATTGTGTATGGGGACCCTGCAGGCATTGTGTATGGGGGCCCTGCAGGCATTGTGTATGGGGGCCCTGCAGGCATTGTGTATGGGGACCCTGCAGGCATTGTGTATGGGAGCCCTGCAGGCATTGTGTATGGGAGCCCTGCAGGCATTGTGTATGGGAGCCCTGCAGGCATTGCTTATGGGGACCCTGCAGGCATTGCTTATGGGGACCCTGCAGGCATTGTGTATGGGAGCCCTGCAGGCATTGTGTATTGGGGGGCCCTGCAGGCATTGCATATGGGGACCCTGCAGGCATTGTGTATTGGGGGGCCCTGCAGGCATTGCATATGGGGACTCTGCAGGCATTGTGTATGGGGACCCTGCAGGCATTGTGTATGGGGACCCTGCAGGCATTGTGTATTGGGGGGCCCTGCAGGCATTGCATATGGGGACCCTGCAGGCATTGTGTATTGGGGGGCCCTGCAGGCATTGCATATGGGGGCCCTGCAGGCATTGTGTATGGGGACCCTGCAGGCATTGTGTATGGGGACCCTGCAGGCATTGTGTATTGGGGGGCCCTGCAGGCATTGCATATGGGGACCCTGCAGGCATTGTGTATGGGAGCCCTGCAGGCATTGCATATGGGAGCCCTGCAGGCATTGTGTATGGGGAACCTGCAGGCATTGCATATGGGGACCCTGCAGGCATTGTGTATGGGGACCCTGCAGGCATTGTGTATGGGGACCCTGCAGGCATTGTGTATGGGAGCCCTGCAGGCATTGCGTATGGGGACCCTGCAGGCATTGTGTATGGGAGCCCTGCAGGCATTGTGTATGGGGACCATGCAGGCATTGTGTATGGGGACCATGCAGGCATTGTGTATGGGGGCCCTGCAGGCATTGTGTATGGGGACCCTGCAGGCATTGTGTATGGGAGCCCTGCAGGCATTGTGTATGGGGACCCTGCAGGCATTGTGTATGGGGACCCTGCAGGCATTGTGTATGGGAGCCCTGCAGGCATTGTGTATGGGGGCCCTGCTGGCATTGTGTATGGGGACCCTGCAGGCATTGCGTATGGGGACCCTGCAGGCATTGCGTATGGGGACCCTGCAGGCATTGTGTATGGGAGCCCTACAGGCATTGTGTATGGGAGCCCTACAGGCATTGTGTATGGGGGCCCTACAGGCATTGTGTATGGGGACCCTGCAGGCATTGTGTATGGGAGCCCTGCAGGCATTGTGTATGGGAGCCCTGCAGGCATTGTGTATAGGAGCCCTGCAGGCATTGTGTATGGGAGCCCTGCAGGCATTGTGTATGGGAGCCCTGCAGGCATTGCTTATGGGGACCCTGCAGGCATTGCTTATGGGGACCCTGCAGGCATTGTGTATGGGAGCTCTGCAGGCATTGTGTATTGGGGGGCCCTGCAGGCATTGCATATGGGGACCCTGCAGGCATTGTGTATTGGGGGGCCCTGCAGGCATTGCATATGGGGACCCTGCAGGCATTGTGTATGGGAGCCCTGCAGGCATTGTGTATGGGGACCCTGCAGGCATTGTGTATGGGGGCCTTGCAGGCATTGCGTATGGGGGCCATGCAGGCATTTCGTATGGGGACCCTGCATGCATTGTGTATGGGGACCCTGCAGGCATTGTGTATGGGGACCCTGCAGGCATTGTGTATTGGGGGGCCCTGCAGGCATTGCATATGGGGACCCTGCAGGCATTGTGTATGGGAGCCCTGCAGGCATTGCATATGGGAGCCCTGCAGGCATTGTGTATGGGGACCCTGCAGGCATTGCATATGGGGACCCTGCAGGCATTGTGTATGGGAGCCCTGCAGGCATTGCGTATGGGGACCCTGCAGGCATTGCTTATGGAGACCCTGCAGGCATTGTGTATGGGGGCCCTGCAGGCATTGTGTATGGGGACCCTGCAGGCATTGTGTATGGGAGCCCTGCAGGCATTGCTTATGGGGACCCTGCAGGCATTGTGTATGGGGACCCTGCAGGCATTGTGTATGGGAGCCCTGCAGGCATTGTGTATGGGGGCCCTGCAGGCATTGTGTATGGGAGCCCTGCAGGCATTGCGTATGGGGGCCCTGCTGGCATTGCGTATGGGGACCCTGCAGGCATTGCATATGGGGACCCTGCAGGCATTGCGTATGGGGACCCTGCAGGCATTGTGTATGGGAGCCCTGCAGGCATTGTGTATGGGGGCCCTGCAGGCATTGTGTATGGGGACCCTGCAGGCATTGTGTATGGGAGCCCTGCAGGCATTGTGTATGGGGGCCCTGCAGGCATTGTGTATGGGGACCCTGCAGGCATTGTGTATGGGAGCCCTGCAGGCATTGTGTATGGGAGCCCTGCAGGCATTGTGTATGGGAGCCCTGCAGGCATTGTGTATGGGAGCCCTGCAGGCATTGCTTATGGGGACCCTGCAGGCATTGCTTATGGGGACCCTGCAGGCATTGTGTATGGGAGCCCTGCAGGCATTGTGTATTGGGGGGCCCTGCAGGCATTGCATATGGGGACCCTGCAGGCATTGTGTATGGGAGCCCTGCAGGCATTGTGTATGGGGACCCTGCAGGCATTGTGTATGGGGACCCTGCAGGCATTGTGTATGGGGGCCCTGCAGGCATTGTGTATGGAGACCCTGCAGGCATTGTGTATGGGAGCCCTGCAGGCATTGTGTATGGGGACCCTGCAGGCATTGTGTATGGGGACCCTGCAGGCATTGTGTATTGGGGGGCCCTGCAGGCATTGCATATGGGGACCCTGCAGGCATTGTGTATGGGAGCCCTGCAGGCATTGTGTATGGGGACCCTGCAGGCATTGTGTATGGGGACCCTGCAGGCATTGTGTATGGGGGCCTTGCAGGCATTGCGTATGGGGGCCATGCAGGCATTTCGTATGGGGACCCTGCAGGCATTGTGTGTGGGGACCATGCAGGCATTGTGTATGGGGACCCTGCAGGCATTGTGTATGGGGACCCTGCAGGCATTGTGTATGGGGACCCTGCAGGCATTGTGTATGGGGGCCCTGCAGGCATTGTGTATGGAGACCCTGCAGGCATTGTGTATGGGAGCCCTGCAGGCATTGTGTATGGGGACCCTGCAGGCATTGTGTATGGGGACCCTGCAGGCATTGTGTATTGGGGGGCCCTGCAGGCATTGCATATGGGGACCCTGCAGGCATTGTGTATGGGAGCCCTGCAGGCATTGCATATGGGGACCCTGCAGGCATTGCGTATGGGGGCCCTGCAGGCATTGCGTATGGGGACCCTGCAGGCATTGCATATGGGGACCCTGCAGGCATTGTGTATGGGAGCCCTGCAGGCATTGCGTATGGGGACCCTGCAGGCATTGCTTATGGGGACCCTGCAGGCATTGTGTATGGGGGCCCTGCAGGCATTGTGTATGGGGACCCTGCAGGCATTGTGTATGGGAGCCCTGCAGGCATTGTGTATGGGGACCATGCAGGCATTGTGTATGGGAGCCCTGCAGGCATTGTGTATGGGGGCCCTGCTGGCATTGTGTATGGGGACCCTGCAGGCATTGCATATGGGGACCCTGCAGGCATTGTGTATGGGAGCCCTGCAGGCATTGTGTATGGGGACCCTGCAGGCATTGTGTATGGGGAACATGCAGGCATTGTGTATGGGGACCCTGCAGGCATTGTGTATGGGGACCATGCAGGCATTGTGTATGGGGACCCTGCAGGCGTTGTGTATGGGGACCCTATGCAGGCATTGCATATGGGGACCCTGCAGGCATTGTGTATGGGGACCCTGCAGGCATTGTGTATGGGGACCCTGCAGGCATTGTGTATGGGAGCCCTGCAGGCATTGTGTATGGGGACCCTGCAGGCATTGTGTATGGGGACTATGCAGGCATTGTGTATGGGGGACCCTGCAGGCATTGTGTATGGGGACCCTGCAGGCATTGTGTATGGGGGCCTTGCAGGCATTGCGTATGGGGGCCATGCAGGCATTTCGTATGGGGACCATGCAGGCATTGTGTATGGGGACCATGCAGGCATTGTGTATGGGGACCATGCAGGCATTGTGTATGGGGACCCTGGAGGCATTGTGTATGGGGACTATGCAGGCATTGCCTTTGGGGGGCAGTTTGGGTTCAACGTGTCGCCGTCTTCCTCTCGCACAGTGTGAGGTCATGTGACGGCACCATCTCTGTACTGACAGCCTGTGTCCCTCATTTCTAGGCCTCTGGTCTCTACCATCAATGACCGGCTGGATTTACAGGACTGTCTGGAGCACGGCAGGATAGCGAAGGTGAGGAGGCCGCTCACTAGTGCGCGGATATCAAGGGAAGCTTCAATAAACGGTGTAGCTGATGCAAAGCCTCTTTAAGGGGGCTCCTAGCCTGGTAATACTAGATTGTAATGGCTGCAGATTATTCTGTATTACTAACATGAGCGCGGGGGTCTCCAGGAATCTCCGGGGGTGGGTCGGGCTCATGCGTCTGTGGTGTCCGCCGTCCCTCTCACATCAGCCTCCTCTTTTCTGCAGTTTAGCAAAGTCCGAACCATCACCACTAGGTCCAACTCCATCAAGCAGGGGAAGGACCAGCACTTTCCGGTGTTCATGAACGAGAAGGAGGACATCCTGTGGTGCACGGAGATGGAGCGGTGGGTGCTGACATCTCATACTTTATTTCACAAATTCATTTTTACAATTATGATTTTTTCTTTCTACAGTTCTGTGCAAAAGTTTTAGACTGAAAAATTGCTGAAAAGAAACAATGTTTCCAAAATAGAAGTGATAATGGTTTATTTTTATTAAAGTGAAAGAAGAAAAGAGAAATGAAATCCCATCAATATCTGGTGACCGCCCAACACCTCCATCATCAGTATCTGGTGACCGCCTGTCGCCTCCATCATCAATATCTGGTGACTGCCCGTTGCCTCCATCATCAGTATCTGGTGACTGCCCGTTGCCTCCATCATCAGTATCTAGTGACCGCCCGTCACCTCCATCACCAGTATCTGGTGACCGCCTGTCACCTCCATCATCAGTATCTGGTGACTGCCCGTCACCTCCATCATCAGTATCTGGTGACTGCCTGTCGCCTCCATCATCAGTATCTGGTCATCGTCTGTCGCCTCCATCATCAGTATCTGGTGACTGCCTGTCGCCTCCATCATCAGTATCTGGTGACCGCCTGTCGCCTCCATCATCAGTATCTGGTGACCGCCCGTCACCCCCATCATCAGTATCTGGTGACTGCCCATCACCCCCATCATCAGTATCTGGTGACTGCCCGTCACCTCCATCATCAGTATCTGGTGACCGCCCGTCACCTCCATCATCAGTATCTGGTGACCGCCCGTCGCCTCCATCATCAGTATCTGGTGACTGCCCGTTGCCTCCATCATCAGTATCTGGTGACTGCCCGTTGCCTCCATCATCAGTATCTGGTGACTGCCCGTCACCTCCATCATCAGTATCTGGTGACCGCCTGTCACCTCCATCATCAGTATCTGGTGACTGCCCGTTGCCTCCATCATCAGTATCTAGCGACCGTCCGTCACCTCCATCATCAGTATCTGGTGACCGCCTGTCACCTCCATCATCAGTATCTGGTGACTGCCCGTTGCCTCCATCATCAGTATCTGGTGACTGCCTTTGCCTCCATCATCAGTATCTGGTGACCGCCCGTCGCCCCCATCATCCGTATCTGGTGACCGCCCATCACCCCCATCATCAGTATCTGGTGACTGCCCGTCACCTCCATCATCAGTATCTGGTGACCGCCCGTCACCTCCATCATCAGTATCTGGTGACCGCCCGTCACCTCCATCATCAGTATCTGGTGACCGCCCGTCACCTCCATCATCAGTATCTGGTGACCGCCCGTCACCTCCATCATCAGTATCTGGTGACCGCCCGTCGCCTCCATCATCCGTATCTGGTGACTGCCCGTTGCCTCCATCATCAGTATCTGGTGACCGCCCGTCGCCCCCATCATCCATATCTGGTGACCGCCCGTCGCCCCCATCATCCATATCTGGTGACCGCCCGTCGCCTCCATCATCCGTATCTGGTGACTGCCCATTGCCTCCATCATCTGTATCTGGTGACCGCCCGTCGCCTCCATCATCCATATCTGGTGATCGCCCATCACCCCCATCATCAGTATCTGGTGACCGCCCGTCGCCTCCATCATCAGTATCTGCCGACACCTGGCTATTGAGTTTAGTGTCACGGAGGAGGCAGACGCAGGTCTGAGTTTCAGGCCTGATTTCTCTCTGATTCTTTGCTGCAGAGATGAACCTCTCTCTCCTTATTCTTTTAGGTTGGGTAACACTGCAGTGTGGGCCACTCTGTTTCACCCCAGGACCACAGGATCGACCTTCATCATCACAGTTATATCTGTCTCTAGCTTTGGTCCTGCTTTGCGCTGCATCTTTCCTTTAGCCACTCCTGGCGACGTCGTCCTCGCTCCACGGTAGTCCAGCGGTGGGTCCGGTCCATTTCTTTGCCCCTTTCATCTCCTGCCACCTAGTATTCTCTGCGGTCTCCTGCGGCTTGTGAGCCAGACCACTTCCTTCAGGTCTCCTTGATGCTGCCGGCGGCACTCCTGGCTCTCCAACAGTCCTTGGATTCAAATTTAGTCCCCGGTTTCAGTTACGGCCTAGTTTGTTCCCGGCGGGCCACACCACTTACCTCACCAGCCAGTCTGGCTTATTCCTGCTGTTCGGGTAGGCTCCCCTCTTTCCTTTTTTCATTCTTTTTGGCGCTGCCATTTTACCCTGCATCGTTATGAGAGGTGATCTTAGTGGAATTAGCCTTTGTCTCTCGGCACTGGCCTGCCTCACCTTAAGGTTCGGTATCCCCACACCGCCGTCCCGCCACACCAGACAGCCATCCAACCTCACTAGCACACCATCCGGCCTCCCCTCGTCATTTCACGCCGCTGCCCCTCCACTGTCCATCGTCAGCTGAGCTCCAGGACCAGGTAGGCTGTTTGTCTGTCTCACCACCGGCACTCTCTCTCATTTCTGGCACCGGCTGTCTCTTCTTCTTTATCTCTGTTCTTCTCTGTCTCCCGGAGATGATCGCGCTTGAGACCTCACAGCTGGGACTATTCCACAGCTGGGACCCTGCAGCCTGGTCGATGTTTTGACCACTTCACCGCTCAAGTGAACATGACTACTCCCGACTATTTGCCAGAGGGCGTCTGGACTTTGAGCAGTGTCTTTTCTCATTTTTAGGTCATATCGCACAAGCTAACAATATGGTACTCTCATCTCTTCCCAAGGTGTTTCAGATCAGTGAGCAGACCTTCCAGGCAGGTGTAGCACCCAAGTGAAGCAGTCTGCGCACGCTGACCTCAGAGCAGCAGGCAGGAATGTCAGCAGGCTGTATCGTGGAAGCAGACCAGGCAGTGCTCTTTCCACTTTCCTTAGCCTGTTCCACCATGTGAGACCCCTTGCAGGGTATATCACACTGGCAGACCAGACAATACTCTGATCTCCTCCCTGAGTAAGTCTGACCACCGGGCTGAGACCCCTCAACCAGAGGTAGCTTGCAACCGATCCTGGCCGGACTCTTGCCACCCGTTTTCATACGTGAGTCCATCAAGCCAACTGAGACCCCGAGTATTGCATATCGCACGGATAGCACTTCGACCATATTCCTCAGCAAGTCAATGCAACAAGGGAGGCATTTTATAGGGCTGACCCTGCACACAATCCAGTCGGCACTTTGAGGCGAGGGTGACTGACTCTTTAGTTGTTTTCACTTTGCAGTGATGGATTCTGGCGAGTCACACTGGTGTAGGCTTCTTCAGCCAGCAAGAGTTTTCTGTTTCGTGGTACCTTAGACCACCTTAGAGATCAGATACCCCAGGATTGACGACCACCAGAAGCCCTAGGGTTCGATCACCTCATATCTTTTTTTCCAGTGGGCTTCATTTTTGGGAATTCCCCATATTCCCCCCCTGCCCTTGTGGATGGTAGGCTGCCCTTGTCCCTTGGTAAGGGGCCACTTTACACATTGTTGAGTGTCTGATGAAGCATCCCTTTGAGGCAGCTAATTCAGTGCTGTGGTTCAGCCCTCATGTTATCTCAGCCTCCACCAGTCCTGGATGGCGGGGTTAGAGAATATTGGCAACTATCAACTTAGGTTGTGTTGATTGGACCGTCAGGACGTTTGGAGATTTTATGTCCCTCGAAGGTCTCCCAGGATGCCAACCTTGTCCACTAGAATTTCCTTCAGCAGGTGACTGGTTCAGAACAATGGTCGATGCCTTTCTACATACAAAGGAAATCAGAACAAAAGTTCTTCGTTGTCCCATTTCAGACTGAAAACTTTGAATACTAAACTCCTAATTCTTCTGGTTGGGTCGTGAACTCTTCTTCTTCGTTGCAGATGCCCCATTGTACCACCTATAACATCCAGATAGAACTTTCCCAGGGTTTTCTTTTTCACCCAAATTCTCGGTCGTTTAATTTTCGGTATCCCGGTTCACACCGCAGCTCTGAAGGCTTTGAACCTTCCTGATGAGGATCACAGCACAAAGGCCTTACACGTCGCATTTTTTACCATTGCATATGGACGTCCTCTACTACGTAGGTGCGAGTTTAACGGCAGATCTCCTATGTTGTTCTCTTTTTAATTTTTGCATTGTGGTCTTGAGCCAGGGTTAAATCTCATGGGTCAGATTTGTGCCTTGGCTGACTTCTTCCAGAGATACCTGACTTCCAAACATCAGGTCAGAACTTTCTGCCAGGGCAAGGCAAAATGCCGTCCCGTCCCCCCCTTATATTCGTGGGACCTCAGTCTTGTCCTGGATGATCATCAGTCTCCTCTTTTCGAGACGATAAGAGACATTTCAGCAGCAGAAGGGAAGGAAGGGAGACACAGATCCATTACTAGTGGTAGGCAGAGCCCCACAGGATAGTTCACCTCAGATTTATAAAAAGTGACGACCGGCCCCTCCAGCTTAGGCTCCTCCTACCCCCATGTTCCTCAGTCTGAAATTTGAGGTCGCAGAGGATAGTCGCTCCCTTTGCAGCTCCTCAGAAGATTTTCTTATTTTTATTCCGGAGACCTGGACCTGGACCCCCCGTGGTCTAGAGGTCTCAGGGGGTCTCAGCGCTACTGAGACCCCTGACCCTCCCCTGGCAGATCAGAGAGGTTCCCGCAGAACCCTGCTGGCCCCGGGGGATACAGGGCGCTCCCTGGCGGAGACGCACACCGCTCGTGTGGGGTCCCTGTGCGCTCCGCCGTGGGGGGGAGCAAGGGCCACGGCGCCACACATCCCTGGGGGTCCCTGTGGCGCTCAGCTGGGTAAGTGCTCTTATGGAGTGCTTTCAGCGGCAGCCGCTGTCACTGTATATGTGTCTTGTGGTGACTGGTGTTTTTTTCTGCCTTGCAGGGATTTCTCCTCTGCATGCAGCGTTTGATCCTCGGCGGGCAGGGGAGCGGGGACGGAGGATTCGCGCGCTCTGTTCATATTCGGCGGGGGGCGTGGCTTAACGTCTCTCTGCTGTCGGTTCGTGACAGGAAGTGCCGGGAAAGCGCGCGCTGGAGATGTCCCAGCCCCTTCTTCTTCCAGCCAGCGTCCATCCTCGTGCTGCGGCTCCTACTCCCTGCTCCCCGCTCCCATCACACCGAGAAGAGCAGTCTCTACGCCAGCTGGCGAGTCTCTCCTGCCTTTTAGGCAGAAAGTTCCTTCTACAGCGCAGAGCACTTTCCTTATGTCCTAGCTGACAGGGTGTGCTGTATACGGCGCTGCTTCTTCCCTGCTGAGATGGCTCTGACACACACCTCACAAAAAGGGTAGTGTGGATCAGTAGCATTAACCCCTTCTGAACGGGGTCTGGCCCATCAGGCTGTTAACCCTCTCTGGAGGTGCACCCTTCTGGGATCAGAGGGTGCTTCTCTCTAGTGTGTCAGGTTAACCTTTGCTCCGCAGGCCGCTGGGGTAGCTTTTTCTCCTTCTAAGGAGGAGCTTTAACCCTTCAGTGCTTGGTGATTTTTTGTGCAAGAACAGGCTGTGGTAGTGGAATTCACACATCCTTGGTTACTGCACCCATTGTAAGGTTATTACCGCCTTATCCGCGACGCTCGCAACTGTGTGGGGGCATGTCGGATCAGGGACCAGGGGGCGCGGACCTCTCTCCCGGTCCGCTTCAGGATCGGTCACGCGTATCTGATACGCCGGGGTCTTCAACGGCGTCAGTTTCGACGGTAGTTGGGGGTCTCAGTGATGTTAAGGTGGAGGCGCTCACTCGCTCCATTGACAGTCTGTCTGACTTCCTGGGTCATTGGGTCTCTGCTAAGTCCCAACCAACGTCACGAGGCAAGAAGCGTCACAGGCTTGTGGCGGCTCCGTCTCCTCCGCGCAGTGTGTCGGAGGCTTCAGAATCACTGACACTCTGCTGGTGAGATCTCCGATTCTGATGAAGAGGATCGGCGGGGTCGCTCTGCTTCGCTTTCGGGCCGCGTGGACGCTTTTGTTGAAGCTATGCGGGAAGCGTTACAACTGTCTGAAGAGGTGACGAGGCGCCCTGGCAAATCGGCCCGGCTGTATCAGGAGTCGCGTCGGGCTCGCTCAACGCTGCCGATGCACGAGGAACTTAACAAGGCGGTGGAGAAAGAACGCCTGTGTCCGGATAAACGCTTCCAAGGGTTGCGGTTGTTTGATGCCCTGTATCCCTGTTCCACGGATACGATCACTAATTGGGTCCCCTCTCCTGAAGTGGATGTGCCATTGTCTCAGCTGAGCAAATCCTCTTTGCTTCCTGTTAAAGGGAAGTCGAGTCTCCAGGACCCGCTGGACAGAAGGACGGAGTTAGCGGCAAAGTCCATCTACGAGGCCGCGGGTCACGGATTCCGAGCGGCCTTGGGGTCCATGTGGGCTGGTGAGGCTTCTCTGCGGTGGTTGGATCAGCTGCGGACGGCATGGCAAGATGGAACTCCGCTGTCTGAAGTGGAAAGGCTCTTCCAGCTCTTGGAAGAAGCGGCCCTATATGGCAGGGACGCAGCGCTGGATACTACTTCGGTGATGTCCAGAGCTCAATCCTCAGCCTTCACTGTCAGGAGAGCACTGTGGCTTAAACAGTGGACCGGAGACGCAGTATCCAAACAAGGTTTGCTGAGTCTGGCGTACAAGGGTGGTCAGCTGTTTGGTTCGGACCTCACAGAGCTGATTGCCAAGGCCAAAGATACGGCTTTGCCGCAGCGAAAGGCAGCGGTTTCTACGTCCGGCAAGTCAAGTGCCGGTAGTGGTCGTCGGTCCTTTCGGCCCAGGGGACGGTTCGGTCAGCCCTCTTGGAGATCGGGTCGTCCCTCGTCTTCCGGAAAAAAGACCTCCCAGAAATCCCATACTCCCTGGAAACAACATTTCCGTCAGGACAAGCGGGAGGTTGACAAAAAGCCCGCTAAGGCAGACTGACGCCAGGAACCCACTCGAGAGCTCACGGGTGGGAGGTCGTCTGCTACAATTCGAGTCGATTTGGGCGTCACACATATCGGACGCCTGGGTGACGCGGGTTATGTCGTCAGGCTATTTCATAGAGTTTCATTCTCGACCCCCGGACAGGTTTCGTCAGTCGCGCATCCCGTCCCTTTGAGCGGTCTGCCGGTCCGGATTCAGACGGACAATGCGACAGCGGTCGCATATATCAACCATCAGGGCGGGACGAGGAGTTCCAGACTCATGATGGAGGTCTCTCGGATCCTGGTTTGGGCCGAATCCAGGGTTCCAGCCATATCCGTGATTCACATCCCAGGAGTGCTGAATATCACGGCGGACTTCCTCAGTCGCGAGCAGGTGGATCCCGGGGAATGGGGTCTTCATCCAGAAGTTTTTGCACTGCTGTGCTCCCGTTGGGGGACTCCCCAAGTGGACATGATGGCATTCCGATGTTCATGTCCAGGTCCAGGGACCCGGAAGCTGTGGCGGTAGATGCTCTAGTGGCCCCATGGGACCAGTTCGAGCTGATCTACGTGTTTCCGCCGGTATCTTTACTTCCACTGGTGATCCGGCGGATCAAACTAGAGCGTATTCCGACGATTTTGGGGTGCCGGATTGGCCGCGGAGGGCGTGGTATTCAACGCTGGTGTCTCTTCTGGCGGCGCCTCCGTTTCCACTGCCTCTTCGCCCGGACCTGCTAACCCAAGGGCCCATTCGCCATCTGGACCTGAAGTTGCTTCGTTTGACGGCGTGGTTCTTGAGACCGAGATCTTGACCCGTCGTGGGTTTTCGGCCGAAGTCATCGCCACCTTGCAGGCGGCCAGAGGTCCGGCTACGACCAGGATTTATCACAGAACTTGGGAGGCCTTCTATTCATGGCGTTCTGGATCGTCAAGGAACCCGAGGGCTTTTTCCATTCCCAACTTCTTGGCTTTTCTGCAATGTGGTTTGGCCAAGGGTCTGGCGGTTGGTACCTTGCGGGGTCAGGTATCTGCACTATCCGTGCTTTTTCGGAAAGCTATTGCCTCGCGCAGGGATGTGCGTTCATTTTTTCACGGGATTGCACGTCAGTTCCCGCCCCGGAGGGCGTTTGTGGCTCCTTGGCAGCTCAATCTAGTCTTGGAGGCTCTTCAGCACGGGCCGTTTGAGCCTATGGATTCAGCTACGCTTTACTTGCTTTCTTGGAAGGTGGCCTTCCTGGTGGCGGTCACCTCTTTGAGAAGGGTTTCTGAGTTGGCGGCACTGTCTTGCTCGCCCCCTTTTCTGGAGTTCCACTCGGATCGCGTGGTGCTTTGCACCCGTTGCGATTTTCTGCCCAAAGTGGTGTCGCGTTTCCACGTCAATCAGGACATCATGTTGCCCTCCCTCTGTCCGAAACCAAGGAATCCAAAGGAACGGGCCTTGCACTCGTTGGATTTGGTGCAGGCTTTGAAGTTCTATCTTACCATCACGCAAGGGTTTCGGAAGTTAGACTCTCTTTTTGTGATTCCTGCTGGTCGGAGGCGTGGTCAGCGGGCTTCCAAGGACACTATAGCTCGGTGGATAGGTTCGGCTATCCTGAAGGCGTACCGGCTCAAGGGCAAGCCTTGTCCGGTTAAGGTTCAAGCTCATTCCACGAGAGCAGTTGGTTCGTCGTGGGCTTTTCGTCAGGGGACCTCGGCAGCGCAGCTCTGCCGGGCGGCTACCTGGCGCTCCGTCCACACTTTTACTAAATTTTATAAAGTGGACGTGAGTGCTTCCGCCGATGCGGCCTTGGGACGCAGGGTCCTGCAGGCGGCGGTGGTTTAGGTTATATCTTTATCTAGTTTTGGCGCTTGTTGCGCGCTTGACTAAGTTGTTGGGGTGTTGGCGATTCTGCCACTGTTTCCCACCCTTGAGTTCTGGACTGCTTTGGGACGTCCCACTAGTAATGGATCTGTGTCTCCCTTCCTTCCCTTCTGCTGCTGAAAGACGGATTTTGGTAAGACCTTACCTGTAAAATCCTTTTCAGCGAAGGAAGGAAGGGAGACACAGCTCCCTTCCAGGGCAGAAGTGCATTATTGTTTTTCCAGATGCGGCGCGACTCCTCTCTGATGGCGGTCATCTGGGCGGGGGTCGGCGCGCTAGGGCTCTGTTCCAGCATTGCCAGCTCATCGCAGTTGTCAGGTCCAGTGAGTAGTGCCTGGGACTGTGTGGTTTCTTTCTGTTTATATGGATAACCTGTTCTCTCGCATTTCTGATTTTTCAGAAGGGGTTGTGTTCCGCTGGTGTTGTCTGCTCTTCCTTAGCTTGTGTACGGACTGAGGAACATGGGAGCAGGAGGAGCCTAAGCTGGAGGGGCCGGTCGTCACTTTTTATAAATCTGAGGTGAACTATCCTGTGGGGCTCCGCCTGCCCATAGTAATGGATCTGCGTCTCCCTTCCTTCCTTCGCTGAAAAGGATTTTACAGGTAAGGTCTTAACAAAATCCGTCTTTCTCAGTTCCGGCTTTCTTTCAAGGTGATTTCTTTCCTCTTCTTACATAGTAACATAGTCTTTAAGGTTGAAGGAAGACCTAGTTCAACCCATAGCCTAACATGTTGATCCAGAGGAAGGCAAAAAAAAACCATGTGGCAAACACTAAGCTCCACATTGGGGAAAAAAATTCCTTCCTGACTCCATACGGCAATCAGACTACTCTGTATTCCCCCTACAAGGTCATTAATAAATATGTTAAAAAGAAGAGGGCCCAATACTGACCCCTGTGGTACCCCACTGTTAACTGAGACCCAGTCTGAGTGTTTTCCATTAATAACCACCCTTTGTTTCCTATCACTGAGCCAATTCTTAACCCACATACATATATTTTCCCCTATCCCCATTGTTCTCATTTTATGTATTAACCTTTTGTGTGGAACCGTATCAAAAGCTTTTGAAAAGTCCATATACACAACATCCACTGCATTTCCTTGGTCCAGACCGGAACTTGCCTCCTCATAAAAGCTGATCAGATTAGTTTGACAGGAACGGTCCCTCGTAAACCCATGTTGATATTGGGGGAACCGTCCCTCGTAAACCCATGTTGATCTTGGGTCATGAGGTTATTCTTCTTCAGATACTCTAGTATAGCATCTCTTAGGAAACCCTCCAGGATTTTACCCACAGTAGAGTTTGCCATTGCTCGCTGGTTTTCATCTACCATTGCTGAAGATCGGGCTAAGCCAGGGTACGTACTGCTGGGTGGGCACTGCTCACATCGCCCAAGCAGTAGACGCTTCCTGAGCTGTTCGCCTGTGGGCATCTGTTCCTATACTCTGTAGGGCCGCTACGTAGGTTTCAGTCCTTCTCTTACCTTTGCATCCAGAAGGAGACTGCGAGCCTTGGCTTCTCAGGTGCTAATCTGAAGGTTTCCTATTCCTCCTCCTGCAATATTATTAGTCTTCCCACCCCAGAGACCTCTTTTGAAGATCCTATGGTTTCTAGTGTCACCCAATGAAGCGTCCCAAGAAAAGAGGGTTTTTGGTACTCACCTAAAATCTATTTCTTGTAGCCTTCATTGGGGAACACGGCTCC
Organism: Phyllobates terribilis; assembly: GCF_046119375.1. Lineage (NCBI taxonomy): Eukaryota > Metazoa > Chordata > Amphibia > Anura > Dendrobatidae > Phyllobates > Phyllobates terribilis. Next base: position 11,598,648 of record NW_027362763.1, on the reverse strand, counting down.
CTCCCTTGTTTGGGTGGTCTTTCTTTTGCTATTTCTGAATAGCTGGGTGTCGGCAGGTCAGGTGCAGCTTGTCTGGGAGGAGACGACTTTTTTCTTAAGATGCATTCTTATTGTCAGCCTCCAGGTGGCAGCATATACCCATGGGCTTCCTGGATCCCCCCAATGATTTTACATTGGTTGCTAATAATTCTCTTCCTTCATTCACTTCCTATTTTGTAAATTGATATTTTTTTCCACGCTCCTATTTTCGGAAGCTTCTTACTTTGCAGTATTTTTTTCCACACATGCCTAAAACTTTTGCACAGTATCTTTACATTGTTGTATAACGGGGTTTTTTTTATACCTAATATTTTTCTAGATTTTTGTTTATTTTATGAGTTTTTATCATTTTCTTCATATCGCAGCGATTCTGTATATTTTTATATAATATATCATGATTCTTTCTTATAATATGTATAAGATATAATATATTATTTTTTATATTGTCTTGAGTATTGACACATCCCAATCCATCAGTAACGATGATTAGCCGGCCTGGCACAGCGACATCGCAGCGACATAGCGTCAGGCCGGCTAATCAAACGAAGAGGTCAGGTAAGAGGCCGTACTCCTGCCCGGTGCCACGGCTGAGGTCAGGTAAGAGGCCGTACTCCTGCCCGGTGCCGCGGCTGAGGTCAGGTAAGAGGCCGTACTCCTGCCCGGTGCCGTGGCTGAGGTCAGGTAAGAGGCCGTACTCCTGCCCGGTGCCGCGGCTGAGATCAGGTAAGAGGCCGTACTCCTGCCCGGTGCCGCGGCTGAGATCAGGTAAGAGGCCGTACTCCTGCCCGGTGCCGCGGCTGAGGTCAGGTAAGAGGCCGTACTCCTGCCCGGTGCCGCGGCTGAGGTCAGGTAAGAGGCCGTACTCCTGCCCGGTGCCGCGGCTGAGGTCAGGTAAGAGGCCGTACTCCTGCCCGGTGCCGCGGCTGAGATCAGGTAAGAGGCCGTACTCCTGCCCAGTGCCGCGGCTGAGGTCAAGTAAGAGGCCGTACTCCTGCCCGGTGCCGCGGCTGAGGTCAGGTAAGAGGCCATACTCCTGCCCGGTGCTGCGGCTGAGGTCAGGTAAGAGGCCGTACTCCTGCCCGATGCCGCGGCTGAGGTCAGGTAAGAGGCCGTACTCCTGCCCGGTGCCGCGGCTGAGGTCAGGTAAGAGGCCGTACTCCTGCCCGGTGCCGCGGCTGAGGTCAGGTAAGAGGCCGTACTCCTGCCCGATGCCGCGGCTGAGGTCAGGTAAGAGGCCGTACCCCTGCCCAGTGCCGCGGCTGAGGTCAGGTAAGAGGCCGTACTCCTGCCCGATGCCGCGGCTGAGGTCAGGTAAGAGGCCGTACTCCTGCCCAGTGCCGCGGCTGAGGTCAGGTAAGAGGCCGTACTCCTGCCCGAGGCCGCGGCTGAGGTCAGGTAAGATGCCGTACTCCTGCCCGGTGCCGCGGCTGAGGTCAGGTAAGAGGCCGTACTCCTGCCCAGTGCCGCGGCTGAGGTCAGGTAAGAGGCCGTACTCCTGCCCGATGCCGCGGCTGAGGTCAGGTAAGAGGCCGTACTCCTGCCCAGTGCCGCGGCTGAGGTCAGGTAAGAGGCCGTACTCCTGCCCGATGCCGCGGCTGAGGTCAGGTAAGAGGCCGTACTCCTGCCCGGTGCCGCGGCTGAGGTCAGGTAAGAGGCCGTACTCCTGCCTGGCTACAGACCGGTGCTGTGCCCGATGAAATGGGGTGTGAAGATTCCTCTGCACCTATTCTCTATCTATTTTTACTTTCTTTTCTATCACTATTTCTATATTTTTACTTTATCTCATTATTTTTCATCTCTTCTTTATTTCTTTTATGTCTTGATTAGCTTTTATTCTTTATATTTTGATGTATTTTAATCAGGATTGTTCCGTGTACATTGTCTGTGTGTAATGAAACCTTTCGGACTCCAGAACACTTTTCCCAGAGGTTTTTAATTCCGGTTTGTGTCGTCTTTTGCTCCAGGGTTTTCGGCTTCCCAGTCCACTATACAGATGTCTCCAACATGAGCCGTTTGGCCCGGCAAAGGCTTCTTGGAAGATCTTGGAGCGTCCCGGTCATTCGTCACCTCTTCGCTCCTCTTAAGGAATTTTTTGCCTGCGTTTAAGTAATTGAGGCAAAAAGGACCTGAGGCCGATATCTAACCTTCCAGCTCCCCCCCAAAAAAAAGTCTCTCTGCTCCTCTCTCAGCTCCACCCAGGAAAGAATCATTCAAGAAACAAAAGCTCGTGAGAGAGGGGCCTGCAGCACTGAGGAGCGAGCGGGCGGCCTGAGATCTGAGCAGATACTTCTATGTAACTTCTTGTTCCATGTTACACTCTCCTTTTAAGTCTCATTTTACTTTTTTAAGTTTTTACCTTGATGTTTTTGTAAGGGGGAGGGGGGATCCCTTTTATCCCTTTCCTGTTTTTAGTACGGTAGCGGGCTGCGGATCTTTAAAGACGTCGTCCCAGTGAAAACGTCTCGAGAATTTGTGCAGCCACTTTCAGGTTTTTTAACTTTTAGTCCATTTTAGAGATTATAGTTTCTCCCTCCTCCCCTTTTTTTTTCCCGGTGCTAAGAGTCGGGTTTTTCCGGTTTTAGTTTTAAGGGTCTTTTAACTGATCAGCAGCCACCCACCACTGGGGTCCAGTGGGGGGGGGGGGGGGGGGCGGGAGGGGAAAGCTGGGCTTTATTTTTTTAGGCTGCAGATTAAAAGGATAAGTGAATATGAACACACAATGCAAACGGTCCATGATCTACATGTCGTGGACGGGGAAATCACGGACATAGCAGCACAACGAGGGGCTACACGTGACCTGCCGCGTATGGTCCACGCCCTCTGAGCACACACTGAAGCCCACGTCTTCTGACCGGTGCTGTTCCGTTACCGCCTTCTGGGGCCGACTGTGCCCACCGTACGTCACATTGTCCAAACCTCTCATGTTGTCTGGGTCTGATCACCTTTAATGTAATGACTGGGAATACTGAGGATATCTAGATGTATCAGCATTTCCAATGTTACATGTTACCAGGAGAATGTTGCTGAGAAAAAAAACAGAATTTTAGATATATTTTTTTTTTTTACAGTATTTCAGGTGCCTCAAGCAAGAGGCCGGGAAAAGACATCAGCTCAGACAGCCAGCGCTGACCTCTATCACTGTTTACAGCTCTAATACTGTATGTGTAATACCAGACGCTCTACAAGTGTGTGCACAGGCTCCTACGTGCTATACGTAAGGAGAACCCGCTCTGCCGACCGAGCGCCACCACCGCCCGGGCTCTGCCGACCGAGCGCCACCACCGCCCGGGCTCTGCCGACCGAGCGCCACCACCGCCCGGGCTCTGCCGACCGAGCGCCACCACCGCCCGGGCTCTGCCGACCGAGCGCCACCACCGCCCGGGCTCTGCCGACCGAGCGCCACCACCGCCCGGGCTCTGCCGACCGAGCGCCACCACCGCCCGGGGACAGCCGCAGATCTCACAATGGTGCTTCTATCTTCTCATCCATATCCACGCCCAGATAGCCGGAGCTCGACACCTGTAGATTAAAGGACCCAAAATATATATATATAGACTATATAAAGATGTACGACTTATATCCTGTATACCTAATGCTACTCTATATATTATACAGTGGTATTACTGTATGCCCTTAGTTTTCTCTGTGATTGGCTGTAGTGGTCCATATTGGATCTGGTGACCATTATTCGTGTAGGGCACAAAGTGTTGCTACTAATGGTGTCATTGTCTGTCAGTGATTAAGAGGTGGCAAGATCAGTCAATGATAGCAGACGCTGTAGCTTTAAGTATTTTTGTGACAGTGATAATTGCTGTTAATTATGCAGTATCTGTCAGTGGTTGAGCGTGGGGCAGTAGCTGTCAGTTAAGCAGGGGAGGTAGCTGTCAGTTAAGCAGGGGAGGTAGCTGTCTGTGGTTAAGCAGGGGCGGCAGCTGTCTGTGGTTAAGCAGGGGAGGTAGCTGTCTGTGGTTAAGCAGGGGAGGTAGCTGTCTGGTTAAGCAGGGGAGGTAGCTGTCTGTGGTTAAGCAGGGCGGCAGCTGTCTGTGGTTAAGCAAGGGCGGCAGCTGTCTGTGGTTAAGCAGGGGAGGTAGCTGTGGTTAAGCAGGGGAGGTAGCTGTCTGTGGTTAAGCGGGGGAGGTAGCTGTCTGGTTAAGCGGGGGAGGTAGCTGTCTGTGGTTAAGCGGGGGAGGTAGCTGTCTGGTTAAGCGGGGCGGCAGCTGTCTGTGGTTAAGCAGGGGAGGTAGCTGTCTGTGGTTAAGCGGGGCGGCAGCTGTCTGGTTAAGCAGGGGAGGTAGCTGTCTGTGGTTAAGCGGGGGAGGTAGCTGTCTGGTTAAGCAGGGCGGCAGCTGTCTGTGGTTAAGCAGGGGAGGTAGCTGTCTGTGGTTAAGCGGGGCGGCAGATGTCTGTGGTTAAGCAGGGGAGGTAGCTGTCTGTGGTTAAGCGGGGGAGGTAGCTGTCTGGTTAAGCGGGGGAGGTAGCTGTCTGTGGTTAAGCGGGGGAGGTAGCTGTCTGTGGTTAAGCGGGGCGGCAGCTGTCTGTGGTTAAGCAGGGGAGGTAGCTGTCTGGTTAAGCAGGGGAGGTAGCTGTCTGTGGTTAAGCAGGGGAGGTAGCTGTCTGTGGTTAAGCGGGGCGGCAGCTGTCTGTGGTTAAGCAGGGGAGGTAGCTGTCTGTGGTTAAGCGGGGCGGCAGCTGTCTGTGGTTAAGCAGGGGAGGTAGCTGTCTGGTTAAGCAGGGGAGGTAGCTGTCTGTGGTTAAGCAGGGGAGGTAGCTGTGGTTAAGCGGGGGAGGTAGCTGTCAGTTAAGCGGGGGCTGTAGCTGTCAGTTAAGCAGGGGAGGTAGCTGTCTGGTTAAGCGGGGGAGGTAGCTGTCAGTTAAGCGGGGGCTGTAGCTGTCAGTTAAGCAGGGGAGGTAGCTGTGGTTAAGCGGGGGAGGTAGCTGTCAGTTAAGCGGGGGCTGTAGCTGTCAGTTAAGCAGGGGAGGTAGCTGTCTGGTTAAGCGGGGGCGGCAGCTGTCTGGTTACTGTTGGGCAGTAGCTGTCAGTGGTTAAGCGGGGGCGGCAGCTGTCTGGTTACTCGGGCCGGCAGCTGTCTGTGGTTCAGCAGGGGGCAGTAACTGGAGGAGGAGACTGCTGTTGAGTTCAGGGGCAGTAACTGATTATGCAGGGGCAGTAACTGATTATGCAGGGGCAGTAAATGTCACTGATTTAAGTTGAGACAGGAACTTGATGGTTAAGCGGGGGTGATACCTTTTTTGATTAAGAAGAGGCAGTAACTGGCGGTACTTGAGCAGGGTGGTAACCAGCGGTGTCTGCTATTAATTAAACAAGGACAGTAAGTTGGGGATAATCCCGCAGGAGTTGTACTTGTCAGTGATTAACCAGGAAAGGCAGCTTTCAGTGATTAAACAGAGGCAGACATCTTCAGTGATAGGAGAGGTTGGTTGCTGGAGGTAACTGTCAGTAATTGATGATCGGCAGTAATGCTCTGAGATTAAGCTCAGATAGTGACCTTTATTGTTGAATCCAGTGGCGGTACCACTGTACGAGCAGCCGTCAGCTCTTCAGCCACGGTGGGAAGAGGCGACTGCCATTGATTAGACAAGGAGAGAAACTCCTTAATCAGCGTTTGTGAGTTAGCCAGGGTTGGTGACCGTCAGTGATTAATCGTGCGCTGTAATCACCGATTAATGTAGAAATATATGGCACTCTGTGGATATGAGATGTAGGGGGTCCACCGATTAGTCAGGGGCAGTAACTGTTCAGCTATGTTTATCCTTGTACTTTTGTAAGAGGTTTATTGTGAACAGTAGGCAGTTCGGCATCCAGGGAGCTCTTCATAAAATCATTCTTCTTTATTAACCCTCATTGATGTCCACCTTGAGCCTGTGTGCGCGGCGTGGCCGACATGATTCAGACTGCAGAATAAAATGACCGGATGCCTGTCAGCTGGAGCGCACACACGGGCTCCATGTGGATTTTATTATTGTCTGAATAAAGTGTGATTGATGACGAGCTGTCTGGAGCCGGACTATCTGTTTCCCAGTTGCTGTTGCCCTGTCTCGGGGCTTCGGCGCGCGTCAGGAGCGCTGCCCTTGAGGTGACGATATCTGTCTTAATACCTTTATTGTGTGCACACACTTGTAGAGATCATGTAGAGTTCATGGTACTAACTTATTACTACTGTATACAACACTTGGTGCTTTCCATAAACGGGATGATTAAAAACATCGGCTTCCAACGGTGCCTTAACGAGAACTTGTCTCCCTCGAGCCGCAGGGGATATTTGGCGCTTCCTGGACATATATACAATCACGGTGCTGACTATGTGATCTGGTGCTTCTATGCTAGACATGTGCCTAATATACCAATATCTGACCGACCAACGACACAACCGAGGAGACGTCACCGGGACTATATTTTGTCCACGATTCCCGGGCACCGGTCGTCTAAATGGGGGGTAAAATAAATCATAATCTTCGTATTATACACAATTCCATTCACACTCGCAGAGAGTGCCTTATACCATCCTATGGCCAAGCGTTACGCTGGTCTTGTATTTTATCTCATCGGTGGAATTACGTGATATACACCCATCACTCATTGGTATTGACCCACTTTGAGCACATTTGACCCCTCTGTACAGTAGAGCGAGGGGTCGGTTATAACATCTTCTGTTGCTGTTGAACGCTCCGATCTTTCCAGTTCAGATGCGATTTAGAAAAGTCACCTAATATTAGTGTCAAAAAAGCCGAGCAGCGTAAACCAATCCATAGGTAGATCCCAACAATTGGCGCTAATTGTCTTCTCCCATGTATGGACAGGTGTCAACGGTGCCTTATTGCCAATATGCTTTCATTAAATTGGCACCAGCTTTAATGTTCAAATATTTCTGGTGAACTGTCTAAAACCAACGCCATGGCTTCACGTATGCCAACTATGCAGGCCGGTATCCTCTGGCCTGTTCACACTAACAGAGCTATGCAACAGAAGCATAAGTTGTGTCAAAGGTTCCCGATCACAGCATTACCATCTGGAAACGGGATGGTTTTACCTTTCTGTCGAAACCGGCTACTTCCCTCGGGCCCGTTCCAATCTATTTTGCATTTATTGAGAGTGTGCAAAAATCCCAAACGTGGACCAACACTGGTGCTTGATTTTTACATTTACTGTATTACAGGGGGGGGGTAGCTTCCTCCCAAATGAGTGCTAAATCATACTGAGCTTCCAATGGAGCATCTCAGGCAAGACCAGCCTCATGCACCTCCAGCGGAAGAAAGATGTTTTTAGTCATCCCACAACATCAGACAATAAAAATACCTGCTTTTTATACTCCTGTTTATAGACAAGGTCTTCAAGATATACATGCTCTAATACCCCTCAGCTCAGAGGGGTTGTTATATGATCGTTATTATGTTGTATGAACATCAGTGATACTGGGATCCTAGGGTTTTAGACTGCAGGGGTTGGTGGTACAGTTGTGGGGTCCACAACCACCCCTCTGCTATTTTATATCATATAACCAGATGGAACATTCTGATCGCTTACATTCATCTTGTCTCTTTGTGTTAAGAAGGGTCGACTTTGACCCTCAGTTTTTTCCTTTGTATATGATGTGAACATTTTTATTTTTTGTGTCCAAGTACTTGATGAAGGCAGGGCTGTGCTGTAATGTTTCCTGTTCTCACGTTATCTTATGTTCCACTTGGTCTGTGTTTTATCATCGTGTTATTTTGCTTTAAATAATCAAGCAGCCAGGGGCTGTTTGCTGCATCTCGGACCTGTAGACTCCTGGCCGACCATACAGTTGAGCTTCTTGCCACCAACCAACCAACCCTGTGGAGTTCTTAGCACAAATGTTATGTTTTAGGCCTTAGCTACATGATAACATCTTGCATCCACTATCATATTCCAGGCTGTTGTTTGCCGTTAGCCAAAAGTGCTGACATTGTTGCAGTTCTCCTATTTGGATAAGAACATTATTTGTTAACTTTTAGTTCTATTTTTCTTATTAAAGTGATTTTTCTTCATACTGTGCTGAAAATATTAGTGCGATGAAATAGAAAATATTTCTGAAATTTCACTGGAAAGTTCCAGAAATACTGAGTGTGAAGGAAGCACCACTAACCCACAAGTTTCCTTTAGTTTTGACTTATACTAATAAGGGATCTTGTCAATGATATGAACCTGACAGAAGAAAGGTTTGGCAGGGAATTGACATTTTCTTATCACCTCCAAAGCCAAAATGAATCTGCGCTCTACTCTGAAGAATACCGTAGTAACTTAACAACCCAAAACTTCTCTTCCCAAGATTTGGCCCATATTCAAGTGTAGAAGTCGTTGAGAAATGTATTGTCATTTCCTATATTATTGAGCGACACCATGGAATAGGTTAACTCTGCCGTCACCCAATGCTCAAGGTGGGTCTTGGTGAATCCTGAGGCTCAGAGCTCTGGTTTGGTCCTATACCAGTATGTTTTAGTAAAATACCATATAAAAAGATAATGGAGGTCCTGGATGGTGCTGGGGAAGTGACACATTACAAAGTCCACAGGGTTAATGTGATGACTGATATTCAGCAATCTTAGAGAGATATGGATATGTCTCTTATTTTGAGGTCACAATGGTGGACTAAATCCGTCATATGGTATAGAGCATCGGCCGGCGATGGAACAATCGCCAACCTCAGGTCTACGTTCTCAGAAGGGAGCTGAGCCCGGTCCATCCTGCTTAATCATCATTGCCAGAGCTGTTTGTTCCAACATCACCCACGATACAGGTGGTTAAACAGGTTCAATTTCACTGGTGAAGGACTAACAACCTTCCTGGGAACATTCAGCAAAAGATCTTTCCTCAAACGATTGGATTAAAAAAATTCACAACACGGCTGACTTGCCATTTCAGACGGATAATGTGTCGTCTAACAAAGGTTTGTTATGATTAAAATCATCTGTTTTCATCTTTAGTCTGGGTATGGGAAGTTAAAGACTTGTTTCCGGTGGTAGTTCCTCCACCTTCCTCTGTCGGCATTAACATGTACAGTAAAATAGGAACATGTTCATCCAAGTTCTACCAATTAAATGTGGACCACACTACAATATTACATTCTTAATGGTAAAGATCTCCTAAATCACAGGACGTTTATTGAGAAGACTAAGCTGGCCGCTCCACAATTATAACAAGAGTCCAATAGTATCCATAAAAAGCTTCCGTAACAGCCTCAAAATAGGAATTTTGGTAAATAATTGCTCTCCTACTACGACACACACAACCTGGGTGTCAGCATGAGACTTTTATGAGACATTGTACAGCAGGTTGATGGGTCTTTCTTCTGAAGACGTTTTCACCTACCGACCTTTAATACTTGACGTTCCAAAACTCGCTGTAGATCACAGATGTGAAGATGGCCGCCCCCGACTGACTAGAGATCCAGTCACGCCGCCGACATGAGGGCATCTTTGACACCTTGTTTTCTATGTTTCTTTATGTTGATGGAACAAGTCAAAGACAATGAAAGTTTGTTCAAAGAAAAATATCTTCACACGACTTTACATGAGCCGTCCCTGATAATTCAAGCTGCGGGTAGATGCGTCCAATGTTCTTCGGCACTCATAGAATGGTAGAGTTGGAGGGGTCCTCGTGTCCAACCTCCGGCTCAAAGCAGGATTCACTAAATCATCTCAGACAGATGTCTGTCCGGCCTCTGTGTGAAGACTTCCATTGAAGGAGACCTCACCACCTCTCGTGGCCGCATGTTCCACTCATTGATCACCCTAACTGTCAAAAAGTGTCTTCTAATATCTAATCTGTATCTTCTCCCTTTCAGTTTCATCCCATTGCTTCTCGTGTTTCCTTGTGCAAGTGAGAATAAAGATGATCCTTCTACAATGTGACAGCCCTTCAGATATTTGTAGACAGCTATTAAGTCTCCTCTCAGTCTTCTCTTGACTCCTTGTGTCCATTCACATGTCTAAAGCTTCCCGTTGATGTCTCACTCAACTATGAGAAAACATAAGGCTGAGATAGGTATCTACAACTATATGAAATGATCACCTCCCCAAGTGTAGAATCTTCCCCTTTGTCCAGCTGGATTTTGGGCTTCAACAAACAACTCCACATGTTCTTGTAATTTCACGTGTGTCGATGAGTAGAAGAACCGACGGAGTGAGGGCATTGGCGGTGGTTCACCTGTACAACTATATGACCCAAAAGAGAGGTCTACGGCTGAAACGTCACCTCTGAGAGTTCATCAAGTCTGTGTAGACGAGGCCAACACCTCAATTTCCAAGTCGGTTAAAGAGATTGGTTGTTTAGGGAGTGGCTGCTCACATCTGTCCACGGCTCTATATGTATTCCACGTGTCCCATTCATACAGAGCAGACCACCAATAAATAGACCAGCTAAATATGTTGGACTGATTCTGAGTTACACGTTGTCTTCTTCCTTTTCGGCTCAAAAGTTCTATTCTGAATTCTTCAAAATTTCTGAAAGGGCTTAGAAGACGAGAAAAATATCTAAAAACAGTAGAGGAAAGTTTTTGTAACACAAAAGCCTTGTGCAGCTGCGCAAAAAAGGTTATAGGGTTGTTTATGACCGAGCCGGAGGCGCGTTTCGCTATACGGGACCCATGGAACAATATTACGGGAATATCCTCTCTCAGAGTCAATGCTTCCTTATACCTCCACAATGCAGATTCTATCAAATATTAGGTTGTTTTTGGTAAGATTCTATAGGAATCTGACAAAAAAAAAAAATATTAGAGGTACAGCAGCACGACTTTATAGAGTTTAGGTGCCGTATTACAGCTCCGTACGAGTCCTCCAACAGCTCTGTACGAGTCCTCCAACCCTGCAGAACTCCACAACTTCTAGAATAACCGTGGCCTCGAGGTCGGCAAAAAAATGGACTCTACAGGTGATGAGAAAATCTTGTTCATTTTCCATAAGTCATTGTTCTTTTTTGTTGTGCACAGCCCTGGACGAAATATAAATAATAAAAAAAAAAAAAAAGGAAAAACTAGAAAATAAATACCTTATAAAAAAAATAAAAATGCCTGGATTCCTTAAGTAAGCCGAGGGTGGATGGTGATTTAAAAAAAGGTGCTAAACATTTTATGAGAAATATATATTGTTAAATTAAATCTATTGGTCAATGACTGTTTTTTTGTTTTGTTTTTCCTTTATACCTTTTACTTGTTTTTTTTTTCTTTTATTATTGGGGGAGGGGGGGGTTCTTGTAGTGCTATAGGACGGCACGGTCATTTTACTCTTCTATATTATTATTACGGAAGCAAAAAGAAAACATAAAAAGGCATTTTAACTTTGTACTTGAAATAAATATAGAAAAAAAAACAAAACGCAAGCGACAGATTTTTCCGTGTTTTAGCCTAGACATTGAACTAGTTGGTGCTTAACTCTTTGTGACAATGATGTATTCTGAAGATGAAACTATGTAGAGGATAACTTTTACTGTTACATAACCACAGCTGTTCCATTTTCCTTCATAGACGCCTCCTTCTCGCTTTGCTTTCTTTGATACCCCCCCCCCCCCCACATTCCTTACCCTCCGGAAGCTATGGAGTCACGTCTTCATTTACCTTTACCCGTGTGAGAGTCATATTCTCCCGTTCTGACTGTGCGTCCTGCGTGTCTTTGTGCTTACTCCACCATCTGCTTTAGGTAGGTAGAGGTGATAGTAGCAGAGCAGCAGTAGTGAGGCCGGAGATAATTCTTGTCTTCTTGTGTGTTGCTGAGCAGGTTGTTCGTGAAGTTAGAATGTTGACGTTCGTTTTTACGTGCCGGCAGTCAGAGTCCATATATATCTATCTGTATCTCTGGTCTACTATTGATAAAAGCTACAGCTACATTTGCCTAAGCATTTGGCAGGGAAGCTGGGCTATGGCACAGGTCTACCTCCACTGTGTGAAAAAAGATAGAATTGCTATCTAAGGTGGCTTTCATGGATGTCCTTTTGCTATCTAAGGTGGCTTTCATGGATGTCCTTTTGCTATCTAAGGTGGCTTTCATGGATGTCCTTTTGGTATCTAAGGTGACTTTCATGGATGTCCTTTTTCTATCGAAGGTGGCTTTCATGGATGTCCTTTTGCTATCTAAGGTGGCTTTCATGGATGTCCTTTTGCTATCTAAGGTGGCGTTCATGGATGTCCTTTTGCTGTCTAAGGTGGCTTTCATGGATGTCCTTTTGCTATCTAAGGTGGCTTTCATGGATGTCCTTCTGTTCAACATTTAGATGTTTTACAGATGGTGGAGTTGAACACCTCTCAACCAGTTACTTTTGTGGTGGAAAGCATCCTGCTCGTGGTTTTAAGCCAAGGTGACATTCCATAGATTCAATATTTCATCTGGATTTTGATGGGCCTTTTTGTTTTCTAGATCTTAAATGGTGACCTGGCATGTCTTTTACTGGTGAGCTGACCAATGAGTATTGCAAAAAGTTGATATCTTGGTTTTATGTCAGTTTTGCACTCTTCTACCAGGGATAGTTGTTGGGTTTTTTACAAATCTTAGCGGTGCTGTAGGTCTTTTGACACACATTTTAGCATGCCATTTGCTGGTAGTCGAGAGTCGAAAGCATTTTTTGCCATGTTGCCACTCTTCAGTGATATTCAATAGACATATGGTCAAACCAGGGATATTAGATTTTTTTGTTTTTAGATCGGTACATCTTAGGCGGTGGAGATGATGTTCTCCTGCCATCTTCATTGGTAAACTTGCTAAAAGACATTGCAGAGAGTCCTTGATTAATACCATGTTGGTATTACTAGATCATTTGCCATAAATATGGTTAGGCCTGACCCGAGATGGTGTTTTTAGCTTTTTTCCCATATGAACGGTAGATGAGGAACCTGTGTCCTATCCCTCGTGTCACTGCTTTAGCCCTCTCACGAGGAGACCTTTGTCATAGAAATGGTGTTAGCCACTGTTTTGTTTTCGAGATTTACTATTTATTGACAGTAATAATGTACATTACTCCAAATGGTTGATGGAAGGAGAAGCGCAGGTGGAGAGAGGAGAACCTGAAGGAAGTCAGAGGGGATGGTTTTGTTTTTTTTTTTTATTATTGGGTATGTTTTTGATAAACGAGCCCTCTTCTACATTCTGTTGTATCTCTATGTAATTGAAGCTTGTGTCATAGCTGTATATGAACTTTGAGGGCTCTCTGCCTGCCACAGATGCTCCAGTCTGTATCCTCACCTCATTATTATTTTTTTTGTGCCCAGAAAAATAAAGAGTAATAAAACATTTGAAAACATTTTCCATGTCTGCTCTTCTTTATTATTTAGATCCTTTTTTTTGTGGCCCAGGGCCCAGGGGTGACTGCAAGCTCTGGCCCTTTAGTTACACAAGTGAACCTCTTTACAGTCCTAAATCTCCATCGATCACTAGAATAAAGAGGCCTTGGTGCCAGTAAAGAACAGTGACCATATTACGGCCCTTTCCTCTCAGCGACTCTATTCAATTGTCCTTGACTTGTCCCAAAACTCCCTCACATGCAATTATGTGAAAGTATTTGACGGGTCACAGTAGTTGTGTCATACTTCTGGCAAAGGAGGGTTTGCCGGTGTAGCGCCGGCGTCTCTGCCTTCTACATCCCTCCCCGGCAGAGATGCCGACTCACCCACCGACGCGGCCCCCGTCCTGCACTTCCTGCTCCCGCCTCTGCTGCTGGTGTCTGGGGTACACGCACTGCATGCTGATACCTGGGAACTGTGTTTCGGGCGCGCGTGCTCCCTCGTTCTGAAAGGGGCCGTGCGCCGTCTTAAAGGGTCCCCAGCCAATGGCTGGGAGACTATCACTATTTAAGTTACCTCCACCTGCATGGAGGTGCCTGTGCAACGTTGTTAGTTTGTTCCCTAAACACACTTGCTAGTTCTTGGGTCCTAATGCTCGTATTCCAGTATAGCTACCGTATATTCTCGCCTGCCATGCCCACCTGTGTTAGTCTTGTCTTTCAGTCCACCTGCTTGCCTGTTCATCAGCCGTGCCTGCCTTTCTGTATATCAGCCGTGCCCGCCAGCACCTGTCGGCCATTCCAGTCGTGCCCGCCAGTACCTGCCTGCCTGTGTCAGTTGTGCCAGTCACCGTGTCAGCCAGTACTAGCCAAGTCTACCATTCCTGGACATTCCTGCCTCCTGTCCTTTAGGTGTCAGCTGCCATCCACCCGAGGTCAGTCCTGATGTAGCACCTGTTCCGCCCCCCATCGTCTCTCCTCACATCGCTGTATTGTCAGCCGCAGTGCATCCGAGGTCAGACTTGGTGTGGTACCTAGTCACAACCCTTCAGGCTCTCAGTGGTTCCACCACCCGGTCTGTTACAGCCACACTGTACCAGTTAGAACACCATAAATGTATCAGTCTGGAGTAACGGCTGTGTATCTCACTGAGGATTGTCTAGACCGGTTAAAAGGGCTCGCTCACTCCACCGTATATATCGGAGGAGAGCAATACGATCTTTTTATCGGATAGCACACAGATCAATGTTATTCAATGGGACAGCTCAGATCTGCTTTTTATTTTAACAGACAGAATTTGTCTGTGAAAAAAACATCACAGCATGCCGAAATCGGATGGGTGCAGGAAAAAAATCAGATGACATCCTATTTTTATGGATACATTACAATTCTGTAGCATAGGAAACTGTAAGTGGTCTTGTAAATGATTAATAGCTGCTGAGTAAAAAAAATGGATGGCATACTGTGACGCAAGGTGTGGGAAAGACTTAGTGCAACACGAAATGAAGTTGGAAAGGGAGCCCAGACTCTAGGCAAAGGGGGGAGTGGAGCCCTCCTAGGCTCATCTAGTTTCACCCTGTCTCCACTAACGTCCCTATACTGGCTCTTCACCAATCACCGCACGCGAACCTTGCCCTGTCTTTCCCTGGTCTTTGGCTCTGGCTAGGGAAGGGGATGAGCGCTAGTCGATCCCCACTGACCACTAAAGACAACAAGGGGGAACAAACAGGGGAAGATAGCTTAGCTTTTAGTAGACTTCAGAGAGATGAACACCCGTCCTCATAGCTCCAGAGAGGATGAAGTAATGCACTTGCTCCGAGCGTTCACAAAGGGTAATGTGAGTATTGCCGGCACCTCCTTCCAGCAGACAGCAGGTATTTATACACCCAGACCAGGGTGTTAATTAGCCAGAGGAAGGTAACTGCTGGGTCCTAGAGAGACAGCCTCTAAGAAGGTGTCTGTAATGCCAAACGTAGAGATCTCCTGCAACCAACTGCAGGGCGACTGTCACTTCTGACACACCTGTGAAAGTACCCCCTCCTCTACGAGTGGCCTCTGGACACTCAGGACTGGGTTTCTCAGGATAAGAGGTGTGGAATGAACGAACCAATCTGGGAGCGTTCACCTCTGATGCTGAAACCCACATCCTCTCCTCTGAACCATAGCCCTTCCAGTGCACCAAGTATTGTAGAGAACGACGTTGGAGACGAGAATCTACAATCCTCGAAATCTTTGAACTCCAGATTACCATCAACCATTACTGGGGGCGGTGGTAGAGGCGAGGGCTCAAGAGGTTCCACATACTTCTTGAGTAAGGACCTGTGGAACACGTTGTGGACCTTAAAGGGGCATTCCCATCTCCAAGCTCCTATTCCAATATGTAATAGGAGTAATAATAATATTAGCAAATACATCCAATTAGAAATGTAGTATAGTTTTTCTGATTCGCTATGTCTCTTTCCTCATGTGCAGGCATTGCAGGACCTTAGGTATCCATGGTTACGACCACTAGCAACTAGCTAACTGTCACTATATCAGTGGTTGTAACCATGGATGCCTGCAATGCTTGCAGATGAGGTAAGTGACATAGCGAATCAGAAAAACTATACATTTCTAACTGGAGTTATTTGCTATTATTATTATTATACCTACTGCATATTGAGATAGGATCTTGGAGATGGGAATACCCCTTTAAGGGCCCGAGGAAGTTCAAGACGAAACGCTGCTGGGTTAATGACGGCGGTTATTTTATAGGGACCAATAAACTTAGGTCCCAGCTTCCAAGAGGGAACTTTCTATCTTATATTCCTGGTAGACAATCACACAAAGTCATTCACATTCAGGTCCGGACCTGGCGAGCTTTTCTGTCAGCCATACGTTTATACCTGTCTGCCATGATCTTTAGATTACTCAGCACACCCTGCCATACCGAGGAGAGCGACGAAGCAAACCGTTCCTCCTCAGGAACTCCTGAAGCTCGTCCCCCACTAAAGGTACCAAACTGTGGGTGCTAACCGTATGCACCGAAGAACGGTGACCTGACAGTGGATTATTGATGATTATTAATGGCAAATTCTGCCAGCGGTCGGTAGGATGCCCAATCCTCCTGATTTTCGGAGACGAAACACCTGAGGTAGATCTCCAAATTCTGATTGATCCGCTCGGTCTGACCATTCGACTGAGGGTGAAAGGTAGAGGAAAAGGACAGCTGCACCCCCAGTCGAGAGCAGAATGCCTTCCAGAACTTGGAAACAAACTGACACCACATCGGCGGGAACCCCGTGAAGCTTCACAATCTCATTTATGAACACCTGAGCAAGTGTCTTGGTATTGGGAAGTGCAGATAATGCGACCAAGTGAACCATTTTACTGAACCTATCTACAACCACCAAAACCACCGATTTGCCTGTAGAAACCGGTAGGTCAGTAATACAATCCATGGACAAGTGTGTCCATGGCCTACTAGGGATAGGTAGCGGAAGAAGAGTACCAGATGGACGGGTATGCGAAACCTTAGAACGCGCGCAAATACTACAAGCAGCTACGTGTTCAATCACATCCCGATGCAACCCCGGCCACCAAAAACGACGAGAGAGGAGGTCCGCGGTTCCCTTACCACCTGGATGCCCAGCAAGCACAGAGTTATGATGTTCCTTGATTACTTTGCGGCGCAGATCAGATGGTACAAATAACCTTCCTGAAGGGCAGGAGACAGGGACGTCCCCCCTGAGCCTCCAACACCTCACCCTCCAGTTCAGGATACAGTGCCGAAATGACAACCCCTTTCTGTAATATCGGGGCAGGGTCTTATAGTCACCACCACCAGGGAAGCTCCGGGACAAAGCTTCAGCCTTGACATTTTTGACCCCTGGTTGAAAAGTGACAACAAAATTGAACCTAGTAATAAACAGGGACCATCTGGCTTGTTTAGGGTTGAGACGTTTAGCTGACTGGAGATATGACAGGTTCTTATGGTCAGTAATAACAGTAATAGGATGGACAGCCCCCTCCAACCAATGTCTCTATTCCTTGAACGCCAATTTGATCTCCAAAAGATCTCTTATTACCCACTTTATAATTTCTCTCACCCGAAGACAATTTTTTAGAAAAGAAGGCGCATGGGCACCATTTACCAGGGGACGGACCCTGAGACAACACAGCCCCAACCCCGACATCCGACGCATCAACCTCTACAATAAAGGGTTGGGAAACATCGGGTTGACTGAGTATAGGTGCAGTGGCAAAATGATTCTTTAAGGAAGAAAAAGCCTGGAGGGAGGCATCCGACCATTTGGAAAAATCAGACCCCTTCCTTGTCATGTCAGTGAGGGGTTTCACAATTACAGAGTAATTTTGGATTAATTTCCGGTAAAACTTAGTAAAGCCCAGAAAACGTTGTAAAGCCTTCAGATTATCGGGACGGTCCGAATCAAGGACTGCACAGATCTTCTCCGGATCCATCCGAAAACGTGAAGATGACAACAATTACCCCAGAAACTGCACCTCCTGAACAGCAAAAACACATTTTTCCAGTTTGGCATAAAGTTTGTTATCCCTTAATATCTGGAGCATCTGCTTAACATGCCCCCAATAAGTCTCAAAATCAGGTGAGTAAACCAAAATATCATCCAGATAGACCACCACAAACCTCCCCACCAAATGATGGAAAAAGTCATTTATGAAATGCAGGTGCATTGGTCAAACCAAAATGTATAACCAGACTCTCAAAATGCCCTTCAGGGGTATTGAACGCCGTCTTCCATTCGTCCCCTTCTCTGATTCTAACCTGATTGTAGGATCCCCTTAAATCCACCTTGGAGAATACCTTAGCTCCCACAACCTGGCTGAACAAATCAGGAATCAGAGGAAGAGGGTATGGATCATGGATGGTAATTTGATTTAATTCCCATAAATCTAAACAGGGATGTAGACCACCATCTTTTTTCTTCACATAGAAGAACCTTGCCGCCATGGGCGAAAATGAGGATCTGATATGTCCCTTCCCCAGGCTTTTCAGCAATGAAATCCTTCATGGTTTGTCTCTCAGGGCCAGAAAGATTATACAGTCTGGACTTCGGTAGTTTAGCTCCGGGGGTCAGGTTAATAGGACAGTCATATGCACCATGAGGAGGCAAATCCTGATACTCCATCTCAGAAAAAACGTCCTTAAAACCAGACAGAAAAGCAGGTAATATTTCCGTAGAGACAGTAGCAAGGGAAATATCTAAACAGTTCTCATGGCAGTAATCTCCCCATTCAATAATCTCCCCGAATTGCCAATCCATCAACGAATTATGTTTAACAAGCCAAGGAATACCCAAAACCATAGGTGTGGGAAGATTGTCAAAGACATAGCAAGTGATTATTTCACAATGAACTGACCCCACCCTCAGTTTTACATTATGTACAATCTGAGTAAATGCTTTCTGTGCAAGTGGCGCTGAGTCGATGGCGAAGATGGAAATAGGTTTAGCTAAAGTACAGCAAGCAAGACCATGAGTTTTCACAAACTCCGCATCAACCATGCTGACTTCGGCTCCACTGTCAACAAACACAGAAATTTTCTCAATTTTGCTCTCTAGCACCACCTCTGCTGTCAGGACAAACCGGGAACTGCAAGTTGGCAACAAATGCACCCCTTGTTTATCCAACTCCAGATTACCAAGAGTTAAAAGAGTCTCCTTTTGTTTAGGAATGGAAGGACAGGTCCCAACAAAATGTCCCTTTTTCCCACAAAAAAAAACAAACGCCTTTTTTCTTGCGAATCTCCGGAGAAATGTATGATGAAGAGACACCCCCTAACTGCATGAGTTCCTAAACCTCCCCCAGTACTGGTTCACCCCAAGACCGCT
The DNA here is from genome assembly GCF_046119375.1 of Phyllobates terribilis. Lineage (NCBI taxonomy): Eukaryota > Metazoa > Chordata > Amphibia > Anura > Dendrobatidae > Phyllobates > Phyllobates terribilis. The sequence continues at coordinate 11,579,511 of NW_027362763.1, read as the reverse complement.
CCCTTGGCAAAGGTACACAACCTCGATAAGAAGGCCCCGGAGAAGGTGGTCTCACCCTTCTATCCTGAAGGCGTCTATCAAGATGCATGGCCAACGACATGGCAGCCTCCAAGGACTGAGGGGTTTCACATGCTGCCAAGGCATCTTTCAACCTTTCAGTAAGACCCTCACAAAATTGACTTCTAAGGGCTGAGTCCTTCCATGTGGAATCCATCCCCCATCTACGAGATTCAGAACTGTACGTCTCCACTGACCGAATCCCCTGCTGAAGGCGACGTAGCCTAGACTCAGCCAAGGCGACTCAGGGTCATCATAGATGAGGGCCAGAGCCCGAAAAACCCTCTACAGACTGGAGACAAACCGAGTCCTGTGGTAACAAAAACACCCATGACTGAGGATCTCCCTGCAGTAGAGAGATCACAATACCAACCCGTTGCTCCTCATTGCCGGAGGAGTAAGGACGAAGTTTAAAATACAGTTCGCAGGCCTCCTTAAACACAAAAAACTTGTCTCTACCTCCTGAAAACCTGTCCTGGAGGGCAACCTTGGGTTCAGGCTGGACAGGCCTACCTGCAGACACCCCCACATTGACGACCAGTAGCCGCTGATGCTGCTGCTGAACCTCACAGCAGAGGTCATTCACCTCCAGAGACAGACTGCGCGGCCGCTCTGCGAGCTCTGCAACTGAACCCATAACAAGGAGAACGGAAAAAAAAAAACACACATAAACAAAAGAAAACCAAAGTGTCAGTTTTTTTTTCCTTTTTAAAATGAGCTCGGCCGGCAATAATGTCACACAAGGTGTGGGAAAGACTTAGTGCAACACAAAGGGAAGAAGGAAAGGGATCCCAGACACTAGAGGGAGGGGGGGAGTGAAGACCTCCTAGGCTTCTACAATCACCCTGTCTCCACTAACGTCCCTTGGCTCTTCACCAATTGCCGCACGCGAACCTTGCCCTGTCTTTTCCTGGCGTTTAGCCCTGGCCAGGGAAGGGCGGGGAATGAGCGCTAGTCGATCCCCACTGACAACTAAAGACAGCAAGGGGGAACAAACAAGGGAAGATAGCTTAGGTTTTAGTCGACTACAGAGAGATGAACACCCGTCCTCGTAGCTCCAGAGAGGATGAAGTAATGCACTTGCTCCAAGCCTTCACAAAGGGTAATGTGAGTATCGCCGGCACCTCCCTCTGACAGACAGCAGGTATTTATACACCCAGGCCAGGGTGTTAATTAGCCAGAGAAAGGTAGTCGCTGGGTCCTAGAGAGATAGACTGCCTTTAAGAAGGTGTCTGTAATGCCAAACGTAGAGATTTCCTGCAGCCAACTGCAGGGCGACTGTCTGTCACTTCTGACACACCTGTGACATAAGAAGAGGTTACATACTAAATACAGATATCACTTACAGTAAACTAACAATGATAGACTGGTATGGAGGGAAGAGGACCCTGCCCTTGTAGGCTTACATTCTACAGGAAGGAGACAGTAGGTTGAGGGGTTGCGGTAGCTCCGGTGTTGAGGTGGCAGCAAGCAAGGTCACGGCCGGCTCTAAGCTTGTTTGAAGAGATGGGTTTTCAGGTTTCGTCTGAAGGATCCAGATGTGGTGGATAATCCGACGTGTTGGGGCACAAAATTCCATAGGACGGGGGATATTCGGGAGAAATGTTGGAGGCGATTGGGCGAGGAACAAATAAGTGTGGAGAAGAGAAGGAGGTCTTGGGAAGACCGGAGATTACATAAGGGAATGTATCGGGAGATTAGTTCAGAGATGTACGGAGGAGAGAGGTTGTGGATGGCTTTGTAGGTCAGTGTTAGTGTGAACTGGATACGCTGGGCAATTGGGAGCCAGTGGAGGGGTTTGCAAAGGGGGGTAGCAGAGGAGTCGCGAGGAGAGAGATGGACCAATCGTGCAGCAGAGTTATGGATGGACTGGAGGGGTGCGAGAGTGTTAGCAGGGAGGCCACAGAGGAGGATGTTGCAGTAGTCGAGGCAGGAGATGATGAGGGCATACACAAGCAGCTTAGTAGATTGAGGGTTGAGGAAAGGACGGATTCTGGAAATATTTTTGAGCTGGAGGCGACAGGAGGTGGCGAGAGCTTGGATGTGGGGTTTGAAGGACAGGTCAGAGTCAAGGGTTACTCCGAGGCTGCGGATTGTCGGTACAGGGGAAAGAGTGATGTAATTTATTATGACAGAAAGATCAGGTGGGAAAGATACGCGAGATGGGGGAAAGATAATGAGTTCAGTTTTGTCCACATTGAGCTTGAGGAAGCGGGAGGAGAAGAAGGAGGATATGGCTGATAGACATGCTGGGATTCTGGACAGCAGAGAGGTGACGTCTGGGCCATAGAGGTAGATCTTGGTGTCATCAGCGTACAGATGGTACTGGAAGCCATGGGATTTTATGAGCTGTCCCAGGCCAAGGGTATAGATTGATAAGAGTAGGGATCCTAGGACAGAGCCTTGAGGGACTCCAACAGAGAGGGGGTGGGGTGAGGACGTAGTGTGGGAGTGGGAGACGCTAAATGTGCAGTTAGAAAGGTATGAGGAGATCCAAGATAGGGCAAGGTCTTTGACGCCAAAGGAAAAGAGGATCTGCAGTAGGAGGCAGTGGTCAACTGTATGGAAAGCAGAGGACAGGTCAAGAAGAAGGAGTACAGAGAATTGTCTGTTAGCTTTGGCTGTACATAAGTCATTGGTGACTTTAGAAGGGCAGTTGTTTGGGGTTGCCAGGAGGGACCCACCGGTTGCTTGGAACTCATGGAGACATTCGCAGAAGCCAGATTGTGACCCGCCGGTCATCTGGCCCCATGGAAACTCTCGGAGAGGCCAGGGTGGGACCCTCGAGTCTCCTGGTCTTGTACCTCGATGGACTGCTAGCTTCCTAAGCTTGCCACTACCTTCTCTCTGTGGGGCCTGCCAGAAGTGAGGGGCCACTGGTTGAGGTAGTCGGCCCTGGAAGTCTTCAAAGTCGCAGCTGTTCGATCCCAGGCAGGCGGAGAAGGAAGGGTGAGACTGTGTAATGTTATACCATCTTGGGTATTTGCTGGGACTGTTCTATGTGTTTATTGTCTGTTTGGTGGTTCAATAAAGTATTGCCACGCTGTATTACCCTCACTCTGTGTTGTCTGAGTAGCGTTACACCCACAAAAGACCCCGTGTCTTCACAGTCCTGAAGATAACTCTTGGGTTAATTCGAAGGATGTTCATGGGCATTACCTGGTGAGAGAGCTCCATCAGTGACTTAAGATGCTGGGAGTATGGAGGCCCCTCATAGAAGAGGGGTACTGTCATGGCTCCATTTCGGGACCTGGTCCGGTGACCTTTTGCTGTGTGGTCTGTTTTCCTCTCTGTTGAGCCACAACCCTATTAGACTCTGTCCAAACGCTGATGGTTCTTTTGTCCTTGCTTTCCTTTTCTTGGTTTGCATCACTTCAGGTGTTTTCTATTTTCTCTTTTGGTTCTGTCCTATTACATTTTGGGATGGGCTTTATATAATCATCTCTCACTGATTTTCTTGTTGGCTACACTTCTATGTAGGTGGTGTTAGGAGTTCCAGCTCCTCAACTGGGGATTATCTTTGTTTATTAACCCCAGTTGCTTTTCCTGCAGTCTAACTGTGAGTCCTCCTCCCCAGCACCCGTCCCTTTCTTTTATGTTTGGGGGTCTGGAAGGTTTTTTACTTACTCCGTTTCCCTTTGTAGGATTTGTGTTGTGGCCTCCCCTCTGGTTCTTCAGGAGGTACGAGGAACCCCTCGACGGCCTTTTAGGGAGCCAGGTCCGAGGAGGTGTTTTTTAGTTGTGTGGTTAGGGACTTTCCTAGTCTATACAGAAATCAGTTGGGTGCAAGAATGGCGTCTCTCTTTATAAGTCTGTTTCTTCTACTGTGTTAGGAACTCACCTGGGCTGGAGTAGTGGCATTGCAACCACTAGGGGCAGCACCGGCAGATAGCATAGTCGGGGAAAGCCAGGAGTCGATACTCAGGAGAAGTATGGTCTTGTAGGATTTAGCAGGTTGTGCAGTCAGGGAAAGTCAGGAGTCGATACACAGGAGAAGAAGTATGGTCTTGTAGGATTTAGCTGGTTGTGCAGTCAGGGAAAGTCAGGAGTCGATACACAGGAGAAGAAGTATGATCTTGTAAGCGGCAGCAGGTGAAGAATAAGCTTGACTAAGGGCTGGGAGCTCAATAATCTCGCAAGGAAGGAGGTGCCAGGCCAGGTTTAAATAGGGTGTGCAATCAGGAACTCACAGGATTAAGACAATCAGGAGCAACACAGCGTGGAGCCGCGGCGCAGGAATAACACATGTACTAGAATTTAGTTTAGCCAGGAGCTGTCCAGCGAACAGAATAGCTCAGTGGGAAGAGCTGCCGCCTGGTGTACAAGAGCTGCTGGCTTCCAGGAAATCTCAGGTGCTAGCTTCTCTGGATGTCTGTGATGAAAATCTCTTGTAAGCTTGAGTGAATTGACAATGCACTCCGGTTCCCATGAATTATCTTCTGGTCTGTAACCCTAGAGTCCAGAATTTTATCCACGACGTCTTCTTCTTCACCATGGACTATTTCTAATGAAGGAGGTGGCTGAGTTCTTCCTGGAAACAGGTTCTCACTGAATGGTTTGATCAAGGATACATGGAATACAGGGTGAATTTTCAGGCTGCTCGGAAGTTTTAATCGGAAGGCAACTTGGTGCAGAAATTTGACAAGGTCCTATGAATTTTTGACACAATTTCGACGACGGTATGTTTGTTTTCAGGTTTTTTTGTAGATGGCCAAACCTTGTCATCGACCTGAAGGAAAGGAAGGTCTTTGCAATGTTTATCTGTTGTTTTTTTTTATAATCTTCTTGAGCCTTCTGCAACAGCTCAATTAATTCTTTCTGAGCTTCATGCAACTCCCTGAGGAAGGCGACGAAACGCGCGTCGGAGCGGGTGGTCGTCCTGTACATCCATCAGCTGTCCATTAGCCCACCAGGTAATAAGTATCATGGCTGTATACTGGTCATATGCTGTATAGATTCCATTTCTTTGTTATTTTGGCTCATGTATACCTATCTTTACAATATAGGATTGCCTTGCAACCACATAAACAGCGATTTGGTTTATTGTAGCCAATTTTCTACACATATTTGTATAGCATTAATTTTGCCTGGCGGTGCATTCACGGAACAATATTTTGAATGTCATTTGTGGACGACATCCATTCTATGAAGTATACTGGTGTTCGTTTTTAGCTACACTCTTGTAGTGTTTTACTTCAATAAAAGTTATATTTTATGATCTCGCCAACTCAGTTTCTTGTTTTTTTGGATTAATTCATTTCCAATATACAAGTGTGTGTTATATTAAAATTTTGGAGTTATTTGTGATCACTATTATTGTCTATATGGGATACCATCGTGGGACTTGTGAAAGTTAACTTTGTTAGTCTGTCAGAAACAGCAGGAACCAAAGTATTACATGGGGGATTAGGAAAAAAATACTAGATGCAAGCCATAATTAGCAAAAAAATGGATTTTTGGGATGTAGAACTGTGTTTGGAGTTATTGTAGGCAAATTCTGCTGTTGGTCAATAGTCCAACCCGTCATCCTGTAGTTAGGAAATAAAACAGCGCAGGTTTTGTTCGAGAGTTTGGTTAGTTCTTTCAATCTGTCCTTTGGGTTGTGGATGGAGGTCAGTAGACAAATTGTCAGTGACTCCTAAAGCTGTACAGAAGCTTATCCAAAATTTTGACATAAACTGAGCACCTCTATCGGAAATTAGATTGTTAGGAATTTGATGCAATCGAATTTATCTGATCATTAATTCTGCGGTTTGTACAGCTGTAGGGATCCCTTTATTTGGAATAAAATGGGCCGTCTTTGTGAGCCAATCCACCACAAGATGGAGGTAGGTCCACGATAAAATCCATTGAGAATGATCCTACAAGGCCGGGATGGCACATGTTAATCAGGAAGAGACATATTTTTTTTCACATCCCTTCTACAATTGGGCCACCAAAAAAGAACGGAGCAGTAGTTCTTCAGTTTTCATGACTCCATTGGTGTCCTACAAGTTTGGAATCATTGACAAGTTTGAGGACTTCAAGTCGAAAATTCGGGGGACATATACTTGTGCTTCTGCATCTAAAACCCCTCCTTAAAAGAAAGAGCAACATCTTTGGAAGGATGGTTAAGAAAAAAATATCAGTTTGGTATCCATCTTTAATTTTTGTAATTTTTGAATTCCCCCAAAAAAATTTGTACAAAGAATGGTATGGCCAGTGTTGGACCTCTCCTGAGGTTCAGTAGATATCCTGGACAAAGCGTCAGCTTTGCCGTTTCTTGAACCAGGCCGATAATAAATTACAAAGTTAAACCTGGGGAAAAATAAGGCCCAGCGTGCTCGTCTTACAGAACAACCTCTTCGCTGTACGTATGAACTCTACACTTTTGTGGTCAGTAAGGACAGTCACCGGATGATTAGCTCCTTTTCAAAGATGTCTCCATTCGGAGAAGACGACTTTAATCGCTAAAAGTTCTTTATTTCCAAATGTCATCGTTTTTTTCTGCAGATGACATGGTATGAGAAAGGAATGCACATGGACGAAGCTGCATCTTGTCTCCGACACGCTGTGACAAAATGGCTCCCACCGCAGAGTCTGAGGCATCTACTTTGCAAAAAGAACTTCGGCACTCCATACATGAATATATAAGAAATATTGTATCTAGACTGATGTCACGTTGAAAAATGAAGGTTTTTTGGCGCATAATTTGGCCAATTTATGTGTGCCCATCAACCACGACAAGGTCACCTTCGTATGATGGGAAACTACGCTACGCTACCACTGGATATGCCACTCTTGGGCTGTAAGCCTGTATGGACAATATGTCTCTGCTTGGGCTTTTAACCTACAGTCATGGCCAAAAGTTTTGAGAATGACACCAAAATTATATTTTCCCATGATCTGCTGGCCTCTGGTTTTTATTGATGTTTGTCTGATGTTTATATCACATACAGAAATATAATTGCAATCATATTATGAGGACCAATAGGTTATATTGACAGTTAGAATGAGTTAATGCAGCAAGTCAATATTTGCAGTGTTGCCCTTTCTTCTTCAAGACCTCTGTAATTCTCCCTGGCATGCTCTCAATCAACTTTTGGACCAAATCCTGACTGATAGCAGTCCATTCTTGCATAATCAATGCTTGCATTTTGCCAGAATTTGCTGGTTTTTGTTTGTACAACCCGTCTCTTGATGATTGACCACAAGTTCTCAATGGGATTAAGATCTGGGGAGTTTCCAGGCCATGGACCCAAAATCTCTATGTTTTGTTCCATGAGACATTTAGTTATCACCTTTGCTTTATGGCAAGGTGCTCCATCATGCTGGAAAAGGCATTGTTGGGCGCCAAACTGCTCTTGGACGGTTGGGAGAAGTTGCTCTTGGAGGACATTCTGGTACCATTCTTTATTCATGGCTGTGTTTTTAGGCAAGACTGTGAGTGAGTCGATTCCCTTGGCTGAGAAGCAACCCCACACATGAATGGTTTCAGGATGCTTTACAGTTGGCATGAGGCAAGACTGGTGGTAGCGCTCACCTCTTCTTCTCCGAATAAGCTGTTTTCCAGATGTCCCAAACAATCGAAAAGGGGATTCATCAGAGAAAATGACTTTGCCCCAGTCCTCAGCAGTCCACTCCCTGTACCTTTTGCAGAATATCAGTCGGTCCCTGATGTTTTTTCTGGAGAGAAGTGGCTTCTTTGCTGCCCTCCTTGAAACCAGCCCTTGCTCAAAGAGTCTCCGCCTCACAGTGCATGCAGAAGCACTCACACCAGCCTGCTGCCATTCCTGAGCAAGCTCGGCACTGCTGGTAGTCCCATCCCGCAGCTGAAACAGTTTTAAGATACGGTCCTGGCGCTTGCTGGTCTTTCTTGGGCGCCCTGGAGCCTTTTTCACAACAATGGAAGCTCTCTCCTTGAAGTTCTTGATGATGCGATAGATTGTTGACTGAGGTGCAATCTTTGTAGCTGCGATACTCTTCCCTGTTAGGCCATTTTTGTGCAGTGCAATGATGGCTGCACGTGTTTCTTTAGAGATAACCATGGTTAACTGAAGAGAAACAATGGTACCAAGAACCAGCCTCCTTTTAAAGTGTCCAGTGATGTCATTCTTACTTAATCATGACTGATTGATTGCCAGCCCTGTCCTCATCAACACCCACACCTGTGTTAATGGATCAATCACTAAAACGATGCTAGCTGCTCCATTTAAGGCAGGACTGCAATGATGTTGAAATGTGTTTTGGGGGTTAAAGTTCATTTTCTGGGCAAATATTGACTTTGCAAGTACAGTAATTGCTGTTAAGCTGATCACTCTGACATTCAGGAGTATATGCAAATTGCCATTACAAAAAATGAAGCAGTAAACTTTGGAAAAATTACTATTTGTCTCATTCTCAATACTTTTGGCCATGACTGTACAATGTATGGGCTGGTAGAGCTAGTTAAAACCACCTGTGACTGAATGGTAGGGACACATGGTCAGAAAAAAGCTGTCAAACTTCTAATAGTGTGAACACGTACCTGCTGCAATGTTCCAGGAGCGGGATCCCAAAAATGATTAATAGAAAAAAAGAGAGGGGTCGCTCACTGGTCTATTCGGCTGCTCTGAAGAAAAAGCAGAGACATATTGTCCATACAGGCTTACAGCCCAAGAGTGGCATATCCAGTGGTAGCGTAGCGTAGTTACCCATCATACGAAGGTGATCTTGTCGTGGTTGATGGGCACACATAAATTGGCCCAATTATGCGCAAAAAAACCTTCATTTTTCAAAGTGACATCAGTCTAGATACAATATTTCTTATATATTCATGTATGGAGTGCCGAAGTTCTTTTTGCAATTTAGATTACTTTTTTCTTCAGAGCACCCGAATAGACCAGTGAGCGACCCCTCTCTTTTTTTTCTATGAGGCATTTACTTTGACAACAAACGGCAGTTCGGGATTTGGATGGAGAAGTGCAGAAGTGAAAAGAATCATTCGCTTGTCGAACGCCCTTGTGCCTATAGAGACCTGAAAAACTCTTTGGTTTTCTTTGTGAGTGAAGTAATTGGCAAAAATGATTTTTGAAAAGTTTCTAATGAATAGTCTATAGAAATTTGCAAATCCTATAAAGCGCTGGACGTCTTTTAAATTCCTTGGGGTAGAGGCCAGTCAACTACTGCTCTGATTTTACTAGGATCCATGCTCCGACCTTCTGGGGAGATGATGTATCCCAGAAATTGAGTCCTGGTTTGTTCAAATTCACATTTTTTTCGAGTTCGATAGAGACGATTCTCCTGTAAATATTCCAGGACTAAGTGGACTTCTCTAAGGTATCTGAAAATATCCAAATGTCATCGAGATAAACAACAACAAATCCATCCAAAAAATCTCGAAAAACATTATTAATAAAGTGCTGAAACGTGGCAGGGGCGTTGCTAAGGCCGAAAGGCATAAACAGGTATTCAAAATGTCCATATCTACAGTCATGGCCAAAAGTTTTGAGAATGACACCAAAATTATATTTCCACATGATCTGCCGGCCTCTGGTTTTTATTAGTGTTTGTCTGATGTTTATATCACATACAGAAATATAATTGCAATCATATTATGAGTACCAATAGGTTATATTGACAGTTAGAATGAGTTAATGCAGCAAGTCAATATTTGCAGTGTTGCCCCTTCTTCTTCAAGACCTCTGTAATTCTCCCTGGCTGCTCTCAATCAACTTTTGGACCAAATCCTGACTGATAGCAGTCCATTCTTGCATAATCAATGCTTGCATTTTGCCAGAATTTGTTGGTTTTTGTTTGTCCACCCGTCTCTTGATGATTGACCACAAGTTCTCAATGGGATTAAGATCTGGGGAGTTTCCAGGCCATGGACCCAAAATCTCTATGTTTTGTTCCATGAGCCATTTAGTTATCACCTTTGCTTTATGGCAAGGTGCTCCATCATGCTGGAAAAGGCATTGTTGGGCGCCAAACTGCTCTTGAACGGTTGGGAGAAGTTGCTCTTGGAGGACATTCTGGTACCATTCTTTATTCATGGCTGTGTTTTTAGGCAAGACTGTGAGTGAGCCGATTCCCTTGGCTGAGAAGCAACCCCACACATGAATGGCTTCAGGATGCTTTACAGTTGGCATGAGACAAGACTGGTGGTAGCGCTCACCTCTTCTTCTCCGAATAAGCTGTTTTCCAGATGTCCCAAACAATCGAAAAGGGGATTCATCAGAGAAAATGACTTTGCCCCAGTCCTCAGCAGTCCACTCCCTGTACCTTTTGCAGAATATCAGTCGGTCCCTGATGTTTTTTCTGGAGAGAAGTGGCTTCTTTGCTGCCCTCCTTGAAACCAGCCCTTGCTCAAAGAGTCTCCGCCTCACAGTGCGTGCAGAAGCACTCACACCAGCCTGCTGCCATTCCTGAGCAAGCTCGGCACTGCTGCTAGTCCCATCCCGCAGCTGAAACAGTTTTAAGATACGGTCCTGGCGCTTGCTGGTCTTTCTTGGGCGCCCTGGAGCCTTTTTGACAACAATGGAAGCTCTCTCCTTGAAGTTCTTGATGATGCGATAGATTGTTGACTGAGGTGCAATCTTTGTAGCTGCGATACTCTTCCCTGTTAGGCCATTTTTGTGCAGTGCAATGATGGCTGCACGTGTTTCTTTAGAGATAACCATGGTTAACTGAAGAGAAACAATGATACCAAGAACCAGCCTCCTTTTAAAGTGTCCAGTGATGTCATTCTTACTTAATCATGACTGATTGATCGCCAGCCCTGTCCTCATCAACACCCACACCTGTGTTAATGGATCAATCACTAAAACGATGTTAGCTGCTCCTTTTAAGGCAGGACTGCAATGATGTTGAAATGTGTTTTGGGGGTTAAAGTTCATTTTCTGGGCAAATATTGACTTTGCAAGTATAGTAATTGCTGTTAAGCTGATCACTCTTTGACATTCAGGAGTATATGCAAATTGCCATTACAAAAAATGAAGCAGTAAACTTTGGAAAAATTACTATTTGTCTCATTCTCAATACTTTTGCCCATGACTGTAGTTGTAAAGGCAGTTTTCCACTCATCCCCTGGCAAATTCGTATGAGAATTTAAGCCTCTCTTAGATCGAATTTGGTGAAAATCTTGACAGCAACTCAGGAATTAAGGGGAGTGGGTAGCGATTTTTAATGGTAATCTTATTTATTTCTCTGTAATCAATACATGGCCGCAGGGTTGAGTCCTTTTTTCTACAAAAAAACAAGGGTGGTCCAGCTGGCGAAGAAGAAGGTTGAATGAAGCCTTTCTCTAAATTCTCATCTCGGTACTCTTTTAGTACTTTCAATTCTGGTTCAGAAAGATTGTAAATTCGCCCAAACGGAATGGATGCTCCTGGAAGCAATTCAATGGGACAGCCGTAAGAACGATGAAGAGGCAGCTGATCGTCTTTCTTCTTACTGTAGACCTCACTGAACGGCAGGTACCTACCGAGGTGGTAATTTATCATAATTCTGATGCAAAATCTCAGATACTTGAATTTGTCTGAGAACAGATAAATTATCACGGCAATTGTCCTTACGGTACTCCGAGGGAAAGGTAATGGTCCTCGATGCCCAGTTGATGGAAGGGTTATGGGTTGAGAACCAGGGAATTCCTAGAATAATTGGAAATTCTGGAAATAAGATGAAAACTCAACGGCTTCATGATGATTTGGTTCAATACAGATTTCAAGTTCAATTGACTCATGAGTAACGGGTCCAGAAGATAAAGGTGATCCATCCACAGTTTCCATATCGATTGGCCTGGATTTAGTCCTATTTTCAATGTTATTATCAAGTGTGAATTGTAAGTCCATGAAATTCCCTCCTGCTCCAGAATCTAACATGGCAGAACATTGTATTTTTTTTTTGGCTCCCTATTATGACCTGTATGGGAACGACAAAATGAGAAGATGGTGATTGCTCATTTGCCTTTATCCTGCATTACAGATGAGATGGTCTGGATAACCGGATCTAGCTGTTCAGAAAGGTCTAAATTGCTTGCCGTTTCGGCATTGGTGAAGGCTAATCTGATCCGGCGATCCGCAGCGGCCAGAAGTTACAGCATAGTGGATAGGATTTCAAGAAATCCCCACGCCCACTATGCATCTCCGTGCATCGGCGGATCACCCGCGGACACGGACATTCGGCGCGTCTTTACGCTAGTCTCCACAAGAGAAATTCTATCAGTGCAATGTATAGGATGCGGTGAATCCGCATGGTTCAATGAACACATGCGGATTCACCTGCGTTCCGCGCTTTAGACGCAGCATAAAGTATCCTGCATTCATAAGCGCTGTCAATACTGACCGTGTGCACATACCCTTAATGGCAAAATGTCCAGAGCCTCCACAATGGAGACATACATTTTCTGTACGTCGCCTCTCCTTCTCTACTGCAGATAGAGGTTTTCGAATGACATCCATTTGCATAGGTTCAGGCACAGTTTCCATTTCGTGTTTGTTTTTTTTTAATTTTGATTGCGTAAAGAAGTAGTTAGGGTTATTTCCAAATACTCACAGTCTTTCCTTTCTTCGTTCAGTGAGTGTCTGATCAATTCAGATGCACAATTGTCATGCTAGGTATGGGAAGGACCTAGCGTATGATGACGGGAAAAGGGGGGAAACCCAGCAACTAGGGAAAGGGAGAGCGGAGACCCATAGGCAGATCTAACAACACCCTGACTCCCCTATCTTCCCTAAATAGGTTCTGCACCTATCGCCGAGCAGGATACCTTAGCCCTGGCTGTCCCTAGAGCTAGGCCCAAGGAAGGGAGAGGTGAGCACTAGTCAGTCCCACTGCAACTAAAGACAAACAAGGGAAATAGACAAGGGGATACATCTAACTTTGAGAAGACACCAGAGAGATCACGACTACAATCCACAAAGGAACTCCAAGAAGAATCCAGCCAACTGCTAGAACTCCAGGCCTGAACAGAGGAATTTACTCTATCATGAGCTATTCTCTGGAGAAACTGAGGGTATTTAAAGATACAGCAAGGGTGTGTTAATTAGCAGCAGAAGGTGGAGGTCACCGCTGGGTCCTAGAGAGGGAGGCATGATGAAAGGTTCAAGAAGGTGTCTGCAAGGCCAAGCGCAGCGACCTTCTACAGCTGGATCCAGAATGACTGTCCCTCAAAAATCGATTAAATTACAAGAAAATTGATGCTGTGCTCCCAGTTATGCTAATTTGCTCCTGGCCTGGTGCACTGTATATTCACAGAGGATACTGCAGCTAGTTTTGGATTTATTGACCTATGGATCAGATACATTGACAATATTTTTGTGTTGTGGAGGGGTTCACATGATGGATTCCTTGAATACGTTGAATCCCTCAACCCTAATCCGATCACGTTGAAATTCACCTATGAAATTGATGCAGTGAGATTTGGGGTCCCTGCATTGTATTGGCATAATACAGTCCTTTGTCATCCCATCCTTTTGCTTATAGTAACTATGAACCTGAAGCAACCACTGACTTTCCTACCAATAATACTCATTTTGCCGAGATCTGGCATATTTAGACACATGTTGCCTTGATAACGCACTTTCTTGGACACATGTTCATAATTTGCCATCATATCTGGTTACACCCCATCATGGGTTTATATACACGTTGTCAGGGATTTGCCCAGGAAGGTCACTCAGAACCACCCACTGTGATCTCTTGAGCAAACAGCTCTCTGCTGCCCCTATCATCATCAATTGGCCGACGATTAACGGAGGAGGCCGCAGGCAGTGTGCACTAACAGGCCAGTTATCGGAAAACTAACAGTGAGCCTATGGTATATACACCTCTGGATTTCAACATATGGAATATGTGTATATATCCCCCATACGATCACGGCTAACTCCACGATAACCCCAGACTACTTGCTACCACCACCAGTCCTTTTTTTTATACAAAATACAGGTTGACCGGACGCCTGATAGCACGTTTATAGAACAAGAGGAACAGAACTATTCAATTTTATGTTTACTCCAAAGGGAGGCAGTGTTTATGAAAAATATACAAAAGATTTTACAAAGGAGACAAAACAATACAGCATATACAGTCACATAAAATAAAAGGGATAAAACAAAGAAACTTACTACACCGATCACAGATATGATTCAGCCTAGCGAAGGAGAGGGCCTCTTTTGAAGAACATTCAGCGGATGGCAATCATGTATATACCGAAATGTATCTCTCTACAGGAACTCAGATCATAATTTAGCTTGATTTTTTATCAACCCCTGAGTGCCATCCACACACCCTCCCCATGATGACCTCATGTGGGCACGGTTGTGAGCTGTCCTCAGCCTTACAGCATTTTATGAAATCCCAATTTATGCGATAACTCCTCACTTGATGATCGCAGAAGTTCAAGATTGACACCATATTTTATCTTTACTTAGATAGCAATCATGGCATAGCGGTTGTCAGTTATCTGGCTACTGTTGATTTGTGGCTCATTGGCAGGGGTTACAGTTATGGAAAATTATGCTTCTTTTCCTGTTATATGTCTCATCACAATTGGATTTATACAAATTTCGATATTCAATATTTCGTTTCGGAGACATTACGTCTGTTGCAGGTGCAATACTTCTCTTACAGGGACAAAGTTGTCTAGTGTAAATGTAAATTATTTCCCTTGAAAGGACAATGTATTTCCTGCAGACAAAAGGTTTCTTCCACTTCTGTGTCTATGCGTCAACACATGTCTCTATTTTTGTCTGAAAATACCTTTTGTCTAATTACCTGTCTCACAAAAGGCATCTTCTTTCAGTCATCTGGGCATCAAAAGGATTTCATGCACTTTAACTAAGATGGCTCACATCTAAGAGACTTAAGCCTGTCAGGTATTGTGTGGTGCTGCACTTTTTGTGTCAGGGAAAAGGAGGAATGGGGGATGTGAGTGACTTCAGAGATTTTTAATATTTTCTTTGACACCTAATTTCTATGACACACGTGACCACTGATGCACTCGTATCTTGATGTTTGCTCACATGACCATCTAGTAACGAGTGCATCATAATGCTGCGCTCCCATGGGTGGATCAAGGAATAGAGCGGCCAGTGTTCTAGCGTGGTGACGATCGTGTCATCACGCCTCGCCCCAATGGACCTTCTCTCAGGAGCCATGCAGCCAACTATGGGATGACTAACGCGTCACAACACTGTGTCTCCATCGGAAAACAGTGACACTCCTACAGGTGGGATCATTAACCTACTCATACTCCTTAACTGGAGACATCTTTGCCCATATACATCAGATTGATACAGGCTGCGCGCCTCTTTCAGGAACTCCTGTCACTACAGGATCCTGATACATGGAAGTTTTTCATCCTCTTCCCCTTCACCCACTATTTACAAGTACACTTTCCTGATGATTCCTTATTTTACAGGATGAAACATGTCGGGATGGATATAAGGGTCATTTTTTCTATAAGGTATAGGTCCACACTTAGGTACTCAGGAGTCATTGCACGGGGCTCGACAGGGGGGACATTAACCCTTTCCCCATGCTCCTGCTTGATCAGGATGATACATCTGCAGCAACTGGGTGAGATTGAACCCTTCTTATCCTGCACTGGATAATTGAGCACTATTTTGACATTTCAGTCCCACCTTTCTGTTACAGATCTGGGTGGTGGAACCTCTGTGCTGCGGTGCAAGGAGGGACCAGAGGGGCGTAACTAGGTATCAACTCGGCCTGATCCAGGTCGCACGGCGGCTCAATCGACTCCATGAACCAGGGAGGGACCAAGCAGGGGGACCAGGTGCTACTCTGGACCAGTCCTTGTATGAGAGTAGGTGACTCCCATGGGTCAGAAGGCAGGAACTGACCGGTACAGCGGATGAGCACGGCAGGCAGGCTGACGGGTGATCTGGGTAGACAAGCAGGCCTATTCGGCTGATAGCCAGACGGGTGCTCCAGGTAGGCAGGCTGGCGAGCACAACGGATAACTGGCAGGTGCTTCCAGGTAAGCAGGCTGGCGGGCACGGCAGGTAACAGGCAGGTGCTTCCAGGTGAGCAGGCTGGTGGGCACGGCAGGTAACAGGCAGGTGCTTCCAGGTAAGCAGGCTGGCAGGCACGGCAGGTAACAGACAGGTGCTTCCAGGTAAGCAGGCTGGCAGGCACGGCAGGTAACAGGCAGGTGCTTCCAGGTGAGCAGGCTGGCAGGCACGGCAGGTAACAGGCAGGTGCTTCCAGGTAAGCAGGCGGGCAGAGCCCATAGACAGACTTGCGGACTGGACTGACTAGCAGAGGGACCTGAGGGCTGAAGCAACAGTGAGAATCACAGAGCAACAACCTTGCACGGGCACCTCCATATTGGAGGAGGTGCTTTAAATAGGGAAAGTCCTCCGGCCATTGGCAAGGGACTTTTTAGGACAGCGCACGTGGCCCTTTTATGAGGGAGGGAGTGCGCGTGCGCCCTAAGCACAGTGCCCGGGAAGCTGCGTGCACCAGCAGCAACAGCAGCAGGGAAGCCGGAAGACGCTGGACCAGGAGAGCGGCGGTAGGGGGGACGGCGTCTCTGCCTGGCCGGGGGCAGAGATGCCGATGCTACACTTTCTATTTTAATATTTGTGTTTTTTATGATTTAGTCTGTCTTGGTCAGTATAAGCATAGCTCTTTTCTTTATCATTTATAACTAATAAAAGCTGGGTTTTAATTGTCTAAGTTTAATCTTCTTGCTTTTGGATTGATGTTGAAAGGGAATTGTCACTACCATTACTGGTGTGTGATTACAGCTTGTTGAATGGTCCTGGAGGCTTCCAAGAGGCCGACAGCAATGTTAAAGTAGGTGCGGCCTGTGGGGTCAGGGGGAAAGACCGAAGACTTTTCTAACAAAGAAAAACATCCAAGTCCAACTATGTTTTGTCCAAACCTCCATCAAGTCTGCAAAAAAGCATAGGAGAAAACTGCATTTGTCTAATTAAATCAATGGGTAACTTTTTGGTATGTTTGGCACAAAGGCAACACCGCGTATCACCCAAAAACACCGACAATGAAGCATGGTGGAGGCAGCATTATACTTTGAGCCTGTTTTTCAGCAGCTGACACTGGGGCTGTAATGAAGATGGAGGGAATTATGAACAGTTCTAAATATCAATCAATTTTACAACAAAATCTTCCGGCCTCTGATAGAAAGATTAAGAGGAATTTCACCTTTAAGCAGACAATGACCCTATGCGACCTCCAAATCACCAAAAGAACGGCTTCTCCAGAAGAAGATGGAAGTTCTGAAATGGCTCAGCCCGAGCCCAGACCTAAACCCCAAGGGACAATCTGTGGTGACCTGAAGAGGGCGCCGTACACACAAGATACTCCACAATCTGCCAGATGTGGAGCTGCTGCAAGGTGGAGTCGGCAAAGATCGCCAATTCTAGATGTGCCGCGCTGATAGACCCCGACTCCAAAAAGACTGAACGCTGTCAGAAATTCACCGGTGACTTCACCAAATTATTATTTTAAGGGTGGGAATATCTATTCGACCACATTATTTTAGTTCTTTGTATTTCCTTTTGCACCTGAAAATATTTCAGTTTATTTTCCAATTGAAATGCACAGATGATGGACGACATTAAAAGTGGAAAAAGTTCTGAAATTATTCTTCTTGGTAGGATTTTTTATATTACAAAAAAAAATCTTACAATTTTTAACAGGGATGTGTATACCTTTTATATCCACTATATTGAATTGCATCCTAAAGAAATCGGTAACAGATGATGCCCTTGCCAAACGTCCTAAAATGGACAAATAGGAGAGATGTTGATGGTCAACCTATAGGACGAGGTGACTAAACGTCTGTTACGGGGGGAGCTAACTCAACAATCCTAATCAGGATGAGAAATGCCAAATACTATTTCTCACAAAACTGGAACTTACTATGGTGTCTAATGGTACATGGGGTTGACTCTACGCACATAAGATATAGTAACCAAACTATAACTATAACTATAAACTATAACTATAACTCTCTTGAGGGCGTTAGGCACAACTCCGCTTTTCAGCCCAATAACCACTATCAATGTTCTATGTTCTCCACTGATCGAGGTGGAATTGAATATATCTATTTATACCAATTGGGGTAGAATTAGAGGAATGTTACTGTGCCCTCGAACATTTCGAATATTAAGCATTATTACCTGCATCACAACAATGAAACCAGTTGTCTTTCTATATTTGGTCTCGGGACTGTGGGGACAAAATAATTTAGTGTCTTCTCATCTCCTATTTACATTAGCATAGTAATAGTTTCGCCAGTTGGCAACTGTACCCTGTAAGACTTTACCTTTTTCTTCTGTATTGTTTTATGCACCTTCTTACCAATGATTTTAATAGTTTATTAAAATTATGTATTATGTATAGTGTTGAGCGAGCACTAAAATGCTCGGGTGCTCGAAGCTCGGGCCGAGCTCACTGTGATACTCGGGTGCTTGACCCAAGCAACGAGCCCAATGTTAGTCTATGGGAGACCCGAGCATTTTTGCGGTGGCACCCCTGGCAGTCTGTAGAAAGCCTAAAAAGTGCCCAAAACGATAGTGACAGTGCTCAAATGACATGGGGACAGCATGGGGATCGCCCCAGGAAGCATTTCTGACCCCCAGGTCACTGATGTCAACAACGTGGTCAGAGGTATTAAGCCACTTTTACAGGCTCACAATAAAACGTTCAAAAACAAAACTGAAACGGTTTTCCTGTGAAATATGTTAAGGAACATCCTTTCCAGGGTAAAGACTTGTGTATAAGGTAAAATAAATAACCAAAACAAAAATACTACTCCACACCTTGGGCTATGTTCACAAGTAGCATTTTTTATGCGTTTTTGCACTTTTGTATTGCTTTCAACCGTGACAAATGCATTCACCGTGAAATGTCATTTTAACATTTTACAACCTTATCTGGCCATGTGCTGTGTGACACATGCATACAGTGCTGAAAAGACATGGGAACAGCATGGGGAAGACCCCTGGAAGCATCTCTGACACCCAGGTCACTGCCTAAAAGTGTGCCCATCAGAAGTCATCCTTGCCGCATCAGAAGATGCAGACTTGCAACTATCCCCGTGCAAGTCCTTGTCCCAGGGCAGTGTTCAATTGTACCTCCCCCATTCCTTGCAATGCAAGCGCAAATATGCAGCCAACCACCCACCCACCCCCAGGCTGCAATACAATACTTCTAGCTTTCACTTGAAATGGGGCCTTTTAGTTTTGAGGAGGCCGAAGCTGGCCACTACCTCATGGCTGCTTCGGCAGCGAGGTATCCATACTCAGTCCCCAGCCGCCCGGTGGTCGGGTGTCCACACACGGTCCCCAGCCGCCTGGGGGCAGCCGGGTGTCCATAAACGGTCCCCAGCCGCCCTGATTTCTCCGCGGAACATCCACACAGACTTTTCTTAGACTGGCCTGCATTAGGGCAGCATTGGACGAGCCCACCAGAGAACCCGACTCCTCCGGTGGGCCCTGGCTTCTCCATCAGGGGAGTTATTTGTGCCAAAGTGAGGAGCATGATGATGATAGAAGTTAGCATCTGCTTTGTTTTCTTGGAATGCAAGCGTAAGTGTGCAACCTGCCACCCACCCACCCCCAGACTGCAATACCATACTGCTAGCTTGCTTGCACTTGAAATTGGGCCTTTTAGGCATGTGGAGGCAGACGCCGGTCACCATGTCATGGCTGCGTCGGAAGCCCTTTTATCCATACTCAGTCCCCAGCCGCCCGGCGGCCCGGTATCCACGCTCGGTCCCCAGCCGCCAGGGGGCGGCCGGGTGTCCACACTCGGTCCCCAGCCGCCCCGCGGCCGGGTGTCCACACACGGTCCCCAGCGCCACGATTTCTCAGCGGAACATCCCCACACACTTTTCTTAGACTGGCCTGCTTTAGGGCAGCATTGGACGAGCCCACCAGAGAACCCGACTCCTCCGGTGGGCCCTGGCTTCTCCATCAGGGGAGTTGAGAGTGCCAAGGTGAGGAGCATGATGATGATAGAAGTTAGCATCTGCTTTGTTTTCAAGGAATGCAAGCGCATGTATGTAGTAGAGGTTAGGCCTGAGGTGGTCAGCATTTTGGAACATATCCTACCTCCTCCGAGGATTGCTGGATGTTTTCCTGCTACTATCCCAGTTCTATGACTCCCGTTAAAACAAAGCTTCAGGTGATAAATGATGGATGAGGTGGTGGCAAAGGAGAAAGAGCAGGAGGAACAGGGACCATTCACATCAATATCAGGCCAGTCAAACACATATGTCTTGTAGGATATGTTTCTGCAACAAAAGGAGCGGTTCGGCTACACAGTTATAGGACATACAGTGAGTGCAATGCCTATCAAAAATTTTGAGGCACTCCAATGCCCCTTGGAAATGACATGGAGGTCAGAGGGCCTTAACTAAACCATTTTTTCCATTTATAGCAACTGGGTCTCCTGTGCACTGTTGGCCTAAGCAGTGAATGGAAGGCTTTCCAAAAATTATGAGGAACTGCCATGCCCCTTGAAACAGACGTGGATTACAGCGTACTAAAAACCTTCTACCCATTATTGGGGAGTGGGTCTCCGTTAGTTTCCGCCTTTGCATTGAAAAGCAAAAGCTGACTAAAATTAGGAGGAAATGCAATGCCCGTTGGAAGAGTCGTGGAGGTTAGAGGTAATTAAAAACAACATTTCAATGCCCCTTGGAAGAGCTGTGGAGTTCAGAGTGGCTTAAGAAGACGCTTTTAATGCCCCTTTGAAGAGACGTGGAGGTCACAGTAGCTTAACAAGATGGTTTTAATGCCCCTTACAAGAGCCATACAGTACAGCATCTTAAAAACATAAGTCCCATTATTGGTGAGTGGGTTTCCCATAGTATTTGCTTATGCCTTCCAAGCAAAAGCTTCCAAAAAATAGGACGGAGCAACTTGCAATGCCTCTTACAAGAGCCATGCAGTACAGCATATTACAAACATTATTCCCATTATTGGGGAGTGGGTCACCCATAGTATTTGCTTATGCCTTCCAAGCAAAAGCTTCCAAAAATTATGAGGAAATGCAATGCCCGTTCGAAGAGTCGTGGAGGTCCCAGTAGCTTAACTAGACGCTTTTAATGCCCCTCAGAAGAGACGTGGAGGTCAGAGTGGTATAACAAGATGGTTTTAATGCCCCTTGAAAGAATGATGGAGGTC
Organism: Phyllobates terribilis; assembly: GCF_046119375.1. NCBI lineage: Eukaryota > Metazoa > Chordata > Amphibia > Anura > Dendrobatidae > Phyllobates > Phyllobates terribilis. Next base: position 11,558,314 of record NW_027362763.1, on the reverse strand, counting down.
CCAGTAGCTTAACAAGACACTTTTAATGCCCCTCAGAAGAGACGTGGAGGTCAGAGTGGTATAACAAGACACTTTTAATGCCCCTCAGAAGAGACGTGGAGGTCAGAGTGGTATAACAAGACGCTTTTAAAGCCCCTCAGAAGAGACGTGGAGGTCAGAGTGGTATAACAAGACGCTTTTAATGCCCCTCAGAAGAGACGTGGTGGTCAGAGTGGTATAACAAGACGCTTTTAATGCCCCTCAGAAGAGACGTGGAGGTCAGAGTGGTATAACAAGACGCTTTTAATGCCCCTTGAAAGAATGATGGTGGTCCCAGTAGCTTAAGACGCTTTTAATGCCCCTCAGAAGAGACGTGGAGGTCAGAGTGGTATAACAAGACGCTTTTAATGCCCCTTGAAAGAATGATGGAGGTCCCAGTAGCTTAACAAGACGCTTTTAATGCCCCTTGAAAGAATGATGGAGGACCCAGTAGCTTAACAACACGCTTTTAATGCCCCTTGAAAGAATGATGGAGGTCCCAGTAGCTTAACAAGACGCTTTTAATGCCCCTCAGAAGAGACGTGGAGGTCAGAGTGGTATAACATGAAGCTTTTAATGCCCCTCAGAAGAGACGTGGAGGTCAGAATGGTATAACAAGACGCTTTTAATGCCCCTTGAAAGAATGATGGAGATCCCAGTAGCTTAACAAGACAGCTTTTAATACCCCTCAGAAGAGATGTGGAGGTCAGAGTGGTATAACAAGACGCTTTTAATGCCCCTCAGAAGAGACGTGCAGGTTAAAGTGGTATAACAAGACGCTTTTAATGCCCCTCAGAAGAGACGTGGAGGTCAGAGTGGTATAACAAGACGCTTTTAATGCCCCTCAGAAGAGACGTGGAGGTCAGAGTGGTATAACAAGACGCTTTTAATGCCCCTTGTAAGAATGATGGAGGTCCCAGTAGCTTAACAAGACGCTTTTAATGCCCCTTGAAAGAATGATGGAGGTCCCAGTAGCTTAACAAGACACTTTTAATGCCCCTCAGAAGAGACGTGGAGGTCAGAGTGGTATAACAAGACGCTTTTAATGCCCCTCAGAAGAGACGTGGAGGTCAGAGTGGTATAACAAGACGCTTTTAATGCCCCTTGAAAGAATGATGGAGGTCCCAGTAGCTTAACAAGACGCTTTTAATGCCCCTCAGAAGAGACGTGGAGGTCAGAGTGGTATAACAAGACGCTTTTACTGCCCCTTGAAAGAATGATGGAGGTCCCAGTAGCTTAACAAGACGCTTTTAATGCCTCTCAGAAGAGACATGGAGGTCAGAGTGGTATAACAAGACGCTTTTAATGCCCCTCAGAAGAGACGTGGAGGTCAGAGTGGTATAACAAGACGCTTTTAATGCCCATTGGAAGAGCCATACAGTACAGCATCTTAAAAATATTATTCTCATTATTGGGGAGTGGGTCTCCCACAGTCTTCGCTTATGCCTTCCAAGCAAAAGCTGACAAAAAACAGGATGGAGGAACTTTCAATAATGGCAACACGGACCACGGTCATCCTGGTGGTATAGTGGTGGTGGAGGCTGAGGATAAGGAGAAGAGCATAAAACAGCCGAAATGAGGAAGCGTATACCCATGTGTGGGTGTGAAGCGGTACATGTGAATACACCTCCCGAAATAACACAGTGGATTTGACTTTATGTTACTCTGCTGTCATTTGGTGGTGATGAGAAGTCTGGCCCAATCCAGCCCTTGTTCATTTTGATAAGGGTCAGCTTGTCAGCATTGTCAGTTGACAGGCGAGTGCGCTTATCAGTTATAATTCCCCCAGCGGCACTAAACACACGCTCCGATAACACGCTAGCGGCAGGGCAGGCCAGGACCTCCAAGGCGTACAGAGCGAGTTCATTCCAAGCGTCCAGCTTGGGTACCCAATAATTAAAAGGCACAGAGGAATCACGGAGGACACTGGTACGGTCGGCAAGGTACTCCCTCACCATCTTTTGAAACTTTCCACTCCTTGTGAGAGTACCCCACGCCTCAGGGTCTGTCCAAAGGGAGGGTCTGAGAAAACTGTCCCAGAACATTGACAGTGTTCCCCTGCCTCTGCTGGATTGGAGTTGCATCTCTCTCGCCTGTACGCCTTGGTTGGGCAACAACGAACTGTGACCTCTGCCGCTAGCGTGTTCAGATGGGAATTTTTTTAACAGTTCTGCAGCAAGGGCCTTCTGGTACTGCCCCATTTTTGTAGACCTCTCCACCTCAGGAATAAGAGAGTGAAAGTACTTCCTTGTAGCGGGGGTCTACAAGTGTCACCAACCAGTAATGACTGTCACCCAACATTTTGACAACGCGAGGGTCACGGTTAAGGCAGCGTAACATAAAGTCAGCCATGCGTGCCAGACTGGTAACGGGCAAGATTTCCGTGTCCTCACCAAGATGACGACTGACCATGCTCTCCTCCTCCTCCTCCTCCCCCCTGTCCTCAGGCCACCCACACTGAACCGACGGTATGACAGTTGTAGAGGTACCACCGTCTACAGCGCATGATACCAGCTCCTGTTCTTCCTCCTCCTCCTCTCCCTCATTGTCCCCCAATGCACGTTGGGATGAGACGAGGCTGGGCTGTGTGTAATCGCCCGTTACGGCTTCTTTATCCATCTCATCATACTCTGGCTGCAATGCCTCCTCTTTAATTCTCTGCAGAGAGCGTTGCAAAAGACAGACAAGTGGGATGCTGACGCTAATGATGGCGTAATCGCCACTCACCATCTTGGAGGCCTCCTCAAAGTTTGTCAGGATGGTACATATGTCAGACATCCAGGTCCACTCCTGAGGTCTTATGTGTGGAGTCTGACCTGAATATCGAAGGCCTTGTTGCAGCTGGTACTCCACAACTGCTCTCTTCTGCTCACAAATCCTTTGCAACATGTGGAGGGTAGAGTTCCAACGTGTGGGGACATCACACACCAGTCGGTGTGACGGAAGCTGCAAACGCGGCTGCAACACAGCAAGGGTGGAGGAAGCTGTAGCCAACTTGCGAAAATGAGCTGACAGGCGGCGTACTTTGGCGAGCAGATCTGGCAACACGGGGTACGATTTAAGAAACCGCTGAACCACGAGGTTAAGCACATGAGCCAGACATGGTACGTGTGTGATCTCGCCTCGCCTCAGAGCCGCCACCAGGTTACGGCCATTGTCACACACGACCATGCCTGGATGTAGGTTCAGCAGTCTCAGCCACAGATCTGCCTGCTCTTTCACAGCTATCACCTAAGCTTATGAGTTTCAGCACAGCCTGTTGCCGCTTGGCGGAGGCAGTACTGCAATGCTTCCAGCTTGTAACTGATGTGGTGATATCTAAGATGGAGGCTGAACATGAGGAGAAGGAGGATGATGCGCAGGAGCTGTACACTGGGGGGGCAACTCTGACTGACATAGGGCTCGCAATCCTCGGTGTGGGGAGGATGTGTTCCGTCCCAAGGTCCGATTGGGTCCCGGCTTCCACTATGTTTACCCAGTGTGCCGTCAGAGAGATGTACCGTCCCTGGCCACAAGCACTTGTCCACGTGTCCGTTGTCAGGTGGATTCTCCCAGTAACTAAGTTGTTGAGGGCACGGCAGATGTTTTGGGACACGTGCTTGTGTAGTGCAGGGATGGCACACCGGGAAAAATAGTGTCGGCTGGGGACCGAGTACTGAGGGACGGCCACCACCATAAGATTGCGGAAGGATTCCGTCTCCACCCGCCTAAAAGGCAGCATTTCCAACGCAAGCAATCGTGAAATGTGCAAATTTAGGACTGTGGCCTGTGGGGCGTTAGCTGCGAATTTCCGCTTTCGTTCAAAGGTCTGGGATATGGACAATTGAACGCTGCGGTGGGACGTGGACGTTGATGCTGTTTCTTGAGAAACTGCCATAACAAGTGAAGACTGAGAGGAGGGGGCATCTTTACATGCAGTATGGACAGGGGATTGCCTTGCACACACAACAGGGGGTTCTGTTGCACGCACAACAGTGGAAGAAGCAGTGTTGACACCCGCTGACACTGGTCGTGGACCCTGGGGTTCGGCCCACAAAGTCGGGTGCTTTGCTGACATGTGCCTGATCATGCTGGTGGTGGTCAGGCTGGTAGTTTTGTCACCCCTGCTGATGCTGGCATGGCAGGTGGTACAAATGGCCTTTTTGGGGTTATCAGCAGAGTCTTTAAAAAAATTCCATACTCTGGAAGACCTACTGCTTGTACTGGCAATGTCCCTCGTGTTGGTGTTACCGGGAACGGTTGCCCGCCTTCTGTGTGAGGCCACCACACTGCTTCTTCCTGCCTGTTGGGGTACTCTGCCTCCTTCCCCCTGTGTGCTGCAGGCCTCGCTCTGCGTGTCCTCCTGCCACGTTGGGTCAGTTACTAGATCATCCACCACCTCCTCCTCTTCCACTTGCGCACCACGATCCTCCTCCTCACTTCCTGACAATTGTGTCTCGTCATCGTCCACCTCTTGTGACAAATTGCCAGCGTCGACTTCCTGTGGCCGTGGCTGTTCAAATATTTGAGCATCGCTACATGGGATCTCCTCTTCCACCACTTCAAGCGGAGCAGGCGAGGGGCCCAAATATGGAAATGGACCAGTGAACAGCTCTTCAGAGTGTCCAAGTGTGGGATCACTTGCTGTCTGACGACACTCGGCATGGTGGGAGGAAGGAGCATCAGGGTGAGGAGGAGTATGCGGTCGAGACTCACGGCTACTAAGAGTTGACCGTGTGGAAGACAGACCGGAGGTGGTGGTGCCCAGGTAACTGGAAGTATTATCTGCTATCCAATTAATAACCTGTTCACACTGATCAGTTCGCAATACTGGTGTTGTTCTGTGCTTCTCTAGTAATTCGGTCAAGAAGTGGGAGCGAGAAGATGTGGCTGTTGGTTGTGGCACAGTGTCGGCTGGAGACCGAGTACCGAGGCAGCATTTCCAACGCAAGCAGTCGTGAAATGTGCGAATTTAGGACCGTGGCCACGGCCCCGTCCTCTGCACGCACCATCACCAGAACGTCCACTTCCACGTCCCTTGCCACGCGCCTTGCCCATTGTAAAGGAAGTAAAATAGCTTACACTCGCACTATCAATGGAAAAAGGGTAATAAAAAGTAGATTAGAACCGTGGAAGAGGAAAACCACAGTTCTATTTCTCTGGCCTACACCCGACTCTTTTAAACAATCTGAACAATCAGGGAGTAAATATTACAGTTTTTCTTTACAGAAAAAATATCAAAACCTGAATAATAGCGATTTTTTACCGTGGGATGGCAAAACCACAGTTATTGTTTACTGGGGTATACCATAAAATTTTAAATAGATATATTTGCGGCTGAACAGTGAGCGACACACTCAAACTGCTTTTTTTATAGATACAAAAAGCCCAAAAATGGATACTACAGAGATTTGACCCGTGGAAATGCAAAACCACACTGGGATTTGTCGGGCCTACACCAGACTATTTTCAACAGATATATTTTGTGTCAGAACAGTCAGGAGACACTACTGTTTTTTTTAAAGCCCAAAAATGCGAAAAGCAGGATAATAGAGATTTTTTACCGTGGAACAGCAAAACCACAATTATAATTTACTGGTGTATACCAGACTTTTTTAAAGATATATATTTGTGGCTCAACAGTGAGCGACACACTCAAACTGTTTTTTTTTTTTACATACAAAATGCCTAAAACTGGATAATACAGAGGTTTGACCCGTGGAACTGCAAAACCACACTTGTATTTCTCTGGCCTACACCAGACTATTTTCAACAGATATATTTGTGTCTGAAAAATCAGAGACACACTGTTTGTTTTTGTTTTGGGGGGGGGGGGCACCAATAGGTTAATAAGACGGGTATTTGTACAGTGTGAAGGAGGAAAAAAAAAAGAGGATTTAGATGAAAAAAAAAAAGGATTTTTCCTGGCCCCTGAGACCTGGAGCTAAGTCCAGCAATTTCAGAAACAGGAGCACACAGGACTGTAATGCAGCGTTTGCTGGTATAACCACTGCGTCTCCTATACAGCCTGCCTGCCTGATATCTGGGATGGATATTAGTCCTGAGAAGGACTGTTTGGTTGATTTTGCAGGCTTTACAGACCCTACACTAACTATTTCACAGGATATATCTCTCCCTAAATCAGCAGCGCTGTCCCTACACTGTCTGATCCGGAGCGACTGTGTCCAAGATGGCGGCGCCCGGTTTTAAATACTCGAGGTGACGCTGTGCGGCCAGCCAATCACTGTAATGCCCACAAACAACATGGCTGCGGCATTACAGTGACTGGCTGGCAATCCCTGCATGTTCATTGGCTCTGTAAAGAGCGCCAAACATGCAGGGCGGAGACCCGAGCTCCCGCCCGAGTAACCCGGAAATGCTCCGTGCTCGCCGAACATCCCGAGTAGCGTGAAGCTCGGGCGAGTACCGAGCAGTGTCGAGCATGCTCGCTCAACACTAATTATGTACTCTACAATATGATCTTCGGAAGTGACATTAATGGTTCTCCTGGAGTGAAAACATGGGATGTGGCCACTAGATGCCGCCATGTGCATTCACAATAGTCAGTATAATCGTACAGGGTGAAGGTCTCTACGTGGCCTGCAGAGCTGCCCTGTCCCTGTAGTGACTGCTGGATTACATGTGCAAACTTATTGGGTTACACACAGCGGAATCTTCCACCAGTAAAACCTGATCCTTGTGACAAGCTGCGGGTGAAGCACAATCTCCATTGTCACCAGATACATCCAACTAGACTAAAGAAAAGAACTCCCAAGGAAGATCGGTGCCATCACAGAAGGAAGCCCCGCGCCATCAAAAGTCATCCTATCACTCCTGCCATACAACATCAGACCTTCCACGGTGCTGCCATCATCATCAGCACAATCTATGGACGGAAACGTCGCTCATAGTCACATTTACCATAACGATTGCTTCCTAGCGCTCAGTCCCTGCAAGAGCCACCATTATGCAACAATGATGTTCCCTGATGGGCCAGAGAACCCTTCAATCCCGCTGGCATTAAAGATCAAAATTCCATCTTCCATATGAGTAAACCGGGGTTAATTGTCTACTGGCAGGAAAAAAGGGATATACTGGAGGCAATGGGGTAATGGTTTAGGGGATTGCCATTGCTATCCTTAGGATAGGTGATCAATGTCTGATCGGATGGGGTGCGACAGCCCCCCGCCCATTAGTTGCTTTCTGTATTGTCGTCCGGAAATGCTCAATTGCCGAGTTGCTCTGTCTTCTGATAATGGCCACGGTCGGGTACTACACATCCGCCACTGATTCATATCAATAGGAGGCAGATGTGTAGTGGCCACTATCAGAAGACACAGCATTTCCGGCAAGCGGCCGCTGAGAAGAGCTGATTGGTAGGGGTACCGGGTGTCGGACCCCGACCAATCAGACATTGATGACCTATCCTAAGGATGGGTCATCAATGATAAAGTAGTGGATGACCTTTTTAAAGCTGTAGGAACAAACTATTTATCTATCTAACAGAAACCAAAAAGGAAAAAAAAATGAGACTACAACAAGATACTAGGCCTCCTGTGTCCCTGTCCCACATTCAGGGTACAGTCCCGAAAGTCTCTGACATCCCTGTTCTAGAATACCTTGAGTGCAATTTTAGGCGATGTTCAGACAGACAGTGTTAAACGCAACCTGTCACTAGATTCATGATGCCCGATCCACCAGCCATATGGATCACGGCATGGCTGTGCAATTGAAGCCTGGTATGTCTTCCTCTGAAGCACTGTGGCATTTCAGAAAAAACATAGTTTGATAATCCATTCGGGGACTATGGTGGAAAACGTGATTAGTAGTGTTGTGCGAGCGTGCCCGGTTAACCCTTTCACCGAGCACACCCGAGTAGTTTTGGCATGCTCGGCATCTAGGCTCGAGCCGCCGCAGCTGCTAGACAGGTGTGACACATGCAGAGATTGCCTAACAAACAGACAATCCCTGCATGTTTCACAGCTGTCTAACAGCCGTGACACATGCAGCCGAGGCGGCCGAGCACGTAGAAAATACTCAGGCGGCACCCGAGTGTGCTCATTGAAAGGGTTAACCAAGCACGCTCGCGCAACACTAGTGACTAGTCCAGCTCACTGCCCTGCTCTAGTTCATTGACAGGTCTTCAATAGTTGTACACGGGAAAAGACCTGTCAATCAACTGAAGTGGAGTGGGGAGGAGGCAGATTAGTTATGTCTCTCAGTATAAACATACCTAACCACACTCATGCAGCAAGGTTCTGATTCTTGCTGCCAGTGGTTCAGGCGGCAAGAATCTAGTGACAGGTTCCATTTAAATTTGGGCCAATGATTTCCGTAATGGCTCCACCGCGTGGTACATGTGTAGTATTCATCACGTGTCCAGGACACGGACTGATGGCTGTCCTCTGGGGCCAGTAGCCACCGTATAACTACTCCCGGAGGCACTGACAGGATTAAACCCCCACCCCCGTTAGACTGAGTAATCTGGAAGCAGCTGAGTGATATAAACCTTCTGTCACGCATATAATCTCCGCCATCGGCCTAATGCCGAGCACGCTTTCTCTTTTTTTGAGACCTGCACGATCACCATGGAAACTGAAGTGGTGGCGCGATGGAGACTACTCGTGTGATGAAACCTTCAGCCTCCCAGTCATCATCACAAGTTCAAAATCAAAATGATCAGGAACATTAAGATGTAGAAACGTATGAGAAGAAACAACTCATGTCGTAAGGATGAGTGACAGGAGTAGTCATAGGAGGAGAAGTCATAGTAGCCAGGGGTGGATCTCACTTCCGGTATCCATGATCAGTGGTATACTGTGCAATGGGGGAGAAGAAAAGTGATACAAGGAGAAGTCATAGTAGCCAGGGGTGGATACTGTGCGATGGGGGAGAAGAAAAGTGATATAATAGAATAAATGCTCCTTGGTAACACGGTGTCCGATGGAGCATTGTATAATGTTTTGCCCTGGCGTTGGACTTATACAGCCTCCGGATTTTCTAGACACGTCGGTATAATAGGGAGAATCCTTCTTCAGCGTCACCTTATATCTATGATGTCTTCATCTCCTTCCGGGAGTGAATGTTGAGGCATCTTTCATTAACTCTTTCGGCGTGCTCATCATTTCTTTTAATGTCACCGTGCCCACAAGTGACACATGCAGAGATTGATTGTTTGACAGGCAATCTCTGCATGTGACACTTGAAGGCGTGGCGACATTAAAAGAAATACCGAGCGCGCTAAAATACTCAGCGAGCACCCGAGCGTGCTCGCCGAAAGAGTTAATGAAACCTACTCGCTCATCACTAGCAGGAACCTTAAGACATTTATAGCACAACCACAGGACGATCAATAATGACATATAGATACAGGTTCTACTTCGGGAACCGGATGAGGTTATGATTTCTATATCCATTTTATGTTTCACCTGGTGAGATGGATCCACAAAGCCTCTGGTCGGTATGAGCAGATCTTAAAGTAGCAGAGACAGGTAATACTGATGCGGCATGGCGGCCACGTCAATAATCCATTGATACCGGAGATATAGCTGAACTGGTCTAGTGAAGATGAAGAGTGAATACTCAGGCAGTGCCTCGCTGCCTGAGCAAAGTCTAAAGACCCAGAGATATGGTGCTATTGAAGTGGAGGAGAAGGGACGAGTCAGCCGGGGAAGAAGAGCGATTCAGCGATTAGCGGTGGAACAGGAAAAGCTAAGGAACAACAAAAGTGCGAGAAAGTGCACAAGTATACAGTCTATCTAAAGCCCTCTCCTAAAGGAGAAAAAGGCCTCTAACCCTTCCCCATCATTAGCCGAGACATACAGTCAAGATCTGCTCGCCTCCGGAGGAAAGCAAGCAAAGGGTTGCGTAACCTGACAAATATCCCATCCCTTAGAGAAGTATTAGAAGGGACATCCTGAACGTTCAACGCATCCCGATATCCATTGCATATGATTAAGGTGTGAATACCTCTTTAAATCCTTTATAATTCTCAGTTTCTCTTGTTTTATTCCTTCCTCATCTTTACCTCTGAAGGTTCTCATCCTTCCTGGCGGCTCTGATCCTCTTTGTTTTGGATTCCGTTCCAATATATTCCGTATTTCTATGGCTCCTCAGCGTTTTGTCTTAAGATCAAGTGTAGTATCTGTTCTTATCAGTTTAATAAATTCAGTATTTCTCATTAGTGTACCTTTTATTCTCAAGCCTTTTCATCTGCTTCATTTCCAGGTTTGTCATCGTTTTATTAAAAAGCCAATGCGGCAATCAGCATCAGAGGATCTCAATGTGAGAAAGGTACGGGAGCACGGGAGTAACAGGAGTTCCAAGTGAGGGATCCCTTGATGACATCTAGAGGCGAAACGATTCCATTCTATTTAAAAAGTATAAAGTTTTCTATAAATTAGGATCTGGCATATCACATGATGTCTTGCAAGGTTCTTTAAGTCATATCTTAGATAACAATGTTTAAAATTGGCGGCAAAAACCCTGCATGAAGTAAGCAATGTGTGAAGTTTTTGTCCAAAGGCCCTACAGACTCATTTTAACCTCATGGACTGATCTTCTGCTACTTTAGTGATATTTAGTCTTGCGCCATTTCCTACTTACTTATAGTTTTCCACACCTGATAATGCAGAAAATCTGAAAATATGGTACTTTTTTTTCCTAACACCAAATTGTAAAGTGCAATTTCATCATAAGAAGACCATGCATAGAGAACCAATTAGTAATAATTTCCTTAAGGTACAGTTTATGGTGACATTGTAATATGGCTCCCTGTTTTCCTGGAGTTTACTTACCCTTACATGACAGTTTTACAGACTTCAACCCGATTAAAATAATTTTGACTCCTTTGTTGACATAGTCCAATATAGTGAAGGCTTCTGTGACGAAACCGCTTCTAAACTTAATCAGCCAGACAGTTAGATTTGTTAAGCCAAGAAAAATGCACTATTGTGTTTGTATTTGTCAGGAAAATATTAATATCAGGGACAGATTAATAGAATATTAGCCTCTTCTCCCATGCCCTCTCCTGTAGTGTTTGTCCAGAGATGACAATTATACTGTGTCTTCCTGCAAATTATCCCCCACAGCCAAAAGGCCTTACACATGAAGTGTCACAAGCTAAAATGCAAATGTATTTCCTCTTAACACAGACCTGAGATGGATTGACACCTTCTCCCAAGCAATGAGTTTGGAGGAAAGAGGAAATGGTTTGTTAAGTTCAAAGAGACCCACAGACAATTCCTCGCCACCAGCCATAGCCAGATCGGCTCTGATATTAGATATGAAATAGTATGAATTCCATACGTCCGGCAATAACGAGACCCAAATGGGCTGTGACCAAATCAGCCCAGGAATGTGTAGGTAGTTTTCCAGGGCTGTAACCGAAATCAGGGAGCTGTAGCGCAAAAACACCAGAATAGCAGACTGCAGCTATGTGAAGTGTGATATCAAAATAAGGATAAAATCATAAGGGAAAAAATGGCGTAGTTTGCAAGCTTCTGCGATCAACGAGCAATGAGTTATCGCAGAAGTTAGCGTTTCTAATAAAAATGTACAGGCTGGAGACCGGCCCACATGATGTCACCACAAGGGGCGTGGCGCCAGATCTCCCCTTAGGTATAAAAAAATCTATGGAGAAGACAGGAGCACTCATTGCAGGGGGGAATAAGAATTATAAGCAATGGGTCCTGTTCAATAACAGCATATTTCATCTGGAGAGCCCCTCCTCCACCTATATTGAATCGTCTCCACGATCGTATAGTGTAAGTTGTCTTCTTTTTACCCTGTTTATTTTATGTAAATGCCTATGTATTTTAATGTCCCCTTTGTAACATCCTTGTATATATTTTATCTAAACACTGCCTCCCTTTTGGATTAAATATAAAATTTAATAGTTCTGTTTCTTTCGTTCTGTAATCGTTCCCCTGCCCGAAGCCATATACGCTACCGAAACGCAGGCCTCCGGCCAGGCCTGTATTATATTTCAAACTCGGCCGGTGGTGGCAGAGAGTATTAATAATTGGGCTATTGTGAAGCTGACAGTGACCGTACGGAGGGCGTTAAACATGGATTCCAGTCTGTGGAACCCAGGGTGTTGCGCCATACGCTCACTGGTCGCTTAACGATACCTCTGTAAAGAGTAGTCTGGATCGCGTGCTCGCGACTCTGGACGAAATACGGACAGCGTGCCGGCACGGTGAGATATTGCGTGATCTCCCCGGTGCCGTTCCTGACTGTGTGTGGATAGGATTCCCTGACAGTATTGATTTTAGAACTTGTATTTCTTTGGTTGGTCAAGAAGGACAGACCTGTATTTGCATAACCCCGATTGTTGTCTTCTCTTGGTTCTGAAACAATGATGTTTGTTACTATGCTAATCGCATATTATACGAAAGCCAGCTAGATGTTTATTTACAAGAGCCCCCTGCTATACCAACTATGTAAATTGATTAAAGGCTCAATGAGACCTGAGCCCTGCAGAATAATATCATCCCTAACCTCTGACCTGTGCATATGTACTTGAAAGGACACTTGGAACTATTTAAGGAACATATGCCTCTGTAGCAGGCAGATTTGACACAGAGAATTGAAAGAGACTTTACAAGGAGAATCAAAGATCAGACTCTCTTCAGACCATCAGCTTGGTAGCATGGCTTTATCCAAAGAGACACAGATTTGGATTCTACATGATTCCAGCCTAAGGGTATATGGCCCTGACTGGAAAGATACGGATCTGCTCCATTGACCATCAGAGGGCCCATGGATACATTTGGGGAGACCAGGTTGGGACAATGAAGTCACCTGGCCCCATGGATATGTTGTTTTGGGTTGCTTGGTGGCTGCTACCTGCAGCTCAAGCCTGACTCCACCATCAGGAGCACCAGTGAACACCAGGTAGCTGCTTAGCTACGCCCTTTCCTAGGTAAGCCCGGCCCTGTGGCGTTGGGTCCACGAACCACGTGCGCCACCTTAAGGCCCAGTTCACATGACCGTATTTTTGGGCCGAGTGCTGTCTGTGGGAAAAAACAGCACTCAGACCAATATTATTCAATAGCAGAGACTTATAACTCCAGCGGATAGTTTTCAGTTAAAAGTTCATTTTATTGAAAAAAGTTAAAAGGCATGACGGCTGTACACTCCAGTAGGGGAACAGAAACCAACGCGTTTCTACCTATAAGGTCTTACTCATGGTTACCTACTGCAGTTAAAACAGAGGATATATAAAAGGACAGACGTAATAGTCACGTGATAAAGCAGACAAAGGGTTGTGGAGGATACGTTAGGTATGAAAGGTGTGTTAATGATGGAACCAATCCGATAACCGATATTTGAAAAAAAGTGTATCACAGATAAATGGATATGATGTATAAATCAAACATATATGGAAAATAACATGCCAATTATACGGCAGAAATAAATCCTGTCTGACATTTAGACCATTAGGGGATCCAGATATTGAGTTTGAAGATCTAGAAGGACTCTCTGTTTAGGAGAATCCTTCTGTAATTACCACCTCTGACGGGTTTGGTCACTTTTTTCTATTGCCTGAAATTTAAGTGCAGAGAGATCGCCACTATGAGTATGTGCAAAGTGTCGGGAGACGGCAGAAATACTAACAGCTGAGGTGCTGATGGCGTCTGATATGTGGCATCGGATGCGCCTCTTATGGGGTCCAGCAGTGCATCCCACATATTGGAATTGACACTGTATTTCAGGCTATCAGGTACTCTACCCCTTCAGTATTACAATTCATAAATTGTTGAATATTATAGGTTTTACCTGTGAAAAACGAGGAGAAATCCCTGGATTTGTGGACGTGTTCACAAGACATGCATCCTGAATTGCCACATTTAAAAAAGCCTTTAAGCGCAAGCCATGTCTCTGATGGTGCACAAGTGACAGACTGGAACAAACTGGTGACAGACTGGAACAAACTGGGTGCAAGAACTGACCCAATGGTCGGGGTTTTTTTGCGGAGTACCTAACATCTATTTTTTGTAAAACATTGGTGAGTGTGTCATTTTGATGTAAAATCGGTAAGTACCGTATTTTTAATCATGTTAAATCGGTAAGTACCGTATTTTTAATCATGTTAAATCGGTAAGTACCATATTTTTAATGATGTTGTAAAACTGTGTGCTGTATTCTGTGGAGAATGTGACCGTGTTTTTATTACTGCTAAGAGTTTAAATGATGTTTGCCAGAGACGAACAGCTAATTTCTGTCGATATTATTAACATATTCCAGTGCATTTTTTAACTGTATATGTTTATAACCTCTCGATTAAGGAGGTTTTATTTGATTCCCTAATAAAGTCCTCCTGTAGAGAACAATTTCTCTTTAAACGTATAAACTCTCCTTTGGGAGTATTTCTGATGGTATGATCTGGGTGGCAGGAATTGGCTTGCAAAATGGAATATTTACGGTATGGGGAAATGACAACGCTATTGTTATCTCTCAAATTGTTATCCAAACAATTAATATTGTTACTGCAATTAAATGGAAAACTTAAAATTATATGAATTATTGTTAGTGTACGTAACGAAATCTGTGACATGTTCTCTCCCCCCCCTTTCCAAACTAACAATAAGTCATCAATATAGCGACCAAACCATTGGACGTTGTTTTTTATAGATATTTCTGTCACTTGAACGTGAAAATTCCCATTACAATGTTGTGGCGAGTGATGGAGAGAAGTTGCACCCCATACTTACATTTTGTTTCTGTAAATAAAAAAATTGTTATCAAATGAAAAAAAAAATTATGTTTGAGTAAAAAAGAAACCGCAAATACAAGAAAATCCTGAATAGGTGCTGAGTAAGTGCTATACTTCTACAAAAAAAGCTCTAAACCGTTAATAGCAACCTGATGGGGAATGGAAGGGTAGAGACTGCATACATAACAGGTAAGCCATGAATATTCCTGCTTCCATACAAAATTATAGAAAGTGGAGATTACAGCCTTAGGCCACGGCCCCACTATCAGTATTCGCTCAGTATTTTTTCTCAGGAGTGGGTGATAGATGAAGAATTGGTGACTTGTTTCTATTAGACCTTTTCTCTGATTGTTCCTCACCTGGTTTTAGCTCCCACTGCTGAGAGTCCTCAGTGGTTGATACCTTTTAATGGCTAACTGAAAAGATGGTAACAAGTTGCAAGCTTTCGAGACTACGCAGGCCTCTTCATCAGGCATAGTATAACACAAAATCTGAAGAGTCACATATTTATACACAATAGGACACAGAAATAATGCAATAGATGAGACAGGTGACGTCTCAAATAATGCAATAGATGAGACAGGTGACGTCTCAAATAATGCAGTAGATGAGACTGCTTTACGTACTATGCCTGATGAAGAGACCTGAGTAGTCTCGAAAGCTTGCAACTTGTTACCATCTTTTCAGTTAGCCATTAAAAGGTAACAAGTTGCAAGCCTTCGAGACTATGCAGGTCTTTTCATCAGGCTAGTAGAAGAGACCTGAGTAGTCTCGAAAGCTTGCAACTTGTTGCCATCTTTTCAGTTAGCCATTAAAAGGTATCAACCACTGATCACTCTCAAAACTAAATTTTTTTCTATCTACTGGCTAACACGGAACAAAAATATATATTTTCCCTGTTGTTTTTTAACAAATATAAGTCTAGATGCTCTACTAAGTAGAGATTGTCAGAATTGGCCCTGAAATTTTCATTTTTATCCATGGCAATGAGATCTTTCTCCACCAGCTCTTGGAACTGGTCTAGAACTGGAGGTCCAGATTGCACTGGATAAAAATATGGATTAGAAGTGACAAACGAGGAGTTGAGAGAATCGCACGTTTCCAGTGATTCCGTTTGTAATGACCTCAGATAAGACAGTGTTTGTAGTTCATCAAATTGTCTCTTCAGAGAGGAAGAGGACAAGAACTCTAGCGCCACCTACAGGAAGTAGCCATCCTAAAAGTCAATATCAGCCCTTGAATGAGCCTTGTCACATGACTTAGGATATAAGCCAGAACCAGAAACTCAATTTGCAGACACTGTGTTTCGGGGGTACTGCCCCTCGTCAGAGCAAAGTGTGAGTTCTGGTTTGGCTGGGTGAGAGGCGTCAGACCGTTAAAGGGTCACTATTGACTTTTAGGATTGCTACTTCCTGTAAGTGGCACTAGAGTTCTTGACCTCTTCCTCTCTGATGAGACAATTTGCATATTTCCCAGAGGAGCATTGCGGCTTTAAAAGTCTATACACCGTGACATGCTTAACTTGTCGCTCTCTGCAGGGAGAAATGTTACCCATTGGATCGTTCATCAAAATAATGGTAAGTAGGTAACATAGTCACTTTATTCTTGGATCTATGTGTAAGAAGAAAGTCATCTGGTTCGCCCGGAAAATGACACCTGAGCGTAATATTTCTGGCAAATTTATTTATATCGAGGATTGTCCGGAAAACATTGAATCTGTTGGTAGGAGAAAAACCCAATCCGCGTGAGAGAAGAGACATCTAGAGTTCTGATAATATATAGCTTGACCGATTCGACACCGGGCACATTAGTATCGGTGTTATGATCTGCAACATGTACTAAGGAAAGATTGGGGAAAGCTGTTCCTACATTAAGACTAAGCTGAATCCCTAAGATGAACGAAGACCTATAGCATAAGGGGAGGGGTCCCTAAAAGAACTAAGGACTGGAACAAAAATGGGACACCTCCTAACAGAAGTTGTTGCAGAGCACAAAAAGACAAACTGACAAAAATGTACTAGAGGTCCCAGAAGGACCAAGCGAACTGACAGAGAAAGGCACCGAAGCACCTGGCTAGAGAAACGGTCAAACACTGAAGTCCAGCACAGCCAAAAGGGCGGAGCTGGAATATAAAGGCAGATGGTCACGTGACCGCAAAACACAAGATGGAAAAAACAACCAGGAGGGTTCTAACAATCGGTTCTTGAGGCGTGATGAGAATCTTTTTAGTCTTGTGTTTTTTCCCTTCCCTCCTCCTCCGCCGTTTTTTTTGTCTGTGTTTTATAAAAAGTTCTGGTAGTGAAGTCTCAGTTTCCGTTGAAATATGCAATGGATTTTCCTCTGTATACGAGCACGCTGAATCCACTGAGGCGTTGGGGCCGGCAAAGCTGACTCTCCTCCTGCTCCCATCGCTTACGACGATTGTTACCAAAATTCTAATTTCTCAGAATGGATTTGTTTAAATGCCAAGTATAGACTTGATTGTTTTCATAGTCAGTAGAGTCAGATACAAACTTGTTCTTTTTTGTACTGGCAATAGATTCCTGTCATTTATTGACATTTAACGTAATTTTATCTTTTTGTTCTTTATATTTAGAAGAGTGTTCGTATTCGAGTATCGGACAGGTTATATCATTAACACACCTTTCATACCTAACGTATGCTCCACAACCATTTGTCTACTTTATCACGTGACTATTACGTCTTTCCTTTTATATATCCTCGGTTTTAAGTGCAGTAGGTAACCATGAGTAGGTAGAAAAGCGTTGGTTTCTGTTCCCCTACTGGAGTGTACAGCCGTCGTGCCTTTTAACTTTTTTCAATAAAATGAACTTTTAGCTGAAAACTATCCGCTGACTTAACATCACTGGTGAGCGTACTCATCCCCTCCCCTGCTCCCCACTTTATTTGTCTGTAATGTTATTCAATAGGTCCGTTCAGATGACAAAATGATGGGCTGAAAAAAAAAACGTACAGCGTGCACTAGTCTTCTCCGTATTTCGGATAAGACTCATTTATTCAAGTCTATGGGTTCGCAAAAAAAACTTGGAATCCCACATGGATCAACCGTATGGCATCCTATTTTTACTAATACATTGCCATCATTAAGAAAAGAAACTGACGAAGCCGGAAGGTGAAACGCGCGTCGAGGATAGCGCACGGATCCCAAGCATACTCTATTCCTCCTCACAACATGACACAAGGTAATTCCTATACAATATATTGTTCCTAAGTCTATATTGGGACATACAGGGATAGAACCAGGCTGCACATAATTCTTTTGGGCAAATTAGCAACCATTAGCAATATCTCAGTATGTTCCATGGCTTAACATAACTATTAGGAAACCTTACTCTTATGCATGGGACCCAGTGTGTCTCTGTAATTCCTTTACTGTGATGGACATTTCATTATTTTCTCTATAGTGCCATTTCAGTATTCTTTTCATCCCAAACCTTTTATATGATCTATCTCTTTGTTGCATATTTATACTATATTGAATAAAATTTATTATCTTTTTCATAAAACTGACCCCACAGTTTGCTTGAATTCCTGTTTGTTCTCAATGAAATATAATAATGATAGACCACCAGTTCGGTGACAGATTTTCGGTTCTTTAAGAAAAGAAACTAGTTTCGGTCTTGTAAAGTTCATACGCTGATGATGTGTAGAAATGAAACAAAAAAAAATGTTAATGTTAGAATTGTGGTAAATGCTGCGTGATGAATCGGGGCCATGATTGCCAGGACACTCGGCAGCTGCCACCTTTCTATACAAACAGGTCAGCTGGAGCCTGGAAAAAAATGTATATAATGGCAGCTACAAGTGATCCATGTAGACGGGTGATACGGTTACATTTTCACTGCCGCTCCTCACTAATGTCTTTTCGTGATAAGATTTTCCAAAATGAAAGTCTGGCAGCGTTTTCTAGATCCGCCATGTTTCTCCATCATCGGGGGAAGCGTTTCTCCACTTTCTGCCACATCTTGTATCACAGTGACTGGCACTCCCAGCTCTGCGCCTCGGCCACAACGGTGTACGCTGCCTCCTCGTCTTAGCTTTGACCCAGCCGTGTCTTTGCTGTCCTGTTCTGTGGACGAGAAACAATTGTTGCCCTTTATTAGCGAAAAGGCTTTGTAATTCTTGTGCCAGATTGTTGGGGCTTCTCAGTGATTCTATGTCCTGTGGTTACAACCCCTGCTCCCCTGTATACCGGACTCTGTATACGGCTGTTCTCTCTCCTGTATACCGGACTCTGTATACGGCTGTTCTCTCTCCTGTGTACGGACTCTGTATACGGCTGTTCTCTCTACTGTATACGGACTCTGTATACGGCTGTTCTCTCTCCTGTATACCGGACTCTGTATACGGCTGTTCTCTCTACTGTATACCGGACTCTGTATACGGCTGTTCTCTCTACTGTATACCGGACTCTGTATACGGCTGTTCTCTCTCCTGTATACCGGACTCTGTATACGGCTGTTCTCTCTCCTGTGTATGGACTCTGTATACGGCTGTTCTCTCCCCTGTATACCGGACTCTGTATACGGCTGTTCTCTCTCCTGTATACCGGACTCTGTATACGGCTGTTCTCTCTCCTGTGTACGGACTCTGTATACGGCTGTTCTCTCTCCTGTATACCGGACTCTGTATACGGCTGTTCTCTCTCCTGTGTATGGACTCTGTATACGGCTGTTCTCTCTCCTGTATACGGACTCTGTATACGGCTGTTCTCTCTCCTGTATACCGGACTCTGTATATGGCTGTTCTCTCTCCTGTATACGGACTCTGTATACGGCTGTTCTCTCTCCTGTGTACGGACTCTGTATACGGCTGTTCTCTCTCCTGTGTACGGACTCTGTATACGGCTGTTCTCTCTCCTGTGTACGGACTCTGTATACGGCTGTTCTCTCTCCTGTGTACGGACTCTGTATACGGCTGTTCTCTCTCCTGTGTATGGACTCTGTATACGGCTGTTCTCTCTCCTGTATAGCGGACTCTGTATACGGCTGTTCTCTCTCCTGTATACCGGACTCTGTATACGGCTGTTCTCTCTCCTGTGTACGGACTCTGTATACGGCTGTTCTCTCTCCTGTATACCGGACTCTGTATACGGCTGTTCTCTCTCCTGTGTACGGACTCTGTATACGGCTGTTCTCTCTACTGTATACGGACTCTGTATACGGCTGTTCTCTCTCCTGTATACCGGACTCTGTATACGGCTGTTCTCTCTACTGTATACCGGACTCTGTATACGGCTGTTCTCTCTCCTGTATACCGGACTCTGTATACGGCTGTTCTCTCTACTGTATACGGACTCTGTATACGGCTGTTCTCTCTCCTGTATACCGGACTCTGTATACGGCTGTTCTCTCTCCTGTATACGGACTCTGCATACGGCTGTTCTCTCTCCTGTATACGGACTCTGTAAACGGCTGTTCTCTCTCCTGTGTACGGACTCTGTATACGGCTGTTCTCTCTACTGTATACGGACTCTGTATACGGCTGTTCTCTCTCCTGTATACGGACTCTGTAAACGGCTGTTCTCTCTCCTGTGTACGGACTCTGTATACGGCTGTTCTCTCTCCTGTATACCGGACTCTGTATACGGCTGTTCTCTCTCCTGTGTACGGACTCTGTATACGGCTGTTCTCTCTCCTGTATACCGGACTCTGTATACGGCTGTTCTCTCTCCTGTGTATGGACTCTGTATACGGCTGTTCTCTCCCCTGTATACCGGACTCTGTATACGGCTGTTCTCTCTCCTGTATACCGGACTCTGTATACGGCTGTTCTCTCTCCTGTGTACGGACTCTGTATACGGCTGTTCTCTCTCCTGTATACCGGACTCTGTATACGGCTGTTCTCTCTCCTGTGTATGGACTCTGTATACGGCTGTTCTCTCTCCTGTATACGGACTCTGTATACGGCTGTTCTCTCTCCTGTATACCGGACTCTGTATATGGCTGTTCTCTCTCCTGTATACGGACTCTGTATACGGCTGTTCTCTCTCCTGTGTACGGACTCTGTATACGGCTGTTCTCTCTCCTGTGTACGGACTCTGTATACGGCTGTTCTCTCTCCTGTGTACGGACTCTGTATACGGCTGTTCTCTCTCCTGTATACCGGACTCTGTATACGGCTGTTCTCTCTCCTGTATACCCGACTCTGTATACGGCTGTTCTCTCTCCTGTGTACGGACTCTGTATACGGCTGTTCTCTCTCCTGTATACCGGACTCTGTATACGGCTGTTCTCTCTCCTGTGTATGGACTCTGTATACGGCTGTTCTCTCCCCTGTATACCGGACTCTGTATATGGCTGTTCTCTCTCCTGTATACCGGACTCTGTATACGGCTGTTCTCTCTCCTGTATACCGGACTCTGTATACGGCTGTTCTCTCTCCTGCGTATGGACTCTGTATACGGCTGTTCTCTCCCCTGTATACCGGAATCTGTATACGGCTGTTCTCTCTCCTGTGTACGGACTCTGTATACGGCTGTTCTTTCTACTGTATACGGACTCTGTATATGGCTGTTCTCTCCCCTGTGTACCGTACTCTGTATACGGCTGTTCTCTCTCCTGTGTACGGACTCTGTATACGGCTGTTCTCTCTCCTGTGTACGGACTCTGTATACGGCTGTTCTTTCTACTGTATACGGACTCTGTATATGGCTGTTCTCTCCCCTGTATACCGTACTCTGTATACGGCTGTTCTCTCTCCTGTGTACGGACTCTGTATACGGCTGTTCTCTCTCCAGTAAACCGGACTCTGTATACGGCTGTTCTCTCTCCTGTGTATGGACTCTGTATACGGCTGTTCTCTCTCCTGTGTACGGACTCTGTATACGGCTGTTCTCTCTCCAGTAAACCGGACTCTGTATACGGCTGTTCTCTCTCCTGTGTATGGACTCTGTATACGGCTGTTCTCTCTCCTGTGTATGGACTCTGTATACGGCTGTTCTCTCCCCTGTGTACGGACTCTGTATACGGCTGTTCTCTCCCCTGTGTACGGACTCTGTATACGGCTGTTCTCTCTCCTGTATACCGGACTCTGTATACGGCTGTTCTCTCTCCTGTGTACGGACTCTGTATACGGCTGTTCTCTCTCCTGTGTACGGACTCTGTATACGGCTGTTCTCTCCCCTGTGTACGGACTCTGTATACGGCTGTTCTCTCTCCTGTGTACGGACTCTGTATACGGCTGTTCTCTCTCCTGTGTACGGACTCTGTATACGGCTGTTCTCTCTCCTGTGTACGGACTCTGTATACGGCTGTTCTCTCTCCTGTGTATGGACTCTGTATACGGCTGTTCTCTCTCCTGTGTACGGACTCTGTATACGGCTGTTCTCTCCCCTGTGTACGGACTCTGTATACGGCTGTTCTCTCCCCTGTGTACGGACTCTGTATACGGCTGTTCTCTCTCCTGTATACCGGACTCTGTATAGGGCTGTTCTCTCTCCTGTGTACGGACTCTGTATACGGCTGTTCTCTCTCCTGTGTACGGACTCTGTATACGGCTGTTCTCTCCCCTGTGTACGGACTCTGTGTATGGCTGTTCTCTCTCCTGTATACCGGACTCTGTATACGGCTGTTCTCTCCCCTGTGTACGGACTCTGTATACGGCTGTTCTCTCCCCTGTGTACGGACTCTGTATACGGCTGTTCTCTCTCCTGTATACCGGACTCTGTATACGGCTGTTCTCTCTCCTGTATACCGGACTCTGTATACGGCTGTTCTCTCTCCTGTATACCGGACTCTGTATACGGCTGTTCTCTCTCCTGTGTACGGACTTTGTATACGGCTGTTCTCTCTTCTGTATACCGGACTCTGTATACGGCTGTTCTCTCTCCTGTATACGGAACTCTGTATACGGCTGTTCTCTCCCCTGTATACGGACTCTGTATACGGCTATTCTCTCCCCTGTATACCGGACTCTGTATATGGCTGTTCTCTCTCCTGTGTACGGACTCTGTATATGGCTGTTCTCTCTCCTGTATACCGTACTCTGTATACGGCTGTTCTCTCTCCTGTGTACGGACTCTGTATACGGCTGTTCTCTCTCCTGTATACCGGACTCTGTATACGGCTGTTCTCTCTCCTGTGTACGGACTCTGTATACGGCTGTTCTCTCTCCTGTATACCGGACTCTGTATACGGCTGTTCTCTCTCCTATGTACGGACTCTGTATACGGCTGTTCTCTCTCCTGTGTACGGACTCTGCATACGGCTGTTCTCTCTCCTGTGTACGGACTCTGTATACGGCTGTTCTCTCCCCTGTGTACGGACTCTGTATACGGCTGTTCTCTCCCCTGTGTATGGACTCTGTATACGGCTGTTCTCTCTCCAGTATACCGGACTCTGTATACGGCTGTTCTCTCTCCTGTGTATGGACTCTGTATACGGCTGTTCTCTCTCCTGTGTACGGACTCTGTATACGGCTGTTCTCTCCCCTGTGTACGGACTCTGTATACGGCTGTTCTCTCCCCTGTGTACGGACTCTGTATACGGCTGTTCTCTCTCCTGTATACCGGACTCTGTATACGGCTGTTCTCTCTCCTGTGTACGGACTCTGTATACGGCTGTTCTCTCTCCTGTGTACGGACTCTGTATACGGCTGTTCTCTCCCCTGTGTACGGACTCTGTATACGGCTGTTCTCTCTCCTGTGTACGGACTCTGTATACGGTTGTTCTCTCTCCTGTGTACGGACTCTGTATACGGCTGTTCTCTCTCCTGTGTATGGACTCTGTATACGGCTGTTCTCTCTCCTGTGTACGGACTCTGTATACGGCTGTTCTCTCTCCTGTATACCGGACTCTGTATACGGCTGTTCTCTCTCCTGTATACCGGACTCTGTATACGGCTGTTTTCTCTCCTGTATACCGGACTCTGTATACGGCTGTTCTCTCTCCTGTGTACGGACTCTGTATACGGCTGTTTTCTCTCCTGTGTATGGACTCTGTATACGGCTGTTCTCTCCCCTGTGTACGGACTCTGTATACGGCTGTTCTCTCTCCTGTGTACGGACTCTGTATACGGCTGTTCTCTCCCCTGTGTACGGACTCTGTACACGGCTGTTCTCTCCCCTGTGTACGGACTCTGTACACGGTTGTTCTCTCTCCTGTATACCGGACTCTGTATACGGCTGTTCTCTCTCCTGTATACCGGACTCTGTATACGGCTGTTCTCTCTCCTGTATACCGGACTCTGTATACGGCTGTTCTCTCTCCTGTGTACGGACTCTGTATACGGCTGTTCTCTCTTCTGTATACCGGACTCTGTATACGGCTGTTCTCTCTCCTGTATACGGGACTCTGTATACGGCTGTTCTCTCCCCTGTATACGGACTCTGTATACGGCTATTCTCTCCCCTGTATACCGGACTCTGTATACGGCTGTTCTCTCTCCTGTGTATGGACTCTGTATATGGCTATTCTCTCTCCTGTATACCGTACTCTGTATACGGCTGTTCTCTCTCCTGTGTACGGACTCTGTATACGGCTGTTCTCTCTCCTGTATACCGGACTCTGTATACGGCTGTTCTCTCTCCTGTGTACGGACTCTGTATACGGCTGTTCTCTCTCCTGTGTATGGACTCTGTATACGGCTGTTCTCTCTCCTGTGTACGGACTCTGTATACGGCTGTTTTCTCTCCTGTATACCGGACTCTGTATACGGCTGTTCTCTCTCCTGTGTACGGACTCTGTATATGGCTGTTCTCTCTCCTGTGTATGGACTCTGTATACGGCTGTTCTCTCCCCTGTGTATGGACTCTGTATACGGCTGTTCTCTCTCCTGTGTACGGACTCTGTATACGGCTGTTCTCTCCCCTGTGTACGGACTCTGTATACGGCTGTTCTCTCCCCTGTGTACGGACTCTGTATACGGCTGTTCTCTCCCCTGTGTATGGACTCTGTATACGGCTGTTCTCTCTCCAGTATACCGGACTCTGTATACGGCTGTTCTCTCTCCTGTGTATGGACTCTGTATACGGCTGTTCTCTCTCCTGTGTACGGACTCTGTATACGGCTGTTCTCTCCCCTGTGTACGGACTCTGTATACGGCTGTTCTCTCCCCTGTGTACGGACTCTGTATACGGCTGTTCTCTCTCCTGTATACCGGACTCTGTATACGGCTGTTCTCTCTCCTGTGTACGGACTCTGTATACGGCTGTTCTCTCTCCTGTGTACGGACTCTGTATACGGCTGTTCTCTCCCCTGTGTACGGACTCTGTATACGGCTGTTCTCTCTCCTGTGTACGGACTCTGTATACGGTTGTTCTCTCTCCTGTGTACGGACTCTGTATACGGCTGTTCTCTCTCCTGTGTATGGACTCTGTATACGGCTGTTCTCTCTCCTGTGTACGGACTCTGTATACGGCTGTTCTCTCTCCTGTATACCGGACTCTGTATACGGCTGTTCTCTCTCCTGTATACCGGACTCTGTATACGGCTGTTTTCTCTCCTGTATACCGGACTCTGTATACGGCTGTTCTCTCTCCTGTGTACGGACTCTGTATACGGCTGTTTTCTCTCCTGTGTATGGACTCTGTATACGGCTGTTCTCTCCCCTGTGTACGGACTCTGTATACGGCTGTTCTCTCTCCTGTGTACGGACTCTGTATACGGCTGTTCTCTCCCCTGTGTACGGACTCTGTACACGGCTGTTCTCTCCCCTGTGTACGGACTCTGTACACGGTTGTTCTCTCTCCTGTATACCGGACTCTGTATACGGCTGTTCTCTCTCCTGTATACCGGACTCTGTATACGGCTGTTCTCTCTCCTGTATACCGGACTCTGTATACGGCTGTTCTCTCTCCTGTGTACGGACTCTGTATACGGCTGTTCTCTCTTCTGTATACCGGACTCTGTATACGGCTGTTCTCTCTCCTGTATACGGGACTCTGTATACGGCTGTTCTCTCCCCTGTATACGGACTCTGTATACGGCTATTCTCTCCCCTGTATACCGGACTCTGTATACGGCTGTTCTCTCTCCTGTGTATGGACTCTGTATATGGCTATTCTCTCTCCTGTATACCGTACTCTGTATACGGCTGTTCTCTCTCCTGTGTACGGACTCTGTATACGGCTGTTCTCTCTCCTGTATACCGGACTCTGTATACGGCTGTTCTCTCTCCTGTGTACGGACTCTGTATACGGCTGTTCTCTCTCCTGTGTATGGACTCTGTATACGGCTGTTCTCTCTCCTGTGTACGGACTCTGTATACGGCTGTTTTCTCTCCTGTATACCGGACTCTGTATACGGCTGTTCTCTCTCCTGTGTACGGACTCTGTATATGGCTGTTCTCTCTCCTGTGTATGGACTCTGTATACGGCTGTTCTCTCCCCTGTGTATGGACTCTGTATACGGCTGTTCTCTCTCCTGTGTACGGACTCTGTATACGGCTGTTCTCTCCCCTGTGTACGGACTCTGTATACGGCTGTTCTCTCCCCTGTGTACGGACTCTGTATACGGTTGTTCTCTCTCCTGTATACCGGACTCTGTATACGGCTGTTCTCTCTCCTGTATACCGGACTCTGTATACGGCTGTTCTCTCTCCTGTATAGCGGACTCTGTATACGGCTGTTCTCTCTCCTGTGTACGGACTCTGTATACGGCTGTTCTCTCTTCTGTATACCGGACTCTGTATACGGCTGTTCTCTCTCCTGTATACGGGACTCTGTATACGGCTGTTCTCTCCCCTGTATACGGACTCTGTATACGGCTATTCTCTCCCCTGTATACCGGACTCTGTATACGGCTGTTCTCTCTCCTGTGTACGGACTCTGTATATGGCTGTTCTCTCTCCTGTATACCGTACTCTGTATACGGCTGTTCTCTCTCCTGTGTACGGACTTTGTATACGGCTGTTCTCTCTCCTGTATACCGGACTCTGTATACGGCTGTTCTCGCTCCTGTGTACGGACTCTGTATACGGCTGTTCTCTCTCCTGTATACCGGACTCTGTATACGGCTGTTCTCTCTCCTGTGTACGGACTCTGTATACGGCTGTTCTCACTCCTGTGTACGGACTCTGTATACGGCTGTTCACTCTCCTGTATACCGGACTCTGTATATGGCTGTTCTCTCTCCTGTGTACGGACTCTGTATACAGCTGTTCTCTCTCCTGTATACCGGACTCTGTATACGGCTGTTCTCTCTACTGTGTACGGACTCTGTATACGGCTGTTCTCTCCCCTGTGTACGGACTCTGTATATGGCTGTTCTCTCCCCTGTGTATGGACTCTGTATACGGCTGTTCTCTCTCCTGTGTACGGACTCTGTATACGGCTGTTCTCTCCCCTGTGTACGGACTCTGTATACGGCTGTTCTCTCTCCTGTGTACCGGACTCTGTATACGGCTGTTCTCTCTCCTGTATACCGGACTCTGTATACGGCTGTTCTCTCTCCTGTGTACGGACTCTGTATACGGCTGTTCTCTCCCCTGTGTACGGACTCTGTATACGGCTGTTCTCTCTCCTGTGTACGGACTCTGTATACGGCTGTTCTCTCTCCTGTATACCGGACTCTGTATACGGCTGTTCTCTCTCCTGTATACCGGACTCTGTATACGGCTGTTCTCTCTCCTGTATACCGGACTCTGTATACGGCTGTTCTCTCTCCTGTATACCGGACTCTGTATACGGCTGCTCTCTCTCCTGTATACCGGACTCTGTATAAGGCTGTTCTCTCCCCTGTGTACGGACTCTGCATACGGCTGTTCTCTCTCCTGCGTACAGACTCTGTATACGGCTGTCCTCTCTCCTGTATACTGGACTCTGTATACGGCTGTTCTCTCTCCTGTATACTGGACTCAGTATACGGCTGTTCTCTCTCCTGTGTACGGACTCTGTATACGGCTGTTCTCTCTCCTGTGTACGGACTCTGTAAACGGCTGTTCTCTCTCCTGTATACCGAACTCTGTACACGGCTGTTCTCTCTCCTGTATACCGGACTCTGTATACGGCTGTTCTCTCTCCTGTATACCGGACTCTGTATACGTCTGTTCTCTCTCCTGTATAACGGACTCCGTGTACGGCTGTTCTCTCTCCTGTATACCGGACTCTGTGTACGGCTGTTCTCTCTCCTGTGTACGGACTCTGTATACGGCTGTTCTCTCTCCTGTATACCGGACTCTGTATACGGCTGTTCTCTCCCCTGTGTACGGACTCTGTATACGGCTGTTCTCTCTCCTGTATACCGGACTCTGTATACGGCTGTTCTCTCTCCTGTATACCAGACTCTGTAAACGGCTGTTCTCTCTCTTGTATACCGGACTCTGTATACGGCTGTTCTCTCCCCTGTGTACGGACTCTGTATACGGCTGTTCTCTCTCCTGTGTACGGACTCTGTATACGGCTGTTCTCTCTCCTGTATACCGGACTCTGTATACGGCTGTTCTCTCTCCTGCGTATGGACTCTGTATACGGCTGTTCTCTCTCCTGTATACCGGACTCTGTATACGGCTGTTCTCTCTCCTGTGTACAGACTCTGTATACGGCTGTTCTCTCTCCTGTATACCGGACTCTGTATACGGCTGTTCTCTCTCCTGTATACCGGACTCTGTATACGGCTGATTTCTCTCCTGTATACCGGACTCTGTATACGGCTGATCTCTCTCCTGTATACCGGACTCTGTATACGGCTGTTCTCTCTCCTGTGTACGGACTCTGTATACGGCTGTTCTCTCTCCTGTATACCGGACTCTGTATACGGCTGTTCTCTCTCCTGCGTACGGACTCTGTATACGGCTGTTCTCTCTCCTGCGTACGGACTCTGTATACGGCTGTTCTCTCTCCTGCGTACGGACTATGTATACGGCTGTTCTCTCCCCTGTGTACGGAGTCTGTATACGGCTGTTCTCTCTCCTGTGTATGGACTCTGTATACGGCTGTTCTCTCCCCTGTGTACGGACTCTGTATACGGCTGTTCTCTCTCCTGTATACCGGACTCTGTATACGGCTGTCCTCTCTCCTGTTTACCGGACTCTGTATACAGCTGTTCACTCTCCTGTATACCGGACTCTGTATACGGCTGTTCTCTCTCCTGTGTATGGACTCTGTATACGGCTGTTCTCTCCCCTGTGTACCGGACTCTGTATACGGCTGTTCTCTCTCCTGTATACCGGACTCTGTATACGGCTGTTCTCTCTACTGTATACCGGACTCTGTATACGGCTGTTCTCTCTCCTGTGTACGGACTCTGTATACGGCTGTTCTCTCTCCTGTGTACGGACTCTGTATACGGCTGTTCACTCTCCTGTATACCGGACTCTGTGTACGGCTGTTCTCTCTCCTGTGTACGGACTCTGTGTACGGCTGTTCTCTCTCCAGTATACCGGACTCTGTATACGGCTGTTCTCTCTCCTGTGTACGGACTCTGTATACGGCTGTTTTCTCCCCTGTGTACGGACTCTGTATACGGCTGTTCTCTCTCCTGTATACCGGACTCTGTATACGGCTGTTCTCTCTCCTGTGTACGGACTCTGTATACGGCTGTTCTCTCCCCTGTGTACGGACTCTGTATATGGCTGTTCTCTCCCCTGTGTATGGACTCTGTATACGGCTGTTCTCTCTCCTGTGTACGGACTCTGTATACGGCTGTTCTCTCTCCTGTATACCGGACTCTGTATACGGCTGTTCTCTCTCCTGTGTATGGACTCTGTATACGGCTGTTCTCTCCCCTGTGTACGCACTCTGTATACGGCTGTTCTCTCTCCTGTATACCGGACTCTGTATACGGCTGTTCTCTCCCCTGTGTACGGACTCTGTATACGGCTTTTCTTTCTCCTGTGTACCGGACTCTGTATACGGCTGTTCTCTCTCCTGTATACCGGACTCTGTATACGCGTGTTCTCTCTCCTGTGTACGGACTCTGTATACGGCTGTTCTCTCCCCTGTGTACGGACTCTGTATACGGCTGTTCTCTCTCCTGTGCACGGACTCTGTATACGGCTGTTCTCTCTCCTGTATACCGGACTCTGTATACGGCTGTTCTCTCTCCTGTATACCGGACTCTGTATACGGCTGTTCTCTCTCCTGTAAACCGGACTCTGTATACGGCTGTTCTCTCTCCTGTGTACGGACTCTGTATACGGCTGTTCTCTCTCCTGTATACCGGACTCTGTATACGGCTGTTCTCTCTCCTGTATACCGGACTCTGTATACGGCTGCTCTCTCTCCTGTATACCGGACTCTGTATACGGCTGTTCTCTCCCCTGCGTACGGACTCTGTATACGGCTGTTCTCTCTCCTGCGTACAGACTCTGTATACGGCTGTCCTCTCTCCTGTACACTGGACTCTGTATACGGCTGTTCTCTCTCCTGTATACTGGACTCAGTATACGGCTGTTCTCTCTCCTGTGTACGGACTCTGTATACGGCTGTTCTCTCTACTGTGTACGGACTCTGTATACGGCTGTTCTCTCTCCTGTATACCGGACTCTGTATACGGCTGTTCTCTCTCCTGTATACCGGACTCTGTATACGGCTGTTCTTTCTCCTGTATACCGGACTCTGTATACGGCTGTTCTCTCTCCTGTATACCGGACTCCGTATACGGCTGTTCTCTCTCCTGTATACCGGACTCTGTGTACGGCTGTTTTCTCTCCTGTATACCGGACTCTGTATACGGCTGTTCTCTCTCCTGTGTACGGACTGTAACATACCTGGCGGCGTCCTTGCATGGTGGTCCATCTCCCACTGTGCAAGAGCGCGCACTTGATCTCCTGTCCAGAATGTCTCTCTGGCTTCCCTCCATGCTGTCTGTTTGTGTCTGTTTCTGCTGCTTAAGGGCGGCGCCCGATCACTTCCTGCTTTTTGTACCTGCTGTGGGTCACACCCCTTGTGCGTCCTCAGCCTATTGCTGTCTGTCACCTGGTATATAACCCAGCTGCTCCCATCTATTCCTGCCTGAGCATAGTGTTTCATTCAGTGTGTGCTTGCACTCTGAAGGTGCCAGGTCCCGTTCTGTGTTCTCTTGTCTGCCTATCCTGGAGGCTGTATTTCCAGGCCTGTCTGAACACGCTCCTAGCCTGTTCCTCCTGCCTTCTAGGGGCCGATTACCTAGACCCGTTCCTGTATCTTGTCTGACCTGTCTGAACACGCTCCTAGCCTGTTCCTCCTGCCTTCTAGGGGCCGATTACCTAGACCTGCTCCTGTATCTTGTCTGTCCTGTCTGAACACGCTCCTTGCCTGTTCGTCCTGCCTCTCTGGGGGCCGTATTCCCAGACCCGCTCCTGTATCCCGCTGCAGTGTCGGTCTCCTCCGTACACTCAGTTCCAGTCTGTACTCTCTCCTATCCTTTACCTGTTTTGCCTCTATGTCCGTTCCCTTCCTTTTTCTGCAGAGTCTGAACTCGTACCTAACTCCTGCTTGTTGTCTCTGTACTCCCGTTTGTGAGTTTGTGGCCCACTCGCTACTTCTCTGCTAGTACCCTGTGGGTGTCTGGCTCTGCCTTTCCCTTCCTGTCTGTTCCGTGTGAACAGAGGCCTGTCCCCCCTACTCAGCCTAGCCTGCTCTGACTCCTTTGCTTACCGCTCCGGCGGTTCAAGCCTGCCCTGCTTCTGCCCACTGCTCCGGCAGTCCTGTCCTGCCCTGCTTCTGCCCGCTGCTCCGGCAGTCCTGTCCTGCCCTGCTTCTGCCCGCTGCTCCGGCAGTCCTGTCCTGCCCTGCTTCTGCCCGCTGCTCCGGCAGTCCTGTCCTGCCCTGCTTCTGCCCGCTGCTCCGGCAGTCCTGTCCTGCCCTGCTTCTGCCCGCTGCTCCGGCAGTCCTGTCCTGCCCTGCTTCTGCCCGCTGCTCCGGCAGTCCTGTCCTGCCCTGCTTCTGCCCGCTGCTCCGGCAGTCCTGTCCTGCCCTGCTTGTGCTCGCTGCTCCTGCAGCCCCGTCCTGCTCTGTTCTTGCCCACCGCTTCGGGCGTTCCCTCTCTGCTGTGGTTGTCTACCGCATCTGCGGTTCTGTGACCCAGTCTGTACTGGGTCTTAACCTTTCTGTGCTCCAGCCCGTCCTTTCGGCCAGTACCTCCCTGCCTGCATACTCGCCTGTATCCACCCATCTGCATACCTGCCGTGTTTGCTTATATCCACCAGTCTGTGCCAACCTAACCTGCCTGTTCCTGAGTCCCAGTGTGTACTGGGTCCTATGCCGCCTGTGTTCCTACCTGCTAGTGCCTCCCTGTCTGCACTCTAGCTGTGCTTGCCTGTACCCCTCTACCTGTATTGTTCCTGAGTCCCAGTGTGTACTGGGTCCTATCCCGCCTGTGTTCCTACCTGCTAGTGCCTCCCTGTCTGCACTCTAGCTGCGCTTGCCTTTACCCGCCTGCCTGCATACCAGTCGTGCCTGCCTATACCCTCCAGTCTGTGCGCCAGCCTAACCTGCCTGATCCAGTAATCCCTGTGTGGGTCAACCCCCGTGTCCGGAGTTTGACCTGGAGTAGCACCTGGTCCCTCTGCCCGGTTTCTCCCTGGTGCACTGGCGTCGTATGCCGTCGTGCCATCTTGGTCGGATCGGCCAGATACTTAGTCACGCCCCTCCAGGCACTCTCCGGTTCATGGTCCAGTGGAATCACTACAATCACACGCACACGCCGCTCAGCCCGGGCGTGTGCATAACAGCATGCTCAGGCCATGGTTCCCGTTGAGCCCCACGGCCTTCGCTCTCTGAGAAGTTTTCCAGCGAATACATGCATTAAAATAAATAAATAATTTTTTTTTTTCCTTTAGCTGAGTTCCAGGCGAATTACGCACCCGTCCAGATGGATCTATCTGCTCTCGTTCCCGCGGATCCGCTACGTTATTATGGGGATCCTAGACAAAGTCGTGCATTTGTGGAGCAATGCATGCTACACTTCAAGTTCTACCCTCTATGTTTTCCCACCGATCGGGTTAAGGTGGCATTCATTATGTCTTACCTGGCGGGTGATGCCTTGGAATGGATCAACCCCCTATATGAAACACAGGATCCGATCCTCCTGGACCTAATGGCCTTCCTGGTGGCCTTTCTAATGGTCTTCGATGATCCTAACCCGGAGGCTCCTGCTGAAGCTTCACTTCCCAATATCCCGGAGCAGCCCCAATGGGTAATGTGTGTGGGTAGCGCAATAGTCCTCCAGCCCAATGAGACTACTGCCCACCCAGAATCCTCACAGGGTGACTACGCTTTCAGGAATACTTCTCCCAACCTCAAGAGGCAGTCCAGACGTGCTAGACGTAGAGGCAAGCCGTCACGCCAGGGTCTGTCCTCCCTGAGACCTCCTGACCCCAACCTTGAAGTCCCTACTGAAGCTTCATCTCCCTGTATCCCGGAGAAGCCCCAACGGGTAATGTGCGTGGGTAGTGCACCAGTTCTCCTGCCCGAAGAGACTTCTGCCCATCCAGACTCCACACAGGAGAACTTCCTGCACCCGGCATCAGATGCTTCACCCACTTTAACCGGTGTGCATGTCCAAGGATGCTCCAAAGCTGTGGTTACCTCAGAGTCTGTGCACCTCTACTACCTGGCGGAGGACCCCCTGTTGCCTCCTGAATCCTCCGGGATACCACTCGATGACAAATGGAGAGAGAATTCTCTACACCCGGTACTCGATACTTTGTCCGCTTCGTCCTGTGAGCCTGACAATGGGTACCCCAAAGTGGTAGTTACCCCCGAGTCTCTACACCCCTCCGACCAGGCGGAGGACCTCCAGTTGTCTCCTGAACCCTTCGGGGTGCTACCTGGTAGCGAAAGGACAGAGACTCTCCTATACTCTGTACCTGATACCTCGCTCGCTTCGTCCAGTGAGTCCAACCTAGTGTACTCCGAAGCAGAGGTTACTCCCGAGTCTCTACACCCCTCCGACCAGGCGGAGGACCTCCAGTTGTCTCCTGAACCCTTCGGGGTGCTACCTGGTAGCGAAAGGACAGAGACTCTCCTATACTCTGTACCTGATACCTCGCTTGCTTCGTCCAGTGAGTCCAACCTAGTGTACTCTGAAGCAGTGGTTACTCCCGAGTCTCTACACTCCTCTGACCAGGCGGAGGACCTCCAGTTGTCTCCAGAACCCTTCGGGGTGCCACCTGGTGGTAAATGGACAGAGACTTTCCTATATCCTGGATCTGATACCTCGCTTGCTTCGTCCAGTGAGTCCGACCTAGTGTACTCTGAAGCAGAGGTTACCCGTGAGTCTCTACACCCCTCTGACCAGGCGGAGGACCGCCAGTTGTCTCCAGAACCCTTCGGGGTGCCACCTGGTGGAGAATGGACAGAGACTTTCCTATACTCGGTACCCGATACCTCGCCTGCTTCGTCCAGTGAGTCCGACCTAGTGTACTCTGAAGCAGATGTTTTCTCTGAGCCTCTGCACTCTTCTGACCCGGCGGAGGACCTCCAGTTGTTTCCTGAATCCTCCGGGGTACCACCAGAAAACAAAGAGACAGTGACTTTTCCTCATTATGTACCTGATAACCCGTCTATTTCTTCCTGTGAGCTTGACAAGATGTACCTCGAAGCAGAGATTACCCCCAAGTCTCTGTCCCCCTCCAACCCGGTGGAGGACTTCCAGTTGTCTCCTGTACCCTCTGGGGTGCCACCTGAAAATATGTGGAGAGAGACTTCCTTGTGTGCTGTTCCTGGTACTCCACCCGTTTCGTCTGTTGCTAAGGGTGGCTGGATGGGAGGTAGCATCCTAGCTACCCAGAGGAGACCAGTTTTTCCGGTGGACAGGGGAAGTGATCTCTTCGAAGTGAAGAATTGGCCCTCGAATTCCCTGCGGAAGATTCTGGCAGGCCTGAAGAAGAGGGGGCGTAAGGGGGGGGGTACTGTAACATACCTGGCGGCGTCCTTGCATAGTGGTCCATCTCCCACTGTGCAAGAGCGCGCACTTGATCTCATGTCCAGAATGTCTCTCTGGCTTCCCTCCATGCTGTCTGTTTGTGTCTGTTTCTGCTGCTTAAGGGCGGCGCCCGATCACTTCCTGCTTTTTGTACCTGCTGTGGGTCACACCCCTTGTGCGTCCTCAGCCTATTGCTGTCTGTCACCTGGTATATAGCTCAGCTGCTCCCATCTATTCCTGCCTGAGCATAGTGTTTCATTCAGTGTGTGCTTGCACTCTGAAGGTGCCAGGTCCCGTTCTGTGTTCTCTTGTCTGCCTATCCTGGAGGCTGTAATTCCAGGCCTGTCTGAACA
Organism: Phyllobates terribilis; assembly: GCF_046119375.1. Classification (NCBI taxonomy): domain Eukaryota; kingdom Metazoa; phylum Chordata; class Amphibia; order Anura; family Dendrobatidae; genus Phyllobates; species Phyllobates terribilis. Next base: position 11,523,437 of record NW_027362763.1, on the reverse strand, counting down.
CGCTCCTAGCCTGTTCCTCCTGCCTTCTAGGGGCCGATTACCTAGACCCGTTCCTGTATCTTGTCTGACCTGTCTGAACACGCTCCTAGCCTGTTCCTCCTGCCTTCTAGGGGCCGATTACCTAGACCTGCTCCTGTATCTTGTCTGTCCTGTCTGAACACGCACCTTGCCTGTTCGTCCTGCCTCTCTGGGGGCCGTATTCCCAGACCCGCTCCTGTATTCCGCTGCAGTGTCGGTCTCCTCCGTACACTCAGTTCCAGTCTGTACTCTCTCCTATCCTTTACCTGTTTTGCCTCTATGTCCGTTCCCTTCCTTTTTCTGCAGAGTCTGAACTCGTACCTAACTCCTGCTTGTTGTCTCTGTACTCCCGTTTGTGAGTTTGTGGCCCACTCGCTACTTCTCTGCTAGTACCCTGTGGGTGTCTGGCTCTGCCTTTCCCTTCCTGTCTGTTCCGTGTGAACAGAGGCCTGTCCCCCCTACTCAGCCTAGCCTGCTCTGACTCCTTTGCTTACCGCTCCGGCGGTTCAAGCCTGCCCTGCTTCTGCCCACTGCTCCGGCAGTCCTGTCCTGCCCTGCTTCTGCCCGCTGCTCCGGCAGTCCTGTCCTGCCCTGCTTCTGCCCGCTGCTCCGGCAGTCCTGTCCTGCCCTGCTTCTGCCCGCTGCTCCGGCAGTCCTGTCCTGCCCTGCTTCTGCCCGCTGCTCCGGCAGTCCTGTCCTGCCCTGCTTCTGCCCGCTGCTCCGGCAGTCCTGTCCTGCCCTGCTTCTGCCCGCTGCTCCGGCAGTCCTGTCCTGCCCTGCTTCTGCCCGCTGCTCCGGCAGTCCTGTCCTGCCCTGCTTGTGCTCGCTGCTCCTGCAGCCCCGTCCTGCTCTGTTCTTGCCCACCGCTTCGGGCGTTCCCTCTCTGCTGTGGTTGTCTACCGCATCTGCGGTTCTGTGACCCAGTCTGTACTGGGTCTTAACCTTTCTGTGCTCCAGCCCGTCCTTTCGGCCAGTACCTCCCTGCCTGCATACTCGCCTGTATCCACCCATCTGCATACCTGCCGTGTTTGCTTATATCCACCAGTCTGTGCCAACCTAACCTGCCTGTTCCTGAGTCCCAGTGTGTACTGGGTCCTATCCCGCCTGTGTTCCTACCTGCTAGTGCCTCCCTGTCTGCACTCTAGCTGTGCTTGCCTGTACCCCTCTACCTGTATTGTTCCTGAGTCCCAGTGTGTACTGGGTCCTATCCCGCCTGTGTTCCTACCTGCTAGTGCCTCCCTGTCTGCACTCTAGCTGCGCTTGCCTTTACCCGCCTGCCTGCATACCAGTCGTGCCTGCCTATACCCTCCAGTCTGTGCGCCAGCCTAACCTGCCTGATCCAGTAATCCCTGTGTGGGTCAACCCCCGTGTCCGGAGTTTGACCTGGAGTAGCACCTGGTCCCTCTGCCCGGTTTCTCCCTGGTGCACTGGCGTCGTATGCCGTCGTGCCATCTTGGTCGGATCGGCCAGATACTTAGTCACGCCCCTCCAGGCACTCTCCGGTTCATGGTCCAGTGGAATCACTACAATCACACGCACACGCCGCTCAGCCCGGGCGTGTGCATAACACGGACTCTGTATACGGCTGTTCTCTCTCCTGTGTACGGACTCTGTATATGGCTGTTCTCTCTCCAGTGTACCGGACTCTGTATACGTCTGTTCTCTTTCCTGTATACCGGACTCCGTATACGGCTGTTCTCTCTCCTGTATACCGGACTCTGTGTACGGCTGTTCTCTCTCCTGTGTACGGACTCTGTAAACGGCTGTTCTCTCTCCTGTATACCGGACTCTGTATACGGCTGTTCTCTCCCCTGTGTACGGACTCTGTATACGGCTGTTCTCTCTCCTGTATACCGGACTCTGTATACGGCTGTTCTCTCTCCTGTGTACGGACTCTGTATACGGCTGTTCTCTCCCCTGTGTACGGACTCTGTATATGGCTGTTCTCTCCCCTGTGTATGGACTCTGTATACGGCTGTTCTCTCTCCTGTGTACGGACTCTGTATACGGCTGTTCTCTCTCCTGTATACCGGACTCTGTATACGGCTGTTCTCTCTCCTGTGTATGGACTCTGTATACGGCTGTTCTCTCCCCTGTGTACGGACTCTGTATACGGCTGTTCTCTCTCCTGTGTACCGGACTCTGTATACGGCTGTTCTCTCTCCTGTATACCGGACTCTGTATACGCGTGTTCTCTCTCCTGTGTACGGACTCTGTATACGGCTGTTCTCTCCCCTGTGTACGGACTCTGTATACGGCTGTTCTCTCTCCTGTGTACGGACTCTGTATATGGCTGTTCTCTCTCCTGTATACCGGACTCTGTATACGGCTGTTCTCTCTCCTGTATACCGGACTCTGTATACGGCTGTTCTCTCTCCTGTATACCGGACTCTGTATACGGCTGTTCTCTCTCCTGTGTACGGACTCTGTATACGGCTGTTCTCTCTCCTGTATACCGGACTCTGTATACGGCTGTTCTCTCTCCTGTATACCGGACTCTGTATACGGCTGTTCTCTCCCCTGTGTACGGACTCTGTATACGGCTGCTCTCTCTCCTGTATACCGGACTCTGTATACGGCTGTTCTCTCCCCTGCGTACGGACTCTGTATACGGCTGTTCTCTCTCCTGCGTACAGACTCTGTATACGGCTGTCCTCTCTCCTGTACACTGGATTCTGTATACGGCTGTTCTCTCTCCTGTATACTGGACTCAGTATACGACTGTTCTCTCTCCTGTGTACGGACTCTGTATACGGCTGTTCTCTCTACTGCGTACGGACTCTGTATACGGCTGTTCTCTCTCCTGTATACCGGACTCTGTATACGGCTGTTCTCTCTCCTGCATACCGGACTCTGTATACGGCTGTTCTCTCTCCTGTATACCGCACTCTGTATACGGCTGTTCTCTCTCCTGTATACCGGACTCCGTATACGGCTGTTCTCTCTCCTGTATACCGGACTCTGTGTACGGCTGTTTTCTCTCCTGTATACCGGACTCTGTATATGGCTGTTCTCTCTCCTGCGTACGGACTCTGTATACGGCAGTTCTCTCTCCTGTGTACGGACTCTGTATACGGCTGTTCTCTCTCCTGTGTACGGACTCTGTATATGGCTGTTCTCTCTCCAGTGTACCGGACTCTGTATACGTCTGTTCTCTTTCCTGTATACCGGACTCCGTATACGGCTGTTCTCTCTCCTGTATACCGGACTCTGTGTACGGCTGTTCTCTCTCCTGTGTACGGACTCTGTAAACGGCTGTTCTCTCTCCTGTATACCGGACTCTGTATACGGCTGTTCTCTCCCCTGTGTACGGACTCTGTATACGGCTGTTCTCTCTCCTGTTTACGGACTCTGTATACGGCTGTCCTCTCTCCTGTTTACCGGACTCTGTATACAGCTGTTCTCTCTCCTGTATACCGGACTCTGTATATGGCTGTTCTCTCTCCTGTGTATGGACTCTGTATACGGCTGTTCTCTCTCCTGTATACCGGACTCTGTATACGGCTGTTCTCTCTCCTGTATACCGGACTCTGTATAAGGCTGTACTCTCTCCTGTATACCCGACTCTGTATACGGCTGTTCTCTCTCCTGTGTATGGACTCTGTATACGGCTGTTCTCTCCCCTGTATACCGGACTCTGTATACGGCTGTTCTCTCTGCTGTATACCGGACTCTGTATACGACTGTTCTCTCTCCTGTATACCGGACTCTGTATACGGCGGTTCTCTCTCCTGTGTACGGACTCTGTATACGGCTGTTCTCTCTCCTGTGTACGGACTCTGTATACGGCTGTTCTCTCTACTGTATACCGGACTCTGTATATGGCTGTTCTCTCTCCTGTGTACGGACTCTGTATGCGGCTGTTCTCTCCCCTGTGTACGGACTCTGTATACGGCTGTTCTCTCTCCTGTGTACGGACTCTGTATACGGCTGTTCTCTCTCCTGTATACCGGACTCTGTATACGGCTGTTCTCTCTCCTGTATACCGGACTCTGTATACGGCTGTTCTCTCTCCTGTATACCGGACTCTGTATACGGCTGTTCTCTCTCCTGTGTACGGACTCTGTATACGGCTGTTCTCTCTCCTGTATACCGGACTCTGTATACGGCTGTTCTCTCTCCTGTATACCGGACTCTGTATACGGCTGCTCTCTCTCCTGTATACCGGACTCTGTATACGGCTGTTCTCTCCCCTGTGTACGGACTCTGTATACGGCTGTTCTCTCCCCTGTGTACGGACTCTGTATACGGCTGTTCTCTCTCCTGCGTACAGACTCTGTATACGGCTGTCCTCTCTCCTGTACACTGGACTCTGTATACGGCTGTTCTCTCTCATGTATACTGGACTCAGTATACGGCTGTTCTCTCTCCTGTGTACGGACTCTGTATACGGCTGTTCTTTCTACTGTGTACGAACTCTGTATACGGCTGTTCTCTCTCCTGTATACCGGACTCTGTATACGGCTGTTCTCTCTCCTGTATACCGGACTCTGTATACGGCTGTTCTCTCTCCTGTATACCGGACTCTGTATACGGCTGTTCTCTCTCCTGTATACCGGACTCCGTATACGGCTGTTCTCTCTCCTGTATACCGGACTCTGTGTACGGCTGTTTTCTCTCCTGTATACCGGACTCTGTATACGGCTGTTCTCTCTCCTGCGTACGGACTCTGTATACGGCTGTTCTCTCTCCTGTGCACGGACTCTGTATACGGCTGTTCTCTCTCCTGTGTACGGACTCTGTATATGGCTGTTCTCTCTCCAGTATACCGGACTCTGTATACGTCTGTTCTCTTTCCTGTATACCCGACTCCGTATACGGCTGTTCTCTCTCCTGTATACCGGACTCTGTGTACGGCTGTTCTCTCTCCTGTGTACGGACTCTGTAAACGGCTGTTCTCTCTCCTGTATACCGGACTCTGTATACGGCTGTTCTCTCCCCTGTGTACGGACTCTGTATACGGCTGTTCTCTCTCCTGTATACTGGACTCAGTATACGGCTGTTCTCTCTCCTGTGTACGGACTCTGTATACGGCTGTTCTCTCTACTGTGTACGGACTCTGTATACGGCTGTTCTCTCTCCTGTATACCGGACTCTGTATACGGCTGTTCTCTCTCCTGTATACCGGACTCTGTATACGGCTGTTCTCTCTCCTGTATACCGGACTCTGTATACGGCTGTTCTCTCTCCTGTATACCGGACTCCGTATACGGCTGTTCTCTCTCCTGTATACCGGACTCTGTGTACGGCTGTTTTCTCTCCTGTATACCGGACTCTGTATACGGCTGTTCTCTCTCCTGCGTACGGACTCTGTATACGGCTGTTCTCTCTCCTGTGCACGGACTCTGTATACGGCTGTTCTCTCTCCTGTGTACGGACTCTGTATATGGCTGTTCTCTCTCCAGTATACCGGACTCTGTATACGTCTGTTCTCTTTCCTGTATACCGGACTCCGTATACGGCTGTTCTCTCTCCTGTATACCGGACTCTGTGTACGGCTGTTCTCTCTCCTGTGGACGGACTCTGTAAACGGCTGTTCTCTCTCCTGTATACCGGACTCTGTATACGGCTGTTCTCTCCCCTGTGTACGGACTCTGTATACGGCTGTTCTCTCTCTTGTGTACGGACTCTGTATACGGCTGTTCTCTCTCCTGTATACCGGACTCTGTATACGGCTGTTCTCTCTCCTGTATACCGGACTCTGTATACGGCTGTTCTCTCTCCTCTATACCGGACTCTGTATACGGCTGTTCTCTCTCCTGTATACCGGACTCTGTATAAGGCTGCTCTCTCTCCTGTATACCGGACTCTGTATACGGCTGTTCTCTCTCCTGTATACCGGACTCTGTATACGGCTGTTCTCTCCCCTGTGTACGGACTCTGTATACGGCTGTTCTCTCTCCTGTATACTGGACTCAGTATACGGCTGTTCTCTCTCCTGTGTACGGACTCTGTATACGGCTGTTCTCTCTACTGTGTACGGACTCTGTATACGGCTGTTCTCTCTCCTGTATACCGGACTCTGTATACGGCTGTTCTCTCTCCTGTATACCGGACTCTGTATACGGCTGTTCTCTCTCCTGTATACCGGACTCTGTATACGGCTGTTCTCTCTCCTGTATACCGGACTCCGTATACGGCTGTTCTCTCTCCTGTGTACGGACTCTGTATGCGGCTGTTCTCTCCCCTGTGTACGGACTCTGTATACGGCTGTTCTCTCTCCTGTGTACGGACTCTGTATACGGCTGTTCTCTCTCCTGTATACCGGACTCTGTATACGGCTGTTCTCTCTCCTGTATACCGGACTCTGTATACGGCTGTTCTCTCTCCTGTATACCGGACTCTGTATACGGCTGTTCTCTCTCCTGTGTACGGACTCTGTATACGGCTGTTCTCTCTCCTGTATACCGGACTCTGTATACGGCTGTTCTCTCTCCTGTATACCGGACTCTGTATACGGCTGCTCTCTCTCCTGTATACCGGACTCTGTATACGGCTGTTCTCTCCCCTGTGTACGGACTCTGTATACGGCTGTTCTCTCCCCTGTGTACGGACTCTGTATACGGCTGTTCTCTCTCCTGCGTACAGACTCTGTATACGGCTGTCCTCTCTCCTGTACACTGGACTCTGTATACGGCTGTTCTCTCTCATGTATACTGGACTCAGTATACGGCTGTTCTCTCTCCTGTGTACGGACTCTGTATACGGCTGTTCTTTCTACTGTGTACGAACTCTGTATACGGCTGTTCTCTCTCCTGTATACCGGACTCTGTATACGGCTGTTCTCTCTCCTGTATACCGGACTCTGTATACGGCTGTTCTCTCTCCTGTATACCGGACTCTGTATACGGCTGTTCTCTCTCCTGTATACCGGACTCCGTATACGGCTGTTCTCTCTCCTGTATACCGGACTCTGTGTACGGCTGTTTTCTCTCCTGCATACCGGACTCTGTATACGGCTGTTCTCTCTCCTGCGTACGGACTCTGTATACGGCTGTTCTCTCTCCTGTGCACGGACTCTGTATACGGCTGTTCTCTCTCCTGTGTACGGACTCTGTATATGGCTGTTCTCTCTCCAGTATACCGGACTCTGTATACGTCTGTTCTCTTTCCTGTATACCCGACTCCGTATACGGCTGTTCTCTCTCCTGTATACCGGACTCTGTGTACGGCTGTTCTCTCTCCTGTGTACGGACTCTGTAAACGGCTGTTCTCTCTCCTGTATACCGGACTCTGTATACGGCTGTTCTCTCCCCTGTGTACGGACTCTGTATACGGCTGTTCTCTCTCCTGTATACTGGACTCAGTATACGGCTGTTCTCTCTCCTGTGTACGGACTCTGTATACGGCTGTTCTCTCTACTGTGTACGGACTCTGTATACGGCTGTTCTCTCTCCTGTATACCGGACTCTGTATACGGCTGTTCTCTCTCCTGTATACCGGACTCTGTATACGGCTGTTCTCTCTCCTGTATACCGGACTCTGTATACGGCTGTTCTCTCTCCTGTATACCGGACTCCGTATACGGCTGTTCTCTCTCCTGTATACCGGACTCTGTGTACGGCTGTTTTCTCTCCTGTATACCGGACTCTGTATACGGCTGTTCTCTCTCCTGCGTACGGACTCTGTATACGGCTGTTCTCTCTCCTGTGCACGGACTCTGTATACGGCTGTTCTCTCTCCTGTGTACGGACTCTGTATATGGCTGTTCTCTCTCCAGTATACCGGACTCTGTATACGTCTGTTCTCTTTCCTGTATACCGGACTCCGTATACGGCTGTTCTCTCTCCTGTATACCGGACTCTGTGTACGGCTGTTCTCTCTCCTGTGGACGGACTCTGTAAACGGCTGTTCTCTCTCCTGTATACCGGACTCTGTATACGGCTGTTCTCTCCCCTGTGTACGGACTCTGTATACGGCTGTTCTCTCTCTTGTGTACGGACTCTGTATACGGCTGTTCTCTCTCCTGTATACCGGACTCTGTATACGGCTGTTCTCTCTCCTGTATACCGGACTCTGTATACGGCTGTTCTCTCTCCTGTATACCGGACTCTGTATACGGCTGTTCTCTCTCCTGTATACCGGACTCTGTATAAGGCTGCTCTCTCTCCTGTATACCGGACTCTGTATACGGCTGTTCTCTCTCCTGTATACCGGACTCTGTATACGGCTGTTCTCTCCCCTGTGTACGGACTCTGTATACGGCTGTTCTCTCTCCTGTATACTGGACTCAGTATACGGCTGTTCTCTCTCCTGTGTACGGACTCTGTATACGGCTGTTCTCTCTACTGTGTACGGACTCTGTATACGGCTGTTCTCTCTCCTGTATACCGGACTCTGTATACGGCTGTTCTCTCTCCTGTATACCGGACTCTGTATACGGCTGTTCTCTCTCCTGTATACCGGACTCTGTATACGGCTGTTCTCTCTCCTGTATACCGGACTCCGTATACGGCTGTTCTCTCTCCTGTATACCGGACTCTGTGTACGGCTGTTTTCTCTCCTGTATACCGGACTCTGTATACGGCTGTTCTCTCTCCTGCGTACGGACTCTGTATACGGCTGTTCTCTCTCCTGTGCACGGACTCTGTATACGGCTGTTCTCTCTCCTGTGTACGGACTCTGTATATGGCTGTTCTCTCTCCAGTATACCGGACTCTGTATACGTCTGTTCTCTTTCCTGTATACCGGACTCCGTATACGGCTGTTCTCTCTCCTGTATACCGGACTCTGTGTACGGCTGTTCTCTCTCCTGTGTACGGACTCTGTAAACGGCTGTTCTCTCTCCTGTATACCGGACTCTGTATACGGCTGTTCTCTCCCCTGTGTACGGACTCTGTATACGGCTGTTCTCTCTCCTGTATACCGGACTCTGTATACGGCTGTTCTCTCTCCTGTATACCGGACTCTGTATACGGCTGTTCTCTCTCCTGTATACCGGACTCTGTATACGGCTGTTCTCTCTCCTGTATACCGGACTCTGTATAAGGCTGCTCTCTCTCCTGTATACCGGACTCTGTATACGGCTGTTCTCTCTCCTGTATACCGGACTCTGTATACGGCTGTTCTCTCTCCTGCGTACGGACTCTGTATACGGCTGTTCTCTCTCCTGCGTACGGACTCTGTGTACGGCTGTTCTCTCTCCTGCGTACGGACTCTGTATACGGCTGTTCTCTCCCCTGTGTACGGACTCTGTATACGGCTGTTCTCTCTCCTGTGTATGGACTCTGTATACGGCTGTTCTCTCCCCTGTGTACGGACTCTGTATACGGCTGTTCTCTCTCCTGTATACCGGACTCTGTATACGGCTGTCCTCTCTCCTGTTTACCGGACTCTGTATACAGCTGTTCTCTCTCCTGTATACCGGACTCTGTATACGGCTGTTCTCTCTCCTGTGTATGGACTCTGTATACGGCTGTTCTCTCTCCTGTATACCGGACTCTGTATACGGCTGTTCTCTCTCCTGTATACCGGACTCTGTATAAGGCTGTACTCTCTCCTGTATACCCGACTCTGTATACGGCTGTTCTCTCTCCTGTGTATGGACTCTGTATACGGCTGTTCTCTCCCCTGTATACCGGACTCTGTATACGGCTGTTCTCTCTCCTGTATACCGGACTCTGTATACGGCTGTTCTCTCTCCTGTATACCGGACTCTGTATACGGCTGTTCTCTCTCCTGTGTACGGACTCTGTATACGGCTGTTCTCTCTCCTGTGTACGGACTCTGTATACGGCTGTTCTCTCTCCTGTGTACGGACTCTGTATACGGCTGTTTTCTCTACTGTATACCGGACTCTGTATACGGCTGTTCTCTCTCCTGTGTATGGACTCTGTATACGGCTGTTCTCTCCCCTGTGTACGGACTCTGTATACGGCTGTTCTCTCTCCTGTGTACGGACTCTGTATACGGCTGTTCTCTCTCCTGTATACCGGACTCTGTATACGTCTGTTCTCTCTCCTGTATAACGGACTCCGTGTACGGCTGTTCTCTCTCCTGTGTACGGACTCTGTATACGGCTGTTCTCTCCCCTGTGTACGAACTCTGTATACGGCTGTTCTCTCTCCTGTGTACGGACTCTGTATACGGCTGTTCTCTCTCCTGTATACCGGACTCTGTATACGTCTGATTTCTCCTGTATACCGGACTCTGTATATCTCTGATTTCTCTCCTGTATACCGGACTCTGTATACGGCTGGTCTCTCTCCTGTATACCGGACTCTGTGTACGGCTGTTCTCTCTCCTGTATACCGGACTCTGTGTACGGCTGTTCTCTCTCCTGTGTACGGACTCTGTAAACGGCTGTTCTCTCTCCTGTATACCGGACTCTGTATACGGCTGTTCTCTCCCCTGTGTACGGACTCTGTATACGGCTGTTCTCTCTCCTGTATACTGGACTCAGTATACGGCTGTTCTCTCTCCTGTGTACGGACTCTGTATACGGCTGTTCTCTCTACTGTGTACGGACTCTGTATACGGCTGTTCTCTCTCCTGTATACCGGACTCTGTATACGGCTGTTCTCTCTCCTGTATACCGGACTCTGTATACGGCTGTTCTCTCTCCTGTATACCGGACTCTGTATACGGCTGTTCTCTCTCCTGTATACCGGACTCCGTATACGGCTGTTCTCTCTCCTGTATACCGGACTCTGTGTACGGCTGTTTTCTCTCCTGTATACCGGACTCTGTATACGGCTGTTCTCTCTCCTGCGTACGGACTCTGTATACGGCTGTTCTCTCTCCTGTGCACGGACTCTGTATATGGCTGTTCTCTCTCCTGTGTACGGACTCTGTATATGGCTGTTCTCTCTCCAGTATACCGGACTCTGTATACGTCTGTTCTCTTTCCTGTATACCGGACTCCGTATACGGCTGTTCTCTCTCCTGTATACCGGACTCTGTGTACGGCTGTTCTCTCTCCTGTGGACGGACTCTGTAAACGGCTGTTCTCTCTCCTGTATACCGGACTCTGTATACGGCTGTTCTCTCCCCTGTGTACGGACTCTGTATACGGCTGTTCTCTCTCTTGTGTACGGACTCTGTATACGGCTGTTCTCTCTCCTGTATACCGGACTCTGTATACGGCTGTTCTCTCTCCTGTATACCGGACTCTGTATACGGCTGTTCTCTCTCCTGTATACCGGACTCTGTATACGGCTGTTCTCTCTCCTGTATACCGGACTCTGTATAAGGCTGCTCTCTCTCCTGTATACCGGACTCTGTATACGGCTGTTCTCTCTCCTGTATACCGGACTCTGTATACGGCTGTTCTCTCCCCTGTGTACGGACTCTGTATACGGCTGTTCTCTCTCCTGTATACTGGACTCAGTATACGGCTGTTCTCTCTCTTGTGTACGGACTCTGTATACGGCTGTTCTCTCTACTGTGTACGGACTCTGTATACGGCTGTTCTCTCTCCTGTATACCGGACTCTGTATACGGCTGTTCTCTCTCCTGTGTATGGACTCTGTATACGGCTGTTCTCTCTCCTGTATACCGGACTCTGTATACGGCTGTTCTCTCTCCTGTATACCGGACTCTGTATAAGGCTGTACTCTCTCCTGTATACCCGACTCTGTATACGGCTGTTCTCTCTCCTGTGTATGGACTCTGTATACGGCTGTTCTCTCCCCTGTATACCGGACTCTGTATACGGCTGTTCTCTCTCCTGTATACCGGACTCTGTATACGGCTGTTCTCTCTCCTGTATACCGGACTCTGTATACGGCTGTTCTCTCTCCTGTGTACGGACTCTGTATACGGCTGTTCTCTCTCCTGTGTACGGACTCTGTATACGGCTGTTCTCTCTCCTGTGTACGGACTCTGTATACGGCTGTTCTCTCTACTGTATACCGGACTCTGTATACGGCTGTTCTCTCTCCTGTGTATGGACTCTGTATACGGCTGTTCTCTCCCCTGTGTACGGACTCTGTATACGGCTGTTCTCTCTCCTGTGTACGGACTCTGTATACGGCTGTTCTCTCTCCTGTATACCGGACTCTGTATACGTCTGTTCTCTCTCCTGTATAACGGACTCCGTGTACGGCTGTTCTCTCTCCTGTGTACGGACTCTGTATACGGCTGTTCTCTCCCCTGTGTACGAACTCTGTATACGGCTGTTCTCTCTCCTGTGTACGGACTCTGTATACGGCTGTTCTCTCTCCTGTATACCGGACTCTGTATACGTCTGATTTCTCCTGTATACCGGACTCTGTATATCTCTGATTTCTCTCCTGTATACCGGACTCTGTATACGGCTGGTCTCTCTCCTGTATACCGGACTCTGTGTACGGCTGTTCTCTCTCCTGTATACCGGACTCTGTGTACGGCTGTTCTCTCTCCTGTGTACGGACTCTGTAAACGGCTGTTCTCTCTCCTGTATACCGGACTCTGTATACGGCTGTTCTCTCCCCTGTGTACGGACTCTGTATACGGCTGTTCTCTCTCCTGTATACTGGACTCAGTATACGGCTGTTCTCTCTCCTGTGTACGGACTCTGTATACGGCTGTTCTCTCTACTGTGTACGGACTCTGTATACGGCTGTTCTCTCTCCTGTATACCGGACTCTGTATACGGCTGTTCTCTCTCCTGTATACCGGACTCTGTATACGGCTGTTCTCTCTCCTGTATACCGGACTCTGTATACGGCTGTTCTCTCTCCTGTATACCGGACTCCGTATACGGCTGTTCTCTCTCCTGTATACCGGACTCTGTGTACGGCTGTTTTCTCTCCTGTATACCGGACTCTGTATACGGCTGTTCTCTCTCCTGCGTACGGACTCTGTATACGGCTGTTCTCTCTCCTGTGCACGGACTCTGTATATGGCTGTTCTCTCTCCTGTGTACGGACTCTGTATATGGCTGTTCTCTCTCCAGTATACCGGACTCTGTATACGTCTGTTCTCTTTCCTGTATACCGGACTCCGTATACGGCTGTTCTCTCTCCTGTATACCGGACTCTGTGTACGGCTGTTCTCTCTCCTGTGGACGGACTCTGTAAACGGCTGTTCTCTCTCCTGTATACCGGACTCTGTATACGGCTGTTCTCTCCCCTGTGTACGGACTCTGTATACGGCTGTTCTCTCTCTTGTGTACGGACTCTGTATACGGCTGTTCTCTCTCCTGTATACCGGACTCTGTATACGGCTGTTCTCTCTCCTGTATACCGGACTCTGTATACGGCTGTTCTCTCTCCTGTATACCGGACTCTGTATACGGCTGTTCTCTCTCCTGTATACCGGACTCTGTATAAGGCTGCTCTCTCTCCTGTATACCGGACTCTGTATACGGCTGTTCTCTCTCCTGTATACCGGACTCTGTATACGGCTGTTCTCTCCCCTGTGTACGGACTCTGTATACGGCTGTTCTCTCTCCTGTATACTGGACTCAGTATACGGCTGTTCTCTCTCTTGTGTACGGACTCTGTATACGGCTGTTCTCTCTACTGTGTACGGACTCTGTATACGGCTGTTCTCTCTCCTGTATACCGGACTCTGTATACGGCTGTTCTCTCTCCTGTATACCGGACTCTGTATACGGCTGTTCTCTCTCCTGTATACCGGACTCTGTATACGGCTGTTCTCTCTCCTGTATACCGGACTCCGTATACGGCTGTTCTCTCTCCTGTATACCGGACTCTGTGTACGGCTGTTTTCTCTCCTGTATACCGGACTCTGTATACGGCTGTTCTCTCTCCTGCGTACGGACTCTGTATACGGCTGTTCTCTCTCCTGTGCACGGACTCTGTATACGGCTGTTCTCTCTCCTGTGTACGGACTCTGTATATGGCTGTTCTCTCTCCAGTATACCGGACTCTGTATACGTCTGTTCTCTTTCCTGTATACCGGACTCCGTATACGGCTGTTCTCTCTCCTGTATACCGGACTCTGTGTACGGCTGTTCTCTCTCCTGTGTACGGACTCTGTAAACGGCTGTTCTCTCTCCTGTATACCGGACTCTGTATACGGCTGTTCTCTCCCCTGTGTACGGACTCTGTATACGGCTGTTCTCTCTCCTGTATACCGGACTCTGTATACGGCTGTTCTCTCTCCTGTATACCGGACTCTGTATACGGCTGTTCTCTCTCCTGTATACCGGACTCTGTATACGGCTGTTCTCTCTCCTGTATACCGGACTCTGTATAAGGCTGCTCTCTCTCCTGTATACCGGACTCTGTATACGGCTGTTCTCTCTCCTGTATACCGGACTCTGTATACGGCTGTTCTCTCTCCTGCGTACGGACTCTGTATACGGCTGTTCTCTCTCCTGCGTACGGACTCTGTGTACGGCTGTTCTCTCTCCTGCGTACGGACTCTGTATACGGCTGTTCTCTCCCCTGTGTACGGACTCTGTATACGGCTGTTCTCTCTCCTGTGTATGGACTCTGTATACGGCTGTTCTCTCCCCTGTGTACGGACTCTGTATACGGCTGTTCTCTCTCCTGTATACCGGACTCTGTATACGGCTGTCCTCTCTCCTGTTTACCGGACTCTGTATACAGCTGTTCTCTCTCCTGTATACCGGACTCTGTATACGGCTGTTCTCTCTCCTGTGTATGGACTCTGTATACGGCTGTTCTCTCTCCTGTATACCGGACTCTGTATACGGCTGTTCTCTCTCCTGTATACCGGACTCTGTATAAGGCTGTACTCTCTCCTGTATACCCGACTCTGTATACGGCTGTTCTCTCTCCTGTGTATGGACTCTGTATACGGCTGTTCTCTCCCCTGTATACCGGACTCTGTATACGGCTGTTCTCTCTCCTGTATACCGGACTCTGTATACGGCTGTTCTCTCTCCTGTATACCGGACTCTGTATACGGCTGTTCTCTCTCCTGTGTACGGACTCTGTATACGGCTGTTCTCTCTCCTGTGTACGGACTCTGTATACGGCTGTTCTCTCTCCTGTGTACGGACTCTGTATACGGCTGTTCTCTCTACTGTATACCGGACTCTGTATACGGCTGTTCTCTCTCCTGTGTATGGACTCTGTATACGGCTGTTCTCTCCCCTGTGTACGGACTCTGTATACGGCTGTTCTCTCTCCTGTGTACGGACTCTGTATACGGCTGTTCTCTCTCCTGTATACCGGACTCTGTATACGTCTGTTCTCTCTCCTGTATAACGGACTCCGTGTACGGCTGTTCTCTCTCCTGTGTACGGACTCTGTATACGGCTGTTCTCTCCCCTGTGTACGAACTCTGTATACGGCTGTTCTCTCTCCTGTGTACGGACTCTGTATACGGCTGTTCTCTCTCCTGTATACCGGACTCTGTATACGTCTGATTTCTCCTGTATACCGGACTCTGTATATCTCTGATTTCTCTCCTGTATACCGGACTCTGTATACGGCTGGTCTCTCTCCTGTATACCGGACTCTGTGTACGGCTGTTCTCTCTCCTGTATACCGGACTTTGTATTCGGCTGTTCTCTCCCCTGTATACTGGACTCTGTATACGGCTGGTCTCTGTCTTGTATACCGGACTCTGTGTACGGCTGTTCTCTCTCCTGTGTACCGGACTCTGTATACGGCTGTTCTCTCTCCTGTATACCGGACTCTGTATACGGCTGTTCTCTCTCCTGTATACCGGACTCTGTATACGGCTGTTCTCTCTACTGTATACCGGACTCTGTATACGGCTGTTCTCTCTCCTGTGTACGGACTCTGTATACGGCTGTTCTCTCCCCTGTGTACGGACTCTGTATACGGCTGTTCTCTCTCCTGTGTACGGACTCTGTATACGGCTGTTCTCTCTCCTGTATACCGGACTCTGTATACGTCTGTTCTCTCTCCTGTATAACGGACTCCGTGTACGGCTGTTCTCTCTCCTGTATACCGGACTCTGTGTATGGCTGTTCTCTCTCCTGTGTACGGACTCTGTATACGGCTGTTCTCTCTCCTGTATACCGGACTCTGTATACGGCTGTTCTCTCCCCTGTGTACGGACTCTGTATACGGCTGTTCTCTCTCCTGTATACCGGACTCTGTATACGGCTGTTCTCTCTCCTGTATATCGGACTCTGTATACGGCTGTTCTCTCTCCTGTATACCCGACTCTGTATACGGCTGTTCTCTCTCCTGTATACCGGACTCCGTATACGGCTGTTCTCTCTCCTGTATACCGGACTCTGTGTACGGCTGTTCTCTCTCCTGTATACCGGACTCTGTATACGGCTGTTCTCTCTCCTGCGTACGGACTCTGTATACGGCTGTTCTCTCTCCTGTGTACGGACTCTGTATACGGCTGTTCTCTCTCCTGTGTACGGACTCTGTATATGGCTGTTCTCTCTCCTGTATACCGGACTCTGTATACGTCTGTTCTCTCTCCTGTATACCGGACTCTGTATACGGCTGTTCTCTCCCCTGTGTACGGACTCTGTATACGGCTGTTCTCTCTCCTGTGTAAGGACTCTGTATACGGCTGTTCTCTCTCCTGTATACCGGACTCTGTATACGGCTGTTCTCTCTCCTGCGTATGGACTCTGTATACGGCTGTTCTCTCTCCTGTATACCGGACTCTGTATACGGCTGTTCTCTCTCCTGTGTACAGACTCTGTATACGGCTGTTGTCTCTCCTGTATACCGGACTCTGTATACGGCTGTTCTCTCTCCTGTATACCGGACTCTGTATACGGCTGCTCTCTCTCCTGTATACCGGACTCTGTATACGGCTGTTCTCTCTCCTGTGTACGGACTCTGTATACGGCTGTTCTCTCTCCTGTATACCGGACTCTGTATACGGCTGTTCTCTCTCCTGCGTACGGACTCTGTATATGGCTGTTCTCTCTCCTGCGTACGGACTCTGTATACGGCTGTTCTCTCTCCTGCGTACGGACTCTGTATACGGCTGTTCTCTCTCCTGCGTACGGACTCTGTATACGGCTGTTCTCTCTCCTGTATACCGGACTCTGTATACGGCTGTTCTCTCCCCTGTGTACGGACTCTGTATACGGCTGTTCTCTCTCCTGTATACCGGACTCCGTATACGGCTGTTCTCTCTCCTGTATACAGGACTCTGTGTACGGCTGTTTTCTCTCCTGTATACCGGACTCTGTATACGGCTGTTCTCTCTCCTGTGTACGGACTCTGTATACGGCTGTTCTCTCTCCTGTATACCGGACTCTGTGTACGGCTGTTTTCTCTCCTGTATACCGGACTCTGTATACGGCTGTTCTCTCTCCTGCGTACGGACTCTGTATACGGCTGTTCTCTCTCCTGTGCACGGACTCTGTATACGGCTGTTCTCTCTCCTGTGTACGGACTCTGTATATGGCTGTTCTCTCTCCAGTATACCGGACTCTGTATACGTCTGTTCTCTTTCCTGTATACCGGACTCCGTATACGGCTGTTCTCTCTCCTGTATACCGGACTCTGTGTACGGCTGTTCTCTCTCCTGTGTACGGACTCTGTAAACGGCTGTTCTCTCTCCTGTATACCGGACTCTGTATACGGCTGTTCTCTCCCCTGTGTACGGACTCTGTATACGGCTGTTCTCTCTCTTGTGTACGGACTCTGTATACGGCTGTTCTCTCTCCTGTATACCGGACTCTGTATACGGCTGTTCTCTCTCCTGTATACCGGACTCTGTATACGGCTGTTCTCTCTCCTGTATACCGGACTCTGTATACGGCTGTTCTCTCTCCTGTATACCGGACTCTGTATAAGGCTGCTCTCTCTCCTGTATACCGGACTCTGTATACGGCTGTTCTCTCTCCTGCGTACGAACTCTGTGTACGGCTGTTCTCTCTCCTGCGTACGGACTCTGTATACGGCTGTTCTCTCCCCTGTGTACGGACTCTGTATACGGCTGTTCTCTCTCCTGTGTATGGACTCTGTATACGGCTGTTCTCTCCCCTGTGTACGGACTCTGTATACGGCTGTTCTCTCTCCTGTATACCGGACTCTGTATACGGCTGTCCTCTCTCCTGTTTACCGGACTCTGTATACAGCTGTTCTCTCTCCTGTATACCGGACTCTGTATACGGCTGTTCTCTCTCCTGTGTATGGACTCTGTATACGGCTGTTCTCTCTCCTGTATACCGGACTCTGTATACGGCTGTTCTCTCTCCTGTATACCGGACTCTGTATAAGGCTGTACTCTCTCCTGTATACCCGACTCTGTATACGGCTGTTCTCTCTCCTGTGTATGGACTCTGTATACGGCTGTTCTCTCCCCTGTATACCGGACTCTGTATACGGCTGTTCTCTCTCCTGTATACCGGACTCTGTATACGGCTGTTCTCTCTCCTGTATACCGGACTCTGTATACGGCTGTTCTCTCTCCTGTGTACGGACTCTGTATACGGCTGTTCTCTCTCCTGTGTACGGACTCTTTATACGGCTGTTCTCTCTCCTGTGTACGGACTCTGTATACGGCTGTTCTCTCTACTGTATACCGGACTCTGTATACGGCTGTTCTCTCTCCTGTGTATGGACTCTGTATACGGCTGTTCTCTCCCCTGTGTACGGACTCTGTATACGGCTGTTCTCTCTCCTGTGTACGGACTCTGTATACGGCTGTTCTCTCTCCTGTATACCGGACTCTGTATACGTCTGTTCTCTCTCCTGTATAACGGA
Source organism: Phyllobates terribilis (assembly GCF_046119375.1). NCBI lineage: Eukaryota > Metazoa > Chordata > Amphibia > Anura > Dendrobatidae > Phyllobates > Phyllobates terribilis. The sequence continues at coordinate 11,504,841 of NW_027362763.1, read as the reverse complement.
CTCCGTGTACGGCTGTTCTCTCTCCTGTGTACGGACTCTGTATACGGCTGTTCTCTCCCCTGTGTACGAACTCTGTATACGGCTGTTCTCTCTCCTGTGTACGGACTCTGTATACGGCTGTTCTCTCTCTTGTATACCGGACTCTGTATACGTCTGATTTCTCCTGTATACCGGACTCTGTATATCTCTGATTTCTCTCCTGTATACCGGACTCTGTATACGGCTGGTCTCTCTCCTGTATACCGGACTCTGTGTACGGCTGTTCTCTCTCCTGTATACCGGACTTTGTATTCGGCTGTTCTCTCCCCTGTATACTGGACTCTGTATACGGCTGGTCTCTGTCTTGTATACCGGACTCTGTGTACGGCTGTTCTCTCTCCTGTGTACCGGACTCTGTATACGGCTGTTCTCTCTCCTGTATACCGGACTCTGTATACGGCTGTTCTCTCTCCTGTATACCGGACTCTGTATACGGCTGTTCTCTCTACTGTATACCGGACTCTGTATACGGCTGTTCTCTCTCCTGTGTACGGACTCTGTATACGGCTGTTCTCTCCCCTGTGTACGGACTCTGTATACGGCTGTTCTCTCTCCTGTGTACGGACTCTGTATACGGCTGTTCTCTCTCCTGTATACCGGACTCTGTATACGTCTGTTCTCTCTCCTGTATAACGGACTCCGTGTACGGCTGTTCTCTCTCCTGTATACCGGACTCTGTGTATGGCTGTTCTCTCTCCTGTGTACGGACTCTGTATACGGCTGTTCTCTCTCCTGTATACCGGACTCTGTATACGGCTGTTCTCTCCCCTGTGTACGGACTCTGTATACGGCTGTTCTCTCTCCTGTATACCGGACTCTGTATACGGCTGTTCTCTCTCCTGTATATCGGACTCTGTATACGGCTGTTCTCTCTCCTGTATACCCGACTCTGTATACGGCTGTTCTCTCTCCTGTATACCGGACTCCGTATACGGCTGTTCTCTCTCCTGTATACCGGACTCTGTGTACGGCTGTTCTCTCTCCTGTATACCGGACTCTGTATACGGCTGTTCTCTCTCCTGCGTACGGACTCTGTATACGGCTGTTCTCTCTCCTGTGTACGGACTCTGTATACGGCTGTTCTCTCTCCTGTGTACGGACTCTGTATATGGCTGTTCTCTCTCCTGTATACCGGACTCTGTATACGTCTGTTCTCTCTCCTGTATACCGGACTCTGTATACGGCTGTTCTCTCCCCTGTGTACGGACTCTGTATACGGCTGTTCTCTCTCCTGTGTAAGGACTCTGTATACGGCTGTTCTCTCTCCTGTATACCGGACTCTGTATACGGCTGTTCTCTCTCCTGCGTATGGACTCTGTATACGGCTGTTCTCTCTCCTGTATACCGGACTCTGTATACGGCTGTTCTCTCTCCTGTGTACAGACTCTGTATACGGCTGTTGTCTCTCCTGTATACCGGACTCTGTATACGGCTGTTCTCTCTCCTGTATACCGGACTCTGTATACGGCTGCTCTCTCTCCTGTATACCGGACTCTGTATACGGCTGTTCTCTCTCCTGTGTACGGACTCTGTATACGGCTGTTCTCTCTCCTGTATACCGGACTCTGTATACGGCTGTTCTCTCTCCTGCGTACGGACTCTGTATATGGCTGTTCTCTCTCCTGCGTACGGACTCTGTATACGGCTGTTCTCTCTCCTGCGTACGGACTCTGTATACGGCTGTTCTCTCTCCTGCGTACGGACTCTGTATACGGCTGTTCTCTCTCCTGTATACCGGACTCTGTATACGGCTGTTCTCTCCCCTGTGTACGGACTCTGTATACGGCTGTTCTCTCTCCTGTATACCGGACTCCGTATACGGCTGTTCTCTCTCCTGTATACAGGACTCTGTGTACGGCTGTTTTCTCTCCTGTATACCGGACTCTGTATACGGCTGTTCTCTCTCCTGTGTACGGACTCTGTATACGGCTGTTCTCTCTCCTGTATACCGGACTCTGTGTATGGCTGTTCTCTCTCCTGTATACCGGACTCTGTATATGGCTGTTCTCTCTCCTGTATACCGGACTCTGTATACGGCTGTTCTCTCTCCTGTCTACGGACTCTGTATACGGCTGTTCTCTCTCCTGTATACCGGACTCTATATACGGCTGTTCTCTCTCCTGTGTACGGACTCTGTATACGGCTGTTCTCTCTCCTGTATACCGGACTCTGTATACCTGATTTCTCCTGTATACCGGACTCTGTATATCTCTGATTTCTCTCCTGTAAACCGGACTTTGTATTCGGCTGTTCTCTCCCCTGTATACTGGACTCGGTATACGGCTGTTCTCTGTCTTGTATACCGGACTCTGTATACTGCTGTTCTCTCTCCTGTATTCCGGACTCTGTATACGGCTGTTCTTTCCCCTGTATACTGGACTCTGTATACGGCTGTTCTCTCCCCTGTATACTGGACTCTGTATACGGCTGTTCTCTGTCCTGTATACCGGACTCTGTATACGGCTGTTCTCTCTCCTGTGTACGGACTCTGTATACGGCTGTTCTCTCTCCTGTGTACGGACTCTGTATACGGCTGTTCTCCCTCCTGTATACTGAACTCTGTATACGGCTGTTCTCTCTCCTGTGTACGGACTCTGTATACGACTGTTCTCTCTCCTGTATACCGGACTCTGTATACCTCTGATTTCTCCTGTATACCGGACTCTGTATATCTCTGATTTCTCTCCTGTATACCGGACTCTGTATACGGCTGGTCTCTCTCCTGTATACCGGACTCTGTGTACGGCTGTTCTCTCTCCTGTATACCGGACTTTGTATTCGGCTGTTCTCTCCCCTGTATACTGGACTCGGTATACGGCTGTTCTCTGTCTTGTATACCGGACTCTGTATACGGCTGTTCTCTCTCCTGTATACCGGACTCTGTATACGGCTGTTCTTTCCCCTGTATACGGCTGTTCTCTCCCCTGTATACTGGACTCTGTATACGGCTGTTCTCTCTCCTGTATACCGGACTCTGTATACGGCTGTTCTCTCTCCTGTATACCGGACTCTGTATACGGCTGTTCTCTCTACTGTATACCGGACTCTGTATACGGCTGTTCTCTCTCCTGTGTACGGACTCTGTATACGGCTGTTCTCTCTCCTGTGTACGGACTCTGTATACGGCTGTTCTCTCTCCTGTGTACGGACTCTGTATACGGCTGTTCTCTCTCCTGTGTACGGACTCTGTATACGGCTGTTCTCTCTCCTGTATACCGGACTCTGTATACGTCTGTTCTCTCTCCTGTATACCGGACTCCGTATACGGCTGTTCTCTCTCCTGTATACCGGACTCTGTATAAGGCTGTTCTATGTCCTGTGTACGGACTCTGTAAACGGCTGTTCTCTCTCCTGTATACCAGACTCTGTATACGGCTGTTCTGTCTCCTGTATACCGGACTCTGTATACAGCTGTTCTCTCTCCTGTATACCGGACTCTGTATACGGCTGTTCTCTCTCCTGTATACCGGACTCTGTATACGGCTGTTCTCTCCCCTGTGTACGGTCTCTGTATACGGCTGTTCACTCTCCTGTATACCGGACTCTGTATACGGCTGTTCTCTCTCCTGTATACCGGACTCTGTATACGGCTGCTCTGTCTCCTGTATACCAGACTCTGTATACAGCTGTTCTCTCTCCTGTATACCGGACTCTGTGTACGGCTGTTCTCTCTCCTGTATACCGAACTCTGTATACGGCTGTTCTCTCTCCTGTGTACGGACTCTGTATACGGCTGTTCTCTCTCCTGTGTACGGACTCTGTATACGGCTGTTCTCTCTCCTGTATACCGGACTCTGTATATGGCTGTTCTCTCTCCTGTATACCGGACTCTGTATATGGCTGTTCTCTCTCCTGTATACCGGACTCTGTATACGGCTGTTCTCTCTCCTGTATACCGGACTCTGTATACGGCTGTTCTCTCTCCTGTATACCGGACTCTGTATACGGCTGTTCTCTCTCCTGTATATCGGACTCTGTATACGGCTGTTCTCTCTCCTGTATACCGGACTCTGTATACCTCTGATTTCTCTCCTGCATATCGGACTCTGTATACCTCTGATTTCTCTCCTGTACACCGGACTCTGTATACCTCTGATTTCTCTCCTGTATATTGGACTCTGTATACCTCTGATTTCTTTCCTGTATACCTCTGATTTCTCTCCTGTATACCGGACTCTTTATACCTCTGATTTCTCTCCTGTATACCGGACTCTGTATACCTTTGATTTCTTTCCTGTATACCTCTGATTTCTCTCCTGTATACCGGACTCTTTATACCTCTGATTTCTCTCCTGTATACCGGACTCTGTATACCTCTGATTTCTTTCCTGTATACCTCTGATTTCTCTCCTGTATACCGGACTCTGTATACCTCTGATTTGTCTCCCGTATACTTCTGTCCGCGGCGGACCTTACTTCTATGTTACCGTAGAGTTTTGCCTTTCTGGTCTTACTATCAGACACATATAATCTGATAGGCAGAAGCCGATCTGTGACCCCCTGGTGTCCCCGCCCCGGTGTGCGGTTCCTTTCTTCGGCCCCATATCTTATTATATTTAACGGACTGCACGTGTAATAACAATACTCGGGAACGTCCCAATAAGCTTCTATCGGGGGGGGGGGGCAGGAGACCCCCATCCCCAGTGTGGGGCCCAGCGCTCCTTTCGGAGGGCCAGAGACCCCCATCCCCAGCGTGGGGCCCAGCGCTCCTTTCGGGGGGCCTGAGACCCCCATCCCCAGCGTGGGGCCCTGCGCTCCTTTCGGGGGGCCTGAGACCCCCATCCCCAGCATGGGGCCCAGCGCTCCTTTCGGGGGGCCTGAGACCCCCATCCCCAGCGTGGGGCCCTGCGCTCCTTTCGGGGGGCCTGAGACCCCCATCCCCAGCGTGGGGCCCAGCGCTCCCACAGGAGCTCGTTGTAATCTCCAATTCTTAAGGAGGTGGACTGTGCCGCCTACAAGGCCCCGGTCACCGGCCGCGCTCCCAGGACGACACCGGTCACCAGTACTAAACACTTATCAGAAACCCCAGCGCCATCACCTCACAACTATAGAGATGGCGCAACCAAACCAATCTCTCCTCATGGACCTGGACCATGAGAGCGCAGAGACCCCAACACTTCTGCCATTGGTGGGGACCATGGCCCCTGTGTAATGGCCTCCTGAGGGTGGGGAGACCCCTGTGACTGGGGAGAGGGGAGGTCTCAGTCATTGTCAGGTACACCGGTCTCCATGGCAACCATCAGGCAATCCTTCTCCAGAGAACACAACTGCGACCTCCCAGTCCTAGCAGCCGCCCGCCGCAATGCACGCCGGGACATGGAGTCCTGAAGAAAGGAGAATACACTGAAGAGAAAGAGAGAAAACTACAATGAAATCTGACCAATCACATGCGCCCTTTGCGGACAGCCTACCCTGCTGCCTGAATTCCCGCTTATTGATTGGCGCATCACATGTCATTGCGCGCTGAGCTCCCGCCCTCCTGTGTCTCCAGTATCCCAAGCTGCTGTGAGAGGCGCACGGAGAGGAGCCCAACCCTGAGCCAGAAGCATCATCAGCAGCAGCAGCCGCAGCAGCCGCAGCAGCCGCAGCAGCAGCAGCCGCAGCCGCAGCAGCCTGCCACAGCCGGAGCCCGAGCAGGTGAGCGACCGCCGCCCGCACAGGACGGAGCAGTGCCCCGCAACGGCGCCGTGCGGGAGGACACCTGCACCCACAGCCATACAGCACCCCAATCCACACATCCCCCCATAACTCCATCACCCCCCCCCATAACTGCATCACACCCCCCGTACCTGCACCCCCAGCCCTACATCACATCCCCCATAACTGAATCACACCCCCCATACCTGCACCCCCAGCCCTACATCACATCCCCCATAACTGCATCACACCCCCCATAACTGCACCACCAGCCCTACATCACATCCCCCATAACTGAATCACACCCCCCATACCTGCACCCCCAGCCCTACATCACATCCCCCATAACTGCATCACACCCCCATACCTGCACCCCCAGCCCTACATCACATCCCCCATAACTGCATCACACCCCCATACCTGCACCACCAGCCCTACATCACATCCCCCATAACTGAATCACACCCCCCATACCTGCACCCCCAGCCCTACATCACATCCCCCATAACTGCATCACACCCCCATACCTGCACCACCAGCCCTACATCACATCCCCCATAACTGAATCACACCCCCCATACCTGCACCCCCAGCCCTACATCACATCCCCCATAACTGCATCACACCCCCCATAACTGCACCACCAGCCCTACATCACATCCCCCCATAACTGCATCACACCCCCCATAACTGCACCCCCAGCCCTACATCACATCCCCCATAACTGAATCACACCCCCCATACCTGCACCCCCAGCCCTACATCACATCCCCCATAACTGCATCACACCCCCCATAACTGCACCACCAGCCCTACATCACATCCCCCATAACTGAATCACACCCCCCATAACTGCACCACCAGCCCTACATCACATCCCCCATAACTGAATCACACCCCCTATACCTGCACCACCAGCCCTACATCACATCCCCCATAACTGAATCACACCCCCTATACCTGCACCACCAGCCCTACATCACATCCCCCATAACTGAATCACACCCCCCATACCTGCACCCCCAGCCCTACATCACATCCCCCATAACTGCATCCCACCCCCCATACCTGCACCCCCAGCCCTACATCACATCCCCCATAACTGCATCACACCCCCCATAACTGCACCACCAGCCCTACATCACATCCCCCATAACTGAATCACACCCCCCATACCTGCACCCCCAGCCCTACATCACATCCCCCATAACTGCATCCCACCCCCCATACCTGCACCCCCAGCCCTACATCACATCCCCCATAACTGCATCCCACCCCCCATACCTGCACCCCCAGCCCTACATCACATCCCCCATAACTGCATCACACCCCCCATAACTGCACCACCAGCCCTACATCACATCCCCCATAACTGAATCACACCCCCCATACCTGCACCCCCAGCCCTACATCACATCCCCCATAACTGCATCCCACCCCCCATACCTGCACCCCCAGCCCTACATCACATCCCCATAACTGCATCACACCCCCCATAACTGCACCACCAGCCCTACATCACATCCCCCATAACTGAATCACACCCCCCATACCTGCACCCCCAGCCCTACATCACATCCCCCATAACTGCACCCCCAGCCCTACATCACATCCCCCATAACTGCATCACACCTCCCATACCTGCACACCCAGCCCTACATCACATCCCCCATAACTGCATCACACACCCCATAACTGCACCACCAGCCCTACATCACATCCCCCCATAACTGCATCACACCCCCCATAACTGCTCCACCAGCCCTACATCACATCCCCCCATAACTGCATCACACCCCCAGCCCTACATCACATCCCCCATAACTGCACCTACATCCCCCCAGATCTGCACCCACATCCCCCCAGATCTGCATCACATCCCCCATAACTGCACCCACACCCCCCCAGATCTGCATCACACCCCCATAACTGCACCACCAGCCCTACATCACATCCCCCATAACTGCATCACACCCCCCATACCTGCACCCCCAGCCCCACATCACATCCCCCCATAACTGCATCACACCCCCCATACCTGCACCCCCTGCCCTACATCACATCCCTCATAACTGCACCCACATCCCCCAAGACCTTCATCACATCCCCCCATAACTGCATCACACCCCTATACCTGCATCCCCAGCCCTACATCACATCCCCCCATAACTGCATCACACACCCCATACCTGCACCCCCAGCCCCACATCACATCCCCCCATAACTGCATCACACCCCCCATACCTGCACCCCCAGCCCTACATCACATCCACCCATACCTGCACACCAAGCCCTACATCACATCCCCCATAACTGCACCCACATCCCCCAAGACCTTCATCACACCCCCCATAGCGGCATCACACCCCCCATAACTGCACCACCAGTCCTACATCACATCCCCCCATAACTGCACCCACACCCCCCACAGACCTGCATCACACCCCCCCATAACTGCACCCCAGACCCACATCACCCCATAGCTGTATTATACTCCAGAGCTGCACTCCCTATTCTGCTGGTGCAGTCACTGTGTACATACATTACATTACTGACCCTGAGTTACATCCTGTATTATACTCCAGAGCTGCACTCACTATTCTGCTGGTGCAGTCACTGTGTACATACATTACATTACTGATCCTGAGTTACATCCTGTATTATACTCCAGAGCTGCACTCACTGTTCTGCTGGTGCAATCACTGTGTACATATATTACATTACTGATCCTGAGTTACATCCTGTATTATACTCCAGAGCTGCACTCACTGTTCTGCTGGTGCAATCACTGTGTACATATATTACATTACTGATCCTGAGTTACATCCTGTATTATACCCCAGAGCTGCACTCACTATTCTGCTGGTGGAGTCACTGTGTACATACATTACTGATCCTGAGTTACATCCTGTAATATACTCCAGAGCTGCACTCACTATTCTGCTGGTGCAGTCACTGTGTACATACATTACATTACTGATCCTGAGTTACATCCTGTATTATACTCCAGAGCTGGACTCACTATTCTGCTGGTGCAGTCACTGTGTACATACATTACATTACTGATCCTGAGTTACCTCCTGTATTATACTCCAGAGCTGCACTCTCTATTCTGCTGGTGCAGTCACTGTGTACATACATTACATTACTGATCCTGAGTTACATCCTGTACTATACTCCAGAGCTGCACTCACTATTCTGCTGGTGCAGTCACTGTGTACGTATATTACATTACTGATCCTGAGTTACATCCTGTATTATACTCCAGAGCTGCACTCACTATTCTGCTGGTGCAGTCACTGTGTACATACATTACATTACTGATCCTGAGTTACCTCCTGTATTATACTCCAGAGCTGCACTCACTATTCTGCTGGTGCAGTCACTGTGTACATACATTACATTACTGATCCTGAGTTACATCCTGTATTATACTCCAGAGCTGCACTCACTATTCTGCTGGTGCAGTCACTGTGTACATACATTACATTACTGATCCTGAGTTACATCCTGTATTATACTCCAGAGCTGCACTCACTATTCTGCTGGTGCAGTCACTGTGTACATATATTACATTACCGATCCTGAGTTACCTCCTGTATTATACTCCAGAGCTGCACTCACTATTCTGCTGGTGCAGTCACTGTGTACATACATTACATTACTGATCCTGAGTTACATCCTGTATTATACTCCAGAGCTGCACTCACTATTCTGCTGGTGCAGTCACTGTGTACATATATTACATTACTGATCCTGAGTTACCTCCTGTATTATACTCCAGAGCTGCGCTCACTATTCTGCTGGTGCAATCACTGTGTACATACATTACATTACTGATCCTGAGTTACATCCTGTATTATACTCCAGAGCTGCGCTCACTATTCTGCTGGTGCAATCACTGTGTACATATATTACATTACTGATCCTGAGTTACATCCTGTATTATACTCCAGAGCTGCACTCACTGTTCTGCTGGTGCAATCACTGTGTACATATATTACATTACTGATCCTGAGTTACATCCTGTATTATACTCCAGAGCTGCACTCACTGTTCTGCTGGTGCAATCACTGTGTACATATATTACATTACTGATCCTGAGTTACATCCTGTATTATACCCCAGAGCTGCACTCACTATTCTGCTGGTGGAGTCACTGTGTACATACATTACTGATCCTGAGTTACATCCTGTAATATACTCCAGAGCTGCACTCACTATTCTGCTGGTGCAGTCACTGTGTACATACATTACATTACTGATCCTGAGTTACATCCTGTATTATACTCCAGAGCTGGACTCACTATTCTGCTGGTGCAGTCACTGTGTACATACATTACATTACTGATCCTGAGTTACCTCCTGTATTATACTCCAGAGCTGCACTCTCTATTCTGCTGGTGCAGTCACTGTGTACATACATTACATTACTGATCCTGAGTTACATCCTGTATTATACTCCAGAGCTGCACTCACTATTCTGCTGGTGCAGTCACTGTGTACGTATATTACATTACTGATCCTGAGTTACATCCTGTATTATACTCCAGAGCTGCACTCACTATTCTGCTGGTGCAGTCACTGTGTACATACATTACATTACTGATCCTGAGTTACCTCCTGTATTATACTCCAGAGCTGCACTCACTATTCTGCTGGTGCAGTCACTGTGTACATACATTACATTACTGATCCTGAGTTACATCCTGTATTATACTCCAGAGCTGCACTCACTATTCTGCTGGTGCAGTCACTGTGTACATACATTACATTACTGATCCTGAGTTACATCCTGTATTATACTCCAGAGCTGCACTCACTATTCTGCTGGTGCAGTCACTGTGTACATATATTACATTACCGATCCTGAGTTACCTCCTGTATTATACTCCAGAGCTGCACTCACTATTCTGCTGGTGCAGTCACTGTGTACATACATTACATTACTGATCCTGAGTTACATCCTGTATTATACTCCAGAGCTGCACTCACTATTCTGCTGGTGCAGTCACTGTGTACATATATTACATTACTGATCCTGAGTTACCTCCTGTATTATACTCCAGAGCTGCACTCACTATTCTGCTGGTGCAATCACTGTGTACATACATTACATTACTGATCCTGAGTTGCCTCCTGTATTATACTCCAGAGCTGCACTCACTATTCTGCTGGTGCAATCACTGTGTACATACTTTACATTACTGATCCTGAGTTACCTCCTGTATTATACTCCAGAGCTGGGCTCACTATTCTGCTGGTGCAGTCACTGTGTACATTACATTACTGATCCTGAGTTACATCCTGTATTATACTCCAGAGCTGCACTCACTATTCTGCTAGTTCAGTCACTGTGTACATACATTACATTACTGATCCTGAGTTACATTCTGTATTATACTCCAGAGCTGCACTCACTATTCTGCTGGTGCAGTGAGTGTGTACATACATTACATTACTGATCCTGAGTTACATCCTGTATTATACTCCAGAGCTGCACTCACTGTTCTGCTGGTGCAGTCACTGTGTACATACATTACATTACTGATCCTGAGTTACCTCCTGTATTATACTCCAGAGCTGCACTCACTATTCTGCTGGTGCAATCACTGTGTACATACATTACATTACTGATCCTGAGTTACCTCCTGTATTATACTCCAGAGCTGGGCTCACTATTCTGCTGGTGCAGTCACTGTGTACATACATTACTGATCCTGAGTTACATCCTGTATTATACTCCAGAGCTGCACTCACTATTCTGCTGGTGGAGTCACTGTGTACATACATTACATTACTGATCCTGAGTTACCTCCTCTATTATACTCCAGAGCTGCACTCACTATTCTGCTGGTGCAGTCACTGTGTACATACATTACATTACTGATCCTGAGTTACATCCTGTATTATACCCCAGAACTGCACTCACTGTGTACATACATTACATTACTGATCCTGAGTTACATCCTGTATTATACTCCAGAGCTGCACTCACTATTCTGCTGGTGCAATCACTGTGTACATACATTACATTACTGATCCTGAGTTACCTCCTGTATTATACTCCAGAGCTGGGCTCACTATTCTGCTGGTGCAGTCACTGTGTACATTACATTACTGATCCTGAGTTACATCCTGTATTATACTCCAGAGCTGCACTCACTATTCTGCTAGTTCAGTCACTGTGTACATACATTACATTACTGATCCTGAGTTACATCCTGTATTATACTCCAGAGCTGCGCTCACTATTCTGCTGGTGCAATCACTGTGTACATATATTACATTACTGATCCTGAGTTACATCCTGTATTATACTCCAGAGCTGCACTCACTGTTCTGCTGGTGCAATCACTGTGTACATATATTACATTACTGATCCTGAGTTACATCCTGTATTATACTCCAGAGCTGCACTCACTGTTCTGCTGGTGCAATCACTGTGTACATATATTACATTACTGATCCTGAGTTACATCCTGTATTATACCCCAGAGCTGCACTCACTATTCTGCTGGTGGAGTCACTGTGTACATACATTACTGATCCTGAGTTACATCCTGTAATATACTCCAGAGCTGCACTCACTATTCTGCTGGTGCAGTCACTGTGTACATACATTACATTACTGATCCTGAGTTACATCCTGTATTATACTCCAGAGCTGGACTCACTATTCTGCTGGTGCAGTCACTGTGTACATACATTACATTACTGATCCTGAGTTACCTCCTGTATTATACTCCAGAGCTGCACTCTCTATTCTGCTGGTGCAGTCACTGTGTACATACATTACATTACTGATCCTGAGTTACATCCTGTATTATACTCCAGAGCTGCACTCACTATTCTGCTGGTGCAGTCACTGTGTACGTATATTACATTACTGATCCTGAGTTACATCCTGTATTATACTCCAGAGCTGCACTCACTATTCTGCTGGTGCAGTCACTGTGTACATACATTACATTACTGATCCTGAGTTACCTCCTGTATTATACTCCAGAGCTGCACTCACTATTCTGCTGGTGCAGTCACTGTGTACATACATTACATTACTGATCCTGAGTTACATCCTGTATTATACTCCAGAGCTGCACTCACTATTCTGCTGGTGCAGTCACTGTGTACATACATTACATTACTGATCCTGAGTTACATCCTGTATTATACTCCAGAGCTGCACTCACTATTCTGCTGGTGCAGTCACTGTGTACATATATTACATTACCGATCCTGAGTTACCTCCTGTATTATACTCCAGAGCTGCACTCACTATTCTGCTGGTGCAGTCACTGTGTACATACATTACATTACTGATCCTGAGTTACATCCTGTATTATACTCCAGAGCTGCACTCACTATTCTGCTGGTGCAGTCACTGTGTACATATATTACATTACTGATCCTGAGTTACCTCCTGTATTATACTCCAGAGCTGCACTCACTATTCTGCTGGTGCAATCACTGTGTACATACATTACATTACTGATCCTGAGTTGCCTCCTGTATTATACTCCAGAGCTGCACTCACTATTCTGCTGGTGCAATCACTGTGTACATACTTTACATTACTGATCCTGAGTTACCTCCTGTATTATACTCCAGAGCTGGGCTCACTATTCTGCTGGTGCAGTCACTGTGTACATTACATTACTGATCCTGAGTTACATCCTGTATTATACTCCAGAGCTGCACTCACTATTCTGCTAGTTCAGTCACTGTGTACATACATTACATTACTGATCCTGAGTTACATTCTGTATTATACTCCAGAGCTGCACTCACTATTCTGCTGGTGCAGTGAGTGTGTACATACATTACATTACTGATCCTGAGTTACATCCTGTATTATACTCCAGAGCTGCACTCACTGTTCTGCTGGTGCAGTCACTGTGTACATACATTACATTACTGATCCTGAGTTACCTCCTGTATTATACTCCAGAGCTGCACTCACTATTCTGCTGGTGCAATCACTGTGTACATACATTACATTACTGATCCCGAGTTACCTCCTGTATTATACTCCAGAGCTGGGCTCACTATTCTGCTGGTGCAGTCACTGTGTACATACATTACTGATCCTGAGTTACATCCTGTATTATACTCCAGAGCTGCACTCACTATTCTGCTGGTGGAGTCACTGTGTACATACATTACATTACTGATCCTGAGTTACCTCCTCTATTATACTCCAGAGCTGCACTCACTATTCTGCTGGTGCAATCACTGTGTACATACATTACATTACTGATCCTGAGTTACCTCCTGTATTATACTCCAGAGCTGCACTCACTATTCTGCTGGTGCAATCACTGTGTACATACATTACATTACTGATCCTGAGTTACCTCCTGTATTATACTCCAGAGCTGGGCTCACTATTCTGCTGGTGCAGTCACTGTGTACATTACATTACTGATCCTGAGTTACATCCTGTATTATACTCCAGAGCTGCACTCACTATTCTGCTAGTTCAGTCACTGTGTACATACATTACATTACTGATCCTGAGTTACATCCTGTATTATACTCCAGAGCTGCACTCACTATTCTGCTGGTGCAATCACTGTGTACATACATTACATTACTGATCCTGAGTTACCTCCTGTATTATACTCCAGAGCTGGGCTCACTATTCTGCTGGTGCAGTCACTGTGTACATTACATTACTGATCCTGAGTTACATCCTGTATTATACTCCAGAGCTGCACTCACTATTCTGCTAGTTCAGTCACTGTGTACATACATTACATTACTGATCCTGAGTTACATCCTGTATTATACTCCAGAGCTGCACTCACTATTCTGCTGGTGCAGTGAGTGTGTACATACATTACATTACTGATCCTGAGTTACATCCTGTATTATACTCCAGAGCTGCACTCACTGTTCTGCTGGTGCAGTCACTGTGTACATACATTACATTACTGATCCTGAGTTACCTCCTGTATTATACTCCAGAGCTGCACTCACTATTCTGCTGGTGCAGTCACTGTGTACATACATTACATTACTGATCCTGAGTTACCTCCTGTATTATACTCCAGAGCTGCACTCACTATTCTGCTGGTGCAATCACTGTGTACATACATTACATTACTGATCCTGAGTTACCTCCTGTATTATACTCCAGAGCTGGGCTCACTATTCTGCTGGTGCAGTCACTGTGTACATTACATTACTGATCCTGAGTTACATCCTGTATTGTACTCCAGAGCTGCACTCACTATTCTGCTGGTGGAGTCACTGTGTACATACATTACATTACTGATCCTGAGTTACCTCCTCTATTATACTCCAGAGCTGCACTCACTATTCTGCTGGTGCAGTCACTGTGTACATACATTACATTACTGATCCTGAGTTACATCCTGTATTATACCCCAGAGCTGCACTCACTGTGTACATACATTACATTACTGATCCTGAGTTACATCCTGTATTATACTCCAGAGCTGCACTCACTATTCTGCTGGTGCAGACACTGTGTACATACATTACATTACTGATCCTGAGTTACATCCTGTATTATACTCCAGAGCTGCACTCACTATTCTGCTGGTGCAGTCACTGTGTACATACATTACATTACTGATCCTGAGTTACCTCCTGTATTATACTCCAGAGCTGCACTCACTATTCTGCTGGTGCAGTCACTGTGTACATACATTACATTACTGATCCTCAGTTACATCCTGTATTCTACTCCAGAGCTGCACTCACTATTCTGCTGGTGCAGTCACTGTGTACATACATTACATTACTGATCCTGAGTTACCTCCTGTATTATACTCCAGAGCTGCACTCACTATTCTGCTGGTGCAGTCACTGTGTACATACATTACATTACTGATCCTGAGTTACATCCTGTATTATACTCCAGAGCAGCACTCACTATTCTGCTGGTGCAGTCACTGTGTACATACATTACATTACTGATCCTGAGTTACATCCTGTATTATCATCCAGAGCTGCACTCACTATTCTGCTGGTGCAGTCACTGTGTACATACATTACATTACTGATCCTGAGTTACATCCTGTATTATACTCCAGAGCTGCACTCTCTATTCTGCTGGTGCAGTCACTGTGTACATACATTACATTACCGATCCTGAGTTACATCCTGTATTATACCCAAGAGCTGCACTCACTATTCTGCTGGTGCAGTCACTGTGTACATAAATTACATTACTGATCCTGAGTTACCTCCTGTATTATACTCCAGAGCTGCACTCACTATTCTGCTGGTGCAGTCACTGTGTACATACATTACATTACTGATCCTGAGTTACATCCTGTATTATACTCCAGAGCTGCACTCTCTATTCTGCTGGTGCAGTCACTGTGTACATACATTACATTACTGATCCTGAGTTACATCCTGTATTATACTCCAGAGCTGCACTCTCTATTCTGCTGGTGCAGTCACTGTGTACATACATTACATTACTGATCCTGAGTTACATCCTGTATTATACCCCAGAGCTGCACTCACTATTCTGCTGGTGCAGTCACTGTGTACATACATTACATTACTGATCCTGAGTTACATCCTGTATTATACTCCAGAGCTGCACTCACTATTCTGCTGGTGCAGACACTGTGTACATGCATTACATTACTGATCCTGAGTTACATCCTGTATTATACTCCAGAGCTGCACTCTCTATTCTGCTGGTGCAGTCACTGTGTACATACATTACATTACTGATCCTGAGTTACCTCCTGTATTATACTCCAGAGCTGCACTCACTATTCTGCTGGTGCAGTCACTGTGTACATACATTACTGATCCTGAGTTACCTCCTGTATTATACTCCAGAGCTGCACTCACTGTTCTGCTGGTGCAGTCAATGTGTACATACATTATATTACTGATCCTGAGTTACATCCTGTATTATACTCCAGAGCTGCACTCGCTATTCTGCTGGTGCAATCACTGTGTACATACATTACATTACTGATCCTGAGTTACATCCTGTATTATACTCCAGATCTGCACTCACTATTCTGCTGGTGCAGTCACTGTGTACATACATTACTGATCCTGAGTTACATCCTGTATTATACTCCAGAGCTGCACTCACTATTCTGCTGGTGCAGTCACTGTGTACATACATTACATTACTGATCCTGAGTTACCTCCTGTATTATACTCCAGATCTGCACTCACTATTCTGCTGGTGCAGTCACTGTGTACATACATTACTGATCCTGAGTTACATCCTGTATTATACTCCAGAGCTGCACTCACTATTCTGCTGGTGCAGTCACTGTGTACATACATTACATTACTGATCCTGAGTTACATCCTGTATTATACTCCAGAGCTGCATTCACTATTCTGCTGGTGCAATCACTGTGTACATACATTACATTACTGATCCTGAGTTACCTCCTGTATTATACTCCAGAGCTGCACTCACTATTCTGCTGGTGCAGTCACTGTGTACATTACATTACTGATCCTGAGTTACATCCTGTATTATACTCCAGAGCTGCACTCACTATTCTGCTAGTTCAGTCACTGTGTACATACATTACATTACTGATCCTGAGTTACATCCTGTATTATACTCCAGAGCTGCACTCACTATTCTGCTGGTGCAGTGAGTGTGTACATACATTACATTACTGATCCTGAGTTTAAACCCTGTATTATACTCCAGAGCTGCACTCACTGTTCTGCTGGTGCAGTCACTGTGTACATACATTACATTACTGATCCTGAGTTACCTCCTGTATTATACTCCAGAGCTGCACTCACTATTCTGCTGGTGCAATCACTGTGTACATACATTACATTACTGATCCTGAGTTACATCCTGTATTATACTCCAGAGCTGCACTCACTATTCTGCTGGTGCAGTCACTGTGTACATTACATTACTGATCCTGAGTTACATCCTGTATTATACTCCAGAGCTGCACTCACTATTCTGCTAGTTCAGTCACTGTGTACATACATTACATTACTGATCCTGAGTTACATCCTGTATTATACTCCAGAGCTGCACTCACTATTCTGCTGGTGCAGTGAGTGTGTACATACATTACATTACTGATCCTGAGTTTAAACCCTGTATTATACTCCAGAGCTGCACTCACTGTTCTGCTGGTGCAGTCACTGTGTACATACATTACATTACTGATCCTGAGTTACCTCCTGTATTATACTCCAGAGCTGCACTCACTATTCTGCTGGTGCAATCACTGTGTACATACATTACATTACTGATCCTGAGTTACCTCCTGTATTATACTCCAGAGCTGGGCTCACTATTCTGCTGGTGCAGTCACTGTGTACATTACATTACTGATCCTGAGTTACATCCTGTATTATACTCCAGAGCTGCACTCACTATTTTGCTGGTGGAGTCACTGTGTACATAGATTACATTACTGATCCTGAGTTACCTCCTCTATTATACTCCAGAGCTGCACTCACTATTCTGCTGGTGCAGTCACTGTGTACATACATTACATTACTGATCCTGAGTTACCTCCTGTATTATACTCCAGAGCTGCACTCACTATTCTGCTGGTGCAGTCACTGTGTACATACATTACATTACTGATCCTGAGTTACATCCTGTATTATACTCCAGAGCTGCACTCTCTATTCTGCTGGTGCAGTCACTGTGTACATACATTACATTACTGATCCTGAGTTACATCCTGTATTATACCCAAGAGCTGCACTCACTATTCTGCTGGTGCAGTCACTGTGTACATACATTACATTACTGATCCTGAGTTACCTCCTGTATTACACTCCAGAGCTGCACTCACTATTCTGCTGGTGCAGTCACTGTGTACATACATTACATTACTGATCCTGAGTTACATCCTGTATTATACTCCAGAGCTGCACTCTCTATTCTGCTGGTGCAGTCACTGTGTACATACATTACATTACTGATCCTGAGTTACCTCCTGTATTATACTCCAGAGCTGCACTCACTATTCTGCTGGTGCAGTCACTGTGTACATACATTACTGATCCTGAGTTACCTCCTGTATTATACTCCAGAGCTGCACTCACTGTTCTGCTGGTGCAGTCAATGTGTACATACATTATATTACTGATCCTGAGTTACATCCTGTATTATACTCCAGAGCTGCACTCGCTATTCTGCTGGTGCAATCACTGTGTACATACATTACATTACTGATCCTGAGTTACATCCTATATTATACTCCAGATCTGCACTCACTATTCTGCTGGTGCAGTCACTGTGTACATACAATACATTACTGATCCTGAGTTACATCCTGTATTATACTCCAGAGCTGCACTCACTATTCTGCTGGTGCAGTCACTGTGTACATACAATACATTACTGATCCTGAGTTACATCCTGTATTATACTCCAGAGCTGCACTCACTATTCTGCTGGTGCAGTCACTGTGTACATACATTACATTACTGATCCTGAGTTACCTCCTGTATTATACTCCAGAGCTGGGCTCACTATTCTGCTGGTGCAGTCACTGTGTACATTACATTACTGATCCTGAGTTACATCCTGTATTATACTCCAGAGCTGCACTCACTATTCTGCTACTTCAGTCACTGTGTACATACATTACATTACTGATCCTGAGTTACATCCTGTATTATACTCCAGAGCTGCACTCACTATTCTGCTGGTGCAGTCACTGTGTACATACATTACATTACTGATCCTGAGTTACCTCCTGTATTATACTCCAGAGCTGCACTCACTATTCTGCTGGTGCAATCACTGTGTACATACATTACATTACTGATCCTGAGTTACCTCCTGTATTATACTCCAGAGCTGGGCTCACTATTCTGCTGGTGCAGTCACTGTGTACATTACATTACTGATCCTGAGTTACCTCCTGTATTATACTCCAGAGCTGCACTCACTATTCTGCTGGTGGAGTCACTGTGTACATACATTATATTACTGATCCTGAGTTACCTCCTCTATTATACTCCAGAGCTGCACTCATTATTCTGCTGGTGCAGTCACTGTGTACATACATTACATTACTGATCCTGAGTTAAATCCTGTATTATACCCCAGAGCTGCACTCACTGTGTACATACATTACATTACTGATCCTGAGTTACATCCTGTATTATACTCCAGAGCTGCACTCACTATTCTGCTGGTGCAGACACTGTGTACATACATTACATTACTGATCCTGAGTTACCTCCTGTATTATACTCTAGAGCTGGGCTCACTATTCTGCTGGTGCAGTCACTGTGTACATTACATTACTGATCCTGAGTTACATCCTGTATTATACTCCAGAGCTGCACTCACTATTCTGCTAGTTCAGTCACTGTGTACATACATTACATTACTGATCCTGAGTTACATCCTGTATTATACTCCAGAGCTGCACTCACTATTCTGCTGGTGCAGTCACTGTGTACATACATTACATTACTGATCCTGAGTTACCTCCTGTATTATACTCCAGAGCTGCACTCACTGTTCTGCTGGTGCAGTCACTGTGTACATACATTACATTACTGATCCTGAGTTACATCCTGTATTATACTCCAGAGCTGCACTCACTGTTCTGCTGGTGCAGTCACTGTGTACATACATTACATTACTGATCCTGAGTTACCTCCTGTATTATACTCCAGAGCTGCACTCACTATTCTGCTGGTGCAATCACTGTGTACATACATTACATTACTGATCCTGAGTTACCTCCTGTATTATACTCCAGAGCTGGGCTCACTATTCTGCTGGTGCAGTCACTGTGTACATTACATTACTGATCCTGAGTTACGTCCTGTATTATACTCCAGAGCTGCACTCACTATTCTGCTGGTGGAGTCACTGTGTACATACATTACATTACTGATCCTGAGTTACCTCCTCTATTATACTCCAGAGCTGCACTCACTATTCTGCTGGTGCAGTCACTGTGTACATACATTACATTACTGATCCTGAGTTACCTCCTGTATTATACTCCAGAGCTGCACTCACTATTCTGCTGGTGCAGTCACTGTGTACATACATTACATTACTGATCCTCAGTTACATCCTGTATTATACTCCAGAGCTGCACTCACTATTCTGCTGGTGGAGTCACTGTGTGCATACATTACTGATCCTGAGTTACATCCTGTATTATCATCCAGAGCTGCACTCACTATTCTGCTGGTGCAGTCACTGTTTACATACATTACATTACTGATCCTGAGTTACATCCTGTATTATACTCCAGAGCTGCACTCTCTATTCTGCTGGTGCAGTCACTGTGTACATACATTACATTACTGATCCTGAGTTACCTCCTGTATTATACTCCAGAGCTGCACTCACTATTCTGCTGGTGCAGTCACTGTGTACATACATTACATTACTGATCCTGAGTTACATCCTGTATTATACTCCAGAGCTGCACTCACTGTTCTGCTGGTGCAGTCACTGTGTACATACATTACATTACTGATCCTGAGTTACCTCCTGTATTATACTCCAGAGCTGCACTCACTATTCTGCTGGTGCAATCACTGTGTACATACATTACATTACTGATCCTGAGTTACCTCCTGTATTATACTCCAGAGCTGGGCTCACTATTCTGCTGGTGCAGTCACTGTGTACATTACATTACTGATCCTGAGTTACCTCCTGTATTATACTCCAGAGCTGCACTCACTATTCTGCTGGTGCAATCACTGTGTGCATACATTACATTACTGATCCTGAGTTACGTCCTGTATTATACTCCAGAGCTGCACTCACTATTCTGCTGGTGGAGTCACTGTGTACATACATTACATTACTGATCCTGAGTTACCTCCTCTATTATACTCCAGAGCTGCACTCTCTATTCTGCTGGTGCAGTCACTGTGTACATACATTACATTACTGATCCTGAGTTACCTCCTGTATTATACTCCAGAGCTGCACTCACTATTCTGCTGGTGCAGTCACTGTGTACATACATTACTGATCCTGAGTTACCTCCTGTATTATACTCCAGAGCTGCACTCACTGTTCTGCTGGTGCAGTCAATGTGTACATACATTATATTACTGATCCTGAGTTACATCCTGTATTATACTCCAGAGCTGCACTCACTATTCTGCTGGTGCAGTCACTGTGTACATACATTACATTACTGACCCTGAGTTACATCCTGTATTATACTCCAGATCTGCACTCACTATTCTGCTGGTGCAGTCACTGTGTACATACATTACATTACTGATCCTGAGTTACATCCTGTATTATACTCCAGAGCTGCACTCACTATTCTGCTGGTGCAATCACTGTGTACATACATTACATTACTGATCCTGAGTTACCTCCTGTATTATACTCCAGAGCTGGGCTCACTATTCTGCTGGTGCAGTCACTGTGTACATTACATTACTGATCCTGAGTTACATCCTGTATTATACTCCAGAGCTGCACTCACTATTCTGCTAGTTCAGTCACTGTGTACATACATTACATTACTGATCCTGAGTTTAAATCCTGTATTATACTCCAGAGCTGCACTCACTGTTCTGCTGGTGCAGTCACTGTGTACATACATTACATTACTGATCCTGAGTTACCTCCTGTATTATACTCCAGAGCTGCACTCACTATTCTGCTGGTGCAATCACTGTGTACATACATTACATTCCTGATCCTGAGTTACCTCCTGTATTATACTCCAGAGCTGGGCTCACTATTCTGCTGGTGCAGTCACTGTGTACATTACATTACTGATCCTGAGTTACATCCTGTATTATACTCCAGAGCTGCACTCACTATTCTGCTGGTGGAGTCACTGTGTACATACATTATATTACTGATCCTGAGTTACCTCCTCTATTATACTCCAGAGCTGCACTCACTATTCTGCTGGTGCAGTCACTGTGTACATACATTACATTACTGATCCTGAGTTACATCCTGTATTATACCCCAGAGCTGCACTCACTGTGTACATACATTACATTACTGATCCTGAGTTACATCCTGTATTATACTCCAGAGCTGCACTCACTATTCTGCTGGTGCAGACACTGTGTACATACATTACATTACTGATCCTGAGTTACCTCCTGTATTATACTCCAGAGCTGCACTCACTATTCTGCTGGTGCAGTCACTGTGTACATTACATTACTGATCCTGAGTTACATCCTGTATTATACTCCAGAGCTGCACTCACTATTCTGCTAGTTCAGTCACTGTGTACATACATTACATTACTGATCCTGAGTTACATCCTGTATTATACTCCAGAGCTGCACTCACTATTCTGCTGGTGCAGTGAGTGTGTACATACATTACATTACTGATCCTGAGTTACATCCTGTATTATACTCCAGAGCTGCACTCACTGTTCTGCTGGTGCAGTCACTGTGTACATACATTACATTACTGATCCTGAGTTACCTCCTGTATTATACTCCAGAGCTGCACTCACTATTCTGCTGGTGCAATCACTGTGTACATACATTACATTACTGATCCTGAGTTACCTCCTGTATTATACTCCAGAGCTGGGCTCACTATTCTGCTGGTGCAGTCACTGTGTACATACATTACATTACTGATCCTCAGTTACATCCTGTATTATACTCCAGAGCTGCACTCACTATTCTGCTGGTGGAGTCACTGTGTGCATACATTACTGATCCTGAGTTACATCCTGTATTATCATCCAGAGCTGCACTCACTATTCTGCTGGTGCAGTCACTGTTTACATACATTACATTACTGATCCTGAGTTACATCCTGTATTATACTCCAGAGCTGCACTCTCTATTCTGCTGGTGCAGTCACTGTGTACATACATTACATTACTGATCCTGAGTTACATCCTGTATTATACCCAAGAGCTGCACTCACTATTCTGCTGGTGCAGTCACTGTGTACATACATTACATTACTGATCCTGAGTTACCTCCTGTATTATACTCCAGAGCTGCACTCACTATTCTGCTGGTGCAGTCACTGTGTACATACATTACATTACTGATCCTGAGTTACATCCTGTATTATACTCCAGAGCTGCACTCACTGTTCTGCTGGTGCAGTCACTGTGTACATACATTACATTACTGATCCTGAGTTACCTCCTGTATTATACTCCAGAGCTGCACTCACTATTCTGCTGGTGCAATCACTGTGTACATACATTACATTACTGATCCTGAGTTACCTCCTGTATTATACTCCAGAGCTGGGCTCACTATTCTGCTGGTGCAGTCACTGTGTACATTACATTACTGATCCTGAGTTACCTCCTGTATTATACTCCAGAGCTGCACTCACTATTCTGCTGGTGCAATCACTGTGTACATACATTACATTACTGATCCTGAGTTACGTCCTGTATTATACTCCAGAGCTGCACTCACTATTCTGCTGGTGGAGTCACTGTGTACATACATTACATTACTGATCCTGAGTTACCTCCTCTATTATACTCCAGAGCTGCACTCTCTATTCTGCTGGTGCAGTCACTGTGTACATACATTACATTACTGATCCTGAGTTACCTCCTGTATTATACTCCAGAGCTGCACTCACTATTCTGCTGGTGCAGTCACTGTGTACATACATTACTGATCCTGAGTTACCTCCTGTATTATACTCCAGAGCTGCACTCACTGTTCTGCTGGTGCAGTCAATGTGTACATACATTATATTACTGATCCTGAGTTACATCCTGTATTATACTCCAGAGCTGCACTCACTATTCTGCTGGTGCAGTCACTGTGTACATACATTACATTACTGACCCTGAGTTACATCCTGTATTATACTCCAGATCTGCACTCACTATTCTGCTGGTGCAGTCACTGTGTACATACATTACATTACTGATCCTGAGTTACATCCTGTATTATACTCCAGAGCTGCACTCACTATTCTGCTGGTGCAATCACTGTGTACATACATTACATTACTGATCCTGAGTTACCTCCTGTATTATACTCCAGAGCTGGGCTCACTATTCTGCTGGTGCAGTCACTGTGTACATTACATTACTGATCCTGAGTTACATCCTGTATTATACTCCAGAGCTGCACTCACTATTCTGCTAGTTCAGTCACTGTGTACATACATTACATTACTGATCCTGAGTTACATCCTGTATTATACTCCAGAGCTGCACTCACTATTCTGCTGGTGCAGTCACTGTGTACATACATTACATTACTGATCCTGAGTTTAAATCCTGTATTATACTCCAGAGCTGCACTCACTGTTCTGCTGGTGCAGTCACTGTGTACATACATTACATTACTGATCCTGAGTTACCTCCTGTATTATACTCCAGAGCTGCACTCACTATTCTGCTGGTGCAATCACTGTGTACATACATTACATTCCTGATCCTGAGTTACCTCCTGTATTATACTCCAGAGCTGGGCTCACTATTCTGCTGGTGCAGTCACTGTGTACATTACATTACTGATCCTGAGTTACATCCTGTATTATACTCCAGAGCTGCACTCACTATTCTGCTGGTGGAGTCACTGTGTACATACATTATATTACTGATCCTGAGTTACCTCCTCTATTATACTCCAGAGCTGCACTCACTATTCTGCTGGTGCAGTCACTGTGTACATACATTACATTACTGATCCTGCGTTACATCCTGTATTATACCCCAGAGCTGCACTCACTGTGTACATACATTACATTACTGATCCTGAGTTACATCCTGTATTATACTCCAGAGCTGCACTCACTATTCTGCTGGTGCAGACACTGTGTACATACATTACATTACTGATCCTGAGTTACCTCCTGTATTATACTCCAGAGCTGCACTCACTATTCTGCTGGTGCAGTCACTGTGTACATTACATTACTGATCCTGAGTTACATCCTGTATTATACTCCAGAGCTGCACTCACTATTCTGCTAGTTCAGTCACTGTGTACATACATTACATTACTGATCCTGAGTTACCTCCTGTATTATACTCCAGAGCTGCACTCACTATTCTGCTGGTGCAGTCACTGTGTACATTACATTACTGATCCTGAGTTACATCCTGTATTATACTCCAGAGCTGCACTCACTATTCTGCTGGTGCAGTGAGTGTGTACATACATTACATTACTGATCCTGAGTTACCTCCTGTATTATACTCCAGAGCTGCACTCACTATTCTGCTGGTGCAATCACTGTGTACATACATTACATTACTGATCCTGAGTTACCTCCTGTATTATACTCCAGAGCTGGGCTCACTATTCTGCTGGTGCAGTCACTGTGTACATATATTACATTACTGATCCTGAGTTACATCCTGTATTATACTCCAGAGCTGCACTCACTATTCTGCTGGTGGAGTCACTGTGTACATACATTACATTACTGATCCTGAGTTACATCCTGTATTATACTCCAGAGCTGCACTCACTATTCTGCTGGTGCAGTCACTGT
This sequence comes from Phyllobates terribilis, assembly GCF_046119375.1. Taxonomy (NCBI): domain Eukaryota; kingdom Metazoa; phylum Chordata; class Amphibia; order Anura; family Dendrobatidae; genus Phyllobates; species Phyllobates terribilis. The sequence goes on along the minus strand of NW_027362763.1, from coordinate 11,478,734 downwards.
GTACATACATTACATTACTGATCCTGAGTTACATCCTGTATTATACTCCAGAGCTGCACTCACTATTCTGCTGGTGCAGACACTGTGTACATACATTACATTACTGATCCTGAGTTACATCCTGTATGATACTCCAGAGCTGCACTCACTATTCTGCTGGTGCAGTCACTGTGTACATACATTACATTACTGATCCTGAGTTACCTCCTGTATTATACTCCAGAGCTGCACTCACTATTCTGCTGGTGCAGTCACTGTGTACATACATTACATTACTGATCCTCAGTTACATCCTGTATTATACTCCAGAGCTGCACTCACTATTCTGCTGGTGGAGTCACTGTGTGCATACATTACTGATCCTGAGTTACATCCTGTATTATCATTCAGAGCTGCACTCACTATTCTGCTGGTGCAGTCACTCTGTACATACATTACATTACTGATCCTGAGTTACATCCTGTATTATACTCCAGAGCTGCACTCACTATTCTGCTGGTGTAGTCACTGTGTACATACATTACATTACTGATCCAGAGTTACCTCCTGTATTATACTCCAGAGCTGCACTCACTATTCTGCTGGTGCAGTCACTGTGTACATACATTACATTACTGATCCTGAGTTACATCCTGTATTATACTCCAGAGCTGCACTCTCTATTCTGCTGGTGCAGTCACTGTGTACATACATTTCATTACTGATCCTGAGTTACATCCTGTATTATCCTCCAGAGCTGCACTCACTATTCTGCTGGTGGAGTCACTGTGTACATACATTACATTACTGATCCTGAGTTACATCCTGTATTATACCCAAGAGCTGCACTCACTATTCTGCTGGTGCAGTCACTGTGTACATACATTACATTACTGATCCTGAGTTACCTCCTGTATTATACTCCAGAGCTGCACTCACTATTCTGCTGGTGCAGTCACTGTGTACATACATTACATTACTGATCCTGAGTTACATCCTTTATTATACTCCAGAGCTGCACTCACTATTCTGCTGGTGCAGACACTGTGTACATACATTACGTTACTGATCCTGAGTTACATCCTGTATTATACTCCAGAGCTGCACTCTCTATTCTGCTGGTGCAGTCACTGTGTACATGCATTACATTACTGATCCTGAGTTACATCCTGTATTATACTCCAGAGCTGCACTCTCTATTCTGCTGGTGCAGTCACTGTGTACATACATTACATTACTGATCCTGAGTTACATCCTGTATTATACTCCAGAGCTGCACTCACTATTCTGCTGGTGCAGTCACTGTGTACATACATTACTGATCCTGAGTTACCTCCTGTATTATACTCCAGAGCTGCACTCACTGTTCTGCTGGTGCAGTCAATGTGTACATACATTATATTACTGATCCTGAGTTACATCCTGTATTATACTCCAGAGCTGCACTCGCTATTCTGCTGGTGCAATCACTGTGTACATACATTACATTACTGATCCTGAGTTACATCCTATATTATACTCCAGACCTGCACTCACTATTCTGCTGGTGCAGTCACTGTGTACATACATTACTGATCCTGAGTTACATCCTGTATTATACTCCAGAGCTGCACTCACTATTCTGCTGGTGCAGTTACTGTGTACATACATTACATTACTGATCCTGAGTTACATCCTGTATTATACTCCAGAGCTGCACTCACTATTCTGCTGGTGCAGTCACTGTGTACATACATTACATTACTGATCCTGAGTTACATCCTGTATTATACTCCAGAGCTGCACTCACTATTCTGCTGGTGCAGTCACTGTGTACATACATTACATTACTGATGCTGAGTTACACCCTGTATTATACTCCAGAGCTGCACTCACTATTCTGCTGGTGCAGTCACTGTGTACATACATTACATTACTGATCCTGAGTTACATCCTGTATTATACTCCAGAGCTGCACTCACTATTCTGCTGGTGCAGACACTGTGTACCTACATTACATTACTGATCCTGAGTTACATCCTGTATTATACTCCAGAGCTGCACTCTCTATTCTGCTGGTGCAGTCACTGTGTACATACATTACTGATCCTGAGTTACATCCTGTATTATACTCCAGAGCTGCACTCACTATTCTGCTGGTGCAGTCACTGTGTACATAAATTACATTACTGATCCTGAGTTACATCCTGTATTATACTCCAGAGCTGCACTCACTATTATGCTGGTGCAGTCACTGTGTACATACATTACATTACTGATCCTGAGTTACATCCTGTATTATACTCCAGAGCTGCACTCACTATTCTGCTGGTGCAGTCACTGTGTACATACATTACATTACTGATCCTGAGTTACATCCTGTATTATACTCCAGAGCTGCACTCACTATTCTGCTGGTGCAGTCACTGTGTACATACATTACATTACTGATCCTGAGTTACATCCTGTATTATACTCCAGAGCTGCACTCACTATTCTGCTGGTGCAGTCACTGTGTACATACATTACATTACTGATCCTGAGTTACATCCTGTATTATACTCCAGAGCTGCACTCACTATTCTGCTGGTGCAGTCACTGTGTACATACATTACATTACTGATCCTGAGTTACATCCTGTATTATACTCTAGAGCTGCACTCACTATTCTGCTGGTGCACTCACTGTGTACATACATTACATTACTGATCCTGAGTTACATCCTGTATTATACTCCAGAGCTGCACTCACTATTCTGCTGGTGCACCCACTGTGTTCATACATTACATTACTGATCCTGAGTTACATCCTGTATTATACTCTAGAGCTGCACTCACTATTCTGCTGGTGCAGTCACTGTGTACATACATTACATTACTGATCCTGAGTTACATCCTGTATTATACTCCAGAGCTGCACTCACTATTCTGCTGGTGCACCCACTGTGTTCATACATTACATTACTGATCCTGAGTTACATCCTGTATTATACTCTAGAGCTGCACTCACTGTTCTGCTGGTGCAGTCACTGTGTACATACATTACATTACTGATCCTGAGTTACCTCCTGTATTATACTCCAGAGCTGCACTCACTATTCTGCTGGTGCACTCACTGTGTACATACATTACATTACTGATCCTGAGTTACCTCCTGTATTATACTCCAGAGCTGCACTCACTATTCTGCTGGTGCAGTCACTGTGTACATACATTACTGATCCTGAGTTACCTCCTGTATTATACTCCAGAGCTGCACTCACTGTTCTGCTGGTGCATTCACTGTGTACATACATTACATTACTGATCCTGAGTTACATCCTGTATTATACTCCAGAGCTGCACTCACTATTCTGCTGGTGCAGTCACTGTGTACATATATTACATTACTGATCCTGAGTTACCTCCTGTATTATACTCCAGAGCTGCACTCACTATTCTGCTGGTGCAGTCACTGTGTACATACATTACATTACTGATCCTGAGTTACATCCTGTATTATACTCCAGAGCTGCACTCACCATTCTGCTGGTGCAGTCACTGTGTACATACATTACATTACTGATCCTGAGTTACCTCCTGTATTATACTCCAGAGCTGCACTCACTATTCTGCTGGTGCAGTCACTGTGTACATTACATTACTGATCCTGAGTTACATCCTGTATTATACTCCAGAGCTGCACTCACTATTCTGCTAGTTCAGTCACTGTGTACATACATTACATTACTGATCCTGAGTTACATCCTGTATTATACTCCAGAGCTGCACTCACTATTCTGCTGGTGCAGTGAGTGTGTACATACATTACATTACTGATCCTGAGTTACATCCTGTATTATACTCTAGAGCTGCACTCACTATTCTGCTGGTGCAGTCACTGTGTACATACATTACATTACTGATCCTGAGTTACATCCTGTATTATACTCCAGAGCTGCACTCACTATTCTGCTGGTGCACCCACTGTGTTCATACATTACATTACTGATCCTGAGTTACATCCTGTATTATACTCTAGAGCTGCACTCACTGTTCTGCTGGTGCAGTCACTGTGTACATACATTACATTACTGATCCTGAGTTACCTCCTGTATTATACTCCAGAGCTGCACTCACTATTCTGCTGGTGCACTCACTGTGTACATACATTACATTACTGATCCTGAGTTACCTCCTGTATTATACTCCAGAGCTGCACTCACTATTCTGCTGGTGCAGTCACTGTGTACATACATTACTGATCCTGAGTTACCTCCTGTATTATACTCCAGAGCTGCACTCACTGTTCTGCTGGTGCATTCACTGTGTACATACATTACATTACTGATCCTGAGTTACATCCTGTATTATACTCCAGAGCTGCACTCACTATTCTGCTGGTGCAGTCACTGTGTACATATATTACATTACTGATCCTGAGTTACCTCCTGTATTATACTCCAGAGCTGCACTCACTATTCTGCTGGTGCAGTCACTGTGTACATACATTACATTACTGATCCTGAGTTACATCCTGTATTATACTCCAGAGCTGCACTCACCATTCTGCTGGTGCAGTCACTGTGTACATACATTACATTACTGATCCTGAGTTACCTCCTGTATTATACTCCAGAGCTGCACTCACTATTCTGCTGGTGCAGTCACTGTGTACATTACATTACTGATCCTGAGTTACATCCTGTATTATACTCCAGAGCTGCACTCACTATTCTGCTAGTTCAGTCCCTGTGTACATACATTACATTACTGATCCTGAGTTACATCCTGTATTATACTCCAGAGCTGCACTCACTATTCTGCTGGTGCAGTGAGTGTGTACATACATTACATTACTGATCCTGAGTTACCTCCTGTATTATACTCCAGAGCTGCACTCACTATTCTGCTGGTGCAATCACTGTGTACATACATTACATTACTGATCCTGAGTTACCTCCTGTATTATACTCCAGAGCTGGGCTCACTATTCTGCTGGTGCAGTCACTGTGTACATATATTACATTACTGATCCTGAGTTACATCCTGTATTATACTCCAGAGCTGCACTCACTATTCTGCTGGTGGAGTCACTGTGTACATACATTACATTACTGATCCTGAGTTACATCCTGTATTATACTCCAGAGCTGCACTCACTATTCTGCTGGTGCAGTCACTGTGTACATACATTACATTACTGATCCTGAGTTACATCCTGTATTATAGCCCAGAGCTGCACTCACTGTGTACATACATTACATTACTGATCCTGAGTTACATCCTGTATTATACTCCAGAGCTGCACTCACTATTCTGCTGGTGCAGACACTGTGTACATACATTACATTACTGATCCTGAGTTACATCCTGTATGATACTCCAGAGCTGCACTCACTATTCTGCTGGTGCAGTCACTGTGTACATACATTACATTACTGATCCTGAGTTACCTCCTGTATTATACTCCAGAGCTGCACTCACTATTCTGCTGGTGCAGTCACTGTGTACATACATTACATTACTGATCCTCAGTTACATCCTGTATTATACTCCAGAGCTGCACTCACTATTCTGCTGGTGCAGTCACTCTGTACATACATTACATTACTGATCCTGAGTTACATCCTGTATTATACTCCAGAGCTGCACTCACTATTCTGCTGGTGTAGTCACTGTGTACATACATTACATTACTGATCCAGAGTTACCTCCTGTATTATACTCCAGAGCTGCACTCACTATTCTGCTGGTGCAGTCACTGTGTACATACATTACATTACTGATCCTGAGTTACATCCTGTATTATACTCCAGAGCTGCACTCTCTATTCTGCTGGTGCAGTCACTGTGTACATACATTTCATTACTGATCCTGAGTTACATCCTGTATTATCCTCCAGAGCTGCACTCACTATTCTGCTGGTGGAGTCACTGTGTACATACATTACATTACTGATCCTGAGTTACATCCTGTATTATACCCAAGAGCTGCACTCACTATTCTGCTGGTGCAGTCACTGTGTACATACATTACATTACTGATCCTGAGTTACCTCCTGTATTATACTCCAGAGCTGCACTCACTATTCTGCTGGTGCAGTCACTGTGTACATACATTACATTACTGATCCTGAGTTACATCCTGTATTATACTCCAGAGCTGCACTCACTATTCTGCTGGTGCAGACACTGTGTACATACATTACGTTACTGATCCTGAGTTACATCCTGTATTATACTCCAGAGCTGCACTCACTATTCTGCTGGTGCAGTCACTGTGTACATACATTACATTACTGATCCTGAGTTACCTCCTGTATTATACTCCAGAGCTGCACTCACTATTCTGCTGGTGCAGTCACTGTGTACATACATTACATTACTGATCCTGAGTTACCTCCTGTATTATACTCCAGAGCTGCACTCACTATTCTGCTGGTGCAGTCATTGTGTTCATACATTACATTACTGATCCTGAGTTACCTCCTGTATTATACTCCAGAGCTGCACTCGCTATTCTGCTGGTGCAATCACTGTGTACATACATTACATTACTGATCCTGAGTTACATCCTGTATTATACTCCAGACCTGCACTCACTATTCTGCTGGTGCAGTCACTGTGTACATACATTACTGATCCTGAGTTACATCCTGTATTATACTCCAGAGCTGCACTCACTATTCTGCTGGTGCAGTCACTGTGTACATACATTACATTACTGATCCTGAGTTACATCCTGTATTATACTCCAGAGCTGCACTCACTATTCTGCTGGTGCAGTCACTGTGTACATACATTACATTACTGATCCTGAGTTACATCCTGTATTATACTCCAGAGCTGCACTCACTATTCTGCTGGTGCAGTCACTGTGTACATACATTACATTACTGATCCTGAGTTACATCCTGTATTATACTCCAGAGCTGCACTCACTATTCTGCTGGTGCAGTCACTGTGTACATACATTACATTACTGATGCTGAGTTACACCCTGTATTATACTCCAGAGCTGCACTCACTATTCTGCTGGTGCAGTCACTGTGTACATACATTACATTACTGATCCTGAGTTACATCCTGTATTATACTCCAGAGCTGCACTCACTATTCTGCTGGTGCAGACACTGTGTACCTACATTACATTACTGATCCTGAGTTACATCCTGTATTATACTCCAGAGCTGCACTCTCTATTCTGCTGGTGCAGTCACTGTGTACATACATTACTGATCCTGAGTTACATCCTGTATTATACTCCAGAGCTGCACTCACTATTCTGCTGGTGCAGTCACTGTGTACATAAATTACATTACTGATCCTGAGTTACCTCCTGTATTATACTCCAGAGCTGCACTCACTATTCTGCTGGTGCAGTCACTGTGTACTTACATTACATTACTGATCCTGAGTTACATCCTGTATTATACTCCAGAGCTGCACTCACTATTCTGCTGGTGCAGTCACTGTGTACATACATTACATTACTGATCCTGAGTTACATCCTGTATTATACTCCAGAGCTGCACTCACTATTCTGCTGGTGCAGTCACTGTGTACATACATTACATTACTGATCCTGAGTTACATCCTGTATTATACTCCAGAGCTGCACTCACTATTCTGCTGGTGCAGTCACTGTGTACATACATTACATTACTGATCCTGAGTTACATCCTGTATTATACTCCAGAGCTGCACTCACTATTCTGCTGGTGCAGTCACTGTGTACATACATTACATTACTGATCCTGAGTTACATCCTGTGTTATACTCCAGAGCTGCACTCACTATTCTGCTGGTGCAGTCACTGTGTACATACATTACATTACTGATCCTGAGTTACATCCTGTATTATACTCTAGAGCTGCACTCACTATTCTGCTGGTGCACTCACTGTGTACATACATTACATTACTGATCCTGAGTTACATCCTGTATTATACTCCAGAGCTGCACTCACTATTCTGCTGGTGCACCCACTGTGTTCATACATTACATTACTGATCCTGAGTTACATCCTGTATTATACTCTAGAGCTGCACTCACTATTCTGCTGGTGCAGTCACTGTGTACATACATTACATTACTGATCCTGAGTTACATCCTGTATTATACTCCAGAGCTGCACTCACTATTCTGCTGGTGCAGTGAGTGTGTACATACATTACATTACTGATCCTGAGTTACATCCTGTATTATACTCCAGAGCTGCACTCACTGTTCTGCTGGTGCAGTCACTGTGTACATACATTACATTACTGATCCTGAGTTACCTCCTGTATTATACTCCAGAGCTGCACTCACTATTCTGCTGGTGCAATCACTGTGTACATACATTACATTACTGATCCTGAGTTACCTCCTGTATTATACTCCAGAGCTGGGCTCACTATTCTGCTGGTGCAGTCACTGTGTACATACATTACATTACTGATCCTCAGTTACATCCTGTATTATACTCCAGAGCTGCACTCACTATTCTGCTGGTGGAGTCACTGTGTGCATACATTACTGATCCTGAGTTACATCCTGTATTATCATCCAGAGCTGCACTCACTATTCTGCTGGTGCAGTCACTGTTTACATACATTACATTACTGATCCTGAGTTACATCCTGTATTATACTCCAGAGCTGCACTCTCTATTCTGCTGGTGCAGTCACTGTGTACATACATTACATTACTGATCCTGAGTTACATCCTGTATTATACCCAAGAGCTGCACTCACTATTCTGCTGGTGCAGTCACTGTGTACATACATTACATTACTGATCCTGAGTTACCTCCTGTATTATACTCCAGAGCTGCACTCACTATTCTGCTGGTGCAGTCACTGTGTACATACATTACATTACTGATCCTGAGTTACATCCTGTATTATACTCCAGAGCTGCACTCACTGTTCTGCTGGTGCAGTCACTGTGTACATACATTACATTACTGATCCTGAGTTACCTCCTGTATTATACTCCAGAGCTGCACTCACTATTCTGCTGGTGCAATCACTGTGTACATACATTACATTACTGATCCTGAGTTACCTCCTGTATTATACTCCAGAGCTGGGCTCACTATTCTGCTGGTGCAGTCACTGTGTACATTACATTACTGATCCTGAGTTACCTCCTGTATTATACTCCAGAGCTGCACTCACTATTCTGCTGGTGCAATCACTGTGTACATACATTACATTACTGATCCTGAGTTACGTCCTGTATTATACTCCAGAGCTGCACTCACTATTCTGCTGGTGGAGTCACTGTGTACATACATTACATTACTGATCCTGAGTTACCTCCTCTATTATACTCCAGAGCTGCACTCTCTATTCTGCTGGTGCAGTCACTGTGTACATACATTACATTACTGATCCTGAGTTACCTCCTGTATTATACTCCAGAGCTGCACTCACTATTCTGCTGGTGCAGTCACTGTGTACATACATTACTGATCCTGAGTTACCTCCTGTATTATACTCCAGAGCTGCACTCACTGTTCTGCTGGTGCATTCACTGTGTACATACATTACATTACTGATCCTGAGTTACATCCTGTATTATACTCCAGAGCTGCACTCACTATTCTGCTGGTGCAGTCACTGTGTACATATATTAGATTACTGATCCTGAGTTACCTCCTGTATTATACTCCAGAGCTGCACTCACTATTCTGCTGGTGCAGTCACTGTGTACATACATTACATTACTGATCCTGAGTTACATCCTGTATTATACTCCAGAGCTGCACTCACCATTCTGCTGGTGCAGTCACTGTGTACATACATTACATTACTGATCCTGAGTTACATCCTGTATTATACTCCAGAGCTGCACTCACTGTTCTGCTAGTGCAGTCACTGTGTACATACATTACTGATCCTGAGTTACATCCTATATTATACTCCAGAGCTGCACTCACTATTCTGCTGGTGCAGTCACTGTGTACATACATTACTGATCCTGAGTTACATCCTGTATTATACTCCAGAGCTGCACTCACTATTCTGCTGGTGCAGTCACTGTGTACATACATTACATTACTGATCCTGAGTTACCTCCTGTATTATACTCCAGAGCTGCACTCACTATTCTGCTGGTGCAGTCACTGTGTACATACATTACATTACTGATCCTGAGTTACCTCCTGTATTATACCCCAGAGCTGCACTCACTATTCTGCTGGTGCAGTCACTGTGTACATACATTACATTACTGATCCTGAGTTACATCCTGTATTATACTCCAGAGCTGCACTCACTATTCTGCTGGTGCAGTCACTGTGTACATACATTACATTACTGATCCTGAGTTACATCCTGTATTATACTCCAGAGCTGCACTCACTATTCTGCTGGTGCAGTCACTGTGTACATACATTACATTACTGATCCTGAGTTACATCCTGTATTATACTCCAGAGCTCCACTCACTATTCTGCTGGTGCAGTCACTGTATACATACATTACATTACTGATCCTGAGTTACCTCCTGTATTATACCCCAGAGCTGCACTCACTATTCTGCTGGTGCAGTCACTGTGTACATACATTACATTACTGATCCTGAGTTACATCCTGTATTATACTCCAGAGCTGCACTCACTATTCTGCTGGTGCAGTCACTGTGTACATACATTACATTACTGATCCTGAGTTACATCCTGTATTATACTCCAGAGCTGCACTCACTATTCTGCTGGTGCAGTCACTGTGTACATACATTACATTACTGATCCTGAGTTACATCCTGTATTATACTCCAGAGCTGGGCTCACTGTTCTGCTGGTGCAGTCACTGTGTATATACAGGGTGTAACTCAGGGTCAGTAATGTATTTTACCCCAGAGCTGCGCTCGTTGATCCTGGTCACAGCCCTTTGTATCTCCAGTACTGAGGGTCAGCCATGTGCTGTGTTTGACGCTCGGTTCCTGCTCCCCGGTGTTGGCGCCTGCAGACATCTTTGGGATGAGCGCTGCTGTGTGGATTAGCTGTGCTGTCAGTGCCGGTGGTGACAGGTGTGTGAGGCCTGTGGAGAGGGAGCCCCGTCTCACTGATGAGGGGGTTGGGGATGTTTTCGTCCCTCCTGACATTCTTTGTTGAGGTTGGGGTGGTCCTGGGAGCAGCTGCTCGGGAGGGGACATGTGCAGCCAGTGTTGGACGAGGCCCAGCTTGCAGCTGATGGCTCCTCTGAAGATGACGGTGCATAGATGCTCCTCTGACAATGGCAGCCATAGAGTCCCAGGAGGGGGCCGCCGAGGTGCTGGGGATGAGGGGCTCTGTGTACTGTGGTGGTCAGAGATTGCAGTAGTCCGTGGTCCTGCTCTCAACTGTCTGGGGTACATGGGTCGGAATGGTGGATTTCTCCTCTCCTCTCTCATCTGTTTGGGGGGGGGGTTGTCGTGAACAGGGCTGTGGAGTCGGTAAGCCAAACCTCCCACTCCTCAATTTCCAGAACTCCGACTACAACTCCGACTACAACTCCGACTACAACTCCGACTACAACTCCGACTACAACTCCGACCCCCTCATACTCCGACTACAACTCCGACTACAACTCCGACTACAACTCCGACCCCCTCATACTCCGACTACAACTCCGACTACAACTCCGACTACAACTCCGACTACAACTCCGACCCCCTCATACTCCGACTACAACTCCGACCCCCTCATACTCCGACTACAACTCCGACTACAACTCCGACTACAACTCCGACTACAACTCCGACCCCCTCATACTCCGACTACAACTCCGACCCCCTCATACTCCGACTACAACTCCGACCCCCTCATACTCCGACTACAACTCCGACTACAACTCCGACTACAACTCCGACTACAACTCCGACCCCCTCATACTCCGACTACAACTCCGACTACAACTCCGACTACAACTCCGACCCCCTCATACTCCGACTACAACTCCGACTACAACTCCGACTACAACTCCGACTACAACTCCGACCCCCTCATACTCCGACTACAACTCCGACTACAACTCCGACTACAACTCCGACTACAACTCCGACTACAACTCCGACCCCCTCATATTCCGACTACAACTCCGACTACAACTCCGACTACAACTCCGACCCCCTCATACTCCGACTACAACTCCGACTACAACTCCGACTACAACTCCGACTACAACTCCGACCCCCTCATACTCCGACTACAACTCCGACTACAACTCCGACTACAACTCCGACCCCCTCATACTCCGACTACAACTCCGACCCCCTCATACTCCGACTACAACTCCGACTACAACTCCGACTCCGACCCCCTCATACTTGGCTCATGTGTAAGTGATGAATTTCCCGCAGCACAGATTCATCTCAGTAAAGTCCAGACCCCGAGATCAGGAACAGGACGGACATTTATAGGACATTTCATAACTTTCCCAAACTCTTATGAAACAATATTCCCCATAAACTGCATTGAACGACTGCACCCAATTTTAGGAGTCGGATTCGGTCCGTTTTATTCTGACTCCACCAAAATGGACTCCGACTCTACAGGCCTGGTCGTGAAGACCCCACCGTATGGTGATTCTACGGCTTTGGGTCGGGGGCTGCTCCCACCAGATGTTGGGTTTCCATATTTGTCACAACTATTACGTTTCTATTTTACTGGGATCTAACAATGATTTAAAATTCTGATCCTGGGAAAAATCAGCCTCATGTGAGGAATGTGCACAGGGCATTGTGGTACTTGTAGTGTTTTACCTGTTCTTTGGAGTAGCAGACAGCAATTCCTATTTAATCTATATATATAATTTTCTTATCCCGTCTGTCTTTCTGTCTGTCTTTCTGTCTGTCTTTCTGTCTGTCTTTCTGTCTGTCTCTGTCTGTCTGTCTCTGTCTGTCTGTCTTTCTGTCTGTCTTTCTGTCTGTCTGTCTGTCTGTCTCTGTCTGTCTGTCTGTCTCTGTCTGTCTTTCTGTCTGTCTGTCTGTCTTTCTGTCTGTCCTGGAAATCCCGCATCGCTCATTGGTCCGGCCGCGGCCAATCAGCGACGCGGGTTTTGAGAAAAAGATGGCGGCCGTTAGCGGCTCATCTGCAGGACGGAGGTCAGCGGCGATGCAGCCGGGAGATGAGGCGGCGCGAGGCGCTCATCTCCTGGCTGCTTGCACCAAAAGGACCCCGACCGGCGGCGCCGCTGACCTCCATGCGGCTACCGTCAGGATATCAGTGGCTTGGCCCGCTGATCTCCCGACGGCTAGTGTGAATGGAGGACCGGGGAGCGGCGCCGCCGGTCGGGATACTTCTGCTGCGAGCAGCCGCTCATCTCTCGGCTTCTCGCAGCGGAAGTACCCGCACAGGCAGCGACGCTCCCCGGTCCTCGCTAATACGATTCGCTGATTGGTCGCAGCCGCCGGCCGACCACGACCAATCAGCGAGATTGGCGCCAAATGTAAACACCGCTCTGCTGATTGCTCCCAGTCGGCCGGATACATATTCTAGAATACCCGATGCGGTAGAATCGGGCCGCCATCTAGTCTTTAATATAAGTGATGATGTCACTAGATGGATGATGCTGGTGAACAGGCCGGTGCCGTCCCCAAACTCGTAGAAGTTGATTCCAATAAAAGTTTGTTAGAGTAGAATAGTGATGATGTCATAGTGTGATGTCACTGCACAGGGATCTGTGATCATGCAGTGGTCGGATGTCATTGCTGGGCTCATCAGAAGAGTGTGGACCCTTTATACTGTCACAGGATGATCTCCTCATGGTGTGATGTCAGAAGTTCCTTGGGAAAAGCATGTCGGGGTTTGATGTGTGATCCCTTTGGTCTGTAAGGGCAGTCTAACAATGATGTAATAGTGTGATGTCACTGACGGGTTGTTCGAGCAGAACAGTGATGATGTCACGGTGACAAGTAATCGTTGATCTGTTGGACTGGACCGGTGATGATGTCATACTTTGATGTGAGGAGAATTTATACCCGAATACCTTTACACCAGCATTAGATACCAGAAACCTCTTAGCGGCCTTCATTATTAGCGGGAGGGATCCTGAAAACTCTTCCTGTCGCGTGTTCTTATTGTCTCTGTGTATGACGCCACGGCAGGTGAACTGCTTGTGATTCTCGTGAAGGAGACGTCCCGGTGCGGTTGCTGTTGACGTCCCGGTGCGGTTGCTGTTGACGTCCCGGTGCGGTTGCTGTTGACGTCCCGGTGCTGTTGCTGTTGACGTCCCGGTGCTGTTGCTGTTGACGTCCCGGTGCGGTTGCTGTTGACGTCCCGGTGCGGTTGCTGTTGACGTCCCGGTGCGGTTGCTGTTGACGTCCCGGTGCGGTTGCTGTTGACGTCCCGGTGCGGTTGCTGTTGACGTCCCGGTGCGGTTGCTGTTGACGTCCCGGTGCTGTTGCTGTTGACGTCCCGGTGCTGTTGCTGTTGACGTCCCGGTGCGGTTGCTGTTGACGTCCCGGTGCGGTTGCTGTTGACGTCCCGGTGCGGTTGCTGTTGACGTCCCGGTGCGGTTGCTGTTGACGTCCCGGTGCGGTTGCTGTTGACGTCCCGGTGCGGTTGCTGTTGACGTCCCGGTGCGGTTGCTGTTGACGTCCCGGTGCGGTTGCTGTTGACGTCCCGGTGCGGTTGCTGTTGACGTCCCGGTGCGGTTGCTGTTGACGTCCCGGTGCGGTTGCTGTTGACGTCCCGGTGCGGTTGCTGTTGACGTCCCGGTGCGGTTGCTGTTGACGTCCCGGTGCTGTTGACGTTGCTGTTGACGTCCCGCTGCTGTTGACGTTGCTGTTGACGTCCCGCTGCTGTCGCTGTTGACGTCCCGCTGCTGTCGCTGTTGACGTCCCGCTGCGGTCGCTGTTGACGTCCCGCTGCGGTCGCTGTTGACGTCCCGCTGCGGTCGCTGTTGACGTCCCGCTGCTGTCGACGTTGCTGTTGACGTCCCGCTGCTGTCGACGTTGCTGTTGATGTTACTGTTGACGTCCCGGCGCTGCTGCTTTTGCTGTCCTGGTGCTTTTGCTGTCCTGGTGCTTTTGCTGTCCTGGTGCTTTTGCTGTCCTGGTGCTTTTGCTGTCCTGGTGCTTTTGCTGTCCCGGCGCTGGTGTTGCGGTCGACGTCCCGGCGCTGGTGCTGCATAAAATCGGAGTGTCCAGCCCGGCCGCCATCCTCCTCCATCCCACACGTATCAGTGTGCAGAGAATATCTGTACTGACTCCAGTCTGGCATTGGGCAGGGCGCAGCGGTGGCCGGCAGATCGCTGGTCTGGACGAGGATGGACGCTCGCTCCGCTCCTGATTGCTCTGCAGACGTCTTCTTTTTTCTTGGCCTCTGGCGGCCATTACCGGCTGCAGTGCTTTGTGGGTATATTGCAGGTTGCCTTGTTAGTGGTGCTTTAAAGATGATGTATAACATCCGGGTATCCGAGCCGTACTGCCCCAGTTCTCCGCTGTGTACAGATGTATCTAGGTCAGGATTTGCTGCGCGGCCCGTCCTCGCGTTACCAGATACCTGGATACATTTTTCTTCCATCGTTATATATACGTATATTTTTTTCAGAATACTTAAGTATGAATGAATTGTGGGCAGGAGAGAATGCGCCCAAAAAATGGTCCTGGAAAGAGGTTGTAAAAAAACTGGGAAAATATAATACTCCTGATCCGCGGCCGCTCACACAGACAGTGCAGCAAACCTTTAGCTTTTTTATATTATAGGCAGCCGTCGTTGTGCAGCTCTCTCTGCCCCTCTAACAGCGGAGACGCCCAGCACAACTCTACTTCAGCAGTGCGCTGTCTGTACAATGCATAAATTTGTACACCCTGCACTAATACTTTGTTGCAGTCGCCTGTGAATTTCTGACAGCTTTCAGTCTTTTTGGGTCGGGGTCTATCACCGCGGCACATCTAGAGTTGGCGATCTTTGACCTCTCCTCCTTGCAGCAGCTCCATATCTGTCAGATTATGGGGGCATGTCCTGTGTACAGCGCCCTCTTCAGGTCACCACAGATTGTAACTTGGGTTCAGATCTGGGCTCGGGCTGCGCCGTTCCAGAACTTCTATGTTCATCTGAAGAAGCCGTTCTCTTGGTGATTTGGAGGTCGCTTAGGAGCGTTGTTGCGCTGAAAGGTGAAATTCATCTTCAGCTTTTTAGCAGAGACCTGAAGGTTTTGTTGTAAAATTGACTGATATTTGGACCGGTCCATAATTCCCTCCACCTTCACTAAAGCCCTAGTTCCAGCTGCCAAAAATCAGCTCCAAAACACAATGCTGCCTCCACCATGCCTCACTGTGGGGATGGTGAACTTCTTGCACCTTTTAGAATTAGGGCCAAAAAGTTCCCCCTCTGTCTCATCAGACATAACACATTTTCATGCTTTTGCAGACTTGATAGAGGTTTTAGCAGAACACAACCGAGACTGGGTATTTTTTTTTTTTTTTGTACGAAAAGGCTTCCTTCTTGCCACCCAACCCCACAGGTCTGACAAGAAAAATACCGAAGATTGTTGTCGCATGCAGTACACAACCAGGACTGTTCAGAAATTCCTGCAGCTCCTTTAATGTTGCTGTCGATCTCTAGGCAGTCTCTTGTAATAATATATTTGTCTTCTGATCAATTTCTGAGGGACGTCCAGTTCTAGGTAATGTCACTGTTGTTCCAAATTGAAAATGAATCTGTCAGCAGATTTTTGCTATGCAATCAGAGAGCACCATAATGTAGAGACAGCGACACTGATTCCAACGATATGTCACTTACTGGGCTGCTTGCTGTAGTTTTGATAAAATCACTTGTATCAGCAGGAGATTATCACTGGAGGACTAGTAAACCTGCTGACAGGCAGTCAAGCATATTCATGAGCTCTTTTTTATTTTGTGTGCACTGTACATTTGCAGAAAGCGACCAATCAGAGGTGTGGGCGGGGTTATACATAGCTCAGCAATCAGAGAACTGCTAGATCTGCAGCAGATAAAACAGTGATTGTATCAAAATGACAGCAAGCAGTTAAGTAAGTGACACATCACCGGAATCTGGGTCTCTGTCTCTATATCATGTTGTTCTTAGATGGGGAGCAAAAACCTGGCGACAGATTCCCTTTAAGGACCTTTTAAGGCTCTGTTATTGTGCAGTTTTAGAGACACTGTAGTGACTGATCCTATGCTCAGCGACTGGAACGAAGCTAATGTGGTGCCCATTTTCAGAAAAGGGCTCTTGGTCTTTCCTGAGTAATTATAGAACAGTAAGCTTAAGGCTGCGTGCCCACTCTGCGTTTTTCAAGCGTTTTTGCCGCAGAATTTCCGCAGCGAAAACGCTTAAAAAAAACGCTTGGTAATACGTGCCCCATGGTCCACAATGATAATCCGCATGTGCTGTGCACATGCTGCGGAAATTTCCCCTGCGGATTATCATTGCGGAAAAAAACGCAGCATGTCCATTAATTTTGCGGACACGCAGCGTAATCGCCGCCATTGACTTGCATTGAATCGCTTAATATCCGCATGACTACATGTGCACATGCAGATATCATGCGGTTCAATGTGCGGATGGTACCCAGGTCTGGAGAAGAGCAGATTCTCATCCAGACCCAGGTACCATAGAACCTATAAAAAAAAAAAAAAGAATTTAAAATAAACATTATACTCACCTTCCGATGGCCCCCGGTCTCCTATATGATGCGTCCTGGCTCCCCGGCGGCTCGCGATGGTCTAAAAGGACCTGCCATGACGTCATTTAGTCATGTGACGGGTCACGCGACCGCTGGCGCGTGACCTGTCATATGACTAAATGACGTCATAGAAGGTCCTTTTACACCCCAGCGAGCTGTACAAGAGACTGGACGCAGCGGAGAAAAGACAGGGGCCATCAGAAGGCGAGTATAATGTGTTTTTTTTTATTATTTTTTACCATTTTAATTCTTTTTTTTTTTCAACTATTAACTTGGTCACACACATATATATATGTGATGCTAAAATCACTTGGAAAAGCGCTTGACAAACGCTTCTACCTGGCAGGAAAAACGCATATAACATCCGCATGCATTTTTCCTGCCAGGGAGATGCGGAAAAAATCTGCAGCATTTCTGCATTGTGGGCACTTAGCCTTAAGGGGTATTTTCAAGTTGTCTCTTGAGAAGTTCAGTCCTACAAAGTCTGCTTAGCACACAGGGATAAGGTATTTGAACAAGCATCCAGCTCAGACAGTGAGAGTGGAGAGCTGAGATTAGCAGACCTGCTGTGAAAGCTTCTTGCTGGTGATTTATAACTGCATCTCTGCAGAAGCTGCGAGGCTAGCAGTTAATCGCTGTATAGAAATCAATGGGTTGGGGAGAGCTGGCCGGGATGACAGGAGTTAACTCCTCTCTTAGTATAGATAGACCTTATGACTACAGGGGGCAACTGTGCAAAGGAGTTTCACAATGTCCCATTTTGACGCCTACTAGGTAAATTTAAAGGGGTTGTACAGGCTTGTCGTGAAAGTTACCCTGTGTGACTGCAGGCTCCTGAATCTTCAGTGCGCACATAGACAGAATTTGCCGGTGGCGAGAGCGGGCGGTCATGTGACTGAAGACATGCATTTTTCGACTAGACGTGCGCAGCCGCGATTTGAGGATTCAGAAGCATGCAATCACACAGAGTAACTGCAGACTTCATGACAAACGTGGATAACCCTTTTATGGTCCATAAAATTAGAAATTGAGGTTTTGGTGAATGACTGGTGCGCTGAGTGGTCTTCGGTTGTAAGTGCTGGGCCCACTAGTATTCAACCTGTTTATTAACGATGTAGACGATGGGATTGATAGGGCGGGATAGAAATGTTCAATCTCCAGAGGATACAAGGAGGCGCTCCCTCCACCTGGAGAAAGAAATATTCAATCTCCAGAGGATACAAGGAGGCGCTCCCTCCACCTGGAGAAAGAAATGTTCAATCTCCAGAGGATACAAGGAGGCGCTCCCTCCACCTGGAGAAAGAAATATTCAATCTCCAGAGGATACAAGGAGGCGCTCCCTCCACCTGGAGAAAGAAATGTTCAATCTCCAGAGGATACAAGGAGGCGCTCCCTCCACCTGGAGAAAGAAATGTTCAATCTCCAGAGGATACAAGGAGGCGCTCCCTCCACCTGGAGAAAGAAATATTCAATCTCCAGAGGATACAAGGAGGCGCTCCCTCCACCTGGAGAAAGAAATGTTCAATCTCCAGAGGATACAAGGCTTCTTACCATGAGTACGATTAATCTGTGGAATAGTCAACCTCAGGAGCAGGATCTAGCTCTAACGCAATTTTTTTTTCTGAATGTTTAGTCCAATAGATCCCTCAGGAGGAAAATATCTGCTCTTTTGGGACAGGACGGATCATGCCTTGCGATTGTTCATGTACTACTACCCTTTGTCCTCTTTCATTCCTCGGTTGAAGTTGGACATTTGTCTTTTTTCAACCATATTGACCATGAAACTATTACCCTACTGGGTGTTGGATTAATCTTTGCTCTGGGATTGTTACGGTGCGGTGTGTTGTATTCCTAGCTCTGGGATTATTACGGTGCGGTGTGTTGTATTCCTAGCTCTGGGATTATTACGGTGCGGTGTGTTGCATTCCTAGCTCTGGGATTATTACGGTGCGGTGTGTTGCATTCCTAGCTCTGGGATTATTACGGTGCGGTGTGTTGCATTCCTAGCTCTGGGATTATTACGGTGCGGTGTGTTGTATTCCTAGCTCTGGGATTATTACGGTGCGGTGTGTTGTATTCCTAGCTCTGGGATTATTACGGTGCGGTGTGTTGCATTCCTAGCTCTGGGATTATTACGGTGCCGTGTGTTGCATTCCTAGCTCTGGGATTATTACGGTGCCGTGTGTTGTATTCCTAGCTCTGGGATTATTACGGTGCGGTGTGTTGTATTCCTAGCTCTGGGATTATTACGGTGCCGTGTGTTGTATTCCTAGCTCTGGTATTATTACGGTGCGATGTGTTGTATTCCTAGCTCTGGGATTATTACGGTGCGGTGTGTTGCATTCCTAGCTCTGGGATTATTACGGTGTGGTGTGTTGTATTCCTAGCTCTGGGATTATTACGATGCCGTGTGTTGTATTCCTAGCTCTGGGATTATTACGGTGCGGTGTGTTGTATTCCTAGCTCTGGGATTATTACGATGCCGTGTGTTGTATTCCTAGCTCTGGGATTATTACGGTGTGGTGTGTTGTATTCCTAGCTCTGGGATTATTACGGTGTGGTGTGTTGTATTCCTAGCTCTGGGATTATTACGGTGCGGTGTGTTGCATTCCTAGCTCTGGGATTATTACGGTGCGGTGTGTTGCATTCCTAGCTCTGGGATTATTACGGTGCGGTGTGTTGTATTCCTAGCTCTGGGATTATTACGGTGCGGTGTGTTGTATTCCTAGCTCTGGGATTATTACGGTGCGGTGTGTTGTATTCCTAGCTCTGGGATTATTACGGTGCGGTGTGTTGTATTCCTAGCTCTGGGATTATTACGGTGCGGTGTGTTGTATTCCTAGCTCTGGGATTATTACGGTGCGGTGTGTTGCATTCCTAGCTCTGGGATTATTACGGTGCGATGTGTTGTATTCCTAGCTCTGGGATTATTACGGTGCGGTGTGTTGTATTCCTAGCTCTGGGATTATTACGGTGCCGTGTGTTGCATTCCTAGCTCTGGGATTATTACGGTGCGGTGTGTTGTATTCCTAGCTCTGGGATTATTACGGTGCGGTGTGTTGCATTCCTAGCTCTGGGATTATTACGGTGCGGTGTGTTGTATTCCTAGCTCTGGGATTATTACGGTGCGGTGTGTTGTATTCCTAGCTCTGGGATTATTACGGTGCGGTGTGTTGCATTCCTAGCTCTGGGATTATTACGGTGCGGTGTGTTGCATTCCTAGCTCTGGGATTATTACGGTGCCGTGTGTTGTATTCCTAGCTCTGGGATTATTACGGTGCCGTGTGTTGTATTCCTAGCTCTGGGATTATTACGGTGCGGTGTGTTGCATTCCTAGCTCTGGGATTATTACGGTGCGGTGTGTTGTATTCCTAGCTCTGGGATTATTACGGTGCGGTGTGTTGTATTCCTAGCTCTGGGATTATTACGGTGCCGTGTGTTGTATTCCTAGCTCTGGGATTATTACGGTGCGGTGTGTTGCATTCCTAGCTCTGGGATTATTACGGTGCGGTGTGTTGTATTCCTAGCTCTGGGATTATTACGGTGCGGTGTGTTGTATTCCTAGCTCTGGGATTATTACGGTGCCGTGTGTTGTATTCCTAGCTCTGGGATTATTACGGTGCGGTGTGTTGCATTCCTAGCTCTGGGATTATTACGGTGCGGTGTGTTGTATTCCTAGCTCTGGGATTATTACGGTGCGTGTGTTATAGTATTCTCATCTCTGGGATTATTATAGTGATATTATGGGGAGATGCCAGAGTACTTTACAGTCAGAGCAGTGATAGATACTGCGAAGAATATTGGATTTATAATTCCATGTCAATAATTGTGTCCTATTTGGCAGAGGATTATAAAGCCCCCTTCAGTGTGCCGTTGTAACAGGGCACCTAGCAGCTGCAGGGTGGTGGGTCAAGAGACAATGAGTGAAAAATATCACACCTCTAGTCAGCTCAACTCAGGACAAAAGACCTGCTGCCGTGTGATCCCAAGCCATGTGGTTTTTGTTAGAACCCTCCTGTTTGTTTTTTCCATCTTGTGTTTTGCGGTCACGTGACCATCTACCTTTATATTCTAGCTCCGCCCTTTTGGCTGTGCTGGACTTCAGTGTTTGACCGTTTCTCTAGCCAGGTGCTTCGGTGCCTTTCTCTGTCAGTACGCTTGTCCCTTCTGGGACCTCTAGTACCTTTTTGTCAGTTTGTCTTTTTGTGCTCTGCAACAACTTCTCTGGTTAGGAGGTGTCCCATTTTTGTTCCAGTCCTTAGTTCTTTTAGGGACTCCTTCCTTTATGCTATAGGTCTTCGTTCCGACTAGCCGAGGACTAAGGCGGGTTTGTTCGCTAGGAACAGGCAGCCCGCTACATCGTAGGGATTCAGCTTAGTCTTACTGTAGGGACAGCTTTCCCCTATCTTTCCTTAGTATTTGTTGCAGATCATAACAGTTTTCCTTTAGTTAGACAGATAGGAATTCCATAATGTGTTATTGAAATACTAGCCATACATCAAATAGATTTCTGAAATCCCGAGGACATGGTGAATGTCTCGACACCGTTTAGCACATAGGGATAGGGAGATGCACAACCATTCGGAAATCCATAGGACCGCTGTGTTTAGTATCCACGCATAGCGGGGACCCGGCTGGATCCGATGACACCAGAACCTTCTCCCTAGGACCGTCCATTAAGTAGTTATGACCCATCTTAGTTTCTGGAGTTTATAGCTGCTAGGGGTGGCGATTTAGGTCCTGCCCAGGGGACAGGAGGGGGGTGACCCAGAGGGGTTAAGAGCTCCTGCAACTCTTGCCCTGGTGCTTTTTTCTCTGGGAGGTCACAACGACACATCGTGTGGAAGAAGTCATGCAACGGAGGGAACCAGAAGCCTCCCGTGTGGCAGCCCTCCCCTGCAAGCCAGGCTTTTCATCTGACTGGTAACTGACTCTTAATATCTGCATACTTTTGAACCACTACTATAGTAATAACTGGTGGCGGCTGTACCGGGCTGATAAGGTTCTGTTTCACTGGGGTCAGTGAGAGGGGCCTCTCAGCCTGTCAGGGGTGTGAGCGAGTGTGGTGCCACGTCAGTGACCGAGTGGGCCACCCCTTCTCACTCTCGGTACCTTCCTGAACACGTGAGAACAGGGGGTGTCTGTGTAGAACGGTTTCAGTCTGACCTTGTGTGTTCCCGAGAGATTGCAGAACGTCACGTTGGTGCAAAGTGCAGATCCGTATCACGTGACCTGTCTGACTTAATAGCGGCATCAGGCGGAAGGCGTAGTGGAGATCCTTCACAGATACCATGGGGAGATGTCAGAGTACTTTACAGTCGGAGCAGTGACAAAAACAATGGGGAGATGTCAGCGTACTTTAGAGTAATTTTTTATTGCTTACTGCAAAGTCAAAAGTTTACATACGGGTTCTCCGGTTTCCTCCCATACCCCCAAAGACATACTGATAGGGAATGTAGATTGTAAGCCCCAATGGGGACAGTGCCAATAATGTCTGTGAATTGTAAAACGCTGCGGAATATGTTGGCGCTATATAAATAAAAAGATTATTATTACTGTGCCTTTAAACAATTCTGGACTGCCCATATGATGATGTCAGGTGTTTGGAAGTTTTTTTTGCAACATCTGAGTTAATTAGAGACACACCTGTGGATGTATTTTAATGCACACCTGAAACACACTGCTTCTTTGTGTAGCATCATGGGAAAGACTAAAGAAATCAGCCAAGATATCAGGAAGAGAACTGTGGACTTGCGCAAGTCTGGCTCATCCTTGGGTACAATTTCAAGATACCTGAAGGTGCCTCGTTCATCTGCACAAACAGTTATACGCAAGTACAAACAAGATGGGAATGTCCAGCCATCATACCGCTCAGGAAGGAGACGGGTTCTGTGTCCCAGAGATGAACGTGCTTTGGTCCGATATGCACATCAACCCAAGGACAAAAGCAAAAGACCTTGTGAAGATGATGGTGGAAGCTGGTAAGATTGTGTCAATATCCACAGTGAAACGAGTACTGTATCAACATGGGCTGAAAGGCCACTCTGCCAGGAAGAAGCCATTACTCCAAAAGAAACAAAAAAAAGCCAGATTAATGTTTGAAATGCACACAGGAACAAAGACCTTAGACCTTAATTTTTGGAGACATGTCCTGTGATCTGATGAAACTAAAATTGAACATTTTGGGCATAATGACCATTGTTACATTTTGGAGGAAAAAGGGAGAAGCTTGGAAGCCTAAAAACACCATCCCAACTGTGAAACATGGGGGTGGCAGAATCATGTTGTGGGGTTGTTTTGCTGCAGGAGGGACTGGTGCACTTCACAAAATAGATGGCATCATCAGAAAAGAAGATTATGTGGCAATACTGAAGCAACATCTCAAGACATCATCCAGGAAGTTACAGCTTGGGCAGAAATGGGTCTTCCAAATGGACAATGACCCAAAGCATACTGCCAAAATGGTAACAAAGTGGCTTAAGGATAACAAAGTCAATGTTTTGGAGTCTCCATCACAAAGCCCTGATCTCAATCCTATTGAAAGTTTATGGGCAAAGCTGAAAAGACTGCGAGCCCCGAGCAAGGCGACCTACACACCGGGATCAGTGACACCAGTTTTGTCAGGAGGAATCGGCCCAAATTCCGACCAACTATTGTGAGAAGCTTGTGGAAGGAGATCCCAAACGTGTGACCCAAGTCATTCAGTGTAAGGGCAATGGCACCAAATACTAATGAAATATATGTAAACTTTTGACTTTGCAGTAAGTAATAAAAATGCCTTAAAACATTCTCTCTCTCTCATTATTCTGACATTTGGCAAATATTAAACATTATGGTAAAATCCTAATTGTCCTAAAACGGGAAAGGTTTATTCTGATTTCATGTCAGATATTGAGAATAACCTGCAGATGTGTCTTTATATATAGTGGATGGAAACTTCTGGTTCTGACTGTAGCTGGAGGAATGTGCTGCTCTGTTTCTCCGATGGTATTTGATAGACACTTACATTTCTAGATTACACCAGAAGTGCAATAGTTGACAGCCTCGTGATGGTCTGCAGTCACCCGGGGTTGTGCTAGCTTTCACCTCGGACTGCGTCTATTAGGGTTGTCAGCTTTGATCACAGACTGGCGGTGATGGGGATGATCGGCCTGCCGCAGGCGTCTTCCGTGCAGATCATCTTCTGTCTGTTGTGTCATATACATTGTGTTCATGGGAAGAAGAATCTCCATGCAGTCCAGGAATCTGACTGATGCGTAACCACATGTCACTACCAGATCCTGACTTCCTTCATGTCATGTCGCATGCTCCAGTCACCTCCAGAGCTGCATTCCCTCCTTTTCTCCGCCGTCGTTCACGTACCTTGCAGGACTCTGCAGGACTCCGTGTGTAAAGGTTTCTTCTTCCTCTGCTGAGTTAGATGTTTGCTGAATCTTTTATCCGTAAGTCTTTATGGATGCTGCTGGTGTAGTCAGGACTCGCTGCGGACCTGTGAGCGATTTTTCTCGTTTGTTGGGTCATTTAGAGGACAGATCTATCTGCTGCTGTACCAGGTTCATTCATTTGCATTCATTTAATACAAAATTTATGAGTCCTTATTCGGTGTGCAGTTAGGCCCTGTTCACACTGTTTTCTGCAGGTGGGTTCGAACATTCCACTTGAAGCGCTGAAGGGGCTGTAGACTGCAATGACACTAACTGCTTGTTCATACGGGTCTAGAAATGTAGTCTGCCTCGTTTCTATGCCCATGTGAACTAATGGACACCTTCAGAAATAACCCAAAAATTGAGTGTCATTGCAGTCTATGGCCCCTTCAGGGGTTCGTCTGTATCCCGCTTTTAGGGGGCTTCAGGTGCAACACCTGAACATACTGCAGAATACACCGTGTGAGCACAGCTTTAAGTATTTGTATCTCCACATCTTGTTGAATATACAGCACATCATCCCTAGATTTCAGTCTACAATGTCTTGGACATGGAGATTTGTGAGTTTCGAATTCTTCTTGGCTTGTCCTGTGTTGTTTTGTAGACATGTTGGCTTTCTCTTAGGGTTGTAGATGTAGAAGTATTGCGCTATACTGATGCCTTCTGAATCAGGTGTCGCTCCTCTGGCGCCTTCTGGACAGACTGTTGTTTTTTCTGACATCTTGTGGATGAGGTATCACTCCTCTGGCACCTTGTGGATGAGGTATCACTCCTCTGGCACCTTGTGGATGAGGTATCACTCCTCTGGCACCTTGTGGATGAGGTATCACTCCTCTGGCACCTTGTGGATGAGGTATCACTCCTCTGGCACCTTGTGGATGAGGTATCACTCCTCTGGCACCTTGTGGATGAGGTATCACTCCTCTGGCACCTTGTGGATGAGGTATCACTCCTCTGGCACCTTGTGGATGAGGTGTCGCTATTCTGATGCCTTGTGGACAATGTGGCGCTATACTGATGCCTTCTGAATCAGGTGTCGCTCCTCTGGCGCCTTCTGGACGGACTGTTGTTTATCTGACATCTTGTGGATGAGGTGTGGCTCCTCTGGCGCTATGTGGATGAGTTGTCGCTTCTCTGATGTCTTGTGGATGAGGTGCTGCTCTTCTGACTCCTTGTGGACGAGGTGTCGCTTCTCTGGTGTCCTGTGGACGAGGTGTCGCTTCTCTGGTGTCCTGTGGACGAGGTGTGGCTTCTCTTCTCTGGTGCCTTGTGGACGAGGTGTCGCTTCTCTGGTGTCCTGTGGACGAGGTGTCGCTTCTCTGGTGTCCTGTGGACGAGGTGTGGCTTCTCTTCTCTGGTGCCTTGTGGACGAGGTGTGGCTTCTCTGGTGCCTTGTGGACGAGGTGTGGCTTCTCTGATACCTTGTGGGCGAGGTGTGGCTTCTCTGATACCTTGTAGATGAGGTGTGGCTTCTCTGGTGCCTTGTAGACGAGGTGTGGCTTCTCTGGTGCCTTGTGGACGAGGTGTGGCTTCTCTGGTGCCTTGTGGACGAGGTGTGGCTTCTCTGGTGCCTTGTGGACGAGGTGTGGCTTCTCTGGTGCCTTGTGGACGAGGCGTGGCTTCTCTGATACCTTGTAGACGAGGTGTGGCTTCTCTGGTGCCTTGTGGACGAGGTGTGGCTTCTCTGGTGCCTTGTGGACGAGGTGTGGCTTCTCTGGTGCCTTGTGGACGAGGTGTGGCTTCTCTGGTGCCTTGTGGGCGAGGCGTGGGTTCTCTGGTGCCTTGTGGATGAGGTGTGGCTTCTCTGGTGCCTTGTGGATGAGGTGTGGCTTCTCTGGTGCCTTGTAGACGAGGTGTGGCTTCTCAGGTGCCTTTTGGACCAGATTTAGCTTCTCTGGTGCTATTTGTGATTTGTGCTTTCTTGGTGAAGTCTACACGAGTTTTGTTCAGGAGAATCATGCAGTCCTTATTGTTGACTTAGCTCCTGGTTGTTGAATGTTCCTAGACTCCTCTGTTTTGGATTGTACTTGGTGATGTCTCTTTGAGAAAGTTGTCTTTTTCTTGGGGTGTCTGAGGGAACACTAGGCCATGACAGATACATTTTGGGGAAAGCTCTGTGCATCCCTTGGTCCTTTCAGGGGGTCCTGTAGACCTCATGCTCTTGCCTGATATGTGGTACCATAAATAGAAGCTAGTCTTGTTTTGCTAATGTCCTTTATGCTCATTAATTCAAGTGACAATAATTCACTGCCGGCAGTAAATCTTAGAAGTTCAGGTTTTGGCCTTCCAAAAGTGGACTGGTCACTGCCTGATGTATGCGCAGAACCTTCATCTCCTGAAATACTTTGTGCTGCTGAGAGCCCTGCAATAGCTACCTATGTTACATAACTGGATTATCATAGGTCCTTCTAAAGCCTTGTCCATTTCTCTTCCAGAGCCATGCATGCCAATGCGACCAGTGTCCGGATCCTCATTAAAGGGGGTAAGGTGGTGAACGATGACTGTACCCAAGAAGCCGACGTGTACATCGAGAACGGGATCATCCAGCAGGTGGGACGGGAGCTGATGATACCTGGAGGGGCGAAAGTCATTGATGCCACTGGAAAGCTTGTCATCCCGGGTGGAATAGACACCAGCACCCACTTCCATCAGACCTTCATGAATGCTACCTGCATGGACGACTTCTACAACGGCACGAAGGTAGGAGTTACTCTACGTATCGGCATCCCTGGTGTCTGCCGTTATCACCACCTCCTGATTTTATTGTCGTGTCGCTCAGTATCTTCAACCATGTCTAATGCTCCAGTCACCTCCAGAGCTGTACTCCCCTTACTCTCCATCTATAAGCTCTTGTATCTAGCTGCTGTATAGCATTGTGGAGGATGTAAGGACCAGCGGCACGGCACACAAGTGTGACCGGGGACAATCACATCTCCTACAACCCAAGAGAACATGTGCGGCTCTTACAGCTATTATCTGACTGTGAGAAGTCCCCTGTGACCCAGCACTGAGTATTAATGGGGGTCCTGAGTGCAGACCCCTCTCTAACCAGCAAACGCCCTGATACATTGTATCAACCTGTGTTCTCGGATAGGATGGTTCAATATGCCCCCCCCCCCCCAAATCTATGCCGAAATCTGATTACTTGCCAGCCCCAAACCTGTGGCTGCACCACTGAATGCCCCAGTGGGATGTCTGCCGGAGGCTGCACCACTGAATGCCCCAGCGGGATGTCTGCCGGAGGCTGCACCACTGAATGCCCCAGTGGGATGTCTGCCGGAGGCTGCACCGCTGAATACCCCAGTGGGATGTCTGCCTGAGGCTGCACCGCTGAATGCCCCAGTGGGATGTCTGCCTGAGGCTGCACCACTGAATGCCCCAGTGGGATGTCTGCCTGAGGCTGCACCACTGAATGCCCCAGTGGGATGTCTGCCTGAGGCTGCACCGCTGAATGCCCTAGTGGGATGTCTGCCTGAGGCTGCACCGCTGAATGCCCCAGTGGGATGTCTGCCTGAGGCTGCACCACTGAATGCCCCAGTGGGATGTCTGCCTGAGGCTGCACCGCTGAATGCCCCAGTGGGATGTCTGCCGGAGGCTGCACCGCTGAATGCCCCAGTGGGATGTCTGCCTGAGGCTGCACCGCTGAATGCCCCAGCGGGATGTCTGCCTGAGGCTGCACCACTGAATGCCCCAGTGGGATGTCTGCCTGAGGCTGCACCACTGAATGCCCAGTGGGATGTCTGCCGGAGGCTGCACCTCTGAATGCCCCAGTGGGATGTCTGCCGGAGGCTGCACCTCTGAATGCCCCAGTGGGATGTCTGCCTGAGGCTGCACCACTGAATGCCCCAGTGGGATGTCTGCCTGAGGCTGCACCGCTGAATGCCCCAGTGGGATGTCTGCCTGAGGCTGCACCGCTGAATGCCCCAGCGGGATGTCTGCCGGAGGCTGCACCACTGAATGCCCCAGTGGGATGTCTGCCTGGGGCTGCACCACTGAATGCCCCAGTGGGATGTCTGCCTGAGGCTGCACCGCTGAATGCCCCAGTGGGATGTCTGCCTGAGGCTGCACCGCTGAATGCCCCAGTGGGATGTCTGCCTGAACCTGCACCGCTGAATGCCCCAGTGGGATGTCTGCCGGAGGCTGCACCGCTGAATACCCCAGTGGGATGTCTGCCTGAACCTGCACCGCTGAATGCCCCAGTGGGATGTCTGCCTGAACCTGCACCGCTGAATGCCCCAGTGGGATGTCTGCCTGAGGCTGCACCGCTGAATGCCCCAGTGGGATGTCTGCCTGAGGCTGCACCACTGAATGCCCCAGTGGGATGTCTGCCTGGGGCTGCACCACTGAATGCCCCAGTGGGATGTCTGCCTGAGGCTGCACCGCTGAATGCCCCAGTGGGATGTCTGCCTGGGGCTGCACCACTGAATGCCCCAGTGGGATGTCTGCCTGAGGCTGCACCGCTGAATGCCCCAGTGGGATGTCTGCCTGAACCTGCACCGCTGAATGCCCCAGTGGGATGTCTGCCTGAGGCTGCACCGCTGAATACCCCAGTGGGATGTCTGCCTGAGGCTGCACCGCTGAATGCCCCAGTGGGATGTCTGCCTGAGGCTGCACCGCTGAATGCCCCAGTGGGATGTCTGCCTGAGGCTGCACCACTGAATGCCCCAGTGGGATGTCTGCCTGAGGCTGCACCACTGAATGCCCCAGTGGGATGTCTGCCTGAGGCTGCACCGCTGAATGCCCTAGTGGGATGTCTGCCTGAGGCTGCACCGCTGAATGCCCCAGTGGGATGTCTGCCTGAGGCTGCACCACTGAATGCCCCAGTGGGATGTCTGCCTGAGGCTGCACCGCTGAATGCCCCAGTGGGATGTCTGCCTGAGGCTGCACCGCTGAATGCCCCAGTGGGATGTCTGCCGGAGGCTGCACCTCTGAATGCCCCAGTGGGATGTCTGCCTGAGGCTGCACCACTGAATGCCCCAGTGGGATGTCTGCCTTGGGCTGCACCACTGAATGCCCCAGTGGGATGTCTTTGAGGTGCAGTGTTGTCATAGCTGTGGCTAGTCTATGCATCGCACCATTGTACTGTGCACATAAACAGTACTACTATACGACTAATCTGCATGATACCAGCATATCACACACACATTACACTTTGCAAAATGCCTATATGCACATTTATTACACACATACAGTAGACACACATATATACATAATACACATGTGGCGCCCCTGAGGGTTCAGTCGCCACAGAGGTACTGCATCTCACCCAGAGGTGTGGTACCCCACTCTCAGGTAAGGATGGAGTACTGCCCAGGACCCAGCCACTTACATACATTACACTCCACTTCAGGGGGGCAGGGCGAGATTGCTCCTAAGGGAGAGCACAGTCCCTGGTCCCTGGCTGGAAGGCGGAACCATGTAGTGGGTGTGGGTGGAGGAAGAAGCACAGGGGAGCACTTCAGGAGTAGTATAAAAAGGGATGGAACCATCTAGAAAGGGCTCAGTCAGAGGAGGACAGTGAAAGGAGCAGGAGCTCTGCTCGGGAGGAGCGGGCCTGAGTGATACGGGACCAGGAGGTGAGACTGAAGAGAAGAGAGGAGCAGGGAGGAAGGCTCCAGAAGGAAAGAGGGGATCCTAGTGGTACGGGAAGTGCTGGAGGCCACCCGTACGCCTGAATCTACCAGGACGTGGAAGGATCTGGCTGCAAAGGGGACCGACCCCTAACTAGTGGGAATTACAATATTCAGCTAGCAACCGGAGGCTTCTACATTTTCAGGATGTAGTTGCCACAGCCGCAATTAATCGCCAAAAAGGTAGCCGCACAGGATCCAGGTTGCCCGCCAAGAACTGAGGTTACCGGCTCGGGACGCTGTTTGCGAGGCGCAGGGCAAGAAGGGTGAGGGCCAGCGCAGGAAGACGGCCGAGAAAGGCACACAGAAGGGGGTCCCGCTAAGTGCTCTTGAATTACCTGAGGGATTGCTGAACCCCTGCCTCGGTGAACGCAGCGCGACGTGGGTGGTGATAATTGGCCGTTGTAACCAGGAGCAACGTGATAATCGTGAGTAAACCTTGAAGACTGCACCCCACTGTCTCTGTGAATTATTGCTGCGCCATCACCAGCCCTGCACTACACGGCACAACAACAGCTACCTCATCACTAACCATCACAGCAACGCCCTGGAGCTGAGCTCTACCTGTGGAGAGCTGAACCAACTCTGCTGCACTAACATCAGCTCCAGAGGATCTGCACCTCAGCGGTGGCTCAATATAGCCGCATACCACAGGTGGCGTCACCAACATTATCTATAAAAACTATAAATCCCCTCTAAATAATTCCCCTTTTATCGACCGCCCTGGGTCACGGAGCGGGCCACTGCCACTGTGACATCCCCTGCACCGACCGGCCCGGCACCGAGTACCCCACGGCCCAGGGGGCGCGTCATACTTGGCGTCACGAACAGGATTCGAAGCCTGGTATAACAGGGTCCTGTGTGCCACAAAGACTGTGTATAACTGTATAAACTGCAGCCATTACTGTAGCACATGCGGAGTTAATGATATGTGGGGTGTCCCATCGTGGGCGGAGCCTCGGAAACTGCGCCACACACACATACAGACATACATGCACATTATGTACTGTATATACATTGCCCAAACTTGCCTCTTCTGCATAGGACTCGTTGCAGAAGTGGAGTGGAGCCATGATGAGCAGATAACAGCGTCTGCATCCTGCCTGACTGCTCTCTGCTGCTGCCTCCTCCTGCCTGACTGCTCTCTGCTGCTGCCTCCTCCTGCCTGACTGCTCTCTGCTGCTGCCTCCTCCTGCCTGACTGCTCCCTGCTGCTGCCTCCTCCTGCCTGGCTGCTCTCTGCTGCTGCCTCCTCCTGCCTGGCTGCTCTCTGCTGCTGCCTCCTCCTGCCTGGCTGCTCTCTGCTGCTGCCTCCTCCTGCCTGGCTGCTCTCTGCTGCTGCTCTCTGCTGCTGCCTCCTCCTGCCTGGCTGCTCTCTGCTGCTGCCTCCTCCTGCCTGGCTGCTCTCTGCTGCTGCCTCCTCCTGCCTGCTCTCTGCTGCTGCCTCCTCCTGCCTGCTCTCTGCTGCTGCCTCCTCCTGCCTGCCTGCTCTCTGCTGCTGCCTCCTCCTGCATGACTGCTTTCTGCTGCTCCCTCCTCCTGCCTGCTCTATTGCTGCCTCCTCCTGCCTGACTGCTGCTGCCTCCTCCTGCCTGGCTGCTGACTGCTGCTGCCTCCTCCTGCCTGGCTGCTGACTGCTGCTGCCTCCTCCTGCCTGGCTGCTGACTGCTGCTGCCTCTTCCTGCCTGGCTGCTCTCTGCTGCTGCCTCCTTCTGCCTGGCTGCTCTCTGCTGCTGCCTCCTCCTGCCTGGCTGCTCTCTGCTGCTGCCTCCTTCTTCCTGGCTGCTCTCTGCTGCTGCCTCCTTCTGCCTGGCTGCTCTCTGCTGCTGCCTCCTTCTGCCTGGCTGCTCTCTGCTGCTGCCTCCTTCTGCCTGGCTGCTCTCTGCTGCTGCCTCCTTCTGCCTGGCTGCTCTCTGCTGCTGCCTCCTTCTGCCTGGCTGCTCTCTGCTGCTGCCTCCTCCTGCCTGGCTGCTCTCTGCTGCCTCCTCCTGCCTGGCTGCTCTCTGCTGCTGCTGCCTCCTCCTGCCTGGCTGCTCTCTGCTGCTGCTGCCTCCTCCTGCCTGGCTGCTCTCTGCTGCTGCTGCCTCCTCCTGCCTGGCTGCTCTCTGCTGCTGCTGCCTCCTCCTGCCTGGCTGCTCTCTGCTGCTGCTGCCTCCTCCTGCCTGGCTGCTCTCTGCTGCTGCTGCCTCCTCCTGCCTGGCTGCTCTCTCCTGCTGCTGCCTCCTCCTGCCTGGCTGCTCTCTGCTGCTGCTGCCTCCTCCTGCCTGGCTGCTCTCTCCTGCTGCTGCCTCCTCCTGCCTGGCTGCTCTCTGCTGCTGCCTCCTCCTGCCTGGCTGCTCTCTGCTGCTGCCTCCTTCTGCCTGGCTGCTCTCTGCTGCTGCCTCCTTCTGCCTGGCTGCTCTCTGCTGCTGCCTCCTTCTGCCTGGCTGCTCTCTGCTGCTGCCTCCTTCTGCCTGGCTGCTCTCTGCTGCTGCCTCCTTCTGCCTGGCTGCTCTCTGCTGCTGCCTCCTCCTGCCTGGCTCCTCTCTGCTGCTGCCTCCTCCTGCCTGGCTCCTCTCTGCTGCTGCCTCCTCCATGCTGCTGCCTCCTCCTGCCTGGCTTCTCCCTGCTGCTGCCTCCTCCTGCCTGGCTGCTCTCTGCTGCTGCCTCCTCCTGCCTGGCTGCTCTCTGCTGCTGCCTCCTCCTGCCTGGCTGCTCTCTGCTGCTGCCTCCTCCTGCCTGGCTGCTCTCTGCTGCTGCCTCCTCCTGCCTGGTTGCTCTCTGCTACTGCCTCCTTCTGCCTGGTTGCTCTCTGCTACTGCCTCCTTCTGCCTGGCTGCTCTCTGCTACTGCCTCCTTCTGCCTGGCTGCTTTCTGCTGCTGCCTCCTTCTGCCTTGCTGCTCTCTGCTGCTGCCTCCTCCTGCCTGGTTGCTCTCTGCTGCTGCCTCCTCCTGCCTGGCTGCTCTCTGCTGCTGCTGCCTCCTCCTGCCTGGCTGCTCTCTGCTGCTGCCTCCTCCTGCCTGGCTGCTCTCTGCTGCTGCTGCCTCCTCCTGCCTTGCTGCTCTCTGCTGCTGCCTCCTTCTGCCTTGCTGCTCTCTGCTGCTGCCTCCTTCTGCCTGGCTGCTCACTGATGCTGCCTCCTTCTGCCTGGCTGCTCTCTGCTGCTGCCTCCTCCTGCCTGGCTGCTCTCTGCTGCTGCCTCCTCCTGCCTGGCTGCTCTCTGCTGCTGCCTCCTCCTGCCTGGCTGCTCTCTGCTGCTGCCTCCTTCTGCCTGGCTGCTCTCTGCTGCTGCCTCCTCCTGCCTGGCTGCTCTCTGCTGCTGCCTCCTTCTGCCTGGCTGCTCTCTGCTGCTGCCTCCTCCTGCCTGGCTGCTCTCTGCTGCTGCCTCCTCCTGCCTGGCTGCTCTCTGCTGCTGCCTCCTCCTGCCTGGCTGCTCTCTGCTGCTGCCTCCTTCTGCCTGGCTGCTCTCTGCTGCTGCCTCTTCCTGCCTGGCTGCTCTCTGCTGCTGCCTCTTCCTGCCTGGCTGCTCTCTGCTGCTGCCTCTTCCTGCCTGGCTGCTCTCTGCTGCTGCCTCCTCCTGCCTGGCTGCTCTCTGCTGCTGCCTCCTCCTGCCTGGCTGCTCTCTGCTGCTGCCTCCTTCTGCCTGGCTGCTCTCTGCTGCTGCCTCCTCCTGCCTGGCTGCTCTCTGCTGCTGGCTGCTCCCTGCTGCTGCCTCCTCCTTCTCCCGCTCTTGTCCATTCCTAAGCAACTGCTCACATTATAGCCAGAAAGCTTCTCTGAGGTCTGGGCAGGGGACGGAGGGGGAAGGCCAGGCCTACTGTGGTTAGAGGACCTGGCATCAAATTATTCATGTTGCAGTGGACGCACGATGTAGTAGTCTCTGCAGAGAGGAATAAAGAGTTTTGTTGTCTTATTTTACTTTTGCATCTCCGTTGTGGAGAAATTTGCAAAGTATTTGGCCCCTGATGAATTAATTTTAGTTAATTCCTATGGGGGCTTCAACAGATAGTTTTCACTGGGGGCGTGTTCGACATCCCCCCACCCCCTAATAATAAGCAGGCAGCAAGACTTAAGGGAAAGAACACCGTGCCCCTCCATAGCTCAGAACAGGCGACTTCTGTGCGTCTTGATAGCACGTCTCACGCACGAAACCTGCTATCAGGGGGCCGTATTCTCCCCCCCAGAGTGCTGCTGTCTTATTGATTGGTCAGCATCTACAGAGGTAAGAAGTACATGCCCCCACTGAAAGCTGTCTGATAATGCCCACTGGGACATGACGAATATTAACTCATTAGCTGCCAAATACTTTGTTTGCTAATAATTCAACAAAGCAGAGGCAAATTTCGAATTCGGAAAAAAAAAAAAACGTATTCTGCTCTGCAACCGAATTATATATTTGGTGTACTGTTCAGCATAAAAAATGTAAAAGGTCCTCTTCAAGCGACGTAGCTAAGCATCCCCCTCAGCCTCTGGATCATCACACCTTCTGTGTCCTCACGATCACTTTGAAGCTTTTCCTGGGAGTTGCCCTTTAAATTACCTTGCTTACATAGATTCATTGTTGGTACAATGCGGACTACCCGGGGATCATGTGGCTCTCAGACAAGTCCCTGAGCGGAGTCCTTCTACCTGAGCGGAGCACCACTGACATGAGGCCTCCGTGACTGCTTCATTGCTGCACCATTTCTAGTTGATTAATTATTTCTGCTGCACAAGGTGGGGAGGGGGTGTAGCGTTCGCCTTTCTCTGCAGCAAGGCAAAGGTTAAATCTGAATAGTTTTCTGTATGAGCCGTGACTTTGAGACGTCACTGCGTGGATGAAACCGGGAGAGAATGGAAGAAAGGCGAGAGATGAGAGGCAGCTCTGAGGGTGTCGAGTCTCAGACGACCGCGCCAGACACATCTGTATGAATAATTCACACAGACGGGGGAGACGGCGCTGACAGGCGGCTCCTTGTGTTTACCAAGCATTGACAAGACCGCTAATTAAGTAAATAGGCAAGCGATCAGACTGGCCAGAGACGACCCAAGACGTCTACCTACTGCACTGGCTGCAACTGGCCCAATACCGGGGACCAAAGGCATCAGTCCTGGCAATCGAGTGGTCGTCTGCTGGCGATGGAGCGGCCGCCAGTGGTCGTCAGTGCTGGCGATGGAGCGGCCGCCAGTGGTCGTCAGTGCTGGCGATGGAGCGGCTGCCAGTGGTCGTCAGTGCTGGCGATGGAGCGGCTGCCAGTGGTCGTCAGTGCTGGCGATGGAGCGGCTGCCAGTGGTCGTCAGTGCTGGCGATGGAGCGGCTGCCAGTGGTCGTCAGTGCTGGCGATGGAACGGCTGCCAGTGGTCGTCAGTGCTGGCGATGGAGCGGCTGCCAGTGGTCGTCAGTGCTGGCGATAGAGCGGCCGCCAGTGGTCGTCAGTGCTGGCGATGGAGAGGCCTCCAGTGGTCGTCAGTGCTGGCGATGGAGCGGCCTCCAGTGGTCGTCAGTGCTGGCGATGGAGCGGCCGCCAGTGGTCGTCAGTGCTGGCGATGGAGCGGCCTCCAGTGGTCGTCAGTGCTGGCGATGGAGCGGCCTCCAGTGGTCGTCAGTGCTGGCGATGGAACGGCCGCCAGTGGTCGTCAGTGCTGGCGATGGAGCGGCCTCCAGTGGTCGTCAGTGCTGGCGATGGAGCGGCCGCCAGTGGTCGTCAGTGCAGGCGATGGAGCGGCCGCCAGTGGTCGTCAGTGCAGGCGATGGAGCGGCCGCCAGTGGTCGTCAGTGCTGGCGATGGAGCGGCCGCCAGTGGTCGTCAGTGCTGGCGATGGAGCGGCCGCCAGTGGTCGTCAGTGCTGGCGATGGAGCGGCCGCCAGTGGTCGTCAGTGCTGGCGATGGAGCGGCCGCCAGTGGTCGTCAGTGCTGGCGATGGAGCGGCCGCGACATTGGACTATATCCAGCATGTAATAGGAGGCTGGTGAAGAGGGGGGAGTAATCTGTCGTAAAGCTTCCGAGAGTTGGGATTGTATCCAGCATGTAATGGGAGGCCGGGGGGAAGGCTGGAGTGATTTGTTATAGGGAGGCCGCGAGATGGAATTATATCCTGTGTGTAATAGGAGGCCGGTGGGGAGGGGGAAGTAATCTATCATAAGGCAGCTGAGAATCGAGATTCTATCCAGCATGTAATAGGAGGCCGGTGGGGAGGGGGGAGTAATCTATCATAAGGCAGCTGAGAATCGAGATTCTATCCAGCATGTAATAGGAGGCCGGTGGGGAGAGGGGAGTAATCTGTGGTAGAGCAGCCGCGAGTCAGGACCTGCCTATATTACCTGCGGAGATATAGACACTGCCCCCTGCGAGTGTAGGATATAGTGACGGCTGCACATTTGCCGTGTTATCCCATATAACGTATATAGAAGTGACCGCAGAGTATCAGTGGTGTTTGGGGAATGTCTGATATTTCCTATATTCCCAATCGTCCCCTATATAACATATTCCCGGGGGTCACTTACATGTTGACTGCTTTTATTTCTCTCGCTGGTTGCACCCTTTGTGGGAGAAAAGCTACTGATTGAAGAATTTGCTGACCCTTCAATGACCTGACCCCCAAAGCAGGGTGAGTCTTGTTGTGACCCTGGAGCCGGGGTCCTGGGCATTGGCCCCTCCATGCAGCCGTCATGAACTGTTAATCCTCTCATTAGTTAATGAAGCTTCCTGAGGTGGCCGAGGATTAGTGGGGGTGGGGAAGGGGCAGTGGTCGCAGCTGCTCTGTTCTCAGTATATATGTATACAGTTACTAGATGATACTCGGCGCTGTACTGGGAGTATATCCGTTATCTGTGCACATCTCCTCTAGTGTGGATGCCATAGACTTCACTCTGCTCCCCTTGTGACGCCGGCCGGTCAGTCTCATATGGGGGACACTTATCCCGCTGAAGAAGATTTAGGCAGATGCTTGTCATGAATTTGTTGTTCCCCCTCATTACATCATTCAGGGGTCTCATATGGATGGGGCCTGGTCCGTGACTATGGAAACCGGAGGCCTCCAGGGAACCCGGCCCATGGTGCCTTTGTCCTAAAATAAAAGGGATGGTAATGCTTTTCTGTGGAGGCTCCAGATAAAATATTCCTATCTCATCGCCTCTTGCTGGATTGTCCTGTCAGGAACATGTGTAGCGGATACTATATGAGGGGGGCTCTGCCGTCTGCAGATCACGCCTGCTCGACCCTCACACCATGCACCGCGTGTGTGCGACCTCGGGGTCCTAACCTGTGAAGATCAGGAAACTGTCGCCATCTCGTTGTCAGGATTCACTGACCATACAGGGAGCGGGATGATAAGAATGAGCCGGCCATATAGGGAGCGGGATGATAAGAATGAGCCGGCCATATAGGGAGCGGGGATGATAAGAATGAGCCGGCCATATAGGGAGCGGGATGATAAGAATGAGCCGGCCATATAGGGAGCGGGATGAAAAGAATGAGCCGGCCATACAGGGAGCGGGATGATAAGAATGAACTGGCCATATAGGGAGCGGGGTGATAAGAATGAGCCGGCCATATAGGGAGCGGGGATGATAAGAATGAGCCGGCCCTATAGGGAGCGGGATGATAAGAATGAGCCAGCCATATAGGGAGCAGGGATGATAAGAATGAGCCGGCCATATAGGGAGCGGGATGATGAGAATGAGCCAGCCATATAGGGAGCAGGGATGATAAGAATGAGCCGGCCATATAGGGAGCGGGATGATAAGAATGAGCCGGCCATGTAGGGAGCGGGGATGATAAGAATGAGCCGGCCATATAGGGAGCGGGATGATAACAATGAGCCCGCCATATAGGGAGCGGGATGATAAGAATGAGCCGGCCATACAGGGAGCGGGATGATAAGAATGAGCTGGCCATATAGGGAGCGGGGATGATAAGAATGAGCCGGCCCTATAGGGAGCGGGATGATAAGAATGAGCCGGCCATATAGGGAGCGGGATGATAAGAATGAGCCGGCCATACAGGGAGCGGGATGATAAGAATGAGCTGGCCATATAGGGAGCGGGGATGATAAGAATGAGCCGGCCCTATAGGGAGCGGGATGATAAGAATGAGCCGGCCATATAGGGAGCGGGATGATAAGAATGAGCCGGCCGTATAGGGAGCGGGATGATAAGAATGAGCCGGCCATACAGGGAGCGGGGATAATGAGAATGAGCCGGCCATATAGGGAGCGGGATGATAAGAATGAGCCAGCCATATAGGGAGCGGGATGATAAGAATGAGCCGGCCATATAGGGAACGGGGTGATAAGAATGAGCCGGCCATATAGGGAACGGGGTGATAAGAATGAGCCGGCCATATAGGGAACGGGGTGATAAGAATGAGCCGGCCATATAGGGAGCGGGATGATAAGAATGAGCCAGCCATATAGGGAGCAGGATGATAAGAATGAGCCAGCCATACAGGGAGCGGGGATGATAAGAATGAGCCAGCCATATAGGGAGTGGGATGGAGAGGGCGATCTGGCCACGTAGGGAGCGGGGTGGAGAGGGCGATTTGGCCACATAGGGAGCATGGTGGAGAGGGCGATCTGGCCACGTAGGGAGCGGGGTGGAGAGGGCGATCTGGCCACGTAGGGAGCGGGGTGGAGAGGGCGATCTGGCCACATAGGGAGCGGGGTGGAGAAGGCGATCTGGCCACGTAGGGAGCGGGGTGGAGAGGGCGATCTGGCCACGTAGGGAGCGGGGTGGAGAGGGCGATCTGGCCACATAGGGAGCGGGGTGGGGAGGGCGATCTGGCCGCGTAGGGACAGGGAGCGGGGTGAAGAGGACGATCTGGCCGCGTAGGGACAGGGAGCGGGGTGGGGAGGGCGTTCTGGCCGTGTAGGGACAGGGAGCGGGGTGGGAGGGCGATCTGGCCGCTTAGGGACAGGGAGCGGGGTGGGGAGGGCGATCTGGCCGCGTAGGGACAGGGAGCGGGATGGGGAGGGCGATCTGGCCGCGTAGGGACAGGGAGCGGGATGGGGAGGGCGATCTGGCCGCGTAGGGACAGGGAGCGGGGTGAAGAGGACGATCTGGCCGCGTAGGGACAGGGAGCGGGGTGGGGAGGGCGTTCTGGCCGTGTAGGGACAGGGAGCGGGGTGGGAGGGCGATCTGGCCGCTTAGGGACAGGGAGCGGGGTGGGGAGGGCGATCTGGCCGCGTAGGGACAGGGAGCGGGGTGGGGAGGGCGATCTGGCCGCGTAGGGACAGGGAGCGGGATGGGGAGGGCGATCTGGCCGCGTAGGGACAGGGAGCGGGGTGGGGAGGGCGATCTGGTCGCGTAGGGACAGGGAGCGGGGTGAAGAGGACGATCTGGCCGCGTAGGGACAGGGAGCGGGGTGGGGAGGACGATCTGGCCGCGTAGGGACAGGGAGCGGGGTGGGGAGGGCGATCTGGCCGCGTAGGGACAGGGAGCGGGATGGGGAGGGCGATCTGGCCGCGTAGGGACAGGGAGCGGGGTGGAGAGGGCGATCTGGCCGCGTAGGGACAGGGAGCGGGATGGGGAGGGCGATCTGGCCGCGTAGGGACAGGGAGCGGGATGGGGAGGGCGATCTGGCCGCGTAGGGACAGGGAGCGGGATGGGGAGGGCGATCTGGCCGCGTAGGGACAGGGAGCGGGATGGGGAGGGCGATCTGGCCGCGTAGGGACAGGGAGCGGGGTGGGGAGGGCGATCTGGCCGCGTAGGGACAGGGAGCGGGGTGGGGAGGGCGATCTGGCCCCGTAGGGACAGGGAGCGGGGTGGGGAGGGCGATCTGGCCGCGTAGGGACAGGGAGCGGGGTGGGGAGGGCGATCTGGCCGCGTAGGGACAGGGAGCGGGGTGGGGAGGGCGATCTGGCCGCGTAGGGACAGGGAGCGGGGTGGGGAGGGCGATCTGGCCGCGTAGGGACAGGGAGCGGGGTGGGGAGGGCGATCTGGCCGCGTAGGGACAGGGAGCGGGGTGGGGAGGGCGATCTGGCCG
The DNA here is from genome assembly GCF_046119375.1 of Phyllobates terribilis. Taxonomy (NCBI): domain Eukaryota; kingdom Metazoa; phylum Chordata; class Amphibia; order Anura; family Dendrobatidae; genus Phyllobates; species Phyllobates terribilis. The sequence continues at coordinate 11,438,174 of NW_027362763.1, read as the reverse complement.
CGTAGGGACAGGGAGCGGGGTGGGGAGGGCGATCTGGCCGCGTAGGGACAGGGAGCGGGATGGGGAGGGCGATCTGGCCGCGTAGGGACAGGGAGCGGGATGGGGAGGGCGATCTGGCCGCGTAGGGACAGGGAGCGGGGTGAAGAGGACGATCTGGCCGCGTAGGGACAGGGAGCGGGGTGGGGAGGGCGATCTGGCCGCTTAGGGACAGGGAGCGGGGTGGGGAGGGCGATCTGGCCGCGTAGGGACAGGGAGCGGGGTGAAGAGGACGATCTGGCCGCGTAGGGACAGGGAGCGGGATGGGGAGGGCGATCTGGCCGCGTAGGGACAGGGAGCGGGATGGGGAGGGCGATCTGGCCACGTAGGGACAGGGAGCGGGATGGGGAGGGCGATCTGGCCGCGTAGGGACAGGGAGCGGGGTGGGGAGGGCGATCTGGCCGCGTAGGGACAGGGAGCGGGGTGGGGAGGGCGATCTGGCCCCGTAGGGACAGGGAGCGGGGTGGGGAGGGCGATCTGGCCGCGTAGGGACAGGGAGCGGGGTGGGGAGGGCGATCTGGCCGCGTAGGGACAGGGAGCGGGGTGGGGAGGGCGATCTGGCCACGTAGGGACAGGGAGCGGGGTGGGGAGGGCGATCTGGCCGCGTAGGGACAGGGAGCGGGGTGGGGAGGGCGATCTGGCCGCGTAGGGACAGGGAGCGGGGTGGGGAGGGCGATCTGGCCGCGTAGGGACAGGGAGCGGGGTGGGGAGGGCGATCTGGCCGCGTAGGGACAGGGAGCGGGATGGGGAGGGCGATCTGGCCGCGTAGGGACAGGGAGCGGGATGGGGAGGGCGATCTGGCCGCGTAGGGACAGGGAGCGGGATGGGGAGGGCGATCTGGCCGCGTAGGGACAGGGAGCGGGGTGAAGAGGACGATCTGGCCGCGTAGGGACAGGGAGCGGGGTGGGGAGGGCGATCTGGCCGCTTAGGGACAGGGAGCGGGGTGGGGAGGGCGATCTGGCCGCGTAGGGACAGGGAGCGGGGTGAAGAGGACGATCTGGCCGCGTAGGGACAGGGAGCGGGATGGGGAGGGCGATCTGGCCGCGTAGGGAGCGGGATGGGGAGGGCAATCTGGCCGCGTAGGGACAGGGAGAGGGGTGGGGAGGGCGATCTGGCTGCGTAGGGACAGGGAGCGGGGTGGGGAGGGCGATCTGGCCGCGTAGGGACAGGGAGCGGGGTGAAGAGGACGATCTGGCCGCGTAGGGACAGGGAGCGGGCTGGGGAGGGCGATCTGGCCGCGTAGGGACAGGTAGCGGGGTGGGGAGGGCGATCTGGCCGCGTAGGGACAGGGAGCGGGATGGGGAGGGCGATCTGGCCGCGTAGGGACAGGGAGCGGGATGGGGAGGGCGATCTGGCCGCGTAGGGACAGGGAGCGGGATGGGGAGGGCGATCTGGCCGCGTAGGGACAGGGAGCGGGGTGGGGAGGGCGATCTGGCCACGTAGGGACAGGGAGCGGGATGGGGAGGGCGATCTGGCCGCGTAGGGACAGGGAGCGGGATGGGGAGGGCGATCTGGCCGCGTAGGGACAGGGAACGGGGTGGGGAGGGCGATCTGGCCGCGTAGGGACAGGGAGCGGGGTGAAGAGGACGATCTGGCCGCGTAGGGACAGGGAGCGGGGTGGGGAGGGCGATCTGGCCACGTAGGGACAGGGAGCGGGGTGGGGAGGGCGGTCTGGCCGCGTAGGGACAGGGAGCGGGATGGGGAGGGCGATCTGGCCGCGTAGGGACAGGGAGCGGGATGGGGAGGGCGATCTGGCCACGTAGGTACAGGGAGCGGGGTGGGGAGGGCGATCTGGCCGCGTAGGGACAGGGAGCGGGATGGGGAGGGCGATCTGGCCGCGTAGGGACAGGAAGCGGGGTGGGGAGGGCGATCTGGCCGCGTAGGGACAGGGAGCGGGGTGAAGAGGACGATCTGGCCGCGTAGGGACAGGGAGCGGGGTGGGGAGGGCGATCTGGCCGCGTAGGGACAGGAAGCGGGGTGGGGAGGGCGATCTGGCCGCGTAGGGACAGGGAGCGGGATGGGGAGGGCGATCTGGCCGCGTAGGGACAGGGAGCGGGATGGGGAGGGCGATCTGGCCGCGTAGGGACAGGGAGCGGGATGGGGAGGGCGATCTGGCCGCGTAGGGACAGGGAGCGGGGAGGGGAGGGCGATCTGGCCGCGTAGGGACAGGGAGCGGGGAGGGGAGGGCGATCTGGCCGCGTAGGGGGACAGGGAGCGGGGTGGGGAGGGCGGTCTGGCCGTGTAGGGGCAGGGAGCGGGATGATGCCCAGGCCTCCTTTGTTACTGGGTACAGTAGTGACCACTGCTTGTACCACATCTAATGCTGCTGAGCCTTGGTCCTCCATGTACAGGAGTGTTTCATTTAGTTCAGGACATGGGACAGCTCCTGTCCTGTAACTGAGGGTCTCTGTGGGTGGTCCCAGCCTGCAGCCCTCCAGCTGTTCTGACACCATAGCTCACTGCCTGTCCAGGCTGCAGAGGGAATTGTGATCTGTTCTGCAGCTTTGGATGTGACTATGACATGTTTGGCAGCCGTGATCCCTCAGGAAGTATGGGGGAGGCATGTAGAGTGGGTGCTGTCTTTAGGAGCCCCTTTCTCTGTATATCACTGTATAGTTTCTGTACAGTGAATGAGTTTTGATCCGCTCCTCTGTACGGTGATGGTTAATATTCTCTCTATATCCCCCACAGGCTGCACTAATGGGAGGGACCACCATGGTGATCGGACACGTCCTCCCAGACAAAGACATGTCACTGCTGGACGCCTATGAGAAGTGCCGAAGCATGGCCGACCCCAAAGTCTGCTGCGACTATGCTCTCCACATGGGCGTCACCTGGTGGGGATCTAAGGTACTGCGTCACACTGTGACAGTGCAGATTTCACTGGTGCAGGGACCATGTGATCTCTTCACTGCGTCCTGTCACATATGAGGTGGCGCGGACGACCCCAGGAAGGGACCCCATTTTCATCCTGCCCCCGGGGCCTTTCTCCTATAGTTGTGTCTCTCACCCGATCATCGTGGCTGCGATCTCTTGGGTCATTGTTTCGCTCTTTGTTTTACAGGTCAAAGCTGAAATGGAAACCTTGGTCCGAGAGAAGGGGGTGAACTCCTTCCAGATGTTCATGGCCTACAAGGACCTGTACATGCTGCGGGACAGTGAACTCTACCAAGTATTCCGACACTGCAAGGACCTGGGCGTTGTGACTCGAGTTCACGCTGAAAACGGAGACCTGGTGGCCGAGGTGAGGAGACATGACTTCGAGGGTTGGTCTTAAATAATGTATCGTCCAGAGCTGTATTCATAATTCTGCCATTTCACGGTTTAGTTCTTTGTACGGCTGTGGTGTTGCATTGTGGGAGACGAGGCGTAAGAGATGCGAGGGCGAGACCCAGGACGGGGGTGAGACCCAGAGACACAACCCAGGATGGGGACGAAACCCAGGGACATAACCCAGAATGGGGTCGAAATCCAGGGACATAACCCAGGATGGGGACGAAACCCAGGGACATAACCCAGGATGGGGACGAAACCCAGGGACATAACCCAGGATGGGGACGAAACCCAGGGACATAACCCAGGATGGGGACGAAACCCAGGGACACAACCAAGGATGGGGACGAAACCCAGGGACACAACCCAGGATGGGGACGAAACCCAGGGACACAACCCAGGATGGGGACGAAACCCAGGGACATAACCCAGGATGGGGACGAAACCCAGGGACATAACCCAGGATGGGGACGAAACCCAGCGACATAACCCAGGATGGGGACGAAACCCAGGGACATGACCCAGGGCGGGGACGAGACACAGGGACATGACCCAGGGCGGGGACGAGACACAGGGACATGACCCAGGGCGGGGACGAGACACAGGGACATAACCCAGGACGGGGGCGAGACCCAGAGACACGACCCAGGATGGAGACGAAACCCAGGGACATGACCCAGGATGGGGACGAAACCCAGGGACATGACCCAGGATGGGAACGAAACCCAGGGACATAACCCAGGATGGGGACGAAACCCAGGGACATAACCCAGGATGGGGACGAAACCCAGAGACACAACCCAGGATGGGGACGAAACCCAGAGACACAACCCAGGATGGGGACGAAACCCAGAGACATAACCCAGGATGGGGACGAAACCCAGGGACATAACCCAGGATGGGGACGAAACCCAGAGACACAACCCAGGATGGGGACGAAACCCAGGGACACAACCCAGGATGGGGACGAAACCCAGAGACACAACCCAGGATGGGGACGAAACCCAAGGACATGACCCAGGGCGGGGACGAGACACAGGGCTGATACTGTAAATTCCAAGGACATTAAAATCCCTCTTGCTCAAAATAACAAACTGTCAGCTCACTGAAGGATCAGATTACCGCTGCTTATTGAAAGTAGAGAGAAGAGAAGCAAAGAGACAAAAAGAGATGGTGCTATTGCTTTCTAGTTAACAATTATCTCACCCCAAAGCTGGATCCACAGATGTACTGCTGTATAATATCTTTAATGCTGTTGCAGCTGTTTTTTGGCACGTGTTTTTCACACCCCTTCATTCACAGCTACACTGCTCAGTACTTCTGTATAATGTCCTCCGTGCTGCTGCTACGTCTGAACAAATGCTATAGTGGAGTAGGAATCGCTCTTGTCTGTGTGTGCTTGGTTTTGGAGATATCATAGCAGCTAATCTCCACTCACCAGCTTAGAGACAACTGAAAACTAGAGACCGCACATGCAGAGGCTGAAACTAGATGTTAAGGGATCACCTGGTGAGGTGGATTTTCTAAGCCCAAGGTCAGTGTGGGGTAACACAGACCAATATTGATGGCACATGGGTCCGTGAGGAATGTAGAACAGCAGGCAGACCAACGGAGCAGTAAACACTGACACTGGGCCAGTACTGTAGATATATTCTGGAACTGAACATGTATAATCAGTCCAGGACTTGGAACGAACAAGTAGATAAATGGCCAATGACCAAGACGTATGCTGTCAGCAAACAAATGGTTGACTGGATACTTGTAGAGAAGATTACACACTGTTGCAGCAGAGTAGTGTGAACAGCACCAGTATTACCCTAGAAGAGTTTGTTATGGTTGCCGCAGACACATAGTTATCTGCAGGTCTGAGTTAAGAAGTAAATGCAGGTAGTTGATAACAAGAGATGATTGGTCAACTGAGTGAAGTGGATGATGAAGCCAACTACTGAAGTGCAGGTGGCAACTTAATGTGACGGTTACTGAACACAGACAGGACATAGCTATGGGCTGAGTAAAAGGCTTTGGGTGGTGATGTCAAATGAGACTGCAGGGTTACAATATTAACCAGGAGGGAACTGGATCTAGGGGAAGGAACGAAGAGCTGGCACACTGACTGGCTAGAGCGGAGGTTTCATGTTGACGGGCTACGTTGATTGGCTAAAGCGCTGGCGTCGCGTCGACTGGCTAGAGCGCTGGCGTCGCGTCGACTGGCTAGAGCGCTGGCGTCGCGTCGACTGGCTAGAGCGCTGGCGTCGCGTCGACTGGCTAGAGCGCTGGCGTCGCGTCGACTGGCTAGAGCGCTGGCGTCGCGTCGACTGGCTAGAGCGCTGGCGTCGCGTCGACTGGTTAGAGCGCTGGCGTCGCGTCGACTGGTTAGAGCGCTGGCGTCGCGTCGACTGGCTAGAGCGCTGGTGTCATTGCTGTAACTAGCCAATCACTGAGCTCAGCTGCTCTTACCGTCCTCCTCTGTTCTGTGAGTGGTGAGAGCAGTGTCGACTGCTGTTGGCGTGATGTCACCGCTCTAGTCTATATACTTTACACACTTAGAGACCACTTTCCTGAAAGTGGACATCCCCTTTAAGTCAGAAATCCTTTTTTCAGTTCATGCTATCAACCATGGTCTTCCCGTCTAATGGCCGCTTTGTGCTTTCCTTGCAGGGGGCTAAGGAGACCTTAGAACTTGGAATCACGGGACCCGAAGGGATTGAGATCAGTCGCCCTGAAGAGGTATGAGCCTTGATGCCGGGGTTAAACCCTTGTTGTGTTCGTTTTGGTTTTGTGCTATTCTGTGTACAACCTCATTTTCTCTAGCACCAAATATACCTGGCCAGGGGGAGCATGGATGTGAGCTGCCTCTGCTGGTGTACCGGGCAGTCACGCTCCATGGCTGCCGGTTCTGGTGCCGCACCTATTATTATTGCTGCTGAAACACACACCTAATGTGTAAATGTTCACACTCCTCCACACTGCAACAGAAGACAGAGGAGAGGAAAGGGTGAAGGGGGGGGATGATGCTGCAGAATCCATAGTGTGACTATAAGCATTGTGCTGAAAAAGGAGAGACCTCTGACTGGCCAGAGAGCACAACTCTGACCGCACACCAAGAAGAGCGCGGCCCCCCGCACAGGAAAGGAACCCATATCACTGGTCTATATGCAAGAATACGGGATGCAGCTACTAAGTAACCACTCTGCAGAATACGGGATGCAGCTACTAAGTAACCACTCTGCAGAATACGGGATGCAGCTACTAAGTAACCACTCTGCAGAATACGGGATGCAGCTACTAAGTAACCACTCTGCAGAATACGGGATGCAGCTACTAAGTAACCAATCTGCAGAATACGGGATGCAGCTACTAAGTAACCACTCTGCAGAATACGGGATGCAGCTACTAAGTAACCACTCTGCAGAATACGGGATGCAGCTACTAAGTAACCAATCTGCAGAATACCGGATGCAGCTACTAAGTAACCACTCTGCAGAATACGGGATGCAGCTACTAAGTAACCACTCTGCAGAATACAGGATGCAGCTACTAAGTAACCACTCTGCAGAATACGGGATGCAGCTACTAAGTAACCACTCTGCAGAATACGGGATGCAGCTACTAAGTAACCACTCTGCAGAATACGGGATGCAGCTACTAAGTAACCACTCTGCAGAATACGGGATGCAGCTACTAAGTAACCACTCTGCAGAATACGGGATGCAGCTACTAAGTAACCACTCTGCAGAATACGGGATGCAGCTACTAAGTAACCACTCTGCAGAATACGGGATGCAGCTACTAAGTAACCACTCTGCAGAATACGGGATGCAGCTACTAAGTAACCACTCTGCAGAATACGGGATGCAGCTACTAAGTAACCACTCTGCAGAATACGGGATGCAGCTACTAAGTAACCACTCTGCAGAATACGGGATGCAGCTACTAAGTAACCACTCTGCAGAATACGGGATGCAGCTACTAAGTAACCACTCTGCAGAATACGGGATGCAGCTACTAAGTAACCACTCTGCCGCTCTTTATCTTCATTACAGATGGAAGCAGAGGCTGTGCACCGAGCCATAACCATCGCTAATCGGGTGAGAGCACAAGATAGGTAGACCAATGTGTAATGCTGCCCGTGTGTGTAATGCTGCCCGTGTGTGTGTAACGCTGCCCGTGTGTGTGTAATGCTGCCCGTGTGTGTGTGATGCTGCCCGTGTGTGTGTGACGCTGCCCGTGTGTGTGTGACGCTGCCGGTGTGTGTGACTCTGCCCGTGTGTGTGTGACGCTGCCCGTGTGTGTGTGACGCTGTCTGTGTGTGTGTGACGCTGTCTGTGTGTGTGTGACGCTGCCCGTGTGTGTGTGTAACGCTGCCCGTGTGTGTGTGTAACGCTGCCCTTGTGTGTGTGACGCTGCCCGTGTGTGTGTGTGACGCTGCCCGTGTGTGTGTGTAACGCTGCCCGTGTGTGTGTGTAATGCTGCCCGTGTGTGTGTGTGACGCTGCCCGTGTGTGTGTGTAACGCTGCCCTTGTGTGTGTGACGCTGCCCGTGTGTGTGTGACGCTGCCCGTGTGTGTGTGACGCTGCCCGTGTGTGTGTGACGCTGCCCGTGTGTGTGTGTGACGCTGCCCGTGTGTGTGTGTGACGCTGCCCATGTGTGTGTGTGTGACGCTGCCCGTGTGTGTGTGTGACGCTGCCCGTGTGTGTGTGTGACGCTGCCCGTGTGTGTGTGTAACGCTGCCCGTGTGTGTGTGTGACGCTGCCCGTGTGTGTGTGTAACGCTGCCCGTGTGTGTGTGTAATGCTGCCCGTGTGTGTGTGTGACGCTGCCCGTGTGTGTGTGTAACGCTGCCCTTGTGTGTGTGACGCTGCCCGTGTGTGTGTGACGCTGCCCGTGTGTGTGTGACGCTGCCCGTGTGTGTGTGTGACGCTGCCCGTGTGTGTGTGTGACGCTGCCCATGTGTGTGTGTGTGACGCTGCCCGTGTGTGTGTGTGACGCTGCCCGTGTGTGTGTGTGACGCTGCCCGTGTGTGTGTGTAACGCTGCCCGTGTGTGTGTGTGACGCTGCCCGTGTGTGTGTGTGACGCTGCCCGTGTGTGTGTGTAACGCTGCCCGTGTGTGTGTGTGACGCTGCCCGTGTGTGTGTGTGTGTGACGCTGCCCGTGTGTGTGTGTGTGTGACGCTGCCCGTGTGTGTGTGTGTGACGCTGCCCGTGTGTGTGTGTGACGCTGCCCGTGTGTGTGTGTGTAACGCTGCCCGTGTGTGTGTGTGACGCTGCCCGTGTGTGTGTGTGACGCTGCCCGTGTGTGTGTGTGTGTAACGCTGCCCATGTGTGTGTGTAACGCTGCCCGTGTGTGTGTGTAACGCTGCCCGTGTGTGTGTGTGTAACGCTGCCCGTGTTTGTGTGTAACGCTGCCCGTGTGTGTGTGTAACGCTGCCCGTGTGTGTGATGCTGACTGTGCACTACTAGAAGCATTATGTAAAATAGGAGGCAGGTCAGTGAGCTGTCATAAGAGCATATAGATGAATATGTAAGCAGAGCACCAGATAGAGCGCCCCCCACAGGCCGCCCCGAAGCACGAGCGTATCATTATCTCCAAACTGAAAGTAAAGATTACACAAGAGCCACAGGAGGGATTTCATCCCCCAGGTATCATATTAATCAGTGTAATGTCACCCACCTGACAGTGTATGTAGATTACTGAGCACAATCCTGCTGACAGCTGTGCTTTAAGGTCTCATTGAGACTATTAGGGATCAAAGTGTTTAGTGTCACTATCCATTTTGTTTCAATTTGGGCCAGAAGTTTCTTAAGATTCCTGTGTGTGATGTGACGCTGCTCCTGTGTGTGATGTGTGATGTGACGCCGCTCCTGTGTGTGATGTGACGCCGCTCCTGTGTGTGATGTGTGATGTGACGCCGCTCCTGTGTGTGATGTGTGATGTGACGCCGCTCCTGTGTGTGATGTGTGATGTGACGCCGCTCCTGTGTGTGATGTGTGATGTGACACCGCTCCTGTGTGTGATGTGACGCCGCTCCTGTGTGTGATGTGTGGTGTGACGCTGCTCCTGTGTGTGATGTGTGTGATGTGACGCTGCTCCTGTGTGTGATGTGTGATGTGACGCCGCTCCTGTGTGTGATGTGTGGTGTGACGCTGCTCCTGTGTGTGATGTGTGATGTGACGCTGCTCCTGTGTGTGATGTGTGATGTGACGCTGCTCCTGTGTGTGATGTGTGATGTGACGCCGCTCCTGTGTGTGATGTGACGCCGCTCCTGTGTGTGATGTGTGGTGTGACGCTGCTCCTGTCTGTGATGTGTGGTGTGACGCCGCTCCTGTGTGTGATGTGTGATGTGACGCCGCTCCTGTGTGTGATGTGTGATGTGAAGCCGCTCCTGTGTGTGATGTGTGATGTGACGCCGCTCCTGTGTGTGATGTGTGATGTGACGCCGCTCCTGTGTGTGATGTGTGATGTGACGCCGCTCCTGTGTGTGATGTGTTATGTGACGCCGCTCCTGTGTGTGATGTGTGATGTGACGCCGCTCCTGTGTGTGATGTGTGATGTGACGCCGCTCCTGTGTGTGATGTGTGATGTGAAGCCGCTCCTGTGTGTGATGTGTGATGTGACGCTGCTCCTGTGTGTGATGTGTGATGTGACGCCGCTCCTGTGTGTGATGTGTGATGTGACTCCGCTCCTGTGTGTGATGTGATGCCGCTCCTGTGTGTGATGTGTGGTGTGACGCTGCTCCTGTGTGTGATGTGTGATGTGACGCCGCTCCTGTGTGTGATGTGACGCCGCTCCTGTGTGTGATGTGTGGTGTGACGCTGCTCCTGTGTGTGATGTGTGATGTGACGCCGCTCCTGTGTGTGATGTGTGGTGTGACGCTGCTCCTGTGTGTGATGTGTGATGTGACGCCGCTCCTGTGTGTGATGTGTGATGTGACGCTGCTCCTGTGTGTGATGTGTGATGTGACGCCGCTCCTGTGTGTGATGTGTGGTGTGACGCTGCTCCTGTGTGTGATGTGACGCCGCTCCTGTGTGTGATGTGTCATGTGACGCCGCTCCTGTGTGTGATGTGTGATGTGACGCTGCTCCTGTGTGTGATGTGTGATGTGACGCCGCTCCTGTGTGTGATGTGACGCCGCTCCTGTGTGTGATGTGTGATGTGACGCTGCTCCTGTGTGTGATGTGTGATGTGACGCTGCTCCTGTGTGTGATGTGTGATGTGAAGCCGCTCCTGTGTGTGATGTGACGCTGCTCCTGTGTGTGATGTGTGATGTGACTCCGCTCCTGTGTGTGATGTGTGATGTGAAGCCGCTCCTGTGTGTGATGTGTGATGTGACGCTGCTCCTGTGTGTGATGTGTGATGTGACTCCGCTCCTGTGTGTGATGTGTCATGTGACGCTGCTCCTGTGTGTGATGTGTGATGTGACGCCGCTCCTGTGTGTGATGTGTGATGTGACGCCGCTCCTGTGTGTGATGTGTGATGTGACGCCGCTCCTGTGTGTGATGTGTGATGTGACGCCGCTCCTGTGTGTGATGTGTGGTGTGACGCTGCTCCTGTGTGTGATGTGACGCTGCTCCTGTGTGTGATGTGTGATGTGACGCTGCTCCTGTGTGTGATGTGACGCTGCTCCTGTGTGTGGTGTGACGCCGCTCCTGTGTGTGATGTGACGCTGCTCCTGTGTGTGATGTGTGATGTGACGCCGCTCCTGTGTGTGATGTGTGATGTGACGCCGCGCCTGTGTGTGATGTGTGATGTGACGCTGCTCCTGTGTGTGATGTGTGATGTGACGCCGCTCCTGTGTGTGATGTGTGGTGTGACGCTGCTCCTGTGTGTGATGTGTGATGTGACGCCGCTCCTGTGTGTGATGTGTGATGTGACGCCGCTCCTGTGTGTGATGTGTGATGTGACGCTGCTCCTGTGTGTGATATGACGCTGCTCCTGTGTGTGATGTGTGATGTGACACCGCTCCTGTGTGTGATGTGACGCCGCTCCTGTGTGTGATGTGTGATGTGACGCTGCTCCTGTGTGTGATGTGTGATGTGACGCCGCTCCTGTGTGTGATGTGTGATGTGACGCCGCTCCTGTGTGTGATGTGTGATGTGACGCTGCTCCTGTGTGTGATGTGACGCTGCTCCTGTGTGTGATGTGTGATGTGACACCGCTCCTGTGTGTGATGTGACGCCGCTCCTGTGTGTGATGTGTGATGTGACGCCGCTCCTGTGTGTGATGTGTGGTGTGACGCTGCTCCTGTGTGTGATGTGTGATGTGACGCTGCTCCTGTGTGTGATGTGTGATGTGACGCTGCTCCTGTGTGTGATGTGTGATGTGACGCCGCTCCTGTGTGTGATGTGTGATGTGACGCTGCTCCTGTGTGTGATGTGTGATGTGACGCCGCTCCTGTGTGTGATGTGTGATGTGACGCCGCTCCTGTGTGTGATGTGTGATGTGACGCCGCTCCTGTGTGTGATGTGTGATGTGACGCCGCTCCTGTGTGTGATGTGTGATGTGACGCTGCTCCTGTGTGTGATGTGACGCTGCTCCTGTGTGTGATGTGTGATGTGACACCGCTCCTGTGTGTGATGTGACGCCGCTCCTGTGTGTGATGTGTGATGTGACGCCGCTCCTGTGTGTGATGTGTGGTGTGACGCTGCTCCTGTGTGTGATGTGTGATGTGACGCTGCTCCTGTGTGTGGTGTGACGCCGCTCCTGTGTGTGATGTGACGCTGCTCCTGTGTGTGATGTGTGATGTGACGCTGCTCCTGTGTGTGGTGTGACGCCGCTCCTGTGTGTGATGTGACGCTGCTCCTGTGTGTGATGTGTGATGTGACGCCGCTCCTGTGTGTGATGTGTGATGTGACGCCGCGCCTGTGTGTGATGTGTGATGTGACGCTGCTCCTGTGTGTGATGTGACGCCGCTCCTGTGTGTGATGTGTGGTGTGACGCTGCTCCTGTGTGTGATGTGTGATGTGACACCGCTCCTGTGTGTGATGTGACGCCGCTCCTGTGTGTGATGTGTGATGTGACGCCGCTCCTGTGTGTGATGTGTGATGTGACGCTGCTCCTGTGTGTGATGTGTGATGTGACGCTGCTCCTGTGTGTGATGTGACGCTGCTCCTGTGTGTGGTGTGACGCCGCTCCTGTGTGTGATGTGACGCTGCTCCTGTGTGTGATGTGTGATGTGACGCCGCTCCTGTGTGTGATGTGTGATGTGACGCCGCGCCTGTGTGTGATGTGTGATGTGACGCTGCTCCTGTGTGTGATGTGTGATGTGACGCCGCTCCTGTGTGTGATGTGTGGTGTGACGCTGCTCCTGTGTGTGATGTGTGATGTGACGCCGCTCCTGTGTGTGATGTGTGATGTGACGCCGCTCCTGTGTGTGATGTGTGATGTGACGCTGCTCCTGTGTGTGATGTGACGCTGCTCCTGTGTGTGATGTGTGATGTGACACCGCTCCTGTGTGTGATGTGACGCCGCTCCTGTGTGTGATGTGTGATGTGACGCTGCTCCTGTGTGTGATGTGTGATGTGACGCCGCTCCTGTGTGTGATGTGTGATGTGACGCCGCTCCTGTGTGTGATGTGTGATGTGACGCTGCTCCTGTGTGTGATGTGACGCTGCTCCTGTGTGTGATGTGTGATGTGACACCGCTCCTGTGTGTGATGTGACGCCGCTCCTGTGTGTGATGTGTGATGTGACGCCGCTCCTGTGTGTGATGTGTGGTGTGACGCTGCTCCTGTGTGTGATGTGTGATGTGACGCTGCTCCTGTGTGTGATGTGTGATGTGACGCCGCTCCTGTGTGTGATGTGTGATGTGACGCCGCTCCTGTGTGTGATGTGTGATGTGACGCTGCTCCTGTGTGTGATGTGACGCTGCTCCTGTGTGTGATGTGTGATGTGACACCGCTCCTGTGTGTGATGTGACACCGCTCCTGTGTGTGATGTGACGCCGCTCCTGTGTGTGATGTGTGGTGTGACGCCGCTCCTGTGTGTGATGTGTGATGTGACGCTGCTCCTGTGTGTGATGTGTGATGTGACGCCGCTCCTGTGTGTGATGTGACGCCGCTCCTGTGTGTGATGTGTGATGTGACGCTGCTCCTGTGTGTGATGTGACGCTGCTCCTGTGTGTGATGTGTGATGTGACTCCGCTCCTGTGCGTGATGTGTGATGTGAAGCCGCTCCTGTGTGTGATGTGTCATGTGAAGCCGCTCCTGTGTGTGATGTGTGATGTGACGCTGCTCCTGTGTGTGATGTGTGATGTGACTCCGCTCCTGTGTGTGATGTGTCATGTGACGCTGCTCCTGTGTGTGATGTGTGATGTGACGCCGCTCCTGTGTGTGATGTGTGATGTGACGCCGCTCCTGTGTGTGATGTGTGATGTGACGCCGCTCCTGTGTGTGATGTGTGATGTGACGCCGCTCCTGTGTGTGATGTGTGGTGTGACGCTGCTCCTGTGTGTGATGTGACGCTGCTCCTGTGTGTGATGTGTGATGTGACGCTGCTCCTGTGTGTGATGTGACGCTGCTCCTGTGTGTGGTGTGACGCCGCTCCTGTGTGTGATGTGACGCTGCTCCTGTGTGTGATGTGTGATGTGACGCCGCTCCTGTGTGTGATGTGTGATGTGACGCCGCGCCTGTGTGTGATGTGTGATGTGACGCTGCTCCTGTGTGTGATGTGTGATGTGACGCCGCTCCTGTGTGTGATGTGTGGTGTGACGCTGCTCCTGTGTGTGATGTGTGATGTGACGCCGCTCCTGTGTGTGATGTGTGATGTGACGCCGCTCCTGTGTGTGATGTGTGATGTGACGCTGCTCCTGTGTGTGATGTGTGATGTGACGCCGCTCCTGTGTGTGATGTGTGATGTGACGCCGCTCCTGTGTGTGATGTGTGATGTGACGCTGCTCCTGTGTGTGATGTGTGATGTGACGCCGCTCCTGTGTGTGGTGTGTGATGTGACGCTGCTCCTGTGTGTGATGTGTGATGTGACGCTGCTCCTGTGTGTGATGTGTGATGTGACACCGCTCCTGTGTGTGATGTGACGCCGCTCCTGTGTGTGATGTGTGATGTGACGCTGCTCCTGTGTGTGATGTGTGATGTGACGCCGCTCCTGTGTGTGATGTGTGATGTGACGCCGCTCCTGTGTGTGATGTGTGATGTGACGCTGCTCCTGTGTGTGATGTGACGCTGCTCCTGTGTGTGATGTGTGATGTGACACCGCTCCTGTGTGTGATGTGACGCCGCTCCTGTGTGTGATGTGTGATGTGACGCCGCTCCTGTGTGTGATGTGTGGTGTGACGCTGCTCCTGTGTGTGATGTGTGATGTGACGCTGCTCCTGTGTGTGATGTGTGATGTGACGCTGCTCCTGTGTGTGATGTGTGATGTGACGCCGCTCCTGTGTGTGATGTGTGATGTGACGCTGCTCCTGTGTGTGATGTGTGATGTGACGCCGCTCCTGTGTGTGATGTGTGATGTGACGCCGCTCCTGTGTGTGATGTGTGATGTGACGCCGCTCCTGTGTGTGATGTGTGATGTGACGCCGCTCCTGTGTGTGATGTGTGATGTGACGCTGCTCCTGTGTGTGATGTGTGATGTGACGCTGCTCCTGTGTGTGATGTGTGATGTGACACCGCTCCTGTGTGTGATGTGACGCCGCTCCTGTGTGTGATGTGTGATGTGACGCCGCTCCTGTGTGTGATGTGTGGTGTGACGCTGCTCCTGTGTGTGATGTGTGATGTGACGCTGCTCCTGTGTGTGATGTGACGCTGCTCCTGTGTGTGGTGTGACGCCGCTCCTGTGTGTGATGTGACGCTGCTCCTGTGTGTGATGTGTGATGTGACGCCGCTCCTGTGTGTGATGTGTGATGTGACGCCGCGCCTGTGTGTGATGTGTGATGTGACGCTGCTCCTGTGTGTGATGTGTGATGTGACGCCGCTCCTGTGTGTGATGTGTGGTGTGACGCTGCTCCTGTGTGTGATGTGTGATGTGACGCCGCTCCTGTGTGTGATGTGTGATGTGACGCTGCTCCTGTGTGTGATGTGACGCTGCTCCTGTGTGTGATGTGTGATGTGACACCGCTCCTGTGTGTGATGTGTGATGTGACGCTGCTCCTGTGTGTGATGTGTGATGTGACGCCGCTCCTGTGTGTGATGTGTGATGTGACGCTGCTCCTGTGTGTGATGTGTGATGTGAAGCCGCTCCTGTGTGTGATGTGTGATGTGACGCCGCTCCTGTGTGTGATGTGTGATGTGACGCTGCTCCTGTGTGTGATGTGACGCTGCTCCTGTGTGTGATGTGTGATGTGACGCCGCTCCTGTGTGTGATGTGTGATGTGACGCTGCTCCTGTGTGTGATGTGTGATGTGACGCCGCTCCTGTGTGTGATGTGTGATGTGACGCCGCTCCTGTGTGTGATGTGTGATGTGACGCTGCTCCTGTGTGTGATGTGACGATGCTCCTGTGTGTGATGTGTGATGTGACACCGCTCCTGTGTGTGATGTGACGCCGCTCCTGTGTGTGATGTGTGATGTGACGCCGCTCCTGTGTGTAATGTGTGGTGTGACGCTGCTCCTGTGTGTGATGTGTGATGTGACGCTGCTCCTGTGTGTGATGTGTGATGTGACGCCGCTCCTGTGTGTGATGTGTGATGTGACGCCGCTCCTGTGTGTGATGTGTGATGTGACGCTGCTCCTGTGTGTGATGTGACGCTGCTCCTGTGTGTGATGTGTGATGTGACACCGCTCCTGTGTGTGATGTGACGCCGCTCCTGTGTGTGATGTGTGATGTGACGCCGCTCCTGTGTGTGATGTGTGGTGTGACGCCGCTCCTGTGTGTGATGTGTGATGTGACGCTGCTCCTGTGTGTGATGTGTGATGTGACGCCGCTCCTGTGTGTGATGTGACGCCGCTCCTGTGTGTGATGTGTGATGTGACGCTGCTCCTGTGTGTGATGTGACGCTGCTCCTGTGTGTGATGTGACTCCGCTCCTGTGTGTGATGTGTGATGTGACGCTGCTCCTGTGTGTGATGTGTGATGTGACTCCGCTCCTGTGTGTGATGTGTCATGTGACGCTGCTCCTGTGTGTGATGTGTGATGTGACGCCGCTCCTGTGTGTGATGTGTGATGTGACGCCGCTCCTGTGTGTGATGTGTGATGTGACGCCGCTCCTGTGTGTGATGTGTGGTGTGACGCTGCTCCTGTGTGTGATGTGACGCTGCTCCTGTGTGTGATGTGTGATGTGACGCTGCTCCTGTGTGTGATGTGACGCTGCTCCTGTGTGTGGTGTGACGCCGCTCCTGTGTGTGGTGTGACGCTGCTCCTGTGTGTGATGTGACGCCGCTCCTGTGTGTGATGTGTGATGTGACGCCGCGCCTGTGTGTGATGTGTGATGTGACGCTGCTCCTGTGTGTGATGTGTGATGTGACGCCGCGCCTGTGTGTGATGTGTGATGTGACGCTGCTCCTGTGTGTGATGTGTGATGTGACGCCGCTCCTGTGTGTGATGTGTGATGTGACGCCGCTCCTGTGTGTGATGTGTGATGTGACGCTGCTCCTGTGTGTGATGTGTGATGTGACGCCGCTCCTGTGTGTGATGTGTGATGTGACGCCGCGCCTGTGTGTGATGTGTGATGTGACGCTGCTCCTGTGTGTGATGTGTGATGTGACGCTGCTCCTGTGTGTGATGTGTGATGTGACGCCGCTCCTGTGTGTGATGTGTGATGTGACGCTGCTCCTGTGTGTGATGTGACGCCGCTCCTGTGTGTGATGTGTGATGTGACGCTGCTCCTGTGTGTGATGTGTGATGTGACGCCGCTCCTGTGTGTGATGTGTGATGTGACGCCGCGCCTGTGTGTGATGTGTGATGTGACGCTGCTCCTGTGTGTGATGTGTGATGTGACGCCGCTCCTGTGTGTGATGTGTGGTGTGACGCTGCTCCTGTGTGTGATGTGTGATGTGACGCCGCTCCTGTGTGTGATGTGTGATGTGACGCTGCTCCTGTGTGTGATGTGACGCTGCTCCTGTGTGTGATGTGTGATGTGACACCGCTCCTGTGTGTGATGTGACGCCGCTCCTGTGTGTGATGTGTGATGTGACGCTGCTCCTGTGTGTGATGTGTGATGTGACGCCGCTCCTGTGTGTGATGTGTGATGTGACGCCGCTCCTGTGTGTGATGTGTGATGTGAAGCCGCTCCTGTGTGTGATGTGTGATGTGACGCCGCTCCTGTGTGTGATGTGTGATGTGACGCCGCTCCTGTGTGTGATGTGTGATGTGACGCTGCTCCTGTGTGTGATGTGTGATGTGACGCCGCTCCTGTGTGTGATGTGTGATGTGACGCTGCTCCTGTGTGTGATGTGTGATGTGACGCCGCTCCTGTGTGTGATGTGTGGTGTGACGCCGCTCCTGTGTGTGATGTGTGATGTGAAGCCGCTCCTGTGTGTGATGTGTGATGTGACGCCGCTCCTGTGTGTGATGTGTGATGTGACGCTGCTCCTGTGTGTGATGTGACGCTGCTCCTGTGTGTGATGTGTGATGTGACACCGCTCCTGTGTGTGATGTGACGCCGCTCCTGTGTGTGATGTGTGATGTGACGCCGCTCCTGTGTGTGATGTGTGGTGTGACGCTGCTCCTGTGTGTGATGTGTGATGTGACGCTGCTCCTGTGTGTGATGTGTGATGTGACGCTGCTCCTGTGTGTGATGTGTGATGTGACGCCGCTCCTGTGTGTGATGTGTGATGTGACGCTGCTCCTGTGTGTGTTGTGTGATGTGACGCCGCTCCTGTGTGTGTTGTGTGATGTGACGCCGCTCCTGTGTGTGATGTGTGATGTGACGCCGCTCCTGTGTGTGATGTGTGATGTGACGCCGCTCCTGTGTGTGATGTGTGATGTGACGCTGCTCCTGTGTGTGATGTGACACCGCTCCTGTGTGTGATGTGACGCCGCTCCTGTGTGTGATGTGTGATGTGACGCCGCTCCTGTGTGTGATGTGTGGTGTGACGCTGCTCCTGTGTGTGATGTGTGATGTGACGCTGCTCCTGTGTGTGATGTGACGCTGCTCCTGTGTGTGATGTGTGATGTGACGCCGCTCCTGTGTGTGATGTGTGATGTGACGCCGCGCCTGTGTGTGATGTGTGATGTGACGCTGCTCCTGTGTGTGATGTGACGCCGCTCCTGTGTGTGATGTGTGGTGTGACGCTGCTCCTGTGTGTGATGTGTGATGTGACACCGCTCCTGTGTGTGATGTGACGCCGCTCCTGTGTGTGATGTGTGATGTGACGCCGCTCCTGTGTGTGATGTGTGATGTGACGCTGCTCCTGTGTGTGATGTGTGATGTGACGCTGCTCCTGTGTGTGATGTGACGCTGCTCCTGTGTGTGGTGTGACGCCGCTCCTGTGTGTGATGTGACGCTGCTCCTGTGTGTGATGTGTGATGTGACGCCGCTCCTGTGTGTGATGTGTGATGTGACGCCGCGCCTGTGTGTGATGTGTGATGTGACGCCGCTCCTGTGTGTGATGTGTGGTGTGACGCTGCTCCTGTGTGTGATGTGTGATGTGACGCCGCTCCTGTGTGTGATGTGTGATGTGACGCCGCTCCTGTGTGTGATGTGTGATGTGACGCTGCTCCTGTGTGTGATGTGACGCTGCTCCTGTGTGTGATGTGTGATGTGACACCGCTCCTGTGTGTGATGTGACGCCGCTCCTGTGTGTGATGTGTGATGTGACGCTGCTCCTGTGTGTGATGTGTGATGTGACCCCGCTCCTGTGTGTGATGTGTGATGTGACGCCGCTCCTGTGTGTGATGTGTGATGTGACGCTGCTCCTGTGTGTGATGTGACGCTGCTCCTGTGTGTGATGTGTGATGTGACACCGCTCCTGTGTGTGATGTGACGCCGCTCCTGTGTGTGATGTGTGATGTGACGCCGCTCCTGTGTGTGATGTGTGGTGTGACGCTGCTCCTGTGTGTGATGTGTGATGTGACGCTGCTCCTGTGTGTGATGTGTGATGTGACGCCGCTCCTGTGTGTGATGTGTGATGTGACGCCGCTCCTGTGTGTGATGTGTGATGTGACGCTGCTCCTGTGTGTGATGTGACGCTGCTCCTGTGTGTGATGTGACACCGCTCCTGTGTGTGATGTGACGCCGCTCCTGTGTGTGATGTGTGATGTGACGCCGCTCCTGTGTGTGATGTGTGGTGTGACGCTGCTCCTGTGTGTGATGTGTGATGTGACGCCGCTCCTGTGTGTGATGTGTGATGTGACGCCGCTCCTGTGTGTGATGTGTGATGTGACGCCGCTCCTGTGTGTGATGTGTGGTGTGACGCTGCTCCTGTGTGTGATGTGTGATGTGACGCTGCTCCTGTGTGTGATGTGTGATGTGAAGCCGCTCCTGTGTGTGATGTGTGATGTGACGCTGCTCCTGTGTGTGATGTGTGATGTGACGCCGCTCCTGTGTGTGGTGTGACGCCGCTCCTGTGTGTGATGTGTGATGTGACGCTGCTCCTGTGTGTGATGTGACACTGCTCCTGTGTGTGATATGTGATGTGACTCCGCTCCTGTGTGTGATGTGATGCCGCTCCTGTGTGTGATGTGTGATGTGACGCTGCTCCTGTGTGTGATGTGTGATGTGAAGCCGCTCCTGTGTGTGATATGTGATGTGAAGCCGCTCCTGTGTGTGATGTGTGATGTGACGCTGCTCCTGTGTGTGATGTGTGATGTGACGCCGCTCCTGTGTGTGATATGTGATGTGACGCCGCTCCTGTGTGTGATGTGTGATGTGACGCTGCTCCTGTGTGTGATGTGTGATGTGAAGCCGCTCCTGTGTGTGATATGTGATGTGAAGCCGCTCCTGTGTGTGATGTGTGATGTGACGCTGCTCCTGTGTGTGATGTGTGATGTGACGCCGCTCCTGTGTGTGATTTGTGATGTGAAGCCGCTCCTGTGTGTGATATGTGATGTGAAGCCGCTCCTGTGTGTGATGTGTGATGTGACGCTGCTCCTGTGTGTGATGTGTGATGTGAAGCCGCTCCTGTGTGTGATGTGTGATGTGAAGCCGCTCCTGTGTGTGATGTGTGATGTGAAGCCGCTCCTGTGTGTGATGTGTGATGTGACGCCGCTCCTGTGTGTGATGTGTGGTGTGACGCCGCTCCTGTGTGTGATGTGTGATGTGACGCCGCTCCTGTGTGTGATATGTGATGTGAAGCCGCTCCTGTGTGTGATGTGTGATGTGACGCCGCTCCTGTGTGTGGTGTGTGATGTGACGCCGCTCCTGTGTGTGATGTGTGATGTGACGCCGCTCCTGTGTGTGATGTGTGATGTGAAGCCGCTCCTGTGTGTGATGTGTGATGTGACGCTGCTCCTGTGTGTGATGTGTGATGTGAAGCCGCTCCTGTGTGTGGTGTGACGCTGCTCCTGTGTGTGATGTGTGATGTGACGCCGCTCCTGTGTGTGATGTGTGATCTGACGCTGCTCCTGTGTGTGATGTGTGATGTGACGCTGCTCCTGTGTGTGATGTGTGATGTGACGCCGCTCCTGTGTGTGATGTGTGATGTGACGCCGCTCCTGTGTGTGATGTGTGATGTGACGCCGCTCCTGTGTGTGATGTGTGATGTGACGCCGCTCCTGTGTGTGATGTGTGATGTGAAGCCGCTCCTGTGTGTGATATGTGATGTGACGCCGCTCCTGTGTGTGATGTGTGATGTGACGCTGCTCCTGTGTGTGATGTGTGATGTGACGCTGCTCCTGTGTGTGATGTGTGATGTGACGCTGCTCCTGTGTGTGATGTGTGGTGTGACGCCGCTCCTGTGTGTGATGTGTGATGTGACGCTGCTCCTGTGTGTGATATGTGATGTGACGCCGCTCCTGTGTGTGATATGTGATGTGACGCCGCTCCTGTGTGTGATGTGTGATGTGACGCTGCTCCTGTGTGTGATGTGTGATGTGAAGCCGCTCCTGTGTGTGATATGTGATGTGAAGCCGCTCCTGTGTGTGATGTGTGATGTGACGCTGCTCCTGTGTGTGATGTGTGATGTGACGCCGCTCCTGTGTGTGATGTGTGATGTGAAGCCGCTCCTGTGTGTGATATGTGATGTGAAGCCGCTCCTGTGTGTGATGTGTGATGTGACGCTGCTCCTGTGTGTGATGTGTGATGTGAAGCCGCTCCTGTGTGTGATGTGTGATGTGAAGCCGCTCCTGTGTGTGATGTGTGATGTGAAGCCGCTCCTGTGTGTGATGTGTGATGTGACGCCGCTCCTGTGTGTGATGTGTGGTGTGACGCCGCTCCTGTGTGTGATGTGTGATGTGACGCCGCTCCTGTGTGTGATATGTGATGTGAAGCCGCTCCTGTGTGTGATGTGTGATGTGACGCCGCTCCTGTGTGTGGTGTGTGATGTGACGCCGCTCCTGTGTGTGATGTGTGATGTGAAGCCGCTCCTGTGTGTGATGTGTGATGTGACGCTGCTCCTGTGTGTGATGTGTGATGTGACGCTGCTCCTGTGTGTGATGTGTGATGTGAAGCCGCTCCTGTGTGTGATGTGTGATGTGACGCTGCTCCTGTGTGTGGTGTGTGATGTGACGCCGCTCCTGTGTGTGATGTGTGATGTGAAGCCGCTCCTGTGTGTGATGTGTGATGTGACGCTGCTCCTGTGTGTGATGTGTGATGTGAAGCCGCTCCTGTGTGTGGTGTGACGCTGCTCCTGTGTGTGATGTGTGATGTGACGCCGCTCCTGTGTGTGATGTGTGATCTGACGCTGCTCCTGTGTGTGATGTGTGATGTGACGCTGCTCCTGTGTGTGATGTGTGATGTGACGCCGCTCCTGTGTGTGATGTGTGATGTGACGCCGCTCCTGTGTGTGATGTGTGATGTGACGCCGCTCCTGTGTGTGATGTGTGATGTGACGCCGCTCCTGTGTGTGATGTGTGATGTGAAGCCGCTCCTGTGTGTGATATGTGATGTGACGCCGCTCCTGTGTGTGATGTGTGATGTGACGCTGCTCCTGTGTGTGATGTGTGATGTGACGCTGCTCCTGTGTGTGATGTGTGATGTGACGCTGCTCCTGTGTGTGATGTGTGGTGTGACGCCGCTCCTGTGTGTGATGTGTGATGTGACGCTGCTCCTGTGTGTGATGTGTGATGTGACGCCGCTCCTGTGTGTGATGTGACGCCGCTCCTGTGTGTGATGTGTGATGTGAAGTCGCTCCTGTGTGTGATGTGTGATGTGACGCTGCTCCTGTGTGTGATGTGTGGTGTGACGCTGCTCCTGTGTGTGATGTGACGCTGCTCCTGTGTGTGATGTGTGATGTGACGCTGCTCCTGTGTGTGATGTGACGCTGCTCCTGTGTGTGATGTGTGATGTGACGCTGCTCCTGTGTGTGATGTGACGCTGCTCCTGTGTGTGATGTGTGATGTGACGCCGCTCCTGTGTGTGATATGTGATGTGAAGCCGCTCCTGTGTGTGATGTGTGATGTGACGCTGCTCCTGTGTGTGATGTGTGATGTGACGCCGCTCCTGTGTGTGATATGTGATGTGAAGCCGCTCCTGTGTGTGATGTGTGATGTGACGCTGCTCCTGTGTGTGATGTGTGGTGTGACGCTGCTCCTGTGTGTGATGTGTGATGTGACGCTGCTCCTGTGTGTGATGTGTGATGTGACGCTGCTCCTGTGTGTGATGTGTGATGTGACGCTGCTCCTGTGTGTGATGTGTGATGTGACGCTGCTCCTGTGTGTGATGTGTGATGTGACGCTGCTCCTGTGTGTGATGTGACGCTGCTCCTGTGTGTGATGTGTGATGTGACGCCGCTCCTGTGTGTGATGTGACGCTGCTCCTGTGTGTGATGTGTGATGTGACGCTGCTCCTGTGTGTGATGTGTGATGTGACGCTGCTCCTGTGTGTGATGTGTGGTGTGACGCTGCTCCTGTGTGTGATGTGACGCTGCTCCTGTGTGTGATGTGACGCTGCTCCTGTGTGTGATGTGTGATGTGACGCCGCTCCTGTGTGTGATGTGAAGCCGCTCCTGTGTGTGATGTGTGATGTGACGCTGCTCCTGTGTGTGATGTGTGATGTGACGCTGCTCCTGTGTGTGATGTGTGATGTGACGCCGCTCCTGTGTGTGATGTGTGATGTGACGCCGCTCCTGTGTGTGATGTGTGATGTGACACTGCTCCTGTGTGTGATGTGTGATGTGACGCTGCTCCTGTGTGTGATGTGTGACGTTGCGCCGCACCTGTATGATTTCTGCCGCAGCTTCTTGGTGACTAATCCTGGTTTCTGTGCCTCTCGCTCCACTAACCTCGCAGCCTCCTCTGTCTCTGCCTCTTAGACCTTTTGCCCTGTGTACTTGGTGAACGTGTCCAGTATGTCCGCGGGTGACGTCATTGCTTCTGCCAAAATGCAAGGTGAGATCCACAGCGGGGGTGACGTGGGGCCGCGCACCCGCCAAATGCAAGTCACCACATTTACATTCGTACTGATAAAGTAAAGTGTTAATCACAGATCCGCAGGGTGGAAGAAGTAGAAGGAAAAGTGCATTTACACCGACACCATGACACTACAGTCCCATTGTCATTGTGAGTTGTGTAATGTGTGTGTACAATGTGTGTATAGTATTCACATTCGTACATACACTATAAGCACACATGCCTGCATTGTACACACATATACACTCATGGCCGAAAGTGTTGGCACCCTTGAAATCGTTCCAGAAAATGAAGTATTTCTCCCAGGAAATTACTGCAATTCTATACACGGGGGTCAGTGGGTGGTCTCGCCGCTGGCCCGGCTGTCTTTAGAAAGACCGCATGGACCAAGGCTCATCCCACTGAACGCCCACTCTCCTTCCCCGTGGGCAGAATACTACTTAGACAACACTGGGTGAGGGCAACAGTGTGGCAACAACCACCAACAGACAATAACGTATAGAACAGTTCCAGCAATACACAAATTACAGAGTCTCACCCTACCGCTGACTCTTCGGGATTACTGCAGCTATGACTTCAGGGCTTTCAGGGCCAACGATCCCCACCAGTGGCATCCCGCTTTTGGCGGGCACCCATAGAGCGAAGGTAACGACAAGCTTAGGAAGCTGACCGTCAAGTGAGGTACTTGGCCAGGTGACCAGATTGTCCCAACCTGTCTTCTCCGAATGTCTGCATGGGTTCAGTGATCATCAATGGAGCAGATCTGTATTCCTCTAGTTGGGGCCGTGGTCCCTTAAGCTGGCGTCCTGTAGAGTGTCAAATCTGTATTCCTCCGGTTGGAGCCATAGTTCCCTGGCTGCTGTTCTGTAGAGTCCCACATCTGTCCTTCAGGCCTTCATCCACTGGTAAGAGGGAAGGTGGGATGAGGTCAACTCTCATTGTTCGAGTATTCAATCAATATGCATAGTTTCTTTGTCAATGTTTGCAGGTCAGCAAGCTTCAGGAACTGATACAATGGGTTATAAACGTTTTAGCAAATATCAATTGTTCAGTTACCCTGCGACCCTGTGTCCCAAGGCTAAACATCAATTCAAGAGTTAACGTTCAGGCTCATACGAGCAATAGTCTGTCTCCTGACCTACTGAAAAATACTTCTGGCCTAATTAAGAATAAATGCTGTGTTGTCACATGTTTATTTCCTTTATGTGTATTAGAACAACACAAAAAAACTTGAGACAAACACCTCTCTGCTACATATGCACATACAAACACTGTAGGGATTCACTCTCTCTGGTAGGCATTAGGCAGCGTTCACACAGGTAATGCAGTTTTGGGCCAAACACATGAAGTTTTCATCCAAACATGAATTATTATTAAAAAAAAAAGTATAAAGAAATCTAAACATAATCGTTACCACTAATTACATAATGTCCCGAACTGTACAACTATCACAATATTTAACCAACGTGGTGACCAGCATAGAGAAAAATAAAGAAGAAAAACAATGTGAAAATTGGTGTTTTGGGGCAATCCGCTCCACCGAAAAAGAAAAAAAGAAAAACCAACTCAGATTTTTAATTTTTATTTTTTTTTAAATGAATAATACAGCTTGTCTCACAAAAAAAGCCCTTATACAACTGTATTGGGAGGGAATGAAAAGTTACGGCTCTGTTTAAAATAGTATACAAAAACAAAGGGTATTTTTTTATTTAGAGCGATTTTGGAGGGTAAAAGTAGTAAAACATAAAACTTAAAAACATAAAACTTAATACCATATTTACATATATCATTTTATCATACGAATGAAAATGCATGATAAAGAAAAAAGGCAATTAACAATTCCAGAATTACCGTATTTTTCGGACTAAGACGCACCTAGGTTTTAGAGGAGGAAAATAATAAAAAAAAAATTTACGCCAAAAATGTGGTCATGATGCACTTTTAAGGGGGAGGGGGTCTTCTGCTGACACTGGTATAGGGGTAATGTCCCCCAATTCTGACAATATCCCTCATCCTGGTATATATGCCCCCCGCCGTCCTTTTATACGTGGTCCCCATCCCCATCCTGCTATGCATAGAACCCCTCCATCCTGGTATGCATGGCACCCCTCCATCCTGGTATGCATGGCACCCCTCCATCCTGGTATGCATGGCACCCCTCCATCCTGGTATGCATGGCACCCCTCATCCCTATCCTGATATGCATGGCAGCCCTCATCCCTGTCCTGGTATGCATGGCAGCCCTCATCCCTGTCCTGGTATGCATGGCAGCCCTCATCCCTGTCCTGGTATGCATGGCAGCCCTCATCCCTGTCCTGGTATGCATGGCAGCCCTCATCCCTGTCCTGGTATGCATGGCAGCCCTCATCCCTGTCCTGGTATGCATGGCACCCCTCATCCCTGTCCTGGTATGCATGGCACCCCTCATCCCTGTCCTGGTATGCAAGGCACCCCTAATCCCTGTCCTGGTATGCATGGCACCCCTCATCCTCAATCCTGGTATGCATGGCACCCCTCATCCTCAATCCTGGTATGCATGGCACCTCTCATCCCCCAATCCTGGTATGCATGGCACCCCTCATCCCCCAATCCTGGTATGCATGGCACCTCTCATCCTTAGCTTGGTATGTATGGCCCCCTCATCCTTAGCCTAGTATGCATGGTCCCCCTAATCCTCATCATGCTGCACATAAAAAAAAATAAACACTCCTACTCACCTTTCTTCTCTCTCCTCCAGCGCTGCGTCCGGTCTGCCCGCACTGATCTCTCCATGTGAGCCGCGCATGACGTCCCTGCCATGCGCGGCTCACAAGGAGAGATCAGCTGCCGGAAGTCACTGCTCCCCACGCCTGGGTCTGTGTGCGCGGGGAGCAGTGACTTCACTCTCCTTCATAGCCGGCAACACAGCGGAGCGCTGTGCGGCTCCTGCTGCTGCCGGGCTATAGCGTGTGCCCGCTTATTAAATGGCATGAATATTCACCCCATCCCCACACCCATGGGCATGGAGAGAGGTTGAATATTCATGCCCTTTACCAGCGGGCACACGCTATAGCCCGGCAGCAGCAGGAGCCGCAGCGCGGCTACACTGTGTGCTGCTATAAAAGAGCATGAATATTCAGTGCTCCCCACACACCATGGGCGTGGGGAGCAGTGAATATTAATTTTCTTTAGCAGCAGGGACAGTGTAGGCTGCAGCGGGCTACTGCTGCCTCCTGTGCCCCGCTCCGCTACCGCTCCCCCCACACTCCACATATATATATATATATATATATATATATATATATATATATATATATATATACACCCCCCCAACATTCGGACTATAAGACGTAGCCTCCATTTTCTTCCAAAATTTTGGAGGAAAAAGGTGCGTCTTATAGTCCGAAAAATACTGTACTTTTTTTATTTCATGTTTTTTATGATTAAATAAATAGTAATGTAACAATCCTATGTACGCCTGAATGGTATTAATAAAAACTGCAACTTTAATTCTCCACAGAAACGGTTAATAAAATGCAATTGATTAGGACCCTAAAATGATGGCAGCGAGGACTATAATACTACAGAAAAATGTAAAAAGTTATGTTTTCTTAGGGAAAAAAAGAAAAATTGTTCTGCCCTGAATGCAGAAATGTCCTATTATTTCAGGGGCTGAAGCTCCATTACTGCCTGTGATCCGCGCGCAGTCGCTGGCGTTGTAGTGGTTTTAGGTCGCGGTGGTCCGTGCGGCCTCTGTCTCCAGATAACTAGAGTCGTGTGACCACCCACCCACGCCGTGTGGCCCTGGTAGCACATGGGCATGCCCACTAACCTTTCACTCAGAAATATAACTAAAAAGTCTCCCAAAAAGTCCACTTTTTAGTCCTGAGACTGGTGAAGGCCTGGACATACCCCACTGATACTAGAGAAGGTTGGGAGCAGAACTTACTCGTACATAGGAAAACTCTGCTTCTTGAACAAGACCGGAACCAGAAAAATCCCCTAAATTATTATTATTATTTTTTTAACTACAGGAAAACCAGTTTATGCCGAAACCACGATGGCCCACGCTACCCTGAACGGTCTCCACTACTACCACCAGGAATGGTCACACGCAGCCGCGTACGTCACTGTCCCCCCACTACGTCTGGATGCCAACACCCCCAATTACCTCATGAGTCTGCTGGCCAAGTAAGTGCACGGCAGTGCGCCTGTGCTTGTTCTGCGGCACATTTGGATGATTTTGGGGGCGGACTATAAGCGGAACCCTCTTCCATTACTGCACAGTGCAGAACGCAGAGGGGTCAGGGCTTCACTTACAGGCTAGAATGCGAGGTGGGGTCTGGACCTGTTCATGGCACTGAGGGCTAGAAGGACGCGGTTATTAGGTTGAGGTACAGAATTTAACCCATTTATCGGACGCTGGTGTATACAGCTGGCTTAGTCGCTGAGGCTGGCACCTGCCTATATTGCTGGCTTCAGTTGCTCCAGTTTAACCCCGTAGATGCTGCGTTCAACAGTAATTGTGGCATCTAAGCGGTTAGATGGGATATAGCAGCCCCTCTCACCCCACAATCCTCCCGATTGGAACAAACCAATCTTTTTTAAGTATTGAAACAAACAAACAAAAAAAAAACCTTTAGTACTCCTCCTGACCTGCGGAAACCGAGTCACCAGCTCGTTTATTCCTCACGGTGAACCGCAATCCTAAAATTTTTGTGCTTTTTGTCTTTTTTTTTCCCCCCATTTTCAAAAAACTGAATCGTGGGCACCGTACCCCAGATCTCGAGCCGTCATACGGTCTATTTAGCGTTACTTATTTACGCAGAACAGGAAATCTGTCAATCACACGACTGACTTGTGTTCTTCACCAGTGATACCCTGAATGTGGTGGCCTCAGACCACAGGACGTTCACCACCAAACAGAAGGCCATGGGCAAAGACGACTTCACCAAAATCCCTCACGGCGTAGGAGGCGTGCAGGACCGCATGAGCGTCATCTGGGAGCGCGGAGTGGTGAGTCTGTGGCTAGCGGGACTGCCCATCGGTGTGCACCAGGTATCGAGTATATACTGTATATATAATGTCCTGCAGGTGGGAGGGAAGATGGATGAAAACTGTTTTGTGGCGGTGACCAGCTCCAACGCCGCCAAGATTCATAACATGTATCCACGTAAAGGACGCATCATTCCTGGTGCCGATGCAGACGTGGTGGTCTGGGACCCCGAAGCCACAAGGTAAATCGTTCTCCGATGTTTTTGTGATCTCACAATATACACGGATATACATGGTGTCCATTTTTGGCATCCACAGGGGCATTCGCAGTCACGACAAGGCCTATATAACCATATTTCCCCTCCATTCTCTGTTCTCCAGGACTATCTCGGCCAGTACCCAAATCCAGGGTGGTGATGTCAACCTGTACGAGAACATGCGATGCCACGGCGTGCCCCTGGTCACCATTAGCCGTGGCCGCGTGGTCTACGAGAACGGGGTCTTCATGTGTGCCGAGGGCTCCGGATCCTTCTTCCCCATGAGAACTTACCCAGATTATTTATACAAGAAGATGATACAGAAGGAAAAGGTGACGACAGCGGCCTGAGAGGCACCGGGGTCCATACATAGGGGCGGCTGGGGTCCAGGTGCAAAGAATGGGGTCACCTCAATCTGTATCAGCCGTAAATGGTGAAATCCTGGAGGCCATAGTCCCAGATTTATTATACCTGCACTGATACATTGTAACAGACCAGCAGAGGGAAGAGACTCATATATTGATGAGGGAGGTGAGAGGCAGTCCCTAGATACTGAGGATGGGGGCGACCCCAGCTACTGAGGACGGAGGGCGATGGGGGCGACCCCACCTGCTGAGGACGGGGGGGGTCCCCAGCTACTGAGGACGGAGGCGACGGGGGCGACCCCACCTACTGAGGACGGGGGGCGACGGGGGCGGTCCCCAGCTACTGAGGACGGGGGCGGTCCCCACCTACTGAGGACGGGGGCGACCCCACCTGCTGAGGACGGGGGGGGTCCCCAGCTACTAGGACGGAGGCGACGGGGGCGGTCCCCAGCTACTGAGGACGGAGGCGACGGGGGCGACCCCACCTACTGAGGACGGGGGGCGACGGGGGCGGTCCCCAGCTACTGAGGACGGAGGCGACGGGGGCGGTCCCCACCTACTGAGGACGGGGGCGACCCCAGCTACTGAGGACGGGGGCGGTCCCCAGCTACTGAGGACGGGGGCGGTCCCCAGCTACTGAGGACGGAGGCGACGGGGGCGGTCCCCAGCTACTGAGGACGGGGGCGGTCCCCAGCTACTGAGGACGGGGGGCGACGGGGGCGGTCCCCAGCTACTGAGGACGAAGGCGACGGGGGCGGTCCCCACCTACTGAGGACGGGGGCGGTCCCCAGCTACTGAGGACGGAGGCGACGGGGGCGGTCCCCACCTACTGAGGACGGGGGCGGTCCCCACCTACTGAGGACGGGGGCCTACTGAGGACGGGGGCGACCCCAGCTACTGAGGACGGGGGGCGACGGGGGCGGTCCCCAGCTACTGAGGACGGGGGCGATGGGGGCGACCCCACCTACTGAGGACGGAGGCGACGGGGGCGGTCCCCAGCTACTGAGGACGGAGGCGACGGGGGCGGTCCCCAGCTACTGAGGACGGGGGCGGTCCCCAGCTACTGAGGACGGAGGCGATGGGGGCGACCCCACCTACTGAGGACGGAGGCGACGGGGGCGGTCCCCAGCTACTGAGGACGGAGGCGACGGGGGCGGTCCCCAGCTACTGAGGACGGAGGCGATGGGGGCGACCCCACCTACTGAGGACGGAGGCGACGGGGGCGGTCCCCAGCTACTGAGGACGGGGGCGACCCCACCTACTGAGGACGGGGGGCGACGGGGGCGGTCCCTAGCTACTGAGGACGGAGGCGGTCCCCAGCTACTGAGGACGGAGGCGACGGGGGCGACCCCAGCTACTGAGGACGGGGGCGACGGGGGCGGTCCCCAGCTACTGAGGACGGGGGCGACGGGGGCGGTCCCCAGCTACTGAGGACGGGGGCGGTCCCCAGCTACTGAGGACGGGGGCGGTCCCCAGCTACTGAGGACGGTGGCGGTCCCCAGCTACTGAGGACGGGGGGCGGTCCCCAGCTACTGAGGACGAAGGCGACGGGGGCGGTCCCCACCTACTGAGGACGAAGGCGACGGGGGCGGTCCCCACCTACTGAGGACGGGGCGGTCCCCAGCTACTGAGGACGGGGGCGGTCCCCACCTACTGAGGACGGGGGCGGTCCCCAGCTACTGAGGACGGGGGCGGTCCCCACCTACTGAGGACGGGGGCGGTCCCCACCTACTGAGGACGGGGGCGACCCCACCTACTGAGGACAGGGGCGACCCCACCTACTGAGGACGGGGGCGACCCCAGCTACTGAGGACGGGGGCGACCCCAGCTACTGAGGACGGGGGGCGACGGGGGCGGTCCCCAGCTACTGAGGACGGGGGCGGTCCCCAGCTACTGAGGACGGGCACGGTCCCCAGCTACTGAGGACGGGCACGGTCCCCAGCTACTGAGGACGGGGGCGGTCCCCAGCTACTGAGGACGGAGGCGATGGGGGCGACCCCACCTACTGAGGACGGGGGCGGTCCCCAGCTACTGAGGACGGGGGCGGTCCCCAGCTACTGAGGACTGGGGCGGTCCCCAGCTACTGAGGACGGGGGCGGTCCCCAGCTACTGAGGACGGGGGCGACGGGGGCGGTCCCCAGCTACTGAGGACGGAGGCGACGGGGGCGGTCCCCAGCTACTGAGGACGGAGGCGACGGGGGCGGTCCCCAGCTACTGAGGACGGAGGCGACGGGGGCGGTCCCCAGCTACTGAGGACGGAGACGACGGGGGCGGTCCCCAGTTACTGAGGACGGGGGCGGTCCCCAGCTACTGCGGACGGAGGCGACGGGGGCGGTCCCCAGCTACTGAGGACGGAGACGACGGGGGCGGTCCCCAGCTACTGAGGACGGAGACGACGGGGGCGGTCCCCAGCTACTGCTGACGGAGGCGACGGGGGCGGTCCCCAGCTACTGCGGACGGAGGCGACGGGGGCGGTCCCCAGCTACTGAGGACGGGGGCGACGGGGGCGGTCCCCAGCTACTGAGGACGGGGGCGGTCCCCAGCTACTGAGGACGGGATTTACATTACTCTTTTTTTTGTTTACTTTGTATTTTGCTAATTGTTTACTATAAACACAGTTCCTAAGGGTTACCACAAGGTGGCAGTAGTTGCATGTATATAATCCTATATGATGGGGAATGGCTGATGGCTGTTACCTGGGACTGACTGGCGGATCACTGCATGTGGTGAACCATTGGACTTGTAGTCTGGGTGCTCAGACTCGTCTGAATCTTCTCTGGACTGATGATGATGATGATGGTTATATGTCAGTGTCAGTGGGTTATTGCTCCTATATCAGTCGTGTACCTGTCAGGGGTCTCCACCGCTGAGGGGGTACATTATAGAGGATTAGGTGAAGAAGAAGCACAATGTCTGACCAGATTTTTTTCATTGTGTTTTAGATATTGAGCCTAAAATGTGTAGACCGCACTCCGTACCAGGGAGACGTGGCGGTGGTGGTGAATGCTGGAAAAAAAGAAACGGGCAGTCCGATGGCGGATACCCCGACCCGGCCGAGCACTCGCCACGGCGGCATGCGGGACCTCCATGAGTCCGGCTTCAGCTTATCTGGTGAGACTGGGGGGGATCAGCTTTATACATTGAAGACCAGGGGCCGTCATAGAAATTACAGGGCCCCATAGTAAAAGTCGTGATTAAGGCTCCGTTCACACGTCACAAGCATTCATAGCCAGCAGTCGGCGGGATCGTACCTCCTACTTATAACCTACTGATGCTCCTTATTGTTCTCACCCATTACAATGGCCATTTTAGGGCCCTTATAGAATATGATGCTCCCAAAAAATGCACAACCCCTCACATACAGTGTGATTCCCTCATAGATGACCCCGCCGTGCCTGCAGCCAAGTATGATGTGCCCATAGTTTCCCCACACGCAGTATGATGCCCCCACAAACAATAGCACGGCTCCAACAGCCTCCCAACACATAATGGCCTTTACAGCCCCTCCACACACAGTATGATGCCTCACAGCCCCTCCACACACAGTATGATGCCTCACAGCCCCTCCACACACACTATGATGCCTCACAGCCCCTCCACACACAGTATGATGCCTCGCAGCCCCTCCACACACAGTATGATGCCTCGCAGCCCCTCCATACACAGTATGATAACTCGCAGCCCCTCCATACACAGTATGACGCCTCACAGCCCCTCCACACACAGTATGATGCCTCACAGCCCCTCCACACACAGTATGATGCTTCACAGCCCCTCCACACACAGTATGATGCCTCACAGCCCCTCCACACACAGTATGATGCCTCACAGCCGCTCCACACACAGTATGATGCCTCACAGCCCCTCCACACACAGTATGATGCCTCACAGCCCCTCCACACACACTATGATGCCTCACAGCCCCTCCACACACAGTATGATGCCTCGCAGCCCCTCCACACACAGTATGATGCCTCGCAGCCCCTCCATACACAGTATGATAACTCGCAGCCCCTCCATACACAGTATGACGCCTCACAGCCCCTCCACACACAGTATGATGCCTCACAGCCCCTCCACACACAGTATGATGCTTCACAGCCCCTCCACACACAGTATGATGCCTCACAGCCCCTCCACACACAGTATGATGCCTCACAGCCGCTCCACACACAGTATGATGCCTCACAGCCCCTCCACACACAGTATGATGCCTCACAGCCCCTCCACACACAGTATGATGCCTCACAGCCCCTCCACACACAGTATGATGCCTCGCAGCCCCTCCACACACAGTATGATGCCTCGCAGCCCCTCCACACACAGTATGATGCCTCGCAGCCCCTCCACACACAGTATGATGCCTCGCAGCCCCTCCACACACAGTATGATGGCTCACAGCCCCTCCACACACAGTATGATGCCTCGCAGCCCCTCCACACACAGTATGATGCCTCACAGCCCCTCCACGCACACTATGATGCCTCACAGCCCCTCCACGCACACTATGATGCCTCACAGCCCCTCCACACACAGTATGATGTCTCACAGCCCCTCCACACACAGTATGATGCCTCGCAGCCCCTCCACACACAGTATGATGCCTCGCAGCCCCTCCACACACAGTATGATGCCTCGCAGCCCCTCCACACACAGTATGATGCCTCGCAGCCCCTCCACACACAGTATGATGCCTCACAGCCCCTCCACACACAGTATGATGCCTCACAGCCCCTCCACACACAGTATGATGCCTCGCAGCCCCTCCACACACAGTATGATGCCTCGCAGCCCCTCCACACGCAGTATGATGCCTCGCAGCCCCTCCACACGCAGTATGATGCCTCACAGCCCCTCCACACGCAGTATGATGCCTCACAGCCCCTCCACACACAGTATGATGCCTCACAGCCCCTCCACACACAGTATGATGCCTCACAGCCCCTCCACACACAGTATGATGCCTCGCAGCCCCTCCACACACAGTATGATGCCTCGCAGCCCCTCCACACACACTATGATGCCTCGCAGCCCCTCCACACACAGTATGATGCCTCGCAGCCCCTCCACACACAGTATGATGCCTCGCAGCCCCTCCACACACAGTATGATGCCTCGCAGCCCCTCCACACACAGTATGA
Source organism: Phyllobates terribilis (assembly GCF_046119375.1). Lineage (NCBI taxonomy): Eukaryota > Metazoa > Chordata > Amphibia > Anura > Dendrobatidae > Phyllobates > Phyllobates terribilis. The sequence continues at coordinate 11,403,737 of NW_027362763.1, read as the reverse complement.
TGCCTCGCAGCCCCTCCACACAGAGTATGATGCCTCGCAGCCCCTCCACACACAGTATGATGCCTCGCAGCCCCTCCACACACAGTATGATAACTCGCAGCCCCTCCACACACAGTATGACGCCTCGCAGCCCCTCCACACACAGTATGATGCCTCGCAGCCCCTCCACACACAGTATGATGCCTCGCAGCCCCTCCACACACAGTATGATGCCTCGCAGCCCCTCCACACACAGTATGATGCCTCGCAGCCCCTCCACACACAGTATGATGCCTCGCAGCCCCTCCACACACAGTATGATGCCTCGCAGCCCCTCCACACACAGTATGATGCCTCGCAGCCCCTCCACACACAGTATGATGCCTCGCAGCCCCTCCACACACAGTATGATGCCTCGCCCCCTCCACACACAGTATGATGCCTCGCAGCCCCTCCACACACAGTATGATGCCTCGCAGCCCCTCCACACACAGTATGATGCCTCGCAGCCCCTCCACACACAGTATGATGCCTCGCAGCCCCTCCACACACAGTATGATGCCTCGCAGCCCCTCCACACACAGTATGATGCCTCGCAGCCCCTCCACACACAGTATGATGCCTCGCAGCCCCTCCACACACAGTATGATGCCTCACAGCCCCTCCACACACAGTATGATGCCTCACAGCCCCTCCACACACAGTATGATGCCTCGCAGCCCTTTCTATACAAAGTATGATGGTCCTCATACACAGTGTCATGGTCCCCAAAGCCCTCCCCACACACAGTATGATGGCTCACAGCCCCTCCACGCACAGTATGATGCCTCACAGCCCCTCCACACACAGTATGATGCCTCGCAGCCCTTTCTATACAAAGTATGATGGTCCTCATACACAGTGTCATGGTCCCCAAAGCCCTCCCCACACACAGTATGATGGCTCACAGCCCCTCCACGCACAGTATGATGCCTCACAGCCCCTCCACGCACAGTATGATGCCTCTCAGCCCCTCCACGCACAGTATAATGCCTCGCAGCCCCTCCACGCACAGTATAATGCCTCGCAGCCCCTCCACGCACAGTATGATGCCTCGCAGCCCCTCCACGCACAGTATGATGCCTCACAGCCCCTCCACGCACAGTATGATGCCTCGCAGCCCCTCCACACACAGTATGATGCCTCGCAGCCCCTCCACACACAGTATGATGCCTCGCAGCCCTTTCTATACAAAGTATGATGGTCCTCATACACAGTGTCATGGTCCCCAAAGCCCTCCCCACACACAGTATGATAGCTCCCACAGCCCCCCCTACACACAGTATGATGGCTCACAGCACCTCCACGCACAGTATGATGCCTCTCAGCCCCTCCACGCACAGTATGATGCCTCTCAGCCCCTCCACGCACAGTATGATGCCTCTCAGCCCCTCCACGCACAGTATGATGCCTCTCAGCCCCTCCACGCACACTATGATGCCTCACAGCCCCTCCACGCACACTATGATGCCTCACAGCCCCTCCACGCACACTATGATGCCTCACAGCCCCTCCACGCACACTATGATGCCTCACAGCCCCTCCACGCACACTATGATGCCTCACAGCCCCTCCACACACAGTATGATGCCTCACAGCCCCTCCACACACAGTATGATGCCTCACAGCCCCTCCACACACAGTATGATGCCTCACAGCCCCTCCACACACAGTATGATGCCTCACAGCCCCTCCACACACAGTATGATGCCTCACAGCCCCTCCACACACAGTATGATGCCTCACAGCCCCTCCACACACAGTATGATGCCTCACAGCCCTTTCTATACAAAGTATGATGGTCCTCATACACAGTGTCATGGTCCCCAAAGCCCTCCCCACACACAGTATGATAGCTCCCACAGCCCCCCCTACACACAGTATGATAGCTCCCACAGCCCTCCCTACATACAGTATGATAGCTCCCACAGCCCTCCCTACATACAGTATGATAGCTCCCACAGCCCTCCCTACATACAGTATGATAGCTCCCACACTCCTCCCTACATACAGTATGATAGCTCCCACAGCCCTCCCTACATACAGTATGATAGCTCCCACAGCCCTCCCTACATACAGTATGATAGCTCCCACAGCTCTCCCTACATACAGTGTGATGGCTCCCACAGCCCTCCCTACCCACAGGGTGATGGCTCCCACAGCCCTCCCTACACACAGTGTGATGGCCCCCCACAGCCCTCCCTACACACAGGGTGATGGCTCCCACAGCCCTCCCTCCCTACCCACAGGGTGATGGCCCCCCACAGCCCTCCCTACACACAGGGTGATGGCCCCCCACAGCCCTCCGTACACACAGGGTGATGGCCCCCCCACAGCCCTCCCTATACACAGGGTCATGGCTCCCACAGCCCTCCGTACACACAGGGTGATGGCTCCCACAGCCCTCCCTACCCACAGGGTGATGGCCCCCACAGCCCTCCCTAAACACAGGGTGATGGCCCCCACAGCCCTCCCTACACACAGGGTGATGGCTCCCACAGCCCTCCCTACACACAGTGTCATGGCTCCCACAGCCCTCCCTACCCACAGGGTGATGGCCCCCCACAGCCCTCCCTACACACAGGGTGATGGCTCCCACAGCCCTCCCTACACACAGGGTGATGGCTCCCACAGCCCTCTCTACACACAGTGTGATGGCTCCCACAGCCCTCCGTACACACAGGGTGATGGCTCCCACAGCCCTCCCTCCCTACCCACAGGTTGATGGCCCCCACAGCCCTCCCTACACACAGGGTGATGGCCCCCACAGCCCTCCCTACACACAGGGTGATTGCTCCCACAGCCCTCCGTACACACAGGGTGATGGCCCCCACAGCCCTCCCTACCCACAGGGTGATGGCCCCCACAGCCCTCCCTACACACAGGGTGATTGCTCCCACAGCCCTCCGTACACACAGGGTGATGGCCCCCACAGCCCTCCCTACCCACAGGGTGATGGCCCCCACAGCCGTCCGTACACACAGGGTGATGGCTCCCACAGCCCTCCCTACCCACAGGGTGATGGCCCCCCACAGCCCTCCCTACACACAGGGTGATGGCCCCCACAGCCCTCCCTACACACAGGGTGATGGCCCCCACAGCCCTCCCTACACACAGGGTGATGGCCCCCACAGCCCTCCGTACTCACAGGGTGATGGCTCCCACAGCCCTCCCTACCCACAGGGTGATGGCCCCCCACAGCCCTCCCTACCCACAGGGTGATGGCCCCCCATAGCCCTCCCTACACACAGGGTGATGGCTCCCACAGCCCTCCCTCCCTACCCACAGGTTGATGGCCCCCACAGCCCTCCCTACACACAGGGTGATGGCCCCCACAGCCCTCCCTACACACAGGGTGATGGCTCCCACAGCCCTCCCTACCCACAGGGTGATGGCCCCCACAGCCCTCCCTACACACAGGGTGATGGCCCTCACAGCCCTCCCTACACACGGTGATGGCCCTCACAGCCCTCCCTACACACAGGGTGATGGCTCCCACAGCCCTCCCTACACACAGTGTGATGGCTCCCACAGCCCTCCCTACATACAGTATGATAGCTCCCACAGCCCTCCCTACATCAGTATGATAGCTCCCACAGCCCTCCCTACATACAGTATGATAGCTCCCACACTCCTCCCTACATACAGTATGATAGCTCCCACAGCCCTCCCTACATACAGTATGATAGCTCCCACAGCCCTCCCTACATACAGTATGATAGCTCCCACAGCTCTCCCTACATACAGTGTGATGGCTCCCACAGCCCTCCCTACCCACAGGGTGATGGCTCCCACAGCCCTCCCTACACACAGTGTGATGGCCCCCCACAGCCCTTCCTACACACAGGGTGATGGCTCCCACAGCCCTCCCTACACACAGTGTGATGGCTCCCACAGCCCTCCCTACACACAGGGTGATGGCCCCCACAGCCCTCCCTACACACAGGGTGATGGCCCCCACAGCCCTCCGTACACACAGGGTGATGGCCCCCACAGCCCTCCGTACACACAGGGTGATGGCCCCCACAGCCCTCTGTACACACAGGGTGATGGCCCCCACAGCCCTCCCTACACACAGGGTGATGGCCCCCACAGCCCTCCGTACACACAGGGTGATGGCTCCCACAGCCCTCCCTATCCACAGGGTGATGGCCCCCCACAGCCCTCCCTACCCACAGGGTGATGGCCCCCCACAGCCCTCCCTACACACAGGGTGATGGCTCCCACAGCCCTCCCTCCCTACCCACAGGTTGATGGCCCCCCACAGCCCTCCCTACACACAGGGTGATGGCTCCCACAGCCCTCCCTACCCACAGGGTGATGGCCCCCACAGCCCTCCCTACACACAGGGTGATGGCCCTCACAGCCCTCCCTACACACAGGGTGATGGCCCTCACAGCCCTCCCTACACACAGGGTGATGGCCCCCACAGCCCTCTGTACACACAGTGTGATGGCTCCCACAGCCCTCCCTACATACAGTATGATAGCTCCCACAGCCCTCCCTACATACAGTATGATAGCTCCCACAGCCCTCCCTACATACAGTATGATAGCTCCCACACTCCTCCCTACATACAGTATGATAGCTCCCACAGCCCTCCCTACATACATTATGATAGCTCCCACAGCCCTCCCTACATACAGTATGATAGCTCCCACAGCTCTCCCTACATACAGTGTGATGGCTCCCACAGCCCTCCCTACCCACAGGGTGATGGCTCCCACAGCCCTCCCTACACACAGGGTGATGGCCCCCCACAGCCCTCCCTACACACAGGGTGATGACTCCCACAGCCCTCCCTACCCACAGGGTGATGGCCCCCACAGCCCTCCCTACACACAGTGTGATGGCTCCAAAACCCTCCCTACACACAGTGTGATGGCTCCCACAGCCCTCCCTACACACAGGGTGATGGCTCCCACAGCCCTCCCTACACACAGGGTGATGGCCCCCACAGCCCTCCCTGCACACAGGGTGATGGCCCCCACAGCCCTCCCTACACACAGGGTGATGGCTCCCACAGCCCTCCCTACACACAGGGTGATGGCTCCCACAGCCCTCCCTCCCCACCCACAGGATGATGGCCCCCACTGCCCTCCCTACCTACAGGGTGATGGCCCCCACTGCCCTCCCTACCCACAGGGTGATGGCCCCCACAGCCCTCCCTACCCACAGGGTGATGGCCCCCACAGCCTTCCCTACACACAGGGTGATGGCTCCCACAGCCCTCCCTATACACAGGGTCATGGCTCCCACAGCCCTCCCTACACACAGGGTGATGGCTCCCACAGCCCTCTCTACACACAGGGTGATGGCTCCCACAGCCCTCCCTACCCACAGGGTGATGGCCCCCACAGCCCTCCCTACAAATAGGGTGATTGCTCCCACAGCCCTCCCTACACACAGGGTGATGGCTCCCACAGCCCTCCCTACACACAGTGTGATGGCTCCCACAGCCCTCCCTACACACAGGGTGATGGCTCCCACAGCCCTCCCTACACACAGGGTGATGGCCCCCACAGCCCTCCCTACACACAGGGTGATGGCCCCCACAGCTCTCCCTACACACAGGGTGATGGCCCCCACAGCCCTCCCTACACACAGGGTGATTGCCCCCACAGCCCTCCCTACACACAGGGTGATGGCCCCCACAGCCCTCCCTACACACAGGGTGATGGCTCCCACAGCCCTCCCTACACACAGGGTGATGGCTCCCACAGCCCTCTCTACACACAGTGTGATGGCTCCCACAGCCCTCCCTACACACAGGGTGATGGCCCCCACAGCCCTCCCTACACACAGGGTGATTGCTCCCACAGCCCTCCGTACACACAGGGTGATGGCCCCCACAGCCCTCCGTACACACAGGGTGATGGCCCCCACAGCCCTCTGTACACACAGGGTGATGGCCCCCACAGCCCTCCGTACACACAGGGTGATGGCCCCCACAGCCCTCCCTACACACAGGGTGATGGCCCCCACAGCCCTCCCTACCCACAGGGTGATGGCTCCCACAGCCCTCCCTACCCACAGGGTGATGGCCCCCCACAGCCCTCCCTACCCACAGGGTGATGGCCCCCCACAGCCCTCCCTACACACAGGGTGATGGCTCCCACAGCCCTCCCTCCCTACCCACAGGGTGATGGCCCCCCACAGCCCTCTCTACACACAGGGTGATGGCTCCCACAGCCCTCCCTACCCACAGGGTGATGGTCCCCACAGCCCTCCCTACACACAGGGTGATTGCTCCCACAGCCCTCCCTACACACAGGGTGATGGCCCCCCACAGCCCTCCCTACACACAGGGTGATGGCCCCCCACAGCCCTCCCTACCCACAGGGTGATGGCTCCCACAGCCGTCTCTACAAATAGGGTGATGGCTCCCACAGCCCTCCCTACACACAGGGTGATGGCTCCCACAGCCCTCCCTATACACAGGGTGATGGCCCCCCACAGCCCTCCCTACACACAGGGTGATGGCCCCCCACAGCCCTCCCTACACACAGGGTGATGGCTCCCACAGCCCTCTCTACACACAGGGTGATGGCTCCCACAGCCCTCTCTACACACAGGGTGATGGCTCCCACAGCCCTCCCTACCCACAGGGTGATGGCTCCCACAGCCCTCTTTACAAATAGGGTGATGGCTCCCACAGCCCTCCCTACACACAGGGTGATGGCTCCCACAGCCCTCTCTACAAATAGGGTGATGGCTCCCACAGCCCTCCCTACACACAGGGTGATGGCTCCCACAGCCCTCCCTATACACAGGGTGATGGCCCCCCACAGCCCTCCCTACACACAGGGTGATGGCTCCCACAGCCCTCTCTACACACAGGGTGATGGCCCCCACAGCCCTCCCTACACACAGGGTGATGGCTCCCACAGCCCTCCCTATACACAGGGTGATGGCCCCCCACAGCCCTCCCTACACACAGGGTGATGGCTCCCACAGCCCTCTCTACACACAGGGTGATGGCTCCCACAGCCCTCCCTACACACAGGGTGATGGCTCCCACAGCCCTCTCTACACACAGGGTGATGGCTCTCACAGCCCTCCCTACCCACAGGGTGATGGCTCCCACAGCCCTCTCTACAAATAGGGTGATGGCCCCCCACAGCCCTCCCTACCCACAGGGTGATGGCTCCCACAGCCCTCTCTACAAATAGGGTGATGGCCCTCACAGCCCTCCCTACACACAGGGTGATGGCTCCCACAGCCCTCTCTACACACAGGGTGATGTCCCCCACAGCCCTCTCTACACACAGGGTGATGTCCCCCACAGCCCTCTCTACACACAGGGTGATGGCCCCCACAGCCCTCCCTACACACAGGGTGATGGCCCCCACAGCCCTCCGTACACACAGGGTGATGGCTCCCACAGCCCTCCCTACCCACAGGGTGATGGCCCCCCACAGCCCTCCCTACCCACAGGGTGATGGCCCCCACAGCCCTCCGTACCCACAGGGTGATGGCTCCCACAGCCCTCCCTACCCACAGGGTGATGGCCCCCCACAGCCCTCCCTACCCACAGGGTGATGGCCCCCACAGCCCTCCGTACACACAGGGTGATGGCTCCCACAGCCCTCCCTACCCACAGGGTGATGGCCCCCACAGCCCTCCCTACCCACAGGGTGATGGTCCCCACAGCCCTCCCTACACACAGGGTGATGGCTCCCACAGCCCTCCCTACACACAGGGTGATGGCTCCCACAGCCCTCCCTACACACAGGGTGATGGCTCCCACAGCCCTCCCTACACACAGGGTGATGGCTCCCACAGCCCTCCCTACACACAGGGAGATGGCCCCCACAGCGCTCCCTACACACAGGGTGATGGCCCCCACAGCCCTCCCTACACACAGAGTGATGGCCCCCACAGCCCTCCCTACACACAGGGTGATGGCCCCCACAGCCCTCCCTACCCACAGGGTGATGGCCCCCACAGCCCTCCGTACACACAGGGTGATGGCTCCCACAGCCCTCCCTACCCACAGGGTGATGGCCCCCACAGCCCTCCCTACCCACAGGGTGATGGCCCCCACAGCCCTCCGTACACACAGGGTGATGGCTCCCACAGCCCTCCCTACACACAGGGTGATGGCTCCCACAGCCCTCCCTACACACAGGTTGATGGCCCCCACAGCCCTCCCTACACACAGGGTGATGGCCCCCACTGCCCTCCCTACCCACAGGGTGATGGCCCCCACAGCCCTCCATACACACAGGGTGATGGCTCCCACAGCCCTCCCTACCCACAGGGTGATGGCTCCCACAGCCCTCCCTACACACAGGGTGATGGCCCCCACAGCCCTCTCTACACACAGGGTGATGGCTCCCACAGCCCTCCCTACACACAGGGTGATGGCTCCCACAGCCCTCCCTACCCACAGGGTGATGGCTCCCACAGCCCTCCGTACACACAGGGTGATGGCCCCCACTGCCCTCCCTACCCACAGGGTGATGGCCCCCACAGCCCTCCGTACACACAGGGTGATGGCCCCCCACAGCCCTCCCTACCCACAGGGTGATGGCTCCCACAGCCCTCCCTACACACAGGGTGATGGCTCCCACAGCCCTCCCTACACACAGGGTGATGGCCCCCACAGCCCTCCCTACACACAGGGTGATGGCTGCCACAGCCCTCCCTACACACAGGGTGATGGCCCCCACAGCCCTCCCTACACACAGGGTGATGGCTCCCACAGCCCTCTCTACACACAGGGTGATGGCCCCCCACAGCCCTCCCTACCCACAGGGTGATGGCCCCCCACAGCCCTCCCTACCCATAGGGTGATGGCTCCCACAGCCCTCCCTACACACAGGGTGATGGCCCCCACAGCCCTCCCTACCCACAGGGTGATGGCTCCCACAGCCCTCCCTACCCACAGGGTGATGGCTCCCACAGCCCTCCCTACCCACAGGGTGATGGCTCCCACAGCCCTCCCTACACACAGGGTGATGGCCCCCACAGCCCTCCCTACACACAGGGTGATGGCCCCTACAGCCCTCCCTACACACAGGGTGATGGCCCCCACAGCCCTCCGTACACAGGGTGATGGCCCCCACAGCCCTCCCTACCCACAGGGTGATGGCTCCCACAGCCCTCCCTACCCACAGGGTGATGGCCCCCCACAGCCCTCCCTACCCCCAGGGTGATTGCTCCCACAGCCCTCCCTACACACAGTGTGATGGCTCCCACAGCCCTCCCTACCCACAGGGTGATGGCCCCCCACAGCCCTCCCTACACACAGGGTGATGGCTCCCACAGCCCTCCCTACACACAGGGTGATGGCCCCCACAGCCCTCCGTACACAGGGTGATGGCCCCCACAGCCCTCCCTACCCACAGGGTGATGGCTCCCACAGCCCTCCCTACCCACAGGGTGATGGCCCCCCACAGCCCTCCCTACCCCCAGGGTGATGGCTCCCACAGCCCTCCCTACACACAGTGTGATGGCTCCCACAGCCCTCCCTACCCACAGGGTGATGGCCCCCCACAGCCCTCCCTACACACAGGGTGATGGCCCCCACAGCCCTCTCTACACACAGGGTGATGGCCCTCACAGCCCTCCCTACACACAGGGTGATGGCTCCCACAGCCCTCCCTACCCACAGGGTGATGGCCCCCCACAGCCCTCCCTACACACAGTGTGATGGCTCCCACAGCCCTCCGTACACACAGGGTGATGGCCCCCACAGCCCTCCCTACACACAGGGTGATGGCCCCCACAGCCCTCCCTACCCACAGGGTGATGGCCCCCCACAGCCCTCCCTACACACAGGGTGATGGCCCCCACAGCCCTCTCTACACACAGGGTGATGGCCCCCACAGCCCTCCCTACACACAGGGTGATGGTCCCCACAGCCCTCCCTACACACAGGGTGATGGCTCCCACAGCCCTCCCTACACACAGGGTGATGGCCCCCACAGCCCTCTCTACACACAGGGTGATGGCTCCCACAGCCCTCCCTACACACAGGGTGATGGTCCCCACAGCCCTCCCTACACACAGGGTGATGGCTCCCACAGCCCTCCCTACACACAGGGTGATGGCTCCCACAGCCCTCTCTACACACAGGGTGATGGTCCCCACAGCCCTCACTACACACAGGGTGATGGCCCCCCACAGCCCTCCCTACACACAGGGTGATGGCCCTCACAGCCCTCCCTACACACAGGGTGATGGCCCCCCACAGCCCTCCCTACACACAGGGTGATGGCCCTCACAGCCCTCCCTACACACAGGGTGATGGTCCCCACAGCCCTCCCTACACACAGGGTGATAGCTCCCACAGCCCTCCCTACACACAGGGTGATGGCTCCCACAGCCCTCTCTACACACAGGGTGATGGTCCCCACAGCCCTCACTACACACAGGGTGATGGCCCCCCACAGCCCTCCCTACACACAGGGTGATGGCCCTCACAGCCCTCCCTACACACAGGGTGATGGCTCCCACAGCCCTCTGTACACACAGGGTGATGGCCCCCCACAGCCCTCTCTACACACAGGGTGATGGCCCCCACAGCCCTCTGTACACACAGGGTGATGGCTCCCACAGCCCTCCCTACACACAGGGTGATGGCCCCCACAGCCCTCTGTACACACAGGGTGATGGCTCCCACAGCCCTCCCTACACACAGGGTGATGGCCCCCACAGCCCTCTGTACACACAGGGTGATGGCTCCCACAGCCCTCCCTACACACAGGGTGATGGCTCCCACAGCCCTCTCTACACACAGGGTGATGGCCCCCACAGCCCTCTGTACACACAGGGTGATGGCTCCCACAGCCCTCCCTACACACAGGGTGATGGCCCCCACAGCCCTCTGTACACACAGGGTGATGGCTCCCACAGCCCTCCCTACACACAGGGTCATGGCCCCCACAGCCCTCCCTATACACAGGGTGATGGCCCCCACAGCCCTCCCTACACACAGGGTCATGGCCCCCACAGCCCTCCCTATACACAGGGTCATGGCCCCCACAGCCCTCACTACACACAGGGTGATGGCCCCCCACAGCCCTCCCTACACACAGGGTGATGGCCCTCACAGCCCTCCCTACACACAGGGTGATGGCTCCCACAGCCCTCTGTACACACAGGGTGATGGCCCCCCACAGCCCTCTCTACACACAGGGTGATGGCCCCCACAGCCCTCTGTACACACAGGGTGATGTCTCCCACAGCCCTCCCTACACACAGGGTGATGGCCCCCACAGCCCTCTGTACACACAGGGTGATGGCTCCCACAGCCCTCCCTACACACAGGGTGATGGCCCCCACAGCCCTCTGTACACACAGGGTGATGGCTCCCACAGCCCTCCCTACACACAGGGTGATGGCTCCCACAGCCCTCCCTACACACAGGGTGATGGCCCCCACAGCCCTCTGTACACACAGGGTGATGGCTCCCACAGCCCTCCCTACACACAGGGTCATGGCCCCCACAGCCCTCCCTATACACAGGGTGATGGCCCCCCACAGCCGCCTACAAATACTGAAATGTAAAAAAAATAACTACTACTGAAGCTTGTGTGGATTAAGGATCCATGCTGCCGGCATGATGTACTGACCTCCTCACGCCTGCTACGCTGAGTCTGACGTCCCCACTAACTGATGCAGCACAGTAAACACTCCCTCCACTACTACAAAACTGTTCCACGTCCTAAAGTTGCAGATACTGTGTAAATTGTGACGATGGGCGAGGAAAGCGTCGATGTGACGATGGGCATGGCTCTTCCTGACTCATGGGCCCCGTCATGGCCATGTGGTCTGCTGTTACGGACAAGTACGCCACTGCTGAAGATCCAGGTGGATCAAAAATTAATTACAAATATGGATTGGCATAGTTAACATGACGAAAATGCTGCCCGAAGCCTCCAGTAGAGGGAGCTCCGCTGCAAAGGGATTTATACAGCTGCTTTTAACCCATTCATGACCATGCCATTTTTTTTTATTCTTGTCATTTTTGCATGTCCGTTTACCTGTTGTGTCTCTGTTCATCGGTAAGAGAAAGGCCAAAGTGCGCTTTCCATCTAGAGAGGAAGGAAGGTAAAGATTAGCCCTGGGTGGGCAGACACGAGAATCAAGAATATGCAATCAACAGGGCATGGCGAATCTGACCCTTACCTGCATTTATGGCCTCTGAAGGAGCCCTAATACGGACCAACACAGTTTGGAGCGTATGTCAATGCCCTAGAGAACACGGATCACAAATGTCACTAATTTCCCTCTCCAAAGTGCATGACATGAAACCATCCGGACACTCCATTCACAGGCACCCAACGTAGGGGTCGGAAAGAAGGTTAAACTGAATTTTAAAACCATAGATGTCCATAAACTAAGTTGTGTATTAAGGAGAAATGACACAGGGAAAAAGTATTGAACACACGAGGAAAGAAAGAAGCAAAAAAAGCCATGGAAAGTCCAGACATCGGCTTAAATCAATCAGTAATCAGAAAACAATCCTGCCACTTAGTAAAGAAATATCCGCTGGTTCAACTCATGGCTTAGAAAAAGGTGTCTAATTACCATGGTGCCACACAGAACACATCTCATGATAGGTAAAACCAGTGAGATGTCTCAAGACCTTCGCATCCTTATTGTTGCAAAGCACCCTGGTTATATATGAATTTCTTAATTACTGAAGGTTCCAGTGAGGACAGTTGGGGGCCATAATCTAGAAGTGGAAGCAACATAATTTTCCCATATACTGGCCACGGCCAGGTGCTCCCCGCAAGATTTCAGACAGAAGAGTGCAAAGAATTATCAGAAGAGGTGTCCCAAGAGCCAAGGACCACCTGTGGAGATCTACAGAGAGACCTGGAATCAGCAGGTACAATTGTTTCAAAGAAGACAATGAGTCGTGCGCTCAACCTTTTATGGCCTGTATGCACGCTCGCCACGCAAGACTCCATTGCTGAAAAAAAAAAAGCATGTTCAAGCGAGGTTACAGTTAGCTCAACAACATTTAGACACGCCTGTGAGATAGAAGGAAAATATAGTCTGGTCAGATGAGACCAAAATTGAACTCTTTGGATGCCATAATACACACCATGTTTGGAGTCCAGAAGGCAACTGCATATCACCCCAAAAAAAAAAACACCATCCCAATAGTGAAGGTTAGTGGTGTTTTTAAGCATATGGCAGTGGCAAACTTCATATAATTGAAGGAAGGATGAATGGACAAATATACCGAGACATTCTTGATAAAAAAAAAAATAAAAATCTGCCAACCACTAGGATGATGAAGATGAAACGAGGGTGGACATTTCAGGAAGACAATGATCCCAAACACACGGCCAAGGAAATAAGAAAATAAAGCTGCTAGAATGGCCGAGCCGATCACTGGACCTGAATCCTATAGAAAATGTATGGAAGGAACTAAAGCCAAGGAAGCTTCAGGGTACGTGCCCGCGATCAGTATTTGCAGCGTTTTGGACGCTGCTATATCCTGATAGTGGGCACATAGACTTAGGATGTGAAGAGTGTTTGTCTGGAAGAATGGGCCAAAATCACACCTGAGCAATGCCTGCGACTAGTTTCTCCATACAGGAGGCGTTCTGAAGCTTTATCACCAACAAAAGCTTTTGTACGAAGTATTATGTAAATTTCAGTAAGCGTGTTCAATACTTTTTCCCTGTATCATTTCTCATTATTAAACACAAACTTAATTTTTGGACACCTCTGGTGATTTCTTTACCTGTGTGGATTGGATGGGTTGTTAGCGACATCATCTGGTGAGAATTTCATGTCAATATCCCCTTTAGAAATAAATTTACTTTGTAAATTGGTGATGTGTTCAATACTTATTGCACATTTTGGGGGGGGGGGGAGAGATGACAAGGTCGCCTAAATGATGATAATGACGTCCATAATGTACAAAAGGAATCGAATAAACTTTATTGTTTAAAATGAAGACAGATTAATGTGGAATAAAAACATCAACAGCAATTGCCATAGGAAAGAGAGCACACAGGAAGAAAGCATGCGTATGATTATCATGTGCTGTATATATGGTATAACCGTATCCATTATACTACACATAGGTATGAATACTGAGAGTCACGAACACTGCTCCACTATAGCCACTGTGTACATACATTACATTACTGATCCTGAGTTACATCCTGTATTATACTCCAGAGCTGCACTCACTATTCTGCTGGTGCAGTCACTGTGTACATACATTACATTACTGATCCTGAGTTACCTCCTGTATTATACCCCAGAGCTGCACTCACTATTCTGCTGGTGCAGTCACTGTGTACATACATTACATTACTGATCCTGAGTTACCTCCTGTATTATACCCCAGAGCTGCACTCACTATTCTGCTGGTGCAGTCACTGTGTACATACATTACATTACTGATCCTGAGTTACCTCCTGTATTATACCCCAGAGCTGCACTCACTATTCTGCTGGTGCAGTCACTGTGTACATACATTACATTACTGATCCAGAGTTACCTCCTGTATTATACTCCAGAGCTGCACTCACTATTCTGCTGGTGCAGTCACTGTGTACATACATTACATTACTGATCCTGAGTTACATCCTATATTATACTCCAGAGCTGCACTCACTATTCTGCTGGTGCAGTCACTGTGTACATACATTACATTACTGATCCTGAGTTACCTCCTGTATTATACTCCAGAGCTGCACTCACTATTCTGCTGGTGCAGTCACTGTGTACATACATTACATTACTGATCCTGAGTTACCTCCTGTATTATACTCCAGAGCTGCACTCACTATTCTGCTGGTGCAGTCACTGTGTACATACATTACATTACTGATCCTGAGTTACATCCTGTATTATACCCCAGAGCTGCACTCACTATTCTGCTGGTGCAGTCACTGTGTACATACATTACATTACTGATCCTGAGTTACATCCTGTATTATACTCCAGAGCTGCACTCACTATTCTGCTGGTGCAGTCACTGTGTACATACATTACATTACTGATCCTGAGTTACCTCCTGTATTATACTCCAGAGCTGCACTCACTATTCTGCTGGTGCAGTCACTGTGTACATACATTACATTACTGATCCTGAGTTACATCCTGTATTATACCCCAGAGCTGCACTCACTATTCTGCTGGTGCAGTCACTGTGTACATACATTACATTACTGATCCTGAGTTACATCCTGTATTATACTCCAGAGCTGCACTCACTATTCTGCTGGTGCAGTCACTGTGTACATACATTACATTACTGACCCTGAGTAACATCCTGCATTATACTCCAGAGCTGCACTCACTATTCTGCTGGTGCAGTCACTGTGTACATACATTACATTACTGATCCTGAGTTACATCCTGTATTATACTCCAGAGCTGCACTCACTATTCTGCTGGTGCAGTCACTGTGTACATACATTACATTACTGATGCTGAGTTACATCCTGTATTATACTCCAGAGCTGCGCTCACTATTCTGCTGGTGCAGTCACTGTGTACATACATTACATTACTGATCCTGAGTTACATCCTGTATTATACTTCAGAGCTGCGCTCACTATTCTGCTGGTGCAGTCACTGTGTACATACATTACATTACTGATCCTGAGTTACATCCTGTATTATACTCCAGAGCTGCACTCACTATTCTGCTGGTGCAGTCACTGTGTACATACATTACATTACTGATCCTGAGTTACATCCTGTATTATACTCCAGAGCTGCACTCACTATTCTGCTGGTGCAGTCACTATGTACATACATTACATTACTGATCCTGAGTTACATCCTGTATTATACCCCAGAGCTGCACTCACTATTCTGCTGGTGGAGTCACTGTGTACATACATTACATTACTGATCCTGAGTTACATCCTGTATTTTACTCCAGAGCTGCACTCACTATTCTGCTAGTGCAGTCACTGTGTACATACATTACATTACTGATCCTGAGTTACATCCTGTATTATACTCCAGAGCTGCACTCACTATTCTGCTGGTGCAGTCACTGTGTACATACATTACATTACTGATCCTGAGTTACCTCCTGTATTATACTCCAGAGCTGCACTCACTATTCTGCTGGTGCAGTCACTGTGTACATACATTACATTACTGATCCTGAGTTACCTCCTGTATTTTACTCCAGAGCTGCACTCACTATTCTGCTGGTGCAGTCACTGTGTACATACATTACATTACTGATCCTGAGTTACATCCTATATTATACTCCAGAGCTGCACTCACTATTCTGCTGGTGCAGTCACTGTGTACATACATTACATTACTGATCCTGAGTTATATTCTGTATTATACTCCAGAGCTGCACTCACTATTCTGCTGGTGGAGTCACTGTGTACATACATTACATTACTGATCCTGAGTTACATCCTGTATTTTACTCCAGAGCTGCACTCACTATTCTGCTGGTGCAGTCACTGTGTACATACATTACATTACTGATCCTGAGTTACCTCCTGTATTATACTCCAGAGCTGCACTCACTATTCTGCTGGTGCAGTCACTGTGTACATACATTACATTACTGATCCTGAGTTATATCCTGTATTATACTCCAGAGCTGCACTCACTATTCTGCTGGTGCAGTCACTGTGTACATACATTACATTACTGATCCTGAGTTACATCCTGTATTATACTCCAGAGCTGCACTCACTATTCTGCTGGTGCAGTCACTGTGTACATACATTACATTACTGATCCTGAGTTACCTCCTGTATTATACTCCAGAGCTGCACTCACTATTCTGCTGGTGCAGTCACTGTGTACATACATTACATTACTGATCCTGAGTTACATCCTGTATTATACTCCAGAGCTGCACTCACTATTCTGCTGGTACAGTCACTGTGTACATACATTACATTACTGATCCTGAGTTACCTCCTGTATTATACTCCAGAGCTGCACTCACTATTCTGCTGGTGCAGTCACTGTGTACATATATTACATTACTGATCCTGAGTTACATCCTGTATTATACCCCAGAGCTGCACTCACTATTCTGCTGGTGCAGTCACTGTGTACATACATTACATTACTGATCCTGAGTTACATCCTGTATTATACTCCAGAGCTGCACTCACTATTCTGCTGGTGCAGTCACTGTGTACATACATTACATTACGTTATTGATCCTGAGTTACATCCTGTATTATACTCCAGAGCTGCACTCACTATTCTGCTGGTGCAGTCACTGTGTACATACATTACTGATCCTGAGTTACCTCCTGTATTATACTCCAGAGCTGCACTCACTATTCTGCTGGTGCAATCACCGTGTACATACAGTACATCTTCCCCTGTGATTTGGGTCTTCCCGTGCTGTGATCGGATGAAGCCTTTGTCTGGTCGGAGCGGTCTCTGTAGACTTGTGTGTTGGGTTTGGGATGTCTCTTTCGCTGTATGTCTTCTATCAGGTGTCTCTATAACAGTGTCAGGGTTTAGGATGTCTCTTTCGCTGTATGTGTTCTCTCAGGTGTCTTTATAACAGTGTCAGGGTTTGGGATATCTCTTTCGCTGTATGTGTTCTATCAGGTGTCTCTATAACAGTGTCAGGGTTTGGGATGTTTCTTTCGCTGTACGTCTTCTATCAGGTGTCTCTATAACAGTGTCAGGGTTTGGGATGTTTCTTTCGCTGTACGTCTTCTATCAGGTTTCTCTATAACAGTGTCAGGGTTTGGGATGTCTCTTTCGCTGTACGTCTTCTATCAGGTGTCTCTATAACAGTGTCAGGGTTTGGGATGTCTCTTTCGCTGTACGTCTTCTATCAGGTGTCTCTATAACAGTGTCAGGGTTTGGGTTGTCTCTTTCGCTGTACGTCTTCTATCAGGTGTCTCTATAACAGTGTCAGGGTTTGGGATGTCTCTTTCGCTGTACGTCTTCTATCAGGTGTCTCTATAACAGTGTCAGGGTTTGGGTTGTCTCTTTCGCTGTACGTCTTCTATCAGGTGTCTCTATAACAGAGTCAGGGTTTGGGATGTCTCTTTCGCTGTACGTCTTCTATCACGTGTCTCTATAACAGTGTCACTGTCTTTTACAGGTGCTCAGATTGATGACCATGTCCCAAAGCGAGCCTCAGCTAGAATCCTCGCCCCTCCTGGAGGGAGATCCAGTGGGATCTGGTAATCAGCACTGAATTGCACCCACTCGTCCATGATACCCCTCTCCTGCAGAAGATCGGCCCTTCTGCCCTTTGTCTGTCGCACCCATCACATAAATCCTCACCTGTCATTTTTTTAAGAGAGGGGAGAAACTGTGACTCTTCATTGTCCACCCGCCAAGGACACAAGACTGTGGGGTCTGCCGCCGGGACCATCGCCTCCTGCTCCTCACATTTGTCTTTTGCCCGGGACATTTGCCACTTACATTTTAACCCTTTATTTCTTGTAGTGACCGTGATGTCTGTGCTCTGTGTTTAGGAGAGTCCTACCAGTGTTTGGATGGATGGAGCTGTAGTCTTTCTCTTCGATCCTTAGACATGCGGTGTGTTTTTTTTTTCACAGGAAGCCTCATGGATCTTCCAGATCCACACACACCCGATATATAATCTTCTGACTTACCTGTTATTAAGGGGGTCCTAAACGTACGACAAAGAATCATGCATGGAAATGACTTCACACACATCTACCAGTTCTCTGTCCAGTCCATGAGTAAAGCCACACTCTCAGCCGCACCCTCAGCCGCACCCTCGGCCGCACCCTCTCAGCCGAACCCGCAGCCGCACCCTCGGCCGCACCCTCGGCCGCACTCTCGGGGCCGCACCCTCGGCCGCACTCTCAGCAACAATTCCTTCGCGCATCCCACGACTCAGAATTGAATGAGATTTTGGCACAGCCGTTGTTGGAAAGAAAGTTGTGGTTTTGACTGTGGCCAGGGGCTTCCATTTGTGACCCTTACCATTGGGCAAAAATTAGGCTTTTGGATGATTTATGAGCAAAAACCCCAAAAACAGCTGGTGCAGGTTTTCTAACAAGTGGGTAATGTCAGTCCCATCCCTCGCCATGCCAATAATAAACATCTGTATTGCGCTCTTCTCTCGATGGGCCAGAGGCGCAGCATGTCCCACAGACCTCACACGTGGACTCTTCACCCGCTATAGTGACACGATGAGGTCAGCTGCAGACAGCCATCCATTCTAAGTCCTACTTGTGTTTTAGTGGCTGTTTTTGGATTGGCTTCATCAGATGCTATCACTCTTCCATTAGTAGTAAAGGGCTTTGTCGTAAGCACTCTACCACGAGACCTCACAGATATTCCAACAGCAATAACGTCCACCAGACCAGTTCACACTAGGGATTTCCTCCTTAGTTCCCTTATTTTAGCGGTTGATCATATGCTCATGACCCAGTTTATAGGTTCAGGCTCAGTGAGGACATTGGATGACAGTAACATCTTTCTTCTGATGATATAAGCCGTCTCTCCAGCAGCTGTAGTGACCCCTCCAGGCTTATAAGGTCCACCATGGTTCATGTGGGCATAGGCTACTGCTCCTTGGCACTCAGTGGGGTGACAATAAATCAATGTTGGCTTATCTTCAGCTAACTAGTTTTGCCAGGCAGACACAGGTCATTTTCTCCAGATCTGCTCTACCTAAAGCATTCAGTTTTAGTTTTTTTAGACGATACAACTGTGTTGAGGATGTTACAGCTGATTGCCGGAATTCTATGGGAATGGTCTCTGGATGACCATCCAGCCCCTACCCAGAGTTTTGTGAGTTCTCCGGCGATGATCAGCCCAGGTGAGCATGTTCTCCCCATCCCTGGCCCTCTTCTTTCATGGTCAGACAGGCCTTGCTCGGAGTTCAGGTAGCTCTGCTCACTTTTCTTCCTTTCTGAACTTGCCTCGCCATGTCACAGGCAGCAGCAGGTCCATTAGTCTTGCTGGGCTTCTTTGGATGAACCTGTCTTCCAGGAAGAGATGAGTTAATGAGTTTTGTGGCCTACTTCTGAAATATGCGCTAATTACTCTCCCACCTTGTGCTTTTAAATCAAGTATGCAGAAGATGACCTCTCCCGAGAAGAATTTTTGCTTCGGTCGTTACAAACTCTTGAGCAACCATTCAAGCTTCGCTGAATATGTAGCCAAGGAAGACAAGCGCTTACAAAAAAAGCAAATGCTTGGATATCCTCAGCCTCCTTTTCTGACGACTCTGTGTCCTTACGGATGTCTTCACTGCGGATGCAGACGCCTTCTAAGAGACTAAGGGTAGTTTTCATTTTGTCCTTTGCCACGTCTGTCTCTAAAGCGACCTTCCAGCTTTTGTGTCCACTTTGGTTTTCAAAGTTCATTTTAGCGTAAGTCAAACAGCGCCAACGTGGAATCCAAATCAGAAGAACCATGCTGGCTTCAATCTTTGTTAGCATCTCGTAAATCAGGTCTATGTTACTCTGAAGCGGCTGCAAAAAAGTGTCTTTCCTTGGGAGTCTGTGGCTAAAGACATTGGCCAAATGTAAGATGTTCGTGTTCCACAAGGTTCGTCTCCAGGGACCACAACTTTATGGCAGTTGACACATTTCACCCTACAGTTCTCTTCCACTGCCTCCGTTGGGTGCTCAAGAAGATCAAGACAGAAGGGGCTCTTGTCCTTCTAGTGGCCCAATACCGGACCAGGGTATTCCAGCCAACTTCATCACAGCTGTCCACCAAAATTTAAGCATCAGATACTTTTTTCTTCTATATGCAAGGTTTACACCCAAACGATACAACATTGATGGCAAGAAGCGTAGATGGAATGAAGGACTTATTACAGAGTGTCAAGATCGAAAGCTTGATCTTGGGACTCCTACTCAATACAAGGAAGACAAAAATATTGACTACCACCAGGTACGACCAGGACACATTCGGGATGGACAGTGACAAACTAGAAGTTGTAAAGGACTTCAGCCTACATCCAAGATGCAGCGATGACAGCGGAAGTCAATGGGAGAATAGCTATGGGCATATCAACAAGGAAGTCACCTTACAAGGCCTTCAAATCGAGGAACATTTCACTGGTGACGAAGACCCGGCTCGTACATAGTCTGTTGTTTCCTGTAGTGACATATGGATGCAAAATCTGGATGATACAGAAACGAGACAGAAGAAGAATGGATGTTTTCGAAATGTGGTGCTGGAGAAGGAGGTTATCAATACCATGGATGGCAAGAAGAACAAACAAATCAATTTTGGAACAAATCAAGCCAGACATGTCACACGAAGAACGGGATCACCAAGCTACGACTTGTCTACTTTGGACACCTCATACGAAGTGAGCAATCACTGGAGAAGGACATCATGGTCCGAAGAATAGAAGGAACAAGGCGATGAGGAAGACCAGCAACCCGAAGACCCTGGTGGACCTATCTAGGCTTGCACAAGATCAATCTTCCTACAGAGCGTTCATCAAGTCGCCATGGCTCGAAATCGAGCTGATGGCTGCTAATAATAATAATAATACTAATAATAATAATACCAATAATACACCTCAGGAGAATTTGTTATTTTCTGTTCCGCTCTCCCTAGAGAGTGTTTTATCCACAACCTATCTGTCCAATGTCATCCGCCTGTATCTATTTGGACATTTGCGCTTTCTTTCTGCTTCTTTAACCTCTTGAAGGGGAAATAAACTTTTTAATATATTTTTTTCATATTTGGCCGTCACTTTAACTGCCTGCAGATTGGTGAGGCTATGGAATCAATTGAAAGTAGAGACAATGTAGCCCGTGCTTTATATTGAATCCTTACTCCTCTCTGTGTGTGCACAGGAGCTGGAGCTATGCAATACTGTTTGGGGGGTCTATAGAACAGTCTGGTCTGGGGGTCTCAGAACCCACACCGATCTGCAGGATATTAAATTATCTGCTAAATATGAAAAAAACGTACTCAAAGTTTAGTTAGTCTTAAAGGACACTGGTCACCATGAAAGTAGGTATCAATACTATAGATGAAGGGGAGCTGAGCGGATAGAGTTATATATCTATCTCTACTCTACTCCCCTATTATATATATATACACTGCTCAAAAAAATAAAGGGACCCCTGAAATCCCCCCTCCTAGATCTGAATGAATGAAATCTTCTCATTGAATACTTTGTTCTGTAGAAAGCTGAATGTGCTGAGAACAAAATCACACAAAAATCATCCATGGAAATCACATTTATTAACCAATGGAGGCCTGGATCTGGAGTCACCCCCAAAATTAAAGTGGAAAAACACTACAGGCTGATCCAACTGTGATGTAATGTCCTTAAAACAAGTCACAATGAGGCTGAGTATTGTGTGTGGCCTCCACGTGCCTGTATGACCTCCCTACAACACCTGGGCATGCTCCTGATGAGGCTGAGTATTGTGTGTGGCCTTCACGTGCCTGTATGACCTCCCTACAACGCCTGGGCATGCTCCTGATGAGGCTGAGTATTGTGTGTGGCCTCCACGTGCCTGTATGACCTCCCTACAACGCCTGGGCATGCTCCTGATGAGGCTGAGTATTGTGTGTGGCCTCCACGTGCCTGTATGACCTCCCTACAACGCCTGGGCATGCTCCTGATGAGGCTGAGTATTGTGTGTGGCCTCCACGTGTCTGTATGACCTCCCTACAACGCCTGGGCATGCTCCTGATGAGGCTGAGTATTGTGTGTGGCCTCCACGTGCCTGTATGACCTCCCTACAACGCCTGGGCATGCTCCTGATGAGGCTGAGTATTGTGTGTGGCCTCCACGTGCCTGTATGACCTCCCTACAACGCCTGGGCATGCTCCTGATGAGGCTGAGTATTGTGTGTGGCCTCCACGTGCCTGTATGACCTCCCTACAACGCCTGGGCATGCTCCTGATGAGGCTCAGTATTGTGTGTGGCCTCCACGTGCCTGTATGACCTCCCTACAACGCCTGGGCATGCTCCTGATGAGGCTGAGCATTGTGTGTGGCCTCCACGTGCCTGTATGACCTCCCTACAACGCCTGGGCATGCTCCTGATGAGGCTGAGTATTGTGTGTGGCCTCCACGTGCCTGTATGACCTCCCTACAACGCCTGGGCATGCTCCTGATGAGGCTGAGTATTGTGTGTGGCCTCCATGTGCCTGTATGACCTCCCTACAACGCCTGGGCATGCTCCTGATGAGGCTGAGTATTGTGTGTGGCCTCCACGTGCCTGTATGACCTCCCTACAACGCCTGGGCATGCTCCTGATGAGGCTGAGTATTGTGTGTGGCCTCCACGTGTCTGTATGACCTCCCTACAACGCCTGGGCATGCTCCTGATGAGGCTGAGTATTGTGTGTGGCCTCCACGTGCCTGTATGACCTCCCTACAACGCCTGGGCGTGCTCCTGATGAGGCTGAGTATTGTGTGTGGCCTCCACGTGCCTGTATGACTTCCCTACAATGCCTGGGCATGCTCCTGATGAGGCTCAGTATTGTGTGTGGCCTCCACGTGCCTGTATGACCTCCCTACAACGCCTGGGCATGCTCCTGATGAGGCTGAGCATTGTGTGTGGCCTCCACGTGCCTGTATGACCTCCCTACAACGCCTGGGCGTGCTCCTGATGAGGCTGAGTATTGTGTGTGGCCTCCACGTGGCTGTATGGCCTCCCTACAACGCCTGGGCATGCTCCTGATGAGGCTCAGTATTGTGTGTGGCCTCCACGTGCCTGTATGACCTCCCTACAACGCCTGGGCATGCTCCTGATGAGGCTGAGTATTGTGTGTGGCCTCCACGTTCCTGTATGACCTCCCTACAACGCCTGGGCATGCTCCTGATGAGGCTGAGTATTGTGTGTGGCCTCCACGTGCCTGTATGACCTCCCTACAACGCCTGGGCATGCTCCTGATGAGGCTGAGTATTGTGTGTGGCCTCCACGTGCCTGTATGACCTCCCTACAACGCCTGGGCATGCTCCTGATGAGGCTGAGTATTGTGTGTGGCCTCCACGTGTCTGTATGACCGCCCTACAATGCCTGGGCATGCTCCTGATGAGGCTGAGTATTGTGTGTGGCCTCCACGTGCCTGTATGACCTCCCTACAACGCCTGGGCATGCTCCTGATGAGGCTGAGTATTGTGTGTGGCCTCCCTACAATGCCTGGGCATGCTCCTGATGAGGCTGAGTATTGTGTGTGGCCTCCACGTGCCTGTATGACCTCCCTACAACGCCTGGACATGCTCCTGATGAGGTTGCGGATGGTCTCTTGTGGGATCTCCTCCCAGACCTAGACTAAAGCATCCGCCAGCTCCTGGACAGTCTGTGTTGCAACGTGACGTTGGTGGATGGAGCGAGACAGGATGTCCCAGATGGCCTCAATTGGATTCAGGTCTGGGGAAAGGGCGGCCAGTCCATAGCTTCAATGCCTTCATCTTGCAGGAACTGCTGACACACTCCTGCCACATGAGGTCTGGCATTGTCCTGCATTAGGAGGAACCCAGGGCCAACCGCACCAGCATATGGTCTCACAAGGGGTCTGAGGATCTCATCTCGGTACCTAATGGCAGTCAGGCTACCTCTGGCGAGCACATGGAGGGCTGTGCGGCCCTCCAAAGAAATGCCACCCCACACCATTACTGACCCACTGCCAAACCGGTCATGCTGAAGGATGTTGCAGGCAGCAGATCGCTCTCCACGGCGTCTCCAGACTCTGTCACGTCTGTCACATGTGCTCAGTGTGAACCTGCTTTCATCTGTGAAGAGCACAGGGCGCCAGTGGCGACTTTGCCAATCCTGGTGTTCTGTGGCAAATGCCAAGCGTCCTGCACGGTGTTGGGCTGTTAGCACAACCCCCATCTGTGGACGTCGGGCCCTCATACCACCCTCATGGAGTCGGTTTCTAACCATTTGTGCAGACACATGCACATTTGTGGCCTGCTGGAGGTCATTTTGCAGGGCTCTGGCAGTGCTTCTCCTGTTCCTCCTTGCATAAAGACGGAGGTAGCGGTCCTGCTGCTGGGTTGTTGCCCTTCTACGGCCCCCTCCATGTCTACAGGTGTACTGACCTGTCTCCTGGTAGCGCCTCCAGCCTCTGGACACTACGCTGACAGACACAGCAAACCTTCTTGCCACAGCTCGCATTGATGTACCATCCTGGATGAGCTGCATTACCCGAGCAACTTCTGTGGGTTGTAGAGTCCGTCTCATGCTACCACGAGTGTGAAAGCACAACCAACATTCAAAAGTGACCAAAACATCAGCCAGAAAGCATTGATACTGAGATGTGGTCTGTGGTCCCCACCTGCAGAACCACTCCTTATTGAGGGGGTCTTGATAATTACCAATAATTTCCATCTATTGTCTATTCCATTTGCACAACAGCTTGTGAAATTGATTGTCAATCAGTGTTGCTTCCTAAGTGGACAGTTTGATTTCACAGAAGTTTGATTCACTTGGAGTTATATTCTGTTGTTTTAGTGTTCCCTTTATTTTTTTGAGCAGTGTATATGTATGTGTGTGTGTTTTAAAAGCTAAAAAAGCAGGTTTGGGTTATGCTGAATGTGTTTTCACAATCTATATATTAATCTTCTCAGCTGCCGTGCTCTATAACATGCTACCTACAGTTGGGACTGCGTTTTCATGGTGACATATTCACTTGAGAGAGTTATTCTTAAGTTGTCTCTTGAGCAGCTCACAACTCTGCAGTCTCCTCACTTCCTGGTTTCTGGAGGGCGGGCTCTCCTCCTTGAGTGACAGTTCTGGTGAGTAGCAGATCTGTAGTATTAGTAGAATAATAAGGTTCCACACCAATTCTGCTGTAATACATTCAGTTATTAGTGGTTTGTTCTGAGTCTACACTTTTATCACTGCATTTACACATAGAGCTAACAAGGCATTTGAAAAATCACACAGCTCGACAGCAAGAGCAGAGAGCTGAGGTTAGTAGATCTGCTGTGAAAGCTACAGGCTGGTGATTTTGCAAGATTCTTAACAGCAGCTTGTCAGGAGCTGAGAGAGAGATGATCATCTAACTGGTGTATAGAAATCGGGCTGGAGAGAGCTGGCTGTGATGTTAAGAGTTAACTCTTCTCCTGGAATGTTTTCTACCTGTACTCTTGGCCAGGTTATGGAGGCTGAGCATCATAGAAACAAGCAGTACACTATGTAAGATAAAAGCTCTAATTGCAGGAGAATGATAGCAGATAGAAAAAGCCAGTCGATTGGAAATTTGCTTATTTTCATGTCTAATTCATTAAATTAATTTAAGAACTTAAGAATACCTCCTTAAGTAGAAACTGTTTTAGCTCCTCTGTACCTATATGAGATGATTATATCCTACACAGGAGATGCCAGCATATTTTTTTTTTTTTATTGTCACACCACCTAGCAGCAACTATGATTTTCCAGTGGCCCCTCATCAAGGACTGCGAGAGAGATTTTACAGTGAATGGAAATACTTTTTTTTTTCATGAATCTTGTAGTTGATTATTTAATTGTCAGCGGGTAAGAAGGCTGATTACATCATATCAATGATATCAGGAAAGGATTCTCTATAGGACAAGAATTTGATGATTCACTGCTTTATAATGTTCAGGCATCATGCATAAACCATATGCAGTGACATGGCGGACTGGCATCAACTGACTAATATTATGTCCAGGACACATCATCTGACTAATATTATGTCCAGGACGACTTGAATAAAGGGATTGCGGCAGTGATGGAGCTAATGGGGCTCTAGTATTATGTCCAGGACGACTTGAATAAAGGGATTGCGGCAGTGATGGAGCTAATGGGGCTGTCGGTTTTATCATTACATACGTGAAGGGTTTAGAATATGGTAAGGATATGTGTGAGCATTAGTAATATGCATGGACAGCTATTATGAAGTTCATTGAATAAGGTTTCTCTGAAATGGAGCATGATGGGATTGGTAAATGCATGGGGGGAGGGGGGTGATAATTTAGTGCAAATTCACCAGAAAGGTTTCTGGAGTAACCTGTAGAGCTAGATCAGAGCTAGGAATGATTCTCCATAAAATGTATCTAGAGCAGTGATTACAATGCGCGATCAATCACAGGATGGTGTGAGGATCAGTAACTTTGTCTGAGCTCACACAATATATGGCATTGAGCAGACCTGGTCCATTATGTGGAGGAGTACCGGCCCGGGCAGAGCCCCCCGGATAGGGGGGCTTTGCTGTGATCTTTCACTGTGATGAATGTGCTGGACTGTAGTGCGTGTGCATTGGAGCTGTGCTGTTTTGTACGTGTTGTATTAGGAGTTTTATTTCTTTCTTTTTTTTTCTGTTTATTTATTCTACATTTTAAGTTTTAATTTATTGACCGATGTCAGTGGGGGCACAGACCACGGTCACATATGTTTTTTGGATCCCCTTTTCCACATTCATGCTTTTCCCGGCCAATATTATGGTGCTAAAAAAATAAAAGAAAAAAAATTGCACTAAATTCACTTCACAGCCCCCCGTCCCCCCGCCTCTTGCATCTGTCTATCTATGGTCTGTACTTTCCATCCTATGCCAGTTCATCAGCCACAGTGCCAATGCATTAATGTGCCGCCCTGAGGCTTGCAAAGATCAGGGTGAAAAATAGTGGATTCTGGTCTAAGTTTTCATTAAAATGTTACAACTTCAAGCGAGTCTGTGTATCTTCATTGTGTTCTTCGATCTGATGATCTTCCTCACTATCCTTGGACCTGCAGCCAGAGAATCGTTGAATGTTCTCGTTGGAGGGGACCTTCAGGGTCTTCGTGTCCAACCCGCTGCTCAATGCAGGATTCACTAAATCATCTCAGACAGATGTCTGTCCAGCCTCTGAAGACGTCCATTGAAGGGGAACTCACCACCTCTCGTGGCCGCCTGTTCCACTCATTGATCTCCTCACTGTCAAAAAGTTTTTTCTAATATCTAATCTGTATCTTCTCCCTTTCAGTTTCATCCCATGGCTTCTCGCGTTTCCACTATCTAATCGGTATCTTCTCCCATTCAGTTTCATCCCATGGCTTCTCGTGTTTCCACTATCTAATCTGTATCTTCTCCCTTTCAGTTTCATCCCATTGCTTCTCGCGTTTCCACTATCTAATCTGTATCTTCTCCCTTTCAGTTTCATCCCATGGCTTCTCGCGTTTCCACTATCTAATCGGTATCTTCTCCCATTCAGTTTCATCCCATGGCTTCTCGCGTTTCCACTATCTAATCTGTATCTTCTCCCTTTCAGTTTCATCCCATTGCTTCTCGCGTTTCCACTATCTAATCTGTATCTTCTCCCTTTCAGTTTCATCCCATGGCTTCTCGCGTTTCCACTATCTAATCGGTATCTTCTCCCATTCAGTTTCATCCCATGGCTTCTCGCGTTTCCACTATCTAATCTGTATCTTCTCCCTTTCAGTTTCATCCCATTGCTTCTCGCGTTTCCACTATCTAATCTGTATCTTCTCCCTTTCAGTTTCATCCCATGGCTTCTCGCGTTTCCACTATCTAATCTGTATCTTCTCCCTTTCAGTTTCATCCCATTGCTTCTCGCGTTTCCACTATCTAATCGGTATCTTCTCCCATTCAGTTTCATCCCATGGCTTCTCGCGTTTCCACTATCTAATCTGTATCTTCTCCCTTTCAGTTTCATCCCATTGCTTCTCGCGTTTCCACTATCTAATCTGTATCTTCTCCCTTTCAGTTTCATCCCATGGCTTCTCGTGTTTCCACAATGATGATCCCTCTATACTTTGTCATCCCTTGAGATATTTGTAGACGGCAATTAAGTCTCTTCTTTTTTGCAAGCTAAACATTCCCGGATCCTTTAACTGTTTCTCGTAGGACATAGTTTGCTGTCCGCTCACTATCCTGGTAGCTCTTCTCTGAACTTGCTCCAGTCACCAGATAAGATGATAGGAAAGGTTGGATCTGGTAATGGCGACATCAGAGGACTGGTTGCCACTGATCTCCGGCCTTTGGCCGTCTGTAGGATGATGTCAAATGTTTACTACAGAGGAGTTGTCCCTTTTTAGATTTGCAATAATATATTGATAGACAGAGAAGAGAAAATAAGGGAAAATCTCATTATGGCTGCGTCAAATAGTAACATAGGTTGAATAAAGACCTAGGTCCATTTGTTGGTTAGTGGCTCAGGTTTCTGGTGCGGTGTCGCCTCAGGAGTCGATAAAACACACAGCTGTGATGCAAATCACGGAAGACATGTTTTTTTGGCACAAAGTAAAGAGTTTCTAAACTACTTTCGTATTGATGACCTATCCTCTGTGCCAAGTTTAGGACAAATTCATTTTTCTACTTAGTTTTTTTCACTCTCACATTCATTAGATTCATGTTTTTCCTTTGACGTAATAATATCAGGACTTGTTTTTTTGCAGCATGAGTTGTATTTATCAGTGGCACCATTTTGGGATACATGTGTCTTAATAAAAGTTGGTTAATAACTCTTAATGGGAAGGAATAGGAAAAAAACATCAGTCCTGCCATTGCTTTTATTTTTTTTTTACAACTTTGTTGCACAAGTGTTATCCTCCTTCCGGGGACAGTACAGCTATGACGATACCAGATTTTGATTGTTGTGTTACTTTTGTGCATTACTCCAAAAACATTTCTGTTCCTCATAAGTTTTAAGATGCTTCAGTCAGATCTGTGTAGAGGCTTATTTTTTTTCATGGCAAGATGAAGTTTTCTTTGGTGCCATCATCTGGAACTTCTTGATATATATATTTTTTTTTATTACACATTTTGGGAGGTGGAATGAACAAAAAAGACAAATTCTAGAATTCTAACCTCCTGGAATACGTTCACATGAGCTTTTATGCAAAATATAAAGTGGCGTAAAAGGTTTGAAAAGTTGCAAAATTTTGTTACCACTTTTGACATTTTCACGCTAGTTGTTCTCTCTTCTGCCAAAGTGGGCAGAGCTGGGGCGGGACAGTGGCACAGCGGGGTGGGACTGGGGCAGGACCGGGACAGAGCTGGGGTGGGACAGGGGCACAGCGGGGTGGGACTGGGGCAGGACCGGGACAGAGCTGGGGCGGGACAGGGGCACAGCGGGGTGGGACTGGGGCAGGACCGGGACAGGGGCACAGCGGGGTGGGACTGGGGCAGGACCGGGACAGAGCTCGGGTGGGACTGGGGCAGGACCGGGACAGAGCTGGGGCGGGACAAGGGCACAGCGGGACAGGGGCAGAGCTGGGGCGGGACAGGGGCACAGCTGGTGTGGGACAGGGGCACAGCTGGGGCGGGACAGGGGCACAGCTGGGGCGGGACAGGGGCACAGCTGGGGGGGGACAGGGGCACAGCTGGGGCGGGACAGGGGCACAGCTGGGGCGGGACAGGGGCACAGCGGGGCGGGACAGGGGCACAGCGCGGAGGGACAGGGGCACAGCTGGGGCGGGACAGGGGCACAGCTGGGGCGGGACAGGGGCACAGCTGGGGCGGGACAGGGGCACAGCTGGGGCGGGACAGGGGCACAGCGCGGTGGGACGGGCACAGCTGGGGCGGGACAGGGGCACAGCTGGGGCGGGACAGGGGCACAGCTGGGGTGGGACTGGCACAGCGCGGTGGGACAGGGGCACAGCTGGGGCGGGACAGGGGCACAGCGGGACAGGGGCACAGCGCGGTGGGACGGGCACAGCGGGGCGGGACAGGGGCACAGCGCGGTGGGACAGGGGCACAGCTGGGGTGGGATGGGCACAGCTGGGGCGGGACAGGGGCACAGCGCGGTGGGACAGGGACGGGACAGGGGCACAGCTGGGGCGTGACAGGGGCACAGCGCAGTGGGACAGGGGCACAGCGGGGCAGGACAGGGGCACAGCAGGGCAGGACAGGGGCACAGCGGGGCGGGATGGGCACAGCGCGGTGGGATGGGCACAGCTGGGGCGGGACAGGGGCACAGCTGGGGCGGGACAGGGGCACAGCGCGGTGGGACGGGCACAGCTGGGGCGGGACAGGGGCACAGCTGGGGCGGGACAGGGGCACAGCTGGGGTGGGACTGGCACAGCGCGGTGGGACAGGGGCACAGCTGGGGCGGGACAGGGGCACAGCGGGGCGGGACAGGGGCACAGCGGGGTGGGACGGGCGGGGCGGGACAGGGGCACAGCGTGGTGGGACAGGGGCACAGCTGGGGCGGGACAGGGGCACAGCGCGGTGGGACAGGGACGGGACAGGGGCACAGCTGGGGCGTGACAGGGGCACAGCGCAGTGGGACAGGGGCACAGCGGGGCAGGACAGGGGCACAGCGGGGCAGGACAGGGGCACAGCGGGGCGGGATGGGCACAGCGCGGTGGGATGGGCACAGCTGGGGCGGGACAGGGGCACAGCTGGGGCGGGACAAGGGCACAGCGCGGCGGGACAGGGGCAGAGCTGGGACGGGACAGGGGCAGAGCTGGGGCGGGACAGGGGCAGAGCTGGGGCGGGACAAGGGCACAGCGCGGCGGGACAGGGGCAGAGCTGGGGCGGGACAGGAGCAGAGCTGGGGCGGGACAAGGGCACAGCACGGCGGGACAGGGGTATAGCTGGTGCGGGACAGGGGCACAGCTGGGGCGGGACAAGGGCACAGCGCGGCGGGACAGGGGCAGAGCTGGGGCGGGACAGGGGCAGAGCTGGGGCGGGACAGGGGCAGAGCTGGGGCGGGACAAGGGCACAGCGCGGCGGGACAGGGGCAGAGCTGGGGCGGGACAAGGGCACAGCGCGGCGGGACAGGGGTACAGCTGGGGTGGGACGGGCACAGCTGGGGCGGGACAAGGGCACAGCGCGGCGGGACAGGGATACAGCTGGGGCGGGACGGGTACAGCGGGGTGGGACAGGGGCACAGCTGGGGTGGGACAGGGGCATAGCGGGACGGGCACCACTGGGGCGGGACAGGGGCACAGTGGGGTGGGACAGGGGCGCAGCGGGGTCGGACAGGGGCACGGCGGGTCATGAGGCCATAGCTTGTCTAATTCACATACGCCAGAAATCTCATTCACCTGAGTAATATTTCTGGTGTAGCACATGACTTCTTTACTTTTCTGTAGACTGGGCCGTATTAAGACTTGTTCTTTTTTTTCCAGGACAAACCGGTATAATATTTAGGGTACCTACGTCTCATTGATCACTTTTTGTTCCAAGGGTAATTAAAAAAAACAATCTGGAAAAGACTTATTATTTCTATTTTTTTTTTTGTCGCTGATGGGTCCGGCCGCGGCCAATCAGCGACACGGGATTTCAGAAAAAAATGGCGGCCGTTAGCAGCTCATCTGCTGCACGGAGGTCAGCGGCGATGCAGCCGGGAGATGACCGGCGCTAACCGGTCATCTCCCGGCTGCTCGCAGCAGAACTATCCCGACCGGCGGCGCTGCTGACTTCCATGCGGCTACCGTCGGGAGATCAGTGATTAGGGCAGCTGATCTCCCGACGGCAAGTGTGAAGGGAGGACCGGGGAGCGGCGCCGCCGGTTGGGATACTTCTGCGAGCAGCCACTCATCTCCCGGCTGCTCGCAGCGGAAGTACCCACACAGGCAACGCCGCTCCCCGGTCCTCACTAAGGCTAAGTGCCCACGATGCAGAAATGCTGCAGATTTTTTTCTGCCAGGTAGAAGCGTTTGTCAAGCGCTTTTCCAAACGATTTTAGCATCACTAGGAAAAGTTCTTGACAACTTGTTCACACTATATAAATCCATGCAACTGGCAACCGGCATATATAGTGAGACCAAGTTAGTTAAAAAAAAAAGAATAAGAATGGTAGAAAAGAAAAAAATAAAGTTAATACTCACCTCCCGGTGTTCTCTCTACCGCGTCAGGTGTGTTGGGCGGCTTGCGGTGGTGTGAAGGACCTGCGGTGACGTCATTGAGCCATGTGATGGGTCACATGACTCAGTGACGTCATGGCAGGTCCTTCACTGATCTCCCGACGGCAAGTGTGAAAGGAGGACCGGGGAGCGGCGCAAGTGCAAGACACTGGACGGAGCGGACAAAACACCGGGAGGTTAGTATAAACTTTATTTTTTATTTTAAATTCTTTTTTTTACAGGTTCTATGGTACCCGGGTCTGGATGAGAGTCTCCTGTCCTCTACACCCGGGTACCATCCGCACATAGAAACGCATAATATCCGTGTGTACAAATGTACTGACACGGATATTATGCGTCTCAATGCAAGTCAATGGCGGCGATTACGCTTCGTGTCCGCAAAATTAATGGACATGCTGCGGATTACCCTCAGACGCTCCCACGCTCACCTTCAGACGCTCACCCTCAGACGCTCCCACGCTCACCCTCAGACGCTCCCACGCTCACCCTCACACTCTCCCACGCTCACCCTCACACGCTCACCCTCTCCCACGCTCACCCTCTCCCACGCTCACCCTCACACCCTCATACACTCCCATGCTCACCCTCATACGCTCCCATGCTCACCCTCATACGCTCCCATGCTCACCCTCATACGCTCCCATGCTCACCCTCATACGCTCCCATGCTCACCCTCATACGCTCCCATGCTCACCCTCATACGCTCCCACGCTCACCCTCAGACGCTCACCCTCAGACGCTCACCCTCAGACGCTCACCCTCAGACGCTCACCCTCAGACGCTCACACCCTCACACGCTCACACCCTCACACGCTCACACGCTCACCCTCAGACGCTCACCCTCACACGCTCACCCTCACACGCTCACCCTCACACGCTCACCCTCACACCCTCAGACGCTCACACGCTCACCCTCACACCCTCAGACGCTCACACGCTCACCCTCACACCCTCAGACGCTCACACGCTCACCCTCAGACGCTCACACGCTCACCCTCACACCCTCAGATGCTCACCCTCAGACGCTCACCCTCAGACGCTCCCACGCACACCCTCACAAGCACACCCTCACACACACACGCTCGCACCCGCACACGCTCGCACCCGCTCACACCCGCACACGCTCGCACCCGCTCACACCCGCACATGCTCACACGCTCACACCCTCAGACGCCCACCCTCAGACGCCCACCCTCAGACGCCCACCCTCAGACGCTCACACCCTCAGACGCTCACACCCTCAGACACTCACACCCGCACACGCTCACCCTCAGACGCTCACCCTCAGACGCTCAC
The DNA here is from genome assembly GCF_046119375.1 of Phyllobates terribilis. Taxonomy (NCBI): domain Eukaryota; kingdom Metazoa; phylum Chordata; class Amphibia; order Anura; family Dendrobatidae; genus Phyllobates; species Phyllobates terribilis. The sequence goes on along the minus strand of NW_027362763.1, from coordinate 11,369,726 downwards.
ACCCGCACACGCTCACCCTCAGACGCTCACCCTCAGACGCTCACCCTCAGACGCCCACCCTCAGACGCCCACCCTCAGACGCCCACCCGCACACGCTCACCCTCAGACGCCCACCCGCACACGCTCACCCTCAGACGCCCACCCGCACACGCTCACCCTCACGCTCACCCTCACACGCTCACCCTCACACGCTCACCCTCACACGCTCACCCTCACACGCTCACCCTCACACGCTCCCATGCTCCCCCTCACACGCTCCCATGCTCCCCCTCACACGCTCACATGCACACCCTCACCCGCTCACCCTGTGCTAGCCGGTCATCTCCCGGCTGCTCGCAGCAGAAGTACCCCGACCGGCGGCCTCGCTCCCCGGTCCCCCAAAATTCATTAGGGGCCCCGGGGGGATACATTGGGGGGTTAATTTAAAGTAGTGCACAACCCATTTAAACACTGCTTCGCTGATTAGTCGCGCCCAGTCGGCCGCATACATATTATAGAATACCCGATGCGTTAGAATTGGGCCACCATCTAGTATGCAATAATCAGCATCTCCCAGTCGCAATGTACAAGTAACAAACGTCACACGGGGCTTTAGAGGGAATCTGTCAGTAAGATCCATCTGTCACGGTTCCACCCCTCACTGTATCTGGGATGCAGTTACTGACAGCTCAGCCGTCCAATCTGGTACAGGGGAGTGCTGGAGCTGTCAGTGCTGTGATTGACAGCTTGACCATCCAATCTGGTACAGGGGCGTGTTGGAGCTGTCAGTGCTGTGATTGACAGCTCGACCATCCAATCTGGTACAGGGGTGTGCTGGAGCTGTCAGTGTGGTGATTGACAGCTCGACCATCCAATCTGGTACGGGGGCGTGCTGGAGCTGTCAGTGCTGTGATTGACAACTCGACCATCCAATCTGGTACAGGGGCGTGCTGGAGCTGTCAGTGCTGTGATTGACAGCTCGACCATCCAATCTTGTACAGGGGAGTGCTGGAGCTGTCAGTGCTGTGATTGACAGCTCGACCATCCAATCTGGTACAGGGGCGTGTTGGAGCTGTCAGTGCTGTGATTGACAGCTCGACCATCCAATCTTGTACAGGGGCGTGCTGGAGCTGTCAGTGCTGTGATTGACAGCTCGACCATCCAATCTGGTACAGGGGCGTGCTGGAGCTGTCAGTGCTGTGATTGACAGCTCGACCATCCAATCTGGTACGGGGGCGTGCTGGAGCTGTCAGTGCTGTGATTGACAGCTCGACCATCCAATCTGGTACAGGGGCGTGCTGGAGCTGTCAGTGCTGTGATTGACAGCTCGACCATCCAATCTGGTACGGGGGCGTGCTGGAGCTGTCAGTGCTGTGATTGACAGCTCGACCATCCAATCTGGTACAGGGGCGTGCTGGAGCTGTCAGTGCTGATATTGACAGCTCGACCATCCAATCTGGTACGGGGGCGTGCTGGAGCTGTCAGTGCTGTGATTGACAGCTCGACCATCCAATCTGGTACAGGGGCGTGCTGGAGCTGTCAGTGCTGTGATTGACAGCTCGACCATCCAATCTGGTACGGGGCGTGCTGGAGCTGTCAGTGCTGTGATTGACAGCTCGACCATCCAATCTGGTACGGGGGCGTGCTGGAGCTGTCAGTGCTGTGATTGACAGCTCGACCATCCAATCTTGTACAGGAGCGTGCTGGAGCTGTCAGTGTGGTGATTGACAGCTTGACCATGCAATCTGGTACAGGAGCGTGCTGGAGCTGTCAGTGTGGTGATTGACAGCTCGGCTGTCCAACCTGAGACTGGGAGGCACTGGCTATCTTCAGGTGTTCATTATCCCAGGTGAATGCCTGGCTACTTAACTGAGCTGTTTCCCCCAGATCTCTACCAGATGTACATTCAGCTAGTATGTGGTTTGTTCTCGGTGCCTTGAGTTCTGTTTATTGATCTTCTGTTGCCTGACCTTGGACTTTGTTCTGACCATCCGTCTGTTTAACCCCTTCTGCTCTGATCCGCTATCCTCCTGGTATTCTGATCTATGGAATGTTACATGACTACGCCTTTGCCTCTTCCTTCTGTTTATGACGTACCTTCCTGGCTTTGACTTCGGACTCCTTGACTATCCCGTCTCACGGCCTGGCTGTGAAAAGTGACTCAGCGTTACACCATCTATATGGGCATATAGGTCATAGGAAGCTGAATAAAACGATACCTTGATACCTGTGATTCCAGAGAAATCCATGTTTTTCTTATTATGTAAATGAGCTAAGATCTATGGGCTGGACATAGATCTCCCTGAGAATCTGCCCCTAGAGCTTATTTTAAATAAAAGTGTGCAATACCAGTGAGACGTAATGACTGCTTTCCTGATCTACATGTCTCGCCCTGGTAATGCCACCTTTCATTTAAAATAAGCTCTGCAGATTCTTAATGGGCGACAGGATCTTTCAGCTGGAGATCATCTGCTCCGGCCGTTCTCCATTGGGTCCAGGTCAGCCATTGTGGGAGGAGGTTTTGAAGACGTTTTTGGGTGAGATACGGGAATCAAGCGCTTTTTTTTCCTTAGTCCTTTCTTTAAAATGCAAGTCCACTCAGGTGGCAAGGGAAAGAAAGTCATCGAGGTTGGATGGCAAATCTCAGCTGGCGAGTTCATCTTTGATCCAACTGGATAAGGCGGCGTAAAAGACAACCAGGAGAGGGTCATTGATCCAGGCCATTTCAGCAGACCGGGTGCATACTGTCCCACAGAGCCCTTGTCTGAGTCGCAGGATGGAATCAGCAGTGGACTGAACACAACCTGGTTCATCAAACGCTTCACAGAAGGCAGACAGCAAAGATGGTAGGAAATGTATCATAGAGTTGTCCCGCTTCCACATTGGTGCAGCCGGTGCCAAAGCATCCCCAGACGACTAAGAAAAAATGTAGGCCACTTTGGACCAGTCTGAAAGGAACTGCTGTGTATGTAACTCAAAATGTACGGTGCATTGGTTCACAAAGCCCGGCAATTTGACTACCATGATGAGGGAAGCCTACAAGCTGTATTTTGGTTGCAGAATAGGAGATCAGGACAAGAGTTGGGCTCCACACATATCCTGCAATAGATGTGCATCACATCTTACCCAGTGGTTGCACGGGAAGAGGCAATCTATGCCTTTTGCAGTCTCAATGATCTGGAAAAAAGCCAACAGATCACACTACCAATTGCTATTTCTGCATGGTGCCCCCCTATGACGATACAGCTTGTAATCTTGATCAGCCAGACGGTTGGGTTTGTTGATCCTGGAGAAATGCACTATTGTCTTTGTGTTGACTTGTAAATGTATGTGTGTTTCTGTGGCTGGAGAAGGTCAGACCAGTGTTTCTGTGGCTTTGATTGTTGTCTCCTCTTTGATTCTGAAATAATGTTGATTTAAAGAGCCCCCTGCTATGCCAACTATGTAGGTGGATTAGCTCGAGCAATGAGACCTGAACCCTGTGAGTAATGCCCTCCATAGCCTCTTACCTGTGAATGTGTACTTGAAGGACGACTAACAATTTTGGGGGACATGCGCTTCTGTAGCAGTCAGACATGAAACGGAGATTGAAGGGTGGGGAGTCACGGATTTGGATTCTACATGATTCCAGCCTGGGGATTTATGGCCCTGACTGGAAGGATGCGGATCTGCTCCGTTGATCATCGGAGAGCCCATGGATGCATTTGGGGAGACCAGTTTGGGAAGGTGGGGTCACCTGACCACATGGATGTGTTTGGTGTTGCTGGGTGGGGCCCTCCGGTCACCTGGAGTCCATAGAGACATTCAGTGAGGCCGGATTGGGACCAGCTCGTCATCTGGCCCCATGGAGACTCTCAAAGGGGCCGGGGTGGGACCCTCTGGTCTCCTGGCCTTGTGCCTTGATGGCCTGCTAGCCTCCTAAGCTTGTAGCTACCTACTCTCTGTGGGGGCCCACCAGAAGTGGGGGGCCACTGGTTGAGGTAGTCGGCCCTGGAAGTCCCAAAGTCGCAGCTGTTCTATCCCAGGCGGGCGAGCGGAAGGTGAGACTGTAATGTTGCACCATCTTGGGTATTTGCTGGGACTGTTCTTTGTGTTTATTGCCTGTTTTGAGGTTCAATAAAGTATTGCCACGCTGTGTTGTCTAAGTAGTATTGTGCCCACAGAAGACTCCGGGTCTTCACACCTCCATTAGGAAAAGGAGTTTCAAGGAAGAAGAAGTGGACTATCTAAAACTTCCATCTGAAATATGCCCAATACCACATACAGAAGAACTACCGGATCCAAAAGCAAGAGAAACATTTTCAGTCGAATCAAGTGAGGAAGAAGAAGGCGCTTGGTGTCAAGAAGCATCTTCCTCTCACGACCCAGACTTTCTGTCCGCAACCTCAACTGAACCTTATAACGCAAGTGAACTCAACCATCTTGTTATTGATTTGGATCTGTCCAAGAGTAAGGCTGAGGTCTTAGGTTCCCGGCTACAGTAGACTGAACCCGTGCTGCCCCCCATGACTAAAACCAGAATTCTGCCAGGAGGAAAAAAGTTAATTTCCTCCTGGCAGCGTGGATCTTGGTGCAGGCACTGCGCAGCTTCACAGCGCTATTAACCTGCAGATTAACACCAAATCTACAGATCAATAGTGTTTTTTTCAGGTGACAGGTTCTCTTTAAATAGGTCTTAGGAGATGATGTCACTAATCCACAATCTGCAAAACCCAACGCGGAGCACAGCAGAAGGCAGCGGAGCCAGGGGAAGGGAGCGGAGCCTAGGATACCAAGGACCAGTGTGTAACAGCCCTGATGGTATTCACCACTATACTGCTGACCTTCTTGATTCCACATTAGGAAAATATATGTATATGTCATACTTCTCCTGGTCTTTTTCAATCCTTTTTGTGTAGTTGGACCATTCTTAGGTTCTCCCTTTTTAAGTCATATCTATGATTTTATGAGGTGATTTTTCTGTGATTTTTTTTTTTTTGGGGGAGAGAGGGGTTTTCTTATTCTTACTTTTTGTTTGTTTACAGCGCTGTATAAGGACTTGTGTTTTTTGTTTAATGAGCTGTACTCTTTATTGGGTCAACTTTATGGGTGGATGCAACGTTTTTATTTTTTTTGAGAGGTGAGGGTAAACAAAAAAAAAAAAAAAAACAATTTTGGCATTTTTTCATTTGTTTTTGTTTTTTTTTGCTGTGTTTACCACCCGAGATAAATAATGAAATATTTTTATAGTATGGGTCATTACCAAATATGTGTTTTTGTGGGGATTTGTTTTTTTACAAATAAACCAATATTTTATTATTAAAATGAAAACTTTTTTTTATTGTTTAACGTTTTTACTTTTTTTTTTCTTCAGAAGACTAGTTCCACCAGGGGAATTGAACGTGCAATCCTTTGATGGCGATGATAATACACTGTACACCTTAGGTAGTGCAGGTCATTAATAAGCCTGATTAGTCTGACGGTCTATCAGCCCCCCACCCCCTGTGGGATCTGATAGCTTCTGTGTCTGCCTTACAAAGCCGCCTATCATTAGGCGGCCAGCTGCCATGGCAACTTATCGGCATCCAGCGATCGCTTTGCGGAGGTGCCAATGGGTTGACTTTTCTCTGTCAGACTCTTTACATGAGTAGTCAGTGCGACCGCGACATGTAAAGAGACAAACAGCTAGGATCACATATAGCTGCCATCATGGCTGAAGCAGTTGTATAAGGAAACTTCAAGGTGCATTATGCTACCAAATCTACCAGTAATAACACAATGGGCCAACATTTACTAAAATATTATTTGCTTCTGAAATCTGGTATAAGTTGCGCCTTCATTTTGCTGCACATTGTTTTTGCACCAAAAAGAACAGATGTGTGCACCGGACGAGACTTTTCCAAAATGTCTAATAAAGATCGTGAGACTGAACTTGCACAAGATTTAGACTAGCGTCACCCAGCGGGATGTGTCACGTCACCCAGCGGGATGTGTCACGTCACCCAGCGGGATGTGTCACGTCACCCAGCGAGATGTGTCACGTCACCCAGCGAGATGTGTCACGTCACCCAGCGAGATGTGTCACGTCACCCGGCGAGATGTGTCACGTCACCCGGCGAGATGTGTCACGTCACCCAGCGGGATGTGTCACGTCACCCAGCGGGATGTGTCACGTCACCCAGCGGGATGTGTCACGTCACCCAGCGAGATGTGTCACGTCACCCAGCGGGATGTGTCACGTCACCCAGCGAGATGTGTCACGTCACCTCGCATTTAATGATTTCCTATATAGTGTTACGTTGCAACCCATGACCTTCCATGACTGCCGCACACAGTCACAAATGTTTCTAAATACATTGGATTTTCTGTTTCTGGTCACACACAACTCACTTTCAGTAAATTTCAATGCACGTGCGACTGCTACTTCCATGCGACTTGTCTACGATTTGGCTGTTTTATGTTCAGCAAAATCGCAGCTCTAAAAGTTGCACAACAGAAAGTCCCAGACCAGTAACACAAATATGTGTAGTCATTGGCACCACGAGACCACGATGATGATGGTGTGTATAATGCTGCTATACAACCTGTAGCAGGTGCGTGGTACGTTGCTACAGATACTGTAATGCAGCAGAGGCTTTTGGCCAAGGAAAAAAATATTTCTGTAACTTTCCTGGCCTTGGTCCAGTGACATCTACCTCTTTCGCCAAGTGCCACCGCACTGTCTCTGTGGCAATGTTCTCATTGCTGGGCGACACAGACACCATCTCAGCAAATAGTTACAGCTTTCTGTGCTGGCGGTCCAGCAGATTGTGTTGGTGATGCTTGAGATTGTGGTGCTCCCAAGCCAGGTTGTGTGTATTTCCGCTGACCAGCTTATTTTCGTTGGTGATCAGGTCTGATTTGTTCCTCTGTTGTTGCCAATAACCCCAAACCAGTCTGCTGTCCTGATCCAACTTGTGACCCTAACTTCATTGGATTCTTAGACTTTCTCTGACCTTGACCTTGGCTTTTTTTTAACTCCTGCTCTGACTGACTTCTTGGGACTTGACCTTGGCTTATTCCCTAACTTTGCAAAGTCTCCTGATTTTTAACTCTCTGGTTAGTTTTATTGCTTCTGCCTCAGACTTGAGAAGCTACTCCATGGATGCAACCCAGGGTGTCGTGATGTAAGTTCAAATCCCTGTACAGGCGTAAGGGGTGAGGGCAAGGCTGGCTCTGCGACCTGCTAAGAATAGCTGGTGCCAAGTCTTTCCATGGCAGCCTTTTTGAGCTGATGGTCTCCGTCAGGCCCTTAGAACGGAGAGGTGGTCCACTGGACTCATTTACACAGCGATGTTCTCTCATATTTGTCAGGACTTTCTCATCTTGTTAGGAGTAAGGCAGAAAAAGACCAATATCTATCAGGATTAACTGGGTTATAGGAGAGGATATTGAAGAAAGTGAAGGGGTCTCAGGTACAACCATAAGGTATGAACCAATCTGCCCTAAAAAAGCAAATTTTCACTCCTGTTCCAAAGTGCCATTAAGATTTACAGCCCAACATTGTGAAGAGTCTCAGCAACACCAACTAAATCAATGTGTCCCTCCGGTAGCACGGCATCAAGCTATCCCATTTTGCTCGCTAGACTTCTGGCATGTGTGAATGTACACTTTAACCCCTTAATATCCAAAGCATTTTCCGTTTTTGCATTTTCGTTTTTTTGCTCCCCTTCTTCCCAGAGCCATAACTATTTTTATTTTTTTGGCCCTTATGATTCTCCAGGTCATTACAAGTTCGTAGATACTAAACATGTGTAGGTTCTTTTTTATTTAAGTGGTGAAAAAACAATCCCCCCCAAAAAGTCACCATTTTCTGAGACCCCTAGTGCCTCAATTTTTCGGGATCTGGGGTCAGGTGGGGGCTCATTTTTTGCGCACCGAGCTGATGTTTTTTATTGATACCATTTTGGGGTAGATACGATGTTTTGATCGCCCGTTATTACATTTTATTGCAATGTTGCGGTGACCAAAAACGTAATTCTGGCGTTTAGAATTTTTTTCTCGTTACGCCGTTTACCGATCTGATTAATTATTTTTTATATTGATAGATCGGGCAATTGTATATATTGTTTTATTTTGAATGGAGTAAAAGGGGGTGATTTAAACTTTTATTTTTTTATATTTTTAAAAACTTTTTTTTTTTTTTACACTTTTTGCATGTTTCAATCGTCTCCATAGGAGACTAGAAGCTGCAGTTATATGATTGCCTGTACTGCACACAGGTGATGATCAGATCGCCTGTGTGTAGCAGATTTACCCACTTGCTACGAGCGCCTATGTGACGGGGTCGCCGATGGTTGGGCCCCATGACGCGCGTCCTGAAAGGGCAAGTTAAATGCCGCTGTCAGAGATTGACAGCAGCATTTAACTAGTTAACAGCCGCGGGTGGATTGCGATTTCACTCGCGGATTGCGATTTCACTCGCGGATTGCGATTTCACTCGCGGATCGCGATTTCACTCGCGGATGTTGCCGGCACATGTCAGCTGAATGGATCAGCTGACATGTGCCCGGAAAGTCACTTTCAGAAAGGCGTTTTTCTGACATTTGTTGCGGCCATATTTGTTTTTACACTTTGTCTATAACACATGGATCTGCTTATCCAGTGCTCTGATACCCTCACCCCCTTCTCTCCCGGCAGCACAGCGGACCTGCTTCCATTCAGGAGTAATTTATATGCGGAATACAGATTGTACACCAATGAAACATGAGCCTTGTGCTTTAGGAATCCAAACCCTGTCGCTCTACACCAAGACTTAAAGGGAGCCTGAGAACTGATTCATGCTGCCTGAACTACGAGCAGCAAGAATCAGGAGGCGTCTTTGTCATTTCAGGTAGTTATGATTTGTTTTGCAGCGCTACAGTGTTTCAGAGAAAACATACATATAAATACCGGCCAGGTACTATGTTGCTTGGGTGACTAGTCCAAGAGACCAGTCCCGAGCAGCTTCTTCCTGCAAAAATCCCCAAAAATGGGGCGGACAAAATTGTTGGCACTTTTCCAAAATTGTGGGTAAACAACTTTTGTTTCAAGCATGTGATGCTCGTTCAAATTCACCTGTGGCAAGTAACAGGTGTTGGCAACATGAAAATCACACCTGAAACCAGATAAAAAGAGAAGTTGACTCAATCTTTGCATTGTGTGTCTGTGTGTGCCACACTAAGCATGGAGAACACAACGAGGAGAAGAGAACTGTCTGAGGACTTGAGAACCAAAATTGTTGAAAAATATCAACAAAATAAAGGTTATGAGTCCATCTCCAGAGGTCTTGATGTTCCTTTGTCCACAGTGCGCAACACAATCAAGAGGTTTACAACCCATGGGACTGTAGTTAATCTTCCCAGACGTGGATAGCAGAGAAAATTGATGAAGGGTTGCAACGCAGGATAGTCCGGATGGTGGATAAGCAGCCCCAATCAAGGTTCAAAGAAATTCAAGCTGCCCAGCAGGCTCAGGGTGCATCCGTGTCAGCGCGAACCATCCATTTTCATTTGAATGAAATGAAGCGCTATGGGAGGAGACCCTGGAGGACCCCACTGCTGACACAGAGACATAAAAAAAGCTAGACTGCAGTTTGCCAAAATGTATGTGAGTAAGGCAAAATCCTTCTGGGAAAGTGTCTTGTAGACAGATGAGACCAAGATAGAGCTGTTTGGTAAAGCACATCATTCTACGGTTTCCAAAAAGGAAATGAGTCCTACAAAGAAAAGAACACAATACCTACAGTCAGATATGGTGGAGGTTCAAAGATGTTTTGGGATTGTTTTGCTTTCTCTGGCACTGGGCTCCTGGACTATGTGCAAGGCATCATCAAATCGGAAGATTATTTTGGGTCACAGTGTAGTGCCCAGTGTCAGAAAGCTGGGTTTGCATCCTAGGTCATGGGTCTTCCAGCAGGACAATGACCGCAAACATACATAAATAAGCACCCAGAAATGGATGGAACAAAGTGCTGGAGAGTTCTGAAATGACCAGCAATGAGTCCGGATCTAAATTACTTTGATCACCTGTGGAGAGATCTTAAAATTGCTGTTGGGAGAAGGCGCCCTAGAGACCTGGAGCAGTTTGCAAAAGAAGAATCGTCCAAAATTCCATTTGAGACATGTAAGAAGCTTGTTGATGGTCATAGGAAGTGATTGATTGCAGTTATTTATTCCAAAGGGTGTGCAACCAAATATTAAGTTGAGCAATGCAAACAATTTTGTCCGGCCCATTTTTGGGGTTTTGTGATAAATTATGTCCAATTTGCCTTTTTTTTTGTGTTGTTCCAATACACGATGAGGAAATAAACATGTGTAATTGCAATAATTATCTGAGAGAAATACTTCGTTTTCTGGAACAATTTCAAGGGTGCCAACACTTTCGGCCATGATTTTATGTTTTCTTCTATATGCCTCTGCATTTCAAAGTAAAATATATCTGAAATGAAACAGCCAGTGTCTGATTCCTGGCTGTAAGGGAGAGCAGTATCCACTAGGGTTGCCATTTCTGAGACTTGACACTCTTGCATCTTCACCCAATGTAATAATCCTCCACCTTCCATATCTACCCAATTTGACGTTACCACTGGATTTTGGGGTGACGACTAATTTACTGTGCTGAAGAATCTTTCCGAAGAAAGATTGTGTTGTGTTCTGAAGATAGGTTGTGTTGTCCATTCTGACAATATCATGGACAGCACAGCACAATTGGCAATCAGGGGGGCGTTTTTATAGCATGATGAGCGACATGTCAATCCTGACTATGCAGGAATCATAATGGTAAATATATGGTTATAAAAAAATGCAAACCGGTCAAGCCATGCAGAATGAAAAGTCCAATGACAGAATAATGGCAGTGGCAGGCAGAACAAGTGAGGGTTGCTCGCCATAAAATCACTTGAATGGCTGGTAGACATTAACCTCTTATTTAAGCATTGTATGGCACTAGTGTAACGGGTCTGGGAGGCGGAACCTCTGGGCTACTATACAAGGGAGCGGTCCTTGTAAGGGAGCGGGTGGCGACCAGGCAGGCAGTCACAGCAGGTGACCGGGGCAGTCTCTGGGTGTACGGGCAGGAGGTCACGGCAAGTGACCGGGGCAGTCTCTAGGTAAAGGGTAGGTACGACCTGTGATGGCTGAACCTCCAGGTAGGCTAGCAAGGCAGATGGAGGATGTGTGCTCCCAGGTGAGCAAGCGAGAGTCTCTGGAATAGCAGGTGGTCACAGCACGTGACGGCGGAGCCTCCAGGTAGGCAAGCAGGCAGGTAGCGGAAAAGCGCTCCCAGGTGAGCGGGCAAGAGTCTCTGGAATAGCTGGTGGTCCCAGCACGTGACAGCGGAACCCCCGGGTAGGCAAGCAGGCAGGTAGTGGAGAATCGCTCCCAGGTGAGCGGGCAAGAGTCTGGAATAGCTGGTGGTCACAGCACGTGACAGCGGAGCCTCCGGGCAGGCAAGCAGGCAGGTAGCTGATGTGCGCTCCCAGGTGAGCGGGCAAGTTGGTCCTTAGACAGACTGACCGGAGTTGTAAGGCAGACCGTCGGACCTCAGGCAGGCAGGCAGGTAACAGGAAATCAGGCAGGATTAGGACAGCAAGCTGGCAGGAATATGGCAGGTAACTGGCAGGTAACTGGCAACGGGACCTGAGGGCTGAAGCAGAGTAGAACGGTGCAACAACATTGCTCGGGCACCTCCATTTTGGAGGAGGTGCCTTATATATGGTAAAGTCCTCCGGCCATTGGCCGGGGACTCCTTAGGACGGCGCGCGCGGCCCCTTTAAGAGGGAGGGAGGGCGCGCGCGCGCGCCCTAAGCACAGTGGCCGGGAAGGAGCGCGCGCTGCCAGCAGAGCGGGATAGGGACGCCGGGCACGGAGCAGAGCGGTGAGGGGAACAGCGTCCCTGCCTAGCAGAGGGCAGGGACGCCGGCACTACAGTACCCCCCCCTTTAGGCCCCCCCTTTTTTAGGCCAGATAGAAATTTAGCTAGGATGAGAGGGGCATGGATGTTCTCCCGGGGCTCCCACGTTCTCTCCTCAGGACCAAACCCCTTCCAATCTACCAGAAAAAAGGTCTTTCCTCTTACCCTTTTGGTGGCAAGAATGTTCTCTACCTCAAACTCGTCCTCAGCAGAAACCGGAGCAGGAGGCGTACCTGTAGACTTGGAAAAAGAGTTAAGCACCACGGGTTTGAGGAGAGATACATGGAAGGAGTTAGGGATCCGTAAGTTGGCCGGGAGTTTCAATTTATAGGCCACCGGGTTGATCTGACTGATGACCTCCAGAGGACCGATGAACCGAGGCCCTAACTTGTAAGAAGGTATCTTGAGTCGAACATATTTAGATGAGAGCCAGACTTTATCTCCTGGACGAAATTGTGGAGGATCCAGGCGTTTTTTGTCAGCGTGTCTTTTCATACGCTCGGATGACAGAAGGAGTGCGGACCGGGTACTCTCCCATATGGAGGAAAATTTGCTAACGAGAGATTCCGCAGCCGGGTTGTCCACAGAGGTGGAGACAGGAAAAGGAATCCGAGGATGCTGACCAAAGACTACAAAAAACGGGGATTTGGAGGAGGATTCGCTCTCGTGATTATTATAAGAGAACTCGGCCCATGGTAGGAGATCCACCCAGTCAGAATGGTGGGCATTAACGAAGTGCCGGAGGTAACTGGTCAGGTTCTGATTGATCCGCTCCACTTGACCATTGGACTGTGGGTGGTAAGCGGAAGAGAAGTCCAGGGTGACGTCTAGTAGTTTACAAGTGGCTCTCCAGAAACGTGAGGTGAACTGTACCCCACGATCCGACACGATGTGGAGGGGCAGGCCATGAAGACGGAAGATGTGGCGGATAAAGTCTTTAGCCAGCTCGGGTGCAGACGGAAGGCCTGGCAGGGGAATAAAGTGAGCCATCTTGGAAAAGCGGTCAGCGACCACCCAAATGACCGTACAACCGGCAGAGACGGGGAGATCAGTTATAAAGTCCATTGCTATATGCTGCCAGGGGGCAGCAGGTACAGGAAGCGGAAGGAGGCGTCCGGCTGGCAGATGTCTCGGGACTTTGTTGCGGGCGCAGGACACACAGGCAGAAACAAAGTCTATTATGTCCTTGTGCAGGGTAGGCCACCAATAGTGCCGGGCAATAAGCTGGAGGGTCTTTTTCTGACCGGCGTGGCCAGCTAGTTTAGACGAATGGCCCCAGTGTAGGATCTTCTCCCGATCAGGTACTGAAACAAACGTCTTACCGGGAGGGAGACGATTTAGACTCACGGGAGCCACCTGCATTACTCTGGCGGGATCGATGATATGTTTAGGTTCTTCCTCGAGATCGGACACCAGAAAGGATTGGGACAAGGCGTCTGCTTTGACGTTTTTGTCAGCCGGGCGAAAATGAAGAACAAAATCAAAGCGAGCAAAAAACAAGGACCACCGGGCTTGGCACGGGTTAAGTCTCTGGGCATGCTGGAGGTAAGCCAAGTTCTTGTGGTCAGTGTAAATTATTACCGGATGAAGAGCCCCCTCGAGTAGGTAACGCCACTCCTCCAACGCCAGCTTGATGGCCAATAACTCTCGGTCTCCTATGGAATAGTTGCGCTCAGAAGAGGAGAAGAGTTTGGAGAAGAAGCCACAAGTTACCATTCTCCCAGAAGATGATTTTTGAGTAAGTACCGCTCCGGCTCCAGAGTAGGAGGCGTCAACTTCCAGGAAGAACTGCTTGTTGCCGTCCGGGCGATGCAGCACCGGGGCGGAAGAGAAGGCCTGTTTTAGGGAAAGAAAGGCCTCCTCTGCTTCGGGCGGCCACTCTTTGGGATTAGTACCCTTACGGGTGAGCGCGGAAATTGGGGCAGTCCGGGAAGAGAAGTGCGGGATGAAGAGGCGGTAATAGTTGGCGAAGCCCAGGAACCGTTGAATAGCCTTCAACCCCTCTGGTCGGGGCCATTTCTCGATGGCAGACAGTTTCTCAGGATCCATTTGTAGGCCGGTCTGAGAGATAATGTAGCCCAGAAACGGAAGCGAGGTCTGCTCAAAGAGGCACTTCTCATATTTAGCGTAGAGATGGTTCTGCCTGAGCCTGAGCAGGACCTGACGAACATCCCTCCGGTGAGTCTGGAGATCCGGAGAGAAGACCAAGATGTCGTCCAGGTACACCACTACGCAGGAGTAGAGAAGGTCCCGGAAGATGTCATTGACCAACTCTTGAAAGACGGCAGGAGCGTTACAGAGGCCAAAGGGCATTACCAGATATTCATAGTGGCCGTCCCGGGTGTTGAATGCCGTCTTCCATTCATCCCCCTGACGGATACGAACCAGGTTGTACGCCCCACGGAGGTCCAGTTTGGTGAAGATTCTAGCCCCCCTCAGATGATCAAATAACTCCGGAATGAGCGGAAGGGGGTACTTATTCTTCACCGTGATCTGGTTAAGGCCTCTATAGTCTATACAGGGACGGAGAGAGCCGTCCTTCTTTTTGACGAAAAAGAAGCCTGCATCCACGGCAGCAACAGACAAGGGTACAGCCAGAGGTTTGGTGGGGATGCAGTATTTCTCTACCAGGGACTGTGAAATAAGATTCCCGGCTGCTCCAGAGTCCAGTTGGGCTAGTTCGAAATAACGGTTCTCCCTGTAGACGATTGAAACTGACAACAGCAGGGATGGAGAGGATTTATTCTTGTCTAGGTGGACCTCTCTGAGCGAACCTAGACACAGGCGTTTCCCGACCTCTCCGGGCAGGCACGGATCCGGTGCTCCTTACTGCCACAGTAGAAGCAGGTCCCCTCGGCACGGCGTAAGTCCTGACGGGTCTTGACCATCTTGGTCTGGTCGACCTGCATAGGCTCAGGAGGGTGTACCTGGTTAGAGACAGAAGGAGTGACGGGTTTCTGAAAAGTAGGAGCTAGACGTGGTAACCTCCTCTCACGGGTGACCTCTCTGGCACGCTCCTGGAACCGTAGGTCAATCCGGGTGGCAAGAGTTATTAAGTCATCGAGAGTGGTAGGAATGTCCCGACCGGCAAGTTCATCTTTAATACGGCCGGACAGACCCTCCCAGAAGACGGAAACCAGAGCGTCGTTATCCCAGGCCAGCTCCGAGGCAAGGGTACGGAACCGTATGGCATATTGGCCTACGGTGAGACTTTCCTGACGGAGGCGTAGCAACGATGATGCGGATGAGGTCTTCCGTCCGGGTTCGTCGAAGACTTTCCGGAAGGCCGTGAGAAAAGCAGGCAAGTTGGACACCAGGGGGTCTCCTCTCTCCCATAGAGGATTTAGCCAGGCCAGGGCCTCCCCGGTGAGATGGGACATGATGAATGCAATTTTGGCTCGGTCGGAGTTAAACTGGTGGGACAATAGTTCAAAGTGCAGGGTGCACTGATTTATGAAGCCCCGAGCCTGGGCTGAGTCGCCTCCGAAGCGAGGAGGTGCAGAAAGCCGAGGTCCGGGGTAGGATATCATGGTGTTAGTGGACAGCGGAGCTGCCGGATTGCGAGACATGGCACTGGCGGAGGTTGTTGGTGGAACAGTCAGAGTGTCCAGGCGAGTATTGACATTCCGCAGGTGACCCAGGATGGACTCCTGTTGGGACCTTTGACGGGACAGTTCATGACACAGGTCCGAGAGCGAGGGAGCTTGGGTGCCACCGGGTTCCATGGCCCGAGCAAACTGTAACGGGTCTGGGAGGCGGAACCTCTGGGCTACTATACAAGGGAGCGATCCTTGTAAGGGAGCGGGTGGCGACCAGGCAGGCAGTCACAGCAGGTGACCGGGACAGTCTCTGGGTGTACGGGCAGGAGGTCACGGCAAGTGATCAGGGCAGTCTCTGGAAGAACGGGCTGGAGGTCACGGCAAGTGACCGGGGCAGTCTCTAGGTAAAGGGTAGGTACGACCTGTGATGGCTGAACCTCCAGGTAGGCTAGCAAGGCAGATGGAGGATGTGTGCTCCCAGGTGAGCAAGCGAGAGTCTCTGGAATAGCAGGTGGTCACAGCACGTGACGGCGGAGCCTCCAGGTAGGCAAGCAGGCAGGTAGCGGAAAAGCGCTCCCAGGTGAGCGGGCAAGAGTCTCTGGAATAGCTGGTGGTCCCAGCACGTGACAGCGGAACCCCCGGGCAGGCAAGCAGGCAGGTAGTGGAGAAGCGCTCCCAGGTGAGCGGGCAAGAGTCTGGAATAGCTGGTGGTCACAGCACGTGACAGCGGAGCCTCCGGGCAGGCAAGCAGGCAGGTAGCGGAGAAGCGCTCCCAGGTGAGCGGGCAAGCTGGTCCATAGACAGACTGACCGGAGTTGTAAGGCAGACCGTCGGACCTCAGGCAAGCAGGCAGGTAGCTGATGTGCGCTCCCAGGTGAGCGGGCAAGTTGGTCCTTAGACAGACTGACCGGAGTTGTAAGGCAGACCGTCGGACCTCAGGCAGGCAGGCAGGTAACAGGAAATCAGGCAGGATTAGGACAGCAAGCTGGCAGGAATCTGGCAGGTAACTGGCAACGGGACCTGAGGGCTGAAGCAGAGTAGAACGGTGCAACAACATTGCTCGGGCACCTCCATTTTGGAGGAGGTGCCTTATATATGGTAAAGTCCTCCGGCCATTGGCCGGGGACTCCTTAGGACGGCGCGCGCGGCCCCTTTAAGAGGGAGGGAGGGCGCGCGCGCGCGCCCTAAGCACAGTGGCCGGGAAGGAGCGCGCGCTGCCAGCAGAGCGGGAGAGTGACGCCGGGCACGGAGCAGAGCGGTGAGGGGAACAGCGTCCCTGCCTAGCAGAGGGCAGGGACGCCGGCACTACAACTAGTAATTGGACACAGGCAGTACTTATTGCCATTATGTTGGAAATACAGTCCTCGGCATTAATGAGTACATCCCCTTGAAAGAGTAACATTTTAATCATTATTTCATTGAACAATTTCCAAAATTTTGACAAGACTGAGTTTCATAGAACATTTTTTTAACTCATAATATGAAAGTAATATAGCGTTCAATCCAAAATCTTCCATTTTGCTCAAATCAGCTGATGCAAAAATGAGTACACCACACATAAAAAACAGCTACATCTAGTATTTTGTATGACCTCTGGACGCTGCTACCACCATGTTTCACTGGAGGCGTCTTGTGTTTTTCTTTGGTGCTTCTCACCTTTGCTACAGTTCTGAAGCCATCAGTTCCAAAAACATTTATCTTGGTCTCATCACTCCAGAATACAGAGTCCCAGTGGTCTTTATATTTTTCAACATGGGACCTGGGAAATTGTAGGCAGTTTTTTTGTGCCTGGGCCTTAGGAGCGGCTTCCTTCTTTGACAACCTCCATACTGCTGTTTTTCTACAGTGGACCCTGGATTGTGTCACTCTGGTTTGGCTTTCAACTTCTTTAGATAACTGCAGAGAACTTACAAGTTGATTATCTTCAACTCTTTTTATCAGAAAACGCTCCTGTTTAGGAGGTGACTTCCATGGTCTCCTGGATGTCTCTGTGAGATGCTGCAGTTCCATCTTTGTTACATTTTGTATCACTTTTTCTCCAGTATCCGACTGATAATAAAGCTTAGCTGATCATCTTTATAGCCTTCACCTTTCTTGCGTACAGGAATGATTTTCTTTCACGGGTCTTGTGACATTTCTCTTCCATGTGGTGCCATTGCTGACAGCAGCAAATGGGAAGGAGTTTTCTTTAAGTAACACCCTTTCATAGTCACCCATCTGCTGGACACCGTGGTAATGAAGAATTAGACAGACCTGTGGTTGAATTCTTTTTAATTAGAATTTTGTAGTCTAAACTTTAGCTTTGCTCCTAAGACTTTCATTCGGGTGTACTCAGTTTTGCAACATCCTCTTCAATTAATTTGTTAGGAAAATTACTTTTTTGGGTGTGAAAAATAACATCTTGTTTGCATTCAATGTTCAATTCAATTGGTGGGAGTATTTTGTAGTATGGTATCCTATAGAAAATGTCACTGTATATGGCAACGTTATATGGACATAATTTGGTAGCATTATTTACTGTATGGGGGTAATTGGGCATTCTAGGAGAGTAATGTCTGGGAATTGAAGAAAAGTATTATGTAGGCACTGAATAGAAGTAGTATTTGGATACTGTATGGAGGTATACATGCATTTTAGGGTGGTGGTGTTAGGCCCACCTGGCCAAAGTGGACACTGGGACCCTGTGGGTTGGCACAGTTGGCTGTAGGGCATGTGGGAGGGCAAGGACATGAGCATATTGGAAACCAAAGTACCAGGAGGATAGATGAAGAGGGAAATGGAAATTCCCAAGCATCACACGATGGACACCATAGATATCTTGTAAGGATGAACGCAAACATGAATAAAGTCCAATAACATAATTATGCTTACTGCAACCGATGGGTCAATCCAGAAGGCCGCTAGTATAGGGTTACCCAGCAGGACTAAGGGTATGCAGGAATCACAGGTGAATTGCAAAATTACTGCACAGTGTGAACGGATGATGGAGCACTCCAAGCAAAAATTTAACTCTAGTCTCAATAATAAGACATGGGTGTCTTTCTAACAGGGGTTTAAAAAGCCTGGGGATATGTCAGAGACCGGCTGGGCTACCGATTAAAACCCGACGTGAAGCACAAGATAGGTTGGTGGCCATAGGGGAAGGGAGCTGAGACCATCATGGCAGGGACAGATGCATGGCAGTGCCTCCTTTTTAAGGTCCCTACTATAAGAGTTAATATTAGAAGATAAGATACTTACCATGAAGTCTCTTGAGCAAGATTGGAGCATTAATGTCCTTTTTTTGGTATCGAGCATGTTTCCATGTTTCCAGTCAATTCCCAGGAACCTTCTTATAGTTCATAATTTGGTTAGTATAATTATCTGGATCAGAGGCAAAAACAAGGGCTGTCCTGACAGTAGGACTTAATTTATTGAGGACCAGAGGATGTAGTAGAGAGACATGAAAAGCATTAAGGATTTTTAGAGTAGGATGTCGTTTAGAAGGAAAAGTTAACGGATTAATTTGCGATGGGCCAATGAATTTAGGAGGCAACTTTTTGCAATGAGTGTTTAACCAGATTGTCTTTGGTGGAAAGCCAAACCTCATTTCCATGAGCGATGTTGTGAACAGGTCTGGGGTCTCTATCAGCACTCTACTTTTGCTGCAACTGCAGCCAGATTGGACTTCATCTCAGTCCAGATGTTACGAATGTCCTGGAAGACTTTGTTCACAACCGGAAGTAGACTTTTAGATTCAATTGGCAAGGGAAGAAGAGATTGTCATTCAAACACTGTAACAAATAGAGATTTCCCATAAGACTCTGAAATTGAATAGATTTGGGGGCAAATTCGGCCCAGAGGGCCAAATCTGACCTATTATTTTAATGGGAATTGGAGAAAATTTGTACATATTGTTCCACAGACTGATTGATTCACAGAGTCTTCCCTTTACTTTGGGGGGTGATAAGCTGAGGAGAAATCCAAGGTGATCTTTAAGTTCTTGCAAGAGTGCCTTCCAGAATCTGGAAACAAAATCGCACAACACAGTCTTATACTATGCGAGCTGGGAGACTGTAGAACTGGAAAATATATTCTAAAAACACTTGAGCTAACTGCGAAGCAGACAGAAGTCCTTATAATGGAGCAGAATGAGAGCTCTTAAAGAGGTGATCCACTATGACCTAAATATTAGTGAACCCTTGTGCCTCAGAAAAATCAGTAACAAAGTCCATGGAAATCTTGGCCCAGGGTTTTTGTGGTAGGAAAAGGCTGAGGAGGACCGAGGAGTGCTTGATGTGAGGGTTTGAACTGCACACTGAGGGCAAGATGCTACATGCTCTTTGACGTCTTTATTTCGGCCACCAATAGAAATAAGAAAGGAGTTCAGTTCATTTAAACAGACAGAAGAGTAGAATGGGCCAAAGATAATACTGTCCGGTAGAATGCTTTTGAGACTAGAAAATGACCTTTAGATAATATAATCCTAGAATATTAGAGTGGACCTCCAGAGTCATCATGTCCAAACCCCCTGCTCAATGCAGGATTCACTAAACCATCTCTATCAGGAAAATATTAATATCAGGAAAATGTTCTTCCATATCTGACTGACATAGATGTTCACCCCCCTCCCTTATAACCCTTCTGCTCAGCACAAAAGCCCCAATTAGCACACACCTGAGAAATGGCTTATGCAAACAAGGCCAGCCAAGGAGTATTATAATTTAGTTAGGAAGCAAGCATCTTGTCTCTGAAAGACGCAGGAGGTAATTAAAACGCAGGCCTGCACTAATTTGCTTGTAACCGTGAGGCTGCTTCCCGAGCCTCAAAGGGAAATTTGCAGACGAACGGACTCCGATATAAACTATGAAATATTATGAGTTCCATACGTCCGACAGTAACGGGACCCATATGTTTAGTGACCAAATCAGCCAAGGAATGTATAGGTAGTTTTCCAGGGCTGTAGGCAAAATCAGGGAGCTGTAGCGCAAAAACACCAGAATAGCAGACTGCAGCTATGTGAAGTGTGGTCTCTAAATAAAGATAAAATCATAAGGGAAAAAATGGCGTAGTTTGCAAGCTTCTGCGATCAACGAGCGGTTAGTTATTGCAGAAGTTAGCGTTTTTAATAAAAATGTACAGGCTGGAGACCGGCCCACATGATGTCACCACAAGGGGCGTGTGGGCAGATCTCCCCTTAGGTATAAGAGAACTCATGGACAGTACAGACTCACTCATTGCCAGGGGGGAATAAGAATTATAAGCAACGGGTCCTGTTCAATAACAGCATAATCCGACTGGGGATCCCCTCCTCCACCTATATTGAATCGTCTCCGTGATTGTATAGTGTAAGTAAGTTATCTTCTTTCATCCTGTTTATTTTATGTAACTGCGTATGTATTTTAATGTCTCCTTTGTAACATCCTTGTATATATTTTTCCTAAACATTGCCTCCCTTTTGGATTAAATATAAAATTTAATAGTCCTGTTTCTTTTGTCCTGTAATCGTTCCCTTCCCCGAAGCCAAATACGCTACCTAAACGCAGGCGTCCGGCCAGGCCTGTATTATATTTCAAACTCGGCCGGTGGTGGCAGAGAATAATAATAATTGGGCTGTCGTGAAGCTGACAGTGACCATACGGAGGGCGTTAAACACGGATTCCAGGCTTTGGAACCCAGGGTGTTACGCTATACGCTCACTGGTCGCTTACAGATACCTACGTAGAGAGTAGTCTGGATCGCGTGCTCGCGACTACAGACGAAATACAGACAGCGTGACGGCACGGTGAGATATTGCGTGATCTCCCCGATGTCGTCTCGCCTGTTTGTTGGAAATCCTGACAATCTCAGACAGATGTCTGTCCAGCCTCTGTTTGAAGACTTCCATTGAAGCAGAACTCACCACCTCTCGTGGCCGCCTGTTCCACTTATTGATCACCCTCACTGTCAAAAAGTTTATTCTAATATCTAATCTGTATCTTCTCCCTTTGTTTCATTCCATTGCTTCTCGTATTTCCACGTGTAAATGAGAATAAGGATGATCCCTCTATACTGTGACATTCCTTCAGATATTCGTAGACAGCTATTAAGTCTCCTCTTAGCCTTCTTTTTCGCAAACTAAACATTCCCAGATCCTTTAACCGTTCCTCATAGGACATAATTTGCAGTCCACTCACCATCCTGGTAGCTCTTCTCTGAACTTGCTCCAGTTTTTCAATGATTTTTTTAAATGTGGTGCCCAGAACTGCACACAATATTGCAGATGAGGTCTGACCAAGGAGGAGTAGAGGGGGATAATTACTTCATGTGATCTAGACTATGCTTCTCTTTATACATCCCAGAACTGTGTTTGCCTTTTTTACTGCTGCATCACACTGTTGATTGATATGAAGTCTGTGATCTATTAGTATACCCAAGCCTTTTTCACACGTGCTGTTGCTTAGTTCTATTCCTCCCATTCTGTTTTTCTTCCCCAGATGTAGAATCTTGCATTTCTCCCTGTTAAATACCATTCTATTAGTTGCTGCCCATTGTTCAAGCTTATCTAGATCCTCCTGAATCCTTTCTCTCTTCTCCATAAACATGTTGAACAACACTGGGTCCAGGACAGAGCCTTGTGGTACCCTACTTGAAACACTCTATCAATTGGATGTGCAACCATTTATTACCACTCTTTGAGTACGATCACTGAGCCTGTTATGAATCCACCTAACCGTAGCCTTGTCAATCCCATACTTGGTAATATTTTCAAAAAGGATAGTTTGAGATACTTTATCAAATGCTTTGCTGAAGTCGAGATATACTATATCTACTGCGTTTCACTTATCCACCCAGTCAGTGATTCAATCATAGAAGGAAATTAGATTACTCTGGCATGCAGGGCCATGGAGTTGGGAGTCGTGGAGTCGGAGTCTGTGTCCATTTTGGTGGAGTCGGAGTCGGTATAAAATGGACTGACTCCAACTAAATAAATTGGGTACAGTAGTTCAATGCAGTTTATGGGGAATATTTTTTTCATAAGAATTTGGGAAAGTTATGAAATGTCCTATAAATGTCTGTCCTGTTCCTGATCTCAGGGTCTGGACTTTTAGCTGAGATGAATCTGTGCTACAGTAAATTTATCACTTACACATGAGCCGTGTATGAGGGAGTCGGAGTTGGAGTCGGTGTTATGGAAATTGAGGAGTCGGAGGTTTGGCTTACCGATTCCACAGCCCTGCTGCCATGATTTGTTTGCTACAAACCCATGCTGGATCTGGTTAATTACTGTATGGAGAATTGAAAGGTGAAAAGATGGTAGCAAGGATATGTTGGTTCAATTACTTGTGAGGAGACATCTTTAGAGGCATCACAAGGGCCAAAGGATCTGGATAGTGCATCAGCCCTGCAGTTCTTCTTAGCAGGACGGTAGGTGAGGATGAAGTCAAACTATGAGAAGAAGAGAGGCCATCAAGTTTTGTGAGGATTCAGCCTATGGGCTGACTGAAGAACTGCCAGATTTTTGTGGTCCATATAGATGGTCACGGTGAATTTAGCCATGAAATTAGTCCTTGAGAACTTGCATCTACTTGAAGAGCTCACGGTTAGCAATAAAATAATTACCTTTTGCTGGAGAAAATTTCAAAGAAACAGAAGGAATTTTAAGCCTTTTGGCTAAACAGAAGTCCATAAAATTCCCTGCGGATCCAGATTCAATGAACACTTGTGCTGTTAACACAGGGAACCAAAGGAGATAGACAATATCTTTAGTGGAGGATAGTTCCTCTCAAGGCGATCCCTTCTTCATCTATGGTCTGAAGTTTCCCTGTTTTAGTCTTAAGTTTGGAATAATTTATGTGAGGATGATCCCATTGATTACAATATAAGAAGAGTGCTCCAATAAGGCAACGGGATCTATTCTCCAATGATAATCTCTTCCATCTGATTTCCGGTGCGGTCACTCTGGGAGATTCTGAAGACACTCTGGAATGTAGAACATGGGAATCTAGAGGTTTTTTTTCTCTAGACTTTTCTTTAAAACACAAGTCCACTCAAGTGGCAAAGGAAATCAAATCATCATCGAAGGAAGGCAAATTGCTACCAGCAAGATCCTATTTGATCCGATGGGATATATCTGTGCAGAACACGGGACAGGAGAGCATTATTGTTCATTGGCATAACGTCCCACTGAGTTAGACCCTTGTCTGAGCTACAGTGTGGAATTAGAGGCTGAGTGGACACAACCTGGTTCATTAAACAATCTACGGAAGGCCGGCAGAAAATGTGGCAGAAAATGCATCATAGGATCATCCTGCTCCTATATCTATGCAGCCAGCACCAAAGCATCTCTGGGGAACAAAGAACAAATGAAGATCACTTTGGAGATATCAGAAAAAATTGCGGGCCTTGGTAGGCCTGAGGTTTGTCATGAAAACATGCAAGAGAAAGCGAATTTGGGAATGTTTTCCAAGCAGAATGACCCAGAGAAATATTAGGCTATGGCGGGTGTTGAGGAGCCAGTGGTGAAAATGTGAAAGTCTGAGTGTGTCCATGTAAGAAGATGGAAGTTGTGCCCACGTTCCCCCATGATGATATGTGTTATGATGTGATGCATTATAATGTTTTACATTGTTATGTGATAGAGTTGTGTTCTGCCCAGCAACAGGTAGTGAGTAGGTATGGATAGACCCACTTGACCCACCTAATGAGCTGGCCAGAGCTCCATAAATCAAAGGAGCCGAAGTCTGGCACAGACGGGTCTGGCTTTTAAAGGGTTGATTTTTAAGGGGCTTAAAATGAAATATGCCAGAAATATAACCCCTCACCACCATTCTTCATCTGATAATCTGTTCTGTTTCACCCACAGGTACATCATCTGACCCTATCTGCAAACCCCATGCTGCATATCTGACCGTCTTTTCCAGACTGAATCTATCTGTCTCCCGGTATATTTCCTGTATCCATTATCTGCTGTGTATCCACTCATCCCAACTAATTTCATTCTATCTGTCCTTGGTATGTTCGGTCCAATCTGCATGTTCATCACCTCAATCCTTTGATCCCAATACACACTGGTCCCTATCTGTCTGTTTCCTGAATTCATTTAGCCTCTGTGTCCTAATTACTCCCCCCCTCCACCCATGCTTTTGTGAGCAGTGTCCCTGCGACTCCTCCGCTCCTGCACACCTGATGTGCTGGCCAGAGCTCCATAAACCAAGGGAGACGGGTCTGGCTTTTAAAGGGTCTGAAAATGAAATATGCCAGAAATGGGCCAGAAGTGACCAGAAGGTACGGATAACTATCTACTATTTGTACTTAGATTCTCTTTCTCATTCACACTTAACATTCATTATGCTTACATATGCCCTTACTGTTTTTGCCCCACTAATCCTCACTCTCCTTCACTATTCCTAAACCCCAGCACCCTCTAACCAAATCATCATCTCTCCTTCCCTCCTTCCTCCCCACCTAACTTCATCTACAGACCTGCTCCTCAACCTCAGATCGATCCTACCAAAACATAAAACAAGCCGGACACTCTCCTTCTCCCACCTGCTCTCCCTCTCTCTGCTTCTCCTCACTGCTGGAGACATATCTCCCAATCCTGGACCCCCACAGCTTGCACCCTCCACCAATTCCCCCACCTATTGCATCAAACCAAGTGCAAACTACCACAACCTCTCTTACGCAAAACCGGTCCCCCTGTGGCCCACCTCCCTGCTCCCTCTCTCTGGTGCACTCTGGAATGCCTGCTCTGTCTGCAACAAGCTCCATTTTGTCCACGACCTCTTTACCTCTCGTCATCTCTCCTTCCTGGGCATCACAGAGACATGGCTAACACCCTCTGACACTGCCTCCCCTGCTGCGCTGTGTTACGGTGGCCTCCACTTCACCCACACTCCTCGCCCTGGTTAATAGACATGGTGGAGGAGTGGGTCTTCTCCTCTCTAACAACTGCACCTTTAGCCCTACTCCTCCTCTTCCCTCCCTTATTCTCCCTTCTTTTGAAGTCCACTCTGTCCGCATTTACTCTCCCTCCAACCTCCAAGTTGCTGTCATATATCGACCCCCGGGTCCGGTCACTGCCTTTATTGACCAATTCTCCACCTGGCTTCTTCACTTTCTCTCGGCTGACATTCCCACAATCATCATGGGAGATTTCAACATCCCCACTGACACTCGCCAGTCAGCAGCATCCAAACTCCTGTCACTTACTTCATCCTTTGGACTTACTCAGTGGTCCTCCTCAGCCACCCACACAGAAGGACACACACTAGACCTCATCTTCACCCGACTCTGCTCCCTATCTAACCTCACAACCTCCCCCGTACCCATATCTGACCACCATCTACTCACTTTCTCATCCCTGTCCTCTTCACCTGTCACCTATGTCCAGCAACTGGCACACCCCCGCAGAAACCTTGCACATCTAGACACCCACACACTCTCTGACTCTGTTGTACCACTGACATCCATATCCTCACTCCATGACACAGACAGTGCCAATGCTTTCTACAATGCCACTCTCGCATCAGCTATTGACTCGGTCGCCCCTCTTGTGCATGGCAGAGCGCGACGAGTCAACAGGCAACCCTGGAACAACAACCTCACTAAACAGCTTCGACAAGCGTCCAGGGTTGCGGAGCGGCGTTGGAAGAAAACACATACTCAAGATGACTTCACTGCATTCAAACAAGCAACACTCGCATTCAAATCAGCACTCACCTCTGCTAAACAGGCCTACTTCACAACCCTCATTTCTTCCCTATCCTACAACCCCAAACAGCTATTCAACACTTTTAACTCTCTCCTCCGCCCTCCACTGCCCCCTCCGACCTCCGTAATCGCTGCTGAGGAGTTTGCCACACGCTTCAAAAACAAGATTGACCAAACACGGCAAGTCTTTACAGTCCGACCACCACAACCCCTTTGTTTTCCACACCATTTCCCTACCCCCATAGCCTCCCTTCCCAACATCATGGAAAGAGACCTTACTCGTCTCCTCTCCAAATCACACCTCACCACATGAGTACTCGACCCCATCCCATCTCACCTCCTCCCCAACATCACCCCTACACTCATCCCATCCCTAACCCATCTCTTCAACCTATCACTATCTTCTGGTACTTTCCCCGCTGCCTTCAAACATGCCACAATCACGCCCATCCTCAAAAAGTCATCCCTCGACCCAACCGCCTTGTCTATCTATCGCCCCATATCGCTGCTCCCATTTGCCTCCAAACTCCTTGAGCAACACGTTCACGCTGAACTTTCCTTCCACTTCTCATCTAACTCTCTATACGACAACCGACAATCCGGCTTCCGGCCAGCCACCATTCTACCAAAACTGCCCTTACCAAAATCACCAATGACTTACAGCCAAAGCTCTGTACTCCTTCTTCTTGACCTGTCCTCTGCTTTCGATATAGTTGACCACTGCCTCCTACTACAGATCCTCTCTTCCTTTAGCGTCAAAGACCTTGCCCTATCTTGGATCTCATACCTTTCTAACCGCACATTTAGCGTCTCCCACTCCCACACTACCTCCTCACCCCGCCCCCTCTCTGTTGGAGTCCCTCAAGGCTCTGTCCTAGGACCCCCTACTCTTCTCAATCTATACCCTTGGCCTGGGACAGCTCATAAAATCCTATGGCTTCCAGTACCATCTGTACGCTGATGACACCCAGATCTACCTCTCTGGCCCAGATTTCACCTCTCTGCTGTCCAGAATCCCAGCATGTCTAGCAGCCATATCCTCCTCCTTCTCCTCCCGCTTCCTCAAGCTCAATGTGGACAAAACTGAACTCATCATCTTTCCCCCATCTCGCATATCTTTCCCACCTGATCTTTCTATCACAATAAATGACATCACTCTTTCTGCTGTACCGACAATACGCTGCCTCGGAGTAACCCTTGACTCTGCCCTGGCCTTCAAACCCCACATCCAAGCTCTCGCCACCTCCTGTCGCCTCCAGCTCAAAAATATTTCCAGAATCTGTCCTTTCCTCAACCCTCTTTCTACTAAACTGCTTGTGTATGCCCTCATCATCTCCCGCCTCGCCTACTGCAACATCCTCCTCTGTGGCCTTCCTGCTAACACTCTCGCACCCCTCCAGTCCATGCTCAACTCTGCTGCACGACTAGTTCATCTCTCGCCTCGCTACTCCTCTGCTACCCCCCTTTGCAAATCCCTTTACTGACTCCCATTTCCCCAGCGTATCCAGTTCAAACTACTAACACTGACCTACAAAGCCATCCATAACCTCTCTCCTCCGTACATCTCGGAACTAATCTCCCAATATATTCCCTCACTTAACCTCCGGTCCTCTCACGACCTCCTTCTCTCCTCCACACTTATTCGTTCCTCACGCAATCGCCTCCAAGATTTCTCACGAATATCCCCCGTCCTATGGAATTCTGTGCCTCAACTCGTCCGATTATCCACCACATCCGGATCCTTCAGACGGAACCTGAAAACCCATCTCTTCAAACAAGCTGTCTGCCATGACCTTGCTTGCTACCAGATCAACCAACAACACCGGAGCTACGGCAATCCCTCAACCTACTGTCTCCTTCCCCGTTCCTGTAGAATGTAAGCCCGCAAGGGCAGGGTCCTCTTCCCTCCGTACCAGTCTATCATTGTTAGTTTGTTTACTGTAAGTGATATCTGTACTTGGTATGTAACCCCTTCTTATGTACAGCGCCATGGAATCAATGGCGCTATATAAATTAATAATAATAATAATGATTTGGGACTAGCCCAGAAAGGGAGGGGCTATGTAGCAAGATCAGAGAGGACTTCCTGGTAGTGAGTCAGACAGGGCCTAGCTTGCAGCTACTTCAGACCTTTGTCATGAGTACTCAGCAGAGCCACATGAGTTGGGTGTCCCCAAAGTGAGTGGAGATCGAGGTAGTGGATAGCGTGATCCTGAGCAGAGAAAGGAAAAGTGATAGAGCACAAGAATGATGCACTGAGACGGGTCCTGGGACAGGACGCCTAGCAGTACGGTCCCGTGTTTATAACTCAGAGAGGTAACGGGCCAGGATGGAACAGAGAACGTGAGACGAAGAGAGTGCCCCGGACAGAAGTTCCAAGGTGTCAGCAAGCTGAGAAGCTAAGTACCGGCCTTATTGGCAAACTAGTTCCTTTAAGAGAGATGAGGATGCGGAACCGCGGGTTCAGAATAGAACTCTCGCTAACTGGACTGTAGTAGTGTGCTGCTTGGTGGTTAAAACAGAGGAACGTGAGGCAGGAACAAGTAAACTTGAAGAGTTTGAGAGACAGTGTCTGAAGATGCTCCATATTGTGAAAGAAATGGTTGTGAAGTTATGCACCCACTATCTATTATATATAGCTCCCACCAAGTTAATGTTGAGTAATAGACTGTTTATTTTTGAGTGGTGGTCTCCCTCATTGAACAGATTAGCATCTGATCCTGGCCAGGCGAAGTCAGTGGCATCATGCGGCCTGCAAGGGCGTAGTGCCCCCATAGATGAAGTCCACACACCCAGCCAGTACCTCCATCTTCATGTGCCGAGGTGTGATAGATGAGTACCTCTCCTACAACTACAGCCCCTCGCCATGCGAATTGAGAGATTTTTTACAGCCTGGACAAGCTCTCGTTGGCTCATAGCAAGCTGCAAAATCAGTCCAGATGAATCCGAAGTGGAGCAAAGGATGGTGGCTATATAGCGAAGGGAACCGAGCCCGGCTTAGCCGGCACAGGTGCATAACAGGTGGTATTTAAGCAGTGAATTACCATATTGTCTCGGCACTTTATGGATGTATTGGATATTGTTTGAAGGTATTATTTAGGCATTGTGGAGTAATATCGTTTGGGCACTGTATAGTGTGAACACAGTATGGTAGCATTTTTTGGATATTGTATGAATGAATTATTTAGGCAGTGTACAGCGATAACATTTGGGCACTGTATAGCAATATTGTGTGGACTATGTATGGCATTGCTATGGACATACTATATGGCAGTATTTAAGAACTGCGGTATTAATAAAAAGTGAGGGGTTATTTGGTGATTGAATAGCAGTATTGTATGTTCACTGTATAGAAGTATTTTTGTACTGCAATTTCAAAGCTGCATCGGGCCACTTGTGTTGGAAGTGTTTGGAAAATTAGGTAAAATATAAAAGCAGGAAGACGAGGAGGAACAATGCGGCAGATCCTCACCCATCCCAACATTCACGGTTTTGCATTTCTGTTGGACGTTGCTTCAAATATCACTACGTCATAACACAAATTCAGCAAAACTACTTGGCAAATTATCAATTATCCGGTATTTGTGATTCTTAACATTTTCAGATTTTGCTGAGGGAAGAGGCGCTGGATGTGTGCGGCCGTGTAAGACCAAACCAAGGAATGTGGTAGTGCAAGTAACACGGGATGACTCTATAGTATGTTACCATCCTGTATACAGCCATCCGCGCTTATACCCCAACCAGCGAATCTTTCCTCCATATCCACCTCCTTCTGTATCACACTTCTTTCTTGTCTCTCCCTCACCTGTAATCTCATCTTCTGAATCCCTTCATTCTCGAGTCTCCCTCATCCGTATCCCACTCTTCTGAATCCCTTCATTCTCGAGTCTCCCTCATTCGTATCCCACTCTTCTGAATCCCTTCATTCTCGAGTCTCCCTCATTCGTATCCCGATCTTATGAATCCCTTCATTCTCGAGTCTCCCTCATCCATATCCCACTCTTCTGAATCCTTTCATTCTCGAGTCTCCCTCATCCGTATCCCGCTCTTCTGAATCCCTTCATTCTCGAGTCTCCCTCATTCGTATCCCGCTCTTATGAATCCCTTCATTCTCGAGTCTCTCTCATCCGTATCCCACTCTTCTGAATCCCTTCATTCTCAAGTCTCCCTCATCCGTATCCTACTCTTCTGAATCCCTTCATTCTCGAGTCTCCCTCATCCGTATCCTACTCTTCTGAATCCTTTCATTCTCGAGTCTCCCTCATCCGCATCCCACTCTTCTGAATCCCTTCATTCTCGAGTCTTCCTCATCCGTATCCCACTCTTCTGAATCCCTTCATTCTCGAGTCTCCCTCATTCGTATCCCACTCTTCTGAATCCCTTCATTCTCGAGTCTCCCTCATCCGTATCCCACTCTTCTGAATCCCTTCATTCTCGAGTCTCCCTCATCTGAATCCTTTCATTCTCGAGTCTCCCTCATCCGTATCCCACTCTTCGGAATCCCTTCATTCTCGAGTCTCCCTCATCCGTATCCCACTCTTCTGAATCCCTTCATTCTCGAGTCTCCCTCATCCGTATCCCACTCTTCTGAATCCCTTCATTCTCGAGTCTCCCTCATCCGTATCCCACTCTTCTGAATCCCTTCATTCTCGAGTCTCCCTCATCCGTATCCCACTCTTCTGAATCCCTTCATTCTCGAGTCTCCCTCATCCGTATCCCACTCTTCTGAATCCCTTCATTCTCGAGTCTCCCTCATCCGTATCCCACTCTTCTGAATCCCTTCATTCTCGAGTCTCCCTCATCCGTATCCCACTCTTCTGAATCCTTCCTGCTGTATCTCTCTCACCTACTAGTGCTTCTCACCAAATTAGAATATCATCAAAAAGTTCAATTATTTCAGTTCTTCAATCCAAAAAGTGAAGCTCCTATATTATAGAGAGTCATTACAAACAGTGATCTAATTCACGTGTTTATTTCAGTTAATGCTGATGATTATGGCTTACAACCAATGAAAACACAAAAATCATTATCTCAGTAAATTAAAATAAATAACAAAAAACACCTGCAAAGGCTTCCTAAGTGTTTAAAAAGGTCCCTTAGTCTGTTTCAGTAGGCTCCACAATCATGGGGAAGACTGTTGACTTGACAGATGTCCAGAAGGCAGTCATTGACACACTCCACAAGATCCCAAAGTCTGGATTGAAGAGTGGAGAGGCCACAATCCAAGCTGCTAGAGGTCTAGTGTGAAGTCTCCACAATCAGTGATGGTTTGGGGAGCCATGTCATCTGCTGGTGTAGGTCCACTGTGTTTTATCAGGACCAAAGTCAGCGCAGCTGTCTACCAGGACATTTTACAGCACTTCATGCTTCCCTCTGCCGACAAGCTTTTTGGAGATGGAAATGTCATTCTCCAGCAGGACTTGGCCCCTGTCCACACGGCCAAAAGTACCAATACCTGGTTTACACACAACAGTATCACTGTGCTTGATTGGCAACAAACTCGCCTGACCTTAACCCCATAGAGAATCTATTATAGAGAATCTATGGGGTATTGTGAAGAGGAAGATGAGAGACCCCCAGACCCAACAATGCAGACGAGCTGAAGGCTGCTATCAAAGCAACCTGGGCTTCCATAACCCCTCAGCAGCCACAGGCTGATCCCTCCGTGCCACAGGCTGATCCCTCCGTGCCACAGGCTGATCCCTCCATGCCACATTGCCACATTGATGCAGTAATTGATGCAGAAGGAGCCCGATCAAGTATTGAGGCATTTACTGAACAGACATTTCAGTAGGACATTTCTGATTTTAAAAACATTTTTCAAGCTGTTGTTATAAAGTATTTTAATTTACTGAGATAATGTCTTTTGTGTTTTTTTTGTCACACAAAACCCCAAAAATGGTCCGGACAAAATTGTTGCCCCCCCTCAACTTACTTAATATTTGGTTGCACCTTTTGGAATAAATAACTGCAATCAATCTCTTCTTATAACCATCAGCTTCTTACTCCTCAGCTGGGATCTTGGACTCTTCTTTTGTAAACTGCTCCAGGTCTCTCATATTGTATCTTGTCCCAACAGTAATTGTAAGATCTCTCCCCAGGTGATCAATGGGATTTAGATCTGGACTCATTGCTGCCACTTCAGAACTCTCCAGCACTTTTTTTCCATCCATTTCTGGGGGCTCCTTGAAGCATAAACAGAAAAAAATGGCCGACACATCCAAAACAAGAAATAGGTGTGAACAGATGCTTACTAGGAGCCGCGACCTCCATATACAACTAACAAATAAATCAGCACTCTGCAACGCTAAGTATGGGAACATGAAATATATGAAATGTGAATAGCATTACTGCTGTAGAAAATAGAAATAACTGAGAAATCTTAGCGCATAAATTGGCCAATTCATGTGTACCTGACAGCCGCGATAAGGCGTTTCTCGATATACCAGGACCCTGCCAATGTGAACTCCTCTCTAAGAGACAAAATGTCTGCATGCGTATGGGAAAGCACCTGTTCACACCTATTTCTTGTTTTGGAAGTGCCGGTCAGTCTTTTCTGTTTTATGTATAAGCTTTGACTGAGCCCTCCGCCTCTAGGCCACTGGCGGTTTTAATTGCAGCAGGTTCTTGCCTTCCCACACACAAGCAGACTTGTGTCTCTTAGAGATGAAACTCATTGGCAGGGTCCTGGTATATTGAGAAACGCCTTACCGTGGCTACCAGGCCAATATATGCGCTAAGATTTCTTAGTTATTTCTATTTTCTACAGCAGTAATGCTATTCACATTTCATATATTTCATGTTCGCATACTTATCATTGCAGAGTGCTACTTTATTTGTTAGTTGGCTTCTCGAAGTATGTTTGGGGTCATTGTCCTGCTGGAAGACCCATGACTTAGGCCGCAAACCCAGCTTTCTGACACTGGGCACTATATTGTGACCCAAAATCCTTTGGTAATCTTCAGATTTCATGATGCTTTGCCCCCAGTGCCAGAGGCAGCAAAACAACCTCAAAACATCTGTGATCCTCCACCATATTTGACTGTAGGTGCTGTGTTCTTTTCTTTGTAGGCCTCATTCCGGTTTCAATAAACAGTAGAATGATGACGCTTTTGCAGAAGGATTTTGGCTTACTCATGTACATTTTGACAAACTGCAGTGTAGCTTTTTATGTCTCTGTGTCAGCAGTGGGGTCCTCCTGGGTCTCCTGCAATAGCATTTAATTTCATTCAAATGTTGATGGATAGGTCACGCTGACACTGATGCACTCTGAGCCTGCAGGACAGCTTGAATTTCTTTGGAACTTGATTGGGGCTGCTTATCCACCATCCGGACTATCCTGCGTCACAACATTTCATCATTTTTTCCATCCACGTCCTGAGAGATTAGCTGCAGGGTGTAACGGGTCTGGGAGGCGGAACCTCTGAGCTACTATACAAGGGGGCGGTCCTTGTAAGGGAGCGGGTGGCGACCAGGGTAGACGGGCAGGCAGTCACAGCAGGTGACTGGGACAGTCTCTGAATGAACGGACAGGAGGTCACGGCAAGTGACCGAGGCAGTCTCTGGATGAACGGGCAGGAGGTCACGGCAAGTGACCGGGGCAGTCTCTGGATGAACGGGCAGGAGGTCACGGCAAGTGACCGGGGCAGTCTCTGGATGAACGGGCAGGAGGTCACCGCAAGTGACCGGGGCAGTCTCTGGATGAACGGGCAGGAGGTCACGGCAAGTGACCGGGGCAGTCTCTGGGTAAAGGATTGGTACGACCTGTGGCGGCAGATGATAGACGTGAGCTCCCAGGTGAGCAGGCGAGAGTCTCTGGATAATCGGGTGGTGACAGCATGTGACGGCGGAGCCTCCAGGAAGACCAACAGACAGATAGCAGATGAGCGCTCCCAGGTGAGCGGGCAAGAGTCTCTGGAATAGCAGGTGGTCACAGCACGTGACGGCGGAGCCTCCAGGTAGGCAAGCAGGCAGGTAGCGGAGGAGCGCTCCCAGGTGAGCGGGCAGGAGTCTCTGGAATAGCAGGTGGTCACAGCACGTGACGGCGGAGCCTCCAGGTAGGCAAGCAGGCAGGTAGCGGAGGAGCGCTCCCAGGTGAGCGGGCAGGAGTCTCTGGAATAGCAGGTGGTCACAGCACGTGACGGCGGAGCCTCCAGGAAGGCTAGCAGGCAGGTAGCAGATGTGCGCTCCCAGGTGAGCGGCCAAGCTGGTCCATAGACAGACTGACAGGAGTAGGAAGGCAGACCGTCGGACCTCAGGCTAGCAAGCAGGTAGGAGGAATATCAGGCAGGAAACAGACAGCAAACTGGCAGGACTCTGGCAGGAATCAGGCAGGTAACTGGCAACGGGACCTGAGGGCTGAAGCAGAGTAGTGAACAGTGCAACAACATTGCTCGGGCACCTCCATTTTGGAGGAGGTGCCTTATATATGGTGAAGTCCTCCAGCCATTGGCCGGGGACTCCTTAGGACGGCGCGCGCGGCCCCTTTAAGAGGGAGGGAGCGCGCGCGCGCCCTAAGCACAGTGGACTTGGAGAAAGAGTTAAGTACCACAGGTTTGAGGAGAGATACATGGAAGGAGTTAGGGATCCGCAAGTTGGCCGGGAGTTTCAATTTATAGGCCACCGGGTTGATCTGACTGATGACCTCCAGAGGACCGATGAACCGAGGCCCTAACTTATAGGAAGGAATCTTGAGCCGGACATACTTGGACGAGAGCCAGACCTTATCCCCTGGACGGAATTGAGGAGGATCCAGACGTTTTTTGTCAGCATGGCTTTTCATACGCTCGGATGACAGAAGGAGTGCGGACCGGGTACTCTCCCATGTGGAGGAAAATTTGTTAACAAGAGATTCCGCAGCCGGATTGTCCACCGAGGTGGAGACGGGAAACGGGATCCGAGGATGCTGACCGAAGACTACAAAAAACGGGGATTTGGAGGAAGATTCGCTCTCGTGATTGTTGTACGAGAATTCGGCCCATGGCAGGAGATCCACCCAGTCAGAATGGTGGGCATTAACGAAGTGCCGGAGGTAACTGGTCAGGATCTGATTGATCCGCTCCACTTGACCATTAGACTGTGGGTGGTAAGCGGAGGAGAAGTCCAGGGTGACGTCTAGCAATTTACAAGTGGCTCTCCAGAAACGAGAAGTGAACTGTACCCCACGATCCGACACGATGTGACGGGGCAGGCCATGAAGACGGAAGATGTGGCGGATAAAGTCTTTAGCCAGCTCGGGTGCAGACGGGAGGCCTGGCAGGGGAATGAAGTGAGCCATCTTGGAAAAGCGGTCAGCGACCACCCAAATGACCGTACAACTGGCAGAGACGGGAAGATCAGTTATGAAGTCCATCGCTATATAAAGCCAGGGGGCAGCAGGTATTGGCAGAGGAAGAAGGCGACCGGCTGGCAGGTGTCTCGGAACTTTGTTGCGGGCACAGGACACACAGGCAGAAACAAAGTCTATTACATCCTTGCGCAGGTTAGGCCACCAGTAGTGCCGGGAAATAAGCTGGAGGGTCTTTTTCTGACCGGCGTGGCCAGCTAGTTTAGACGAATGACTCCAGTGTAGGATCTTCTCCCGATCAGGTACCGATACGAACGTCTTACCGGGAGGGAGACGATTTAGACTCACGGGAGCCACCTGCATTACTCTGGCGGGATCGATGATATGTTTAGGTTCTTCCTTGAGATCAGATACCAGAAAGGATCGGGACAAGGCGTCTGCTTTGATGTTCTTGTCAGCCGGGCGAAAATGTAGAACAAAATCAAAGCGAGCAAAAAACAAGGACCACCGGGCTTGGCGCGGATTAAGTCTCTGGGCATGCTGGAGATAAGCCAAGTTCTTGTGGTCAGTGTAAATTATTACCAGATGAAGAGCCCCCTCGAGTAGGTAACGCCACTCCTCCAATGCCAGCTTGATGGCCAATAACTCTCGGTCTCCTATGGAATAATTCCGCTCAGAAGAGGAGAAGAGTTTGGAGAAGAAGCCGCAAGTTACCATCCTCCCGGAAGAAGATTTTTGAGTAAGTACAGCTCCGGCTCCAGAGGAGGAGGCGTCAACCTCCAGAAAGAACTGCTTGTTGTCGTCCGGACGATGCAGCACCGGGGCGGAAGAGAAGGCCTGTTTTAAGGAAAGAAAGGCCTCCTCTGCTTCGGGCGGCCACTCTTTGGGATTAGTACCCTTACGGGTGAGCGCGGAAATTGGGGCAGTCCGGGAAGAGAAGTGCGGTATGAAGAGGCGGTAGTAGTTGGCGAAGCCCAGGAACCGCTGAATGGCCTTCAACCCCTCCGGTCGGGGCCATTTCTCGATGGCAGACAGTTTCTCTGGATCCATTCGTAGGCCGGTCTGAGAAATAATGTAGCCCAAAAACGGAAGCGAGGTCTGCTCAAAGAGGCACTTCTCATATTTAGCGAAGAGGTGGTTCTGCCTGAGCCTGAGCAGGACCTGACGAACATCCCTCCGGTGAGTCTGGAGATCCGGAGAGAAGACCAAGATGTCGTCCAGGTACACCACAACGCAGGAGTAGAGAAAGTCCCGGAAGATGTCATTGACCAACTCTTGAAAGACGGCAGGAGCGTTACAGAGACCAAAGGGCATTACCAGATATTCATAGTGGCCGTCCCGGGTGTTGAATGCAGTCTTCCATTCATCCCCTTGACGGATACGGACCAGGTTGTACGCCCCATGGAGGTCCAGTTTGGTGAAGACTCTAGCCCCCCTCAGGCGATCAAATAATTCTGGAATGAGCGGAAGGGGGTACTTATTCTTCACCGTTATCTGGTTAAGGCCTCTATAGTCTATACAGGGACGGAGAGAGCCGTCCTTCTTTTTTACGAAGAAGAAGCCTGCTCCCGCCGGGGAGGTAGATTTCCGGATGAATCCCCTGGCCAAATTCTCCTCAATATATTCGGACATCGACCGGGTCTCAGCAGCGGACAATGGGTAAATACGCCCACGGGGAGGAGTAGTACCGGGTAACAGGTCGATAGGACAGCCGTATGGTCTATGAGGGGGTAATGTCTCTGCCTCCTTTTTATTAAAGACATCAGCAAATGACCAATAGGGAATCGGAAGTCCAGGTAGATTAGTTGGGGTAGGAGAAGGACGGACGGGATGAACAGGAACCAAACAAGTCTTATGACAGTCCTGTCCCCAGCGAAGGACTTCTCCGGTCTGCCAGTCAAGCACGGGTGCATGTCTCTGGAGCCAAGGTAGACCTAGTAAGAGGGCGTGAGAGAGTCCAGGCAGAACATGAAAAGAGATGCTCTCAGAATGCAGCATTCCCACCTGCAGAGTTACGGATTCGGTGATGAGTTGGATGGGACGTGGTAAGAGGCCCCCATCCACAGCAGCGACAGATAATGGTACAGCCAGAGGTTTGGTGGGAATGCGGTATTTTTCTACCAGGGACTGTGAGATAAGATTCCCGGCCGCTCCAGAGTCAAGTTGGGCTAGTTCGAAATAACGATTCTCCCCGCAGATAATAGAGACTGACAGTAGCAGAGATGGAGAGGTTTTATTCTTGTCTAGGTTGACCTCTCTGAGCGAACCTAGACACAGGCGTTTCCCGACCTCTCCAGGCAGGTACGGATCCGGTGCTCCTTACTGCCACAGTAGAAGCAGCTCCCTTCGGCACGGCGTAAGTCCTGACGGGTTTTGACCATCTTGGTCTGGTCGACCTGCATAGGCTCAGGAGAGTGTACCTGGGGAGAGACGGATTTCTGAAAAGTAGGAGCTAGACGTGGAAACCTCCTCTCACGGGTGACCTCTTTGGCACGCTCCTGGAACCGTAGGTCAATCCGGGTGGCAAGAGTTATTAGGTCATCGAGAGTGGTAGGAATGTCCCAAGTTCATCTTTAATACGTCCGGACAGACCCTCCCAGAAGACGGATACCAGAGCGTCGTTATCCCAGGCCAGCTCCGAGGCAAGGGTACGGAACCGTATGGCATATTGGCCCACGGTGAGACTTCCCTGACGGAGGCGTAGCAGAGATGATGCGGATGAGGTCTTCCGTCCGGGTTCGTCGAAGACTCTCCGGAAAGCCATGAGAAAGGCAGGCAAGTCGGACACCAGGGGGTCTCCTCTCTCCCATAGAGGATTTAGCCAGGCCAGGGCCTCCCCGGTGAGATGGGACATGATGAAGGCAATTTTGGCCCGGTCGGAGTTAAACTGGTGGGACAGGAGTTCAAAGTGCAGGGTGCACTGATTTAAGAAGCCCCGAGCCTGGGCGGAGTCGCCTCCAAAGCGAGGAGGTGCAGAAAGCCGGGGTCCGGGGTAGGATACCATGGTATTGGTGGGCAGCGGAGCTGCCGGGTTGCGAGTCATGGCACTGGCGGTGGTTGCTGGTGGAGCAGTCAGAGTGTCCAGGCGAGAATTGACATTCCGCAGGTGACCCAGGATGGACTCCTGTTGGGACCTCTGACGGGACAGTTCATGACAGAGGTCCGAGAGCGAGGGAGCTTGGGTGCCACCGGGTTCCATGGCCCGAGCAAACTGTAACGGGTCTGGGAGGCGGAACCTCTGAGCTACTATACAAGGGGGCAGTCCTTGTAAGGGAGCGGGTGGCGACCAGGGTAGACGGGCAGGCAGTCACAGCAGGTGACTGGGACAGTCTCTGAATGAACGGACAGGAGGTCACGGCAAGTGACCGAGGCAGTCTCTGGATGAACGGGCAGGAGGTCACGGCAAGTGACCGGGGCAGTCTCTGGATGAACGGGCAGGAGGTCACGGCAAGTGACCGGGGCAGTCTCTGGATGAACGGGCAGGAGGTCACGGCAAGTGACCGGGGCAGTCTCTGGGTAAAGGATTGGTACGACCTGTGGCGGCAGATGATAGACGTGAGCTCCCAGGTGAGCAGGCGAGAGTCTCTGGATAATCGGGTGGTGACAGCATGTGACGGTAGAGCCTCCAGGAAGACCAACAGACAGGTAGCAGATGAGCGCTCCCAGGTGAGCGGGCAAGAGTCTCTGGAATAGCAGGTGGTCACAGCACGTGACGGCGGAGCCTCCAGGTAGGCAAGCAGGCAGGTAGCGGAGGAGCGCTCCCAGGTGAGCGGGCAGGAGTCTCTGGAATAGCAGGTGGTCACAGCACGTGACGGCGGAGCCTCCAGGTAGGCAAGCAGGCAGGTAGCGGAGGAGCGCTCCCAGGTGAGCGGGCAGGAGTCTCTGGAATAGTAGGTGGTCACAGCACGTGACGGCGGAGCCTCCAGGAAGGCTAGCAGGCAGGCAGGTAGCAGATGTGCGCTCCCAGGTGAGCGGCCAAGCTGGTCCATAGACAGACTGACAGGAGTAGGAAGGCAGACCGTCGGACCTCAGGCTAGCAAGCAGGTAGCAGGAATATCAGGCAGGAAACAGACAGCAAACTGGCAGGACTCTGGCAGGAATCAGGCAGGTAACTGGCAACGGGACCTGAGGGCTGAAGCAGAGTAGTGAACAGTGCAACAACATTGCTCGGGCACCTCCATTTTGGAGGAGGTGCCTTATATATGGTGAAGTCCTCCGGCCATTAGCAGAGCGGGAGGAGGACGCCGGGCTCGGAGCAGAGAGGTGAGGGGAACAGCGTCCCTGCCTAGCAGAGGGCAGGGACGCCGACGCTACACAGGGCCATGGGTTGTGAACTTCTTCATTATGTTGCTCACGGTGGACAAAGGAACATCAAAATCTCTGGCGATGGACTTGTCACTTTGAGATTGTTGATATGGTTCAACAATTTTGGTCCTCAGACAGTTCTCTCCTCCTCTTTCTGTTCTCCATGCTTAGTGTGGCCCATGCAGACACACAATGAGTCAACGTCTCCCCCTTTTATCTGGTTTCAGGTGTAATTTTCATGTTGCCCACACTTGTTACTTGCCACAGGTGAGTGTGAACGAGCATCACATGCTTGAAACAAAGTTGTTTACCCACAAATTTGGAGTGGTGCCAACAAATTTGTCTTCAACTTTGGGATTTTGTGTGAAATTATGTTCAATTTCACTTTTTTTTCAGTTTTGTTCCAATACACACAAAGGAAATAAACATGTGTATAACAAAATGTGTATGTAGCGTCGGCGTCCCTGCCTCCTGCTAGGCAGGGACACTGTTCCCCTCACCTCTCCGCTCCCTGCCCGGCGTCCTCCTCCCGCTCTGCTGGCAGCGCGCGCTGCTTCCCGGCCACTGTGCTTAGGGCGCGCGCGCGCTTCCCCTCTCTTAAAGGGGCCGCGCGCGCCGTCCTAAGGAGTCCCCGGCCAATGGCCGGAGGACCTCACCATATATAAGGCACCTCCTCCAAAATGGAGGTGCCCGAGCAATGTTGTTGCATAGTCTATCACTCTGCATCAGCCCTCAGGTCCCGTTACCAGTTTCCTGCCAGATTCCTGCTTGATACCTGCCTGATACTTGTCTATCTACTTGCATTCCTGCCGTCCGACAGTCTGCCTACCAGCCCTGCCAGTCTGTCTATGGATCTGATTACCCGCTCACCTGGGAGCGCTCATCTGCTACCTGCCTGCTAGCCTACCTGGAGGCTCTGCCGTCACGTGCTGTGACCACCTGCCTGTCCAGAGACTCTTACCAGCTCACCTGGGAGTGTCCGCCTGCTACCTGCCTGCTAGCCTACCTGGAGGCTTAGCCATCACTTGCTGTGACCACCTGCCTGTCCAGAGACTCTTGCCCGCTCACCTGGGAGCGTCCACCTGCTACCCTATCTGGAGGCTTAGCCGTCACTTGCCGTGACCACCCGCCTGTCAAGAGACTGTCCCCGTTACTTGCCGTGACCTCCTGCCCTTCTACCCAGAGACTGTCCCCGTCACTTGCCGTGACTACCTGCCCGCCTACCCTGGGAGCCACCCGCTTCCTTACAAGGACTGCCCCTTTGTATCATTGCTCAGAGGTTCCACCTCCCAGACCCGTTACAGTTTGCTCGGGCCATGGAACCCGGTGGCACCCAAGCTCCCTCGCTCTCGGACCTATGTCATGAACTGTCCCGTCAGGGGTCCCAACAGGAGTCCATCCTGAGTCATCTGCGGAATGTCAACTCTCGCCTGGACACTCTGACTGCTCCACCAGCAACCACCGCTAGTGTCATCACTCGCAGCCCGGCAACGCCGCTGCCCACCAATACCATGGCATCCTGCCCCGAACCCCGGCTTTCTGCACCTCCTCACTTCGGGGCTTCATAAACCAGTGCACCCTGCACTTTGAACTCCTGTCCCACCAGTTTGTCTCCGACCGGGCCAAAGTAGCCTTCATCATGTCCCATCTCACGGGGGAGGCACTGGCTTGGCTAAATCCTCTATGGGAGAGAGGAGACCCCCTGGTGTCCAACCTGCCAGCCATTCTCACGGCTTTCCGGAAAGTCTTCGACGAACCAGGACGGAAGACCTCATCCGCATCATCTCTGCTACGCGTCCATCAAGGAAATCTCACCATGGGCCAATATGCCATACGGTGCCGTACCCTTGCTTCGGAGCTGAATGTCACGCTGTCTCTGTATACTGGAGGTAGGGGGCCTAAGCTGACCCTAAGCTGGGGCCCTGACTAATCCCTCAACCTGGAGGTACTGTTAAAGGTACAGAGGTCCAGGCCGCCAGCGTAACCCCTACCTCCTGAGGATCCCTGCACCTAAGTTATCTAGTCCTGAGAAGGACCCCGATCACAACAAAAGGGGA
Source organism: Phyllobates terribilis (assembly GCF_046119375.1). Classification (NCBI taxonomy): domain Eukaryota; kingdom Metazoa; phylum Chordata; class Amphibia; order Anura; family Dendrobatidae; genus Phyllobates; species Phyllobates terribilis. Next base: position 11,327,976 of record NW_027362763.1, on the reverse strand, counting down.
CAAGTAATAATATGCCCACACACAGTACTTAGACGAACGAGACAGTACAAGGGAAAAACCAAAACCACCTTGCATACAAAAACTACACAACTACAACAGAGGGAACACCAACGGGAAAGGAGATAAATGATAAAGCGAGGAAGGGAAAAAACACTCCAAATACACTTATCTCAGAAACTCCAAATACCACGATCCGCTCTGTTAGTCTGCATGAAATGCTTTCACCGACACTTCCCTAACAGACCAGCAGGCATTTGAAGGAGTCTCACTACAGCAGCATTGATTGCAGCTGGGCGAGGCTGGACCTCGTCTAGCACAGAGAGAGAGAGAATTAACTCCCTCACTGCCGAAAAACACAAAGCACCAAAAAGTCAGCTACGAGAAATCAGGCTGTGTAATCGTGACGATCTTCGTGGCGACACACCCGTGACAGTACCCCCCCTTCTACGAGGGGCCTCCGGACCCTCAGGGCCAGGTTTATCCGGGTGAGTCGTGTGGAAGGCCCGAACTAATCGGTCTGCGTTAATATCCGACGCAGGAACCCACATCCTCTCCTCAGGACCATACCCTTTCCAATGAACCAGGTACTGAAGGGACCGGCGATTAAAGCGTGAATCGATGACCCTCGATACCTGGAACTCCAAGTTACCATTGACCACCACTGGAGGGGGAGGTAAAGGTGACGGTACCACCGGCGCCACATACCTCTTAAGCAACGATCTGTGGAACACGTTGTGAATTTTAAACGTAGGGGGGAGGTCAAGACGGAATGCCACCGGATTAATAATAGAACTGATTCTGTACGGCCCGATGAACCTGGGACCCAGTTTCCAGGAGGGAACCTTAAGTTTTATATTCCTGGTAGACAACCATACCCGATCGTTCACACTTAGGTCCGGACCAGACACTCTCCTCCTATCAGCCATACGTTTGTATCGGTTTCCCATAGTATTCAGATTCTTCAGCACCCCTCTCCATACTGAAGCGAGTGATGAGGAAAATCGTTCCTCCTCAGGAACCCCCGAAGAGCCCCCCCTACTGAAAGTACAAAACTGGGGGTGAAAACCATATGCCCCAAAAAACGGGGACTTACCAGTGGACTCGCTCCGCCTATTATTAAGAGCAAACTCTGCCAGAGGTAAGAAAGAAGCCCAGTCCTCCTGGTTCTCTGACACAAAACACCGGAGATATGTCTCCAAGCTCTGGTTCATACGTTCCGTCTGACCATTGGTCTGAGGATGAAAAGCCGATGAGAATGACAAATGCATCCCCCGCCGTGCACAAAACGCCTTCCAGAACTTGGACACAAACTGAGACCCCCGATCAGACACCACCTCGGAGGGTGAAGCCTCACAATCTCCCCAATGAACACCTGCGCAAGAGTTTTAGCATTAGGGAGAGCCGGAAGAGCGATAAAATGTGCCATCTTGCTGAACCTGTCCACTACAACGAGTATGACCGTTTTACCCGAAGACGGAGGGAGGTCCGTAATAAAGTCCATAGACAGATGAGTCCAAGGACGCTCCGGGATCTTCAAAGGTAAGAGGGCCCCAGACGGACGGGTATGTGAGGTCTTAGAGCGCGCACAAACCCCACAGGACGCGACAAAAGTTACCACCTCCTTATGTAAGTTAGGCCACCAAAACCGACGCGAGAGGAGATCCACAGTTGCTTTACTCCCCGGGTGTCCTGCAAAAACTGAGTTATGGTGTGCCTCGATCACCTTTTGTCGCAACTGATCTGGAACAAACAGTCTCCCCGGAGGTCCAACAGGGGCGTCCCCCTGAGCCTCCAATACCTCCTCCTCCAGCTCAGAGCATACTGCCGAAACCACCACCCCCTCCTGAAGGATAGGAATCGGGTCGTCCGTATTCCCGGCCCCAGGGAAACTACGAGATAAGGCATCCGCCTTTACATTTTTTGACCCAGGACGATATGTAACGACAAAATTAAACCTGGTAAAAAACAATGACCACCTGGCTTGTCTGGGATTCAGACGTTTCGCGGACTCCAGATATAGCAGGTTCTTGTGATCGGTGATGACGGTGACCGGATGGACTGCCCCCTCCAAAAAATGGCGCCACTCCTCAAAAGCTAACTTAATGGCCAAGAGTTCCCTATTGCCGACATCGTAATTCCTCTCAGCGGACGACAATTTTTTAGAGAAAAAGGCGCACGGATGCCACTTACCAGGGGACGAACCCTGTGACAATACTGCTCCCACCCCTACCTCGGAAGCGTCTACCTCTACAATGAATGGCTGTGACGCATCAGGTTGAATGAGTATGGGTGCCGAGGCAAAACATTTTTTCAAGGAGGAGAATGCTTGACAAGCCTTGTCAGACCACCTAGAAAAATCCGTCCCCTTTTTAGTCATGTCTGTGAGAGGCTTAACCATGGACGAGAAATTACGAATGAACTTCCGGTAATAATTAGCAAACCCCAGGAAACGTTGTAGTGCCTTAAGATTCTCTGGCCGATCCCATTGAAGAACTGCCCGCACTTTCCCAGGGTCCATACGAAAACCGGACGCTGAAACCAGGAAGCCTAAAAACTGGAGTTCCTGTACGGCGAACACACACTTTTCCCATTTGGCATACAGTTTATTATCCCGCAAGATCTGTAACACCTGCCTAACGTGCTCCTGATGAGACACCAGATCCGGCGAGTAAATTAAGATATCATCCAGATATATGACAACAAACTGTCCCACCAGGCGGCGAAAAATGTCATTAACAAAGTGTTGGAACACCGCCGGGGCATTAGTCAGACCGAATGGCATGACAAGGTTCTCATAATGCCCCTCCGGAGTGTTAAACGCCGTCTTCCACTCATCCCCCTCCTTCATCCTAATCAGATTGTACGCCCCCCTGAGATCCAACTTAGAGAACCATTTGGCGCCCACGATCTGATTAAAGAGATCGGGAATAAGTGGGAGCGGATACGGATCTCGGACCGTAATCCGATTAAGTTCACGGAAATCCAGGCAAGGGCGTAGGCCTCCATCTTTCTTCTTAACAAAGAAGAACCCCGCAGCCACCGGTGAAGATGAAGGTCTAATATGCCCCTTAGCCAGACTTTCTGAAATATAATCCTTCATGGCCTGCCTCTCAGGACCAGAAAGGTTATACAACCTAGCTTTAGGTAACTTGGCCTCAGGGAGCAGTTTTACAGAACAGTCATACTCGCGATGAGGAGGTAGTTCCTGACACCCTTTCTCCGAGAATACATCCTCAAAGTCCGCCAGAAATGGAGGTAAGACCCAAGGAGTAACCGCACCGATGACCGTGTTCATGCAGTTTTTATTACAGAATTTACTCCATTGGCTTATCTCTCTGGTTTGCCAATTAATAACCGGGTTATGCTTAGTTAACCAAGGAAGGCCCAACACTATAGGAGTGGGAAGACCCTCCAACACGTAGCAAGACAACAGTTCTTTATGTATCGCCCCCACTTGAAGTTTTACGTCATGCACAGCTTGCAAAAAACTTCCCTGACCGAGAGGCCTGGCATCGATCGAGAATATGGGGATGGGTTTAGCCAACTCACTCAATCGCATACCTTGAACCCGGGCAAACCGAGCATCAACCAGATTAGCCCCGGCCCCACTATCCAGAAGAACAGATATCCTCTCAGTTCTCGTACCCACCACCACCTCCGCCGGTACGAGAAACTGAGACGAACCTAGGGACGAAATACCTACTCCCAGATTGCCGTCCACCACACAACCTGGGATCAACAGTTTTCCGACGACTCTTCACTCTGCAAGGGACGGGATGGACACCCCCCAATAAAATGTCCCTTTCTCCCGCAGAAGAAACACCTTCCTGTCTTATGGCGCACCACCGGTCCCCTCCCCCGAAATGATGTCCCTCCTAATTGCATAGGCTCCTCTGGACTGACCAGGGGAACCACCATATGAGGGGACCTTGTAGGAGGTGGAGTCATCACAGGGGGTAGAGTTATCCCGCACCTCTCCCGAAGCCGTCTGTCAACGCGAATAGCAAGGGCCATAGCGGCTTCCAGTGACGCGGGAGAGTCATACTGTGCCAACACATCCTGTAATTTGTCGGATAAACCTTGACAAAACTGGCTCCTAAGAGCCGGGTCATTCCACTGGGTGTCCGTGGCCCACCTACGGAACTCCGAACAGAATTCCTCCGCCGGACGATCTCCCTGCTGGATCCTACGTAACTTAGACTCAGCAAGGGAGATCCGATCTGGGTCATCATATACGAGTCCCAGAGCAGCGAAAAACCTATCCACTGACTGGAGAGCCGGGGAGCCCGGGGGAAGAGAGAACGCCCAAGATTGTGGGTCCCCTTGTAGGAGCGAGATGACAATTCCCACCCTTTGTTCTTCACTCCCCGATGACCGAGGCCGCAGCCGAAAGTACAACTTGCATGCCTCCCGGAAAACAAAAAACTTGTCCCGCCCCCCAGTGAACCTGTCAGGGAGAGCTACTTTAGGTTCTGGTCTGGCTTGCTCCTGAGGATGCAAAACCTTGGACCTAACGTCCGCCAGCTCCATGGACAAACTCTGCAACTGCCGAGCTAGACCGGCTACTGGATCCATGGTAGCTGGAGAAAAACTAAGTGGGTCGGTGAAAATGTCACGCTGTCTCTGTATACTGGAGGTAGGGGGCCTAAGCTGACCCTAAGCTGGGGCCCTGACTAATCCCTCAACCTGGAGGTACTGTTAAAGGTACAGAGGTCCAGGCCGCCAGCGTAACCCCTACCTCCTGAGGATCCCTGCACCTAAGTTATCTAGTCCTGAGAAGGACCCCGATCACAACAAAAGGGGACAAGTAATAATATGCCCACACACAGTACTTAGACGAACGAGACAGTACAAGGGAAAAACCAAAACCACCTTGCATACAAAAACTACACAACTACAACAGAGGGAACACCAACGGGAAAGGAGATAAATGATAAAGCGAGGAAGGGAAAAAACACTCCAAATACACTTATCTCAGAAACTCCAAATACCACGATCCGCTCTGTTAGTCTGCATGAAATGCTTTCACCGACACTTCCCAAACAGACCAGCAGGCATTTGAAGGAGTCTCACTACAGCAGCATTGATTGCAGCTGGGCGAGGCTGGACCTCGTCTAGCACAGAGAGAGAGAGAATTAACTCCCTCACTGCCGAAAAACACAAAGCACCAAAAAGTCAGCTGCGAGAAGTCAGGCTGTGTAATCGTGACGATCTTCATGGCGACACACCCGTGACACTGGCCTGGGATAACGACGCCCCGGTGTCTGTCTTTTGGGAGGGTCTGTCCGGCCGTATTAAAGATGAACTCGCCGGTCGGGACATTCCTACCACTCTCGACGACTTAATAACTCTTGCCACCCGGATTGACATCCGGTTCCAGGAACGCGCCAAAGAGGTCACCCGTGAGAGGAGGTTTCCACGTCTAGCCCCTACCTTTCAGAAATCCGTCACTTCTCCCGCTACTCCCCAGGCGCACTCACCCGAGCCTATGCAGGTCGGCCAGACCAAGATGGTCAAGACCTGTCAAGAGTTACGCGGAGCCGAGGGGAGCGGCTTCTACTGTGGCAGTAAGGAGCACCGGATCCGTTCCTGCCCGGAGAGGTCGGGAAACGCCTGTGTCTAGGATCGCTCAGAGAGGTCGTCCTAGACAAGAGTAAACCCTCTCCATTCCTGTTGCTGTCGGTCTCTATCATCTGAAGGAGAACCGTTATTTTGAACTAGCCCAACTTGACTCTGGAGCTGCCGGAAATCTCATTTCTCAGTCCCTGGTAGAGAAATACCGCATTCCCACCAAACCTCTGGCTGTACCAATATCTGTCGCTGCCGTGGATGGGGGCCTCTTACCACATCCCATCCAACTCATCACCGAATCCATAACCCTGCAGGTGGGAATGCTGCACTCTGAGAGCATCTTCTTTCATGTTCTGCCGGGACTCTCTCACGCCCTCTTGCTAGGCCTACCTTGGCTTCAGAAACATGCACCCGTGCTTGATTGGCAGACCGGAGAAGTCCTTCGCTGGGGACAGGACTGCCATAAGACTTGTTTAGTTCCCGTCCATCCTGTCCGTCCTTCTCCTACCCCAGCCAATCTACCTGGTCTTCCGGTTTCCTATTGGTCTTATGCGGACGTCTTTAATAAAAAGGAGGCAGAGACATTACCCCCTCATAGACCATACGACTGCCCAATCGACCTGATGCCCGGCGCTACTCCTCCCCGTGGACGTATTTACCCTTTGTCCGCTGCTGAGACCCGGTCCATGTCTGAATATATTGAGGAGAATCTGGCCCGGGGATTTATCCGGAAATCGACCTCCCCGGCGGGAGCAGGCTTCTTCTTCGTCAAAGAGAAGGACGGCTCACTCCGTCCTGGTATAGACTATAGAGGCCTTAACCAGATCACGGTGAAGAATAAATACCCCCTTCCGCTCATTCTGGAATTATTTGACCGTCTGAGGGGGGCTAGAATCTTCACCAAGCTGGACCTCCGTGGGGCGTATAACCTGGTCCGTATCCGTCAGGGGGATGAATGGAAGATGGCATTCAACACCCGGGACGGCCACTATGAATATCTGGTAATGCCCTTCGGTCTCTGTAACGCTCCCGCCGTCTTTCAAGAGTTGGTCAATGACATCTTCCGGGACCTTCTCTACTCCTGCGTAGTGGTGTACCTGGACGACATCTTGGTCTTCTCTCCGGATCTTCTCACTCACCGGAGGGATGTTCGTCAGGTCCTGCTCAGGCTCAGGTAGAACCACCTCTACTCTAAATATGAGAAGTGCCTCTTTGAGCAGACCTCGCTTCCGTTCTTGGGCTACATAATCTCTCAGACCGGCCTACGAATGGATCCTGAGAAACTGTCTGCCATCCAGAAGTGGCCCCGACCAGAGGAGTTGAAGGCTATTCAGCGGTTCCTGGGCTTCGCCAACTACTATCGCCTCTTCATACCGCACTTCTCTTCCCGGACTGCTCCAATCTCTGCGCTCTCCCGTAAGGGCACTAATCCCAGAGAATGGCCGCCCGAAGCAGAGGAAGCCTTTCTTTCCTTAAAACAGGCTTTCTCTTCCGCCCCGGTGCTGCATCGTCCGGACAGCAACAAACAATTCTTCCTGGAAGTGGACGCCTCCTCCTCTGGAGCCAGAGCGGTACTTACCCAAAAGTCGTCTTCCGGAAGAATGGTAACTTGCGGCTTCTTCTCCCCTTCTGAGCGCAATTATTCTATAGGAGACCGAGAGTTATTGGCCATTAAGCTGGCACTGGAGGAGTGGCGTTACCTGCTCGAGGGGGCTCTTCACCCGGTAATTATTTACATGGACCACAAGAACTTGGCTTACCTCCAGAGCACCCAGAGACTTAACCCGCGCCAAGCCCGGTGGTCCTTGTTTTTTGCCTGCTTTGATTTCGTTCTTCATTTTCGCCCGGCAGACAAAAACATCAAAGCTGACGCCTTGTCCCGATCCTTCCTGGTGTCTGATCTAGAGGAGGAGCCTAAGCACATCATTGATCCCGCCAGAGTAATGCAGGTGGCCCCTGTGAATCTAAATCGTCTCCCTCCCGGTAAGACGTTCGTAACAGTACCTGATCGAAAGAAGATCCTACACTGGGGTCACTCGTCTAAGCTAGCTGGCCACGCCGGTCAGAAAAAGACCCTCCAGCTTATTACCCGGCATTACTGGTGGCCTACCCTGCACAAGGACGTAATAGACTTTGTTTCAGCCTGTGTGTCCTGCGCCCGCAACAAGGTTCCGAGACATCTGCCAGCCGGTCGCCTCCTTCCTCTTCCAGTACCTGCTGCCCCGTGGCAGCATATAGCTATGGACTTTATAACGGATCTCCCTGTCTCTGCAGGTTGTACGGTCATTTGGGTGGTCGCTGACCGCTTTTCCAAGATGGCTCACTTCATTCCCCTGCCGGGCCTCCCGTCTGCACCCGAGCTGGCTAAAGACTTTATCCGCCACATCTTCCGTCTCCATGGTCTGCCGCTCCACATCGTGTCGGATCGTGGGGTTCAGTTCACCTCACGCTTCTGGAGAGCCACATGTAAGCTGCTGGACGTCACCCTGGACTTCTCCTCCGCTTACCACCCACAGTCCAATGGTCAAGTGGAGCGGATCAATCAGATCCTGACCAGTCACCTCCGGCACTTCGTTAATGCCCACCATTCGGACTGGGTGGATCTCCTACCATGGGCCGAGTTCTCTTACAATAATCACGAGAGCGAATCTTCCTCCAAATCCCTGTTTTTTGTAGTCTTCGGTCAGCATCCTCGGATCCCATTTCCCGTCTCCACCTCGGTGGACAATCCGGCTGCGGAATCTCTCATTAGCGCATTCTCCTCCATTTGGGAGAGTACCCGATCCGCACTCCTTCAGTCGTCCGAGCGGATGAAAAGACACGCTGACAAGAAACGCCTGGATCCTCCACAATTCCGTCCTGGAGATAAAGTCTGGCTCTCGTCCAAGTATGTCCGGCTCAAGATTCCTTCCTACAAGTTAGGGCCCCGGTTCATCGGTCCACTGGAAGTTATCAAACAAATCAACCCAGTGGCCTATAAATTGAAACTCCCGGCCAACTTGCGGATCCCTAACTCCTTCCATGTATCTCTCCTCAAACCCGTGGTACTTAACTCTTTTTCCAAGTCTACAGGTACGCCTCCTGCTCCGGTTTCCGCTGAAAACGAGTTTGAGGTAGAGAACATTCTGGCCACCAAAAGGGTAAGAGGAAAGACCTTTTTTCTAGTGGATTGGAAGGGGTTTGGTCCTGCGGAGAGAATGTGGGAGCCCCGGGAGAACATCCATGCCCCTCTCATCCTTGATAAATTTCTGTCTGGCCTAAAAAAGGGGGGGCCTAAAGGGGGGGGGTACTGTAGCGTCGGCGTCCCTGCCTCCTGCTAGGCAGGGACGCTGTTCCCCTCACCTCTCCGCTCCGTGCCCGGCGTCCTCCTCCCGCTCTGCTGGCAGCGCGCGCTGCTTCCCGGCCACTGTGCTTAGGGCGCGCGCGCTTCCCCTCTCTTAAAGGGGCCGCGCGCGCCGTCCTAAGGAGTCCCCGGCCAATGGCCGGAGGACCTCACCATATATAAGGCACCTCCTCCAAAATGGAGGTGCCCGAGCAATGTTGTTGCATAGTCTATCACTCTGCTTCAGCCCTCAGGTCCCGTTACCAGTTTCCTGCCAGATTCCTGCTGGATACCTGCCTGATACTTGTCTATCTACTTGCATTCCTGCGGTCCGACAGTCTGCCTACCAGTCTGTCTATGGATCTGATTACCCACTCACCTGGGAGCGCTCATCTGCTACCTGCCTGCTAGCCTACCTGGAGGCTCTGCCGTCACGTGCTGTGACCACCTGCCTGTCCAGAGACTCTTACCCGCTCACCTGGGAGCGTCCGCCTGCTACCTACCTGCTAGCCTACTTGGAGTTTCTGCCGTCACGTGCTGTGACCACCTGCCTGTCCAGAGACTCTTACCCGCTCACCTAGGAGCGCTCATCTGCTACCTGCCTGTCAGCCTACCTGGAGGCTCTGCCATCACCTGCTGTGACCACCTGCCTGTCCAGAGACTCTTACCCGCTCACCTGAGAGCGTCCGCCTGCTACCTGCCTGCTAGCCTACCTGGAGGCTTAGCCATCACTTGCTGTGACCACCTGCCTGTCCAGAGACTCTTACCCGCTCACCTGAGAGCGTCCGCCTGCTACCTGCCTGCTAGCCTACCTGGAGGCTCTGCCGTCACTTGCCATGACCACCTGCCAGTCCAGAGACTCTTGCCCGCTCACCTGGGAGCGCTCACCTGCTACCTGCCTGCTAGCCTACCTGGAAGCTTAGCCATCACTTGCTGTGACCACCTGCCTGTCCAGAGATTCTTGCCCGCTCACCTGGGAGCGTCCACCTGCTACCCGCCTGCTAGCCTATCTGGAGGCTTAGCCGTCACTTGCCGTGACCTCCTGCCCTTCTACCCAGAGACTGTCCCCGTCACTTGCCGTGACCTCCTGCCCTTCTACCCAGAAACTGTCCCCGTCACTTGCCGTGACCTCCTGCCCTTCTACCCAGAGACTGTCCCCGTCACTTGCTGTGACTACCTGCCCGCCTACCCTGGGAGCCACCCGCTTCCTTACAAGGACTGCCCCTTTGTATCGTTGCTCAGAGGTTCCACCTCCCAGACCCGTTACAGTGTAATTGCAATAATTTTCTGGGAGAAATACTTAATTTTCTGGAACAATTTCAAGGGTGCGCACACTTTTGGCCATGACTGTATATCCACTTCTCCTTTATATTTGTCACATGTATCCTCCCGTCTGGTATCTCCCTCACCCCTGTCCTCCTCTTTATTCTACTTTCTTGTGACTCCTTCACCTGTTCTATCCATCACCTATATCCTCCTATTTTGTATCCCCTCTTCCATCCTGTCTCCCTCACTTTTATCCTCCCAATCCCTTCCTATATTAACATCTCCCCCTCTTATATATAACCATACTGTACCTTTTTGTGTCTCCTAATCATTCCCCCTCACCTTATGTCTTTCTCTCCTGTATATTTCCTTCTTTTTGTTTTCGCCCTCCTATATCCCCCTCCCCTCTTGTATGGCTATCTCTGAAATGTCCCCTCTCATTGTGTCCTCCTCCTGTACTCTCCCAATCTTATATTCCCTTCCTATATCTCATCCATGCTGAATCTCCCTCGCCTGTACTCCCTTCCTACCTGCATCCCCTAACCATCTTCTGTCTAACCCTCTTGTATTCTTCCTCTTGTGTCCCCTTCAATATGGCAGGTTTAGCCCTTCATATACAATCTATACTGTGTGTACCATATATGCCTCTAACAGTTCCCCCATCCATTGTTGTGGACCCCTTAAATACCTACTTCTCACCTCTGGTGTCACCCCTTCCTATATTCTGCTCCTATGTCCCTCCTCCTGTATTTCCCTACCCTACATGTGTCCCCCTATATGTCACATCCTTCCAGTATACACTCTCTCCTATTGTGACCCCTTCTTTTATCCCTCAATATCTTGTGGTCTCATTTTTCAAACCCCTCCTTTTTTATTTCTCCTCTTCTGTATCCACACTGCCCTCAGGCCCCCCTCTTGTATCCACTCTGCCCTCAGGCCCCCCTCTTGTATCCACTCTGCCCTCAGGTCCCCATCTTATATCCACTCTGCCCTCAGGTCCCCCTCTTGTATCCACTCTGCCCTCAGGCCCCCCTCTTATATCCACTCTGCCCTCAGGTCCCCCTCTTGTATCCACTCTACCCCCAGGTCCCCCTCCTGTATCCACTTTACCCTCAGGTCCCCCTTTTGGATCCACTTTACTCACAGGTCCCTCCCTTGTATTCACTCTGCCCTCAGGTCCCCCTCATATATCCACTCTGCCCTCAGGTCCCCCTCTTATATCCACTTTGCCCTCAGGTCCCCCTCTTATATCCACTCTGCCCACAGGTTCCCCTCTTATAACCACTCTGCCCTCAGGTCCCCCTCTTATAACCACTCTGCCCTCAGGTCCCCCTCTTATATCCACTCTGACCTCAGGTCCCCCTCTTATATCCACTCTGCCCTTAGGTTCCCCCCTTGGATCCACTCTGCCCTCAGGCCCCCCTCTTGTATCCACTCTGCCCTCAGGTCCCCATCTTATATCCACTCTGCCCTCAGGCCCCCCTCTTATATCCACTCTGCCCTCAGGTCCCCCTCTTGTATCCACTCTGCCCTCAGGCCCCCCTCTTATATCCACTCTGCCCTCAGGTCCCCCTCTTGTATCCACTCTACCCCCAGGTCCCCCTCCTGTATCCACTTTACCCTCAGGTCCCCCTTTTGGATCCACTTTACTCACAGGTCCCTCCCTTGTATTCACTCTGCCCTCAGGTCCCCCTCATATATCCACTCTGCCCTCAGGTCCCCCTCTTATATCCACTTTGCCCTCAGGTCCCCCTCTTATATCCACTCTGCCCACAGGTTCCCCTCTTATAACCACTCTGCCCTCAGGTCCCCCTCTTATAACCACTCTGCCCTCAGGTCCCCCTCTTATATCCACTCTGACCTCAGGTCCCCCTCTTATATCCACTCTGACCTCAGGTCCACCCCCCTTGGATCCACTCTGCCCTCAGGTCCCCCTCTTATATCCACTCTGCCCTCAGGTCCCCCTCTTATATCCACTCTGCCTTCAGGTCCCCCCCTTGGATCCACTCTGCCCTCAGGTCCCCCTCTTATATCCACTCTGCCCTCAGGTCCACCTCTTATATCCACTCTGCCCTCAGGTCCACCTCTTATATCAACTCTGCCCTCAGGTCCCCCCCTTGGATCCACTCTGCCCCCAGGTCCTCCTCTTGGATCCACTCTGCCCTTAGGTTCCCCTCTTGGATCCACTCTGCCCTCAGGTCCCCCTCTTATATCCACTCTGCCCTCAGGTCCCCCCCTTGGATCCCTCTGCCCCCAGGTGCTCCTCTTGGATCCACTCTGCCCTTAGGTTCCCCCCTTGGATCCACTCTGCCCTCAGGCACCCCTCTTCGATCCACTCTGCCCTCAGGTTCCCCCCTTAGATCCACTCTGCCCTCAGGCACCCCTCTTCGATCCACTCTGCCCTTAGGTTCCCCTCTTCGATCCACTCTGCCCTCAGGTCCCCCCCTTGGATCCACTCTGCCCCCAGGTCCTCCTCTTGGATCCACTCTGCCCTTAGGTTCCCCTCTTGGATCCACTCTGCCCTCAGGTCCCCCTCTTATATCCACTCTGCCCTCAGGCCCCCCCCTTGGATCCACTCTGCCCCCAGGTCCTCCTCTTGGATCCACTCTGCCCTTAGGTTCCCCTCTTGGATCCACTCTGCCCTCAGGTCCCCCTCTTATATCCACTCTGCCCTCAGGTCCCCCCCTTGAATCCACTCTGCCCCCAGGTCCTCCTCTTGGATCCACTCTGCCCTTAGGTTCCCCCCTTGGATCCACTCTGCCCTCAGGCACCCCTCTTCGATCCACTCTGCCCTCAGGTTCCCCCCTTGGATCCACTCTGCCCTTAGGTTCCCCTCTTGTATCCACTCTGCCCTCAGGTCCCCCCCTTGGATCCACTCTGCCCCCAAGTCCTCCTCTTGGATCCACTCTGCCCTTAGGTTCCCCTCTTGGATCCACTCTGCCCTCAGGTCCCCCTCTTGGATCCACTCTGCCCTCTGGTCCCCCCCTTGGATCCACTCTGCCCCCAGGTCCTCCTCTTGGATCCACTCTGCCCTTAGGTTCCCCTCTTGGATCCACTCTGCCCCCAGGTCCCCCTCTTATATCCACTCTGCCCCCAGGTCCCCCCCTTGGATCCACTCTGCCCCCAGGTCCCCCCCTTGGATCCACTCTGCCCCCAGGTCCTCCTCTTGGATCCACTCTGCCCCCAGGTCCTCCTCTTGGATCCACTCTGCCCTTAGGTTCCCCCCTTGGATCCACTCTGCCCTCAGGCCCCCCTCTTCGATCCACTCCACTTCCTTGGTCTCCCCTTCCTCTGACACCTCATTTCTCCTCTTCTATATCTTACTCTCTGGTCCTCCCTCTTGTAGCCATTGTGTGTATCCCCTCATATATTGGGTCACCCCTGCCCGTCACCTCCCTCCTCATTTGTCCAACTCCTGCCCCTCCTCCCTTGTGCCCCTCCAGCATCCTCCTCCGCTCCCCTGTACGGATCCAGTCACCCCCTCCCGTGCAGTGCACCCCCTCCCTTCCAGTCTCGGCTCCGGTCTCGCACATGCGCAGTCCTCTGTGCGTTGGAGCCGCACATTGCGGCGGCCTGACCGGGATCCGGTGAGACAGGCGGAGAGCAGGGATCTACGGAGCGGGAGCGCGGAGAGCGGGTGTATGGAGGAAGCGTGATCCACCCAGCGCGGTGAGTGCACGACTGACACAGCGTGACACAGTGACACAGTGACACAGCACCTGCACAGCCGGCACAGCGTGAGCACACCGCAGCGACTGACCCTGCACAACACAGCATGGTGATAGACTGACCCTGCACAACAGTGATACACTGACCCTGCACAACACAGCATGGTGATAGACTGACCCTGCACAACAGTGATACACTGACCCTGCACAACAGTGATACACTGACCCTGCACAACAGTGATAGACTGACACTGCACAACAGTGATACACTGACACTGCACAACAGTGATAGACTGACACTGCACAACAGTGATACACTGACACTGCACAACAGTGATAGACTGACCCTGCACAACAGTGATAGACTGACACTGCACAACAGTGATACACTGACACTGCACAACAGTGATAGACTGACCCTGCACAACAGTGATACACTGACCCTGCACAACAGTGATAGACTGACACTGCACAACAGTGATACACTGACACTGCACAACAGTGATACACTGACCCTGCACAACAGTGATACACTGACCCTGCACAACAGTGATACACTGACCCTGCACAACAGTGATACACTGACCCTGCACAACAGTGATAGACTGACACTGCACAACAGTGATACACTGACACTGCACAACAGTGATACACTGACACTGCACAACAGTGATACACTGACCCTGCACAACAGTGATACACTGACCCTGCACAACAGTGATACACTGACCCTGCACAACAGTGATACACTGACCCTGCACAACAGTGATACACTGACCCTGCACAACAGTGATACACTGACCCTGCACAACAGTGATACACTGACCCTGCACAACAGTGATACACTGACCCTGCACAACAGTGATAGACTGACCCTGCACAACAGTGATACACTGACCCTGCACAACAGTGATACACTGACCCTGCACAACAGTGATACACTGACCCTGCACAACAGTGATACACTGACCCTGCACAACAGTGATACACTGACCCTGCACAACAGTGATACACTGACCCTGCACAACAGTGATACACTGACCCTGCACAACAGTGATACACTGACCCTGCACAACAGTGATACACTGACACTGCACAACAGTGATACACTGACCCTGCACAACAGTGATACACTGACCCTGCACAACAGTGATACACTGACCCTGCACAACAGTGATACACTGACCCTGCACAACAGTGATACACTGACCCTGCACAACAGTGATACACTGACCCTGCACAACAGTGATACACTGACACTGCACAACAGTGATACACTGACACTGCACAACAGTGATACACTGACACTGCACAACAGTGATAGACTGACACTGCACAACAGTGATACACTGACACTGCACAACAGTGATAGACTGACACTGCACAACAGTGATAGACTGACACTGCACAACAGTGATAGACTGACACTGCACAACAGTGATACACTGACACTGCACAACAGTGATACACTGCACAGCACAACACAGCACAACACACTGACACTGCACAACAGTGATACACTGACCCTGCACAGCACAGCACAACAGTGATACACTGACCCTGCACAGCACAGCACAACAGTGATACACTGACCCTGCACAACAGTGATACACTGACACTGCACAACAGTGATACACTGACCCTGCACAACAGTGATACACTGCACAGCACAACACAGCGCAACACAGCACAACACACTGACACTGCACAACAGTGATACACTGATACTGCACAACACAACACAGCATGGTGATACACTGACACTGCACAACATAGCATGGTGATACACTGCACAGCACAACACAGCATGGTGATACACTGCACAGCACAACACACTGACACTGCACAACAGTGATACACTGACACAGCACAGCACGGTGATAGACTGCACAGCACAGCGCGGTGATAGACTGCACAGCACAACACAACACACTGACACTGCACAACAGTGATACACTGACACTGCACAGCACGGTGATAGACTGCACAGCACAACACAACACACTGACACTGCACAACAGTGATACACTGACACTGCACAGCACAGCACGGTGATACACTGACACTGCACAGCACAGCACGGTGATACACTGCACAGCACAACACAGCATGGTGATACACTGCACAGCACTGCACAACAGTGATACACTGACACTGCACAGCACGGTGACACACTGACACTGCACAACAGTGATACACTGACCCTGCACAGCACAGCACGGTGATAGACTGCACAACACAACACACTGACACTGCACAACAGTGATACACTGACACTGCACAGCACGGTGATAGACTGCACAGCACTGCACAACAGTGATACACTGACACTGCACAGCACGGTGATAGACTGCACAGCACAGCACAACATGGTGATACACTGCACAGCACAACACAACACACTGACACTGCACAGCACAACAGTGATACACTGACCCTGCACAACACAGCACAACAGTGATACACTGACACTGCACAACAGTGATACACTGCACAGCACAACACAACACACTGACACTGCACAACAGTGATACACTGACCCTGCACAGCACAACAGTGATACACTGACCCTGCACAGCACAGCACAACAGTGATACACTGACCCTGCACAGCACAGCACAACAGTGATACACTGACCCTGCACAGCACAGCACAACAGTGATACACTGACCCTGCACAGCACAGCACAACAGTGATACACTGACCCTGCACAGCACAGCACAACAGTGATACACTGACCCTGCACAGCACAGCACAACAGTGATACACTGACCCTGCACAGCACAGCACAACAGTGATACACTGACCCTGCACAGCACAGCACAGCACAACAGTGATACACTGACCCTGCACAACAGTGATACACTGACCCTGCACAACAGTGATACACTGACCCTGCACAACAGTGATACACTGACACTGCACAACAGTGATACACTGACCCTGCACAACACAGCACGGTGATACACTGACCCTGCACAGCACAGCACGGTGATAGACTGCACAGCACAACACAACAGTGATACACTGCACAGCACAACACAACACACTGACACTGCACAACAGTGATACACTGACACTGCACAACAGTGATACACTGACCCTGCACAACAGTGATACACTGACCCTGCACAACAGTGATACACTGACCCTGCACAACAGTGATACACTGACCCTGCACAACAGTGATACACTGACCCTGCACAACAGTGATACACTGACCCTGCACAACAGTGATACACTGACCCTGCACAACAGTGATACACTGACCCTGCACAACAGTGATACACTGACACTGCACAACAGTGATACACTGACCCTGCACAACAGTGATACACTGACCCTGCACAACAGTGATACACTGACACTACACAGCACAGCACAACAGTGATACACTGACACTGCACAACAGTGATACACTGACACTGCACAGCACAACACAGCACGGTGATACACTGACCCTGCACAGCACAGCACAACAGTGATACACTGCACAACACAACACACTGACACTGCACAACAGTGATACACTGCACAGCACAACACAACACACTGACACTGCACAGCACAACAGTGATACACTGACACTGCACAACACAACACGGTGATACACTGACACTGCACAGCACAGCACGGTGATAGACTGCACAGCACAACACAGCATGGTGATACACTGCACAGCACATCACAACACACTGACACTGCACAACAGTGATACACTGACACTGCACAACAGTGATACACTGACACTGCACAACAGTGATACACTGACACTGCACAACACAACACGGTGATACACTGACTCTGCACAACACAGCATGGTGATACACTGACCCTGCACAGCACAGCATGGTGATACACTGACCCTGCACAACACAACACACTGACCCTGCACAGCACAGCACGGTGATACACTGACCCTGCACAACACAACACACTGACCCTGCACAACAGTGATACACTGACCCTGCACAACACAGCTTGGTGATACACTGACCCTGCACAGCACAGCATGGTGATACACTGCACAACACAACACACTGACCCTGCACAACACAGCACGGTGATACACTGCACAGCACAACACAACACACTGACCCTGCACAACACAGCATGGTGATACACTGACCCTGCACAGCACAGCATGGTGATACACTGCACAGCACAACACAACACACTGACACTGCACAACAGTGAAACACTGACACTGCACAGCACAACAGTGATACACTGACACTGCACAACACAACACACTGACACTGCACAGCACAACACGGTGATACACTGCACAGCACAGCACAACACAGCACGGTGATACACTGACACTGCACAGCACAGCACAACAGTGATACACTGACACTGCACAGCACAGCACGGTGATAGACTGCACAGCACAGCACAACATGGTGATACACTGCACAGCACAACACAACACACTGACAGTGCACAGCACAGCACAACACACTGACACTGCACAGCACAGCATGGTGATAGACTGCACAGCACAGCACAACAGTAATACACTGACACTGCACAGCACAGCACGGTGATAGACTGCACAGCACAGCACAACATGGTGATACACTGCACAGCACAACACAACACACTGACACTGCACAGCACAACACACTGACACTGCACAGCACAGCATGGTGATAGACTGCACAGCACAACAGTAATACACTGACACTGCACAGCACAGCATGGTGATAGACTGCACAGCACAACAGTAATACACTGACACTGCACAGCACAGCACGGTGATAGACTGCACAGCACAACACAGCATGGTGATACACTGCACAGCACAACACAACACACGGACACTGCACAGCACAGCACAACACACTGACACTGCACAGCACAGCATGGTGATACACTGACCCTGCACAACACAGCACAACAGTGATACACTGACACTGCGCAGCACAGCATGGTGATACACTGACACTGCACAACACAACACACTGACACTGCACAACACAGCACAGCATGGTGATACACTGACACTGCACATCACAGCACAGCATGGTGATACACTGACACTGCACAACACAACAGTGATACACTGACCCTGCACAGCACGGTGATACACTGCACAGCACAACACAACACACTGACACTGCACAACAGTGATACACTGACACTGCACAGCACAGCATGGTGATACACTGCACAGCACAACACAGCACGGTGATACACTGACACTGCACAACACAACAGTGATACACTGACCCTGCTCAGCACAGCATGGTGATACACTGACACTGCACAACACAACAGTGATACACTGACCCTGCACAGCACAGCACGGTGATACACTGCACAGCACAACACAACACACTGACACTGCACCGCACAACAGTGATACACTGACACTGCACAGCACAGCATGGTGATACACTGACACTGCACAGCACAACACACTGACACTGCACAACACAACACACTGACACTGCACCTGCACAGCCGACACAGCGTGACCACACAGCAGCGCCAGCGACTGACCCTGCACAACAGTGATACACTGACACTGCACAGCACAGCATGGTGGTACACTGACCCTGCACAGCACAACACACTGACACTGCACAACACAACACACTGACACTGCACCTGTACAGCCGACACAGCGTGACCACACAGCAGCGCCAGCGACTGACCCTGCACAGCACAGCACGGTGATAGACTGCACAGCACAACACAACACACTGACCCTGCACAGCACAACAGTGATACACTGACCCTGCACAGCACAACAGTGATACACTGACCCTGCACAGCACAACAGTGATACACTGACACTGCACAGCACAACAGTGATACACTGACACTGACAGCACGGTGATAGACTGACACTGCACTGCACAACACAGTGATAGACTGACACTGCACAACACACTGACACTGCACAACACAGCATGGTGATACACTGACACTGCACAACAGTGATACACTGACCCTGCACAGCACAGCATGGTGATACACTGCACAGCACAACACGGTGACACTGCACCGCACAACAGTGATACACTGACACTGCACAGCACAGCATGGTGATACACTGACACTGCACAGCACAGCATGGTGATACACTGCACAGCACAACACGGTGACACTGCACCGCACAACAGTGATACACTGACACTGCACAACACAGTGATACACTGACACTGCACAGCACAACAGTGATACACTGACACTGCACAGCACAGCACAACACACTGACACTGCACAGCACAGCATGGTGATACACTGACTACACAACACAGTGATACACTGACACTGCACCGCACAACAGTGATACACTGACACTGCACCGCACAACAGTGATACACTGACACTGCACAACAGTGATACACTGACACTGCACAGCACAACAGTGATACACTGACACTGCACTGCACAACAGTGATAGACTGACACTGCACAGCACAACACAACACACTGACACTGCACAACACAGCATGGTGATACACTGACACTGCACAGCACAACAGTGATACACTGCACTGCACAACACAGTGATAGACTGACACTGCACAGCACAACACAACACATTGACACTGCACAACACAGCATGGTGATACACTGACACTGCACAACAGTGATACACTGACCCTGCACAGCACAGCATGGTGATACACTGCACAGCACAACACGGTGCCACTGCACCGCACAACAGTGATACACTGCACAGCACAGCATGGTGATACACTGACACTGCACAACACAGTGATACACTGACACTGCACCGCACAACAGTGATACACTGACACTGCACAACACAGTGATACACTGACACTGCACAGCACAACAGTGATACACTGACACTGCACAACACAGTGATACACTGACACTGCACAGCACAGCATGGTGATACACTGACACTGCACAGCACAGCATGGTGATACACTGCACAGCACAACACGGTGACACTGCACCGCACAACAGTGATACACTGACACTGCACAGCACAGCATGGTGATACACTGACACTGCACAACACAGTGATACACTGACACTGCACCGCACAACAGTGATACACTAACACTGCACAACACAGTGATACACTAACACTGCACAACACAGTGATACACTGACACTGCACAGCACAACAGTGATACACTGACACTGCACTCCACAACACAGTGATAGACTGACACTGCACAGCACAACACACTGACACTGCACAACACAGCATGGTGATACACTGACCCTGCACAACAGTGATACACTGACCCTGCACAGCACAGCATGGTGATACACTGCACAGCACAACACAACACACTGACATTGCACAACACAGCATGGTGATACACTGACACTGCACAACACCGTGATACACTGACACTGCACCGCACAACAGTGATACACTGCACCGCACAACAGTGATACACTGACACTGCACAGCACATCAGTGATACACTGACACTGCACAGCACAACAGTGATACACTGACACTGCACAGCACAACAGTGATACACTGACACTGCACTCCACAACACAGTGATAGACTGACACTGCACAGCACAACACACTGACACTGCACAACACAGCATGGTGATACACTGACACTGCACAACACAGTGATACACTGACACTGCACAGCACAACAGTGATACACTGACACTGCACTCCACAACACAGTGATACACTGACACTGCACAGCACAACAGTGATACACTGACACTGCACAACACAGTGATACACTGACACTGCACAGCACAACAGTGATACACTGACACTGCACAGCACAACGCAGTGATACACTGACACTGCACAACGCAGTGATACACTGACACTGCACAGCACAACACAGTGATACACTGACACTGCACAGCACAACACAGTGATAGACTGACCCTGCACAGCACAACATGGTGATACACTGCACAACAGTGATACACTGACACTGCACAGCACAACAGTGATACACTGACACTGCACAGCACAACAGTGATACACTGACACTGCACAGCACAACAGTGATACACTGACACTGCACTGCACAACACAGTGATACACTGACACTGCACAACACGGTGATACACTGACACTGCACAACACAGTGATACACTGACACTGCACTGCACAACACAGTGATACACTGACACTGCACTGCACAACACAGTGATACACTGACACTGCACTGCACAACACAGTGATACACTGACACTGCACAGCACAACAGTGATACACTGACACTGCACAGCACAACAGTGATACACTGACACTGCACTGCACAACACGGTGATACACTGACACTGCACAACACGGTGATACACTGACACTGCACAACACGGTGATACACTGACACTGCACAACACAGTGATACACTGACACTGCACAGCACAACACAGTGATACACTGACACTGCACAGCACAACACAGTGATACATTGACACTGCACAGCACAACACAGTGATACACTGACACTGCACAACACAGCATGGTGATAGACTGACACTGCACAGCACAACAGTGATACACTGACACTGCACAGCGCAACACAGTGATACACTGACACTGCACAGCATAACACGGTGATACACTGACACTGCACAGCACAACACAGTGATACACTGACACTGCACAGCACAACACAGTGATACACTGACACTGCACAGCATAACACGGTGATACACTGACACTGCACAACACAACACAGTGATACAATGACACTACACAACAGTGATACACTGACGCTGCACAGCACAACACAGTGATACACTGACACTGCACAGCACAACACAGTGATACACTGCACAGCACAACACAGTGATACACTGACACTGCACAGCACAGTGATACACTGACACTGCACAGCACAACACAGTGATACACTGACACTGCACTGCACAACAGTGATACACTGACACTGCACTGCACAACACAGTGATACACTGACACTGCACAGCACAACAGTGATACACTGACACTGCACAACACAGTGATACACTGACACTGCACAACACAGTGATACACTGACACTGCACAGCACAACAGTGATACACTGACACTGCACAGCACAACACAGTGATACACTGACACTGCACAGCACAACACAGTGATACACTGACACTGCACAGCACAACACAGTGATACACTGACACTGCACAGCACAACACAGTGATACACTGACACTGCACAGCACAACAGTGATACACTGACACTGCACAGCACAACACAGTGATACACTGACTCTGCTCAGCACAACAGTGATACACTGACACTGCACAGCACAGTGATACACTGACACTGCACAGCACAACAGTGATACACTGACACTGCACAACACAGTGATACACTGACACTGCACAGCACGGTGATACACTGACACTGCACAGCATAACACAGTGTGACACTGCACAACACCGTGATACACTGACACTGCACAACACAAAACAGTGATACACTGACACTGCACAACAGTGATACACTGACACTGCACAGCACAACAGTGATACACTGACACTGCACAACACAACAGTGATACACTGACACTGCACAGCACAACAGTGATACACTGACACTGCACAGCACAACAGTGATACACTGACACTGCACAGCACAACAGTGATACACTGACACTGCACAGCACAACAGTGATACACTGACACTGCACAGCACAACAGTGATACACTGACACTGCACAGCACAACAGTGATACACTGACACTGCACAGCACAACAGTGATACACTGACACTGCACAACAGTGATACACTGACACTGCACAGCACAACAGTGATACACTGACACTGCACAGCACAACAGTGATACACTGACACTGCACAACAGTGATACACTGACACTGCACAGCACAACAGTGATACACTGACACTGCACAGCACAACAGTGATACACTGACACTGCACAGCACAACAGTGATACACTGACACTGCACAGCACAACAGTGATACACTGACACTGCACAACACAGTGATACACTGACACTGCACAGCACAACACAGTGATACACTGACACTGCACAGCATAACAGTGATACACTGACACTGCACAGCATAACAGTGATACACTGACACTGCACAGCATAACAGTGATACACTGACACTGCACAGCACAACAGTGATACACTGACACTGCACAGCACAACAGTGATACACTGACACTGCACAGCACGGTGATACACTGACACTGCAGAGCACAACACAGTGATACACTGACACTGCAGAGCACAACACAGTGATACACTAACACTGCACAGCATAACAGTGATACACTGACACTGCACAGCATAACAGTGATACACTGACACTGCACAGCACAGTGATACACTGACACTGCACAGCACAACAGTGATACACTGACACTGCACAGCACAACAGCGATACACTGATACTGCACAACAGTGATACACTGACGCTGCACAACACAGTGATACTGACACTGCACAGCACAACACGGTGATACACTGACACTGCACAGCATAACACAGTGTGAGACTGCACAACACCGTGATACACTGACACTGCACAACACAAAACAGTGATACACTGACACTGCACAACAGTGATACACTGACACTGCACAGCACAACACAGTGATACTGACACTGCACAACACAACAGTGATACACTGACACTGCACAGCACAACACAGTGATACACTGACACTGCACAGCACAGCAGTGATACACTGACACTGCACAGCACAGCAGTGATACACTGACACTGCACAGCACAATAGTGATACACTGACACTGCACAGCACAATAGTGATACACTGACACTGCACAGCACAACAGTGATACACTGACACTGCACAGCACAACAGTGATACACTGACACTGCACAGCACAACAGTGATACACTGACACTGCACAGCTCAACACAGTGATACACTGACACTGCACAGCTCAACACAGTGATACACTGACACTGCACAGCACGGTGATACACTGACACTGCACAGCACGGTGATACACTGACACTGCACAGCACAGTGATACACTGACACTGCACAACACGGTGATACACTGACACTGCACAGCACAACACGGTGATACACTGACACTGCACAGCACAACAGTGATACACTGACACTGCACAACACAACAGTGATACACTGACACTGCACAGCACAACAGTAATACACTGACACTGCACAACACAACAGTGATACACTGACACTGCACAGCACAACAGTGATACACTGACACTGCACAGCACAACAGTGATACACTGACACTGCACAGCACAACATTGATACATTGACACTGCACAGCACAACACAGTGATACACTGACACTGCACAGCACAACACAATGATACACTGACACTGCACAACACAACAGTGATACAC
Organism: Phyllobates terribilis; assembly: GCF_046119375.1. Taxonomy (NCBI): domain Eukaryota; kingdom Metazoa; phylum Chordata; class Amphibia; order Anura; family Dendrobatidae; genus Phyllobates; species Phyllobates terribilis. The sequence continues at coordinate 11,302,823 of NW_027362763.1, read as the reverse complement.
TGACACTGCACAGCACAACAATGATACACTGACACTACACAGCACGGTGATACACTGACACTGCACAACACAACACGGTGATACACTGACACTGCACAACACAACACAGTGCTACACTGACACTGCACAACACAACACAGTGCTACACTGACACGACACTGCACAACACAGTGATACACTGACAATGCACAACACAGCACGGTGATACACTGACACTGCACAACACAACACGGTGATACACTGACACTGCACAGCACAACACGGTGATACACTGACACTGCACAGCACGGTGATACGCTGACAATGCACAGCACGGTGATACGCTGACAATGCACAGCATGGTGATACACTGACAATGCACAGCACGGTGATACACTGACACTGCACAGCACGGTGATACACTGACATTGCACAGCACGGTGATACACTGACATTGCACAGCACGGTGATACACTGACACTGCACAACACAACACGGTGATACACTGACACTGCACAACACAACACGGTGATACACTGACACTGCACAACACAACACGGTGATACACTGACACGACACTGCACAACACAGTGATACACTGACAATGCACAACACAGCACAACACAGTGATACACTGACACTGCACAGCACCGTGATACACTGACATTGCACAGCACGGTGATACACTGACATTGCACAGCACGGTGATACACTGACACTGCACAGCACAACACAGTGATACACTGACACTGCAGAAAACAGTGACTCACCGCACAACACAACGTGACACAGTGACACTGCATAACATGATACACTGTTACTCTACAACACAATGTTAGATGCTCCACAACTCAATGAGAGATACTATCACTGCAGGACACAACAGGAGACACTGTCACTGCATGACAAAACATGAGTCCACAACACAACGTGATACACTGATACATCATACTACAAACTGATAATCTTAATGCACAACATGAGAAACTGTCACTGCACAAGACAATGTGAGATACTGTCACTGCATGACACAATTTTACAACGCAATACTACACAACGTGATACTGCACAGCAAAGTGCAATACACTGTTAATGTGCCTTGGAGATGTCCTCATGACAGCACTGATTTACATTTAAGAAAATTACAAAAAGGAAACTGGGCTAATGCAAAAGTTTGGGCACCATTGGAGATTTGAGGGCTCAGATAACTTTGACCAAGATTTCAGACCTTAATTAGCCTGTTAGGGTTCTGTCTTGTTCACTATCATCGTTAGGAAAGTCCGGTGATGTAAATTTCTTAGCTTTCTAAAAGCCCAGCCTCCTCTAATCTTGTGCCAAAAACCAGCGGCCTTGGGTCCTTCTAAGCAGCTGCCGAGCACTCTGAAAATGGTGGAGGCCACAAAGCAGGAGAACGCTATAAAAAGATAGCAAATCTTTTCCAAGTTGCCCTTTCCTCAGTTCGAAATGTAAGTAAGAAATGGCAGTTTCCAGAAACAGTGGAGGTCAAGATAAGGTCTGGAAGACCAAGCAAAACTTCAGTGAGAATTGCTCGTAGGATTGCTAGAGAGGCAAATAAGAACCCCTGCTTGACTTCAGAAGACCTTCACAAAGATTTAATGGACTCTGGAGTTGTGGTACATTGTTCTACTGTTCAGAGACACCTGCACAAATATGGCCTTCATGGAAGATTCATCAGAAGAAAACCTTTACTGTGTCGTCACCATAAAATTCAGCATCAGACGTGCAAAATAACATCTAAACAAGCCTGATGCATAGTGGAAACAAGTCCTGTGGATCGATGAGGGTAAAATAGAACTCTTTGGCCACAATGATCAAAAGTATGTGTGGAGAAAAAAGGGCGCAGAATTTCAGGAAAAGAACATCTCGCCGACCATTAACCCCTTTACAACCCAAGGTGGTTTGCACGTTAATGACCGGGCCAATTTTTACAATTCTGACCACTGTCACTTTATGAGGTAATTACTCTGGAACGCTTTAACGGATTCCCCTGATTCTGAGATTGTTTTTTTGTGACATATTGTACTTCATGATTGTGGTAAAATTTATTCGATATCACTTGCGTTTATTTGTGAAAAATCTAAAATTTTGAAAATTTTGCAATTTTCAAACTTTGAATTTTCATGCCCTTAAATCAGAGAGATATGTCACACAAAATAGTTAATAAATAACATTTCCCACATGTCTACTTTACATCAGCACAATTTTGGAACCCAAATTTTTTTTTGTTAGGGAGCTATAAGGGTTAAAAGTTGACCAGCGATTTCTCATTTTTCCAACAAAATTTACAAAACCATTTTTTTAGGGACCACATCACATTTGAAGCCACTTTGAGGGGTCTATATGACAGAAAATACCCAAAAGTGACACCATTCTAAAAACTGCACCCCTCGAGGTGCTCAAAACCACATTCAAGAACTTTATTAACCCTTCAGGTGCTTCACAGGAATTTTTGGAATGTGGAAGAAAAAAATTAACATTTAACTTTTTTCACAAAAAATGTTACTTTAGACACAATTTTTTTTATTTTCGCAGGGGTAACAAGAAAAAATGGACCCCAAAATTTGTTGTGCAATTTCCCCTGGGCACACAGATACCCCATATGTGGGGAAAAAACACTGTTTGGGTGCATGGCAGGGCTCGGAAGGGAAGGAGCGCCATTTGACTTTTTGAATGTAAAATTTGCTTGAATAATTAGCGGACGCCATGTTGCGTTTGGAGAGCCCCTGATGTGCCTAAACAGTGGAAACCCCCCACAAGTGACACCATTTTGGAAACTAGACCCCTCAGGGAACTTATCTAGATGTGTGGTGGGCACCTTGAACCCCCAGGTGCTTCACAGAAGTTTATAACATTGAGCCGTAAAAATAAAATTTTCACATTTTTCCCACAAAAATGTTTTTCAGCCCCCAATTTTGCATTTTCATAAGGGTAACAGGAGAAAGGGCACCATGAAGTTTGTTGTACAATTCCTCCTGAGCACGCAGATACCCCATATGTGGGGGAAAACCACTGTTTGGGCGCACGGCAGGGCTCGGACCGGAAGGAACGCCATTTGACTTTTTGATTGTAAAATTTGCTTGAATAATTAGCGGATGTGCCCCTGATGTACCTAAACAGTGGAAACCCCCCCACAAGTGACACCATTTTGGAAACTAGACCCCTCAGGGAACTTATCTAGATGTGTGGTGAGCACCTTGAATCCCCAAGTCCTTGACAGAAGTTTATAACATGGAGCCGTGAAAATAAAAAACTCAAACTTTTTCCACAAAAATGATGTTTTAGCCCCAATTTTTTTATTTTCACAAGGGTAAGAGGAGAAAATGGACCCCAAAAACTTTTGTGCAATTTCTCCTGACTACGCCAATACCCCATATGTGGGGAAAATACAGTGTTTGGGCGCACGGCAGAGTTCAGAAGGGAAGAAGCACTGTGTGACTTTTTGAACGCAAAATCGTCTGGAATCGAGAGCGGACGCCATGTCGCTTTTGGAAAGCCCCTGATGTGCCTAAACAGTGGAAACCCCCCACAAGCGACCCCATTTTGGAAACTAGACCCCTCAAGGATTTTATCAAGGGGTATAGTGAACATTTTGAACCCAGAGGTGCGACACAGCATTTGATAACATTAGGTCATCATATTGAATAAGTTGTCATTAGTCTTGAGCGCAAGTGCTCGCTACTTGAGTTTGCATCGGGTACTCAGGTATGCACCATGTATCGCGGGTGCTCGAGTGACATGCTCGAGTCCCCACCCACATGTTTCACGGCTGTTAGACAACCCAAAAAAAACATGTGGGGATCGCTCGAGCATGGCAGGCAATCCCCGCAAGATTTTTTTGGCCACAAGGCATATAGGGCAGAGACTCAAGCACCCGCGATACTCAATGCATACCCGAGCACCCGATGCAAACTATAGTAGCGAGCACTTGCTCTCAACACTAGTCGCCATATCGTCATCTTTTTTTTTTTTTTTTACTTTTGAAAAAAAAACAAACAACTCTAACACCAACCCCTGCCCTAGCGTTTATTTTTTACGCCGTTCCTCGTGCGGTATAAGTGATTAGACGACCTTATTCTTCGGGTCGGTGCGATTACAGCGATACCAGAATTATATCGGGTTTTTATGATTGACAGCTGTCACACACTAAAAGACACATATTTTGTAAAATCTAGTTATTGCATCGCCATATTTTGAGAGCTATAATTTATCCATATTTTGGCCGACAGAGTCATGTGACGGCTTGTTTTTTGCGGGATGAGTTGACGTTGTTATTGGTGCCATTTTCAGGCACGTGACATGTTTTGATCGCTTTCTATTCCGATTTTTGGGAGGCAGAATAAACAAAAACCAACAATTCAGGAATTTTTTTTTTATTTTTTTTTTTATTCTGTTCTGCGTGTGGTGAAATTGATAAGGCAGCTTTATTCTTCGGGTCAGTACGTTTACGGCGGTACCACATTTCTATCGTTTTTCTATGTTTTGGCGCTTTTACACAATAAAAGCTATTTTATAGAAAAAAAATATTTTTTTGCATCGCTTTATTCTGAGAGCTGGAACTTTTTCATTTTTCGGCTGATGGAGCTGTATGGCGGCTTGTTTTTTGAGGGACGAGATTATGTTTTCAGCGGTACCATTTTTATTTACATCCGTCATTTTGATCGCGTGTTATTCCATTTTTTGTTTGGCGTTATGATGATAAAGCATTGTCTTTTGCTTCGTTTTTTTTTTTTTTTTTTTTACCGTGTTCACTGAAGGGGTTAACTAGTGGGACAGTTTTATAGGTCAGGTCGTTCTGGACGCGGCGATACCAAATATGTGTACTTTTATTGTTTGTTGTTTTTTTTTTCATAATAATATTTATTGATGGGTACATTCTATTTTTATTTTTGTTGGATTATTTTTTTTATTTATTTTTTAATATTTTTACAAATTTTTTTTTTTTTTCACTTTCTGAAAGTTTTTTTATTTGTATACTTTGTCCCACTCTGGGACTTTCACTTTTTTTATTCTGATCGCCTGCATAGCACAGTAATGGAGCACCATCCCTGTGCCATGCAGGCTGTCAGCGCTGCACAGGGAGAAGATAGTTTGGTCATGCACTGCGCATGACCAAACGGTCTTACTGCTGTCTGGTGACCCGGATGTTGTCATGACGACATCGGGTCGTCATGGCAACATCCGGGAAGCCGCGGCAGGCAGCGCTGCAGGCCGGAAGAGGAGGTGAATATCCCGATCACCTCCCCTTAGCCACCGCAATGCTGCGATCGACTTAAATCGCGACATTGCGGGGGTTAATGTGCCGGTAGCGGTGCGGGACCTCTCCCTGCACATAGTACCGGGTGTCAGCTGTGACAATCAGCTGACACCCGGCGGCGATCGCGCCCCACAGCCTGTGTGCTCGTTCGATCGCCATGACGTACTAATACGGCTCAGGCTCTTAAAGCCCAGGGCACAGACGCGTATTAATACGTCATGGGCTTTAAAGGGGTAAAGGGGAGATATCTGGGACTGCCTAATTGGTGGAAGCCATCTGTCAATCAGCATGGCACCAGTAGTCCCGCCCTGTCAACAGGAAGAGAAACTGCTGCTCTGTTGCTGAATCTCTGGCAGGAGCGGTCAATGACGGGCGCAGAGTACAACAGATAGGTAGTTACCTCTGTTAGCAACTACATGCCTTTTTTTTTTTTAAGTCCCGAATATCCTCTTTAAGCATGGGGGTGGATTAATAATGCTTTGGGGTTGTGTTGGATTCGATAAAATTTCAACAAATTCTTGATGCAAATGTAACATCATCTGTAAAAAAAGCTGAAGGTGAAGAGAGGATGGCTTCTACAAATGGATAATTGATCATAAACACACGTCAAAATCCACAATAGACAACCTCAAAAGGCGCTCGCTGAAGGGTTTACAATGGCCCTCACAGTCCCCTGATCTGAACATCATTGAAAATCTGTGACTAGACTTCAAAATAGCAGAGGAGGCCAGACGCCCCAGGAATCTCACAGAACTGGAAGAATTCTCCAAGGAAGAATGGATGAAAATCCCTCAAACAAGAACTGAAAGACTCTTATCTGGCTACAAAAAGCGTTTACAAGGTGTGAAACTTGCAAAAGGGGGCGCTCCTAGGTACTAACCCCAAACTTTTGCATCTGCCCATTTTACTTTTTGTAATTTTTAAATTGTAAAAAATGAATATATATATATATATATTTTTTTTTTTGCCTAAAATACAAAAGAAATGTGTCATCTCCAAGGAGTTTGTATGTTCTCCCTGTCTTTGCGTGGGTTTCCTCCGGGTTTTCCGGTTTCCTCCCACACTCCAAAGACATACTGATAGGGAAATTAGATTGTGAGCCCCGATGAGGGCAGTGCCGATATTGTCTGTAAAGCGCTGCGGAATTAATCCTGATAGATAAGTGAGTAAAATAAATAAATCTTTAACTTTAGGCCTTTTATAGATCATTTCATCTTCAGCTTGCTTAACTTTTCACAATAACAGTAGTTTTGACCAGGGGTGCCCAAACTTTTTTACATGTCATTGTCCCTAATCAGAGGGGAGAAGTGGATATTGGATCTTTCGTCACACTCAGGAGTTACTAACGATCACTCACCTGTTCTGTAGTCCCTGTTACAGGTCTGGTAGCCTTTCACGTCTACCTGTCCTATTCAGACCTTTGTGTCTCCATGGTAACCGACCACCCGCACCCTTTATTGTCTGATTTCTGCGGTCATCTTTTACTTCACAGTAACCAAAGGAATATATAATAGGAACAGACAGGAGGAGTATGAAGGCAGGATCAGACTACACTGCGTTGTTTGTAGTCTGTTACCATGGAGACGCATAGACGTGCATTCGAGCTGTAAATAAGTGATTTTTTTTTTTTATGAGAACTAATTGTAACTTTGCATCAGTTTTCATTTTCGATGAATAATTAAATGAAAATTGTTTGCAAATGTCTACATTCCCTTGTATAAAATCACATAATAGAGTCACAACGGTGCTTCTGACTGCGCGGTCAGCTCCGGTCATGGGTGTAGTTGCCTTCCATGACTATTAAGGGGTGTAATCAGCATATTAGTTGTTACCTTTGCAGTTGGACCTGAATGTGGGGACCCCTGTGTGAGATGTGGGGATCCTCCATGTTGGTATGCCAAGCACACGGCAGGGGACCAGTTTGGAGCAGCATTTGGCGACCAATGTGGGCAATAATGTAAGATGTCACCGTATGTCGCCATCATCACCGAGAAAAGAGGGTAAAGTCTGAGAATGGCGGCAATGTGACACACAGGACACGTTGCCGCTGACTGATAATTAGATGGATCGTGGCCTAGGAGGGATCAGTAAATCTACGGGTGAACGCCATGGGGCGCAGCGCTGAGCGACTCCTGAACGTCTACAGGGAGAATCAATCAATAACGGAAACTCCATCATCACCTGTGAGGAGGGAAAACCCGGGAGGATGGTGAAGGGGCAGAGCGATGGTCACAACACGGTGCGGGGTGCACCCTGCGCTCCGCTCACCAGAGGGGGACACCCAACACTCCTCCACACAGGAAGATGGCAGCGAGCTGCGCCACATCCTGGGTAACCGGGTACTATCTCAGATTTATCATTATTACCTCACATTTATCGTTATACATTACACCGTGGCTCAGTGGTTAGCACTGTAAGGTGGCTCAGTGGTTAGCACTGTATGGTGGCTCAGTGGTTAGCACTGTATGGTGGCTCAGTGGTTAGCACTGTATGGTGGCTCAGTGGTTAGCACTGTATGGTGGCTCAGTGGTTAGCACTGTATGGTGGCTCAGTGGTTAGCACTGTATGGTGGCTCAGTGGTTAGCACTGTATGGTGGCTCAGTGGTTAGCACTGTAAGGTGGCTCAGTGGTTAGCACTGTAGCTTTGCAGCGCTGGGGTCCTGGATTCAAATCCCACCAAGGACAACATCTGCAAGGAGTTTGTATGTCCAAAGACATACTGATAGGGAATGTAGATTTTGAGCCCCTATGGGGACAGTGATGATGTCTGTGAAGTGCTAGGGAACATGATAGTGCTATATAAGCAAAGCATAATAAATAAATAATAAATAACCTCACATTTGGCGTTATAAGCTATTACCGCACATTTATGGTTATTCATTATTACTTCACACTTATTATTAGTATTACCTCACACTTATCGTTATTATTACCTCACACTTATTATTATTATTACCTCACACTTATTGTTATTATTACCTCACACTTATCGTTATTATTACCTCACACTTATCGTTATTATTACCTCACACTTACTGTTATTATTACCTCACACTTATCGTTATTATTACCTCACACTTATCGTTATTCCCTCACACTTATTATTATTATTACCTAACACTTATTATTATTATTATTACCTCACACTTATCGTTATTATTACCTCACACTTATTGTTATTATTACCTCACACTTATTGTTATTACCTCACACTTATTGTTATTACCTCACACTTATTGTTATTATTACGTCACACTTATCGTTATTATTACCTCACACTTATTGTTATTATTACCTCACACTTATCGTTATTATTACCTCACACTTATCGTTATTATTACCTCACACTTACTGTTATTATTACCTCACACTTATCGTTATTATTACCTCACACTTATCGTTATTCCCTCACACTTATTATTATTATTACCTAACACTTATTATTATTATTATTACCTCACACTTATTGTTATTATTACCTCACACTTATTGTTATTACCTCACACTTATTGTTATTACCTCACACTTATTGTTATTATTACGTCACACTTATCGTTATTATTACCTCACACTTATCGTTATTATTACCTCACACTTATCGTTATTATTACCTCACACTTATCGGTATTATTACCTCACACTTATCGTTATTCCCTCACACTTATTATTATTACCTCACACTTATTGTTATTATTACCTCACACTTATTATTATTATTACCTCACACTTATCGTTATTATTCCCTCACACTTATCATTATTATTCCCTCACACTTATCGTTATTACCTCACACTTATTGTTATTATTACCTCACACTTATTGTTATTATTACCTCACACTTATCGTTATTATTACCTCACACTTCTTGTCATTATTACCTCACACTTATCGTTATTATTACCTCACACTTATCGTTATTATTACCTCACACTTATTATTATTATTATTATTATTACCTCACACTTATCGTTATTATTACCTCACACTTATCGTTATTATTACCTCACACTTATTATTATTATTATTACCTCACACTTATCGTTATTATTACCTCACACTTATTATTATTATTATTATTACCTCACACTTATCGTTATTCCCTCACACTTATTATTATTATTACCTCACACTTATCGTTATTATTACCTCACACTTATCGTTATTATTACCTCACACTTATCGTTATTACCTCACACTTATTATTATTATTATTATTACCTCACTTATCGTTATTATTACCTCACACTTATCGTTATTATTACCTCACACTTATTATTATTATTATTACCTCACACTTATCGTTATTATTACCTCACACTTATTATTATTATTACCTCACACTTATCGTTATTCCCTCACACTTATTGTTATTATTACCTCACACTTATCGTTATTATTACCTCACACTTCTTGTCATTATTACCTCACACTTATCGTTATTATTACCTCACACTTATCGTTATTATTACCTCACACTTATTATTATTATTATTATTACCTCACACTTATCGTTATTATTACCTCACACTTATCGTTATTATTACCTCACACTTATTATTATTATTATTATTACCTCACACTTATCGTTATTATTACCTCACACTTATCGTTATTATTACCTCACACTTATCATTATTATTACCTCACACTTATTATTATTATTATTATTACCTCACACTTGTCGTTATTATTACCTCACACTTATTATTATTCTTCTTCTTATTATTATCACCTCACACTTATTGTTATTATTACGTCACACTTATCGTTATTATTACCTCACACTTATCGTTATTATTACCTCACACTTATCATTATTATTACCTCACACTTATTATTATTATTATTACCTCACACTTGTCGTTATTATTACCTCACACTTATTATTATTATTATTATTATTATTACCTTACACTTATTGTTATTATTACGTCACACTTATCGTTATTATTACCTCACACTTATTATTATTATTACCTCACACTTATTGTTATTATTATTACCTCCTCACACTTATCGTTATTATTACCTCACACTTATTGTTATTATTACCTCACACTTATTGTTATTACCTCCTCACACTTATCGTTATTATTACCTCACACTTATCGTTATTACCTCACACTTATCGTTATTATTACCTCACACTTATCGTTATTATTACCTCACACTTATCGTTATTACCTCACACTTATCGTTATTATTACCTCACACTTATTATTATTATTACCTCACACTTATTGTTATTATTATTACCTCCTCACACTTATCGTTATTATTACCTCACACTTATCGTTATTACCTCACACTTATCGTTATTATTACCTCACACTTATCATTATTATTACCTCACACTTATCGTTATTATTACCTCACACTTATTGTTATTCTTACCTCACACTTATTATTATTATTACCTCACACTTATTGTTATTACCTCACACTTATCGTTATTATTACCTCACACTTATTGTTATTATTACCTCACACTTATCGTTATTATTACCTCACACTTATTATTATTATTATTATTACCTCACACTTATTGTTATTATTACGTCACACTTATCGTTATTATTACCTCACACTTATCATTATTATTACCTCACACTTATCGTTATTATTACCTCACACTTATTGTTATTCTTACCTCACACTTATTATTATTATTACCTCACACTTATTGTTATTACCTCACACTTATCGTTATTATTACCTCACACTTATTGTTATTATTACCTCACACTTATCGTTATTATTACCTCACACTTATTATTATTATTATTATTACCTCACACTTATTGTTATTATTACGTCACACTTATCGTTATTATTACCTCACACTTATCGTTATTATTACCTCACACTTATTATTATTATTACCTCACACTTATTGTTATTATTACCTCACACTTATTGTTATTACCTCACACTTATCGTTATTATTACCTCACACTTATTGTTATTATTACCTCACACTTATTGTTATTATTACCTCACACTTATTGTTATTATTACCTCACACTTATTGTTATTACCTCACACTTATTGTTATTATTACCTCACACTTATTGTTATTATTACCTCACACTTATCGTTATTATTACCTCACACTTATCGTTATTATTACCTCACACTTATTGTTATTATTACCTCACACTTATCGTTATTATTACCTCACACTTATCGTTATTTTTACCTCACACTTATCGTTATTACCTCACACTTATCGTTATTATTACCTCACACTTATCGTTATTATTACGTCACACTTATTGTTATTATTACCTCACACTTATTATTATTACCTCACACTTATCGTTATTATTACCTCACACTTATCGTTATTACCTCACACTTATCGTTATTATTACGTCACACTTATTGTTATTATTACCTCACACTTATTATTATTACCTCACACTTATCGTTATTATTACCTCACACTTATCGGTATTATTACCTCACACTTATCGTTATTATTACCTCACACTTATCGTTATTATTACCTCACACTTATTGTTATTATTACCTCACACTTATTATTATTATTACCTCCTCACACTTATTATTATTACCTCCTCACACTTATTATTATTACCTCACACTTATTGTTATTATTACCTCACACTTATCGTTATTATTACCTCACACTTATCGTTATTATTACCTCACACTTATCGTTATTATTACCTCACACTTATCGTTATTATTACCTCACACTTATTGTTATTATTACCTCACACTTATCGTTATTACCTCACACTTATTGTTATTATTACCTCACACTTATTGTTATTATTACCTCACACTTATCGTTATTATTACCTCACACTTATCGTTATTACCTCACACTTATTATTATTATTACCTCACACTTATTGTTATTATTACCTCACACTTATCGTTATTATTACCTCACACTTATTGTTATTATTACCTCACACTTATTGTTATTATTACCTCACACTTATCGTTATTATTACCTCACACTTATTGTTATTACCTCACACTTATTGTTATTATTACCTCACACTTATTGTTATTATTACCTCACACTTATTATTATTATTACCTCACACTTGTTGTTATTATTACCTCACACTTATCGTTATTACCTCACACTTATCGTTATTATTACCTCACACTTATTGTTATTATTACCTCACACTTATCGTTATTATTACCTCACACTTATTGTTATTATTACCTCACACTTATCGTTATTACCTCACACTTATTGTTATTACCTCACACTTATTGTTATTATTACCTCACACTTATTGTTATTATTACCTCACACTTATTATTATTATTACCTCACACTTATTGTTATTATTACCTCACACTTATCGTTATTATTACCTCACACTTATTGTTATTACCTCACACTTATTGTTATTATTACCTCACACTTATTGTTATTATTACCTCACACTTATCGTTATTATTACCTCACACTTATCGTTATTACCTCACACTTATCGTTATTATTACCTCACACTTGTTGTTATTACCTCACACTTGTTGTTATTACCTCACACTTGTTGTTATTATTACCTCACACTTATCGTTATTATTACCTCACACTTATCGTTATTACCTCACACTTATCGTTATTATTACCTCACACTTATTGTTATTATTACCTCACACTTATTATTATTATTACCTCCTCACACTTATTGTTATTATTACCTCACACTTATCGTTATTATTACCTCACACTTATTGTTATTATTACGTCACACTTATCGTTATTATTACCTCACACTTATTATTACCTCACACTTATTGTTATTATTACCTCACACTTATTGTTATTACCTCACACTTATCGTTATTACCTCACATTTGGCGCTTACCTCCGTCTCCTCGCTGCATTCTGAAGCCTCTCACTGCGCAGTGATTGGAGGAGGCGGGAGCTGGCTCTCCCTCTCCGGTCACATGACTGCTGTGCCCATGGTAACCATAAGGCTATGTGCCCATGGTAACCATAAGGCTATGTGCCCATGATGCGGAAATGCTCAGGATTTTTTTCTGAGCATTTCTGCATCTCCCATGGGCGTGGGGAGCAGTGAATATTCATTTTCTTTAGCAGCAGGGACAGTGTAGGCTGCAGCGGGCTACTGCTGCCTCCTGTGCCCCGCTCCTCCGCCGCTACTGCTCCCCCCACATGTATATACCCCCCCCCCCAACATTCGGACTATAAGACATACCACCCATTTTCCTCCAAAATTTTGGAGGAAAAAAGTGCGTCTTATTGTCCGAAAAATACGGTAACTACATCTGTGGGGACACAAGACACATGATGACGAGCGGTAGCTTCACAGCCAGCACTGACGTCACACCATGGCAGGGTGTCAGCAGGGGTACTGTAACGTGGCGCGGGACGGTAGCTGTGGGCCAGGCACTTGTCTCTGGCGCCCTGGCACATTACATTAAGGTGGGGTCCTGGCTGGGTGTGTGGACTTGTGCTATGAGGGCATTATGCCCGTGCAGGCCGCATGTAACCAATGTTGCGGTTTGCCAGGACCAGATGTTTCACAGTTTAATGAGGGAGACCCCAACATTCCAAAATAAACTCTTTACTGAATGGTAACATGGTAAGGGTTATATACAAGGGATAGCAGGCTTATGGATGTTTCCTTTACAAGTTGAAGCATTTCCCGCACAGTTTCCTTCCTCTGTAGCTTACTCCTGAGATCTCTATGGCCGCTGTTTCTCCCTACTTCACCACAACCATGCTGTAACACTACAGTCCTGATTAACAAGTCTACTTTACTTGTTCTACGGTTCCGCGACCTCTTTCCACTCTTGGCGCCCTGGATCTACCGCTCGGGACACTTTACTAGTCCCAATTACACAGTCCTATTTATTCCCATTACCTTCCAGCATTATAAGCTCGGGGTCGCGTGGTTAGGTTTCCTCTCCTAGGACCCATTTCCGGAAGGCTATTCTGTCTCTTAGTCACTTGTAATCCGGATCTCACTATCCCTCCTCTTCGGTCTCCTTTCACTTAGGGTCACCCCAGAATGCGGCATTGCTCACCTTGGACCTTGTAGTCCACTCACTATACACTCCAGGCCCTAACAGGAAACAGTCACTTTCCTTTACACTAGCTTCTCTCACTGTGGGCTATTTCCAACTATTAACTCTTACTGTTTCTATAGTCTACACATCTTTCACACATTAGACTGCACTCATTACACAACACAGTTCACATTACATCACAATAATGAGACTGGTGTCTGCAGGGAAAGGAACGTGACAGCAACAATCCACCGACTTTTGAGTCGTATAAGAAGACTATTATCATCAGAGGCTTGTAATAGTTGGGGTCCCGCCCTGTTGGAGATTTTGCATTGGGTCCCATGAGCTCCATGCTATCCCAGAGTTTGGCCACATTGGGTCGTCTGCTCTGGACTTACTGCTCTGGAACCTTCGACATCCTGGACTGAAGAGCTTACAATCTGATCATGGGAGAAGCTGCTGATCTGAGTGTGAATAGTGGAGAAGCTTCCACCAGAATCAGTGCTGTCCCCTGCTCTATGGAAGGATAATCCCCAGCATTGTGTGCGGATCTGATGATGGTGATGACCCTGCAGATACTGGACAGACGGCGATCCGGGACAGCCCTGCAGACAGTGTATATGGGGGGGATGTACTGAGTGACATGCAGTTAGCTCTGGGGTAAAGACGGTACTGATCCTAAGATACTTTATATACTCCATTCACATCCAAAGCTGCATTTACAGGATAACTGTAAACTCTGGAGTCATATCTCAGCGGAGGTGACCACACAGTGCGATCTGCAGAATATGGGCTGCTGCTACATATGGTGCAAGTATTCTGCTGAGGCCAGGGATTGAGGGAAAAGGATTTTTTGTCCTAAAATGCCATCCTGCTGACTCTCTCTTGTCAGGTTTGGGTATTCCTTCATCTCCAGTAACATTGTGTCAGGTGATCAGCGGCGGCAGGTGACAGTACCACATTGTTCCCTTGAGGTGCCCGGGGGCAGTGTGTGTGCTGCCAAGTAATGTGCTGTAGTTACAGTGCTTCACACCCATGGTGTCAGCGCCAGGTTCCCACATTACAGGTAGTCTAATATTTACCAGTGACGCAGTGCAGAGGATTTCAGGAGAGGAGTATGATTCCAGTAGTGTCATGTGCATTGATCAGCCGTAAA
The DNA here is from genome assembly GCF_046119375.1 of Phyllobates terribilis. Classification (NCBI taxonomy): domain Eukaryota; kingdom Metazoa; phylum Chordata; class Amphibia; order Anura; family Dendrobatidae; genus Phyllobates; species Phyllobates terribilis. The sequence continues at coordinate 11,287,380 of NW_027362763.1, read as the reverse complement.
CCTCTGCCTAGTGATAAACAGTGGATATAAAAAGTCCACACGCCCCTGTTAAAATTCCAGAATTTATTTTATAGAAAATACTACCAAAAAGAAACATTTCAGAACTTTTCACACCTTTAATGTTGCAGTGTTCCGTCTTTCTGGGTCAGGGTCTATCACTCGACACATCTAGAATTGGCAATCTTTACCCGCTCATCTGTCAGATTGTGGGGCATCTGTGTACTGCGCCCTCTTCAGATCACCATAGATTGTCCCATGGGTTCAGGTCTGGGCTCGGGCTACGCCGTTCCAGACCTTCCATCTTCTTCTGGTGAAGCCGTTCTCTTGGTGATTTGGAGGTCGCTTAGGGTCGTTGTTGTGATGAAAGGTGAAATTCATCTTCAGCTTTTTAGCAGGGGCCAGAAGGTTTTGATGCAAAATTGACTGATATTTGGACTGTTTTTTCTCCCCTTGACTAAAGCCCCAGTTCCATCTGCCAAAAAGCAGCACCAAAGCGCAATGCTGCCCCCACCATGCCTCACTAGGGATGGTGATTTTCTGGTGATGTGCATTGTTGGCTTTTCACTTCTTGGAATTATGGCCACAAAGTTCCCCCTTGATGTCACCAGATGCAACACGTTCCCCACATGGTTTTGACAGATGTAATGAAGATTTTGGCAGAACATCGCCAGGTTTGGATGATTTCCTTGTCATAAAAGTCTTCCATCTATCTCCCTAAGCCCACTGGTCGGACATATGAAGAATACAGGAGATTGTTGTCACATGCAGGACACAACCAGGACTGACCAAAAATTCCTGCAGCTCCTTTAATGTTGCTGTTGGCCTCTTTGCAGCTTCCCTACCCAATTTTCTTGTCTTTTCATCCATTTTTTGAGGGACGTCCAGTTCTAGGTAATGTCACTGTTGTTCCAAATTTCAGCCAATTCTTGATGATGTCTTCACCGTGTCCATGGTGTAACGGGTCTGGGAGGCGGAACCTCTGAGCTACTATACAAGGGGGCAGTCCTTGTAAGGGAGCGGGTGGCGACCAGGGAAGACGGGCAGGAGGTCACAGCAGGTGACCGGGACAGTCTCTGAGTGAACGGGCTGGAGGTCACGGCAAGTGACCGGGGCAGTCTCTGGATGAACGGGCTGATGGTCACGGCAAGTGACCAGGGCAGTCTCTGAATGAACGGGCAGATGGTCACGGCAAGTGACCGGGGCAGTCTCTGGATGAACGGGCAGATGGTCATGGCAAGTGACCGGGGCAGTCTCTAGGTAAAGGGTTGGTACGACCTGTGGCGGCTGATGATAGACGTGAGCTCCCAGGTGAGCAGGCGAGAGTCTCTGGATGAACGGGTGGTCACAGCATGTGACGGCGGAGCCTCCAGGAAGACCAACAGACAGGCGGCAGATGAGCGCTCCCAGGTGAGCGGGCAGAAGTCTCTGGACAGGCGGGTGGTCACAGCACGTGACGGCAGAGCCTCCAGGTAGGCTAGCAGACAGGCAGCAGATGAGCGCTCCCAGGTGAGCGAGCAGGAGTCACTGGACAGGCAGGTGGTCACAGCACGTGACGGCGGAGCCTCCAGGTAGACTAGCAGGCAGGTAGCAGGTGTGTGCTCCCAGGTGAGCGGGCAAGCTGGTCCATAGACAGACTGACAGGAGTTGGAAGGCAGACCGTCGGACCTCAGGCAAGCAGGCAGGTGGCTGATGTGCGCTCCCAGGTGAGCGGGCAGGCTGGTCCTTAGACAGACTGACAGGAGTAGTAAGGCAGACCGTCGGACCCCAGACTAGCAGGCAGGTAGCAGATAATCAGGCAGGAATCTGGCAGGTAACTGGCAGGTAACTGGCAACGGGACCTGAGGACTGAAGCAGAGTAGTGAACAGTGCAACAACATTGCTCGGGCACCTCCATTTTGGAGGAGGTGCCTTATATATGGTAAAGTCCTCCGGCCATTGGCCGGGGACTCCTTAGGACGGCGCGCGCGGCCCCTTTAAGAGGGAGGGAGGGCGCGCGCGCGCGCCCTAAGCACAGTGGCCGGGAAGGAGCGCGCGCTGCCAGCAGAGCGGGAGAGGGACGCCGGGCATGGAGCAGAGGGGTGAGGGGAACAGCGTCCCTGCCTAGCAGAGGGCAGGGACGCCGGCACTACAGTACCCCCCCCTTTAGGCCCCCCCTTTTTTAGGCCAGATAGAAATTTAGCTAGGATGAGAGGGGCATGGATGTTCTCCCGGGGCTCCCACGTTCTCTCCTCAGGACCAAACCCCTTCCAATCTACCAGAAAAAAGGTCTTTCCTCTTACCCTTTTGGTGGCAAGAATGTTCTCTACCTCAAACTCGTCCTCAGCAGAAACCGGAGCAGGAGGTGTACCTGTAGACTTGGAAAAAGAGTTAAGCACCACGGGTTTGAGGAGAGATACATGGAAGGAGTTAGGGATCCGTAAGTTGGCCGGGAGTTTCAATTTATAGGCCACCGGGTTGATCTGACTGATGACCTCCAGAGGACCGATGAACCGAGGCCCTAACTTGTAAGAAGGTATCTTGAGTCGAACATATTTAGATGAGAGCCAGACTTTATCTCCTGGACGAAATTGTGGAGGATCCAGGCGTTTTTTGTCAGCGTGTCTTTTCATACGCTCGGATGACAGAAGGAGTGCGGACCGGGTACTCTCCCATATGGAGGAAAATTTGCTAACGAGAGATTCCGCAGCCGGGTTGTCCACAGAGGTGGAGACAGGAAAAGGAATCCGAGGATGCTGACCAAAGACTACAAAAAACGGGGATTTGGAGGAGGATTCGCTCTCGTGATTATTATAAGAGAACTCGGCCCATGGTAGGAGATCCACCCAGTCAGAATGGTGGGCATTAACGAAGTGCCGGAGGTAACTGGTCAGGTTCTGATTGATCCGCTCCACTTGACCATTGGACTGTGGGTGGTAAGCGGAAGAGAAGTCCAGGGTGACGTCTAGCAATTTACAAGTGGCTCTCCAGAAACGTGAGGTGAACTGTACCCCACGATCCGACACGATGTGGAGGGGCAGGCCATGAAGACGGAAGATGTGGCGGATAAAGTCTTTAGCCAGCTCGGGTGCAGACGGAAGGCCTGGCAGGGGAATAAAGTGAGCCATCTTGGAAAAGCGGTCAGCGACCACCCAAATGACCGTACAACCGGCAGAGACGGGGAGATCAGTTATAAAGTCCATTGCTATATGCTGCCAGGGGGCAGCAGGTACAGGAAGCGGAAGGAGGCGTCCGGCTGGCAGATGTCTCGGGACTTTGTTGCGGGCGCAGGACACACAGGCAGAAACAAAGTCTATTATGTCCTTGTGCAGGGTAGGCCACCAATAGTGCCGGGCAATAAGCTGGAGGGTCTTTTTCTGACCGGCGTGGCCAGCTAGTTTAGACGAATGGCCCCAGTGTAGGATTTTCTCCCGATCAGGTACTGAAACAAACGTCTTACCGGGAGGGAGACGATTTAGACTCACGGGAGCCACCTGCATTACTCTGGCGGGATCGATGATATGTTTAGGTTCTTCCTCGAGATCGGACACCAGAAAGGATCGGTACAAGGCGTCTACTTTGACGTTTTTGTCAGCCGGGCGAAAATGAAGAACAAAATCAAAGCGAGCAAAAAGCAAGGACCACCGGGCTTGGCGCGGGTTAAGTCTCTGGGCATGCTGGAGGTAAGCCAAGTTCTTGTGGTCAGTGTAAATTATTACCGGATGAAGAGCCCCCTCGAGTAGGTAACGCCACTCCTCCAACGCCAGCTTGATGGCCAATAACTCTCGGTCTCCTATGGAATAGTTGCGCTCAGAAGAGGAGAAGAGTTTGGAGAAGAAGCCACAAGTTACCATTCTCCCGGAAGATGATTTTTGAGTAAGTACCGCTCCGGCTCCAGAGGAGGAGGCGTCAACTTCCAGGAAGAACTGCTTGTTGCCGTCCGGGCGATGCAGCACCGGGGCGGAAGAGAAGGCCTGTTTTAGGGAAAGAAATGCCTCCTCTGCTTCGGGCGGCCACTCTTTGGGATTAGTTCCCTTACGGGTGAGCGCGGAAATTGGGGCAGTCCGGGAAGAGAAGTGCGGGATGAAGAGGCGGTAATAGTTGGCGAAGCCCAGGAACCGTTGAATAGCCTTCAACCCCTCTGGTCGGGGCCATTTCTCGATGGCAGACAGTTTCTCAGGATCCATTTGTAGGCCGGTCTGAGAGATAATGTAGCCCAGAAACGGAAGCGAGGTCTGCTCTAAGAGGCACTTCTCAAATTTAGCGTAGAGATGGTTCTGCCTGAGCCTGAGCAGGACCTGACGAACATCCCTCCGGTGAGTCTGGAGATCCGGAGAGAAGACCAAGATGTCGTCCAGGTACACCACTACGCAGGAGTAGAGAAGGTCCCGGAATATGTCATTGACCAACTCTTGAAAGACGGCAGGAGCGTTACAGAGGCCAAAGGGCATTACCAGATATTCATAGTGGCCGTCCCGGGTGTTGAATGCCGTCTTCCATTCATCCCCCTGACGGATACGAACCAGGTTGTACGCCCCACGGAGGTCCAGTTTGGTGAAGATTCTAGCCCCCCTCAGACGATCAAATAACTCCGGAATGAGCGGAAGGGGGTACTTATTCTTCACCGTGATCTGGTTAAGGCCTCTATAGTCTATACAGGGACGGAGAGAGCCGTCCTTCTTTTTGACGAAAAAGAAGCCTGCTCCCGCCGGGGAGGTAGATTTCCGGATGAATCCCCTGGCCAGATTCTCCTCAAAATATTCGGACATTGACCGGGTCTCAGCAGCGGATAATGGATAAATACGCCCACGGGGAGGAGAAGTACCAGGTAACAGGTCGATAGGGCAGTCGTATGGTCTATGAGGGGGTAGTGTCTCTGCCTCCTTTTTATTAAAGACATCGGCATAAGACCAATAAGGAATCGGAAGTCCAGGTAGATTAGCTGGGGTAGGAGAAGGACGGACGGGATGAACGGGAACCAGACAGGTCTTATGGCAGCCCTGTCCCCAGCGAAGGACTTCTCCGGTCTGCCAGTCAAGAATGGGTGCATGTTTCTGGAGCCAAGGTAGGCCTAGCAAGAGGGCGTGAGAGAGTCCAGGCAGAACATGGAAGGAGATACTTTCAGAATGCAGCATTCCCACCTGCAGAGTAATGGATTCGGTGATGAGTTGGATGGGGCGTGGTAAGAGCCCCCCATCCACGGCAGCAACAGACAAGGGTACAGCCAGAGGTTTGGTGGGGATGTGGTATTTCTCTACCAGGGACTGTGAAATAAGATTCCCGGCTGCTCCAGAGTCCAGTTGGGCTAGTTCGAAATAACGGTTCTCCCCGTAGACGATTGAAACTGACAACAGCAGGGATGGAGAGGATTTATTCTTGTCTAGGTGGACCTCTCTGAGCGAACCTAGACACAGGCGTTTCCCGACCTCTCCGGGCAGGCACGGATCCGGTGCTCCTTACTGCCACAGTAGAAGCAGGTCCCCTCGGCACGGCGTAAGTCCTGACGGGTCTTGACCATCTTGGTCTGGTCGACCTGCATAGGCTCAGGAGGGTGTACCTGGTTAGAGACAGAAGGAGTGACGGGTTTCTGAAAAGTAGGAGCTAGACGTGGTAACCTCCTCTCACGGGTGACCTCTCTGGCACGCTCCTGGAACCGTAGGTCAATCCGGGTGGCAAGAGTTATTAAGTCATCAAGAGTGGTAGGAATGTCCCGACCGGCAAGTTCATCTTTAATACGGCCGGACAGACCCTCCCAGAAGACGGAAACCAGAGCGTCGTTATCCCAGGCCAGCTCCGAGGCAAGGGTACGGAACCGTATGGCATATTGGCCCACGGTGAGACTTTCCTGACGGAGGCGTAGCAACGATGATGCGGATGAGGTCTTCCGTCCGGGTTCGTCGAAGACTTTCCGGAAAGCCGTGAGAAAAGCAGGCAAGTTGGACACCAGGGGGTCTCCTCTCTCCCATAGAGGATTTAGCCAGGCCAGGGCCTCCCCGGTGAGATGGGACATGATGAATGCAATTTTGGCTCGGTCGGAGTTAAACTGGTGGGACAATAGTTCAAAGTGCAGGGTGCACTGATTTATGAAGCCCCGAGCCTGGGCTGAGTCGCCTCCGAAGCGAGGAGGTGCAGAAAGCCGAGGTCCGGGGTAGGATATCATGGTGTTAGTGGACAGCGGAGCTGCCGGATTGCGAGAAATGGCACTGGCGGAGGTTGTTGGTGGAGCAGTCAGAGTGTCCAGGCGAGTATTGACATTCCGCAGGTGACCCAGGATGGACTCCTGTTGGGACCTTTGACGGGACAGTTCATGACACAGGTCCGAGAGCGAGGGAGCTTGGGTGCCACCGGGTTCCATGGCCCGAGCAAACTGTAACGGGTCTGGGAGGCGGAACCTCTGAGCTACTATACAAGGGGGCAGTCCTTGTAAGGGAGCGGGTGGCGACCAGGGAAGACGGGCAGGAGGTCACAGCAGGTGACCGGGACAGTCTCTGAGTGAACGGGCTGGAGGTCACGGCAAGTGACCGGGGCAGTCTCTGGATGAACGGGCTGATGGTCACGGCAAGTGACCGGGGCAGTCTCTGAATGAACGGGCAGATGGTCACGGCAAGTGACCGGGGCAGTCTCTGGATGAACGGGCAGATGGTCACGGCAAGTGACCGGGGCAGTCTCTAGGTAAAGGGTTGGTACGACCTGTGGCGGCTGATGATAGACGTGAGCTCCCAGGTGAGCAGGCGAGAGTCTCTGGATGAACGGGTGGTCACAGCATGTGACGGCGGAGCCTCCAGGAAGACCAACAGACAGGCGGCAGATGAGCGCTCCCAGGTGAGCGGGCAGAAGTCTCTGGACAGGCGGGTGGTCACAGCACGTGACGGCAGAGCCTCCAGGTAGGCTAGCAGACAGGCAGCAGATGAGCGCTCCCAGGTGAGCGAGCAGGAGTCACTGGACAGGCAGGTGGTCACAGCACGTGACGGCGGAGCCTCCAGGTAGACTAGCAGGCAGGTAGCAGATGTGTGCTCCCAGGTGAGCGGGCAAGCTGGTCCATAGACAGACTGACAGGAGTTGGAAGGCAGACCGTCGGACCTCAGGCAAGCAGGCAGGTGGCTGATGTGCGCTCCCAGGTGAGCGGGCAGGCTGGTCCTTAGACAGACTGACAGGAGTAGTAAGGCAGACCGTCGGACCCCAGACTAGCAGGCAGGTAGCAGATAATCAGGCAGGAATCTGGCAGGTAACTGGCAGGTAACTGGCAACGGGACCTGAGGGCTGAAGCAGAGTAGTGAACAGTGCAACAACATTACTCGGGCACCTCCATTTTGGAGGAGGTGCCTTATATATGGTAAAGTCCTCCGGCCATTGGCCGGGGACTCCTTAGGACGGCGCGCGCGGCCCCTTTAAGAGGGAGGGAGGGCGCGCGCGCGCGCCCTAAGCACAGTGGCCGGGAAGGAGCGCGCGCTGCCAGCAGAGCGGGAGAGGGACGCCGGGCACGGAGCAGAGCGGTGAGGGGAACAGCGTCCCTGCCTAGCAGAGGGCAGGGACGCCGGCACTACACATGGTAGATCTAATGTCTGGGAAATGTTTTTTTTTTACCTTCTACTGACTGACAACTTTCCACAATGAGGTCCTTTGCTGTGTTGTCAGCTGCTTACTGACCAGAAAATGTCAGGAAAATCCTCCTGGAGCAGCGACACTTTCTCTGGGTAAATCAGAATCGCTGTAAATGACGTCGGCCAAGCACTGACTACTGTGTAACATGAGGGGAAGTGTGATTGGCTGATTCTGAACACAAACGTATCCTCAATTATAAGAGGGTGTTCACACTTATGCAGGTATATGCCATGTCTTCCGAGGTGTTCCCAGTATACTTCGGCTCTTGTGTGGTGCTCTTGATGTTACTGAGGGTCTTACAGGGTGTTCTTGTTATATGGCATATCTTCCGAGGTATTGCTGGTAGTGATGATGGAGTAGGTTACATAAACCCTTTCGACGAGCATGCCCGGGTGCTCGTCGAGTATTTTGGCGTGCTCGGCATTTCTTTTAATGTCGCCGCACTTGCAAGTGTCACGGCTATTAAACAGCTGTGACACATGCAGAGATTAATGAAACCTACTCGATCACTAATTGCTCGTATTTGGCAGGTCTTCCGAGGTGTTCCCAGTGTACGACAGGTCTTGTGGGGAGCTCTTTGTATACTCAGGATCTTATGGGGTGTTTCCATTATATGGCACGTCTTCTGAGCTATTGACAGAATATAGCAGGTCTTCTGAGGTGTTCCCAGTGTATGGCGGGACTTGTGGGGAGCTCTTTGTATACTCAGGATCTTATGGGGTGTTTCCATTATATGGCACGTCTTTTGAGCTATTGACAGAGTATAGCAGGTCTTCTGAGGTGTTCCCAGTGTATGGCGGGACTTGTGGGGAGCTCTTTGTATACTCAGGATCTTATGGGGTGTTTCCATTATATGGCACGTCTTCTGAGCTATTGACAGAATATAGCAGGTCTTCTGAGGTGTTCCCAGTGTATGGCGGGACTTGTGGGGAGCTCTTTGTATACTCAGGATCTTATGGGGTGTTTCCATTATATGGCACGTCTTTTGAGCTATTGACAGAGTATAGCAGGTCTTCTGAGGTGTTCCCAGTGTATGGCGGGACTTGTGGGGAGCTCTTTGTATACTCAGGATCTTATGGGGTGTTTCCATTATATGGCACGTCTTCTGAGCTATTGACAGAATATAGCAGGTCTTCTGAGGTGTTCCCAGTGTATGGCGGGACTTGTGGAGTGCTCCTGGTATACTGAGGATCTTACAGGGTGTTGGCATTTTATGGCATGTCTTTCGAGATATTGCCGGTATATGGCAGGTCTTCTGAGATATTGCCGGTAAACAGTAAGTTTTGTGGGGTATCCCGATGTATGTCTGGTCTTGTGGGGTGTTTCGGGGGCCTTCTGGGATGTCCTTGTTATACAGCATGTGAGTATTAGAACTAAACTTATTGAGGGATAGAAGACGATGGTCCTGTCTGATGAGTTCTGTTTTCCACCATGTGGGCAGCCGATTACATCGCTTACCAGGGCAAGCAATGGCACCAGAATGCCCCATAGGAAGAAGACAAGCTGCCGGCCAGTGAGGAGGGACGATGTTCTGCAGTGTAATGGGGTGATGGTCTGCTGGCATCATGTGGATGTGCCACGTGCCACCAGTGGCGTAACTTGAGCCCCCATGCAGAATCTCCAACATGGCCCCCAATTAGCACCGGTCTTAAATAGCAATAGTGTTTTTATGTGCGTCAATGAGACCTTTTGGGCCCCCCTAGTCTCCAGGGCCCGGGTGCGATTCAACCCCTGCACCCATTGTAGTTACGCCCCTGCTTGCCACCAACCATTGTACTGTGCCCCCTTCATGGCAGCAGAGTCCCTAATGGCAGAGCCTCTTTCATCAGATAATGGTTGGAGGCCGGAAGGGACGACTTGTCTCCAGATCCCCCCCGATCTCATCTGATCGATAATCAGAGAAATGAGGCCGATCCATGGAGGCCGCACTGGGGATGATGGGCTGCCAGGTGTCATGTGGGGGTCCGGGTCTCACGTGACGTACAGATATCTCCTGTCCTGACACCATAGTCCTCTTCTACGTCTGATGATCCGGAATACCTGCTTCTCCGTTACTCATCGATACGAAGCATTGTGCTGTGTGACTGCGGCCTTCTGCCGTGTTGTGGGATGGAGGTCACCAGTAGGGGGCAGTCTACAGTCTCATTAGTGATTCTGGTCCTTGCTCGCTGGTGTCACCAGGAATGTGATGAGCCGGCACATTCGCCCCTCGTCCTGTGCTGGGTCCCCCGGGAGGGGCTGCCGTCCTTGGTTCTGGTGCGGGAACACGAGGCGCAGACAATAAATACAATGTAACGTCGCGCGTCCTGTACAATAACATGTTACCAGGAAAGTATGTGACCCCGGGGAGGAGGTATGAGCTAAAAATGGCTATTGTCTCCTGGGTGCACATGGTTCATCTGTAGAATAATACTCCTGCTGTCCGGGGCAGGGGGCCCGCAGACCGAGGGCCATGGCCGCCATCACATCCCCCCCGTACCCCAGTGTCCTTGTATATGTAAGTGCCCCCTCCCCGATCAGCGCTGCTTCTCTAGTAGCTTACTTTGCGACAGCTGACAGCACATTTCTGCTCCCATAGTAACACCGTACACAGGGGTCACCCAGTCACCGCTGCAGGGACTGCACCCTCCGTCCAGGTAAGTGGCTTCACACAGTCACCTGCGTCACCGGGTGATAAGGGCTCACGTTATTAGATATTTACTGCAGACCTGCGACTGTCAGCTGTTATCAGCCACCAGCCCCAGCTATCAGTCACTCGCATTACCCCCAGTGTCAGTGCCATTATCCTGTACCCCAAGTGTCAGTGTCATCACCCTGTACCCCGAGTGTCAGTGTCATCACCCTGTACCCCGAGTGTCAGTGTCATCACCCTGTACACCGAGTGTCAGTGTCATCACCCTGTACCCCGAGTGTCAGTGTCATTATCCTGTACCCCCAGTGTCAGCGTCATTATCCTGTACCCCGAGTGCCAGCATCATTATCCTGTACCCCGAGTGTCAGTGTCATCACCCTGTACCCCGAGTGTCAGTGTCATCACCCTGTACACCGAGTGTCAGTGTCATCACCCTGTACCCCGAGTGTCAGTGTCATTATCCTGTACCCCCAGTGTCAGCGTCATTATCCTGTACCCCGAGTGCCAGCATCATTATCCTGTACCCCGAGTGTCAGCGTCATTATCCTGTGCCCCAAGTGTCAGTGCCATTATCCTGTACCCCAAGTGTCAGTTCCATTATCCTGTACCCCAAGTGTCAGTGTCATCACCCTGTACACCAAGTGTCAGTGTCATCACCCTGTACCCCGAGTGGCAGCATCATTATCCTGTACCCCGAGTGTCATTATCCTGTACCCCGAGTGTCAGTGTCATCATCCTGTACCCCGAGTGTCAATGTCATTATCCTGTACCCCGAGTGTCAGTGTCATTATTCTGTACTGTCAGTGTCATTATCCTGTACCCCGAGTGTCAGTGTCATTATCCTGTACCCCGAGTGTCATTATCCTGTACCCCGAGTGTCAGTGTCATTATCCTGTACCCCGAGTGTCAGCGATATTATCCTGTACCCCGAGTGTCAGTGTCGTTATTGTGTACCCTGAGTGTCAGTGTCGATATCCTGTACCCTGAGTGTCATTATCCTGTACCCCGAGTGTCAGTGCCATTATCCTGTATCCTGCATGTCAGTGTCATTATCCTGTACCCCGAGTGTCAGCATCATTATCCTGTGCCCCGAGTGTCAGTGTCATTATCCTGTACCCCGAGTGTCATTATCCTGTACCCTGAGTGTCAGTGTCATTATCCTGTACCCCGAGTGTCAGTGTCCTGTACCCCGAGTGTCAGTGTCATCATCCTGTACCCCGAGTGTCAGCATCATTATCCTGTACCCCGAGTGTCAGTGCCATTATCCTGTACCCCGAGTTTCAGTGTCCTTATCCTGTACCCCGAGTGTCATTATCCTGTACCCCAAGTGTCAGCGTTATACTGTACCCCGAATGTCAGTGTCATTATCCTGTACCCCGAGTGTCAGTGTCGTTATCCTGTACCGAGTGTCAATGTCGATATCCTGTACCCCAAGTGTCAGTGTCATTATCCTGTACCCCCGAGTGTCAGTGTCGTTATCCTGTACCGAGTGTCAGCACCATTATCCTGTACCCCGAGTGTCAGCGCCATTATCCTGTACCCCGAGTGTCAGCGCCATTATCCTGTACCCCTAGTGTCAGCGCCATTATCCTGTACCCCGAGTGTCAGTCATTACCCTGTACCCCGAGTGTCAATGTCCTTATCCTGTACCCTGAGTGTCAGTGTCCTTATCCTGTACCCCGAGTGTCAGTGTCCTTGTCCTGTACCCCGAGTGTCAGTGTCCTTATCGTGTACCCTTAGTGTCAGTATCCTATACCCCGAGTGTCGTCATCCTGTACCCCGAGTGTCATTATCCTATACCTGAGTGTCAGTGTCCTTATCCTGTACCCCGCGTGTCAGTGTCATTATCCTGTGCCCCCGAGTGTCAGCGTCATTATCCTGTACCCCTAGTGTCAGTCATTATCCTGTACCCCGAGTGTCAGTGTCCTTATTGTGTACCCCGAGTGTCAGTATCCTGTACCCTGAGTGTCAGTATCCTGTACCCCGAGTGTCAGTATCCTGTACCCCGAGTGTCAGTATCCTGTACCCCGAGTGTCAGTATCCTGTACCCCGAGTGTCAGTATCCTGTACCCCGAGTGTCAGTATCCTATACCTGAGTGTCAGTGTCCTTATCCTGTACCCCGAGTGTCAGTGTCCTTATCCTGTACCCCGAGTGTCAGTGTCCTTATCCTGTACCCCGAGTGTCAGTGTCCTTATCCTGTACCCCGAGTGTCAGTGTCCTTATCCTGTACCCCGAATGTCAGTGTCCTTATCCTGTACCCCGAGTGTCAGTGTCCTTATCCTGTACCCCGAGTGTCAGTCATTATCCTGTACCCCGAGTGTCAGTGTCCTGTACCCCGAGTGTCAGTATCCTGTACCCCGAGTGTCAGTATCCTGTACCCCGAGTGTCAGTATCCTGTACCCTGAGTGTCCTTATCCTGTACCCCGAGTGTCAGTGTCATTATCCTGTACCCCGAGTCAGTCATTATCTTATACCCCTAGTGTCAATGTCATTATCCTGTACCCCGAGTGTCAGTGTCATCATCCTGTACCCCAAGTGTCAGTGTCATTATCTTGTACCCATAGTGTCAATGTCATTGTCCTGTACCCCGAGTATCAGTGTCATTATCCTGCATCCCGAGGGTCAGCGTCATTATCCTGTACCCCGAGTGTCAGTGTCACATTATCCTGTACCCCGAGTGTCAGTGTCACATTATCCTGCACACCAGGTAGCAGTGTCACATTATCCTGTACCCCAGGTTTTGATGTCTTGTTCCCCAGGATTCGGTGTTTCGTCCTGTACCCCAGGTTTTGGTGTTTCCTGTACTCAAGGTTCTCATTTATGGTCCTCTACCCAGTCTGGGTGTTTCGTCCTGTACCCCAGGTTTTGGTATTTCCTGTACTCCAGGTTCTCATTTCTGGTACTGGACCCCAGGTTTTGGTGTTTCCTGTACTCCAGGTTCTCATTTCTGGTACTGGACCCCAGGTTTTGGTGTTTCCTGTACTCCAGGTTCTCATTTCTGGTCCTGTACCCCAGTCTGGGTGTCTTGTTATATACCCCAGGTTTTGGTGTATATACCCCAGGTTTTGGTGTTTCCTGTACTCCAGGTTCTCATTTCTGGTCCTGTGCCCCAATCTGGGTGTCTCATTGTTATATACCCCAGGTTTTGGTGTTTCCTGTACTCCAGGTTCTCTTTCTGCTCCTGTACCCCAGTCTGGGTGTTTCGTCCTGCACCCCAGGTTTTGGTGTTTCCTGTACTCCAGGTTCTCATTTCTGGTCGGGTTTTGGTGTTTCCTGTACTCCAGGTTCTCATTCCTGGTCCTGTGCCTCAATCAGGGTGTCTCGTTGTTATATACCCCAGGTTTTGGTGTTTCCTGTACTCCAGGTTCTCATTTCTGGTCCTGTACCCCAGTCTGGGTGTTTCGTCCTGTACCCCAGGTTTTGGTGTTTCCTGTACTCCAGGTTATCATTTCTGGTCGGGTTTTGGTGTTTCCTGTACTCCAGGTTCTTATTTCTGGTCCTGTACCCCAGTCTGAGTGCCTAGTTGTACTATACCCCAGGTTTTGGTGTTCCTGTACTCCAGGCTCTCATTTCTGGTCCTGTACCCCTGTCTGAGTGTCTCGTTGTACTATACTGCAGGTTTTGGTGTTTCCTGTACTCCAGGTTCTCATTTCTGGTCCTGTACCCCAGTCTGGGTGTCTCGTTGTTATCGACCCCAGGTTTTGGTGTTCCTGTACTCCAGGTTCTCATTTCTGGTCCTGTACCCCAGTTTGAGTGTCTCGTTGTACTATACCGCAGGTTTTGGTGTTTCCTGTACTCCAGGTTCTCATTTCTGATCCTGTACCCCAGGTATCAGTGTCACTTTATCCTGTACCCCGAGTGTCAGTGTCACATTATCCTGCACACCAGGTAGCAGTGTCACATTATCCTGTACCCCAGGTTTTGATGTCTTGTTCCCCAGGATTCGGTGTTTCGTCCTGTACCCCAGGTTTTGGTGTTTCCTGTACTCAAGGTTCTCATTTATGGTCCTCTACCCAGTCTGGGTGTTTCGTCCTGTACCCCAGGTTTTGGTATTTCCTGTACTCCAGGTTCTCATTTCTGGTACTGGACCCCAGGTTTTGGTGTTTCCTGTACTCCAGGTTCTCATTTCTGGTCCTGTACCCCAGTCTGGGTGTCTTGTTATATACCCCAGGTTTTGGTATATATACCCCAGGTTTTGGTGTTTCCTGTACTCCAGGTTCTCATTTCTGGTCATGTGCCCCAATCTGGGTGTCTCGTTGTTATATACCCCAGGTTTTGGTGTTTCCTGTACTCCAGGTTCTCATTTCTGGTCCTGTACCCCAGTCTGGGTGTTTCGTCCTGCACCCCAGGTTTTGGTGTTTCCTGTACTCCAGGTTCTCATTTCTGGTCGGGTTTTGGTGTTTCCTGTACTCCAGGTTCTTATTCCTGGTCCTGTGCCTCAATCAGGGTGTCTCGTTGTTATATACCCCAGGTTTTGGTGTTTCCTGTACTCCAGGTTCTCATTTCTGGTCCTGTACCCCAGTCTGGGTGTTTCGTCCTGTACTCCAGGTTTTGGTGTTTCCTGTACTCCAGGTTATCATTTCTGGTCGGGTTTTGGTGTTTCCTGTACTCCAGGTTCTTATTTCTGGTCCTGTACCCCAGTCTGAGTGTCTAGTTGTACTATACCCCAGGTGTTGGTGTTTCCTGTACTCCAGGTTCTCATTTCTGGTCCTGTACCCCAGTCTGAGTGTCTCGTTGTACTATACTGCAGGTTTTGGTGTTTCCTGTACTCCAGGTTCTCATTTCTGGTCCTGTACCCCAGTCTGGGTGTCTCGTTGTTATCTACCCCAGGTTTTGGTGTTTCCTGTACTCCAGGTTCTCATTTCTGGTCCTGTACCCCAGTCTGGGTGTCTCGTTGTTATCTACCCCAGGTTTTGGTGTTTCCTGTACTCCAGGTTCTCATTTCTCGTCCTGTACCCCAGTCTGGGTGTCTCGTTGTTATCTACCCCAGGTTTTGGTGTTTCCTGTACTCCAGGTTCTCATTTCTAGTCCTGTACCCCAGTCTGGGTGTCTCGTTGTTATCTACCCCAGGTTTTGGTGTTTCCTGTACTCCAGGTTCTCATTTCTCGTCCTGTACCCCACTCTGGGTGTCTCGTTGTTATCTACCCCAGGTTTTGATGTTTCCTGTACTCCGGGTTCTCATTTCTGGTCCTGTACCTCAGTCTGGGTGTCTCGTTGTTATCTACCCCAGGTTTTGGTGTTTCCTGTACTCCAGGTTCTCATTTCTCGTCCTGTACCTCAGTCTGGGTGTCTCGTTGTTATCTACTCCAGGTTTTGGTGCCCTCTACCCTACGTATCCATATGTCGGAGGGTTACTATTTCCTTCCAATGATGACCCTGTATTTGTAGTAATTATTGCGGTCACTGCCTGGTATCAGTAATGTACCACACTGCCGACCATCCTGACTGTACGGGATTGAAGCGCTGAGTCAGCAGAAACTGGTGGCTGCCATCCCAGGACCAGTTTTCCATGTAAAGGGTTAATATCTGCACCATGTTAGTTCCATGCACCAGTAAAAGGCGACGATTCCAAGATACCTTCATGGAAGGTAGCAAATGACCCAACGCGAGGCGTGTGAAGGGGATGCCACTCTGCCGGTATATACCAGGATAACATATATATGGGGTATATGAAGAGTAGATGTATATGGGGTATATGAAGATTTCTGACCCTATAATAGGGGATCCTAATCTGATACTGTTTATAGGGTATCTCTGGCTAACACTGTTTATACGGGACTTCTGACTGACCCTTATTTTAGGGGACCAATGTTGCTACTGTTTATAGGGGCCTCTCTGGGGGGGGCTCGCTTTGTAGGCCATCTCTGGGTGGCTCGGTTTGTAGGGCATCTCTGGGTGGCTCGGTTTGTAGGGCCTCTCTGGGGGGCTCGGTTTGTAGGGCCTCTCTGGGGGGCTCGGTTTGTAGGGCATTCCTGGGCGGCTCAGTTTGTAGGGCATCTCTGGGGGTCTCGGTTTGTGGGGCATCTCTGGGGGGCTCGGTTTGTAGGGTCTCTCTCGGGGGCTCGGTTTGTAGGGCATCTCTGGGGAGCTCTGTTTGTAGGGCATCTCTGGGGGGCTCTGTTTGTAGGGCATCTCTGGGGAGCTCTGTTTGTAGGGCATCTCTGGGGGGCTCGGTTTGTAGGGCATCTCTGGGGGGGCTCGGTTTGTAGGGCATCTCTGGGTGGCTCGGTTTGTAGGGCATCTCTGGGTGGCTCGGTTTGTAGGGCCTCTCTGGGGGGCTCGGTTTGTAGGGCATTTCTGGGCGGCTCAGTTTGTAGGGCATCTCTGGGGGTCTCGGTTTGTAGGACCTCTCTGGGGGGTTCGGTTTGTAGGGCATCGCTGGGTGGCTCGGTTTGTAGGGTCTCTCTGGGGGGCTCGGTTTGTAGGACCTCTCTGGGGGGTTCGGTTTGTAGGGCATCGCTGGGTGGCTCGGTTTGTAGGGCATCGCTGGGTGGCTCGGTTTGTAGGACCTCTCTGAGGAGCTCAGTTTGTGGGGCATCTCTGGGGGGCTCGGTTTGTAGGGTCTCTCTGGGGGGCTCGGTTTGTAGGGCATCTCTGGGGGGCTCGGTTTATGGAGGACATAACTTACTTTGGCGTTTTACGTGTAAAGCCTTGATTCTCTCCCTAATCCTCCTGACCGGTCAGTAATTCTACAGTATAATGACGGGGTGTGATGTATTCTGTAGGGCCGCGCTGGCCCGTGTGCTGTGCACGCTGTGGGTGTTTGCGGGGTGAGGTGTGTTGTGTACACAGTGTGTATTGTTACCTGCTCTGAGCGGTGTCTTGTTTGTAGCGACACGAGGTAGAGCGCGGAGACAACATGGACAATGTGTGGGGGGAACATTCCTGTCCGGGGAGCTTGGGGACATTCCTGTCCAGGGAGCTTGGGGACATTCCTGTATCCTTGTGAGCCACCTGGCCCGGGCTTGTGCCCTGCAGAACATTGGTCACTTTACTCATCTTCTTCTATTAGTGACTTGGATCATTTCCAACATCATGAAATGGTTGATACCAGGGAGCAATAGATCAGTACACATGGCAGATCTAGTGCCCTGTACACTTGACCCTTTGTAGCCTTCTCTTCATGTACTGGAGGTTTGTCCGGGGTCTTTCTTTGTGGGGTCAGCAGTAATACTGTATCTCCCTGTCTATAAATATCCTCCTGTATGAAGAGCACCTTGAAGTTACCGGAGCTTCCGCCAGAGAATACGCACAGTGTCTCCGTAACCAAGGACGAGACCTCGTAAACATGGACACTTCTGGTAAGCTGTCTGGAGTTCCTGGTGGTGGACACATCGCTGTGGATGCTCCCTGGTGTAGCCCACCTCCATCAGAAGATACAAGAGAGCAGACTGAACCAGAAATGTTCAGGTACATGTGCCTAGGTTATGAGTGGAGATACGTCACACATGTGCCACCTCTGCTCCTCTCCATGTTGGGTGGAGGGTATTCAGTTTTCATTATTCAACTAGTTATGGAAATTGCGTCCAAGTTTATAGGACTTGTAGAAAACTTTTGAGCTGTTCCCATCACTTATAGAACTGGACTAGGAAACTTTTGAGCTGTTCCCATCACTTATAGAACTGGACTAGGAAACTTTTGAGCTATTCCCATCACTTATAGAACTGGACTAGGAAACTTTTGAGCTGTTCCCATCACTTATAGGACTGGACTAGACAACTTTTGAGCTGTTCCCGTCACTTATAGGACTGGACTAGAAAACTTTTGAGCTGTTCCCGTCACTTATAGGACTGGAGTAGGAAACTTTTGAGCTGTTCCCGTCACTTATAGGACAGGACTAGACATCTTTTGAGCTGTTCTCGTCACTTATAGGACTGGACTAGGAAACTTTTGAGTTGTTCCCGTCACTTATAGGACAGGACTAGACAACTTTTGAGCTGTTCCCATCACTTATAGGACTGGACTAGAAAACTTTTGAGCTGTTCCCGTCACTTATAGGACTGGAGTAGGAAACTTTTGAGCTGTTCCCGTCACTTATAGGACAGGACTAGACATCTTTTGAGCTGTTCTCGTCACTTATAGGACTGGACTAGAAAACTTTTGAGCTGTTCCCGTCACTTATAGGACTGGACTAGAAAACTTTTGAGCTGTTCCCATCACTTATAGGATTGGAGTAGAAAACTTTTGAGCTGTTCCCGTCACTTATAGGACTGGACTAGAAAACTTTTGAGCTTTTCCTATCACTTATAGGACTGGACTAGAAAACTGTTGAGCTGTTCCCATCACTTATAGGACTGGACTAGAAAACTTTTGAGCTGTTCCCATCACTTATAGGACTGGACTAGAAAACTTTTGAGCTGTTCCCATCACTTTTAGGACTGGCCTAGGAAACTTTTGAGCTGTTCCCATCACTTTTACGACTGGACTACACAACTTTTGAGCTGTTCCCATCACTTACAGGACTGGACTAGACAACTTTTGAGCTGTTCCCGTCACTTATAGGACTGGACTCAACAACTTTTGAGCTGTTCCCATCACTTATAGGTCTGGACTACACAACTTTTGAGGTGTTCCCATCACTTATAGAACTGGACTAGAAAACTTTTGAGCTGTTCCCGTCACTTATAGGACTGGAGTAGGAAACTTTTGAGCTGTTCTCGTCACTTATAGGACTGGACTAGACATCTTTTGAGCTGTTCCCGTCTCTTATAGGACTGGACTGAAAAACTTTTGAGCTGTTCCCATCACTTATAGGACTGGACTAGACATCTTTTAAGCTGTTCCCGTCTCTTATAGGACTGGACTGGAAAACTTTTGAGCTGTTCCCATCACTTATAGGACTGGACTAGAAAACTTTTGAGCTGTTCCCATCACTTATAGGACTGGACTAGAAAACTTTTGAGCTGTTCCCGTCACTTATAGGACTGGAGTAGGAAACTTTTGAGCTGTTCCCGTCACTTATAGGACTGGACTAGACATCTTTTGAGCTGTTCCCGTCACTTATAGGACTAGAGTAGGAAACTTTTGAGCTGTTCCCGTCACTTATAGGACTGGAGTAGACATCTTTTGAGCTGTTCCCGTCACTTATAGGACTAGAGTAGGAAACTTTTGAGGTGTTCCCGTCACTTTTAGGACTAGACTAGGAATTTTTGAGCTGTTCCCGTCACTTATAGGACTGGACTAGAAAACTGTTGAGCTGTTCCCGTCACTTATAGGACTGGATTAGATATCCCTCGTGTTGTCGTGAACCATCCTTCACCTGCCGGTTATTGTGATCCTTCTCAGGCAGATCCTATGGGTGGGAGCAGTTAAACATTCACTCGCTGTGAGCTGTTAGGTGACCCAGGCTGAGCTGGAGTATAAGCGTCCATGCTGAGGAGTGCTGCAGGTGTGCGGGGGGCGCAGTATTGTCATCTCGCACTTTTCTCACATCTATATTTACATCTTTGTTGTTGTTCTGGATCGTGAATTCTCATTGTGTTTCTTGCGGCTGTAATGTGTCATTCCGGAGTTTTGTGTAACTTTCCACTTATGATTATTCCGCGCACTTTTCAGTAAATCTCCAGACTGTGGAGTGCGAGTCGTGAGAGGTGGACGGGGGACAGGGGGGGACGGGGGACAGGGGGGGGGGAGGGGGACGGGGGGTGAGTTTCATATATGACAGTGACAAGTTTATAGCTGTGCAATCATCAGCCCCTTATCCACAAAATAAAAGATGGTCTCCAGATCTTTTCCTTGCTCTCTATGGCGCCGCTTGGTTCTTTTCAGTGTTTTCTTAGTTGTATTTGCTCTCTGGAATAGCCGGGTGACAGCTCCTGCTCCTGATCATCTCCCCGGCCCTCAGTATCTGGCTCATTGTCTGATAATCAGGAAGTCTAAGCTCACGTTCGTCGGGTGAAATGATTTTTAAGCTGCCTTAAAATTGATCGTTCTTGGCAGCTTATCTTCCACTGTAACCAGTACATTCTGACAAGTGTGACAATCTGTTACCGATTTATACAGCCACCACTAGTGGGAGCTCACTACCTACAGATTTATACAGCCACCACTAGAGGGAGTTCACTACATACAGATTTATACAGCCACCATTAGGGGGAGCTCACTACATACAGATTTATACAGCCACCACTAGCGGGAGCTCACTACATACAGATTTATACAGCCACCACTAGAGGAGCTCACTACATACAGATTTATACAGCCACCACTAGGGGGAGCTCACTACATACAGATTTATACAGCCACCACTAGGGGAGATCACTACATACAGATTTATACAGCCACCACTAGGGGAGATCACTACATACAGATTTATACAGCCACCACTAGAGGGAGCTCACTACATACAGATTTATACAGCCACCACTAGAGGAGATCACTACATACAGATTTATACAGCCACCACTAGAGGGAGCTCACTACATACAGATTTATACAGCCACCACTAGCGGGAGCTCACTACATACAGATTTATACAGCCACCACTAGAGGGAGCTCACTACATACAGATTTATACAGCCACCACTAGCGGGAGCTCACTACATACAGATTTATACAGCCACCACTAGAGGGAGCTCACTACATACAGATTTATACAGCAGCCACCACTAGAGGGAGCTCACTACATACAGATTTATACAGCCACCACTAGGGGGAGCTCACTACATACAGGTTTATACAGCCACCACTAGAGGGAGCTCACTACATACAGATTTATACAGCAGCCACTAGGGGAGCTCACTACATACAGATTTATACAGCCACCACTAGGGGGAGCTCACTACATACAGGTTTATACAGCCACCACTAGAGGGAGCTCACTACATACAGATTTATACAGCAGCCACTAGGGGAGCTCACTACATACAGATTTATACAGCCACCACTAGCGGGAGCTCACTACATACAGATTTATACAGCCACCACTAGAGGGAGCTCACTACATACAGATTTATACAGCAGCCACTAGGGGAGCTCACTACATACAGATTTATACAGCCACCACTAGAGGGAGCTCACTACATACAGATTTATACAGCCACCACTAGCGGGAGCTCACTACATACAGATTTATACAGCCACCACTAGAGGGAGCTCATTACATACAGATTTATACAGCCACCACTAGCGGGAGCTCACTACATACAGATTTATACAGCCACCACTAGAGGGAGCTCACTACATACAGATTTATACAGCAGCCACTAGGGGGGCTCACTACATACAGATTTATACAGCCACCACTAGGGGGAGCTCACTACATACAGATTTATACAGCCACCACTAGGGGGAGCTCACTACATACAGGTTTATACAGCCACCACTAGGGGAGATCACTACATACAGATTTATACAGCCACCACTAGAGGGAGCTCACTACATACAGATTTATACAGCCACCACTAGAGGAGATCACTACATACAGATTTATACAGCCACCACTAGGGGAGATCACTACATACAGATTTATACAGCCACCACTAGAGGGAGCTCACTACATACAGATTTATACAGTCAACACTAGGGGGAGCTCACTACATACAGATTTATACAGCCACCACTAGAGGGAGCTCACTACATACAGATTTATACAGCCACCACTAGAGGAGCTCACTACATACAGATTTATACAGCCACCACTAGGGGGAGCTCACTACATACAGATTTATACAGGCACCACTAGGGGGAGCTCACTAAATAACATACAGATTTACACAGCCACCGCTAGAGGGAGCTCCCTGCATACAGATTTATACAGCCACCACTAGAGGGAGCTCACTACATACAGATTTATACAGCCACCACTAGAGGGAGCTCACTACATACAGATTTATACAGCCACCACTAGAGGAGCTCACTACATACAGATTTATACAGCCACCACTAGAGGGAGCTCACTACATACAGATTTATACAGCCACCACTAGAGGAGCTCAC
Source organism: Phyllobates terribilis (assembly GCF_046119375.1). Classification (NCBI taxonomy): domain Eukaryota; kingdom Metazoa; phylum Chordata; class Amphibia; order Anura; family Dendrobatidae; genus Phyllobates; species Phyllobates terribilis. Next base: position 11,265,232 of record NW_027362763.1, on the reverse strand, counting down.
TACATACAGATTTATACAGCCACCACTAGAGGGAGCTCACTACATACAGATTTATACAGCCACCACTAGAGGAGCTCACTACATACAGATTTATACAGCCACCACTAGAGGGAGCTCATTACATACAGATTTATACAGCCACCACTAGGGAGAGCTCACTGCATACAGATTTATACAGCCACCAGTAGGGGGAGCTCACTACATACAGATTTATACAGCCACCACTAGAGGGAGCTCACTACATACAGATTTATACAACCACCACTAGAGGGAGCTCACTACATACAGATTTATACAACCACCACTAGAGGGAGCTCACTACATACAGATTTATACAGCCACCACTAGAGGGAGCGCACTACATACAGATTTATACAACCACCACTAGAGGGAGCTCACTACATACAGATTTATACAGCCACCACTAGGGAGAGCTCACTACATACAGATTTATACAGTCTCCACTAGGGGGAGCTCACTACATACAGATTTATACAGCCACCACTAGAGGGAGCTCACTACATACAGATTTATACAGCCACCACTAGAGGGAGCTCACTACATACAGATTTATACAACCACCACTAGAGGGAGCTCACTACATACAGATTTATACAGTCACCACTAGCGGGAGCTCACTACATACAGATTTATACAGCCACCACTAGGGGGAGCTCACTACATACAGATTTATACAGCCACCACTAGCGGGAGCTCACTACATACAGATTTATACAGCCACCACTAGAGGGAGCTCACTACATACAGATTTATACAGCCACCACTAGAGGGAGCTCACTACATACAGATTTATACAGCCACCACTAGAGGGAGCTCACTACATACAGATTTATACAGCCACCACTAGAGGAGCTCACTACATACAGATTTATACAGCCACCACTAGAGGGAGCTCATTACATACAGATTTATACAGCCACTACTAGGGAGAGCTCACTGCATACAGATTTATACAGCCACCACTAGGGGGAGCTCACTACATACAGATTTATACAGCCACCACTAGAGGGAGCTCACTACATACAGATTTATACAGCCACCACTAGAGGGAGCTCACTACATACAGATTTATACAACCACCACTAGAGGGAGCTCACTACATACAGATTTATACAGCCACCACTAGAGGGAGCGCACTACATACAGATTTATACAACCACCACTAGAGGGAGCTCACTACATACAGATTTATACAGCCACCACTAGGGAGAGCTCACTACATACAGATTTATACAGTCTCCACTAGGGGGAGCTCACTACATACAGATTTATACAGCCACCACTAGAGGGAGCTCACTACATACAGATTTATACAGCCACCACTAGAGGGAGCTCACTACATACAGATTTATACAACCACCACTAGAGGGAGCTCACTACATACAGATTTATACAGTCACCACTAGCGGGAGCTCACTACATACAGATTTATACAGCCACCACTAGGGGGAGCTCACTACATACAGATTTATACAGCCACCACTAGCGGGAGCTCACTACATACAGATTTATACAGCCACCACTAGAGGGAGCTCACTACATACAGATTTATACAGCCACCACTAGAGGGAGCTCACTACATACAGATTTATACAGCCACCACTAGAGGGAGCTCACTACATACAGATTTATACAGCCACCACTAGAGGAGCTCACTACATACAGATTTATACAGCCACCACTAGGGGGAGCTCACTACATACAGATTTATACAGGCACCACTAGGGGGAGCTCACTAAATAACATACAGATTTACACAGCCACCGCTAGAGGGAGCTCCCTGCATACAGATTTATACAGCCACCACTAGAGGGAGCTCACTACATACAGATTTATACAGCCACCACTAGAGGGAGCTCACTACATACAGATTTATACAGCCACCACTAGAGGAGCTCACTACATGCAGATTTATACAGCCACCACTAGAGGGAGCTCACTACATACAGATTTATACAGCCACCACTAGAGGAGCTCACTACATACAGATTTATACAGCCACCACTAGAGGGAGCTCACTACATACAGATTTATACAGCCACCACTAGAGGAGCTCACTACATACAGATTTATACAGCCACCACTAGAGGGAGCTCATTACATACAGATTTATACAGCCACCACTAGAGGGAGCTCACTACATACAGATTTATACAGCCACCACTAGGGAGAGCTCACTGCATACAGATTTATACAGCCACCACTAGGGGGAGCTCACTACATACAGATTTATACAGCCACCACTAGAGGGAGCTCACTACATACAGATTTATACAGCCACCACTAGAGGGAGCTCACTACATACAGATTTATACAACCACCACTAGAGGGAGCTCACTACATACAGATTTATACAGCCACCACTAGAGGGAGCGCACTACATACAGATTTATACAACCACCACTAGAGGGAGCTCACTACATACAGATTTATACAGCCACCACTAGGGAGAGCTCACCACATACAGATTTATACAGCCACCACTAGAGGGAGCTCACTACATACAGATTTATACAGCCACCACTAGAGGAGCTCACTACATACAGATTTATACAGCCACCACTAGAGGGAGCTCACTACATACAGATTTATACAGCCACCACTAGAGGGAGCTCACTACATACAGATTTATACAGCCACCACTAGAGGGAGCTCACTACATACAGATTTATACAGCCACCACTAGAGGGAGCTCACTACATACAGATTTCTACAACCACCACTAGAGGGAGCTCACTACATACAGATTTATACAGCCACCACTAGAGGGAGCACACTACATACAGATTTATACAACCACCACTAGAGGGAGCTCACTACATACAGATTTATACAGTCTCCACTAGGGGGAGCTCACTACATACAGATTTATACAGCCACCACTAGAGGGAGCTCACTACATACAGATTTACACAGCCACCGCTAGAGGGAGCTCACTACATACAGATTTATACAGCCACCACTAGAGGGAGCTCACTACATACAGACTTATACAGCCACCACTAGAGGAGCTCACTACATACAGATTTATACAGCCACCACTAGAGGGAGCTCACTACATACAGATTTATACAGCCACCACTAGAGGGAGCTCACTACATACAGATTTATACAGCCACCACTAGAGGGAGCTCACTACATACAGATTTATACAGCCACCACTAGAGGAGCTCACTACATACAGATTTATACAGCCACCACTAGAGGGAGCTCATTACATACAGATTTATACAGCCACCACTAGAGGGAGCTCACTACATACAGATTTATACAGCCACCACTAGGGAGAGCTCACTGCATACAGACTTATACAGCCACCACTAGGGAGAGCTCACTACATACAGATTTATACAGCCACCACTAGAGGGAGCTCACTACATACAGATTTATACAGCCACCACTAGAGGGAGCTCACTACATACAGATTTATACAACCACCACTAGAGGGAGCTCACTACATACAGATTTATACAGCCACCACTAGAGGGAGCGCACTACATACAGATTTATACAACCACCACTAGAGGGAGCTCACTACATACAGATTTATACAGCCACCACTAGGGAGAGCTCACTACATACAGATTTATACAGTCTCCACTAGGGGGAGCTCACTACATACAGATTTATACAGCCACCACTAGAGGGAGCTCACTACATACAGATTTATACAGCCACCACTAGAGGGAGCTCACTACATACAGATTTATTCAACCACCACTAGAGGGAGCTCACTACATACAGATTTATACAGTCACCACTAGCGGGAGCTCACTACATACAGATTTATACAGCCACCACTAGGGGGAGCTCACTACATACAGATTTATACAGCCACCACTAGCGGGAGCTCACTACATACAGATTTATACAGCCACCACTAGAGGGAGCTCACTACATACAGATTTATACAGCCACCACTAGAGGGAGCTCACTACATACAGATTTATACAGCCACCACTAGAGGAGCTCACTACATACAGATTTATACAGCCACCACTAGGGGGAGCTCACTACATACAGATTTATACAGGCACCACTAGGGGGAGCTCACTAAATAACATACAGATTTACACAGCCACCGCTAGAGGGAGCTCCCTGCATACAGATTTATACAGCCACCACTAGAGGGAGCTCACTACATACAGATTTATACAGCCACCACTAGAGGGAGCTCACTACATACAAATTTATACAGCCACCACTAGAGGAGCTCACTACATGCAGATTTATACAGCCACCACTAGAGGGAGCTCACTACATACAGATTTATACAGCCACCACTAGAGGAGCTCACTACATACAGATTTATACAGCCACCACTAGAGGAGCTCACTACATACAGATTTATACAGCCACCACTAGAGGGAGCTCACTACATACAGATTTATACAGCCACCACTAGGGGGAGCTCACTACATACAGATTTATACAGCCACCACTAGCTGGAGCTCACTACATACAGATTTATACAGCCACCACTAGAGGGAGCTCACTACATACAGATTTATACAGCCACCACTAGCGGGAGCTCACTACATACAGATTTATACAGCCACCACTAGGGGGAGCTCACTACATACAGATTTATACAGCCACCACTAGCGGGAGCTCACTACATACAGATTTATACAGCCACCACTAGGGGGAGCTCACTACATACAGATTTATACAGCCACCACTAGAGGGAGCACATTACATACAGATTTATACAGCCACCACTAGGGGGAGCTCACTACATACAGATTTATACAGCCACCACTAGGGGAGATCACTACATACAGATATATACAGCCACCACTAGAGGGAGCTCATTACATACAGATTTATACATCCACCACTAGGGGAGATCACTACATACAGATTTATACAGCCACCACTAGAGGGAGCTCACTACATACAGATTTATACAGCCACCACTAGGGGAGATCACTACATACAGATTTATACAGCCACCACTAGAGGGAGCTCACTACATACAGATTTATACAGCCACCACTAGGGGAGATCACTACATACAGATTTATACAGCCAACACTAGGGGGAGCTCACTACATACAGATTTATACAGCCAACACTAGGGGGAGCTCACTACATACAGATTTATACAGCCACCAGTAGGGGGAGCTCATTACATACAGATTTATACAACCACCACTAGAGGGAGCTCACTACATACAGATTTATACATCCACCACTAGAGGGAGCTCACTACATACAGAATTATACAGTCACCACTAGAGGGAGCTCACTACATACAGATTTATACAGCCTCCACTAGAGGAAGCTCACTACATACAGATTTATACAGCCACCACTAGGGGGAGCTCGCCAGATACAGATTTATACAGTCACCACTAGAGGGAGCTCGCTACATTCAGATTTATACAGCCACCACTAGAGGGAGCTCACTACATACAGATTTATACAGCCACCCCTAGAGGGAGCTCACTTCATACAGATTTATACAGCCACCACTAGAGGGAGCTCACTACATACAGATTTATACAGCCACCACTAGAGGGAGCTCACTACATACAGATTTATACAGCCACCACTAGAGGGAGCTCACTACATACAGATTTATACAGCCACCACTAGAGGGAGCTCACTACATACAGATCTATAGTCACCACTAGGGAGAGCTCGCTACATACAGATTTATACAGCCACCACTAGAGGGAGCTTACTACATACAGATTTATACAGCCACCACTAGAGGGAGCTCACTACATACAGATTTATACAGCAACCACTAGAGGGAGCTCACTACATACAGATTTATACAACCACCACTAGAGGGAGCTCACTACATACAGATTTATACAGCCACCACTAGAGGGAGCTCACTACATACAGATTTATACAGCCACCACTAGAGGGAGCTCACTACATACAGATTTATACAGCCACGACTAGAGGGAGCTCACTACATACAGATTTATACAGTCACCACTAGAGGGGGCTCACTACATACAGATTTATACAGCCACCAGTAGGAGGCGTTCACTACATACAGATTTATACAGCCACCAGTAGGAGGCGTTCACTACATACAGATTTATACAGCCACCACTAGAGGGAGCTCACTATATACAGATTTATACAGCCACCACTAGAGGGAGCTCACTGCATACAGATTTATACAGCCACCACTAGAGGGAGCTCACTACATACAAATTTATACAGCCACCACTAGGGGGAGCTCACTACATACAGATTTATACAGCCACCACTAGAGGAGATCACTACATACAGATTTATACAGCCACCACTAGGGGGAGCTCACTACATACCGATTTATACAGCCACCACTAGGGGGAGCTCACTATATACCGATTTATACAGCCACCACTAGGGGGAGCTCACTACATACAGATTTATAAAGCCACCACTAGAGGGAGCTCACTACATACAGATTTATACAGCCACCACTAGGGGGAGCTCACTACATACAGATTTATACAGCCACCACTAGAGGAGATCACTACATACAGATTTATACAGCCACCACTAGAGGGAGCTCACTACATACAGATTTATACAGCCACCACTAGGGGGAGATCACTACATACAGATTTATACAGCCACCACTAGCGGGAGCTCACTACATACAGATTTATACAGCCACCACTAGGGGGAGCTCACTACCTACAGATTTATACAGCCACCACTAGAGGGAGTTCACTACATACAGATTTATACAGCCACCATTAGGGGGAGCTCACTACATACAGATTTATACAGCCACCACTAGAGAAGCTCACTACATACAGATTTATACAGCCACCACTAGGGGGAGCTCACTACATACAGATTTATACAGCCACCACTAGGGGAGATCACTACATACAGATTTATACAGCCACCACTAGGGGAGATCACTACATACAGATTTATACAGCCACCACTAGAGGGAGCTCACTACATACAGATTTATACAGCCACCACTAGCGGGAGCTCACTACATACAGATTTATACAGCCACCACTAGAGGGAGCTCACTACATACAGATTTATACAGCCACCACTAGCGGGAGCTCACTACATACAGATTTATACAGCTACCACTAGAGGGAGCTCACTACATACAGATTTATACAGCCACCACTAGAGGAGCTCACTACATACAGATTTATACAGCCACCACTAGGGGGAGCTCACTACATACAGGTTTATACAGCCACCACTAGGGGAGATCACTACATACAGATTTATACAGCCACCACTAGAGGGAGCTCACTACATACAGATTTATACAGCCACCACTAGAGGAGATCACTACATACAGATTTATACAGCCACCACTAGAGGGAGCTCACTACATACAGATTTATACAGTCAACACTAGGGGGAGCTCACTACATACAGATTTATACAGCCACCACTAGAGGGAGCTCACTACATACAGATTTATACAGCCACCACTAGAGGAGCTCACTACATACAGATTTATACAGCCACCACTAGGGGGAGCTCACTACATACAGATTTATACAGGCACCACTAGGGGGAGCTCACTAAATAACATACAGATTTACACAGCCACCGCTAGAGGGAGCTCCCTGCATACAGATTTATACAGCCACCACTAGAGGGAGCTCACTACATACAGATTTATACAGCCACCACTAGAGGGAGCTCACTACATACAGATTTATACAGCCACCACTAGAGGAGCTCACTACATACAGATTTATACAGCCACCACTAGAGGGAGCTCACTACATACAGATTTATACAGCCACCACTAGAGGAGCTCACTACATACAGATTTATACAGCCACCACTAGAGGGAGCTCACTACATACAGATTTATACAGCCACCACTAGAGGAGCTCACTACATACAGATTTATACAGCCACCACTAGAGGGAGCTCATTACATACAGATTTATACAGCCACCACTAGGGAGAGCTCACTGCATACAGATTTATACAGCCACCACTAGGGGGAGCTCACTACATACAGATTTATACAGCCACCACTAGAGGGAGCTCACTACATACAGATTTATACAGCCACCACTAGAGGGAGCTCACTACATACAGATTTATACAACCACCACTAGAGGGAGCTCACTACATACAGATTTATACAGCCACCACTAGAGGGAGCGCACTACATACAGATTTATACAACCACCACTAGAGGGAGCTCACTACATACAGATTTATACAGCCACCACTAGGGAGAGCTCACTACATACAGATTTATACAGTCTCCACTAGGGGGAGCTCACTACATACAGATTTATACAGCCACCACTAGAGGGAGCTCACTACATACAGATTTATACAGCCACCACTAGAGGGAGCTCACTACATACAGATTTATACAACCACCACTAGAGGGAGCTCACTACATACAGATTTATACAGTCACCACTAGCGGGAGCTCACTACATACAGATTTATACAGCCACCACTAGGGGGAGCTCACTACATACAGATTTATACAGCCACCACTAGCGGGAGCTCACTACATACAGATTTATACAGCCACCACTAGAGGGAGCTCACTACATACAGATTTATACAGCCACCACTAGAGGGAGCTCACTACATACAGATTTATACAGCCACCACTAGAGGGAGCTCACTACATACAGATTTATACAGCCACCACTAGAGGAGCTCACTACATACAGATTTATACAGCCACCACTAGGGGGAGCTCACTACATACAGATTTATACAGGCATCACTAGGGGGAGCTCACTAAATAACATACAGATTTACACAGCCACCGCTAGAGGGAGCTCCCTGCATACAGATTTATACAGCCACCACTAGAGGGAGCTCACTACATACAGATTTATACAGCCACCACTAGAGGGAGCTCACTACATACAGATTTATACAGCCACCACTAGAGGAGCTCACTACATGCAGATTTATACAGCCACCACTAGAGGGAGCTCACTACATACAGATTTATACAGCCACCACTAGAGGAGCTCACTACATACAGATTTATACAGCCACCACTAGAGGGAGTTCACTACATACAGATTTATACAGCCACCACTAGAGGAGCTCACTACATACAGATTTATACAGCCACCACTAGAGGGAGCTCATTACATACAGATTTATACAGCCACCACTAGAGGGAGCTCACTACATACAGATTTATACAGCCACCACTAGGGAGAGCTCACTGCATACAGATTTATACAGCCACCACTAGGGGGAGCTCACTACATACAGATTTATACAGCCACCACTAGAGGGAGCTCACTACATACAGATTTATACAGCCACCACTAGAGGGAGCTCACTACATACAGATTTATACAACCACCACTAGAGGGAGCTCACTACATACAGATTTATACAGCCACCACTAGAGGGAGCGCACTACATACAGATTTATACAACCACCACTAGAGGGAGCTCACTACATACAGATTTATACAGCCACCACTAGGGAGAGCTCACTACATACAGATTTATACAGCCACCACTAGAGGGAGCTCACTACATACAGATTTACACAGCCACCACTAGAGGGAGCTCACTACATACAGATTTATACAGCCACCACTAGAGGGAGCTCACTACATACAGATTTATACAGCCACCACTAGAGGAGCTCACTACATACAGATTTATACAGCCACCACTAGAGGGAGCTCACTACATACAGATTTATACAGCCACCACTAGAGGGAGCTCACTACATACAGATTTATACAGCCACCACTAGAGGGAGCTCACTACATACAGATTTATACAGCCACCCCTAGAGGGAGCTCACTACATACAGATTTATACAACCACCACTAGAGGGAGCTCACTACATACAGATTTATACAGCCACCACTAGAGGGAGCGCACTACATACAGATTTATACAACCACCACTAGAGGGAGCTCACTACATACAGATTTATACAGTCTCCACTAGGGGGAGCTCACTACATACAGATTTATACAGCCACCACTAGAGGGAGCTCACTACATACAGATTTACACAGCCACCGCTAGAGGGAGCTCACTACATACAGATTTATACAGCCACCACTAGAGGGAGCTCACTACATACAGATTTATACAGCCACCACTAGAGGAGCTCACTACATACAGATTTATACAGCCACCACTAGAGGGAGCTCACTACATACAGATTTATACAGCCACCACTAGAGGGAGCTCACTACATACAGATTTATACAGCCACCACTAGAGGGAGCTCACTACATACAGATTTATACAGCCACCACTAGAGGAGCTCACTACATACAGATTTATACAGCCACCACTAGAGGGAGCTCATTACATACAGATTTATACAGCCACCACTAGAGGGAGCTCACTACATACAGATTTATACAGCCACCACTAGGGAGAGCTCACTGCATACAGACTTATACAGCCACCACTAGGGAGAGCTCACTACATACAGATTTATACAGCCACCACTAGAGGGAGCTCACTACATACAGATTTATACAGCCACCACTAGAGGGAGCTCACTACATACAGATTTATACAACCACCACTAGAGGGAGCTCACTACATACAGATTTATACAGCCACCACTAGAGGGAGCGCACTACATACAGATTTATACAACCACCACTAGAGGGAGCTCACTACATACAGATTTATACAGCCACCACTAGGGAGAGCTCACTACATACAGATTTATACAGTCTCCACTAGGGGGAGCTCACTACATACAGATTTATACAGCCACCACTAGAGGGAGCTCACTACATACAGATTTATACAGCCACCACTAGAGGGAGCTCACTACATACAGATTTATTCAACCACCACTAGAGGGAGCTAACTACATACAGATTTATACAGTCACCACTAGCGGGAGCTCACTACATACAGATTTATACAGCCACCACTAGGGGGAGCTCACTACATACAGATTTATACAGCCACCACTAGCGGGAGCTCACTACATACAGATTTATACAGCCACCACTAGAGGGAGCTCACTACATACAGATTTATACAGCCACCACTAGAGGGAGCTCACTACATACAGATTTATACAGCCACCACTAGAGGAGCTCACTACATAAAGATTTATACAGCCACCACTAGGGGGAGCTCACTACATACAGATTTATACAGGCACCACTAGGGGGAGCTCACTAAATAACATACAGATTTACACAGCCACCGCTAGAGGGAGCTCCCTGCATACAGATTTATACAGCCACCACTAGAGGGAGCTCACTACATACAGATTTATACAGCCACCACTAGAGGGAGCTCACTACATACAGTTTTATACAGCCACCACTAGAGGAGCTCACTACATGCAGATTTATACAGCCACCACTAGAGGGAGCTCACTACATACAGATTTATACAGCCACCACTAGAGGAGCTCACTACATACAGATTTATACAGCCACCACTAGAGGGAGCTCACTACATACAGATTTATACAGCCACCACTAGAGGAGCTCACTACATACAGATTTATACAGCCACCACTAGAGGGAGCTCATTACATACAGATTTATACAGCCACCACTAGAGGGAGCTCACTACATACAGATTTATACAGCCACCACTAGGGAGAGCTCACTGCATACAGATTTATACAGCCACCACTAGGGGGAGCTCACTACATACAGATTTATACAGCCACCACTAGAGGGAGCGCACTACATACAGATTTATACAACCACCACTAGAGGGAGCTCACTACATACAGATTTATACAGCCACCACTAGGGAGAGCTCACTACATACAGATTTATACAGTCTCCACTAGGGGGAGCTCACTACATACAGATTTATACAGCCACCACTAGAGGGAGCTCACTACATACAGATTTATACAGCCACCACTAGAGGGAGCTCACTACATACAGATTTATACAGCCACCACTAGAGGGAGCTCACTACATACAGATTTATACAACCACCACTAGAGGGAGCTCACTATATACAGATTTATACAGTCACCACTAGCGGGAGCTCACTACATACAGATTTATACAGCCACCACTAGGGGGAGCTCACTACATACAGATTTATACAGCCACCACTAGGGGGAGCTCACTACATACAGATTTATACAGCCACCACTAGCGGGAGCTCACTACATACAGATTTATACAGCCACCACTAGGGGGAGCTCACTACATACAGATTTATACAGCCACCACTAGAGGGAGCTCACTACATACAGATTTATACAGCCACCACAAGGGGGAGCTCACTACATACAAATTTATACAGCCACCATTAGAGGGAGCTCACTACATACAGATTTATACAGCCACCACTAGAGATCACTATATACAGATTTATACAGCCACCACTAGGGGGAGCTCACTACACACAGATTTATACAGCCACCACTAGCGGGAGCTCACTACATACAGATTTATACAGCCACCACTAGGGGGAGCTCACTACATACAGATTTATACAGCCACCACTAGGGGGAGATCACTACATACAGATTTATACAGCCACTACTAGAGGGAGCTCACTACACACAGATTTATTCAGCCACCACTAGCAGGAGCTCACTACATACAGATTTATACAGCCACCACTAGAGGGAGCTCACCACATACAGATTTATACAGCCACCACTAGCGGGAGCTCACTACATACAGATTTATACAGCCACCACTAGGGGTAGCTCACTACATACAGATTTATACAGCCACCACTAGGGGGAGATCACTACACACAAATTTATACAGCCACCACTAGCGGGAGCTCACTACATACAGATTTATACAGCCACCACTAGAGGGAGCTCACTACATACAGATTTATACAGCCACCACTAGCGGGAGCTCACTACATACAGATTTATACAGCCACCACTAGGGGTAGCTCACTACATACAGATTTATACAGCCACCACTAGAGGGAGCTCACTACACACAAATTTATACAGCCACCACTAGCGGGAGCTCACTACATACAGATTTATACAGCCACCACTAGAGGGAGCTCACTACATACAGATTTATACAGCCACCACTAGCGGGAGCTCACTACATACAGATTTATACAGCCACCACTAGGGGGAGCTCACTACATACAGATTTATACAGCCACCACTAGAGGGAGCTCACTACATACAGATTTATACAGCCACCACTAGAGGGAGCTCACTACATACAGATTTATACAGCCACCACTAGAGGGAGCTCACTACATACAGATTTATACAGCCACCACTAGAGGGAGCTCACTACATACAGATCTATAGTCACCACTAGGGAGAGCTCGCTACATACAGATTTATACAGCCACCACTAGAGGGAGCTTACTACATACAGATTTATACAGCCACCACTAGAGGGAGCTCACTACATACAGATTTATACAGCAACCACTAGAGGGAGCTCACTACATACAGATTTATACAACCACCACTAGAGGGAGCTCACTACATACAGATTTATACAGCCACCACTAGAGGGAGCTCACTACATACAGATTTATACAGCCACCACTAGAGGGAGCTCACTACATACAGATTTATACAGCCACCACTAGAGGGAGCTCACTACATACAGATTTATACAGTCACCACTAGAGGGGGCTCACTACATACAGATTTATACAGCCACCAGTAGGAGGCGTTCACTACATACAGATTTATACAGCCACCAGTAGGAGGCGTTCACTACATACAGATTTATACAGCCACCACTAGAGGGAGCTCACTACATACAGATTTATACAGCCACCACTAGAGGGAGCTCACTACATACAGATTTATACAACCACCACTAGAGGGAGCTCACTACATACAGATTTATACAGCCACCACTAGAGGGAGCGCACTACATACAGATTTATACAACCACCACTAGAGGGAGCTCACTACATACAGATTTATACAGCCACCACTAGGGAGAGCTCACTACATACAGATTTATACAGCCACCACTAGAGGGAGCTCACTACATACAGATTTACACAGCCACCGCTAGAGGGAGCTCACTACATACAGATTTATACAGCCACCACTAGAGGGAGCTCACTACATACAGATTTATACAGCCACCACTAGAGGAGCTCACTACATACAGATTTATACAGCCACCACTAGAGGGAGCTCACTACATACAGATTTATACAGCCACCACTAGAGGGAGCTCACTACATACAGATTTATACAGCCACCACTAGAGGGAGCTCACTACATACAGATTTATACAGCCACCACTAGAGGGAGCTCACTACATACAGATTTATACAACCACCACTAGAGGGAGCTCACTACATACAGATTTATACAGCCACCACTAGAGGGAGCGCACTACATACAGATTTATACAACCACCACTAGAGGGAGCTCACTACATACAGATTTATACAGTCTCCACTAGGGGGAGCTCACTACATACAGATTTATACAGCCACCACTAGAGGGAGCTCACTACATACAGATTTACACAGCCACCGCTAGAGGGAGCTCACTACATACAGATTTATACAGCCACCACTAGAGGGAGCTCACTACATACAGATTTATACAGCCACCACTAGAGGAGCTCACTACATACAGATTTATACAGCCACCACTAGAGGGAGCTCACTACATACAGATTTATACAGCCACCACTAGAGGGAGCTCACTACATACAGATTTATACAGCCACCACTAGAGGGAGCTCACTACATACAGATTTATACAGCCACCACTAGAGGAGCTCACTACATACAGATTTATACAGCCACCACTAGAGGGAGCTCATTACATACAGATTTATACAGCCACCACTAGAGGGAGCTCACTACATACAGATTTATACAGCCACCACTAGGGAGAGCTCACTGCATACAGACTTATACAGCCACCACTAGGGAGAGCTCACTACATACAGATTTATACAGCCACCACTAGAGGGAGCTCACTACATACAGATTTATACAGCCACCACTAGAGGGAGCTCACTACATACAGATTTATACAACCACCACTAGAGGGAGCTCACTACATACAGATTTATACAGCCACCACTAGAGGGAGCGCACTACATACAGATTTATACAACCACCACTAGAGGGAGCTCACTACATACAGATTTATACAGCCACCACTAGGGAGAGCTCACTACATACAGATTTATACAGTCTCCACTAGGGGGAGCTCACTACATACAGATTTATACAGCCACCACTAGAGGGAGCTCACTACATACAGATTTATACAGCCACCACTAGAGGGAGCTCACTACATACAGATTTATTCAACCACCACTAGAGAGAGCTCACTACATACAGATTTATACAGTCACCACTAGCGGGAGCTCACTACATACAGATTTATACAGCCACCACTAGGGGGAGCTCACTACATACAGATTTATACAGCCACCACTAGCGGGAGCTCACTACATACAGATTTATACAGCCACCACTAGAGGGAGCTCACTACATACAGATTTATACAGCCACCACTAGAGGGAGCTCACTACATACAGATTTATACAGCCACCACTAGAGGAGCTCACTACATACAGATTTATACAGCCACCACTAGGGGGAGCTCACTACATACAGATTTATACAGGCACCACTAGGGGGAGCTCACTAAATAACATACAGATTTACACAGCCACCGCTAGAGGGAGCTCCCTGCATACAGATTTATACAGCCACCACTAGAGGGAGCTCACTACATACAGATTTATACTGCCACCACTAGAGGGAGCTCACTACATACAGATTTATACAGCCACCACTAGAGGAGCTCACTACATGCAGATTTATACAGCCACCACTAGAGGGAGCTCACTACATACAGATTTATACAGCCACCACTAGAGGAGCTCACTACATACAGATTTATACAGCCACCACTAGAGGGAGCTCACTACATACAGATTTATACAGCCACCACTAGAGGAGCTCACTACATACAGATTTATACAGCCACCACTAGAGGGAGCTCATTACATACAGATTTATACAGCCACCACTAGAGGGAGCTCACTACATACAGATTTATACAGCCACCACTAGGGAGAGCTCACTGCATACAGATTTATACAGCCACCACTAGGGGGAGCTCACTACATACAGATTTATACAGCCACCACTAGAGGGAGCTCACTACATACAGATTTATACAGCCACCACTAGAGGGAGCTCACTACATACAGATTTATACAACCACCACCAGAGGGAGCTCACTACATACAGATTTATACAGCCACCACTAGAGGGAGCGCACTACATACAGATTTATACAACCACCACTAGAGGGAGCTCACTACATACAGATTTATACAGCCACCACTAGGGAGAGCTCACTACATACAGATTTATACAGTCTCCACTAGGGGGAGCTCACTACATACAGATTTATACAGCCACCACTAGAGGGAGCTCACTACATACAGATTTATACAGCCACCACTAGAGGGAGCTCACTACATACAGATTTATACAACCACCACTAGAGGGAGCTCACTATATACAGATTTATACAGTCACCACTAGCGGGAGCTCACTACATACAGATTTATACAGCCACCACTAGGGGGAGCTCACTACATACAGATTTATACAGCCACCACTAGGGGGAGCTCACTACATACAGATTTATACAGCCACCACTAGCGGGAGCTCACTACATACAGATTTATACAGCCACCACTAGGGGGAGCTCACTACATACAGATTTATACAGCCACCACTAGAGGGAGCTCACTACATACAGATTTATACAGCCACCACTAGGGGGAGCTCACTACATACAAATTTATACAGCCACCATTAGAGGGAGCTCACTACATACAGATTTATACAGCCACCACTAGAGATCACTATATACAGATTTATACAGCCACCACTAGGGGGAGCTCACTACACACAGATTTATACAGCCACCACTAGCGGGAGCTCACTACATACAGATTTATACAGCCACCACTAGGGGGAGCTCACTACATACAGATTTATACAGCCACCACTAGGGGGAGATCACTACATACAGATTTATACAGCCACTACTAGAGGGAGCTCACTACACACAGATTTATACAGCCACCACTAGCAGGAGCTCACTACATACAGATTTATACAGCCACCACTAGAGGGAGCTCACCACATACAGATTTATACAGCCACCACTAGCGGGAGCTCACTACATACAGATTTATACAGCCACCACTAGGGGTAGCTCACTACATACAGATTTATACAGCCACCACTAGGGGGAGATCACTACATACAGATTTATACAGCCACCACTAGAGGGAGCTCACTACCTACAGATTTATACAGCCACCACTAGAGGGAGCTCACTACACACAAATTTATACAGCCACCACTAGCGGGAGCTCACTACATACAGATTTATACAGCCACCACTAGAGGGAGCTCACTACATACAGATTTATACAGCCACCACTAGCGGGAGCTCACTACATACAGATTTATACAGCCACCACTAGGGGGAGCTCACTACATACAGATTTATACAGCCACCACTAGAGGGAGCACATTACATACAGATTTATACAGCCACCACTAGGGGGAGCTCACTACATACAGATTTATACAGCCACCACTAGGGGAGATCACTACATACAGATATATACAGCCACCACTAGAGGGAGCTCATTACATACAGATTTATACATCCACCACTAGGGGAGATCACTACATACAGATTTATACAGCCACCACTAGAGGGAGCTCACTACATACAGATTTATACAGCCACCACTAGGGGAGATCACTACATACAGATTTATACAGCCACCACTAGAGGGAGCTCACTACATACAGATTTATACAGCCACCACTAGGGGAGATCACTACATACAGATTTAAACAGCCAACACTAGGGGGAGCTCACTACATACAGATTTATACAGCCAACACTAGGGGGAGCTCACTACATACAGATTTATACAGCCACCAGTAGGGGGAGCTCATTACATACAGATTTATACAACCACCACTAGAGGGAGCTCACTACATACAGATTTATACATCCACCACTAGAGGGAGCTCACTACATACAGAATTATACAGTCACCACTAGAGGGAGCTCACTACATACAGATTTATACAGCCTCCACTAGAGGAAGCTCACTACATACAGATTTATACAGCCACCACTAGGGGGAGCTCGCCAGATACAGATTTATACAGTCACCACTAGCGGGAGCTCGCTACATTCAGATTTATACAGCCACCACTAGAGGGAGCTCACTACATACAGATTTATACAGCCACCCCTAGAGGGAGCTCACTTCATACAGATTTATACAGCCACCACTAGAGGGAGCTCACTACATACAGATTTATACAGCCACCACTAGAGGGAGCTCACTACATACAGATTTATACAGCCACCACTAGAGGGAGCTCACTACATACAGATTTATACAGCCACCACTAGAGGGAGCTCACTACATACAGATCTATAGTCACCACTAGGGAGAGCTCGCTACATACAGATTTATACAGCCACCACTAGAGGGAGCTTACTACATACAGATTTATACAGCCACCACTAGAGGGAGCTCACTACATACAGATTTATACAGCAACCACTAGAGGGAGCTCACTACATACAGATTTATACAACCACCACTAGAGGGAGCTCACTACATACAGATTAATACAGCCACCACTAGAGGGAGCTCACTACATACAGATTTATACAGCCACCACTAGAGGGAGCTCACTACATACAGATTTATACAGCCACCACTAGAGGGAGCTCACTACATACAGATTTATACAGTCACCACTAGAGGGGGCTCACTACATACAGATTTATACAGCCACCAGTAGGAGGCGTTCACTACATACAGATTTATACAGCCACCAGTAGGAGGCGTTCACTACATACAGATTTATACAGCCACCACTAGAGGGAGCTCACTATATACAGATTTATACAGCCACCACTAGAGGGAGCTCACTGCATACAGATTTATACAGCCACCACTAGAGGGAGCTCACTACATACAAATTTATACAGCCACCACTAGGGGGAGCTGACTACATACAGATTTATACAGCCACCACTAGAGGAGATCACTACATACAGATTTATACAGCCACCACTAGGGGGAGCTCACTACATACCGATTTATACAGCCACCACTAGGGGGAGCTCACTATATACCGATTTATACAGCCACCACTAGGGGGAGCTCACTACATACAGATTTATAAAGCCACCACTAGAGGGAGCTCACTACATACAGATTTATACAGCCACCACTAGAGGGAGCTCACTACATACAGATTTATACAGCCACCACTAGAGGAGATCACTACATACAGATTTATACAGCCACCACTAGAGGGAGCTCACTACATACAGATTTATACAGCCACCACTAGGGGGAGATCACTACATACAGATTTATACAGTCAACACTAGAGGGAGCTCACTACATACAGATTTATACAGCCACCACTATAGGGACCTCACTACATACAGATTCATACAGCCACCACTAGGGGGAGTTCACTACATACAGATTTATACAGCCACCAGTAGGAGGAGCTCATTACATACAGATTTATACAGCCACCTCTAGAGGGAGCTCACTACATACAGTTTTATACAGCCACCACTAGAGGGAGCACATTACTTACAGATTTATACAGCCACCACTAGAGGGAGCTCACTGCATACAGATTTATACAGCCACCACTAGAGGGAGCTCATTACATGCAGATTTATACAGCCACCACTAGAGGGAGCTCACTACATACAGATTTATACAGCCAACACTAGAGGGAGCTCACTACATACAGATTTATACAGCCACCACTAGAGGGAGCTCACTATATACAGATTTATACAGCCACCACTATGGGGAGCTCACTACATACAGATTTATACAGCCACCACTAGGGGGTGCTCACTACATACAGATTTATACAGCCACCACTAGAAGGAGCTCACTACATACAGATTTATACAGCCACCAGTTGGAGGAGCTCATTACATACAGATTTATACAGCCACCACTAGGGGGAGCTCACTACATACAGATTTATACAGCCACCTCTAGAGGGAGCTCACTACATACAGATTTATACAGCCACTACTAGGGAGAGCTCATTACATACAGATTTATACAGCCACCACTAGAGGGAGCTCACTACATACAGATTTATACAGCCACCACTAGAGGGAGCTCACTACAT
Source organism: Phyllobates terribilis (assembly GCF_046119375.1). Classification (NCBI taxonomy): domain Eukaryota; kingdom Metazoa; phylum Chordata; class Amphibia; order Anura; family Dendrobatidae; genus Phyllobates; species Phyllobates terribilis. The sequence continues at coordinate 11,245,064 of NW_027362763.1, read as the reverse complement.
ACAGATTTATACAGTCACCACTAGGGAGAGCTCACTACATACAGATTTATACAGCCACCACTAGGGGGAGCTCACTACATACAGATTTATACAGCTACCACCAGAGGGAGCTCACTACATACAGATTTATACAGCCACCACTAGGGGGTGCTCACTACATACAGATTTATACAGTCACCACTAGGGAGAGCTCACTACATACAGATTAATACAGTCACCACTAGAGGGAGCTCACTACATACAGATTTATACAGTCACCACTAGGGAGAGCTCACTACATACAGATTTATACAGCCACCACTAGAGGGAGCTCACTACATACAGATTTACACAGCCACCGCTAGAGGGAGCTCACTACATACAGATTTATACAGCCACCACTAGAGGGAGCTCACTACATACAGATTTATACAGCCACCACTAGAGGAGCTCACTACATACAGATTTATACAGCCACCACTAGAGGGAGCTCACTACATACAGATTTATACAGCCACCACTAGAGGGAGCTCACTACATACAGATTTATACAGCCACCACTAGAGGGAGCTCACTACATACAGATTTATACAGCCACCACTAGAGGGAGCTCACTACATACAGATTTATACAACCACCACTAGAGGGAGCTCACTACATACAGATTTATACAGCCACCACTAGAGGGAGCGCACTACATACAGATTTATACAACCACCACTAGAGGGAGCTCACTACATACAGATTTATACAGTCTTCACTAGGGGGAGCTCACTACATACAGATTTATACAGCCACCACTAGAGGGAGCTCACTACATACAGATTTACACAGCCACCGCTAGAGGGAGCTCACTACATACAGATTTATACAGCCACCACTAGAGGGAGCTCACTACATACAGATTTATACAGCCACCACTAGAGGAGCTCACTACATACAGATTTATACAGCCACCACTAGAGGGAGCTCACTACATACAGATTTATACAGCCACCACTAGAGGGAGCTCACTACATACAGATTTATACAGCCACCACTAGAGGGAGCTCACTACATACAGATTTATACAGCCACCACTAGAGGAGCTCACTACATACAGATTTATACAGCCACCACTAGAGGGAGCTCATTACATACAGATTTATACAGCCACCACTAGAGGGAGCTCACTACATACAGATTTATACAGCCACCACTAGGGAGAGCTCACTGCATACAGACTTATACAGCCACCACTAGGGAGAGCTCACTACATACAGATTTATACAGCCACCACTAGAGGGAGCTCACTACATACAGATTTATACAGCCACCACTAGAGGGAGCTCACTACATACAGATTTATACAACCACCACTAGAGGGAGCTCACTACATACAGATTTATACAGCCACCACTAGAGGGAGCGCACTACATACAGATTTATACAACCACCACTAGAGGGAGCTCACTACATACAGATTTATACAGCCACCACTAGGGAGAGCTCACTACATACAGATTTATACAGTCTCCACTAGGGGGAGCTCACTACATACAGATTTATACAGCCACCACTAGAGGGAGCTCACTACATACAGATTTATACAGCCACCACTAGAGGGAGCTCACTACATACAGATTTATTCAACCACCACTAGAGGGAGCTCACTACATACAGATTTATACAGTCACCACTAGCGGGAGCTCACTACATACAGATTTATACAGCCACCACTAGGGGGAGCTCACTACATACAGATTTATACAGCCACCACTAGCGGGAGCTCACTACATACAGATTTATACAGCCACCACTAGAGGGAGCTCACTACATACAGATTTATACAGCCACCACTAGAGGGAGCTCACTACATACAGATTTATACAGCCACCACTAGAGGAGCTCACTACATACAGATTTATACAGCCACCACTAGGGGGAGCTCACTACATACAGATTTATACAGGCACCACTAGGGGGAGCTCACTAAATAACATACAGATTTACACAGCCACCGCTAGAGGGAGCTCCCTGCATACAGATTTATACAGCCACCACTAGAGGGAGCTCACTACATACAGATTTATACATCCACCACTAGAGGGAGCTCACTACATACAGATTTATACAGCCACCACTAGAGGAGCTCACTACATGCAGATTTATACAGCGACCACTAGAGGGAGCTCACTACATACAGATTTATACAGCCACCACTAGAGGAGCTCACTACATACAGATTTATACAGCCACCACTAGAGGGAGCTCACTACATACAGATTTATACAGCCACCACTAGAGGAGCTCACTACATACAGATTTATACAGCCACCACTAGAGGGAGCTCATTACATACAGATTTATACAGCCACCACTAGAGGGAGCTCACTACATACAGATTTATACAGCCACCACTAGGGAGAGCTCACTGAATACAGATTTATACAGCCACCACTAGGGGGAGCTCACTACATACAGATTTATGCAGCCACCACTAGAGGGAGCTCACTACATACAGATTTATACAGCCACCACTAGAGGGAGCTCACTACATACAGATTTATACAACCACCACTAGAGGGAGCTCACTACATACAGATTTATACAGCCACCACTAGAGGGAGCGCACTACATACAGATTTATACAACCACCACTAGAGGGAGCTCACTACATACAGATTTATACAGCCACCACTAGGGAGAGCTCACTACATACAGATTTATACAGTCTCCACTAGGGGGAGCTCACTACATACAGATTTATACAGCCACCACTAGAGGGAGCTCACTACATACAGATTTATACAACCACCACTAGAGGGAGCTCACTATATACAGATTTATACAGTCACCACTAGCGGGAGCTCACTACATACAGATTTATACAGCCACCACTAGGGGGAGCTCACTACATACAGATTTATACAGCCACCACTAGGGGGAGCTCACTACATACAGATTTATACAGCCACCACTAGCGGGAGCTCACTACATACAGATTTATACAGCCACCACTAGGGGGAGCTCACTACATACAGATTTATACAGCCACCACTAGAGGGAGCTCACTACATACAGATTTATACAGCCACCACTAGGGGGAGCTCACTACATACAAATTTATACAGCCACCATTAGAGGGAGCTCACTACATACAGATTTATACAGCCACCACTAGAGATCACTATATACAGATTTATACAGCCACCACTAGGGGGAGCTCACTACACACAGATTTATACAGCCACCACTAGCGGGAGCTCACTACATACAGATTTATACAACCACCACTAGGGGGAGCTCACTACATACAGATTTATACAGCCACCACTAGGGGGAGATCACTACATACAGATTTATACAGCCAGTACTAGAGGGAGCTCACTACACACAGATTTATACAGCCACCACTAGCAGGAGCTCACTACATACAGATTTATACAGCCACCACTAGAGGGAGCTCACCACATACAGATTTATACAGCCACCACTAGCGGGAGCTCACTACATACAGATTTATACAGCCACCACTAGGGGTAGCTCACTACATACAGATTTATACAGCCACCACTAGGGGGAGATCACTACATACAGATTTATACAGCCACCACTAGAGGGAGCTCACTACACACAAATTTATACAGCCACCACTAGCGGGAGCTCACTACATACAGATTTATACAGCCACCACTAGAGGGAGCTCACTACATACAGATTTATACAGCCACCACTAGCGGGAGCTCACTACATACAGATTTATACAGCCACCACTAGGGGGAGCTCACTACATACAGATTTATACAGCCACCACTAGAGGGAGCACATTACATACAGATTTATACAGCCACCACTAGGGGGAGCTCACTACATACAGATTTATACAGCCACCACTAGGGGAGATCACTACATACAGATATATACAGCCACCACTAGAGGGAGCTCATTACATACAGATTTATACATCCACCACTAGGGGAGATCACTACATACAGATTTATACAGCCACCACTAGAGGGAGCTCACTACATACAGATTTATACAGCCACCACTAGGGGAGATCACTACATACAGATTTATACAGCCACCACTAGAGGGAGCTCACTACATACAGATTTATACAGCCACCACTAGGGGAGATCACTACATACAGATTTATACAGCCAACACTAGGGGGAGCTCACTACATACAGATTTATACAGCCAACACTAGGGGGAGCTCACTACATACAGATTTATACAGCCACCAGTAGGGGGAGCTCATTACATACAGATTTATACAACCACCACTAGAGGGAGCTCACTACATACAGATTTATACATCCACCACTAGAGGGAGCTCACTACATACAGAATTATACAGTCACCACTAGAGGGAGCTCACTACATACAGATTTATACAGCCTCCACTAGAGGAAGCTCACTACATACAGCTTTATACAGCCACCACTAGGGGGAGCTCGCCAGATACAGATTTATACAGTCACCACTAGAGGGAGCTCGCTACATTCAGATTTATACAGCCACCACTAGAGGGAGCTCACTACATACAGATTTATACAGCCACCCCTAGAGGGAGCTCACTTCATACAGATTTATACAGCCAGCACTAGAGGGAGCTCACTACATACAGATTTATACAGCCACCACTAGAGGGAGCTCACTACATACAGATTTATACAGCCACCACTAGAGGGAGCTCACTACATACAGATTTATACAGCCACCACTAGAGGGAGCTCACTACATACAGATCTATAGTCACCACTAGGGAGAGCTCGCTACATACAGATTTATACAGCCACCACTAGAGGGAGCTTACTACATACAGATTTATACAGCCACCACTAGAGGGAGCTCACTACATACAGATTTATACAGCAACCACTAGAGGGAGCTCACTACATACAGATTTATACAACCACCACTAGAGGGAGCTCACTACATACAGATTAATACAGCCACCACTAGAGGGAGCTCACTACATACAGATTTATACAGCCACCACTAGAGGGAGCTCACTACATACAGATTTATACAGCCACCACTAGAGGGAGCTCACTACATACAGATTTATACAGTCACCACTAGAGGGGGCTCACTACATACAGATTTATACAGCCACCAGTAGGAGGCGTTCACTACATACAGATTTATACAGCCACCAGTAGGAGGCGTTCACTACATACAGATTTATACAGCCACCACTAGAGGGAGCTCACTATATACAGATTTATACAGCCACCACTAGAGGGAGCTCACTGCATACAGATTTATACAGCCACCACTAGAGGGAGCTCACTACATACAAATTTATACAGCCACCACTAGGGGGAGCTCACTACATACAGATTTATACAGCCACCACTAGAGGAGATCACTACATACAGATTTATACAGCCACCACTAGGGGGAGCTCACTACATACCGATTTATACAGCCACCACTAGGGGGAGCTCACTATATACCGATTTATACAGCCACCACTAGGGGGAGCTCACTACATACAGATTTATAAAGCCACCACTAGAGGGAGCTCACTACATACAGATTTATACAGCCACCACTAGGGGGAGCTCACTACATACAGATTTATACAGCCACCACTAGAGGAGATCACTACATACAGATTTATACAGCCACCACTAGAGGGAGCTCACTACATACAGATTTATACAGCCACCACTAGGGGGAGATCACTACATACAGATTTATACAGTCAACACTAGAGGGAGCTCACTACATACAGATTTATACAGCCACCACTATAGGGACCTCACTACATACAGATTCATACAGCCACCACTAGGGGGAGTTCACTACATACAGATTTATACAGCCACCAGTAGGAGGAGCTCATTACATACAGATTTATACAGCCACCTCTAGAGGGAGCTCACTACATACAGTTTTATACAGCCACCACTAGAGGGAGCACATTACTTACAGATTTATACAGCCACCACTAGAGGGAGCTCACTGCATACAGATTTATACAGCCACCACTAGAGGGAGCTCATTACATGCAGATTTATACAGCCACCACTAGAGGGAGCTCACTACATACAGATTTATACAGCCAACACTAGAGGGAGCTCACTACATACAGATTTATACAGCCACCACTAGAGGGAGCTCACTATATACAGATTTATACAGCCACCACTATGGGGAGCTCACTACATACAGATTTATACAGCCACCACTAGGGGGTGCTCACTACATACAGATTTATACAGCCACCACTAGAAGGAGCTCACTACATACAGATTTATACAGCCACCAGTTGGAGGAGCTCATTACATACAGATTTATACAGCCACCACTAGGGGGAGCTCACTACATACAGATTTATACAGCCACCTCTAGAGGGAGCTCACTACATACAGATTTATACAGCCACTACTAGGGAGAGCTCATTACATACAGATTTATACAGCCACCACTAGAGGGAGCTCACTACATACAGATTTATACAGCCACCACTAGAGGGAGCTCACTACATACAGATTTATACAGTCACCACTAGGGATAGCTCACTACATACAGATTTATACAGCCACCACTAGGGGGAGCTCACTACATACAGATTTATACAGCTACCACCAGAGGGAGCTCACTACATACAGATTTATACAGCCACCACTAGGGGGTGCTCACTACATACAGATTTATACAGTCACCACTAGGGAGAGCTCACTACATACAGATTAATACAGTCACCACTAGAGGGAGATCACTACGTACAGATTTATACAGCCACCACTAGGGAGAGCTCACTACATACAGATTTATACAGTCACCACTAGAGGGAGCTCACTACATACAGATTTATACAGTCACCACTAGAGGGGGCTCACTACATACAGATTTATACAGCCACCACTAGGGGAGCTCACTACATACAGATTTATACAGCCACCAGTAGGAGGCGTTCACTACATACAGATTTATACAACCACCACTAGAGGGAGCTCACTATATACAGATTTATACAGCCACCACTAGAGGGAGCTCACTGCATACAGATTTATACAGCCACCACTAGAGGGAGCTCACTACATAAAGATTTATACAGCCACCACTAGGGGGAGCTCACTACATACAGATTTATACAGCCACCACTAGAGGGAGCTCACTACATACAGATTTATACAGCCACCACTAGGGGGAGCTCACTACATACAGATTTATACAGCCACCACTAGAGGGAGCTCACTACATACAGATTTATACAGCCACCACTAGGGGGTGCTCACTACATACAGATTTATACAGCCACCACTAGGGGGCGCTCACTACATACAGATTTATTCAGCCACCACTAGAGGGAGCTCACTACATACAGATTTATACAGCCACCACTAGAGGGTGCTCACTACATACAGATTTATACAGCCACCACTAGAGGTAGCTCACTACATACAGATTTATACAGCCACCACTAGAGGGAGCTCATTACATACAGATTTATACAGCCACCACTAGAGGGAGCTCACTACATACAGATTTATACAGCCATCACTAGAGGGAGCTCACTACATACAGATTTATACAGCCACCACTAGGGGGAGCTCACTACATACAGATTTATACAGCCACCACTAGGGGGAGCTCGCTACATACAGATTTATACAGCCACCACTAGGGGAGATCACTACATACAGATTTATACACCCACCACTAGGGGGAGCTCACTACATACAGATTTATACAGCCACCACTAGGGGTAGCTCGCTACATACAGATTTATACAGCCACCACTAGGGGAGATCACTGCATACAGATTTATACAGCCACCACTAGGGGGAGCTCACTACATACAGATTTATACAGTCACCACTAGAGGGAGCTCACTACATACAGATTTATACAGCCACCACTAGAGGGAGCTCACTACATACAGATTTATACAGCCACCACTAGAGGGAGCTCACTACATACAGATTTATACAGCCACCACTAGGGGGAGCTCACTACATACAGATTTATACAGCCACCACTAGGGGAGATCACTACATACAGATTTATACAGCCAACACTAGGGGGAGCTCACTACATACAGATTTATACAGCCAACACTAGGGGGAGCTCGCTACATACAGATTTATACAGCCACCAGTAGGGGGAGCTCATTACATACAGATTTATACAACCACCACTAGAGGGAGCTCACTACATACAGAATTATACAGTCACCACTAGAGGGAGCTCACTACATACAGATTTATACAGCCTCCACTAGAGGAAGCTCACTACATACAGATTTATACAGCCACCACTAGGGGGAGCTCGCCAGATACAGATTTATACAGTCACCACTAGAGGGAGCTCACTACATACAGATCTATAGTCACCACTAGGGAGAGCTCGCTACATACAGATTTATACAGCCACCACTAGAGGGAGCTCACTACATACAGATTTATACAGCCACCACTAGAGGGAGCTCACTACATACAGATTTATACAGCCACCACTAGAGGGAGCTCACTACATACAGATTTATTCAGCCACCACTAGAGGGAGCTCACTACATACAGATTTATACAGCCACCACTAGAGGGAGCTCACTACATACAGATTTATACAGCCACCACTAGAGGGAGCTCACTACATACAGATCTATAGTCACCACTAGGGAGAGCTCGCTACATACAGATTTATACAGCCACCACTAGAGGGAGCTCACTACATACAGATTTATACAGCCACCACTAGAGGGAGCTCACTACATACAGATTTATACAGCCACCACTAGAGGGAGCTCACTACATACAGATTTATACAACCACCACTAGAGGGAGCTCACTACATACAGATTTATACAGCCACCACTAGAGGGAGATCACTACATACAGATTTATACAGCCACCACTAGAGGGAGCTCACTACATACAGATTTATACAGCCACCACTAGAGGGAGCTCACTACACTACAGATTTATACAACCACCACTAGAGGGAGCTCACTACATACAGATTTATACAGCCACCACTAGAGGGAGCTCACTACATACAGATTTATACAGTCACCACTAGAGGGGGCTCACTACATACAGATTTATACAGCCACCACTAGGGGAGCTCACTACATACAGATTTATACAGGCACCAGTAGGAGGCGTTCACTACATACAGATTTATACAGCCACCACTATGGGGAGCTCACTATATACAGATTTATACAGCCACCACTAGAGGGAGCTCACTGCATACAGATTTATACAGCCACCACTAGAGGGAGCTTACTACATACAAATTTATACAGCCACCACTAGGGGGAGCTCACTACATACAGATTTATACAGCCACCACTAGAGGAGATCACTACATACAGATTTATACAGCCACCACTAGGGGAGCTCACTACATACAAATTTATACAGCCACCACTAGGGGGAGCTCACTACATACAGATTTATACAGCCACAACTAGGGGGAGCTCACTACATACAGATTTATACAGCCACCACTAGAGCAGATCACTACATACAGATTTATACAGCCACCACTAGAGGGGGCTCACTACATACAGATTTATACAGTCACCACTAGAGGGGGCTCACTACATACAGATTTATACAGCCACCACTAGGGGAGCTCACTACATACAGATTTATACAGCCACCAGTAGGAGGCGTTCACTACATACAGATTTATACAGCCACCACTAGGGGGAGCTCACTATATACAGATTTATACAGCCACCACTAGAGGGAGCTCACTGCATACAGATTTATACAGCCACCACTAGAGGGAGCTCACTACATACAAATTTATACAGCCACCACTAGGGGGAGCTCACTGCATACAGATTTATACAGCCACCACTAGAGGAGATCACTACATACAGATTTATACAGCCACCACTAGGGGAGCTCACTACATACAAATTTATACAGCCACCACTAGGGGGAGCTCACTACATACAGATTTATACAGCCACAACTAGGGGGAGCTCACTACATACAGATTTATACAGCCACCACTAGAGCAGATCACTACATACAGATTTATACAGCCACCACTAGAGGGAGCTCACTACATACAGATTTATACAGCCACCACTAGGGGGATCTCACTACATACAGATTTATACAGTCACCACTAGGGGGAGCTCACTACATACAGATTTATACAGCCACCACTAGGGGGAGCTCACTACATACAGATTTATACAGCCACCACTAGGGGGAGCTCATTACATACAGATTTATACAGCCACCAGTAGAGGGAGCTCACTACATACAGATTTATACAGCCACCACTAGAGGGAGCTCATTACATACAGATTTATACAGCCACCACTAGAGGGAGCTCATTACATACAGATTTATACAGCCACCACTAGAGGGAGTTCACTACATACAGATTTATACAGCCAACACTAGAGGGAGCTCACTACATACAGATTTATACAGCCACCACTAGAGGGAGCTCACTGCATACAGATTTATACAGCCACCACTAGAGGGAGCTCATTACATACAGATTTATACAGCCACCACTAGAGGGAGCTCACTACATACAGATTTATACAGCCACCGCTAGAGGGAGCTTACTACATACAGAATTATACAGCCACCACTAGGGGGAGCTCATTACATACAGATTTATACAGCCACCACTAGAGGGAGCTCACTACATACAGATTTTTACAGCCACCACTAGGGGGAGCACACTACATACAGATTTTTACAGCCACCAGTAGGAGGAGCTCATTACATACAGATTTATACAGCCACCACTAGAGGGAGCTCACTACATATAGATTTATACAGCTACCACTAGGGGGAGGTCACTACATACAGATTTATACAGCCACCGCTAGAGGGAGCTCACTGCATACAGATTTATACAGCCACCACTAGAGGGAGTTCACTACATACAGATTTATACAGCCAACACTAGAGGGAGCTCACTACATACAGATTTATACAGCCACCGCTAGAGGGAGCTCACTGCATACAGATTTATACAGCCACCACTAGAGGGAGCTCATTACGCACAGATTTATACAGCCACCACTAGAGGGAGCTCACTACATACAGAGTTATGCAGCCACCACTAGAGGGAGCTCACTACATACAGATTTATACAGCAGCCACTAGGGGAGCTCACTACATACAGATTTATACAGCCACCACTAGGGGGAGAGCACTACATACAGATTTGTACAGTCAACACTAGGGGGAGCTCACTACATACAGATTTATACAGCCACCACTAGGGGGAGCTCACTACATACAGATTTATACAGCCACCACTAGGGTTAGCTCACTACATACAGATTTATACAGCCACCACTAGGGGGAGCTCACTACATACAGATTTATACAGCCACCACTAGGGGGAGCTCATTACATACAGATTTATACAGCCACCACTAGAGGGAGCTCACTACATACAGATTTTTACAGCCACCACTAGGGGGAGCACACTACATACAGATTTATACAGCCACCAGTAGGAGGAGCTCATTACATACAGATTTATACAGCCACCACTAGAGGGAGCTCACTACATACAGATTTATACAGCCACCACTAGGGGGATCTCACTACATACAGATTTATACAGTCACCACTAGGGGGAGCTCACTACATACAGATTTATACAGCCACCACTAGGGGGAGCTCACTACATACAGAATTATACAGCCACCACTAGGGGGAGCTCATTACATACAGATTTATACAGCCACCACTAGAGGGAGCTCACTACATACAGATTTTTACAGCCACCACTAGGGGGAGCACACTACATACAGATTTTTACAGCCACCAGTAGGAGGAGCTCATTACATACAGATTTATACAGCCACCACTAGAGGGAGCTCACTACATATAGATTTATACAGCTACCACTAGGGGGAGGTCACTACATACAGATTTATACAGCCACCGCTAGAGAGAGCTCACTGCATACAGATTTATACAGCCACCACTAGAGGGAGTTCACTACATACAGATTTATACAGCCAACACTAGAGGGAGCTCACTACATACAGATTTATACAGCCACCGCTAGAGGGAGCTCACTGCATACAGATTTATACAGCCACCACTAGAGGGAGCTCATTACGCACAGATTTATACAGCCACCACCAGAGGGAGCTCACTACATACAGATTTATACAGCCACCACTAGAGGGAGTTCACTACATACAGATTTATACAGCCACCGCTAGAGGGAGCTCACTGCATACAGATTTATACAGCCACCACTAGAGGGAGCTCATTACGCACAGATTTATACAGCCACCACCAGAGGGAGATCACTACATACAGAGATATGCAGCCACCACTAGAGGGAGCTCACTACATACAGATTTATACAGCAGCCACTAGGGGAGCTCACTACATACAGATTTATACAGCCACCACTAGGGGGAGAGCACTACATACAGATTTGTACAGTCAACACTAGGGGGAGCTCACTACATACAGATTTATACAGCCACCACTAGGGGGAGCTCACTACATACAGATTTATACAGCCACCACTAGGGTTAGCTCACTACATACAGATTTATACAGCCACCACTAGGGGGAGCTCACTACATACAGATTTATACAGCCACCACTAGGGGGAGCTCATTACATACAGATTTATACAGCCACCACTAGAGGGAGCTCACTACATACAGATTTTTACAGCCACCACTAGGGGGAGCACACTACATACAGATTTATACAGCCACCAGTAGGAGGAGCTCATTACATACAGATTTATACAGCCACCACTAGAGGGAGCTCACTACATATAGATTTATACAGCTACCACTAGGGGGAGGTCACTACATACAGATTTATACAGCCACCGCTAGAGAGAGCTCACTGCATACAGATTTATACAGCCACCACTAGAGGGAGTTCACTACATACAGATTTATACAGCCAACACTAGAGGGAGCTCACTACATACAGATTTATACAGCCACCGCTAGAGGGAGCTCACTGCATACAGATTTATACAGCTACCACTAGGGGGAGGTCACTACATACAGATTTATACAGCCACCACCAGAGGGAGCTCACTACATACAGATTTGTACAGCCACCACTAGAGGGAGCTCATTACATACAGATTTATACAGCCACCACTAGAGGGAGCTCATTACATACAGATTTATACAGCCACCACTAGAGTGAGCTCATTACATACAGATTTATACAGCCACCACTAGAGGGAGTTCACTACATACAGATTTACACAGCCACCACTAGAGGGAGATCACTACATACAGATTTATACAGCCACCAGTAGGGGGAGCTCACTACATACAGATTTATACAGCCAACACTAGAGGGAGCTCACTACATACAGATTTATACAGTCACCACTAGGGGGAGCTCACCACATACAGATTTATACAGCCGCCACTAGGGGGAGCTCATTACATACAGATTTTTACAGCCACCACTAGAGGGAGCTCACTACATACAGATTTATACAGCCACCACTAGAGGAGATCACTGCATACAGAGTTATACATCCACCACTAGAGGGAGCTCACTACATACAGATTTATACAGCAATCACTAGGGGGAGTTCACTACATACAGATTTATACAGCCACCACTTGGGGGAGCTCACTACATACAGATTTATACAGCCACCACTAGAGGGAGCTCACTACATACAGATTTATACAGCCACCACTAGATGAGATCACTACATACAGATTTATACAGCCACCACTAGGGGGAGCTCACTACATACAGATTTATACAGCCACCACTAGGGGGAGCTCACTACATACAGATTTATACAGCCACCACTAGAGGAGATCACTACATACAGATTTATACAGCCACCACTAGAGGGAGCTCACTACATACAGATTTATACAGCCACCACTAGGGGGAGCTCACTACATACAGATTTATACAGCCACCACTAGAGGAGATCACTGCATACAGAGTTATAAAGCCACCACTAGGGGGAGCTCACTACATACAGATTTATACAGCCACCACTAGAGGGAGATCACTACATACAGATTTATACAGTCAACACTAGGGGGAGCTCACTACATACAGATTTATACAGCCACCACTAGAGGGAGATCACTACATACAGATTTATACAGCCACCACTAGGGGGAGCTCACTACATACAGATTTATACAGTCACCACTAGGGGGAGCTCACTACATACAGATTTATACAACCACCACTAGGGGGAGCTCACTACATGCAGATTTTTACAGCCACCACTAGGGGGCGCACACTACATGCAGATTTATACAGCCACCAGTAGGAGGAGCTCATTACATACAGATTTATACAGCCACCACTAGAGGGAGCTCACTACATACAGATTTATACAGCTACCACTAGGGGGAGGTCATTACATACAGATTTATACAGCCACCAGTAGGAGGAGCTCATTACATACAGATTTATACAGCCACCACTAGAGGGAGCTCATTACATACAGATTTATACAGCCACCACTAGAGGGAGCTCACTGCATACAGATTTATACAGCCACCACTAGAGGGAGCTCATTACATACAGATTTATACAGCCACCACTAGAGGGAGCTCACTACATACAGATTTATACAGCCACCACTAGAGGGAGCTCACTACATACAGATTTATACAGCAGCCACTAGGGGAGCTCACTACATACAGATTTATACAGCCACCACTAGGGGGAGATCACTACATACAGATTTATACAGTCAACACTAGGGGGAGCTCACTACATACAGATTTATACAGCCACCACTAGGGGGAGCTCACTACATACAGATTTATACAGTCACCACTAGGGGGAGCTCACTACATACAGATTTATACAGCCACCACTAGGGGGAGCTCACTACATACAGATTTATACAGCCACCACTAGGGGGAGCTCATTACATACAGATTTATACAGCCACCACTAGAGGGAGCTCACTACATACAGATTTTTACAGCCACCACTAGGGGGAGCACACTACATACAGATTTATACAGCCACCAGTAGGAGGAGCTCATTACATACAGATTTATACAGCCACCACTAGAGGGAGCTCACTACATATAGATTTATATAGCTACCACTAGGGGGAGGTCACTACATATAGATTTATACAGCCACCACCAGAGTGAGCTCACTACATACAGATTTATACAGCCACCAGTAGGAGGAGCTCATTACATACAGATTTATACAGCCACCACTAGAGGGAGCTCATTACATACAGATTTATACAGCCACCACTAGAGGGAGCTCAATACATACAGATTTATACAGCCACCACTAGAGGGAGTTCACTACATACAGATTTATACAGCCAACACTAGAGGGAGCTCACTACATACAGATTTATACAGCCACCACTAGGGGGAGCTCACTACATACAGATTTATACAGCCACCACTAGAGGGAGATCACTACATACAGATTTATACAGCCACCACTAGAGGGAGCTCACTACATACAGATTTATACAGCCACCACTAGGGGGAGCTCACTACATACAGATTTATACAGCCACCACTATAGGGAGCTCACTACATACAGATTTATACAGCCACCACTAGAGGGAGCTCACTACATACAGATTTATACAGCCACCACTAGGGGGAGCTCACTACATACAGATTTATACAGCCACCACTAGAGGGAGCTCACTACATACAGATTTATATAGCCACCACTAGAGGGAGCTCACTACATACAGATTTATACAGCCACCACTAGAGGGAGCTCATTACATACAGATTTCTACAGCCACCACTAGAGGGAGCTCATTACATACAGATTTCTACAGCCACCACTAGAGGGAGCTCATTACATACAGATTTATACAGCCACCACTAGAGGGAGCTCATTACATACAGATTTATACATCCACCACTAGAGGGAGTTCACTACATACAGATTTATACAGCCAATACTAGAGGGAGCTCACTACATACAGATTTATACAGCCACCACTAGAGGGAGCTCACTGCATACAGATTTATACAGCCACCACTAGAGGGAGCTCATTACATACAGATTTATACATCCACCACTAGAGGGAGCTCACTACATACAGATTTATACAGCCACCACTAGAGGGAGCTCACTACATACAGATTTATACAGCCACCACTAGAGGGAGCTCACTACATACAGATTTATACAGCAGCCACTAGGGGAGCTCACTACATACAGATTTATACAGCCACCACTAGGAGGAGATCACTACATACAGATTTATACAGTCAACACTAGGGGGAGCTCACTACATACAGATTTATACAGCCACCACTAGGGGGAGCTCACTACATACAGATTTATACAGTCACCACTAGGGGGAGCTCACTACATACAGATTTATACAGCCACCACTAGGGGGAGCTCACTACATACAGATTTATACAGCCACCACTAGGGGGAGCTCATTACATACAGATTTATACAACCACCACTAGAGGGAGCTCATTACATACAGATTTATACAGCCACCACTAGAGGGAGTTCACTACATACAGATTTATACAGCCACCAGTAGGGGGAGCTCACTACTTACAGATTTATACAGCCACCACTAGAGGGAGTTCACTACATACAGATTTATACAGCCACCACTAGAGGGAGCTCACTACATACAGATTTATACAGCAATCAATAGAGGGAGATCACTACATACAGATTTATACAGCCACCACTAGAGGGAGCTCACTATATACAAATTTATACAGCCAACACTAGAGGGAGCTCATTACATACAGATTTATACAGCCAACATTAGAGGGAGCTTACTACATACAGATTTATACAGCCACCAGTAGGGGGAGCTCACTACATACAGATTTATACAGCAATCAGTAGAGGGAGATCACTACATACAGATTTATACAGTCACCACTAGAGGGAGCTCATTACATACAGATTTATACAGCCAACATTAAAGGGAGCTTACTACATACAGATTTATACAGCCACCACTAGAGGGAGCTCACTACATACAGATTTTTACAGCCACCACTAGGGGGAGCACACTACATACAGATTTATACAGCCACCAGTAGGAGGAGCTCATTACATACAGATTTATACAGCCACCACTAGAGGGAGCTCACTACATATAGATTTATACAGCTACCACTAGGGGGAGGTCACTACATACAGATTTATACAGCCACCACCAGAGGGAGCTCACTACATACAGATTTATACAGCCACCAGTAGGAGGAGCTCATTACATACAGATTTATACAGCCACAACTAGAGGGAGCTCATTACATACAGATTTATACAGCCACCACTAGAGGGAGCTCATTACATACAGATTTATACAGCCACCACTAGAGGGAGCTCATTACATACAGATTTATACAGCCACCACTAGAGGGAGTTCACTACATACAGATTTATACAGCCAACACTAGAGGGAGCTCACTACATACAGATTTATACAGCCACCACTAGGGGGAGCTCACTACATACAGATTTATACAGCCACCACTAGAGGGAGATCACTACATACAGATTTATACAGCCACCACTAGAGGGAGCTCACTACATACAGATTTATACAGCCACCACTAGGGGGAGCTCACTACATACAGATTTATACAGCCACCACTAGAGGGAGCTCACTACATACAGATTTATACAGCCACCACTAGAGGGAGCTCACTACATACAGATTTATACAGCCACCACTAGGGGCAGCTCACTACATACAGATTAATACCGCCACCACTAGAGGGAGCTCACTACATACAGATTTATACAGCCACCACTAGAGGGAGCTCACTACATACAGATTTATACAGCCACCACTAGAGGGAGCTCACTACATGCAGATTTATACAGCCAACACTAGAGGGAGCTCAGTACATACAGATTTATACAGCCACCACTAGGGGGAGCTCACTACATACAGATTTATACAGCCACCACTAGGGGGAGCTCACTACATACAGATTTATGCAGCCACCACTAGAGGAGATCACTACATACAGATTTATACAGCCACCACTAGGGGGAGCTCACTACATACAGATTTATACAGCCACCACTAGGGGGAGCTCACTACATACAGATTTATACAGCCACCACTAGAGGAGATCACTACATACAGATTTATACAGCCACCACTAGAGGGAGCTCACTACATACAGATTTATACAGCCACCACTAGGGGGAGCTCACTACATACAGATTTATACAGCCACCACTAGAGGATATCACTGCATACAGATTTATAAAGCCACCACTAGGGGGAAGTCACTACATACAGATTTATACAGCCACCACTAGAGGGAGATCACTACATACAGATTTATACAGCCACCAGTAGGAGGAGCTCATTACATACAGATTTATGCAGCCACCACTAGAGGGAGCTCACTACATACAGATTTATACAAATACCACTAGGGGGAGGTCATTACATACAGATTTATATAGCCACCAGTAGGAGGAGCTCATTACATACAGATTTATACAGCCACCACTAGAGGGAGCTCATTACATACAGATTTATACAGCCACAACTAGAGGGAGCTCATTACATACAGATATATACAGCCAACACTAGAGGGAGCTCACTACATACAGATTTATATAGCCACCACTAGAGGGAGCTCACTGCATACAGATTTATACAGCCACCACTAGAGGGAGCTCATTACATACAGATTTATACAGCCACCACTAGAGGGAGCTCACTACATACAGAGTTATACAGCCACCACTAGAGGGAGCTCACTACATACAAATTTATACAGCAGCCACTAGGGGAGCTCACTACATACAGATTTATACAGCCACCACTAGGGGGAGATCACTACATACAGATTTGTACAGTCAACACTAGGGGGAGCTCACTACATACAGATTTATACAGCCACCACTAGGGGGAGCTCACTACATACAGATTTATACAGTCACCACTAGGGGGAGCTCACTACATACAGATTTATACAGCCACCACTAGGGGGAGCTCACTACATACAGATTTATACAGCCACCACTAGGGGGAGCTCATTACATACAGATTTATACAGCCACCACTAGAGGGAGCTCACTACATACAGATTTTTACAGCCACCACTAGGGGGAGCACACTACATACAGATTTATACAGCCACCAGTAGGAGGAGCTCATTACATACAGATTTATACAGCCACCACTAGAGGGAGCTCACTACATACAGATTTATACAGCTACCACTAGGGGGAGGTCACTACATACAGATTTATACAGCCACCACCAGAGGGAGCTCACTACATACAGATTTATACAGCCACCACTAGAGGGCACTCATTACATACAGATTTATACAGCCACCACTAGAGGGAGCTCATTACATACAGATTTATACAGCCACCACTAGAGGGAGCTCATTACATACAGATTTATACAGCCACCACTAGAGGGAGTTCACTACATACAGATTTACACAGCCACCACTAGAGGGAGATCACTACATACAGATTTATACAGCCACCAGTAGGGGGAGCTCACTACATACAGATTTATACAGCCAACACTATAGGGAGCTCACTACATACAGATTTATACAGTCACCACTAGGGGAAGCTCACTACATACAGATTTATACAGCCGCCACTAGGGGGAGCTCATTACATACAGATTTATACAGGCACCACTAGAGGGAGCTCACTGCATACAGATTTATACAGCCACCACTAGAGGGAGCTCATTACATACAGATTTATACAGCCACCACTAGAGGGAGCTCACTACATACAGATTTATACAGCCACCACTAGAGGGAGCTCACTACATACAGATTTATACAGCAGCCACTAGGGGAGCTCACTACATACAGATTTATACAGCCACCACTAGAGGGAGATCACTACATACAGATTTATACAGCCAACTCTAGAGGAGATCACTACATACAGATTTATACAGCCACCACTAGAGGGAGCTCACTATATACAAATTTATACAGCCAACACTAGAGGGAGCTCATTACATACAGATTTATACAGCCAACATTAGAGGGAGCTTACTACATACAGATTTATACATCCACCACTAGAGGGAGCTCAGTACATACAGATTTATACAGCAATCACTAGAGGGAGATCACTACATACAGATTTATACAGTCACCACTAGAGGGAGCTCATTACATACAGATTTATACAGCCAACATTAGAGGGAGCTTACTACATACAGATTTATACATCCACCACTAGAGGGAGCTCACTACATACAGATTTATACAGCAATCACTAGAGGGAGATCACTACATACAGATTTATACATCCACCACTAGAGGGAGCTCACTACATACAGATTTATACAGCAATCACTATGGGGAGCTCACTACATACAGATTTATACAGCCACCACTAGAGGGAGCTCACTACATACAGATTTATACAGCCACCACTAGAGGGAGCTCATTACATACAGATTTATACAGCCACCACTAGAGGGAGCTCATTACATACAGATTTATACAGCCACCACTAGAGGGAGCTCATTACATACAGATTTATACAGCCACCACTAGAGGGAGCTCATTACATACAGATTTATACAGCCACCACTAGAGGGAGCTCATTACATACAGATTTATACATCCACCACTAGAGGGAGTTCACTACATACAGATTTATACAGCCAACACTAGAGGGAGCTCACTACATACAGATTTATACAGCCACCACTAGAGGGAGCTCACTGCATACAGATTTATACAGCCACCACTAGAGGGAGCTCATTACATACAGATTTATACAGCCACCACTAGAGGGAGCTCACTACATACAGATTTATACAGCCACCACTAGGGGAGCTCACTACGTACAGATTTATACAGCCACCACTAGGAGGAGATCACTACATACAGATTTATGCAGTCAACACTAGGGGGAGCTCACTACATACAGATTTATACAGCCACCACTAGGGGGAGCTCACTACATACAGATTTATACAGTCAACACTAGGGGGAGCTCACTACATACAGATTTATACAGCCACCACTAGGGGGAGCTCACTACATACAGATTTATACAGCCACCACTAGGGGGAGCTCATTACATACAGATTTATACAGCCACCACTAGAGGGAGCTCATTACATACAGATTTATACATCCACCACTAGAGGGAGTTCACTACATACAGATTTATACAGCCAACACTAGAGGGAGCTCACTACATACAGATTTATACAGCCACCACTAGGGGGAGCTCACTACATACAGATTTATACAGTCACCACTAGGGGGAGCTCACTACATACAGATTTATACAGCCACCACTAGGGGGAGCTCACTACATACAGATTTATACAGCCACCACTAGGGGGAGCTCATTACATACAGATTTATACAGCCACCACTAGAGGGAGCTCATTACATACAGATTTATACATCCACCACTAGAGGGAGTTCACTACATACAGATTTATACAGCCACCACTAGAGGGAGCTCACTACATACAGATTTATACAGCCAACACTAGAGGGAGCTCACTATATACAGATTTATACAGCCACCACTAGAGGGAGCTCACTGCATACAGATTTATACAGCCACCACTAGCGGGAGCTCATTACATACAGATTTATACAGCCACCACTAGAGGGAGCTCACTACATACAGATTTATACAGCCACCGCTAGAGGGAGCTTACTACATACAGAATTATACAGCCACCACTAGGGGGAGCTCATTACATACAGATTTATACAGCCACCACTAGAGGGAGCTCACTACATACAGATTTTTACAGCCACCACTAGGGGGAGCACACTACATACAGATTTTTACAGCCACCAGTAGGAGGAGCTCATTACATACAGATTTATACAGCCACCACTAGAGGGAGCTCACTACATATAGATTTATACAGCTACCACTAGGGGGAGGTCACTACATACAGATTTATACAGCCACCGCTAGAGGGAGCTCACTGCATACAGATTTATACAGCCACCACTAGAGGGAGTTCACTACATACAGATTTATACAGCCAACACTAGAGGGAGCTCACTACATACAGATTTATACAGCCACCGCTAGAGGGAGCTCACTGCATACAGATTTATACAGCCACCACTAGAGGGAGCTCATTACGCACAGATTTATACAGCCACCACTAGAGGGAGCTCACTACATACAGAGTTATGCAGCCACCACTAGAGGGAGCTCACTACATACAGATTTATACAGCAGCCACTAGGGGAGCTCACTACATACAGATTTATACAGCCACCACTAGGGGGAGAGCACTACATACAGATTTGTACAGTCAACACTAGGGGGAGCTCACTACATACAGATTTATACAGCCACCACTAGGGGGAGCTCACTACATACAGATTTATACAGCCACCACTAGGGTTAGCTCACTACATACAGATTTATACAGCCACCACTAGGGGGAGCTCACTACATACAGATTTATACAGCCACCACTAGGGGGAGCTCATTACATACAGATTTATACAGCCACCACTAGAGGGAGCTCACTACATACAGATTTTTACAGCCACCACTAGGGGGAGCACACTACATACAGATTTATACAGCCACCAGTAGGAGGAGCTCATTACATACAGATTTATACAGCCACCACTAGAGGGAGCTCACTACATACAGATTTATACAGCCACCACTAGGGGGATCTCACTACATACAGATTTATACAGTCACCACTAGGGGGAGCTCACTACATACAGATTTATACAGCCACCACTAGGGGGAGCTCACTACATACAGATTTATACAGCCACCACTAGGGGGAGCTCATTACATACAGATTTATACAGCCACCAGTAGAGGGAGCTCACTACATACAGATTTATACAGCCACCACTAGAGGGAGCTCATTACATACAGATTTATACAGCCACCACTAGAGGGAGCTCATTACATACAGATTTATACAGCCACCACTAGAGGGAGTTCACTACATACAGATTTATACAGCCAACACTAGAGGGTGGTCACTACATACAGATTTATACAGCCACCACTAGAGGGAGCTCACTGCATACAGATTTATACAGCCACCACTAGAGGGAGCTCATTACATACAGATTTATACAGCCACCGCTAGAGGGAGCTTACTACATACAGAATTATACAGCCACCACTAGGGGGAGCTCATTACATACAGATTTATACAGCCACCACTAGAGGGAGCTCACTACATACAGATTTTTACAGCCACCACTAGGGGGAGCACACTACATACAGATTTTTACAGCCACCAGTAGGAGGAGCTCATTACATACAGATTTATACAGCCACCACTAGAGGGAGCTCACTACATATAGATTTATACAGCTACCACTAGGGGGAGGTCACTACATACAGATTTATACAGCCACCGCTAGAGGGAGCTCACTGCATACAGATTTATACAGCCACCACTAGAGGGAGTTCACTACATACAGATTTATACAGCCAACACTAGAGGGAGCTCACTACATACAGATTTATACAGCCACCGCTAGAGGGAGCTCACTGCATACAGATTTATACAGCCACCACTAGAGGAAGCTCATTACGCACAGATTTATACAGCCACCACCAGAGGGAGCTCACTACATACAGATTTATACAGCCACCACTAGAGGGAGTTCACTACATACAGATTTATACAGCCACCGCTAGAGGGAGCTCACTGCATACAGATTTATACAGCCACCACTAGAGGGAGCTCATTACGCACAGATTTATACAGCCACCACCAGAGGGAGATCACTACATACAGAGATATGCAGCCACCACTAGAGGGAGCTCACTACATACAGATTTATACAGCAGCCACTAGGGGAGCTCACTACATACAGATTTATACAGCCACCACTAGGGGGAGAGCACTACATACAGATTTGTACAGTCAACACTAGGGGGAGCTCACTACATACAGATTTATACAGCCACCACTAGGGGGAGCTCACTACATACAGATTTATACAGCCACCACTAGGGGGAGCTCATTACATACAGATTTATACAGCCACCACTAGAGGGAGCTCACTACATACAGATTTTTACAGCCACCACTAGGGGGAGCACACTACATACAGATTTATACAGCCACCAGTAGGAGGAGCTCATTACATACAGATTTATACAGCCACCACTAGAGGGAGCTCACTACATACAGATTTATACAGCTACCACTAGGGGGAGGTCACTACATACAGATTTATACAGCCACCACCAGAGGGAGCTCACTACATACAGATTTGTACAGCCACCACTAGAGGGAGCTCATTACATACAGATTTATACAGCCACCACTAGAGGGAGCTCATTACATACAGATTTATACAGCCACCACTAGAGGGAGCTCATTACATACAGATTTATACAGCCACCACTAGAGGGAGTTCACTACATACAGATTTACACAGCCACCACTAGAGGGAGATCACTACATACAGATTTATACAGCCACCAGTAGGGGGAGCTCACTACATACAGATTTATACAGCCAACACTAGAGGGAGCTCACTACATACAGATTTATACAGTCACCACTAGGGGGAGCTCACCACATACAGATTTATACAGCCGCCACTAGGGGGAGCTCATTACATACAGATTTTTACAGCCACCACTAGAGGGAGCTCACTACATACAGATTTATACAGCCACCACTAGAGGAGATCACTGCATACAGAGTTATACATCCACCACTAGAGGGAGCTCACTACATACAGATTTATACAGCAATCACTAGGGGGAGTTCACTACATACAGATTTATACAGCCACCACTTGGGGGAGCTCACTACATACAGATTTATACAGCCACCACTAGAGGGAGCTCACTACATACAGATTTATACAGCCACCACTAGATGAGATCACTACATACAGATTTATACAGCCACCACTAGATGAGATCACTACATACAGATTTATACAGCCACCACTAGGGGGAGCTCACTACATACAGATTTATACAGCCACCACTAGGGGGAGCTCACTACATACAGATTTATACAGCCACCACTAGAGGAGATCACTACATACAGATTTATACAGCCACCACTAGAGGGAGCTCACTACATACAGATTTATACAGCCACCACTAGGGGTAGCTCACTACATACAGATTTATACAGCCACCACTAGAGGAGATCACTGCATACAGAGTTATAAAGCCACCACTAGGGGGAGCTCACTACATACAGATTTATACAGCCACCACTAGAGGGAGATCACTACATACAGATTTATACAGTCAACACTAGGGGGAGCTCACTACATACAGATTTATACAGCCACCACTAGAGGGAGATCACTACATACAGATTTATACAGCCACCACTAGGGGGAGCTCACTACATACAGATTTATACAGTCACCACTAGGGGGAGCTCACTACATACAGATTTATACAACCACCACTAGGGGGAGCTCATTACATATAGATTTATACAGCCACCACTAGAGGGAGCTCACTACATGCAGATTTTTACAGCCACCACTAGGGGGCGCACACTACATGCAGATTTATACAGCCACCAGTAGGAGGAGCTCATTACATACAGATTTATACAGCCACCACTAGAGGGAGCTCACTACATACAGATTTATACAGCTACCACTAGGGGGAGGTCATTACATACAGATTTATACAGCCACCAGTAGGAGGAGCTCATTACATACAGATTTATACAGCCACCACTAGAGGGAGCTCATTACATATAGATTTATACAGCCACCACTAGAGGGAGCTCACTGCATACAGATTTATACAGCCACCACTAGAGGGAGCTCATTACATACAGATTTATACAGCCACCACTAGAGGGAGCTCACTACATACAGATTTATACAGACACCACTAGAGGGAGCTCACTACATACAGATTTATACAGCAGCCACTAGGGGAGCTCACTACATACAGATTTATACAGCCACCACTAGGGGGAGATCACTACATACAGATTTATACAGTCAACACTAGGGGGAGCTCACTACATACAGATTTATACAGCCACCACCAGAGTGAGCTCACTACATACAGATTTATACAGCCACCACTAGAGGGCACTCATTACATACAGATTTATACAGCCACCACTAGAGGGAGCTCATTACATACAGATTTATACAGCCACCACTAAAGGGAGCTCATTACATACAGATTTATACAGCCACCACTAGAGGGAGTTCACTACATACAGATTTACACAGCCACCACTAGAGGGAGATCACTACATACAGATTTATACAGCCACCAGTAGGGGGAGCTCACTACATACAGATTTATACAGCCAACACTATAGGGAGCTCACTACATACAGATTTATACAGTCACCACTAGGGGAAGCTCACTACATACAGATTTATACAGCCGCCACTAGGGGGAGCTCATTACATACAGATTTATACAGGCACCACTAGAGGGAGCTCACTGCATACAGATTTATACAGCCACCACTAGAGGGAGCTCATTACATACAGATTTATACAGCCACCACTAGAGGGAGCTCACTACATACAGATTTATACAGCCACCACTAGAGGGAGCTCACTACATACAGATTTATACAGCAGCCACTAGGGGAGCTCACTACATACAGATTTATACAGCCACCACTAGAGGGAGATCACTACATACAGATTTATACAGCCAACTCTAGAGGAGATCACTACATACAGATTTATACAGCCACCACTAGAGGGAGCTCACTATATACAAATTTATACAGCCAACACTAGAGGAAGGTCATTACATACAGATTTATACAGCCAACATTAGAGGGAGCTTACTACATACAGATTTATACATCCACCACTAGAGGGAGCTCAGTACATACAGATTTATACAGCAATCACTAGAGGGAGATCACTACATACAGATTTATACAGTCACCACTAGAGGGAGCTCATTACATACAGATTTATACAGCCAACATTAGAGGGAGCTTACTACATACAGATTTATACATCCACCACTAGAGGGAGCTCACTACATACAGATTTATACAGCAATCACTAGAGGGAGATCACTACATACAGATTTATACATCCACCACTAGAGGGAGCTCACTACATACAGATTTATACAGCAATCACTATGGGGAGCTCACTACATACAGATTTATACAGCCACCACTAGAGGGAGCTCACTACATACAGATTTATACAGCCACCACTAGAGGGAGCTCATTACATACAGATTTATACAGCCACCACTAGAGGGAGCTCATTACATACAGATTTATACAGCCACCACTAGAGGGAGCTCATTACATACAGATTTATACAGCCACCACTAGAGGGAGCTCATTACATACAGATTTATACATCCACCACTAGAGGGAGTTCACTACATACAGATTTATACAGCCAACACTAGAGGGAGCTCACTACATACAGATTTATACAGCCACCACTAGAGGGAGCTCACTGCATACAGATTTATACAGCCACCACTAGAGGGAGCTCATTACATACAGATTTATACAGCCACCACTAGAGGGAGCTCACTACATACAGATTTATACAGCCACCACTAGAGGGAGCTCACTACATACAGATTTATACAGCAGCCACTAGGGGAGCTCACTACGTACAGATTTATACAGCCACCACTAGGAGGAGATCACTACATACAGATTTATACAGTCAACACTAGGGGGAGCTCACTACATACAGATTTATACAGCCACCACTAGGGGGAGCTCACTACATACAGATTTATACAGTCAACACTAGGGGGAGCTCACTACATACAGATTTATACAGCCACCACTAGGGGGAGCTCACTACATACAGATTTATACAGCCACCACTAGGGGGAGCTCATTACATACAGATTTATACAGCCACCACTAGAGGGAGCTCATTACATACAGATTTATACATCCACCACTAGAGGGAGTTCACTACATACAGATTTATACAGCCAACACTAGAGGGAGCTCACTACATACAGATTTATACAGCCACCACTAGGGGGAGCTCACTACATACAGATTTATACAGTCACCACTAGGGGGAGCTCACTACATACAGATTTATACAGCCACCACTAGGGGGAGCTCACTACATACAGATTTATACAGCCACCACTAGGGGGAGCTCAATACATACAGATTTATACAGCCACCACTAGAGGGAGCTCATTACATACAGATTTATACATCCACCACTAGAGGGAGTTCACTACATACAGATTTATACAGCCAACACTAGAGGGAGCTCACTACATACAGATTTATACAGCCACCACTAGAGGGAGCTCACTGCATACAGATTTATACAGCCACCACTAGAGGGAGCTCACTACATACAGATTTATACAGCCACCACTAGGGGGAGCTCATTACATACAGATTTATACAGCCACCACTAGAGGGAGCTCACTACATACAGATTTTTACAGCCACCACTAGGGGGAGCACACTACATACAGATTTATACAGCCACCAGTAGGAGGAGCTCATTACATACAGATTTATACAGCCACCACTAGAGGGAGCTCACTACATATAGATTTATACAGCTACCACTAGGGGGAGGTCACTACATATAGATTTATACAGCCACCACCAGAGTGAGCTCACTACATACAGATTTATACAGCCACCAGTAGGAGGAGCTCATTACATACAGATTTATACAGCCACCACTAGAGGGAGCTCATTACATACAGATTTATACAGCCACCACTAGAGGGAGCTCATTACATACAGATTTATACAGCCACCACTAGAGGGAGTTCACTACATACAGATTTATACAGCCAACACTAGAGGGAGCTCACTACATACAGATTTATACAGCCACCACTAGGGGGAGCTCACTACATACAGATTTATACAGCCACCACTAGAGGGAGATCACTACATACAGATTTATACAGCCACCACTAGAGGGAGCTCACTACATACAGATTTATACAGCCACCACTAGGGGGAGCTCACTACATACAGATTTATACAGCCACCACTAGAGGGAGCTCACTACATACAGATTTATACAGCCACCACTAGAGGGAGCTCACTACATACAGATTTATACAGCCACCACTAGGGGGAGCTCACTACATACAGATTTATACAGCCACCACTAGAGGGAGCTCACTACATACAGATTTATATAGCCACCACTAGAGGGAGCTCACTACATACAGATTTATACAGCCACCACTAGAGGGAGCTCATTACATACAGATTTATACAGCCACCACTAGAGGGAGCTCATTACATACAGATTTCTACAGCCACCACTAGAGGGAGCTCATTACATACAGATTTATACAGCCACCACTAGAGGGAGCTCATTACATACAGATTTATACATCCACCACTAGAGGGAGTTCACTACATACAGATTTATACAGCCAACACTAGAGGGAGCTCACTACATACAGATTTATACAGCCACCACTAGAGGGAGCTCACTGCATACAGATTTATACAGCCACCACTAGAGGGAGCTCATTACATACAGATTTATACATCCACCACTAGAGGGAGCTCACTACATACAGATTTATACAGCCACCACTAGAGGAAGCTCACTACATACAGATTTATACAGCCACCACTAGAGGGAGCTCACTACATACAGATTTATACAGCAGCCACTAGGGGAGCTCACTACATACAGATTTATACAGCCACCACTAGGAGGAGATCACTACATACAGATTTATACAGTCAACACTAGGGGGAGCTCACTACATACAGATTTATACAGCCACCACTAGGGGGAGCTCACTACATACAGATTTATACAGTCACCACTAGGGGGAGCTCACTACATACAGATTTATACAGCCACCACTAGGGGGAGCTCACTACATACAGATTTATACAGCCACCACTAGGGGGAGCTCATTACATACAGATTTATACAGCCACCACTAGAGGGAGCTCATTACATACAGATTTATACAGCCACCACTAGAGGGAGTTCACTACATACAGATTTATACAGCCACCAGTAGGGGGAGCTCACTACTTACAGATTTATACAGCCAACACTAGAGGGAGCTCACTGCATACAGATTTATACAGCAATCAATAGAGGGAGATCACTACATACAGATTTATACAGCCACCACTAGAGGGAGCTCACTATATACAAATTTATACAGCCAACACTAGAGGGAGCTCATTACATACAGATTTATACAGCCAACATTAGAGGGAGCTTACTACATACAGATTTATACATCCACCACTAGAGGGAGCTCACTACATACAGATTTATACAGCAATCACTAGAGGGAGATCACTACATACAGATTTATACAGTCACCACTAGAGGGAGCTCATTACATACAGATTTATACAGCCAACATTAAAGGGAGCTTACTACATACAGATTTATACAGCCACCACTAGAGGGAGCTCACTACATACAGATTTTTACAGCCACCACTAGGGGGAGCACACTACATACAGATTTATACAGCCACCAGTAGGAGGAGCTCATTACATACAGATTTATACAGCCACCACTAGAGGGAGCTCACTACATATAGATTTATACAGCTACCACTAAGGGGAGGTCACTACATACAGATTTATACAGCCACCACCAGAGGGAGCTCACTACATACAGATTTATACAGCCACCAGTAGGAGGAGCTCATTACATACAGATTTATACAGCCACAACTAGAGGGAGCTCATTACATACAGATTTATACAGCCACCACTAGAGGGAGCTCATTACATACAGATTTATACAGCCACCACTAGAGGGAGCTCATTACATACAGATTTATACAGCCACCACTAGAGGGAGTTCACTACATACAGATTTATACAGCCAACACTAGAGGGAGCTCACTACATACAGATTTATACAGCCACCACTAGGGGGAGCTCACTACATACAGATTTATACAGCCACCACTAGAGGGAGATCACTACATACAGATTTATACAGCCACCACTAGAGGGAGCTCACTACATACAGATTTATACAGCCACCACTAGGGGGAGCTCACTACATACAGATTTATACAGCCACCACTAGAGGGAGCTCACTACATACAGATTTATACAGCCACCACTAGAGGGAGCTCACTACATACAGATTTATACAGCCACCACTAGGGGCAGCTCACTACATACAGATTAATACCGCCACCACTAGAGGGAGCTCACTACATACAGATTTATACAGCCACCACTAGAGGGAGCTCACTACATACAGATTTATACAGCCACCACTAGAGGGAGCTCACTACATGCAGATTTATACAGCCAACACTAGAGGGAGCTCAGTACATACAGATTTATACAGCCACCACTAGGGGGAGCTCACTACATACAGATTTATACAGCCACCACTAGGGGGAGCTCACTACATACAGATTTATGCAGCCACCACTAGAGGAGATCACTACATACAGATTTATACAGCCACCACTAGGGGGAGCTCACTACATACAGATTTATACAGCCACCACTAGGGGGAGCTCACTACATACAGATTTATACAGCCACCACTAGAGGAGATCACTACATACAGATTTATACAGCCACCACTAGAGGGAGCTCACTACATACAGATTTATACAGCCACCACTAGGGGGAGCTCACTACATACAGATTTATACAGCCACCACTAGAGGATATCACTGCATACAGATTTATAAAGCCACCACTAGGGGGAAGTCACTACATACAGATTTATACAGCCACCACTAGGGGGAGATCACTACATACAGATTTATACAGTCAACACTAGGGGGAGCTCACTACATACAGATTTATACAGCCACCACTAGAGGGAGATCACTACATACAGATTTATACAGCCACCACTAGGGGGAGCTCACTACATACAGATTTATACAGTCACCACTAGGGGGAGCTCACTACATACAGATTTATACAGCCACCACTAGGGGGAGCTCACTACATACAGATTTATACAGCCACCACTAGAGGGAGCTCACTACATACAGATTTTTACAGCCACAACTAGGGGGAGCACACTACATACAGATTTATACAGCCACCACTAGAGGGAGCTCACTACATACAGATTTATACAAATACCACTAGGGGGAGGTCATTACATACAGATTTATACAGCCACCAGTAGGAGGAGCTCATTACATACAGATTTATGCAGCCACCACTAGAGGGAGCTCACTACATACAGATTTATACAAATACCACTAGGGGGAGGTCATTACATACAGATTTATACAGCCACCAGTAGGAGGAGCTCATTACATACAGATTTATACAGCCACCACTAGAGGGAGCTCATTACATACAGATTTATACAGCCACAACTAGAGGGAGCTCATTACATACAGATATATACAGCCAACACTAGAGGGAGCTCACTACATACAGATTTATATAGCCACCACTAGAGGGAGCTCACTGCATACAGATTTATACAGCCACCACTAGAGGGAGCTCATTACATACAGATTTATACAGCCACCACTAGAGGGAGCTCACTACATACAGAGTTATACAGCAGCCACTAGGGGAGCTCACTACATACAGATTTATACAGCCACCACTAGGGGGAGATCACTACATACAGATTTGTACAGTCAACACTAGGGGGAGCTCACTACATACAGATTTATACAGCCACCACTAGGGGGAGCTCACTACATACAGATTTATACAGTCACCACTAGGGGGAGCTCACTACATACAGATTTATACAGCCACCACTAGGGGGAGCTCACTACATACAGATTTATACAGCCACCACTAGGGGGAGCTCATTACATACAGATTTATACAGCCACCACTAGAGGGAGCTCACTACATACAGATTTTTACAGCCACCACTAGGGGGAGCACACTACATACAGATTTATACAGCCACCAGTAGGAGGAGCTCATTACATACAGATTTATACAGCCACCACTAGAGGGAGCTCACTACATACAGATTTATACAGCCACCACCAGAGGGAGCTCACTACATACAGATTTATACAGCCACCACTAGAGGGCACTCATTACATACAGATTTATACAGCCACCACTAGAGGGAGCTCATTACATACAGATTTATACAGCCACCACTAGAGGGAGCTCATTACATACAGATTTATACAGCCACCATTAGAGGGAGTTCACTACATACAGATTTACACAGCCACCACTAGAGGGAGATCACTACATACAGATTTATACAGCCACCAGTAGGGGGAGCTCACTACATACAGATTTATACAGCCAACACTATAGGGAGCTCACTACATACAGATTTATACAGTCACCACTAGGGGAAGCTCACTACATACAGATTTATACAGCCGCCACTAGGGGGAGCTCATTACATACAGATTTATACAGGCACCACTAGAGGGAGCTCACTGCATACAGATTTATACAGCCACCACTAGAGGGAGCTCATTACATACAGATTTATACAGCCACCACTAGAGGGAGCTCACAACATACAGATTTATACAGCCACCACTAGAGGGAGCTCACTACATACAGATTTATACAGCAGCCACTAGGGGAGCTCACTACATACAGATATATACAGCCACCACTAGAGGGAGATCACTACATACAGATTTATACAGCCAACTCTAGAGGAGATCACTACATACAGATTTATACAGCCACCACTAGAGGGAGCTCATTACATACAGATTTATACAGCCAACATTAGAGGGAGCTTACTACATACAGATTTATACATCCACCACTAGAGGGAGCTCAGTACATACAGATTTATACAGCAATCACTAGAGGGAGATCACTACATACAGATTTATACAGTCACCACTAGAGGGAGCTCATTACATACAGATTTATACAGCCAACATTAGAGGGAGCTTACTACATACAGATTTATACATCCACCACTAGAGGGAGCTCACTACATACAGATTTATACAGCAATCACTAGAGGGAGATCACTACATACAGATTTATACATCCACCACTAGAGGGAGCTCACTACATACAGATTTATACAGCCACCACTAGAGGGAGCTCACTACATACAGATTTATACAGCCACCACTAGAGGGAGCTCATTACATACAGATTTATACAGCCACCACTAGAGGGAGCTCATTACATACAGATTTATACAGCCACCACTAGAGGGAGCTCATTACATACAGATTTATACAGCCACCACTAGAGGGAGCTCATTACATACAGATTTATACATCCACCACTAGAGGGAGTTCACTACATACAGATTTATACAGCCAACACTAGAGGGAGCTCACTACATACAGATTTATACAGCCACCACTAGAGGGAGCTCACTGCATACAGATTTATGCAGCCACCACTAGAGGGAGCTCATTACATACAGATTTATACAGCCACCACTAGAGGGAGCTCACTACATACAGATTTATACAGCCACCACTAGAGGGAGCTCACTACATACAGATTTATACAGCAGCCACTAGGGGAGCTCACTACGTACAGATTTATACAGCCACCACTAGGAGGAGATCACTACATACAGATTTATACAGTCAACACTAGGGGGAGCTCACTACATACAGATTTATACAGCCACCACTAGGGGGAGCTCACTACATACAGATTTATACAGTCAACACTAGGGGGAGCTCACTACATACAGATTTATACAGCCACCACTAGGGGGAGCTCACTACATACAGATTTATACAGCCACCACTAGGGGGAGCTCATTACATACAGATTTATACAGCCACCACTAGAGGGAGCTCATTACATACACATTTATACATCCACCACTAGAGGGAGTTCACTACATACAGATTTATACAGCCAACACTAGAGGGAGCTCACTACATACAGATTTATACAGCCACCACTAGGGGGAGCTCACTACATACAGATTTATACAGTCACCACTAGGGGGAGCTCACTACATACAGATTTATACAGCCACCACTAGGGGGAGCTCACTACATACAGATTTATACAGCCACCACTAGGGGGAGCTCATTACATACAGATTTATACAGCCACCACTAGAGGGAGCTCATTACATACAGATTTATACATCCACCACTAGAGGGAGTTCACTACATACAGATTTATACAGCCAACACTAGAGGGAGCTCACTACATACAGATTTATACAGCCACCACTACAGGGAGCTCACTGCATACAGATTTATACAGCCACCACTAGAGGGAGCTCATTACATACAGATTTATACAGCCACCACTAGAGGGAGCTCACTACATACAGATTTATACAGCCACCACTAGAGGGAGCTCACTACATACAGATTTATACAGCAGCCACTAGGGGAGCTCACTACATACAGATTTATACAGCCACCACTAGGAGGAGATCACTACATACAGATTTATACAGTCAACACTAGGGGGAGCTCACTACATACAGATTTATACAGCCACCACTAGGGGGAGCTCACTACATACAGATTTATACAGTCACCACTAGGGGGAGCTCACTACATACAGATTTATACAGCCACCACTAGGGGGAGCTCACTACATACAGATTTATACAGCCACCACTAGGGGGAGCTCATTACATACAGATTTATACAGCCACCACTAGAGGGAGCTCATTACATACAGATTTATACAGCCACCACTAGAGGGAGTTCACTACATACAGATTTATACAGCCAACACTAGAGGGAGCTCACTACATACAGATTTATACAGTCACCACTAGGGGGAGCTCACTACATACAGATTTATACAGCCGCCACTAGGGGGAGCTCATTACATACAGATTTATACAGCCGCCACTAGAGGGAGCTCACTGCATACAGATTTATACAGCCACCACTAGAGGGAGCTCATTACATACAGATTTATACAGCCACCACTAGAGGGAGCTCACTACATACAGATTTATACAGCAGCCACTAGGGGAGCTCACTACATACAGATTTATACAGCCACCACTAGAGGGAGATCACTACATACAGATTTATACAGCCACCACTAGGGGGAGCTCACTACATACAGATTTATGCAGCCACCACTAGGGGGAGCTCACTACATACAGATTTATACAGCCACCACTAGAGGGAGCTCACTATATACAAATTTATACAGCCAACACTAGAGGGAGCTCATTACATACAGATTTATACAGCCAACATTAGAGGGAGCTTACTACATACAGATTTATACATCCACCACTAGAGGGAGCTCACTACATACAGATTTATACAGCAATCACTAGAGGGAGATCACTACATACAGATTTATACAGTCACCACTAGAGGGAGCTCATTACATACAGATTTATACAGCCAACATTAAAGGGAGCTTACTACATACAGATTTATACAGCCACCACTAGAGGGAGCTCACTACATACAGATTTATACAGCCACCACTAGAGGAGATCACTACATACAGATTTATACAGCCACCACTAGAGGGAGCTCACTATATACAAATTTATACAGCCAACACTAGAGGGAGCTCATTACATACAGATTTATACAGCCAACATTAGAGGGAGCTTACTACATACAGATTTATACATCCACCACTAGAGGGAGCTCACTACATACAGATTTATACAGCAATCACTAGAGGGAGATCACTACATACAGATTTATACAGTCACCAATAGAGGGAGCTCATTACATACAGATTTATACAGCCAACATTAAAGGGAGCTTACTACATACAGATTTATACAGCCACCACTAGAGGGAGCTCACTACATACAGATTTTTACAGCCACCACTAGGGGGAGCACACTACATACAGATTTATACAGCCACCAGTAGGAGGAGCTCATTACATACAGATTTATACAGCCACCACTAGAGGGAGCTCACTACATATAGATTTATACAGCTACCACTAGGGGGAGGTCACTACATACAGATTTATACAGCCACCACCAGAGGGAGCTCACTACATACAGATTTATACAGCCACCAGTAGGAGGAGCTCATTACATACAGATTTATACAGCCACAACTAGAGGGAGCTCATTACATACAGATTTATACAGCCACCACTAGAGGGAGCTCATTACATACAGATTTATACAGCCACCACTAGAGGGAGCTCATTACATACAGATTTATACAGCCACCACTAGAGGGAGTTCACTACATACAGATTTATACAGCCAACACTAGAGGGAGCTCACTACATACAGATTTATACAGCCACCACTAGGGGGAGCTCACTACATACAGATTTATACAGCCACCACTAGAGGGAGATCACTACATACAGATTTATACAGCCACCACTAGAGGGAGCTCACTACATACAGATTTATACAGCCACCACTAGGGGGAGCTCACTACATACAGATTTATACAGCCACCACTAGAGGGAGCTCACTACATACAGATTTATACAGCCACCACTAGAGGGAGCTCACTACATACAGATTTATACAGCCACCACTAGGGGGAGCTCACTACATACGGATTTATACCGCCACCACTAGAGGGAGCTCACTACATACAGATTTATACAGCCACCACTAGAGGGAGCTCACTACATACAGGTTTATACAGCCACCACTAGAGGGAGCTCACTACATGCAGATTTATACAGCCAACACTAGAGGGAGCTCAGTACATACAGATTTATACAGCCACCACTAGGGGGAGCTCACTACATACAGATTTATACAGCCACCACTAGGGGGAGCTCACTACATACAGATTTATGCAGCCACCACTAGAGGAGATCACTACATACAGATTTATACAGCCACCACTAGGGGGAGCTCACTACATACAGATTTATACAGCCACCACTAGGGGGAGCTCACTACATACAGATTTATACAGCCACCACTAGAGGAGATCACTACATACAGATTTATACAGCCACCACTAGAGGGAGCTCACTACATACAGATTTATACAGCCACCACTAGGGGGAGCTCACTACATACAGATTTATACAGCCACCACTAGAGGATATCACTGCATACAGATTTATAAAGCCACCACTAGGGGGAGCTCACTACATACAGATTTATACAGCCACCACTAGGGGGAGATCACTACATACAGATTTATACAGTCAACACTAGGGGGAGCTCATTACATACAGATTTATACAGCCACCACTAGAGGGAGATCACTACATACAGATTTATACAGCCACCACTAGGGGGAGCTCACTACATACAGATTTATACAGCCACCACTAGGGGGAGCTCACTACATACAGATTTATACAGTCACCACTAGGGGGAGCTCACTACATACAGATTTTTACAGCCACCACTAGGGGGAGCTCACTACATACAGATTTATACAGCCACCACTAGAGGGAGCTCACTACATACAGATTTTTACAGCCACAACTAGGGGGAGCACACTACATACAGATTTATACAGCCACCAGTAGGAGGAGCTCATTACATACAGATTTATACAGCCACCACTAGAGGGAGCTCACTACATACAGATTTATACAGATACCACTAGGGGGAGGTCATTACATACAGATTTATACAGCCACCAGTAGGAGGAGCTCATTACATACAGATTTATACAGCCACCACTAGAGGGAGCTCATTACATACAGATTTATACAGCCACCACTAGAGGGAGCTCATTACATACAGATTTATACAGCCAACACTAGAGGGAGCTCACTACATACAGATTTATACAGCCACCACTAGAGGGAGCTCACTGCATACAGATTTATACAGCCACCACTAGAGGGAGCTCATTACATACAGATTTATACAGCCACCACTAGAGGGAGCTCACTGCATACAGATTTATACAGCCACCACTAGAGGGAGCTCACTACATACAGAGTTATACAGCCACCACTAGAGGGAGCTCACTACATACAAATTTATACAGCAGCCACTAGGGGAGCTCACTACATACAGATTTATACAGCCACCACTAGGGGGAGATCACTACATACAGATTTGTACAGTCAACACTAGGGGGAGCTCACTACATACAGATTTATACAGCCACCACTAGGGGGAGCTCACTACATACAGATTTATACAGTCACCACTAGGGGGAGCTCACTACATACAGATTTATACAGCCACCACTGGGGGGAGCTCACTACATACAGATTTATACAGCCACCACTAGGGGGAGCTCATTACATACAGATTTATACAGCCACCACTAGAGGGAGCTCACTACATACAGATTTTTACAGCCACCACTAGGGGGGGCACACTACATACAGATTTATACAGCCACCAGTAGGAGGAGCTCATTACATACAGATTTATACAGCCACCACTAGAGGGAGCTCACTACATACAGATTTATACAGCTACCACTAGGGGGAGGTCACTACATACAGATTTATACAGCCACCACCAGAGGGAGCTCACTACATACAGATTTATACAGCCACCACTAGAGGGCACTCATTACATACAGATTTATACAGCCACCACTAGAGGGAGCTCATTACATACAGATTTATACAGCCACCACTAGAGGGAACTCATTACATACAGATTTATACAGCCACCACTAGAGGGAGTTCACTACATACAGATTTACACAGCCACCACTAGAGGGAGATCACTACATACAGATTTATACAGCCACCAGTAGGGGGAGCTCACTACATACAGATTTATACAGCCAACACTATAGGGAGCTCACTACATACAGATTTATACAGTCACCACTAGGGGAAGCTCACTACATACAGATTTATACAGCCGCCACTAGGGGGAGCTCATTACATACAGATTTATACAGGCACCACTAGAGGGAGCTCACTGCATACAGATTTATACAGCCACCACTAGAGGGAGCTCATTACATACAGATTTATACAGCCACCACTAGAGGGAGCTCACTACATACAGATTTATACAGCAGCCACTAGGGGAGCTCACTACATACAGATTTATACAGCCACCACTAGAGGGAGATCACTACATACAGATTTATGCAGCCAACTCTAGAGGAGATCACTACATACAGATTTATACAGTCACCACTAGAGGGAGCTCACTATATACAAATTTATACAGCCAACACTAGAGGGAGCTCATTACATACAGATTTATACAGCCAACATTAGAGGGAGCTTACTACATACAGATTTATACATCCACCACTAGAGGGAGCTCAGTACATACAGATTTATACAGCAATCCCTAGAGGGAGATCACTACATACAGATTTATACAGTCACCACTAGAGGGAGCTCATTACATACAGATTTATACAGCCAACATTAGAGGGAGCTTACTACATACAGATTTATACAGCCACCACTAGAGGGAGCTCACTACATACAGATTTATACAGCAGCCACTAGGGGAGCTCACTACATACAGATTTATACAGCCACCACTAGGAGGAGATCACTACATACAGATTTATACAGTCAACACTAGGGGGAGCTCACTACATACAGATTTATACAGCCATCACTAGGGGGAGTTCACTACATACAGATTTATACAGTCACCACTAGGGGGAGCTCACTACATACAGATTTATACAGCCACCACTAGGGGGAGCTCACTACATACAGATTTATACAGCCACCACTAGGGGGAGCTCATTACATACAGATTTATACAGCCACCACTAGAGGGAGCTCATTACATACAGATTTATACAGCCACCACTAGAGGGAGTTCACTACATACAGATTTATACAGCCACCAGTAGGGGGAGCTCACTACATACAGATTTATACAGCCAACACTAGAGGGAGCTCACTACATACAGATTTATACAGTCACCACTAGGGGGAGCTCACTACATACAAATTTATACAGCCGCCACTAGGGGGAGCTCATTACATACAGATTTATACAGCCGCCACTAGAGGGAGCTCACTGCATACAGATTTATACAGCCACCACTAGAGGGAGCTCATTACATACAGATTTATACAGCCACCACTAGAGGGAGCTCACTACATACAGATTTATACAGCAGCCACTAGGGGAGCTCACTACATACAGATTTATACAGCCACCACTAGAGGGAGATCACTACATACAGATTTATACAGCCAACACTAGAGGAGATCACTACATACAGATTTATACAGCCACCACTAGAGGGAGCTCACTATATACAAATTTATACAGCCAACACTAGAGGGAGCTCATTACATACAGATTTATACAGCCAACATTAGAGGGGGCTTACTACATACAGATTTATATATCCACCACTAGAGGGAGCTCACTACATACAGATTTATACAGCAATCACTAGAGGGAGATCACTACATACAGATTTATACAGTCACCACTAGAGGGAGCTCATTACATACAGATTTATACAGCCAACATTAAAGGGAGCTTACTACATACAGATTTATACAGCCACCACTAGAGGGAGCTCACTACATACAGATTTTTACAGCCACCACTAGGGGGAGCACACTACATACAGATTTATACAGCCACCAGTAGGAGGAGCTCATTACATACAGATTTATACAGCCACCACTAGAGGGAGCTCACTACATATAGATTTATACAGCTACCACTAGGGGGAGGTCACTACATACAGATTTATACAGCCACCACCAGAGGGAGCTCACTACATACAGATTTATACAGCCACCAGTAGGAGGAGCTCATTACATACAGATTTATACAGTCACAACTAGAGGGAGCTCATTACATACAGATTTACACAGCCACCACTAGAGGGAGCTCATTACATACAGATTAATACAGCCACCACTAGAGGGAGCTCATTACATACAGATTTATACAGCCACCACTAGAGGGAGTTCACTACATACAGATATATACAGCTAACACTAGAGGGAGCTCACTACATACAGATTTATACAGCCACCACTAGGGGGAGCTCACTACATACAGATTTATACAGCCACCACTAGGGGGAGCTCACTACATACAGATTTATACAGCCACCACTAGAGGGAGATCACTACATACAGATTTATACAGCCACCACTAGAGGGAGCTCACTACATACAGATTTATATAGCCACCACTAGGGGGAGCTCACTACATACAGATTTATACAGCCACCACTAGAGGGAGCTCACTACATACAGATTTATACAGCCACCACTAGAGGGAGCTCACTACATACAGATTTATACAGCCACCACTAGGGGGAGCTCACTACATACAGATTTATACCGCCACCACTAGAGGGAGCTCACTACATACAGATTTATACAGCCACCACTAGAGGGAGCTCACTACATACAGATTTATATAGCCACCACAGGAGGGAGCTCACTACATGCAGATTTATACAGCCAACACTAGAGGGAGCTCAGTACATACAGATTTATACAGCCACCACTAGGGGGAGCTCACTACATACAGATTTATACAGCCACCACTAGGGGGAGCTCACTACATACAGATTTATGCAGCCACCACTAGAGGAGATCACTACATACAGATTTATACAGCCACCACTAGGGGGAGCTCACTACATACAGATTTATACAGCCACCACTAGGGGGAGCTCACTACATACAGATTTATACAGCCACCACTAGAGGAGATCACTACATACAGATTTATCCAGCCACCACTAGAGGGAGCTCACTACATACAGATTTATACAGCCACCACTAGGGGGAGCTCACTACATACAGATTTATACAGCCACCTCTAGAGGATATCACTGCATACAGATTTATAAAGCCACCACTAGGGGGAGCTCACTACATACAGATTTATACAGCCACCACTAGGGGGAGATCACTACATACAGATTTATACAGTCAACACTAGGGGGAGCTCACTACATACAGATTTATACAGCCACCACTAGAGGGAGATCACTACATACAGATTTATACAGCCACCACTAGGGGGAGCTCACTACATACAGATTTATACAGCCACCACTATTGGGAGCTCACTACATACAGATTTATACAGTCACCACTAGGGGGAGCTCACTACATAAAGATTTATACAGCCACCACTAGGGGGAGCTCACTACATACAGATTTATACAGCCACCACTAGAGGGAGCTCACTACATACAGATTTTTACAGCCACAACTAGGGGGAGCACACTACATACAGATTTATACAGCCACCAGTAGGAGGAGCTCATTACATACAGATTTATACAGCCACCACTTGAGGGAGCTCACTACATACAGATTTATACAGATACCACTAGGGGGAGGTCATTACATACAGATTTATACAGCCACCAGTAGGAGGAGCTCATTACATACAGATTTATACAGCCACCACTAGAGGGAGCTCATTACATACAGATTTATACAGCCACCACTAGAGGGAGCTCATTACATACAGATTTATACAGCCAACACTAGAGGGAGCTCACTACATACAGATTTATACAGCCACCACTAGAGGGAGCTCACTGCATACAGATTTATACAGCCACCACTAGAGGGAGCTCATTACATACAGATTTATACAGCCACCACTAGAGGGAGCTCACTACATACAGAGTTATACAGCCACCACTAGAGGGAGCTCACTACATACAAATTTATACAGCAGCCACTAGGGGAGCTCACTACATACAGATTTATACAGCCACCACTAGGGGGAGATCACTACATACAGATTTATACAGCCACCACTAGGGGGAGCTCACTACATACAGATTTATACAGCCACCACTAGGGGGAGCTCACTACATACAGATTTATACAGTCACCACTAGGGGGAGCTCACTACATACAGATTTATACAGCCACCACTGGGGGGAGCTCACTACATACAGATTTATACAGCCACCACTAGGGGGAGCTCATTACATACAGATTTATACAGCCACCACTAGAGGGAGCTCACTACATACAGATTTTTACAGCCACCACTAGGGGGAGCACACTACATACAGATTTATACAGCCACCAGTAGGAGGAGCTCATTACATACAGATTTATACAGCCACCACTAGAGGGAGCTCACTACATACAGATTTATACAGCTACCACTAGGGGGAGGTCACTACATACAGATTTATACAGCCACCACCAGAGGGAGCTCACTACATAGAGATTTATACAGCCACCACTAGAGGGCACTCATTACATACAGATTTATACAGCCACCACTAGAGGGAGCTCATTACATACAGATTTATACAGCCACCACTAGAGGGAGCTCATTACATACAGATTTATACAGCCACCACTAGAGGGAGTTCACTACATACAGATTTACACAGCCACCACTAGAGGGAGATCACTACATACAGATTTATACAGCCACCAGTAGGGGGAGCTCACTACATACAGATTTATACAGCCAACACTATAGGGAGCTCACTACATACAGATTTATACAGTCACCACTAGGGGAAGCTCACTACATACAGATTTATACAGCCACCACTAGAGGGAGCTCACTACATACAGATTTATACAGCAGCCACTAGGGGAGCTCACTACATACAGATTTATACAGCCACCACTAGAGGGAGATCACTACATACAGATTTATACAGCCAACTCTAGAGGAGATCACTACATACAGATTTATACAGCCACCACTAGAGGGAGCTCACTATATACAAATTTATACAGCCAACACTAGAGGGAGCTCATTACATACAGATTTATACAGCCAACATTAGAGGGAGCTTACTACATACAGATTTATACATCCACCACTAGAGGGAGCTCAGTACATACAGATTTATACAGCAATCACTAGAGGGAGATCACTACATACAGATTTATACAGTCACCACTAGAGGGAGCTCATTACATACAGATTTATACAGCCAACATTAGAGGGAGCTTACTACATACAGATTTATACATCCACCACTAGAGGGAGCTCACTACATACAGATTTATACAGCAATCACTAGAGGGAGATCAGTACATAAAGATTTATACATCCACCACTAGAGGGAGCTCACTACATACAGATTTATACAGCAATCACTATGGGGAGCTCACTACATACAGATTTATACAGCCACCACTAGGGGGAGCTCACTACATACAGATTTATACAGCCACC
Source organism: Phyllobates terribilis (assembly GCF_046119375.1). NCBI lineage: Eukaryota > Metazoa > Chordata > Amphibia > Anura > Dendrobatidae > Phyllobates > Phyllobates terribilis. The sequence continues at coordinate 11,200,246 of NW_027362763.1, read as the reverse complement.
ACTAGAGGGAGCTCACTACATACAGATTTATACAGTCACCACTAGGGGAAGCTCACTACATACAGATTTATACAGCCGCCACTAGGGGGAGCTCATTACATACAGATTTATACAGGCACCACTAGAGGGAGCTCACTGCATACAGATTTATACAGCCACCACTAGAGGGAGCTCACTACATACAGATTTATACAGCCACCACTAGAGGGAGCTCACTACATACAGATTTATACAGCAGCCACTAGGGGAGCTCACTACATACAGATTTATACAGCCACCACTAGAGGGAGATCACTACATACAGATTTATACAGCCAACTCTAGAGGAGATCACTACATACAGATTTATACAGCCACCACTAGAGGGAGCTGACTATATACAAATTTATACAGCCAACACTAGAGGGAGCTCATTACATACAGATGTATACAGCCAACATTAGAGGGAGCTTACTACATACAGATTTATACATCCACCACTAGAGGGAGCTCAGTACATACAGATTTATACAGCAATCACTAGAGGGAGATCACTACATACAGATTTATACAGTCACCACTAGAGGGAGCTCATTACATACAGATTTATACAGCCAACATTAGAGGGAGCTTACTACATACAGATTTATACATCCACCACTAGAGGGAGCTCACTACATACAGATTTATACAGCAATCACTAGAGGGAGATCACTACATACAGATTTATACATCCACCACTAGAGGGAGCTCACTACATACAGATTTATACAGCAATCACTATGGGGAGCTCACTACATACAGATTTATACAGCCACCACTAGGGGGAGCTCACTACATACAGATTTATACAGCCACCACTAGAGGGAGCTCACTACATACAGATTTATACAGCCACCACTAGAGGAGATCACTACATACAGATTTATACAGCCACCACTAGGGGGAGCTCACTACATACAGATTTATACAGCCACCACTAGGGGGAGCTCACTGCATACAGATTTATACAGCCACCACTAGAGGAGATCACTACATACAGATTTATACAGCCACTACTAGAGGGAGCTCACTACATACAGATTTATACAGCCACCACTAGGGGGAGCTGACTACATACAGATTTATACAGCCACCACTAGAGGAGATCACTGCATACAGATTTATAAAGCCACCACTAGGGGGAGCTCACTACATACAGATTTATACAGCCACCACTAGAGGAGATCACTGCATACAGATTTATAAAGCCACCACTAGGGGGAGCTCACTACATACAGATTTATACAGCCACCACTAGGGGGAGATCACTACATACAGATTTATACAGTCAACACTAGGGGGAGCTCACTACATACAGATGTATACAGCCACCACTAGAGGGAGATCACTACATACAGATTTATACAGCCACCACTAGGGGGAGCTCACTACATACAGATTTATACAGTCACCACTAGGGGGAGCTCACTACATACAGATTTATACAGCTACCACTAGGGGGAGCTCATTACATACAGATTTATACAGCCACCACTAGAGGGAGCTCACTACATACAGATTTTTACAGCCACCACTAGGGGGCGCACACTACATACAGATTTATACAGCCACCAGTAGGAGGAGCTCATTACATACAGATTTATACAGCCACCACTAGAGGGAGCTCACTACATACAGATTTATACAGCTACCACTAGGGGGAGGTCATTACATACAGATTTATACAGCCACCAGTAGGAGGAGCTCATTACATACAGATTTATACAGCCACCACTAGAGGGAGCTCATTACATACAAATTTATACAGCCACCACTAGAGGGAGCTCATTACATACAGATTTATACAGCCACCACTAGTGGGAGCTCATTACATACAGATTTATACAGCCACCACTAGAGGGAGTTCACTACATACAGATTTATACAGCCAACACTAGAGGGAGCTCACTACATACAGATTTATACAGCCACCACTAGAGGGAGCTCACTGCATACAGATTTATACAGCCACCACTAGAGGGAGCTCATTACATACAGATTTATACAGCCACCACTAGAGGGAGCTTACTACATACAGATTTATACAGCCACCACTAGAGGGAGCTCACTACATACAGATTTATACAGCAGCCACTAGGGGAGCTCACTACATACATTTTTATACAGCCACCACTAGGGGGAGCTCACTACATACAGATTTATACAGCCACCACTAGGGGGAGCTCACTACATACAGATTTATACAGCCACCACTAGGGGGAGCTCATTACATACAGATTTATACAGCCACCACTAGAGGGAGCTCACTACATACAGATTTTTACAGCCACCACTAGGGGGAGCACACTACATACAGATTTATACAGCCACCAGTAGGAGGAGCTCATTGCATACAGATTTATATAGCCACCACTAGAGGGAGCTCACTACATATAGATTTATACAGCTACCACTAGGGGGAGCTCACTACATACAGATTTATACAGCCGCCACTAGGGGGAGCTCATTACATACAGATTTATACAGCCACCACTAGAGGGAGCTCATTACATACAGATTTATACAGCCACCACTAGAGGGAGTTCACTACATACAGATTTATACAGCCACCACTAGAGGGAGCTCACTACATACAGATTTATACAGCCACCACTAGGGGGAGCTCACTACATACAGATTTATACAGCCACCACTAGAGGGAGCTCACTACATACAGATTTATACAGCCACCACTAGAGGGAGCTCACTACATACAGATTTATACAGCCACCACTAGGGGGAGCTCACTACATACAGATTTATACAGCCACCACTAGAGGGAGCTCATTACATACAGATTTATACAGCCACCACTAGAGGGAGCTTATTACATACAGATTTATACAGCCACCACTAGAGGGAGCTCATTACATACAGATTTATACAGCCACCACTAGAGGGAGCTCATTACATACAGATTTATACAGCAACCACTAGAGGGAGTTCACTACATACAGATTTATACAGCCACCACTAGAGGGAGCTCACTGCATACAGATTTATACAGCCACCACTAGAGGGAGCTCATTACATACAGATTTATACAGCCACCACTAGAGGGAGCTCACTACATACAGATTTATACAGCCACCACTAGAGGGAGCTCACTACATAAAGATTTATACAGCAGCCACTAGGGGAGCTCACTACATACAGATTTATACAGCCACCACTAGGGGGAGATCACTATATACAGATTTATACAGTCAACACTAGAGGGAGCTCACTACATACAGATTTATACAGCCACCACTAGGGGGAGCTCACTACATACAGATTTATACAGTCACCACTAGGGGGAGCTCAATACATACAGATTTATACAGCCACCACTAGGGGGAGCTCACTACATACAGATTTATACAGCCACCACTAGGGGGAGCTCATTACATACAGATTTATACAGCCACCACTAGAGGGAGCGCATTACATACAGATTTATACAGCCACCACTAGAGGGAGCTCATTACATACAGATTTATACAGCCACCACTAGAGGGAGTTCACTACATACAGATTTATACATACACCAGTAGGGGGAGCTCACTACATACAGATTTATACAACCACCAGTAGGGGGAGCTCACTACATACAGATTTATACAGCCAACACTAGAGGGAGCTCACTACATACAGATTTATACAGTCACCACTAGGGGGAGCTCACTACATACAGATTTATACAGCCGCCACTAGGGGGAGCTCATTACATACAGATTTATACAGCCACCACTAGAGGGAGCTCACTGCATACAGATTTATACAGCCACCACTAGAGGGAGCTCATTACATACAGATTTATACAGCCACCACTAGAGGGAGCTCACTACATACAGATTTATACAGCCACCACTAGAGGGAGCTCACTACATACAGATTTATACAGCAGCCACTAGGGGAGCTCACTACATACAGATTTATACAGCCACCACTAGAGGGAGATCACTACATACAGATTTATACAGCCACCACTAGGGAGATCACTACATACAGATTTATACAGCCACCACTAGAGGGAGCTCACTACATACAGATTTATACAGCCACCACTAGAGGGAGCTCACTATATACAGATTTATACAGCCAACATTAGAGGGAGCTTACTACATACAGATTTATACATCCACCACTAGAGGGAGCTCACTACATACAGATTTATACAGCAATCACTAGAGGGAGATCACTACATACAGATTTATACAGTCACCACTAGAGGGAGCTCATTACATACAGATTTATACAGCCAACATTAGAGGGAGCCTACTACATACAGATTTATACATCCACCACTAGAGGGAGCTCACTACATACAGATTTATACAGCAATCACTAGAGGGAGATCACTACATACAGATTTATACATCCTCCACTAGAGGGAGCTCACTACATACAGATTTATACAGAAATCACTAGGGGGAGCTCACTACATACAGATTTATACAGCCACCACTAGGGGGAGCTCACTACATACAGATTTATACAGCCACCACTAGAGGGAGCTCACTACATACAGATTTATACAGCCACCACTAGAGGGAGCACACTACATACAGATTTATACAGCAACCACTAGAGGGAGATCACTACATACAGATTTATACAGCCAACACTAGAGGAAATCACTACATAGAGATTTATACAGCCACCACTAGGAGGAGCTCATTACATACAGATTTATACAGCCACCATTAGGGGGAGCTCATTACATACAGATTTATATAGCCACCACAAGGGGAGCTCACTACATACAGATTTATACAGCCACCACTAGAGGGAGCTCACTACATACAGATTTATACAGCCACCACTAGAGGGAGCACACTACATACAGATTTATACAGCCTACACTAGAGGGAGCTCACTACATACAGATTTATACAGCCACCATTAGGTGGAGCTCACTACATACAGATTTATACAGCCACCACTAGGGGGAGCTCACTACATACAGATTTATACAGCCAGCACTAGGGTAGATCACTACATACAGATTTATACAGCCACCACTAGGTGGAGCTCACTACATACAGATTTATACAGCCACCACTAGAGGGAGATCACTACATACAGATTTATACAGCCACCACTAGAGGGAGATCAGTACATACAGATTTATTCAGCCACCACTAGAGGGAGATCACTACATACAGATTTATACAGCCACCACTAGAGGGAGCTCATTACATACAGATTTATACAGCCACCACTAGAGGGAGCACACTACATACAGATTTATACAGCAACCACTAGAGGGAGATCACTACATACAGATTTATACAGCCAACACTAGAGGGAGCTCACTACATACAGATTTATACAGCCACCATTAGGGGGAGCTCACTACATACAGATTTATACAGCCGCCACTAGGGGGAGCTCACTACATACAGATTTATACAGCCAGCACTAGGGTAGATCACTACATACAGATTTATACAGCCAACACTAGAGGGAGCTCACTACATACAGATTTATACAGCCACCATTAGGGGGAGCTCACTACATACAGATTTATACAGCCACCACTAGGGGGAGCTCACTACATACAGATTTATACAGCCAGCACTAGGGTAGATCACTACATACAGATTTATACAGCCACCACTAGGTGGAGCTCACTACATACAGATTTATACAGCCACCACTAGAGGGAGATCACTACATACAGATTTATACAGCCACCACTAGAGGGAGATCACTACATACAGATTTATACAGCCACCACTAGAGGGAGATCACTACATACAGATTTATACAGCCACCACTAGAGGGAGCTCATTACATACAGATTTATACAGCCACCACTAGAGGGAGCACACTACATACAGATTTATACAGCAACCACTAGAGGGAGATCACTACATACAGATTTATACAGCCAACACTAGAGGGAGCTCACTACATACAGATTTATACAGTCACCACTAGAGGGAGCTCACTACATACAGATTTATACAGCCACCACTAGAGGGAGCTCACTACATACAGATTTATACAGCCACCACTAGAGGGCACTCATTACATACAGATTTATACAGCCACCACTACAGGGAGCTCATTACATACAGATTTATACAGCCACCACTAGAGAGAGCTCATTACATACAGATTTATACAGCCACCACTAGAGGGAGTTCACTACATACAGATTTACACAGCCACCACTAGAGGGAGATCACTACATACAGATTTATACAGCCACCAGTAGGGGGAGCTCACTACTTACAGATTTATACAGCCAACACTAGAGGGAGCTCACTACATACAGATTTATACAGTCACCACTAGGGGGAGCTCACTACATACAGATTTATACAGCCGCCACTAGGGGGAGCTCATTACATACAGATTTATGCAGGCACCACTAGAGGGAGCTCACTGCATACAGATTTATACAGCCACCACTAGAGGGAGCTCATTACATACAGATTTATACAGCCACCACTAGAGGGAGCTCACTACATACAGATTTATACAGCCACCATTAGAGGGAGCTCACTACATACAGATTTATACAGCAGCCACTAGGGGAGCTCACTACATACAGATTTATACAGCCACCATTAGAGGGAGATCACTACATACAGATTTATACAGCCAACTCTAGAGGAGATCACTACATACAGATTTATACAGCCACCACTAGAGGGAGCTCACTATATACAAATTTATACAGCCAACACTAGAGGGAGCTCATTACATACAGATTTATACAGCCAACATTAGAGGGAGCTTACTACATACAGATTTATACATCCACCACTAGAGGGAGCTCAGTACATACAGATTTATACAGCAATCACTAGAGGGAGATCACTACATACAGATTTATACAGTCACCACTAGAGGGAGCTCATTACATACAGATTTATACAGCCAACATTAGAGGGAGCTTACTACATACAGATTTATACAGCCACCACTAGAGGGAGCTCACTACATACAGATTTATACAGCCACCACTAGAGGAGATCACTACATACAGATTTATACAGCCACCACTAGGGGGAGCTCACTACATACAGATTTATACAGCCACCACTAGAGGTAGATCACTACATACAGATTTATACAGCAATCACTAGAGGGAGATCACTACATACAGATTTATACATCCACCACTAGAGGGAGCTCACTACATACAGATTTATACAGCAATCACTATGGGGAGCTCACTACATACAGATTTATACAGCCACCACTAGGGGGAGCTCACTACATACAGATTTATACAGCCACCACTAGAGGGAGCTCATTACATACAGATTTATACAGCCAACATTAGAGGGAGCTTACTACATACAGATTTATACAGTCACCACTAGAGGGAGCTCATTACATACAGATTTATACAGCCAACATTAGAGGGAGCTTACTACATACAGATTTATACAGCCACCACTAGAGGGAGCTCACTACATACAGATTTATACAGCAGCCACTAGGGGAGCTCACTACATACAGATTTATACAGCCACCACTAGGAGGAGATCACTACATACAGATTTATACAGTCAACACTAGGGGGAGCTCACTACATACAGATTTATACAGCCATCACTAGGGGGAGTTCACTACATACAGATTTATACAGTCACCACTAGGGGGAGCTCACTACATACAGATTTATACAGCCACCACTAGGGGGAGCTCACTACATACAGATTTATACAGCCACCACTAGGGGGAGCTCATTACATACAGATTTATACAGCCACCACTAGAGGGAGCTCATTACATACAGATTTATACAGCCACCACTAGAGGGAGTTCACTACATACAGATTTATACAGCCACCAGTAGGGGGAGCTCACTACATACAGATTTATACAGCCAACACTAGAGGGAGCTCACTACATACAGATTTATACAGTCACCACTAGGGGGAGCTCACTACATACAAATTTATACAGCCGCCACTAGGGGGAGCTCATTACATACAGATTTATACAGCCGCCACTAGAGGGAGCTCACTGCATACAGATTTATACAGCCACCACTAGAGGGAGCTCATTACATACAGATTTATACAGCCACCACTAGAGGGAGCTCACTACATACAGATTTATACAGCAGCCACTAGGGGAGCTCACTACATACAGATTTATACAGCCACCACTAGAGGGAGATCACTACATACAGATTTATACAGCCAACACTAGAGGAGATCACTACATACAGATTTATACAGCCACCACTAGAGGGAGCTCACTATATACAAATTTATACAGCCAACACTAGAGGGAGCTCATTACATACAGATTTATACAGCCAACATTAGAGGGGGCTTACTACATACAGATTTATATATCCACCACTAGAGGGAGCTCACTACATACAGATTTATACAGCAATCACTAGAGGGAGATCACTACATACAGATTTATACAGTCACCACTAGAGGGAGCTCATTACATACAGATTTATACAGCCAACATTAAAGGGAGCTTACTACATACAGATTTATACAGCCACCACTAGAGGGAGCTCACTACATACAGATTTTTACAGCCACCACTAGGGGGAGCACACTACATACAGATTTATACAGCCACCAGTAGGAGGAGCTCATTACATACAGATTTATACAGCCACCACTAGAGGGAGCTCACTACATATAGATTTATACAGCTACCACTAGGGGGAGGTCACTACATACAGATTTATACAGCCACCACCAGAGGGAGCTCACTACATACAGATTTATACAGCCACCAGTAGGAGGAGCTCATTACATACAGATTTATACAGTCACAACTAGAGGGAGCTCATTACATACAGATTTACACAGCCACCACTAGAGGGAGCTCATTACATACAGATTAATACAGCCACCACTAGAGGGAGCTCATTACATACAGATTTATACAGCCACCACTAGAGGGAGTTCACTACATACAGATATATACAGCCAACACTAGAGGGAGCTCACTACATACAGATTTATACAGCCACCACTAGGGGGAGCTCACTACATACAGATTTATACAGCCACCACTAGGGGGAGCTCACTACATACAGATTTATACAGCCACCACTAGAGGGAGATCACTACATACAGATTTATACAGCCACCACTAGAGGGAGCTCACTACATACAGATTTATATAGCCACCACTAGGGGGAGCTCACTACATACAGATTTATACAGCCACCACTAGAGGGAGCTCACTACATACAGATTTATACAGCCACCACTAGAGGGAGCTCACTACATACAGATTTATACAGCCACCACTAGGGGGAGCTCACTACATACAGATTTATACCGCCACCACTAGAGGGAGCTCACTACATACAGATTTATACAGCCACCACTAGAGGGAGCTCACTACATACAGATTTATATAGCCACCACAGGAGGGAGCTCACTACATGCAGATTTATACAGCCAACACTAGAGGGAGCTCAGTACATACAGATTTATACAGCCACCACTAGGGGGAGCTCACTACATACAGATTTATACAGCCACCACTAGGGGGAGCTCACTACATACAGATTTATGCAGCCACCACTAGAGGAGATCACTACATACAGATTTATACAGCCACCACTAGGGGGAGCTCACTACATACAGATTTATACAGCCACCACTAGGGGGAGCTCACTACATACAGATTTATACAGCCACCACTAGAGGAGATCACTACATACAGATTTATCCAGCCACCACTAGAGGGAGCTCACTACATACAGATTTATACAGCCACCACTAGGGGGAGCTCACTACATACAGATTTATACAGCCACCTCTAGAGGATATCACTGCATACAGATTTATAAAGCCACCACTAGGGGGAGCTCACTACATACAGATTTATACAGCCACCACTAGGGGGAGATCACTACATACAGATTTATACAGTCAACACTAGGGGGAGCTCACTACATACAGATTTATACAGCCACCACTAGAGGGAGATCACTACATACAGATTTATACAGCCACCACTAGGGGGAGCTCACTACATACAGATTTATACAGCCACCACTATTGGGAGCTCACTACATACAGATTTATACAGTCACCACTAGGGGGAGCTCACTACATACAGATTTATACAGCCACCACTAGGGGGAGCTCACTACATACAGATTTATACAGCCACCACTAGAGGGAGCTCACTACATACAGATTTTTACAGCCACAACTAGGGGGAGCACACTACATACAGATTTATACAGCCACCAGTAGGAGGAGCTCATTACATACAGATTTATACAGCCACCACTTGAGGGAGCTCACTACATACAGATTTATACAGATACCACTAGGGGGAGGTCATTACATACAGATTTATACAGCCACCAGTAGGAGGAGCTCATTACATACAGATTTATACAGCCACCACTAGAGGGAGCTCATTACATACAGATTTATACAGCCACCACTAGAGGGAGCTCATTACATACAGATTTATACAGCCAACACTAGAGGGAGCTCACTACATACAGATTTATACAGCCACCACTAGAGGGAGCTCACTGCATACAGATTTATACAGCCACCACTAGAGGGAGCTCATTACATACAGATTTATACAGCCACCACTAGAGGGAGCTCACTACATACAGAGTTATACAGCCACCACTAGAGGGAGCTCACTACATACAAATTTATACAGCAGCCACTAGGGGAGCTCACTACATACAGATTTATACAGCCACCACTAGGGGGAGATCACTACATACAGATTTATACAGCCACCACTAGGGGGAGCTCACTACATACAGATTTATACAGCCACCACTAGGGGGAGCTCACTACATACAGATTTATACAGTCACCACTAGGGGGAGCTCACTACATACAGATTTATACAGCCACCACTGGGGGGAGCTCACTACATACAGATTTATACAGCCACCACTAGGGGGAGCTCATTACATACAGATTTATACAGCCACCACTAGAGGGAGCTCACTACATACAGATTTTTACAGCCACCACTAGGGGGAGCACACTACATACAGATTTATACAGCCACCAGTAGGAGGAGCTCATTACATACAGATTTATACAGCCACCACTAGAGGGAGCTCACTACATACAGATTTATACAGCTACCACTAGGGGGAGGTCACTACATACAGATTTATACAGCCACCACCAGAGGGAGCTCACTACATAGAGATTTATACAGCCACCACTAGAGGGCACTCATTACATACAGATTTATACAGCCACCACTAGAGGGAGCTCATTACATACAGATTTATACAGCCACCACTAGAGGGAGCTCATTACATACAGATTTATACAGCCACCACTAGAGGGAGTTCACTACATACAGATTTACACAGCCACCACTAGAGGGAGATCACTACATACAGATTTATACAGCCACCAGTAGGGGGAGCTCACTACATACAGATTTATACAGCCAACACTATAGGGAGCTCACTACATACAGATTTATACAGTCACCACTAGGGGAAGCTCACTACATACAGATTTATACAGCCACCACTAGAGGGAGCTCACTACATACAGATTTATACAGCAGCCACTAGGGGAGCTCACTACATACAGATTTATACAGCCACCACTAGAGGGAGATCACTACATACAGATTTATACAGCCAACTCTAGAGGAGATCACTACATACAGATTTATACAGCCACCACTAGAGGGAGCTCACTATATACAAATTTATACAGCCAACACTAGAGGGAGCTCATTACATACAGATTTATACAGCCAACATTAGAGGGAGCTTACTACATACAGATTTATACATCCACCACTAGAGGGAGCTCAGTACATACAGATTTATACAGCAATCACTAGAGGGAGATCACTACATACAGATTTATACAGTCACCACTAGAGGGAGCTCATTACATACAGATTTATACAGCCAACATTAGAGGGAGCTTACTACATACAGATTTATACATCCACCACTAGAGGGAGCTCACTACATACAGATTTATACAGCAATCACTAGAGGGAGATCAGTACATAAAGATTTATACATCCACCACTAGAGGGAGCTCACTACATACAGATTTATACAGCAATCACTATGGGGAGCTCACTACATACAGATTTATACAGCCACCACTAGGGGGAGCTCACTACATACAGATTTATACAGCCACCACTAGAGGGAGCTCACTACATACAGATTTATACAGTCACCACTAGGGGAAGCTCACTACATACAGATTTATACAGCCGCCACTAGGGGGAGCTCATTACATACAGATTTATACAGGCACCACTAGAGGGAGCTCACTGCATACAGATTTATACAGCCACCACTAGAGGGAGCTCACTACATACAGATTTATACAGCCACCACTAGAGGGAGCTCACTACATACAGATTTATACAGCAGCCACTAGGGGAGCTCACTACATACAGATTTATACAGCCACCACTAGAGGGAGATCACTACATACAGATTTATACAGCCAACTCTAGAGGAGATCACTACATACAGATTTATACAGCCACCACTAGAGGGAGCTGACTATATACAAATTTATACAGCCAACACTAGAGGGAGCTCATTACATACAGATGTATACAGCCAACATTAGAGGGAGCTTACTACATACAGATTTATACATCCACCACTAGAGGGAGCTCAGTACATACAGATTTATACAGCAATCACTAGAGGGAGATCACTACATACAGATTTATACAGTCACCACTAGAGGGAGCTCATTACATACAGATTTATACAGCCAACATTAGAGGGAGCTTACTACATACAGATTTATACATCCACCACTAGAGGGAGCTCACTACATACAGATTTATACAGCAATCACTAGAGGGAGATCACTACATACAGATTTATACATCCACCACTAGAGGGAGCTCACTACATACAGATTTATACAGCAATCACTATGGGGAGCTCACTACATACAGATTTATACAGCCACCACTAGGGGGAGCTCACTACATACAGATTTATACAGCCACCACTAGAGGGAGCTCACTACATACAGATTTATACAGCCACCACTAGAGGAGATCACTACATACAGATTTATACAGCCACCACTAGGGGGAGCTCACTACATACAGATTTATACAGCCACCACTAGGGGGAGCTCACTGCATACAGATTTATACAGCCACCACTAGAGGAGATCACTACATACAGATTTATACAGCCACTACTAGAGGGAGCTCACTACATACAGATTTATACAGCCACCACTAGGGGGAGCTGACTACATACAGATTTATACAGCCACCACTAGAGGAGATCACTGCATACAGATTTATAAAGCCACCACTAGGGGGAGCTCACTACATACAGATTTATACAGCCACCACTAGAGGAGATCACTGCATACAGATTTATAAAGCCACCACTAGGGGGAGCTCACTACATACAGATTTATACAGCCACCACTAGGGGGAGATCACTACATACAGATTTATACAGTCAACACTAGGGGGAGCTCACTACATACAGATGTATACAGCCACCACTAGAGGGAGATCACTACATACAGATTTATACAGCCACCACTAGGGGGAGCTCACTACATACAGATTTATACAGTCACCACTAGGGGGAGCTCACTACATACAGATTTATACAGCTACCACTAGGGGGAGCTCATTACATACAGATTTATACAGCCACCACTAGAGGGAGCTCACTACATACAGATTTTTACAGCCACCACTAGGGGGCGCACACTACATACAGATTTATACAGCCACCAGTAGGAGGAGCTCATTACATACAGATTTATACAGCCACCACTAGAGGGAGCTCACTACATACAGATTTATACAGCTACCACTAGGGGGAGGTCATTACATACAGATTTATACAGCCACCAGTAGGAGGAGCTCATTACATACAGATTTATACAGCCACCACTAGAGGGAGCTCATTACATACAAATTTATACAGCCACCACTAGAGGGAGCTCATTACATACAGATTTATACAGCCACCACTAGTGGGAGCTCATTACATACAGATTTATACAGCCACCACTAGAGGGAGTTCACTACATACAGATTTATACAGCCAACACTAGAGGGAGCTCACTACATACAGATTTATACAGCCACCACTAGAGGGAGCTCACTGCATACAGATTTATACAGCCACCACTAGAGGGAGCTCATTACATACAGATTTATACAGCCACCACTAGAGGGAGCTTACTACATACAGATTTATACAGCCACCACTAGAGGGAGCTCACTACATACAGATTTATACAGCAGCCACTAGGGGAGCTCACTACATACATTTTTATACAGCCACCACTAGGGGGAGCTCACTACATACAGATTTATACAGCCACCACTAGGGGGAGCTCACTACATACAGATTTATACAGCCACCACTAGGGGGAGCTCATTACATACAGATTTATACAGCCACCACTAGAGGGAGCTCACTACATACAGATTTTTACAGCCACCACTAGGGGGAGCACACTACATACAGATTTATACAGCCACCAGTAGGAGGAGCTCATTGCATACAGATTTATATAGCCACCACTAGAGGGAGCTCACTACATATAGATTTATACAGCTACCACTAGGGGGAGCTCACTACATACAGATTTATACAGCCGCCACTAGGGGGAGCTCATTACATACAGATTTATACAGCCACCACTAGAGGGAGCTCATTACATACAGATTTATACAGCCACCACTAGAGGGAGTTCACTACATACAGATTTATACAGCCACCACTAGAGGGAGCTCACTACATACAGATTTATACAGCCACCACTAGGGGGAGCTCACTACATACAGATTTATACAGCCACCACTAGAGGGAGCTCACTACATACAGATTTATACAGCCACCACTAGAGGGAGCTCACTACATACAGATTTATACAGCCACCACTAGGGGGAGCTCACTACATACAGATTTATACAGCCACCACTAGAGGGAGCTCATTACATACAGATTTATACAGCCACCACTAGAGGGAGCTTATTACATACAGATTTATACAGCCACCACTAGAGGGAGCTCATTACATACAGATTTATACAGCCACCACTAGAGGGAGCTCATTACATACAGATTTATACAGCAACCACTAGAGGGAGTTCACTACATACAGATTTATACAGCCACCACTAGAGGGAGCTCACTGCATACAGATTTATACAGCCACCACTAGAGGGAGCTCATTACATACAGATTTATACAGCCACCACTAGAGGGAGCTCACTACATACAGATTTATACAGCCACCACTAGAGGGAGCTCACTACATAAAGATTTATACAGCAGCCACTAGGGGAGCTCACTACATACAGATTTATACAGCCACCACTAGGGGGAGATCACTATATACAGATTTATACAGTCAACACTAGAGGGAGCTCACTACATACAGATTTATACAGCCACCACTAGGGGGAGCTCACTACATACAGATTTATACAGTCACCACTAGGGGGAGCTCAATACATACAGATTTATACAGCCACCACTAGGGGGAGCTCACTACATACAGATTTATACAGCCACCACTAGGGGGAGCTCATTACATACAGATTTATACAGCCACCACTAGAGGGAGCGCATTACATACAGATTTATACAGCCACCACTAGAGGGAGCTCATTACATACAGATTTATACAGCCACCACTAGAGGGAGTTCACTACATACAGATTTATACATACACCAGTAGGGGGAGCTCACTACATACAGATTTATACAACCACCAGTAGGGGGAGCTCACTACATACAGATTTATACAGCCAACACTAGAGGGAGCTCACTACATACAGATTTATACAGTCACCACTAGGGGGAGCTCACTACATACAGATTTATACAGCCGCCACTAGGGGGAGCTCATTACATACAGATTTATACAGCCACCACTAGAGGGAGCTCACTGCATACAGATTTATACAGCCACCACTAGAGGGAGCTCATTACATACAGATTTATACAGCCACCACTAGAGGGAGCTCACTACATACAGATTTATACAGCCACCACTAGAGGGAGCTCACTACATACAGATTTATACAGCAGCCACTAGGGGAGCTCACTACATACAGATTTATACAGCCACCACTAGAGGGAGATCACTACATACAGATTTATACAGCCACCACTAGGGAGATCACTACATACAGATTTATACAGCCACCACTAGAGGGAGCTCACTACATACAGATTTATACAGCCACCACTAGAGGGAGCTCACTATATACAGATTTATACAGCCAACATTAGAGGGAGCTTACTACATACAGATTTATACATCCACCACTAGAGGGAGCTCACTACATACAGATTTATACAGCAATCACTAGAGGGAGATCACTACATACAGATTTATACAGTCACCACTAGAGGGAGCTCATTACATACAGATTTATACAGCCAACATTAGAGGGAGCCTACTACATACAGATTTATACATCCACCACTAGAGGGAGCTCACTACATACAGATTTATACAGCAATCACTAGAGGGAGATCACTACATACAGATTTATACATCCTCCACTAGAGGGAGCTCACTACATACAGATTTATACAGAAATCACTAGGGGGAGCTCACTACATACAGATTTATACAGCCACCACTAGGGGGAGCTCACTACATACAGATTTATACAGCCACCACTAGAGGGAGCTCACTACATACAGATTTATACAGCCACCACTAGAGGGAGCACACTACATACAGATTTATACAGCAACCACTAGAGGGAGATCACTACATACAGATTTATACAGCCAACACTAGAGGAAATCACTACATAGAGATTTATACAGCCACCACTAGGAGGAGCTCATTACATACAGATTTATACAGCCACCATTAGGGGGAGCTCATTACATACAGATTTATATAGCCACCACAAGGGGAGCTCACTACATACAGATTTATACAGCCACCACTAGAGGGAGCTCACTACATACAGATTTATACAGCCACCACTAGAGGGAGCACACTACATACAGATTTATACAGCCTACACTAGAGGGAGCTCACTACATACAGATTTATACAGCCACCATTAGGTGGAGCTCACTACATACAGATTTATACAGCCACCACTAGGGGGAGCTCACTACATACAGATTTATACAGCCAGCACTAGGGTAGATCACTACATACAGATTTATACAGCCACCACTAGGTGGAGCTCACTACATACAGATTTATACAGCCACCACTAGAGGGAGATCACTACATACAGATTTATACAGCCACCACTAGAGGGAGATCACTACATACAGATTTATACAGCCACCACTAGAGGGAGATCAGTACATACAGATTTATTCAGCCACCACTAGAGGGAGATCACTACATACAGATTTATACAGCCACCACTAGAGGGAGCTCATTACATACAGATTTATACAGCCACCACTAGAGGGAGCACACTACATACAGATTTATACAGCAACCACTAGAGGGAGATCACTACATACAGATTTATACAGCCAACACTAGAGGGAGCTCACTACATACAGATTTATACAGCCACCATTAGGGGGAGCTCACTACATACAGATTTATACAGCCGCCACTAGGGGGAGCTCACTACATACAGATTTATACAGCCAGCACTAGGGTAGATCACTACATACAGATTTATACAGCCAACACTAGAGGGAGCTCACTACATACAGATTTATACAGCCACCATTAGGGGGAGCTCACTACATACAGATTTATACAGCCACCACTAGGGGGAGCTCACTACATACAGATTTATACAGCCAGCACTAGGGTAGATCACTACATACAGATTTATACAGCCACCACTAGGTGGAGCTCACTACATACAGATTTATACAGCCACCACTAGAGGGAGATCACTACATACAGATTTATACAGCCACCACTAGAGGGAGATCACTACATACAGATTTATACAGCCACCACTAGAGGGAGATCACTACATACAGATTTATACAGCCACCACTAGAGGGAGATCACTACATACAGATTTATACAGCCACCACAAGAGGGAGCTCATTACATACAGATTTATACAGCCACCACTAGAGGGAGCACACTACATACAGATTTATACAGCAACCACTAGAGGGAGATCACTACATACAGATTTATACAGCCAACACTAGAGGGAGCTCACTACATACAGATTTATACAGTCACCACTAGAGGGAGCTCACTACATACAGATTTATACAGCCACCACTAGAGGGAGCTCACTACATACAGATTTATACAGCCACCACTAGAGGGCACTCATTACATACAGATTTATACAGCCACCACTACAGGGAGCTCATTACATACAGATTTATACAGCCACCACAAGAGAGAGCTCATTACATACAGATTTATACAGCCACCACTAGAGGGAGTTCACTACATACAGATTTACACAGCCACCACTAGAGGGAGATCACTACATACAGATTTATACAGCCACCAGTAGGGGGAGCTCACTACATACAGATTTATACAGCCAACACTAGAGGGAGCTCACTACATACAGATTTATACAGTCACCACTAGGGGGAGCTCACTACATACAGATTTATACAGCCGCCACTAGGGGGAGCTCATTACATACAGATTTATGCAGGCACCACTAGAGGGAGCTCACTGCATACAGATTTATACAGCCACCACTAGAGGGAGCTCATTACATACAGATTTATACAGCCACCACTAGAGGGAGCTCACTACATACAGATTTATACAGCCACCATTAGAGGGAGCTCACTACATACAGATTTATACAGCAGCCACTAGGGGAGCTCACTACATACAGATTTATACAGCCACCATTAGAGGGAGATCACTACATACAGATTTATACAGCCAACTCTAGAGGAGATCACTACATACAGATTTATACAGCCACCACTAGAGGGAGCTCACTATATACAAATTTATACAGCCAACACTAGAGGGAGCTCATTACATACAGATTTATACAGCCAACATTAGAGGGAGCTTACTACATACAGATTTATACATCCACCACTAGAGGGAGCTCAGTACATACAGATTTATACAGCAATCACTAGAGGGAGATCACTACATACAGATTTATACAGTCACCACTAGAGGGAGCTCATTACATACAGATTTATACAGCCAACATTAGAGGGAGCTTACTACATACAGATTTATACAGCCACCACTAGAGGGAGCTCACTACATACAGATTTATACAGCCACCACTAGAGGAGATCACTACATACAGATTTATACAGCCACCACTAGGGGGAGCTCACTACATACAGATTTATACAGCCACCACTAGAGGTAGATCACTACATACAGATTTATACAGCAATCACTAGAGGGAGATCACTACATACAGATTTATACATCCACCACTAGAGGGAGCTCACTACATACAGATTTATACAGCAATCACTATGGGGAGCTCACTACATACAGATTTATACAGCCACCACTAGGGGGAGCTCACTACATACAGATTTATACAGCCACCACTAGAGGGAGCTCACTACATACAGATTTATACAGCCACCACTAGAGGAGATCACTACATACAGATTTATACAGCCACCACTAGGGGGAGCTCACTACATACAGATTTATACAGCCACCACTAGGGGGAGCTCACTACATACAGATTTATACAGCCACCACTAGAGGAGATCACTACATACAGATTTATACAGCCACTACTAGAGGGAGCTCACTACATACAGATTTATACAGCCACCACTAGGGGGAGCACACTACATACAGATTTATACAGCCACCAGTAGGGGGAGCTCTTTACATACAGATTTATACAGCCACCACTAGAGGAGATCACTGCATACAGATTTTTAAAGCCACCACTAGGGGGAGCTCACTACATACAGATTTATACAGCCACCACTAGGGGGAGCTCACTACATACAGATTTATACAGCCACCACTAGGGGGAGATCACTACATACAGATTTATACAGTCAACACTAGGGGGAGCTCACTACATACAGATATATACAGCCACCACTAGAGGGAGATCACTACATACAGATTTATACAGCCACCACTAGGGGGAGCTCACTACATACAGATTTATACAGTCACCACTAGGGGGAGCTCACTACATACAGATTTATACAGTCACCACTAGGGGGAGCTCACTACATACAGATTTATACAGCCACCACTAGGGGGAGCTCATTACATACAGATTTATGCAGCCACCACTAGAGGGAGCTCACTACATACAGATTTTTACAGCCACCACTAGGGGGCGCACACTACATACAGATTTATACTGCCACCAGTAGGAGGAGCTCATTACATACAGATTTATACAGCCACCACTAGAGGGAGCTCACTACATACAGATTTATACAGCTACCACTAGGGGGAGGTCATTACATACAGATTTATACAGCCACCAGTAGGAGGAGCTCATTACATACAGATTTATACAGCCACCACTAGAGGGAGCTCATTACATACAAATTTATACAGCCACCACTAGAGGGAGCTCATTACATACAGATTTATACAGCCACCACTAAAGGGAGCTCATTACATACAGATTTATACAGCCACCACTAGAGGGAGTTCACTACATACAGATTTATACAGCCAACACTAGAGGGAGCTCACTACATACAGATTTATACAGCCACCACTAGAGGGAGATCACTACATACAGATTTATACAGCCACCACTAGAGGGAGCTCACTACATACAGATTTATACAGCCACCACTAGGGGGAGCTCACTACATACAGATTTATACAGCCACCACTAGAGGGAGCTCACTACATACAGATTTATACAGCCACCACTAGAGGGAGCTCACTACATACAGATTTATACAGCCACCACTAGGGGGAGCTCACTACATACAGATTTATACAGCCACCACTAGAGGGAGCTCACTACATACAGATTTATACAGCCACCACTAGAGGGAGCTCATTACATAAAGATTTATACAGCCACCACTAGAGGGAGCTCATTACATACAGATTTATACAGCCACCACTAGAGGGAGCTCATTACATACAGATTTATACAGCCACCACTAGAGGGAGCTCATTACATACAGATTTATACAGCCACCACTAGAGGGAGCACACTACATACAGATTTATACAGCAACCACTAGAGGGAGATCACTACATACAGATTTATACAGCCAACACTAGAGGGAGCTCACTACATACAGATTTATACAGTCACCACTAGAGGGAGCTCACTACATACAGATTTATACAGCCACCACTAGAGGGAGCTCACTACATACAGATTTATACAGCCACCACTAGAGGGCACTCATTACATACAGATTTATACAGCCACCACTACAGGGAGCTCATTACATACAGATTTATACAGCCACCACTAGAGAGAGCTCAATACATACAGATTTATACAGCCACCACTAGAGGGAGTTCACTACATACAGATTTACACAGCCACCACTAGAGGGAGATCACTACATACAGATTTATACAGCCACCAGTAGGGGGAGCTCACTACATACAGATTTATACAGCCAACACTAGAGGGAGCTCACTACATACAGATTTATACAGTCACCACTAGGGGGAGCTCACTACATACAGATTTATACAGCCGCCACTAGGGGGAGCTCATTACATACAGATTTATGCAGGCACCACTAGAGGGAGCTCACTGCATACAGATTTATACAGCCACCACTAGAGGGAGCTCATTACATACAGATTTATACAGCCACCACTAGAGGGAGCTCACTACATACAGATTTATACAGCCACCATTAGAGGGAGCTCACTACATACAGATTTATACAGCAGCCACTAGGGGAGCTCACTACATACAGATTTATACAGCCACCATTAGAGGGAGATCACTACATACAGATTTATACAGCCAACTCTAGAGGAGATCACTACATACAGATTTATACAGCCACCACTAGAGGGAGCTCACTATATACAAATTTATACAGCCAACACTAGAGGGAGCTCATTACATACAGATTTATACAGCCAACATTAGAGGGAGCTTACTACATACAGATTTATACATCCACCACTAGAGGGAGCTCAGTACATACAGATTTATACAGCAATCACTAGAGGGAGATCACTACATACAGATTTATACAGTCACCACTAGAGGGAGCTCATTACATACAGATTTATACAGCCAACATTAGAGGGAGCTTACTACATACAGATTTATACAGCCACCACTAGAGGGAGCTCACTACATACAGATTTATACAGCCACCACTAGAGGAGATCACTACATACAGATTTATACAGCCACCACTAGGGGGAGCTCACTACATACAGATTTATACAGCCACCACTAGAGGTAGATCACTACATACAGATTTATACAGCAATCACTAGAGGGAGATCACTACATACAGATTTATACATCCACCACTAGAGGGAGCTCACTACATACAGATTTATACAGCAATCACTATGGGGAGCTCACTACATACAGATTTATACAGCCACCACTAGGGGGAGCTCACTACATACAGATTTATACAGCCACCACTAGAGGGAGCTCACTACATACAGATTTATACAGCCACCACTAGAGGAGATCACTACATACAGATTTATACAGCCACCACTAGGGGGAGCTCACTACATACAGATTTATACAGCCACCACTAGGGGGAGCTCACTACATACAGATTTATACAGCCACCACTAGAGGAGATCACTACATACAGATTTATACAGCCACTACTAGAGGGAGCTCACTACATACAGATTTATACAGCCACCACTAGGGGGAGCACACTACATACAGATTTATACAGCCACCAGTAGGGGGAGCTCTTTACATACAGATTTATACAGCCACCACTAGAGGAGATCACTGCATACAGATTTTTAAAGCCACCACTAGGGGGAGCTCACTACATACAGATTTATACAGCCACCACTAGGGGGAGCTCACTACATACAGATTTATACAGCCACCACTAGGGGGAGATCACTACATACAGATTTATACAGTCAACACTAGGGGGAGCTCACTACATACAGATATATACAGCCACCACTAGAGGGAGATCACTACATACAGATTTATACAGCCACCACTAGGGGGAGCTCACTACATACAGATTTATACAGTCACCACTAGGGGGAGCTCACTACATACAGATTTATACAGTCACCACTAGGGGGAGCTGACTACATACAGATTTATACAGCCACCACTAGGGGGAGCTCATTACATACAGATTTATGCAGCCACCACTAGAGGGAGCTCACTACATACAGATTTTTACAGCCACCACTAGGGGGCGCACACTACATACAGATTTATACTGCCACCAGTAGGAGGAGCTCATTACATACAGATTTATACAGCCACCACTAGAGGGAGCTCACTACATACAGATTTATACAGCTACCACTAGGGGGAGGTCATTACATACAGATTTATACAGCCACCAGTAGGAGGAGCTCATTACATACAGATTTATACAGCCACCACTAGAGGGAGCTCATTACATACAAATTTATACAGCCACCACTAGAGGGAGCTCATTACATACAGATTTATACAGCCACCACTAAAGGGAGCTCATTACATACAGATTTATACAGCCACCACTAGAGGGAGTTCACTACATACAGATTTATACAGCCAACACTAGAGGGAGCTCACTACATACAGATTTATACAGCCACCACTAGAGGGAGATCACTACATACAGATTTATACAGCCACCACTAGAGGGAGCTCACTACATACAGATTTATACAGCCACCACTAGGGGGAGCTCACTACATACAGATTTATACAGCCACCACTAGAGGGAGCTCACTACATACAGATTTATACAGCCACCACTAGAGGGAGCTCACTACATACAGATTTATACAGCCACCACTAGGGGGAGCTCACTACATACAGATTTATACAGCCACCACTAGAGGGAGCTCACTACATACAGATTTATACAGCCACCACTAGAGGGAGCTCATTACATAAAGATTTATACAGCCACCACTAGAGGGAGCTCATTACATACAGATTTATACAGCCACCACTAGAGGGAGCTCATTACATACAGATTTATACAGCCACCACTAGAGGGAGCTCATTACATACAGATTTATACAGCCACCACTAGAGGGAGCTCATTACATACAGATTTATACAGCCACCACTAGAGGGAGCTCATTACATACAGATTTATACAGCCACCACTAGAGGGAGCTCATTACATACAGATTTATACAGCCACCACTAGAGGGAGTTCACTACATACAGATTTATACAGCCAACACTAGAGGGAGCTCACTACATACAGATTTATACAGCCACCACTGGAGGGAGCTCACTGCATACAGATTTATACAGCCACCACTAGAGGGAGCTCATTACATACAGATTTATACAGCCACCACTAGACGGAGCTCACTACATACAGATTTATACAGCCACCACTAGAGGGAGCTCACTACAAACAGATTTATACAGCAGCCACTAGGGGAGCTCACTACATACAGATTTATACAGCCACCACTAGGGGGAGATCACTATATACAGATCTATACAGTCAACACTAGGGGGAGCTCACTACATACAGATTTATACAGCCACCACTAGGGGGAGCTCACTACATACAGATTTATACAGCCACCACTAGGGGGAGATCACTATATACAGATTTATACAGTCAACACTAGGGGGAGCTCATTACATACAGATTTATACAGCCACCACTAGAGGGAGCGCATTACATACAGATTTATACAGCCACCACTAGAGGGAGCTCATTACATACAGATTTATACAGCCACCACTAGAGGGAGTTCACTACATACAGATTTATACAGCCACCAGTAGGGGGAGCTCACTACGTACAGATTTATACAGCCAACACTAGAGGGAGCTCACTACATACAGATTTATACAGTCGCCACTAGGGGGAGCTCACTACATTCAGATTTATACAGCCGCCACTAGGGGGAGCTCATTACATACAGATTTATACAGCCACCACTAGGGGGAGCTCACTACATACAGATTTATACAGTCAACACTAGGGGGAGCTCACTACATACAGATATATACAGCCACCACTAGAGGGAGATCACTACATACAGATTTATACAGCCACCACTAGGGGGAGCTCACTACATACAGATTTATACAGTCACCACTAGGGGGAGCTCACTACATACAGATTTATACAGTCACCACTAGGGGGAGCTCACTACATACAGATTTATACAGCCACCACTAGGGGGAGCTCATTACATACAGATTTATACAGCCACCACTAGAGGGAGCTCACTACATACAGATTTTTACAGCCAACACTAGGGGGCGCACACTACATACAGATTTATACAGCCACCAGTAGGAGGAGCTCATTACATACAGATTTATACAGCCACCACTAGAGGGAGCTCACTACATACAGATTTATACAGCTACCACTAGGGGGAGGTCATTACATACAGATTTATACAGCCACCAGTAGGAGGAGCTCATTACATACAGATTTATACAGCCACCACTAGAGGGAGCTCATTACATACAAATTTATACAGCCACCACTAGAGGGAGCTCATTACATACAGATTTATACAGCCACCACTAAAGGGAGCTCATTACATACAGATTTATACAGCCACCACTAGAGGGAGTTCACTACATACAGATTTATACAGCCAACACTAGAGGGAGCTCACTACATACAGATTTATACAGCCACCACTAGGGGGAGCTCACTACATACAGATTTATACAGCCACCACTAGAGGGAGATCACTACATACAGATTTATACAGCCACCACTAGAGGGAGCTCACTACATACAGATTTATACAGCCACCACTAGGGGGAGCTCACTACATACAGATTTATACAGCCACCACTAGAGGGAGCTCACTACATACAGATTTATACAGCCACCACTAGAGGGAGCTCACTACATACAGATTTATACAGCCACCACTAGGGGGAGCTCACTACATACAGATTTATACTGCCACCACTAGAGGGAGCTCACTACATACAGATTTATACAGCCACCACTAGAGGGAGCTCACTACATACAGATTTATACAGCCACCACTAGAGGGAGCTCATTACATACAGATTTATACAGCCACCACTAGAGGGAGCTCATTACATACAGATTTATACAGCCACCACTAGAGGGAGCTCATTACATACAGCTTTATACAGCCACCACTAGAGGGAGCTCATTACATACAGATTTATACAGCCACCACTAGAGGGAGCTCATTACTTACAGATTTATACAGCCACCACTAGAGGGAGCTCATTACATACAGATTTATACAGCAACCACTAGAGGGAGTTCACTACATACAGATTTATACAGCCAACACTAGAGGGAGCTCACTACATACAGATTTATACAGCCACCACTAGAGGGAGCTCACTGCATACAGATTTATACAGCCACCACTAGAGGGAGCTCATTACATACAGATTTATACAGCCACCACTAGGGGGAGATCACTACATACAGATTTATACAGTCAACACTAGGGGGAGCTCACTACATACAGATATATACAGCCACCACTAGAGGGAGATCACTACATACAGATTTATACAGCCACCACTAGGGGGAGCTCACTACATACAGATTTATACAGTCACCACTAGGGGGAGCTCACTACATACAGATTTATACAGTCACCACTAGGGGGAGCTCACTACCTACAGATTTATACAGCCACCACTAGGGGGAGCTCATTACATACAGATTTATACAGCCACCACTAGAGGGAGCTCACTACATACAGATTTTTACAGCCACCACTAGGGGGCGCACACTACATACAGATTTATGCAGCCACCAGTAGGAGGAGCTCATTACATACAGATTTATACAGCCACCACTAGAGGGAGCTCACTACATACAGATTTATACAGCTACCACTAGGGGGAGGTCATTACATACAGATTTATACAGCCACCAGTAGGAGGAGCTCATTACATACAGATTTATACAGCCACCACTAGAGGGAGCTCATTACATACAAATTTATACAGCCACCACTAGAGGGAGCTCATTACATACAGATTTATACAGCCACCACTAAAGGGAGCTCATTACATACAGATTTATACAGCCACCACTAGAGGGAGTTCAATACATACAGATTTATACAGCCAACACTAGAGGGAGCTCACTACATACAGATTTATACAGCCACCACTAGGGGGAGCTCACTACATACAGATTTATACAGCCACCACTAGAGGGAGATCACTACATACAGATTTATACAGCCACCACTAGAGGGAGCTCACTACATACAGATTTATACAGCCACCACTAGGGGGAGCTCACTACATACAGATTTATACAGCCACCACTAGAGGGAGCTCACTACATACAGATTTATACAGCCACCACTAGAGGGAGCTCACTACATACAGATTTATACAGCCACCACTAGGGGGAGCTCACTACATACAGATTTATACAGCCACCACTAGAGGGAGCTCACTACATACAGATTTATACAGCCACCACTAGAGGGAGCTCACTACATACAGATTTATACAGCCACCACTAGAGGGAGCTCATTACATACAGATTTATACAGCCACCACTAGAGGGAGCTCATTACATACAGATTTATACAGCCACCACTAGAGGGAGCTCATTACATACAGATTTATACAGCCACCACTAGAGGGAGCTCATTACATACAGATTTATACAGCCACCACTAGAGGGAGCTCATTGCATACAGATTTATACAGCCACCACTAGAGGGAGCTCATTACATACAGATTTATACAGCAACCACTAGAGGGAGTTCACTACATACAGATTTATACAGCCAACACTAGAGGGAGCTCACTACATACAGATTTATACAGCCACCACTAGAGGGAGCTCACTGCATACAGATTTATACAGCCACCACTAGAGGGAGCTCATTACATACAGATTTATACAGCCACCACTAGAGGGAGCTCACTACATACAGATTTTTACAGCCACCACTAGGGGGCGCACACTACATACAGATTTATACAGCCACCAGTAGGAGGAGCTCATTACATACAGATTTATACAGCCACCACTAGAGGGAGCTCACTACATACAGATTTATACAGCTACCACTAGGGGGAGGTCATTACATACAGATTTATACAGCCACCAGTAGGAGGAGCTCATTACATACAGATTTATACAGCCACCACTAGAGGGAGCTCATTACATACAAATTTATACAGCCACCACTAGAGGGAGCTCATTACATACAGATTTATACAGCCACCACTAAAGGGAGCTCATTACATACAGATTTATACAGCCACCACTAGAGGGAGTTCACTACATACAGATTTATACAGCCAACACTAGAGGGAGCTCACTACATACAGATTTATACAGCCACCACTAGGGGGAGCTCACTACATACAGATTTATACAGCCACCACTAGAGGGAGATCACTACATACAGATTTATACAGCCACCACTAGAGGGAGCTCACTACATACAGATTTATACAGCCACCACTAGGGGGAGCTCACTACATACAGATTTATACAGCCACCACTAGAGGGAGCTCACTACATACAGATTTATACAGCCACCACTAGGGGGAGCTCACTACTTATAGATTTATACTGCCACCACTAGAGCGAGCTCACTACATACAGATTTATACAGCCACCACTAGAGGGAGCTCACTACATACAGATTTATACAGCCACCACTAGAGGGAGCTCATTACATACAGATTTATACAGCCACCACTAGAGGGAGCTCATTACATACAGATTTATACAGCCACCACTAGAGGGAGCTCATTACATACAGATTTATACAGCCACCACTAGAGGGAGCTCATTACATACAGATTTATACAGCCACCACTAGAGGGAGCTCATTACTTACAGATTTATACAGCCACCACTAGAGGGAGCTCATTACATACAGATTTATACAGCAACCACTAGAGGGAGTTCACTACATACAGATTTATACAGCCAACACTAGAGGGAGCTCACTACATACAGATTTATACAGCCACCACTAGAGGGAGCTCACTGCATACAGATTTATACAGCCACCACTAGAGGGAGCTCATTACATACAGATTTATACAGCCACCACTAGGGGGAGATCACTACATACAGATTTATACAGTCAACACTAGGGGGAGCTCACTACATACAGATATATACAGCCACCACTAGAGGGAGATCACTACATACAGATTTATACAGCCACCACTAGAGCGAGCTCACTACATACAGATTTATACAGCCACCACTAGAGGGAGATCACTACATACAGATTTATACAGCCACCACTAGAGGGAGCTCACTACATACAGATTTATACAGCCACCACTAGGGGGAGCTCACTACATACAGATTTATACAGTCACCACTAGGGGGAGCTCACTACATACAGATTTATACAGTCACCACTAGGGGGAGCTCACTACCTACAGATTTATACAGCCACCACTAGGGGGAGCTCATTACATACAGATTTATACAGCCACCACTAGAGGGAGCTCACTACATACAGATTTTTACAGCCACCACTAGGGGGCGCACACTACATACAGATTTATACAGCCACCAGTAGGAGGAGCTCATTTCATACAGATTTATACAGCCACCACTAGAGGGTACTCACTACATACAGATTTATACAGCTAGCACTAGGGGGAGGTCATTACATACAGATTTATACAGCCACCAGTAGGAGGAGCTCATTACATACAGATTTATACAGCCACCACTAGAGGGAGCTCATTACATACAAATTTATACAGCCACCACTAGAGGGAGCTCATTACATACAGATTTATACAGCCACCACTAAAGGGAGCTCATTACATACAGATTTATACAGCCACCACTAGAGGGAGTTCAATACATACAGATTTATACAGCCAACACTAGAGGGAGCTCACTACATACAGATTTATACAGCCACCACTAGGGGGAGCTCACTACATACAGATTTATACAGCCACCACTAGAGGGAGATCACTACATACAGATTTATACAGCCACCACTAGAGGGAGCTCACTACATACAGATTTATACAGCCACCACTAGGGGGAGCTCACTACATACAGATTTATACAGCCACCACTAGAGGGAGCTCACTACATACAGATTTATACAGCCACCACTAGAGGGAGCTCACTACATACAGATTTATACAGCCACCACTAGGGGGAGCTCACTACATACAGATTTATACAGCCACGACTAGAGGGAGCTCACTACATACAGATTTATACAGCCACCACTAGAGGGAGCTCACTACATATAGATTTATACAGCCACCACTAGAGGGAGCTCATTACATACAGATTTATACAGCCACCACTAGAGGGAGCTCATTACATACAGATTTATACAGCCACCACTAGAGGGAGCTCATTACATACAGATTTATACAGCCACCACTAGAGGGAGCTCATTACATACAGATTTATACAGCCACCACTAGAGGGAGCTCATTACATACAGATTTATACAGCCACCACTAGAGGGAGCTCATTACATACAGATTTATACAGCAACCACTAGAGGGAGTTCACTACATACAAATTTATACAGCCAACACTAGAGGGAGCTCACTACATACAGATTTATACAGCCACCACTAGAGGGAGCTCACTGCATACAGATTTATACAGCCACCACTAGAGGGAGCTCATTACATACAGATTTATACAGCCACCACTAGAGGGAGCTCACTACATATAGATTTTTACAGCCACCACTAGGGGGCGCACACTACATACAGATTTATACAGCCACCAGTAGGAGGAGCTCATTACATACAGATTTATACAGCCACCACTAGAGGGAGCTCATTACATACAAATTTATACAGCCACCACTAGAGGGAGCTCATTACATACAGATTTATACAGCCACCACTAAAGGGAGCTCATTACATACAGATTTATACAGCCACCACTAGAGGGAGTTCACTACATACAGATTTATACAGCCAACACTAGAGGGAGCTCACTACATACAGATTTATACAGCCACCACTAGGGGGAGCTCACTACATACAGATTTATACAGCCACCACTAGAGGGAGCTCACTACATACAGATTTATACAGCCACCACTAGAGGGAGCTCACTACATACAGATTTATACAGCCACCACTAGGGGGAGCTCACTACATACAGATTTATACAGCCACCACTAGAGGGAGCTCACTACATACAGATTTATACAGCCACCACTAGAGGGAGCTCACTACATACAGATTTATACAGCCACCACTAGGGGGAGCTCACTACATACAGATTTATACTGCCACCACTAGAGGGAGCTCACTACATACAGATTTATACAGCCACCACTAGAGGGAGCTCACTACATACAGATTTATACAGCCACCACTAGAGGGAGCTCATTACATACAGATTTATACAGCCACCACTAGAGGGAGCTCATTACATACAGATTTATACAGCCACCACTAGAGGGAGCTCATTACATACAGATTTATACAGCCACCACTAGAGGGAGCTCATTACATACAGATTTATACAGCCACCACTAGAGGGAGCTCATTACATACAGATTTATACAGCCACCACTAGAGGGAGCTCATTACATACAGATTTATACAGCAACCACTAGAGGGAGTTCACTACATACAGATTTATACAGCCAACACTAGAGGGAGCTCACTACATACAGATTTATACAGCCACCACTAGAGGGAGCTCACTGCATACAGATTTATACAGCCACCACTAGAGGGAGCTCATTACATACAGATTTATACAGCCACCACTAGAGGGAGCTCACTACATACAGATTTATACAGCCACCACTAGAGGGAGCTCACTACATACAGATTTATACAGCAGCCACTAGGGGAGCTCACTACATACAGATTTATACAGCCACCACTAGGGGGAGATCACTATATACAGATTTATACAGTCAACACTAGGGGGAGCTCACTACATACAGATTTATACAGCCACCACTAGTGGGAGCTCACTACATACAGATTTATACAGCCACCACTAGGGGGAGATCACTATATACAGATTTATACAGTCAACACTAGGGGGAGCTCATTACATACAGATTTATACAGCCACCACTAGAGGGAGCGCATTACATACAGATTTATACAGCCACCACTAGAGGGAGCTCATTACATACAGATTTATACAGCCACCACTAGAGGGAGCTCATTACATACAGATTTATACAGCCACCACTAGAGGGAGCTCATTACATACAGATTTATACAGCCACCACTAGAGGGAGCTCATTACATACAGATTTATACAGCCACCACTAGATGGAGCTCATTACATACAGATTTATACAGCAACCACTAGAGGGAGTTCACTACATACAGATTTATACAGCCAACACTAGAGGGAGCTCACTACATACAGATTTATACAGCCACCACTAGAGGGAGCTCACTGCATACAGATTTATACAGCCACCACTAGAGGGAGCTCATTACATACAGATTTATACAGCCACCACTAGAGGGAGCTCACTACATACAGATTTATACAGCCACCACTAGAGGGAGCTCACTACATACAGATTTATACAGCAGCCACTAGGGGAGCTCACTACATACAGATTTATACAGCCACCACTAGGGGGAGATCACTATATACAGATTTATACAGTCAACACTAGGGGGAGCTCACTACATACAGATTTATACAGCCACCACTAGGGGGAGCTCACTACATACAGATTTATACAGCCACCACTAGGGGGAGATCACTATATACAGATTTATACAGTCAACACTAGGGGGAGCTCATTACATACAGATTTATACAGCCACCACTAGAGGGAGCGCATTACATACAGATTTATACAGCCACCACTAGAGGGAGCTCATTACATACAGATTTATACAGCCACCACTAGAGGGAGTTCACTACATACAGATTTATACAGCCACCAGTAGGGGGAGCTCACTACGTACAGATTAATACAGCCAACACTAGAGGGAGCTCACTACATACAGATTTATACAGTCGCCACTAGGGGGAGCTCACTACATACAGATTTATACAGCCGCCACTAGGGGGAGCTCATTACATACAGATTTATACAGCCACCACTAGGGGGAGATCACTACATACAGATTTATACAGTCAACACTAGGGGGAGCTCACTACATACAGATATATACAGCCACCACTAGAGGGAGATCACTACATACAGATTTATACAGCCACCACTAGGGGGAGCTCACTACATACAGATTTATACAGTCACCACTAGGGGGAGCTCACTACATACAGATTTATACAGTCACCACTAGGGGGAGCTCACTACATACAGATTTATACAGCCACCACTAGGGGGAGCTCATTACATACAGATTTATACAGCCACCACTAGAGGGAGCTCACTACATACAGATTTTTACAGCCACCACTAGGGGGCGCACACTACATACAGATTTATACAGCCACCAGTAGGAGGAGCTCATTACATACAGATTTATACAGCCACCACTAGAGGGAGCTCACTACATACAGATTTATACAGCTACCACTAGGGGGAGGTCATTACATACAGATTTATACAGCCACCAGTAGGAGGAGCTCATTACATACAGATTTATACAGCCACCACTAGAGGGAGCTCATTACATACAAATTTATACAGCCACCACTAGAGGGAGCTCATTACATACAGATTTATACAGCCACCACTAAAGGGAGCTCATTACATACAGATTTATACAGCCACCACTAGAGGGAGTTCACTACATACAGATTTATACAGCCAACACTAGAGGGAGCTCACTACATACAGATTTATACAGCCACCACTAGGGGGAGCTCACTACATACAGATTTATACAGCCACCACTAGAGGGAGCTCACTACATACAGATTTATACAGCCACCACTAGAGGGAGCTCACTACATACAGATTTATACAGCCACCACTAGGGGGAGCTCACTACATACAGATTTATACAGCCACCACTAGAGGGAGCTCACTACATACAGATTTATACAGCCACCACTAGAGGGAGCTCACTACATACAGATTTATACAGCCACCACTAGAGGGAGCTCATTACATACAGATTTATACAGCCACCACTAGAGGGAGCTCATTACATACAGATTTATACAGCCACCACTAGAGGGAGCTCATTACATACAGATTTATACAGCCACCACTAGAGGGAGCTCATTACATACAGATTTATACAGCCACCACTAGAGGGAGCTCATTACATACAGATTTATACAGCAACCACTAGAGGGAGTTCACTACATACAGATTTATACAGCCAACACTAGAGGGAGCTCACTATATACAGATTTATACAGCCACCACTAGAGGGAGCTCACTGCATACAGATTTATACAGCCACCACTAGAGGGAGCTCATTACATACAGATTTATACAGCCACCACTAGAGGGAGCTCACTACATACAGATTTATACAGCCACCACTAGAGGGAGCTCACTACATACAGATTTATACAGCAGCCACTAGGGGAGCTCACTACATACAGATTTATACAGCCACCACTAGGGGGAGATCACTATATACAGATTTATACAGTCAACACTAGGGGGAGCTCACTACATACAGATTTATACAGCCACCACTAGGGGGAGCTCACTACATACAGATTTATACAGCCACCACTAGGGGGAGATCACTATATACAGATTTATACAGTCAACACTTGGGGGGGAGCTCATTACATACAGATTTATACAGCCACCACTAGAGGGAGCGCATTACATACAGATTTATACAGCCACCACTAGAGGGAGCTCATTACATACAGATTTATACAGCCACCACTAGAGGGAGTTCACTACATACAGATTTATACAGCCACCAGTAGGGGGAGCTCACTACATACAGATTTATACAGCCAACACTAGAGGGAGCTCACTACATACAGATTTATACAGTCGCCACTAGGGGGAGCTCACTACATACAGATTTATACAGCCGCCACTAGGGGGAGCTCATTAGATACAGATTTATACAGCCACCACTAGAGGGAGCTCACTGCATACAGATTTATACAGCCACCACTAGAGGGAGCTCATTACATACAGATTTATAGAGCCACCACTACAGGGAGCTCACTACATACAGATTTATACAGCCACCACTAGAGGGAGTTCACTACATACAGATTTATACAGCAGCCACTAGGGGAGTTCACTACATACAGATTTATACAGCCACCACTAGAGGGAGATCACTACATACAGATTTATACAGCCAACACTAGAGGAGATCACTACATACAGATTTATACAGCCACCACTAGAGGGAGCTCACTATATACAGATTTATACAGCCAACATTAGAGGGAGCTTACTACATACTGATTTATGCATCCACCACTAGAGGGAGCTCACTACATACAGATTTATACAGCAATCACTAGAGGGAGATCACTACATACAGATTTATACAGTCACCACTAGAGGGAGCTCATTACATACAGATTTATACAGCCAACATTAGAGGGAGCCTACTACATACAGATTTATACATCCACCACTAGAGGGAGCTCACTACATACAGATTTATACAGCAATCACTAGAGGGAGATCACTACATACAGATTTATACATCCTCCACTAGAGGGAGCTCACTACATACAGATTTATACAGCAATCACTAGGGGGAGCTCACTACATACAGATTTATACAGCCACCACTAGGGGGAGCTCACTACATACAGATTTATACAGCCACCACTAGAGGGAGCTCACTACATACAGATTTATACAGCCACCACTAGAGGGAGCACACTACATACAGATTTATACAGCAACCACTAGAGGGAGATCAATACATACAGATTTATACAGCCAACACTAGAGGAAATCACTACATACAGATTTATACAGCCACCACTAGGAGTAGCTCATTACATACAGATTTATACAGCCACCATTAGGGGGAGCTCATTACATACAGATTTATATAGCCACCACAAGGGGAGCTCACTACATACAGATTTATACAGCCACCACTAGAGGGAGCTCACTACATACAGATTTATACAGCCACCATTAGGGGGAGCTCACTACATACAGATTTATACAGCCACCACTAGGGGGAGCTCACTACATACAGATTTATACAGCCAGCACTAGGGTAGATCACTACATACAGATTTATACAGCCAACACTAGGTGGAGCTCACTACATACAGATTTATACAGCCACCACTAGAGGGAGCTCACTACATACAGATTTATACAGCCACCACTAGAGGGAGCACACTACATACAGATTTATTCAGCAACCACTAGAGGGAGATCACTACATAGAGATTTATACAGCCAACACTAGAGGGAGCTCACTACATACAGATTTATACAGTCACCACTAGAGGGATCTCACTACATACAGATTTATACAGCCACCACTAGAGGGAGCTCACTACATACAGATTTATACAGCCACCACTAGGGGGAGCTCACTACATACAGATTTATACAGCCACCACTAGAGGAGATCACTACATACAGATTTATACAGCCACCACTAGAGGAGATCACTACATACAGATTTATACAGCCACCACTAGGGGGAGCTCACTACATACAGATTTATACAGCCACCACTAGAGGAGATCACTACATACAGATTTATACAGCCACCACTAGAGGGAGCTCACTACATACAGATTTATACAGCCACCACTACGGGGAGCTCACTACATACAGATTTATACAGCCACCACTAGAGGAGATCACTGCATACAGATTTATAAAGCCACCACTAGGGGGAGCTCACTACATACAGATTTATACAGCCACCACTAGGGGGAGATCACTGCATACAGATTTATACAGTCAACACTAGGGGGAGCTCACTACATACAGATTTATACAGCCACCACTAGAGGGAGATCACTACATACAGATTTATACAGCCACCACTAGGGGGAGCTCACTACATACAGATTTATACAGTCACCACTTTTGGGAGCTCACTACATACAGATTTATACAGCCACCACTAGGGGGAGCTCATTACATACAGATTTATACAGCCACCACTAGAGGGAGCTCACTACATACAGATTTTTACAGCCACCACTAGGGGGTGCACACTACATACAGATTTATACAGCCACCACTAGAGGGAGCTCACTACATACAGATTTATACAGCCACCACTAGAGGGAGCTCACTACATACAGATTTATACAGCTACCACTAGGGGGAGGTCATTACATACAGATTTATACAGCCACCAGTAGGAGGAGCTCATTACATACAGATTTATACAGCCACCACTAGAGGGAGCTCATTACATACAGATTTATACAGCCACCACTAGAGGGAGTTCACTACATACAGATTTATACAGCCAACACTAGAGTGAGCTCACTACATACAGATTTATACAGCCACCACTAGAGGGAGCTCACTGCATACAGATTTATACAGCCACCACTAGAGGGAGCTCATTGCATACAGATTTATATAGCCACCACTAGAGGGAGCTCACTACATACAGATTTATACAGCCACCACTAGAGGGAGCTCACTACATACAGATTTATACAGCAGCCACTAGGGGAGCTCACTACATACAGATTTATACAGCCACCACTAGGGGGAGATCACTACATACAGATTTATACAGTCAACACTAGTGGGAGCTCACTACATACAGATTTATACAGCCACCACTAGGGGGAGCTCACTACATACAGATTTATACAGTCACCACTAGGGGGAGCTCACTACATACAGATTTATACAGCCACCACTAGGGGGAGCTCACTACATACAGATTTATACAGCCACCACTAGGGGGAGCTCATTACATACAGATTTATACAGCCACCACTAGAGGGAGCTCACTACATACAGATTTTTACAGCCACCACTAGGGGGAGCACACTACATACAGATTTATACAGCCACCCGTAGGAGGAGCTCATTACATACAGATTTATACAGCCACCACTAGAGGGAGCTCACTACATATAGATTTATACAGCTACCACTAGGGGGAGGTCACTACATACAGATTTATACAGCCACCACCAGAGGGAGCTCACTACATACAGATTTATACAGCCACCAGTAGGAGGAGCTCATTACATACAGATTTATACAGCCACCACTAGAGGGAGCTCATTACATACAGATTTATACAGCCACCACTAGAGGGAGCTCATTACATACAGATTTATACAGCCACCACTAGAGGGAGCTCTTTACATACAGATTTATACAGCCAACACTAGAGGGAGTTCACTACATACAGATTTATACAGCCACCACTAGGGGGAGCTCACTACATACAGATTTATACAGCCACCACTAGAGGGAGATCACTACATACAGATTTATACAGCCACCACTAGAGGGAGCTCACTACATACAGATTTATGCAGCCACCACTAGGGGGATCTCACTTCATACAGATTTATACAGCCACCACTAGGGGGAGCTCACTACATACAGATTTATACAGCCACCACTAGAGGGAGATCACTACATACAGATTTATACAGCCACCACTAGGGGGAGCTCACTACATACAGATTTATACAGCCACCACTAGTGGGAGCTCACTACATACAGATTTATACAGCCACCACTAGAGGGAGCTCACTACATACAGATTTATACAGCCACCACTAGAGGGAGCTCATTACATACAGATTTATACAGCCACCACTAGAGGGAGCTCATTACATACAGATTTATACAGCCACCACTAGAGGGAGCTCATTACATACAGATTTATACAGCCAACACTAGAGGGAGCTCATTACATACAGATTTATACAGCCACCACTAGAGGGAGTTCACTACATACAGATTTATACAGCCAACACTAGAGGGAGCTCACTACATACAGATTTATACAGCCACCACTAGAGGGAGCTCACTGCATACAGATTTATACAGCCACCACTAGAGGGAGCTCATTACATACAGATTTATACAGCCACCACTAGAGGGAGCTCACTACATACAGATTTATACAGCCACCAGTAGAGGGAGCTCACTACATACAGATTTATACAGCAGCCACTAGGGGAGCTCACTACATACAGATTTATACAGCCACAACTAGGGGGAGATCACTACATACAGATTTATACAGTCAACACTAGGGGGAGCTCACTACATACAGATTTATACAGCCACCACTAGGGGGAGCTCACTACATACAGATTTATACAGTCACCACTAGGGGGAGCTCACTACATACAGATTTATACAGCCACCAGTAGGGGGAGCTCACTACATACAGATTTATACAGCCACCACTAGGGGGAGCTCACTACATACAGATTTATACAGCCACCACTAGGGGGAGCTCATTACATACAGATTTATACAGCCACCACTAGAGGGAGCTCATTACATACAGATTTATACAGCCACCACTAGAGGGAGTTCACTACATACAGTTTTATACAGCCACCAGTAGGGGGAGCTCACTACATACAGATTTAACAGATTTATACAGCCAACACTAGAGGGAGCTCACTACATACAGATTTATACAGTCACCACTAGGGGGAGCTCACTACATACAGATTTATACAGCCGCCACTAGGGGGAGCTCATTACATACAGATTTATACAGCCACCACTAGAGGGAGCTCACTGCATACAGATTTATACAGCCACCACTAGAGGGAGCTCATTACATACAGATTTATACAGCCACCACTAGAGGGAGCTCACTACATACCGATTTATACAGCCACCACTAGGAGGAGCTCATTACATACAGATTTATACAGCCACCATTAGGGGGAGCTCATTACATACAGATTTATATAGCCACCACAAGGGGAGCTCACTACATACAGATTTATACAGCCACCACTAGAGGGAGCTCACTACATACAGATTTATACAGCCACCACTAGAGGGAGCACACTACATACAGATTTATACAGCCTACACTAGAGGGAGCTCACTACATACAGATTTATACAGCCACCACTAGAGGGAGCACACTACATACAGATTTATACAGCCTACACTAGAGGGAGCTCACTACATACAGATTTATACAGCCACCACTAGAGGGAGCTCACTACATACAAATTTATACAGCCACCATTAGGGGGAGCTCATTACATACAGATTTATATAGCCACCACTAGGGGGAGCTCACTACATACAGATTTATACAGCCACCATTAGAGGGAGCTCACTACATACAGATTTATACAGCCACCACTAGGGGGAGCTCACTACATACAGATTTATACAGCCACCCTTAGGGGCAGCTCATTACATACAGATTTATACAGCCACCATTAGGAGGAGCTCATTACATACAGATTTATACAGTCAACACTAGGGGGAGCTCACTACATACAGATTTATACAGCCACCACTAGAGGGAGATCACTACATACAGATTTATACAGCCACCACTAGGGGGAGCTCACTACATACAGATTTATACAGTCACCACTAGGGGGAGCTCACTACATACAGATTTATACAGCCACCACTAGGGGGTGCTCACTACATACAGATTTATACAGCCACCACTAGGGGGAGCTCACTACATACAGATTTATACAGCCACCACTAGAGGGAGCTCACTACATACAGATTTTTACAGCCACCACTAGGGGGAGCACACTACATACAGATTTATACAGCCACCAGTAGGAGGAGCTCATTACATACAGATTTATACAGCCACCACTAGAGGGAGCTCACTACATACAGATTTATACAGCTACCACTAGGGGGAGGTCATTACATACAGATTTATACAGCCACCAGTAGGAGGAGCTCATTACATACAGATTTATACAGCCACCACTATAGGGAGCTCATTACATACAGATTTATACAGCCATCACTAGAGGGAGCTCATTACATACAGATTTATACAGCCACCACTAGAGGGAGCTCATTGCATACAGATTTATACAGCCACCTCTAGAGGGAGTTCACTACATACAGATTTATACAGCCAACACTAGAGGGAGCTCACTACATACAGATTTATACAGCCACCACTAGAGGGAGCTCATTGCATACAGATTTATACAGCCACCACTAGAGGGAGCTCATTACATACAGATTTATACAGCCACCACTAGGGGGAGCTCACTACATACAGATTTATACAGCCACCACTAGAGGGAGCTCACTACATACAGATTTATACAGCAGCCACTAGGGGAGCTCACTGTAACATACCTGGCGGCGTCCTTGCATAGTGGTCCATCTCCCACTGTGCAAGAGCGCACACTTGATCTCCTGTCCAGAATGTCTCTCTGGCTTCCCTCCATGCTGTCTGTTTGTGTCTGTTTCTGCTGCTTAAGGGCGGCGCCCGATCACTTCCTGCTTTTTGTACCTGCTGTGGGTCACACCCCTTGTGCGTCCTCAGCCTATTGCTGTCTGTCACCTGGTATATAGCTCAGCTGCTCCCATCTATTCCTGCCTGAGCATAGTGTTTCTTTCAGTGTGTGCTTGCACTCTGAAGGTGCCAGGTCCCGTTCTGTGTTCTCTTGTCTGCCTATCCTGGAGGCTGTATTTCCAGGCCTGTCTGAACACGCTCCTAGCCTGTTCCTCCTGCCTTCTAGGGGCCGATTACCTAGACCCGTTCCTGTATCTTGTCTGACCTGTCTGAACACGCTCCTAGCCTGTTCCTCCCGCCTTCTAGGGGCTGATTACCTAGACCCGCTCCTGTATCTTGTCTGTCCTGTCTGAACACGCTCCTTGCCTGTTCGTCCTGCCTCTCTGGGGGCCGTATTCCCAGACCCGCTCCTGTATTCCGCTGCAGTGTCGGTCTCCTCCGTACACTCAGTTCCAGTCTGAACTCTCTCCTATCCTTTACCTGTTTTGCCTCTATGTCCGTTCCCTTCCTTTTTCTGCAGAGTCTGAACTCGTACCTAACTCCTGCTTGTTGTCTCTGTACTCCCGTTTGTGAGTTTGTGGTCCACTCGCTACTTCACTGCAAGTACCCTGTGGGTGTCTGGCTCTGCCTTTCCCTTCCTGTCTGTTCCGTGTGAACAGAGCCCTGTCCCCCCTACTCAGCCTAGCCTGCTCTGACTCCTTTGCTCACTGCTCTGGCGGTTCTAGCCTGCTCTGACTCCTTTGCTCACCGCTCCGGCGGTTCTAGTCTGCTCTGACTCCTTTGCTTACCGCTCCGGCGGTTCTAGCCTGCTCTGACTCCTTGCTCACTGCTCCGGCAGTCCTGTCCTGCCCTGCTTCTGCCCACTGCTCCGGCAGTCCTGTCCTTCCCTGCTTCTGCCCACTGCTCCGGCAGTCCTGTCCTGCCCTGCTTCTGCCCGCTGCTCCGGCAGTCCTGTCCTGCCCTGCTTCTGCCCGCTGCTCCGGCAGTCCTGTCCTGCCCTGCTTCTGCCCGCTGCTCCGGCAGTCCTGTCCTGCCCTGCTTCTGCCCGCTGCTCCGGCAGTCCTGTCCTGCCCTGCTTCTGCCCGCTGCTCCGGCAGTCCTGTCCTGCCCTGCTTCTGCCCGCTGCTCCGGCAGTCCTGTCCTGCCCTGCTTCTGCCCGCTGCTCCGGCAGTCCTGTCCTGCCCTGCTTCTGCCCGCTGCTCCGGCAGTCCTGTCCTGCCCTGCTTCTGCCCGCTGCTCCGGCAGTCCTGTCCTGCCCTGCTTGTGCTCGCTGCTCCGGCAGCCCCGTCCTGCTCTGTTCTTGCCCACCGCTTCGGGCGTTCCCTCTCTGCTGTGGTTGTCTACCGCATCTGCGGTTCTGTGACCCAGTCTGTACTGGGTCTTAACCTTTCTGTGCTCCAGCCCGTCCTTTCGGCCAGTACCTCCCTGCCTGCATACTCGCCTGTATCCACCCATCTGCATACCTGCCGTGTTTGCTTATATCCACCAGTCTGTGCCAGCCTAACCTGCCTGTTCCTGAGTCCCAGTGTGTACTGGGTCCTATCCCGCCTGTGTTCCTACCTGCTAGTGCCTCCCTGTCTGCACTCTAGCTGTGCTTGCCTGTACCCCTCTACCTGTATTGTTCCTGAGTCCCAGTGTGTACTGGGTCCTATCCCGCCTGTGTTCCTACCTGCTAGTGCCTCCCTGTCTGCACTCTAGCTGCGCTTGCCTTTACCCGCCTGCCTGCATACCAGTCGTGCCTGCCTATACCCTCCAGTCTGTGCGCCAGCCTAACCAGCCTGATCCAGTAATCCCTGTGTGGGTCAACCCCCGTGTCCGGAGTTTGACCTGGAGTAGCACCTGGTCCCTCTGGCCGGTTTCTCCCTGGTGCACTGGCGTCGTATGCCGTCGTGCCATCTTGGTCGGATCGGCCAGATACTTAGTCACGCCCCTCCAGGCACTCTCCGGTTCATGGTCCAGTGGAATCACTACAATCACACGCACACGCCGCTCACCCCGGGCGTGTGCATAACACTCACTACATACAGATTTATACAGCCACCACTAGAGGGAGCTCACTACATACAGATTTATACAGCAGCCACTAGGGGAGCTCATTACATACAGATTTATACAGCCACCACTAGGGGGAGCTCACTACATACAGATTTATACAGTCAACACTAGGGGGAGCTCACTACATACAGATTTATACAGCCACCACTAGGGGGAGCTCACTACATACAGATTTATACAGTCACCACTAGGGGGAGCTCACTACATACAGATTTATACAGTCACCACTAGGGGGAGCTCACTACATACAGATTTATACAGCCACCACTAGAGGGAGCGCATTACATACAGATTTATACAGCCACCACTAGAGGGAGCTCACTACATACAGATTTATACAGCCACCACTAGAGGGAGCTCACTACATACAGATTTATACAGCCACCACTAGAGGGAGCTCACTACATACAGATTTATACAGCAGCCACTAGGGGAGCTCACTACATACAGATTTATACAGCCACCACTAGAGGGAGATCACTACATACAGATTTATACAGCCAACATTAGAGGGAGCTCACTACATACAGATTTATACATCCACCACT
This sequence comes from Phyllobates terribilis, assembly GCF_046119375.1. Taxonomy (NCBI): domain Eukaryota; kingdom Metazoa; phylum Chordata; class Amphibia; order Anura; family Dendrobatidae; genus Phyllobates; species Phyllobates terribilis. The sequence goes on along the minus strand of NW_027362763.1, from coordinate 11,156,279 downwards.
AGAGGAAGCTCACTACATACAGATTTATACAGCAATCACTAGGGGAGCTCACTACATACAGATTTATACAGCCACCACTAGAGGGAGCTCACTACATACAGATTTATACAGCAGCCACTAGGGGAGCTCACTACATACAGATTTATACAGCCACCACTAGAGGGAGATCACTACATACAGATTTATACAGCCAACATTAGAGGGAGCTCACTACATACAGATTTATACATCCACCACTAGAGGGAGCTCACTACATACAGATTTATACATCCACCACTAGAGGAAGCTCACTACATACAGATTTATACAGCAATCACTAGAGGGAGCTCACTATATACAAATTTATACAGCCAACACTAGAGGGAGCTCATTACATACAGATTTATACAGCCAACATTAGAGGGAGCTTACTACATACAGATTTATACATCCACCACTAGAGGGAGCTCACTACATACAGATTTATACAGCCAACACTAGAGGGAGCTCACTACATACAGATTTATACAGCCACCACTAGAGGGAGATCACTACATACAGATTTATACAGTCACCACTAGAGGGAGCTCATTACATACAGATTTATTCAGCTAACATTAGAGGGAGCTTACTACATACAGATTTATACATCCACCACTAGAGGGAGCTCACTACATACAGATTTATACAGCAATCACTAGAGGGAGATCACTACATACAGATTTATACATCCACCACTAGAGGGAGCTCACTACATACAGATTTATACAGCCACCACTAGGGGGAGCTCACTACATACAGATTTATACAGCCACCACTAGAGGGAGCTCACTACATACAGATTTATACAGCCACCACTAGAGGGAGCACACTACATACAGATTTATACAGCAACCACTAGAGGGAGCTCACTACATACAGATTTATACAGCCAACACTAGAGGAAATCACTACATACAGATTTATACAGCCACCACTAGAGGGAGCTCACTGCATACAGATTTATACAGCCAACATTAAAGGGAGCTTACTACATACAGATTTATACAGTCACCACTAGGGGGAGCTCACCACATACAGATTTATGCAGCCACTACTAGGAGGAGCTCATTACATACAGATTTATACAGCCACCATTAGGGGGAGCTCATTACATACAGATTTATACAGCCACCACTAGAGGGAGCTCACTACATACAGAATTATACAGCCACCACTAGGGAGAGCTCACTACATACAGATTTATACAGTCACCACTAGGGGAGCTCACTACATACAGATTTATACAGCCACCACTAGAGGGAGCTCACTACATACAGATTTATACAGCCACCACAAGGGGAGCTCACTACATACAGATTTATACAGCCACCACAAGGGGGAGCTCACTACATACAGATTTATACAGCCACCACTAGGGGGAGCTCACTACATACAGATTTATACAGCCAGCACTAGGGTAGATCACTACATACAGATTTATACAGCCACCACTAGGGGGAGCTCACTACATACAGATTTATACAGCGACCACTAGAGGGAGATCACTACATACAGATTTATACAGCCACCACTAGAGGGAGATCACTACATACAGATTTATACAGCCACCACTAGAGGGAGATCACTACATACAGATTTATACAGCCACCACTAGAGGGAGATCACTACATACAGATTTATACAGCCACCACTAGAGGGAGCTCATTACATACAGATTTAGACAGCCACCACTAGAGGGAGCACACTACATACAGATTTATACAGCAACCACTAGGGGGAGCTCACTACATACAGATTTATACAGCCACCACTAGAGGGAGCGCATTACATACAGATTTATACAGCCACCACTAGAGGGAGCGCATTACATACAGATTTATACAGCCACCACTAGAGGGAGCTCACTACATACAGATTTATACAGCCACCACTAGAGGGAGCTCATTACATACAGATTTATACAGCAGCCACTAGGGGAGCTCACTACATACAGATTTATACAGCCACCGCTAGAGGGAGATCACTACATACAGATTTATACAGCCACCACTAGAGGAAGCTCACTACATACAGATTTATACAGCCACCACTAGGGGAAGCTCACTACATACAGATTTATACAGCCAACATTAGAGGGAGCTTACTACATACAGATTTATACATCCACCACTAGAGGAAGCTCACTACATACAGATTTATACAGCAATCACTAGAGGGAGCTCACTATATACAAATTTATACAGCCAACACTAGAGGGAGCTCATTACATACAGATTTATACAGCCAACATTAGAGGGAGCTTACTACATACAGATTTATACATCCACCACTAGAGGGAGCTCACTACATACAGATTTATACAGCCAACACTAGAGGGAGCTCACTACATACAGATTTATACAGCCACCACTAGAGGGAGATCACTACATACAGATTTATACAGTCACCACTAGAGGGAGCTCATTACATACAGATTTATACAGCTAACATTAGAGGGAGCTTACTACATACAGATTTATACATCCACCACTAGAGGGAGCTCACTACATACAGATTTATACAGCAATCACTAGAGGGAGATCACTACATACAGATTTATACATCCACCACTAGAGGGAGCTCACTACATACAGATTTATACAGCCACCACTAGGGGGAGCTCACTACATACAGATTTATACAGCCACCACTAGAGGGAGCTCACTACATACAGATTTATACAGCCACCACTAGAGGGAGCACACTACATACAGATTTATACAGCAACCACTAGAGGGAGATCACTACATACAGATTTATACAGCCAACACTAGAGGAAATCACTACATACAGATTTATACAGCCACCACTAGAGGGAGCTCACTGCATACAGATTTATACAGCCAACATTAAAGGGAGCTTACTACATACAGATTTATACAGTCACCACTAGGGGGAGCTCACCACATACAGATTTATGCAGCCACTACTAGGAGGAGCTCATTACATACAGATTTATACAGCCACCATTAGGGGGAGCTCATTACATACAGATTTATACAGCCACCACTAGAGGGAGCTCACTACATACAGAATTATACAGCCACCACTAGGGAGAGCTCACTACATACAGATTTATACAGTCACCACTAGGGGAGCTCACTACATACAGATTTATACAGCCACCACAAGGGGAGCTCACTATATACAGATTTATACAGCCACCATTAGGGGGAGCTCACTACATACAGATTTATACAGCCACCACTAGGGGGAGCTCACTACATACAGATTTATACAGCCAGCACTAGGGTAGATCACTACATACAGATTTATACAGCCACCACTAGGGGGAGCTCACTACATACAGATTTATACAGCGACCACTAGAGGGAGATCACTACATACAGATTTATACAGCCACCACTAGAGGGAGATCACTACATACAGATTTATACAGCCACCACTAGAGGGAGATCACTACATACAGATTTATACAGCCACCACTAGAGGGAGCTCATTACATACAGATTTAGACAGCCACCACTAGAGGGAGCACACTACATACAGATTTATACAGCAACCACTAGAGGGAGATCACTACATACAGATTTATACAGCCAACACTAGAGGGAGCTCACTACATACAGATTTATACAGTCACCACTAGAGGGAGCTCACTACATACAGATTTATACAGCCACCACTAGAGGGAGCTCACTACATACAGATTTATACAGCCACCACTAGAGGGAGCTCACTACATACAGATTTATACAGCCACCACTAGAGGGAGCTCACTGCATACAGATTTATACAGCCACCACTAGAGGGAGCTCACTGCATACAGATTTATACAGCCACCACTAGGGGGAGCTCACTACATACAGATTTATACAGCCACCACTAGAGGGAGCTCACTACATACAGATTTATACAGCCAACACTAGAGGAGATCACTACATACAGATTTATACAGCCACCACTAGAGGGAGCTCACTACATACAAATTTATACAGCCACCACTAGAGGGAGCTCACTACATACAAATTTATACAGCCACCATTAGGGGGAGCTCATTACATACAGATTTATACAGCCACCACTAGAGGGAGCTCACTGCATACAGATTTATACAGCCACCACTAGAGGGAGCTCACTACATACAGGTTTATACAGCCAACACTAGAGGAGATCACTACATACAGATTTATACAGCCACCACTAGAGGGAGCTCACTACATACAAATTTATACAGCCACCATTAGGGGGAGCTCATTACATACAGATTTATATAGCCACCACTAGGGGGAGCTCACTACATACAGATTTATACAGCCACCACTAGGGGGAGCTCAGTGCATACAGATTTATACAGCCACCTCTAGAGGGTGCTAACTGCATGCATATGTATACAGCTTCAGCTATGTGGAGTTTCCGCCATGGTCAGTATACTGCATTTGTCATTTCTATGCTGCACAGGTGCCTCTAGTGGTGGATTTCGATACTGTGTGCTCATAGTTGCAATGTTACAAATGAAAAATTGAGAAACCACAGATCCGTCAGCAGCAGCTTGTTGATGGTTTCTATATAAATCTCGGAGGTTTTAGTTCGCTGTGTTGCAGGCCGGACAGTGGGGGCATTAGGAGATGCTGTAGCTTCTACTCTCGGGGTGCAGGTAGACCACCATTAATAAAGGGGAGAGTAAAGCTAGGAGGGTACAGTGTCCATTTTGCTGCGCTGGAGCTTTTATGGGATATGACAATTATCCTCCCATTGCATTAAAGTCTTGAACTGACCGAGCCCCCCAGCATTATCCCGTCCTCCGCACCCCCAGCTGATGTCAGCTCTGTCTATGGCGGTGGTCACATATTATTGGGGGCACACATGGCGCTCAGGGCTCCTCTCACAGTGACTCTCTTCTCTCTGCAGGGATTTCTGCTGCGCTGATTTGTCCGGAAATTAGAGATATCTATATGCAGAAAGGTAAGAGACTGCTGCTCCCCCGCCCCCCCCGGCCTCCGTCCCACCAGGGCTCCATCATGGGGTCTGCTACCTAACCCGGCGGGGGGCTTCCACTGTCTTGTCACTCAGGAACTTGGATGAGCTTTTATACATGGTGCTATTCTATACGGACTATCTTCTATATAGTTGGCTATACTATATAATTATTTATCAGATAATGGTGTTCTATGCTGATTTACCAGATAGATGGCGCTATTCTATACTGATAATTCACCAGATAGATGGCGCTATTCTATACTGATAATTCACCAGATAGATGGCGCTATTCTATACTGATAATTCACCAGATAGATGGCGCTATTCTATACTGATAATTCACCAGATAGATGACGCTATTCTTTTGCGATTATCCACTAGATGCAACTATTCTATTTATACTCATTTTCATGATTGTCCACTAGATGGTGCTGTAATATAATTGATCGTATTACTTATTCACTAGATGGCGCCATACAATACTTATTATTTTTTCACTAGATGTCACAGTATTAGATATTATGTATCCACTAGAGGGCGCTTTACTAGATATTCTTTATCCACTACATGGTATTGTAAAATACCTGATTTTATTATTTATCACTATACAGCGATGTTATAATGGACGATAATGTGGTTATATCATCCCTAAATATGTTATAAAGAGTTTACAGATAAGAACTGGTCAAGGGAGTACAAAAATTACCCATTGCTGTCCTGTGCCCCCTATTACTCATTGCTGTCCTGTGCCCCCTATTGCTCATTGCTGTTCTGTGCCCCCTATTGCTCATTGCTGTCCTGTGCCCCCTATTAACCCATTGCTGTCCTGTGCCCCCTATTGCTCATTGCTGTTTTGTGCCCCCTATTGCTCATTGCTGTTCTGTGCCCCCTATTGCTCACTGCTGTCCTGTGCCCCCTGAGCCTCCTCACTGCTCATTGCTGTCCTGTGCCCCCTATTAACCCATTGCTGTCCTGTGCCCCCTATTGCTCATTGCTGTTCTGTGCCCCCTATTGCTCATTGCTGTTCTGTGCCCCCTATTGCTCATTGCTGTCCTGTGCCCCCTGAGCCTCCTCACTGCTCATTGCTGTCCTGTGCCCCCTATTGCTCATTGCTGTCCTGTGCCCCCTATTGCTCATTGCTGTCCTGTGCCCCCTATTAACCCATTGCTGTCCTGTGCCCCCTATTGCTCATTGCTGTCCTGTGCCCCCTATTGCTCATTGCTGTCCTGTGCCCCCTATTGCTCATTGCTGTCCTGTGCCCCCTATTGCTCATTGCTGTCCTGTGCCCCCTATTGCTCATTGATGTCCTGTGCCCCCTATTACACATTGCTGTCCTGTGGCCCCTATTGTTCATTGCTTTCCTGTGCCCCCTATTACTCATTGCTGTCCTGTGCCCCCTATTGCTCATTGCTGTCCTGTGCCCCTTCTTCCCATTGCTGTCCTGTGCCCCCTATTGCTCATTGCTGTCCTGTGCCCCCTATTGCTCATTGCTGTCCTGTGCCCCCTATTGCTCATTGCTGTCCTGTGCCCCCTATTGCTCATTGCTGTCCTGTGCCCCCTATTGCTCATTGCTGTCCTGTGCCCCCTATTGCTCATTGCTGTCCTGTGCCCCCTATTGCTCATTGCTGTCCTGTGCCCCCTATTGCTCATTGCTGTCCTGTGCCCCCTATTGCTCATTGCTGTCCTGTGCCCCCTATTGCTCATTGCTGTCCTGTGCCCCCTATTGCTCATTGCTGTCCTGTGCCCCCTATTGCTCATTGCTGTCCTGTGCCCCCTATTGCTCATTGCTGTCCTGTGCCCCCTATTGCTCATTGCTGTCCTGTGCCCCCTATTGCTCATTGCTGTCCTGTGCCCCCTATTGCTCATTGCTGTCCTGTGCCCCCTATTGCTCATTGCTGTCCTGTGCCCCCTATTGCTCATTGCTGTCCTGTGCCCCCTATTGCTCATTGCTGTCCTGTGCCCCCTATTGCTCATTGCTGTCCTGTGCCCCCTATTGCTCATTGCTGTCCTGTGCCCCCTATTGCTCATTGCTGTCCTGTGCCCCCTATTGCTCATTGCTGTCCTGTGCCCCCTATTGCTCATTGCTGTCCTGTGCCCCCTATTGCTCATTGCTGTCCTGTGCCCCCTATTGCTCATTGCTGTCCTGTGCCCCCTATTGCTCATTGCTGTCCTGTGCCCCCTATTGCTCATTGCTGTCCTGTGCCCCCTATTGCTCATTGCTGTCCTGTGCCCCCTATTGCTCATTGCTGTCCTGTGCCCCCTATTGCTCATTGCTGTCCTGTGCCCCCTATTGCTCATTGCTGTCCTGTGCCCCCTATTGCTCATTGCTGTCCTGTGCCCCCTATTGCTCATTGCTGTCCTGTGCCCCCTATTGCTCATTGCTGTCCTGTGCCCCCTATTGCTCATTGCTGTCCTGTGCCCCCTATTACCCATTGCTGACCTGTGCCCCCTATTACTCATTGCTGACCTGTGCCCCCTATTACTCATTGCTGTCCTGTGCCCCCTGAGCCTCCTCACTGCTCATTGCTGTCCTGTGCCCCCTATTGCTCATTGCTGTCCTGTGCCCCCTATTGCTCATTGCTGTCCTGTGCCCCCTATTGCTCATTGCTGTCCTGTGCCCCCTATTACCCATTGCTGACCTGTGCCCCCTATTACTCATTGCTGACCTGTGCCCCCTATTACTCATTGCTGTCCTGTGCCCCCTGAGCCTCCTCACTGCTCATTGCTGTCCTGTGCCCCCTATTGCTCATTGCTGTCCTGTGCCCCCTATTGCTCATTGCTGTCCTGTGCCCCCTATTGCTCATTGCTGTCCTGTGCCCCCTATTGCTCATTGCTGTCCTGTGCCCCCTATTGCTCATTGCTGTCCTGTGCCCCCTATTGCTCATTGCTGTCCTGTGCCCCCTATTGCTCATTGCTGTCCTGTGCCCCCTATTGCTCATTGCTGTCCTGTGCCCCCTATTGCTCATTGCTGTCCTGTGCCCCCTATTACTCATTGCTGACCTGTGCCCCCTATTACTCATTGCTGTCCTATGCCCCCTATTGCTCATTGCGGACCTGTGCCCCCTATTGCTCATTGCTGACCTGTGCCCCCTATTACTCATTGCTGTCCTGTGCCCCCTGAGCCTCCTCACTGCTCATTGCTGTCCTGTGCCCCCTATTGCTCATTGCTGTCCTGTGCCCCCTATTGCTCATTGCTGACCTGTGCCCCCTATTACTCATTGCTGTCCTATGCCCCCTATTGCTCATTGCGGACCTGTGCCCCCTATTGCTCATTGCTGACCTGTGCCCCCTGAGCCTCCTCACTGCTCATTGCTGTCCTGTGCCCCCTATTGCTCATTGCTGTCCTGTGCCCCCTATTACCCATTGCTGTCCTGTGCCCCCTATTGCTCATTGCTGACCTGTGCCCCCTATTACTCATTGCTGTCCTATGCCCCCTATTGCTCATTGCGGACCTGTGCCCCCTATTGCTCATTGCTGACCTGTGCCCCCTATTACTCATTGCTGTCCTGTGCCCCCTGAGCCTCCTCACTGCTCATTGCTGTCCTGTGCCCCCTATTGCTCATTGCTGTCCTGTGCCCCCTATTACCCATTGCTGTCCTGTGCCCCCTATTGCTCATTGCTGTCCTGTGCCCCCTATTACCCATTGCTGTCCTGTGCCCCCTATTGCTCATTGCTGTCCTGTGCCCCTATTGCTCATTGCTGTCCTGTGCCCCCTATTGCTCATTGCTGTCCTGTGCCCCCTATTACCCATTGCTGTCATATGCCCCCTATTGCTCATTGCTGTCCAGTGCCCCCTGAGCCTCCTCACTGCTCATTGCTGTCCTGTGCCCCCTATTACTCATTGCTGTTCTATGCCCCCTCTTACCCATTGCTGTCCTGTGCCTCCTATTGCTCATTGCTGTCCTGTGCCCCCTATTGCTCATTGCTGTCCTGTGCCCCCTATTGCTCATTGCTGTCCTGTGCCCCCTATTGCTCATTGCTGTCCTGTGCCCCCTATTGCTCATTGCTGTCCTGTGCCCCCTATTGCCCATTGCTGTCCTGTGCCCCCTTTTGCTCATTGCTGTCCAGTGCCCCCTGAGCCTCCTCACTTCTCATTGCTGTCCTGTGCCCCCTATTAGTCATTGCTGTCCTATGCCCCCTATTACCAATTGCTGACCTGTGCCCCCTATTACTCATTGCTGACCTGTGCCCCCTATTACTCATTGCTGTCCTGTGCCCCCTACTACCCATTGCTGTCCTGTGCCCCCTATTACCCATTGCTGTCCTGTGCCCCCTATTGCTCATTGCTGTCCTGTCTCTCCCTATGACCTTCTGCTTGCTTACTACTCGTTGCTGTCCTGTGCCCCCTACTGCTCATTGCTGTCCTGTGCCCCCCCCTGCTCCATGCTGTCCTGTCTCACCCTACGACCTTCTGCTTACTTACTACTCGTTGCTGTCCTGTGCCCCCTACTGCTCATTGCTGTCCTGTGCCCCCCCTGCTCCATGCTGTCCTGTCTCACCCTACGACCTTCTGCTTGCTTACTACTCGTTGCTGTCCTGTGCCTCCCTACTGCTCATTGCTGTCCTGTGCCCCCCTGCTCCATGCTGTCCTGTCTCTCCCTACGACCTTCTGCTTGCTTACTACTCGTTGCTGTTGTGTGCCCCCTACTACTCGTTGCTGTCCTGTGCCCCCCCTGCTCCATGCTGTCCTGTCTCACCCTACGACCTTCTGCTTGCTTACTACTCGTTACTGTCCTGTGCCTCCCTACTGCTCATTGCTGTCCTGTGCCCCCCTGCTCCATGCTGTCCTGTCTCACCCTACGACCTTCTGCTTGCTTACTACTCGTTGCTGTCCTGTGCCCCCTACTACTCGTTGCTGTCGTGTGCCCCCTACTGCTCATTGCTGTCCTGTGCCCCCCCTGCTCCATGCTGTCCTGTCTCACCCTACGACCTTCTGCTTGCTTACTACTCGTTGCTGTCCTGTGCCCCCTATTGCTCATTGCTGTCCTGTGCCCCTATTGCTCATTGCTGTCCTGTGCCCCCTATTGCTCATTGCTGTCCTGTGCCCCCTATTGCTCATTGCTGTCCTGTGCCCCCTATTGCTCATTGCTGTCCTGTGCCCCCTATTGCTCATTGCTGTCCTGTGCCCCCTATTGCTCATTGCTGTCCTGTGCCCCCTATTGCTCATTGCTGTCCTGTGCCCCCTATTGCTCATTGCTGTCCTGTGCCCCCTATTGCTCATTGCTGTCCTGTGCCCCCTATTGCTCATTGCTGTCCTGTGCCTCCTATTGCTCATTGCTGTCCTGTGCCCCCTATTGCTCATTGCTGTCCTGTGCCCCCTATTGCTCATTGCTGTCCTGTGCCCCCTATTGCTCATTGCTGTCCTGTGCCCCCTATTGCTCATTGCTGTCCTGTGCCCCCTATTGCTCATTGCTGTCCTGTGCCCCCTATTGCTCATTGCTGTCCTGTGCCCCCTATTGCTCATTGCTGTCCTGTGCCCCCTATTGCTCATTGCTGTCCTGTGCCCCCTATTGCTCATTGCTGTCCTGTGCCCCCTATTGCTCATTGCTGTCCTGTGCCCCCTATTGCTCATTGCTGTCCTGTGCCCCCTATTGCTCATTGCTGTCCTGTGCCCCCTATTGCTCATTGCTGTCCTGTGCCCCCTATTGCTCATTGCTGTCCTGTGCCCCCTATTGCTCATTGCTGTCCTGTGCCCCCTATTGCTCATTGCTGTCCTGTGCCCCCTATTGCTCATTGCTGTCCTGTGCCCCCTATTGCTCATTGCTGTCCTGTGCCCCCTATTGCTCATTGCTGTCCTGTGCCCCCTATTGCTCATTGCTGTCCTGTGCCCCCTATTGCTCATTGCTGTCCTGTGCCCCCTATTGCTCATTGCTGTCCTGTGCCCCCTATTGCTCATTGCTGTCCTGTGCCCCCTATTGCTCATTGCTGTCCTGTGCCCCCTATTGCTCATTGCTGTCCTGTGCCCCCTATTGCTCATTGCTGTCCTGTGCCCCCTATTGCTCATTGCTGTCCTGTGCCCCCTATTGCTCATTGCTGTCCTGTGCCCCCTATTGCTCATTGCTGTCCTGTGCCCCCTATTGCTCATTGCTGTCCTGTGCCCCCTATTGCTCATTGCTGTCCTGTGCCCCCTATTGCTCATTGCTGACCTGTGCCCCCTATTGCTCATTGCTGACCTGTGCCCCCTGAGCCTCCTCACTGCTCATTGCTGTCCTGTGCCCCCTATTGCTCATTGCTGTCCTGTGCCCCCTATTGCTCATTGCTGTCCTGTGCCCCCTATTGCTCATTGCTGTCCTGTGCCCCCTATTGCTCATTGCTGACCTGTGCCCCCTGAGCCTCCTCACTGCTCATTGCTGACCTGTGCCCCCTATTGCTCATTGCTGTCCTGTGCCCCCTATTGCTCATTGCTGTCCTGTGCCCCCTATTGCTCATTGCTGACCTGTGCCCCCTGAGCCTCCTCACTGCTCATTGCTGTCCTGTGCCCCCTATTGCTCATTGCTGTCCTGTGCCCCCTATTACTCATTGCTGACCTGTGCCCCCTATTGCTCATTGCTGTCCTATGCCCCTTATTGCTCATTGCTGTCCTGTGCCCCCTATTGCTCATTGCTGACCTGTGCCCCCTGAGCCTCCTCACTGCTCATTGCTGTCCTGTGCCCCCTATTACCCATTGCTGACCTGTGCCCCCTATTACTCATTGCTGACCTGTGCCCCCTATTACTCATTGCTGTCCTATGCCCCCTATTGCTCATTGCTGACCTGTGCCCCCTATTGCTCATTGCTGACCTGTGCCCCCTGAGCCTCCTCACTGCTCATTGCTGTCCTGTGCCCCCTATTGCTCATTGCTGTCCTGTGCCCCCTATTGCTCATTGCTGTCCTGTGCCCCCTATTGCTCATTGCTGTCCTGTGCCCCCTATTGCTCATTGCTGACCTGTGCCCCCTGAGCCTCCTCACTGCTCATTGCTGTCCTGTGCCCCCTATTGCTCATTGCTGTCCTATGCTCCCTATTACCCATTGCTGACCTGTGCCCCCTATTACTCATTGCTGACCTGTGCCCCCTATTACTCATTGCTGTCCTATGCCCCCTATTGCTCATTGCTGACCTGTGCCCCCTATTGCTCATTGCTGACCTGTGCCCCCTGAGCCTCCTCACTGCTCATTGCTGTCCTGTGCCCCCTATTGCTCATTGCTGTCCTGTGCCCCCTATTACTCATTGCTGACCTGTGCCCCCTATTGCTCATTGCTGTCCTGTGCCCCCTATTGCTCATTGCTGACCTGTGCCCCCTGAGCCTCCTCACTGCTCATTGCTGTCCTGTGCCCCCTATTGCTCATTGCTGTCCTGTGCCCCCTATTACTCATTGCTGACCTGTGCCCCCTATTGCTCATTGCTGTCCTATGCCCCCTATTGCTCATTGCTGTCCTGTGCCCCCTATTGCTCATTGCTGACCTGTGCCCCCTGAGCCTCCTCACTGCTCATTGCTGTCCTGTGCCCCCTATTGCTCATTGCTGTCCTGTGCCCCCTATTACTCATTGCTGACCTGTGCCCCCTATTGCTCATTGCTGTCCTATGCCCCTTATTGCTCATTGCTGTCCTGTGCCCCCTATTGCTCATTGCTGACCTGTGCCCCCTGAGCCTCCTCACTGCTCATTGCTGTCCTGTGCCCCCTATTGCTCATTGCTGTCCTGTGCCCCCTATTACCCATTGCTGTCCTGTGCCTCCTATTGCTCATTGCTGTCCTGTGCCCCCTATTACCCATTGCTGTCCTGTGCCCCCTATTGCTCATTGCTGTCCTGTGCCCCCTATTGCTCATTGCTGTCCTGTGCCCCCTATTGCCCATTGCTGTCCTGTGCCCCCTTTTGCTCATTGCTGTCCAGTGCCCCCTGAGCCTCCTCACTTCTCATTGCTGTCCTGTGCCCCCTATTAGTCATTGCTGTCCTATGCCCCCTATTACCAATTGCTGACCTGTGCCCCCTATTACTCATTGCTGACCTGTGCCCCCTATTACCCATTGCTGTCCTGTGCCCCCTATTACCCATTGCTGTCCTGTGCCCCCTATTACCCATTGCTGTCCTGTGCCCCCTATTGCTCATTGCTGTCCTGTGCCCCCCTGTAACATGCTGTCCTGTCTCTCCCTATGACCTTCTGCTTGCTTACTACTCGTTGCTGTCCTGTGCCCCCTACTGCTCATTGCTGTCCTGTGCCCCCCCCTGCTCCATGCTGTCCTGTCTCACCCTACGACCTTCTGCTTGCTTACTACTCGTTGCTGTCCTGTGCCCCCTACTGCTCATTGCTGTCCTGTGCCCCCCCTGCTCCATGCTGTCCTGTCTCACCCTACGACCTTCTGCTTGCTTACTACTCGTTGCTGTCCTGTGCCTCCCTACTGCTCATTGCTGTCCTGTGCCCCCCTGCTCCATGCTGTCCTGTCTCACCCTACGACCTTCTGCTTGCTTACTACTCGTTGCTGTCCTGTGCCTCCCTACTGCTCATTGCTGTCCTGTGCCCCCCTGCTCCATGCTGTCCTGTCTCTCCCTACGACCTTCTGCTTGCTTACTACTCGTTGCTGTTGTGTGCCCCCTACTACTCGTTGCTGTCCTGTGCCCCCCCTGCTCCATGCTGTCCTGTCTCACCCTACGACCTTCTGCTTGCTTACTACTCGTTACTGTCCTGTGCCTCCCTACTGCTCATTGCTGTCCTGTGCCCCCCTGCTCCATGCTGTCCTGTCTCACCCTACGACCTTCTGCTTGCTTACTACTCGTTGCTGTCCTGTGCCCCCTACTACTCGTTGCTGTCGTGTGCCCCCTACTGCTCATTGCTGTCCTGTGCCCCCCCTGCTCCATGCTGTCCTGTCTCACCCTACGACCTTCTGCTTGCTTACTACTCGTTGCTGTCCTGTGCCTCCCTACTGCTCATTGCTGTCCTGTGCCCCCCTGCTCCATGCTGTCCTGTCTCTCCCTACGACCTTCTGCTTGCTTACTACTCGTTGCTGTTGTGTGCCCCCTACTACTCGTTGCTGTCCTGTGCCCCCCCTGCTCCATGCTGTCCTGTCTCGCCCTACGACCTTCTGCTTGCTTACTACTCGTTACTGTCCTGTGCCTCCCTACTGCTCATTGCTGTCCTGTGCCCCCCTGCTCCATGCTGTCCTGTCTCACCCTACGACCTTCTGCTTGCTTACTACTCGTTGCTGTCCTGTGCCCCCTACTACTCGTTGCTGTCGTGTGCCCCCTACTGCTCATTGCTGTCCTGTCTCACCCTACGACCTTCTGCTTGCTTACTACTCGTTGCTGTCCTGTGCCTCCCTACTGCTCATTGCTGTCCTGTGCCCCCCTGCTCCATGCTGTCCTGTCTCACCCTACGACCTTCTGCTTGCTTACTACTCGTTGCTGTCCTGTGCCTCCCTACTGCTCATTGCTGTCCTGTGCCCCCCTGCTCCATGCTGTCCTGTCTCTCCCTACGACCTTCTGCTTGCTTACTACTCGTTGCTGTCCTGTGCCTCCCTACTGCTCATTGCTGTCCTGTGCCCCCCCTGCTCCATGCTGTCCTGTCTCTCCCTACGACCTTCTGCTTGCTTACTACTCGTTGCTGTCCTGTGCCTCCCTACTGCTCATTGCTGTCCTGTGCCACCCTGCTCCATGCTGTCCTGTCTCACCCTACGACCTTCTGCTTGCTTACTACTCGTTGCTGTCCTGTGCCTCCCTACTGCTCATTGCTGTCCTGTGCCCCCCTGCTCCATGCTGTCCTGTCTCTCCCTACGACCTTCTGCTTGCTTACTACTCGTTGCTGTTGTGTGCCCCCTACTACTCGTTGCTGTCCTGTGCCCCCCCTGCTCCATGCTGTCCTGTCTCGCCCTACGACCTTCTGCTTGCTTACTACTCGTTACTGTCCTGTGCCTCCCTACTGCTCATTGCTGTCCTGTGCCCCCCTGCTCCATGCTGTCCTGTCTCACCCTACGACCTTCTGCTTGCTTACTACTCGTTGCTGTCCTGTGCCCCCTACTACTCGTTGCTGTCGTGTGCCCCCTACTGCTCATTGCTGTCCTGTCTCACCCTACGACCTTCTGCTTGCTTACTACTCGTTGCTGTCCTGTGCCTCCCTACTGCTCATTGCTGTCCTGTGCCCCCCTGCTCCATGCTGTCCTGTCTCACCCTACGACCTTCTGCTTGCTTACTACTCGTTGCTGTCCTGTGCCTCCCTACTGCTCATTGCTGTCCTGTGCCCCCCTGCTCCATGCTGTCCTGTCTCTCCCTACGATCTTCTGCTTGCTTACTACTCGTTGCTGTCCTGTGCCTCCCTACTGCTCATTGCTGTCCTGTGCCCCCCCTGCTCCATGCTGTCCTGTCTCTCCCTACGACCTTCTGCTTGCTTACTACTCGTTGCTGTCCTGTGCCTCCCTACTGCTCATTGCTGTCCTGTGCCCCCCCTGCTCCATGCTGTCCTGTCTCACCCTACGACCTTCTGCTTGCTTACTACTCGTTGCTGTCGTGTGCCCCCTACTGCTCATTGCTGGCTGTCCTGTGCCCCCCTGCTCCATGCTGTCCTGTCTCTCCCTACGACCTTCTGCTTGCTTACTACTCGTTGCTGTCCTGTGCCTCCCCACTACTCATTGCTGTCCTGTCTCTCCCTACGACCTTCTGCTTGCTTACTACTAGTTGCTGTCCTGTGCCCCCCTGCTCCATGCTGTCCTGTCTCACCCTACGACCTTCTGCTTGCTTACTACTAGTTGCTGTCCTGTGCCCCCCTGCTCCATGCTGTCCTGTCTCTCCCTACGACCTTCTGCTTGCTTACCACTCGTTGCTGTCCTGTGCCTCCCTACTGCTCATTGCTGTCCTGTGCCCCCCCTGCTCCATACTGTCCTGTCTCACCCTACGACCTTCTGCTTGCTTACTACTCGTTGCTGTCCTGTGCCTCCCTACTGCTCATTGCTGTCCTGTGCCCCCCCCTGCTCCATGCTGTCCTGTCTCTCCCTACGACCTTCTGCTTGCTTACCACTCGTTGCTGTCCTGTGCCCCCTACTACTCGTTGCTGTCCTGTGCCCCCCTGCTCCATGCTGTCCTGTCTCTCCCTATGACCCTCTGCTTGCTTACTGTTTTATTGATGTGTTATTGAATACTTCAGCCAGGAGGAGACAGTGATGATCAGAGGTTTGATATTTGTAGTTGCAGGTTTCGCCCCTTCAGCTGCTGTTTCTATCCACCATAACTGCTGCAGCGGTCATCCCTCTAGCTCTGTTAGCCGCTGGCACAGCCGGGCAATATTCCCAGTTGTCAACCATTTCTGTCATATTGATTGTCGTGAAGTGCAAAAACCGTCCAGCCCCCACGATCACCAGTGTCCTGTTCTCACAGCCTGAAGGGTCTTGTATAATGTATGGTCTATATGGTGTATGTATGGTATACTATGGACATAGCTGCTCTGGGCAGAGTGCAGTCAGCAGGTGCAGCGCTGAACATTGGAGGCCGGAGCACAGCAGCTGATTGTTGTCTCTCTAACTTCCCCACAGCCCGGGATTAACCTATCAGACACCTTCATGACTGCGCCCTCTGGTGGTCATCTCGCAGCTGTAGCTAGAGGTCAAAAATGGAAGAGTTCTTCTGGATCAGTGGTCAGGTGCTGTTACCTGTGCTGTGGAGACCCCCACGTGGCGCCCATGTCTGTGTGTTACAGCCTGGCTTGTGTGCTTAATACCTGTACAGCAGCATCCACATTGTCATGTCAAGAGTCTCCCACAGGTGAACCAAGTGGGATCTGGCGGAAGTGGAGAAGCTAAACCTTGCCTAAAGTGTTGGGGCGACCCCTAACGCCGCCATTATTGGACAGGGACCTGTTCTGTAAATTAAACTTAAAGTGAATCTATCGATTCTGTGTATGAGGGAAGCACAGGAGAGAGTTAGAGGAGCTGAACTCTGAAATATTTAGTTTTATATAACTGTGGGTCCTGCTTCTGCCTCCCACCCATAGCGAAAGTCTAATGAAAGAGAGAGCCTGTGACTCATATTGCCCCTGACCACTCATGGATAAAGCCTGTGAGTCCTGCTTCCCTCATCCACTGATGTAGAAAGCCTGTGAGTCCTCCTTCCCCTCTCCACTCATAGAGAAAGCCTGTGAGCCCTGCTTCCCGCTCCAATCATGGGGAAAGCCTGTGAGCCCTGCTTCCCGCTCCAATCATGGGGAAAGCCTGTGAGTCATGCTTCCCGCCCCAATCATAGGGAAAGCTTGTGAGTCCTGCTTCCCTCTCCAATCATAGGGAAAGCTTGTGAGTCCTGCTTCCCTTTCCAATCATAGGGAAAGCCTGTGAGTCCTGCTTCCCTCTCCAATCATAGGGAAAGCCTGTGAGTCCTGCTTCCCTCTCCAATCATAGGGAAAGCCTGTGAGTCCTGCTTCCCTTTCCAATCATAGGGAAAGCCTGTGAGTCCTGCTTCCCTCTCCAATCATAGGGAAAGTCTGTGATCCCTGCTTCCCGCTCCAATCATAGGGAAAGCCTGTGAGTCATGCTTCCCTCTCCAATCATAGGGAAAGCTTGTGAGTCCTGCTTCCCTTTCCAATCATAGGGAAAGCCTGTGAGTCCTGCTTCTCACTCCAATTCATAGAGCAGGCCTGTGAGTCATGCTTCCCTCTCCAATCATAGGGAAAGCTTGTGAGTCCTGCTTCCCTTTCCAATCATAGGGAAAGCCTGTGAGTCCTGCTTCTCACTCCAATTCATAGAGCAGGCCTGTGAGTCATGCTTCCCTCTCCAATCATAGGGAAAGCCTGTGAGCCCTGCTTCCCTTTCCAATCATAGGGAAAGCCTGTGAGTCCTGCTTCCCTTTCCAATCATAGGGAAAGCCTGTGAGCCCTGCTTCCCTCTCCAATCATAGGGAAAGCCTGTGAGTCCTGCTTCCCTCTCCAATCATAGGGAAAGCCTGTGAGTCCTGCTTCTCACTCCAATTCATAGAGCAGGCCTGTGAGTCATGCTTCCCTCTCCAATCATAGGGAAAGCCTGTGAGCCCTGCTTCCCTTTCCAATCATAGGGAAAGCCTGTGAGTCCTGCTTCCCTTTCCAATCATAGAGAAAGCCTGTGAGTCCTGCTTCCCTCTCCAATCATAGGGAAAGCCTGTGAGTCCTGCTTCCCTCTCCAATCATAGGGAAAGCCTGTGAGTCCTGCTTCTCACTCCCATTCATAGAGCAGGCCTGTGAGTCATGCTTCCCTCTCCAATCATAGGGAAAGCTTGTGAGTCCTGCTTCCCTTTCCAATCATAGGGAAAGCCTGTGAGTCCTGCTTCTCACTCCAATTCATAGAGCAGGCCTGTGAGCCATGCTTCCCTCTCCAATCATAGGGAAAGCTTGTGAGTCCTGCTTCCCTTTCCAATCATAGGGAAAGCCTGTGAGTACTGCTTCCCTCTTCAATCATAGGGAAAGCCTGTGAGTCCTGCTCCCCGCTCCAATCATAGGGAAAGCCTGTGAGTCCTGCTTCCCCACCCACTCATAGAGAAAGCCTGTGAGTCCTGCTTCCCTCTCCAATCATAGAGAAAGCCTGTGAGTCCTGCTTCCCTCTCCAATCATAGGGAAAGCCTGTGAGTCCTGCTTCCCTCTGCAATCATAGGGAAAGCCTGTGAGTCCTGCTTCCCTCTCCAATCATAGAGAAAGCCTGTGAGCCCTGCTTCCCCACCCACTCATAGAGAAAGCCTGTGAGTCCTGCTTCCCTCTCCAATCATAGGAAAGCCTGTGAGTCCTGCTTCCCGCCCCAATCATAGAGAAAGCCTGTGAGTCCTGCTTCTCACTTCCACTCATACAGAAAGCCTGTGAGTCCTGCTTCCCTCTCCAATCATAGGGAAAGCCTGTGAGTCCTGCTTCCCTCTCCAATCATAGGGAAAGCCTGTGAGTCCTGCTTCCTTCTCCAATCATAGGGAAAGCCTGCGAGTCCTGCTTCTCTCTCCAACCATAGAGAAAGCCTGTGAGTCCTGCTTCCCTCTCCAATCATAGGGAAAGCCTGTGAGTCCTGCTTCCCTCTCCAATCATAGGGAAAGCCTGTGAGTCCTGTTTCCCTCTCCAATCATAGGGAAAGCCTGTGAGTCCTGCTTCCCTCTCCAATCATAGGGAAAGCCTGTGAGTCCTGCTTCCCTTTCCAATCATAGGTAAAGCCTGTGAGTCCTGCTTCCCTCTCCAATCATAGGGAAAGCTTGTGAGTCCTGCTTCCCTTTCCAATCATAGGGAAAGCCTGTGAGTCCTGCTTCCCTCTCCAATCATAGGGAAAGCCTGTGAGCCCTGCTTCCCTCTCCAGTCATAGGGAAAGCCTGTGAGTCCTGCTTCCCTCTCCAATCATAGGAAAACCTGTGAGCCCTGCTTCCCTCTCCAATCATAGAGAAAGCCTGTGAGCCCTGCTTCCCCACCCACTCATAGAGGAAGCCTGTGAGTCCTGCTTCCCTCTCCAATTATAGGAAAGCCTGTGAGTCCTGCTTCCCACCCCAATCATAGAGAAAGCCTGTGAGTCCTGCTTCTCACTTCCACTCATACAGAAAGCCTGTGAGTCCTGCTTCCCTCTCCAATCATAGAGAAAGCCTGTGAGTCCTGCTTCCCTCTCCAATCATAGGGAAAGCCTGTGAGTCCTGCTTCCCTCTCCAATCATAGGGAAAGCCTGTGAGTCCTGTTTCCCGCTCCAATCATAGGGAAAGCTTGTGAGTCCTGCTTCCCTCTCCAATCATAGGGAAAGCCTGTGAGTCCTGCTTCCCGCTCCAATCATAGGGAAAGCCTGTGAGTCCTGCTTCCCTCTCCAATTATAGGGAAAGACTGTGAGTCCTGCTTCCCTCTCCAACCATAGGGAAAACCTGTGAGTTCTGCTTCCCTCTCCAATCATAGGGAAAGCCTGTGAGTCCTGCTTCCCTCTCCAATCATGGGGAAAGCCTGTGATTCCTGCTTTCCTCTCGAATCATAGGGAAAGTCTGTAAGTCCTGCTTCCCTCTCCAATCATAGGGAAAGCCTGTGAGTCATGCTTCCCTCTCCAATCATAGGGAAAGCCTGTGAGTCCTGCTTCCCGCTCCAATCATAGGGAAAGCCTGTGAGTCCTGCTTCCCTCTCCAATCATAGGGAAAGGGTGTGAGTCCTGCTTCCCTCTCCAATCATAGGGAAAGCCTGTGAGGCCTGCTTCCCTCTCCAATCATAGGGAAAGCTTGTGAGTCCTGCTTCCCTTTCCAATCATAGGGAAAGCCTGTGAGTCCTGCTCCCCTCTCCAATCATAGGGAAAGGCTGTGAGCCCTGCTTCCCTCTCCAATCATAGGGAAAGCCTGTGAGTCCTGCTTCCCTCTCCAATCATAGGAAAACCTGTAAGCCCTGCTTCCCTCTCCAATCCTAGAGAAAGTCTGTGAGTCCTGCTTCCCTCTCCAATGATAGGGTAAGCCTGTGAGTCCTGCTTCCCTCTCCAATCATAGGGAAAGCCTGTGAGTCCTGCTTCTCACTCCCATTCATAGAGCAGGCCTGTGAGTCATGCTTCCCTCTCCAATCATAGGGAAAGCTTGTGAGTCCTGCTTCCCTTTCCAATCATAGGGAAAGTCTGTGAGTCCTGCTTCTCACTCCAATTCATAGAGCAGGCCTGTGAGTCATGCTTCCCTCTCCAATCATAGGGAAAGCTTGTGAGTCCTGCTTTCCTTTCCAATCATAGGGAAAGCCTGTGAGTCCTGCTTCCCTCTCCAATCATAGGGGAAGCCTGTGAGTCCTGCTTCCCGCTCCAATCATAGGGAAAGCCTGTGAGTTCTGCTTCCCCACCCACTCATAGAGAAAGCCTGTGAGTCCTGCTTCCCTCTCCAATCATAGAGAAAGCCTGTGAGTCCTGCTTCCCTCTCCAATCATAGGGAAAGCCTGTGAGTCCTGCTTCCCTCTGCAATCATAGGGGAAGCCTGTGAGCCCTGCTTCCCTCTCCAATCATAGAGAAAGCCTGTGAGCCCTGCTTCCCCACCCACTCATAGAGAAAGCCTGTGAGTCCTGCTTCCCGCCCCAATCATAGAGAAAGCCTGTGAGTCCTGCTTCTCACTTCCACTCATACAGAAAGCCTGTGAGTCCTGCTTCCCTCTCCAATCATAGGGAAAGCCTGTGAGTCCTGCCTCCCTCTCCAATCATAGGGGAAGCCTGTGAGTCCTGTTTCCCTCTCCAATCATAGGGAAAGTCTGTGAGTC
This sequence comes from Phyllobates terribilis, assembly GCF_046119375.1. Taxonomy (NCBI): domain Eukaryota; kingdom Metazoa; phylum Chordata; class Amphibia; order Anura; family Dendrobatidae; genus Phyllobates; species Phyllobates terribilis. The sequence goes on along the minus strand of NW_027362763.1, from coordinate 11,135,183 downwards.
CTGCTTCCCTCTCCAATCATAGGGAAAGCCTGTGAGTCCTGCTTCCCTCTCCAATCATAGGGAAAGCCTGTGAGTCCTGCTTCCCTTTCCAATCATAGGGAAAGCCTGTGAGTCCTGCTTCCCTCTCCAATCATAGGGAAAGCCTGTGAGTCCTGCTTCCCTCTCCAATCATAGGGAAAGCCTGTGAGTCCTGCTTCCCTTTCCAATCATAGGGAAAGCCTGTGAGTCCTGCTTCCCTTTCCAATCATAGGGAAAGCCTGTGAGTCCTGCTTCCCTCTCCAATCATAGGGAAAGTCTGTGATCCCTGCTTCCCGCTCCAATCATAGGGAAAGCCTGTGAGTCATGCTTCCCTCTCCAATCATAGGGAAAGCTTGTGAGTCCTGCTTCCCTTTCCAATCATAGGGAAAGCCTGTGAGTCCTGCTTCTCACTCCAATTCATAGAGCAGGCCTGTGAGTCATGCTTCCCTCTCCAATCATAGGGAAAGCTTGTGAGTCCTGCTTCCCTTTCCAATCATAGGGAAAGCCTGTGAGTCCTGCTTCTCACTCCAATTCATAGAGCAGGCCTGTGAGTCATGCTTCCCTCTCCAATCATAGGGAAAGCCTGTGAGCCCTGCTTCCCTTTCCAATCATAGGGAAAGCCTGTGAGTCCTGCTTCCCTTTCCAATCATAGGGAAAGCCTGTGAGCCCTGCTTCCCTCTCCAATCATAGGGAAAGCCTGTGAGTCCTGCTTCCCTCTCCAATCATAGGGAAAGCCTGTGAGTCCTGCTTCTCACTCCAATTCATAGAGCAGGCCTGTGAGTCATGCTTCCCTCTCCAATCATAGGGAAAGCCTGTGAGCCCTGCTTCCCTTTCCAATCATAGGGAAAGCCTGTGAGTCCTGCTTCCCTTTCCAATCATAGAGAAAGCCTGTGAGTCCTGCTTCCCTCTCCAATCATAGGGAAAGCCTGTGAGTCCTGCTTCCCTCTCCAATCATAGGGAAAGCCTGTGAGTCCTGCTTCTCACTCCCATTCATAGAGCAGGCCTGTGAGTCATGCTTCCCTCTCCAATCATAGGGAAAGCTTGTGAGTCCTGCTTCCCTTTCCAATCATAGGGAAAGCCTGTGAGTCCTGCTTCTCACTCCAATTCATAGAGCAGGCCTGTGAGCCATGCTTCCCTCTCCAATCATAGGGAAAGCTTGTGAGTCCTGCTTCCCTTTCCAATCATAGGGAAAGCCTGTGAGTACTGCTTCCCTCTTCAATCATAGGGAAAGCCTGTGAGTCCTGCTCCCCGCTCCAATCATAGGGAAAGCCTGTGAGTCCTGCTTCCCCACCCACTCATAGAGAAAGCCTGTGAGTCCTGCTTCCCTCTCCAATCATAGAGAAAGCCTGTGAGTCCTGCTTCCCTCTCCAATCATAGGGAAAGCCTGTGAGTCCTGCTTCCCTCTGCAATCATAGGGAAAGCCTGTGAGTCCTGCTTCCCTCTCCAATCATAGAGAAAGCCTGTGAGTCCTGCTTCCCTCTCCAATCATAGGGAAAGCCTGTGAGTCCTGCTTCCCTTTCCAATCATAGGTAAAGCCTGTGAGTCCTGCTTCCCTCTCCAATCATAGGGAAAGCTTGTGAGTCCTGCTTCCCTTTCCAATCATAGGGAAAGCCTGTGAGTCCTGCTTCCCTCTCCAATCATAGGGAAAGCCTGTGAGCCCTGCTTCCCTCTCCAGTCATAGGGAAAGCCTGTGAGTCCTGCTTCCCTCTCCAATCATAGGAAAACCTGTGAGCCCTGCTTCCCTCTCCAATCATAGAGAAAGCCTGTGAGCCCTGCTTCCCCACCCACTCATAGAGAAAGCCTGTGAGTCCTGCTTCCCTCTCCAATTATAGGAAAGCCTGTGAGTCCTGCTTCCCACCCCAATCATAGAGAAAGCCTGTGAGTCCTGCTTCTCACTTCCACTCATACAGAAAGCCTGTGAGTCCTGCTTCCCTCTCCAATCATAGAGAAAGCCTGTGAGTCCTGCTTCCCTCTCCAATCATAGGGAAAGCCTGTGAGTCCTGTTTCCCGCTCCAATCATAGGGAAAGCTTGTGAGTCCTGCTTCCCTCTCCAATCATAGGGAAAGCCTGTGAGTCCTGCTTCCCGCTCCAATCATAGGGAAAGCCTGTGAGTCCTGCTTCCCTCTCCAATTATAGGGAAAGCCTGTGAGTCCTGCTTCCCTCTCCAACCATAGGGAAAACCTGTGAGTTCTGCTTCCCTCTCCAATCATAGGGAAAGCCTGTGAGTCCTGCTTCCCTCTCCAATCATGGGGAAAGCCTGTGATTCCTGCTTTCCTCTCGAATCATAGGGAAAGTCTGTAAGTCCTGCTTCCCTCTCCAATCATAGGGAAAGCCTGTGAGTCATGCTTCCCTCTCCAATCATAGGGAAAGCCTGTGAGTCCTGCTTCCCGCTCCAATCATAGGGAAAGCCTGTGAGTCCTGCTTCCCTCTCCAATCATAGGGAAAGGTTGTGAGTCCTGCTTCCCTCTCCAATCATAGGGAAAGCCTGTGAGGCCTGCTTCCCTCTCCAATCATAGGGAAAGCTTGTGAGTCCTGCTTCCCTTTCCAATCATAGGGAAAGCCTGTGAGTCCTGCTCCCCTCTCCAATCATAGGGAAAGGCTGTGAGCCCTGCTTCCCTCTCCAATCATAGGGAAAGCCTGTGAGTCCTGCTTCCCTCTCCAATCATAGGAAAACCTGTAAGCCCTGCTTCCCTCTCCAATCCTAGAGAAAGTCTGTGAGTCCTGCTTCCCTCTCCAATGATAGGGTAAGCCTGTGAGTCCTGCTTCCCTCTCCAATCATAGGGAAAGCCTGTGAGTCCTGCTTCTCACTCCCATTCATAGAGCAGGCCTGTGAGTCATGCTTCCCTCTCCAATCATAGGGAAAGCTTGTGAGTCCTGCTTCCCTTTCCAATCATAGGGAAAGTCTGTGAGTCCTGCTTCTCACTCCAATTCATAGAGCAGGCCTGTGAGTCATGCTTCCCTCTCCAATCATAGGGAAAGCTTGTGAGTCCTGCTTTCCTTTCCAATCATAGGGAAAGCCTGTGAGTCCTGCTTCCCTCTCCAATCATAGGGGAAGCCTGTGAGTCCTGCTTCCCGCTCCAATCATAGGGAAAGCCTGTGAGTTCTGCTTCCCCACCCACTCATAGAGAAAGCCTGTGAGTCCTGCTTCCCTCTCCAATCATAGAGAAAGCCTGTGAGTCCTGCTTCCCTCTCCAATCATAGGGAAAGCCTGTGAGTCCTGCTTCCCTCTGCAATCATAGGGAAAGCCTGTGAGTCCTGCTTCCCTCTGCAATCATAGGGGAAGCCTGTGAGCCCTGCTTCCCTCTCCAATCATAGAGAAAGCCTGTGAGCCCTGCTTCCCCACCCACTCATAGAGAAAGCCTGTGAGTCCTGCTTCTCACTTCCACTCATACAGAAAGCCTGTGAGTCCTGCTTCCCTCTCCAATCATAGGGAAAGCCTGTGAGTCCTGCCTCCCTCTCCAATCATAGGGGAAGCCTGTGAGTCCTGTTTCCCTCTCCAATCATAGGGAAAGTCTGTGAGTCCTGCTTCCCTCTCCAATCATAGGGAAAGCCTGTGAGTCCTGCTTCCCTCTCCAATCATAGGGAAAGCCTGTGAGTCCTGCTTCCCGCTCCAATCATAGGGAAAGCCTGTGAGTCCTGCTTCCCTCTCCAATCATAGGGAAAGCCTGTGAGTCCTGCTTCCCTCTCCAACCATAGGGAAAACCTGTGAGTTCTGCTTCCCTCTCCAATCATAGGGAAAGCCTGTGAGTCCTGCTACCCTCTCCAATCATAGGGAAAGCCTGTGAGTCCTGCTTCCCTCTCCAATCATAGGGAAAGCCTGTGAGTCCTCCCTTTTGGGAGATCAGCCCGTTCCGCTCCGCTCTGCTGATTTTCAGAGACCTGATAAAGCCGCTTTTTCATTGTATAAAATGTGTAACTTTTCTACTTTGTTTTGTGGTTCGCAGGTCTTTGCCTGCTGTCGTGAGTGCTGAAAATAATAATAATAATAATTGTACTTCTATAGCTCCAACATATTCCGCAGCACTTTACAGCACAGTATAAATGAGGGCATTCCAGTAACCCTGCATGACCCGGTCACCTGCTTGTATCTGTAGAAGTGCATTGTGGGTATTGATTGATTGTCCTCATAGTGTGAACCTCCTTTACTTCTGCTCTCTTCACACTAAGATTTTTGTATGTTGTTCTGATCCATTAAAAGCAACAAAAAATATAAAGAATACAGAAAAACCCAAAACAATTCAATCACTGACCGCATCACAGCATGCTCTGTGACCAGTGGGCCTGGTAGTGATCGGTCAGAGGGGCTAATTCAGCTCAGTGGGCTTGGTAGTGATCAGTCAGAGGGGCTAGTTCGGCTCAGTGGGCCTGGTAGTGATCGGTCTGAGGGGCTAGTTCGGCTCAGTGGGCCTGGTAGTGATCGGTCAGAGGGGCTAGTTCGGCTCAGTGGGCCTGGTAGTGATCGGTCAGAGGGGCTAGTTCGGCTCAGTGGGCCTGGTAGTGATCGGTCAGAGGGGCTAGTTCGGCTCAGTGGGCCTGGTAGTGATCGGTCAGAGGGGCTAGTTCGGCTCAGTGGGCCTGGTAGTGATCGGTCAGAGGGGCTAGTTCGGCTCAGTGGGCCTGGTAGTGATCGGTCAGAGGGGCTAGTTCGGCTCAGTGGGCCTGGTAGTGATCGGTCAGAGGGGCTAGTTCGGCTCAGTGGGCCTGGTAGTGATCGGTCAGAGGGGCTAGTTCGGCTCAGTGGGCCTGGTAGTGATCGGTCAGAGGGGCTAGTTCAGCTCAGTGGGCCTGGTAGTGATCAGTCAGAGGGGCTAGTTCGCTCAGTGGGCCTGGTAGTGATCGGTCAGAGGGGCTAGTTCAGCTCAGTGACCCTGGTAGTGATCGGCCAGAGCGGCTAGTTCAGCTCAGTGGGCCTGGTAGTGATCGGTCAGAGGGGCTAGTTCGGCTCAGTGGGCCTGATAGTGATCGGTCAGAGGGGCTAGTTCAGCTCAGTGGGCATGGTCGTGATCGGTCAGAGGGGCTAGTTCGGCTCAGTGGCCCTGGTAGTGATCGGTTAGAGGGGCTAGTTCAGCTCAGTGGGCCTGGTAGTGATCGGTCAGAGGGGCTAGTTCAGCTCAGTGGGCCTGGTAGTGATCGGTCAGAGGGGCTAGTTCGGCTCAGTGGGCCTGGTAGTGATCGGTCAGAGGGGCTAGTTCGGCTCAGTGGGCCTGGTAGTGATCGGTCAGAGGGGCTAGTTCGGCTCAGTGGGCCTGGTAGTGATCGGTCAGAGGGGCTAGTTCGGCTCAGTGGGCCTGGTAGTGATCGGTCAGAGGGGCTAGTTCAGCTCAGTGGGCCTGGTAGTGATCGGTCAGAGGGGCTAGTTCGGCTCAGTGGGCCTGGTAGTGATCAGTCAGAGGGGCTAGTTCAGCTTAGTGGGCCTGGTAGTGATCAGTCAGAGGGGCTAGTTCAGCTTAGTGGGCCTGGTAGTGACCGGTCAGAGGGGCTAGTTCGTCTCAGTGGACCTGGTAGTGATCGGCAGAGGGGCTAGTTCGGCTCAGTGGGCCTGGTAGTGATCGGTCAGAGGGGCTAGTTCAGCTCAGTGGGCATGGTAGTGATCGGTCAGAGGGGCTAGTTCAGCTCAGTGGCCCTGGTAGTGATCAGTTAGAGGGGCTAGTTCAGCTCAGTGGGTCTGGTAGTGATCTGTCAGAGGGGCTAGTTCGGCTCAGTGGGCCTGGTAGTGATCAGTCAGAGGGGCTAGTTTGGCTCAGTGGGCCTGGTAGTGATCGGTCAGAGGGACTAGTTCGGCTCAGTGGGCCTGGTAGTGATCGGTCAGAGGGGCTAGTTCAGCTCAGTGGGCCTGGTGGTGATCGGTCAGAGGGGCTAGTTCAGCTCAGTGGGCCTGGTAGTGATCGGTCAGAGGGGCTAGTTTGGCTCAGTGGGCCTGGTAGTGATCGGTCAGAGGGGCTATTTCGGCTTAGTGGGCCTGGTAGTGACCGGTCAGAGGGGCTAGTTCGGCTCAGTGGGCCTGGTAGTGATCGGTCAGAGGGGCTAGTTCGGCTCAGTGGGCCTGGTTTGTTCTTGACTCTTGACCAGTCTGTTTTCAAACATGATGGGCCTGGTCTGTTGTTGATTTTGATGAGCCCGGCTTGCTTTTTGACCCTACTGGGCCCAGTCTGTTCTCTTTGCCCAATGGGCCCGGTCTGACCTCGGCCTGATTTGTTCTTGGCCCTGCAGGACCCGGTCTGTTCTCTGCCTGATTAGCCTGGTCTGTGTGTTCTCTGCCTGATTAGCCTGGTCTGTGTGTTCTCTGCCTGATTAGCCTGGTCTGTGTATTCTCTGTTGTCTTGATTACAATCCAAATCTTTACAATCAAGGAGAAGCTGATCATTAGGATAGTGAAAATAGTTACATTAGAAATATACTGTAGATATGTGAGGTTGGCACAGTGTGGTTCTCTCTTGGTCTGGGTGGCTGTAGGTATGTGAGGTTGGCACAGTGTGGTCCTCTCTTGGTCTGGGTGGCTGTAGGTATGTGAGGTTGGCACAGTGTGGTCCTCTCTTGATCTGGGTGGCTGTAGGTATGTGAGGTTGGCACAGTGTGGTCCTCTCTTGGTCTGGGTGGCTGTAGGTATGTGAGGTTGGCACAGTGTTGTCCTCTCTTGTTCTGGATGACTGTAGGTATGTGAAGTTGGCACAGTGTGGTCCTCTCTTATTCTGGGTGGCTGTAGGTATGTGAGGTTGGCACAGTGTGGTCCTCTCTTGTTATGGGTGGCTGTAGGTATGTGAGGTTGGCACAGTGTGGTCCTCTCTTGTTCTGAGTGGCTGTAGGTATGTGAGGTTGGTACAGTGTGGTCCTCTCTTGTTCTGGTTGACTGTAGGTATGTGAGGTTGGTACAGTGTGGTCCTCTCTTGTTCTGGTTGACTGTAGGTATGTGAGGTTGGCACAGTGTGGTCCTCTCTTGTTCTGGATGACTGTAGGTATGTGAGGTTGGCACAGTGTGGTCCTCTCTTGTTCTGGATGACTGTAGGTATGTGAGATTGGCACAGTGTGGTCCTCTCCTTGTCTGGGTGACTGTAGGTATGTGAGGTTGGCACAGTGTGGTCCTCTCCTTGTCTGTGTGACTGTAGGTATGTGAGGTTTGCACAGTGTAGTCCTCTCCTTGTCTGGGTGACTGTAGGTATGTGAGGTTGGCACAGTGTGGTCCTCTCGCGGTCTGGGTGACTGTAGGTATGTGAGGTTGGTACAGTGTGGTCGTCTCCTGGTCTGGGTGACTGTTGTTATGTGAGGTTGGCACAGTGTGGTCCTCTCCTGGTCTGGGTGACTGTAGTTATGTGAGGTTGGCACAGTGTGGTCCTATCCTGGTCTGGGTGACTGTAGTTATGTGAGGTTGGCACAGTGTGGTCCTCTCCTGGTCTGGGTGACTGTAGTTATGTGAGGTTGGTACAGTGTGGTCCTCTCCTGGTCTGCGTGACTGTAGTTATGTGAGGTTGGCACAGTGTGGTCCTTCCTTGGTCTGGATGGCTGTAGATATGTGAGGTTGGCACAGTGTGGTCCTCTTGCGGTCTGGGTGACTGTAAATATGTGAGGTTTGCACAGTGTGGTCCTTCCTTGGTCTGGATGGCTGTAGATATGTGAGGTTGGCACATTGTGGTCCTCTCGCGGTCTGGGTGACTGTAGATATGTGGTCCTTTCTTGGTCTGGGTGTTTGTAGATATGTGAGGTTGGTACAGTGTGATTCTTCCCTTGTCTGGGTGGCTGTAGGTATGTGACTTGGCACAGTGTGGTCCTCTCCTTGTCTGGGTTACTGTAGTTATGTGAGGTTGGCACAGTGTGGTCCTCTGTTGGTCTAGGTGACTGTAGTTATGTGAGGTTGGCACAGTGTGGTCCTCTGTTGGTCTGAGTGACTGTAGTTATGTGAGGTTGTCACAGTGTGGTCCTCTGTTGGTCTGTGTGACTGTAGTTATGTGAGGTTGGCACAGTGTGGTCCTCTCCTTGTCTGGGTGACTGTAGTTATGTGAGGTTGACACAGTGTGGTACTCTCTTTGTCTGGGTGACTGTAGTTATGTGAGGTTGGCACAGTGTGGTCCTTCCTTGGTCTGGATGGCTGTAGATATGTGAGGTTGGCACAGTGTGGTCCTTCCCTGGTCTGGGTGGCTGTAGATATGTGAGGTTGGTACAGTGTGATTCTTCACTGGTCTGGGTGGCTGTAGGTATGTGAGGTTGGCACAGTGTGGTCCTCTGTTGGTCTGGGTGACTGTAGTTATGTGAGGTTGGCACAGTGTGGTCCCCTGTTGGTCTGAGTGATTGTAGTTATGTGAGGTTGGCACAGCGTGGTCCTCTGTTGGTCTGTGTGACTGTAGTTATGTGAGGTTGGCACAGTGTGGTCCTCTCCTTGTCTTGTTGACTGTAGTTATGTGAGGTTGGCACAGTGTGGTCCTCTGTTGGTCTGGGTGACTGTAGTTATGTGAGGTTGACACAGTGTGGTCATTCACTGGTCTGGGTGACTGTAGTTATGTGAGGTTGGCAGAGTGTGGTCCTTCCTTGATCGGGATGGCTGTAGATATGTGAGGTTGGCACAGTGTGGTCCTCTCCTGGTCTGGGTGGCTGTAGATATGTGAGGTTGGCACAGTGTGGTCCTCTCGCAGTCTGGGTGACTGTAGATATGTGGTCCTCTCTTGGTCTGGGTGTTTGTTGATATGTGAGGTTGGTACAGTGTGGTTCTTCCCTGGTCTGGGTGGATGAAGGTATGTGAGGTTGGCAAAGTGTGGTTCTCTGCTTGTCTGCGTGACTGTAAATATGTGAGGTTGGCACATTGTGGTCCTCTCCTGGTGTGGATGACTGTAGTTATGTGAGGTTGGCACATTGTGGTCCTCTCCTGGTCTGGATGACTGTAGTTATGTGAGGTTTGCACAGTGTGGTCCTCTCCTGGTTTGGGGGGTGACTGTAGTTGTGTGAGATTGGCACAGTGTGGTCCTTCCGTGGTCTGTGTGGCTGTAGATTTGTGAGGTTGGCACAGTGTGGTCCTTCCTTGGTCTGGGTGGCAGTGGATATGTGAGGTTGGCACAGTGTGGTCCTCTCGCGGTCTGGGTGACTGTAGATATGTGGTCCTTTCTTGGTCTGGGTGTTTGTAGATATGTGAGGTTGGTACAGTGTGATTCTTCCCTGGTCTGGGTGGCTGTAGGTATGTGAAGTTGGCAAAGTGTGGTTCTCTGCTTGTCTGCGTGACTGTAAATATGTGAGGTTGGCACAGTGTGGTCCTCTCTTGGTCTGGATGACTGTAATTATGTGAGCTTGACACAGTGTGGTCCTCCTCTGGCCTGGATGACTGTAGTTATGTGAGGTTTGCACAGTGTGGTCCTCTCCTGGTGTGGGTGTCTGTAGATATGGGAGGTTGGCACAGTGTGGACCTCTCCTGGTCTGGGTGTCTGGGGATATGTGAGATTGGCACAGTGTTGTCCTCTCCTGGTCTGGATGACTGTAGTTATGTGAGGTTGTCACAGTGTGGTCCTCTACTGGTCTGGGTAGCTGTAGATATGTGAGGTTGGCACAGTGTGGTCCTCTCTTGTTCTGGGTGGCTGTAGGTATGTGAGGATGGCACAGTGTGGTCCTCTCTTGGTCTGGATGACTGTAGTTATATGAGGTTGGCACAGTGTGGTCCTCTCCTGGTCTGGGTAGCTGTACTTATGCAAGATTGGCACAGTGTGGTCCCCTCTTGGTCTGGGTGGCTTTAGATATGTGATGTTGGCACAGTTTGGTCCTGTCTTGGTCTGGAAGGCTGTAGTTATGTGAGGTTGGCACAGTGTGGTCCTCTCTTGGTCTGGATGACTGTAGTTATGTGAAGTTTACACAGTGTGGACCTCTCCTGGTCTGGATGGCTGTAGTTGTGTGAGGTTGGCACAGTGTGGTCCTCTCTTGTTCTGGGTGACTGTAGTTATGTGAGGTTGGCACAGTGTGGTCCTCTCTTGGTCTGGATGGCTGTAGTTATGTGAGATTGTCAAAGTGTGGTCTTCTCTTCGTCTGGGTGACTGTAGTTATGTGAGGTTGGCACATTGTGGTCCTCTCCTGGTCTGGATGACTGTAGTTATGTGAGGTTTGCACAGTGTGGTCCTCTTCTGGTTTGGGGGTGACTGTAGTTGTGTGAGATTGGCACAGTGTGGTCCTCTCCTTGTCTGGGTGACTGTAGATATGTGAGGTTGGCACAGTGTGGTCCTCTGTTGGTCTAGCTGACTGTACTTATGTGAGGTTGGCACAGTGTGTTCCTCTCATGGTCTGGGTGACTGTACACAGTGTGGTCCTCTGTTGGTCTGGGTGACTGTACTTATGTGAGGTTGGCACAGTGTGGTCCTCCACTGGTCTGGGTGACTGTAGTTATCTGAGGTTGGCACAGTGTGGTCCTTCCTTGGTCTGGATGGCTGTAGATATGTGAGGTTGGCACAGTGTGGTCCTTCCTTGGTCTGGATGGCTGTAGGTATGTGAGGTTGGCACAGTGTGGTCCTCTCCTGGTCTTGGGTAGCTGTAGGTATGTGAGGTTGGCACAGTGTGGTCCTATCTTGGTCTGGGTGACTGTAGTTATGGGAGGACGGCACAGTGTGGTCCTCTCTTGGTCTGGGTGACTGTAGTTATGTGAGCTTGGCATAGTGTGGTCCTCTCCTGGTCTGGGGGTGACAGATATGTGAGGTTGGCACAGTGTGGTCCTCTGTTGGTCTGGATGACTGTAGTTATGTGAGGTTGGCACAGTGTGGTCCTCTCCTTGTCTGGGTGACTGCAGTTATGTGGGGTTGGCACAGTGTTTGTCTTCTTGTGGTCTGGATGACTACTTTAATTATGTGAGGTTGGCACAGTGTGGTCCTGTCTTGGTCTGGGTGACTGTAGTTATGGGAGGATGGCACAGTGTGGTCCTCTCTTGGTCTGGGTGACTGTAGTTATGTGAGCTTGGCATAGTGTGGTCCTCTCCTGGTCTGGGGGTTGTAAATATGTGAGGTTGGCACAGTGTGGTCCTCTCTTGGTCTGGATGACTGTAATTATGTGAGCTTGACACAGTGTGGTCCTCCTCTGGCCTGGATGACTGTAGTTATGTGAGGTTTGCACAGTGTGGTCCTCTCCTGGTGTGGGTGTCTGTAGATATGGGAGGTTGGCACAGTGTGGACCTCTCCTGGTCTGGGTGTCTGGGGATATGTGAGATTGGCACAGTGTTGTCCTCTCCTGGTCTGGATGACTGTAGTTATGTGAGGTTGTCACAGTGTGGTCCTCTCCTGGTCTGGGTAGCTGTAGATATGTGAGGTTGGCATAGTGTGGTCCTCTCCTGGTCTGGGGGTGACAGATATGTGAGGTTGGCACAGTGTGGTCCTCTGTTGGTCTGGATGACTGTAGTTATGTGAGGTTGGCACAGTGTGGTCCTCTCCTTGTCTGGGTGACTGTAGTTATGTGAGGTTGGCACAGTGTGGTCTTCTTGTGGTCTGTATGACTTTATTCATGTGACGTTGGCACAGTGTGGTCCTCTCCTGGTCTGGATGACTGTAATTATGTGAGATTGACACAGTGTGGTCCTTCCCTGGTCTGGATGACTGTAGTTATGTGAGGTTGGCACAGTGTGGTCCTCCTCTGGTCTGGATGACTGTAGTTATGTGGGGATGGCACAGTGTGGTCCTCTCATGGTCTAGTTGTCTATGGATATGTGAGGTTAGCACAGTGTGGTCCTCTCCTGGTCTGGATGACTGTAATTACGTGAGATTGACACAGTGTGGTCCTTCCCTGGTCTGGATGACTGTAGTTATGTGAGGTTGGCACAGTGTGGTACTCCCCTGGTCTGGATGACTGTAGTTATGTGGGGATGGCACAGTGTGGTCCTCTCGTGGTCTGGATGACTGTAGATATGTGAGGTTGGCACAGTGTGGTCCTCTCATAGTCTGGGTGTCTGTAGATACAGTGCCTACAAGTAGTATTCAACCCCCTGCAGATTTAGCTGGTTGACACATGCGGAATTAACTTGGCATTGTGACATTTGTACTGTAGATCAGCCTGGAAGTGGGAAATGCACTGCAGCAAATATTGTTTTTTTTTTGTTGTTTTTTTTAAAACGTTAAAAGTTAATTCAGAGTGTCATTTATTATTCAACCCCTCAAACCACAAGAATTCTGTTTGGTCCCCCTAAAGTATTAAGAAGTAGTTCAGGCACCAAGAATAATGAGCTTCACATGTGTGGATTAAAGATCTCTTTTGCCAGCCTTTTCTGACTATTTAAGACCTTCCCCAAACTTGTGAACAGCACTCAGACATGGTCAACATGGGAAAGACAAAGGAGCATTCCAAGGCCATCAGAGACAAGATCGTGGAGGGTTACAAGGCTGGCAAGGGGTACAAAAACCTTTCCAAGGAGTTGGGCCTACCTGTCTCCACTGTTGAGAGCATCATCCGTAAGTGGAAGGCTTATGGAACTACTGTTAGCCTTCCACGGCCTGGACAGCCTTTGAAAGTGTCCTCCCGTGCCGAGGCCAGGCTTGTCCGAAGAGTCAAGGCTAACCCAAGGACAACAAGGAAGGAGCTCCGGGAAGATCTCATGGCAGTGGGGACATTGGTTTCAGTCAATACCATAAGTAACGTACTCCACCGCAATGGTCTCCGTTCCAGACGAGCCCGTAAGGTACCTTTACTTTCAAAGCGTCATGTCAAGGCTCGTCTACAGTTTGCTCATGATCACTTGGAGGACTCTGAGACAGACTGGTTCAAGGTTCTATGGTCTGATGAGACCAAGATCGAGATCTTTGGTGCCAACCACACACGTGACGTTTGGAGACTGGATGGCACTGCATACGACCCAAAGAATACCATCCCTACAGTCAAGCATGGTGGTGGCAGCATCATGCTGTGGGGCTGTTTCTCAGCCAAGGGGCCTGGCCATCTGGTCCGCATCCATGGGAAGATGGATAGCACGGCCTACCTGGAGATTTTGGCCAAGAACCTCCGCTCCTCCATCAAGGATCTTAAGATGGGTCGTAATTTCATCTTCCAACAAGACAACGACCCAAAGCACACAGCCAAGAAAACCAAGGCCTGGTTCAAGAGGGAAAAAGTCAAGGTGTTGGAGTGGCCTAGTCAGTCTCCTGACCTTAACCCAATTGAAAACTTGTGGAAGGAGCTCAAGAATAAAGTCCACATGAGACACCCAAAGAACCTAGATAACTTGGAGAAGATCTGCATGGAGGAGTGGGCCAAGATAACTCCACAGACCTGTGCCGGCCTGATCAGGTCTTATAAAAGACGATTATTAGCTGTAATTCCAAACAAGGTTTATTCCACAAAATATTAAACATAGGGGCTGTATAATAATTGACCCACACTTTTATGTTTAAAATTTAATAAAATTCAACTGAGCAACATAACTTTTTGGTTTGTAAGATTTATGCTTCTGTTCATCAATCCTACTCTCGTTTGCAGTTTGAAGGCTCTAATTTATTTGCATCTTATCAAACCAGCTAAATCTGCAGGGGGTTGAATACTACTTGTAGGCACTGTATGTGAAGTTGGCACAGTGTGGCCCTCTCCTGGTCTGGGTGTCTGTATATTTGTGAGGTTGGCACAGTGTGGTCCTTCGCTGGTCTGGGTGACTGTATTTATCTGAGAATTGCACAATGTGGTCCGCTCTTGGTCTGGATGACTGTAATTATGTGAGATTGACACAGTGTGGTCCTCCCCTGGTCTGGATGACTGTAGTTATGTGAGGTTGGCACAGTGTGGTCCTCTCTTGGTCTGGATGGCTGTAGTTATGTGAGATTGTCAGTGTGGTCTTCTCTTCGTCTGGGTGACTGTAGTTATGTGAGGTTGGCACAGTGTGGTCCTCTCCTTGTCTGGGTGACTGTAGATTTGTGAGGTTGGCACAGTGTGGTCCTCTGTTGGTCTGGCTGACTGTACTTATGTGAGGTTGGCACAGTGTGTTCCTCTCATGGTCTGGGTACTGTACACAGTGTGGTCCTCTGTTGGTCTGGGTGACTGTACTTATGTGAGGTTGGCACAGTGTGGTTCTCTCCTAGTTTGGGTGACTGTAGTTATGTGAGGTTGGCACAGTGTGGTCCTCCACTGGTCTGGGTGACTGTAGTTATCTGAGGTTGGCACAGTGTGGTCCTTCCTTGGTCTGGATGGCTGTAGATATGTGAGGTTGGCACAATGTGGTCTTTCCTTGGTCTGGATGGCTGTAGGTATGTGAGGTTGGCACAGTGTGGTCCTCTCCTGGTCTTGGGTAGCTGTAGGTACGTGAGGTTGGCACAGTGTGGTCCTCTCTTGGTCTGGGTGACTGTAGTTATGGGAGGATGGCACAGTGTGGTCCTCTCTTGGTCTGGGTGACTGTAGTTATGTGAGCTTGGCATAGTGTGGTCCTCTCCTGGTCTGGGGGTGACAGATATGTGAGGTTGGCACAGTGTGGTCCTCTGTTGGTCTGGATGACTGTAGTTATGTGAGGTTGGCACAGTGTGGTCCTCTCCTTGTCTGGGTGACTGCAGTTATGAGGGGTTGGCACAGTGTTTGTCTTCTTGTGGTCTGGATGACTACTTTAATTATGTGAGGTTGGCACAGTATGATCTTCTCGTGGTCTGAGTGTCTGTAGTTATGTGAGGTTGGCACAGTGTGGTCTTCTTGTGGTCTGTATGACTTTATTCATGTGAGGTTGGCACAGTGTGGTCCTCTCCTGGTCTGGATGCCTGTAATTATGTGAGATTGACACAGTGTGGTCCTTCCCTGGTCTGGATGACTGTAGTTATGTGAGGTTGGCAGAGTGTGGTCCTCCCCTGGTCTGGATGACTGTAGTTATGTGGGGATGGCACAGTGTGGTCCTCTCGTGGTCTGGGTGTCTGTAGATATGTGAGGTTGGCACAGTGTGGTCCTCTCATAGTCTGGGTGTCTGTAGATATGTGAGGTTGGCACAGTGTGGTCCTCTCCTGGTCTGGGTGTCTGTATATTTGTGAGGTTGGCAGAGTGTGGTCCTTCCCTGGTCTGGGTGACTGTATTTATCTGAGAATTGCACAATGTGGTCCGCTCTTGGTCTGGATGACTGTAATTATGTGAGATTGACACAGTGTGGTCCTCCCCTGGTCTGGATGACTGTAGTTATGTGAGGTTGTCACAGTGTGGTCCTCTCATGGTCTAGTTGTCTGTAGATATGTGAGTTTGACACACTGTGGTCCTCTCCTGGTCTGGATGACTGTAGTTATGTGAGGTTTGCACAGTGTGGTCCTCTCCTGGTGTGGGTGTCTGTAGATATGGGAGGTTGGCACAGTGTGGACCTCTCCTGTCTGGGGATATGTGAGATTGGCACAGTGTGGTCCTCTCCTGGTCTGGATGACTGTAGTTATGTGAGGTTGTCACAGTGTGGTCCTCTCCTGGTCTGGGTAGCTGTAGATATGTGAGGTTGGCACAGTGTTGTCCTCTCTTGTTCTGGGTGGCTGTAGGTATGTGAGGATGGCACAGTGTGGTCCTCTCTTGGTCTGGATGGCTGTAGTTATATGAGGTTGGCACAATGTGGTCCTCTCCTGGTCTGGGTAGCTGTACTTATGCAAGATTGGCACAGTGTGGTCCTCTCTTGCTCTGGGTGGCTTTAGATATGTGATGTTGGCACAGTTTGGTCCTCTCTTGGTCTGGAAGGCTGTAGTTATGTGAGGTTTGCTCAGTGTGGTCCTCTCTTGATCTGGATGACTGTAGTTATGTGAGGTTTACACAGTGTGGTCCTCTCCTGGTCTGATTAGCTATACTTATGTGAGGTTGGCACAGTGTGGACCTCTCCTGGTCTGGATGGCTGTAGTTGTGTGAGGTTGGCACAGTGTGGTCCTCTCTTGTTCTGGGTGACTGTAGTTATGTGAGGTTGGCACAGTGTGGTCCTTTTTTGGTCTGGATGGCTGTAGTTATGTGAGATTGTAACAGTGTGGTCTTCTCGTCGTCTGGGTGACTGTAGTTATGTGAGGTTGGCACAGTGTGGTCCTCTCCTTGTCTGGGTGACTGTAGATATGTGAGGTTGGCACAGTGTGATCCTCTGTTGGTCTGGCTGACTGTACTTATGTGAGGTTGGCACAGTGTGTTCCTCTCATGGTCTGGGTGACTGTAGTTATGTGAGGTTGGCACAGTGTGGTCCTCCACTGGTATGGGTGACTGTAGTTTTCTGAGGTTGGCACAGTGTGGTCCTTCCTTGGTCTGGATGGCTGTAGATATGTGAGGTTGGCACAGTGTGGTCCTTCCTTGGTCTGGATGGCTGTAGGTATGTGAGGTTGGCACAGTGTGGTCCTCTCTTGGTCTGGGTGACTGTAGTTATGGGAGGATGGCACAGTGTGGTCCTCTCTTGGTCTGGGTGACTGTAGTTATGTGAGCTTGGCACAGTGTGGTCCTCTCCTTGTCTGGGTGACTGCAGTTATGTGGGGTTGGCACACTATTGGTCTTCTTGTGGTCTGGATGACGTTAATTATGTGGGGTTGGGACAGTGTGGTCCTCTCATGGTCTTTTTGTCTATGGATATATGAGGTTAGCACAGTGTGGTCTGGGTGTCTGTAGATATGTGAGGTTGGCACAGTGTGGTCCTCTCATAGTCTGGGTGTCTGTAGATATGTGAGGTTGGCACAGTGTGGTCCTCTCTTGGTCTGGATGACTGTAATTATGTGAGGTTGACACAGTGTGGTCCTCCCCTGGTCTGGATGACTGTAGTTATGTGAGGTTGGCACAGTGTGGTCCCCTCTTGGTCTAGTTGTCTGTAGATATGTGAGGTTGGCACAGTGTGGTCATCTCGCGGTCTGGGTGTCTGTAGATATGTGAGGTTGACACAGTGTGGATCTCTCCTGGTCTGGGTGTCTGGGGATATGTGAGATTGGCACAGTGTTGTCCTCTCCTGGTCTGGATGACTGTAGTTATGTGAGGCTGTCACAGTGTGGTCCTCTCCTGGTCTTGGGTAGCTGTAGATATGTGAGGTTGGCACAGTGTGGTCCTCTCTTGTTCTGGGTGGCTGTAGGTATGTGAGGTTGGCACAGTGTGGTCCTCTCTTGTTCTGGGTTGCTGTAGGTATGTGAGGATGGCACAGTGTGGTCCTCTCGTAGTCTTGGTGTCTGTAGATATGTGAGGTTGACACAATGTGGACCTCTCCTGGTCTGGGTAGCTGTACTTATGCGAGGTTGGCACAGTGTGGTCCTCTCTTGGTCTGGGTGGCTTTTGATATGTGAGGTTGGCACAGTGTGGTCCTCTCTTATTCTGGATGACTGTAGTTATGTGAGGTTGTCACAGTGTGGTCCTCTCCTGGTCTTGGGTAGCTGTAGATTTGTGAGGTTGGCACAGTGTGGTCCTCTCTTGTTCTGGGTGGCTGTAGGTATGTGAGGTTGGCACAGTGTGGTCCTCTCTTGGTCTGGGTGGCTTTAGATATGTGATGTTGGCACAGTTTGGTCCTCTCTTGTTCTTGGTGACTGTAGGTATGTGAGGTTGGCACAGTGTGGTTCTCTCCTGGTCTGATTAGCTATACTTATGTGAGGTTGGCACAGTGTGTTCCTCTCCTGGTCTGCTTAGCTGTACTTATGTGAGGTTTGCACAGTGTGGTCCTCTCTTGGTCTGGGTGGCTTTTGATATGTGAGGTTGGCACAGTGTGGTCCTCTCTTATTCTGGATGACTGTAGTTATGTGAGATTGTCACAGTGTGGTCCTCTCCTGGTCTTGGGTAGCTGTAGATATGTGAGGTTGGCACAGTGTGGTCCTCTCTTGTTCTGGGTGGCTGTAGGTATGTGAGGTTGGCACAGTGTGGTCCTCTCTTGGTCTGGATGACTGTAGTTATGTGAGGTTGGCACAGTGTGGTCCTCTCCTGGTCTAGGTAGCTGTACTTATGCGAGGTTGGCACAGTGTGGTCCTCTCTTGGTCTGGGTGGCTTTAGATATGTGATGTTGGCACAGTTTGGTCCTCTCTTGTTCTGGGTGGCTGTAGGTATGTGAGGTTGGCACAGTGTGGTTCTCTCCTGGTCTGATTAGCTATACTTATGTGAGGTTGGCACAGTGTGTTCCTCTCCTGGTCTGCTTAGCTGTACTTATGTGAGGTTTGCACAGTGTGGTCCTCTCCTTGTCTGGGTGACTGTAGGTATGTGAGGTTGGCACAGTGTGGTCCTCTCTTATTCTGGAAGACTGTAGGTATGTGAGGTTGGCAAAGTGTGGTCCTCTCTTGTTCTGGATGGCTGTAGGTATGTGAGGTTGGCACAGTGTGGTCCTCTCTTGTTCTTGATGACTGTAGGTGTGTGAGGTTGGCACAGTGTGGTCCTCTCTTGTTCTGGGTGGCTTTAGGTATGTGAGGTTGGCACAGTGTGGTCCTCTCTTGTTCTGGGTGGCTGTAGGTATGTGAGGTTGGCACAGTGTGGTCCTCTCTTGTTCTGGGTGGCTGTAGGCTTGTGAGGTTGGCACAGTGTGGTCCTCTCTTGTTCTGGGTGGCTGTAGGAATGTGAGGTTGGCACAGTGTGGTCCTCTCTTGTTCTGTATGACTGTAGGTATGTGAGGTTGGCACAGTGTGGTCCTCTCTTGTTCTGGATGACTGTAGGTATGTGAGGTTGGCACAGTGTGGTCCTCTCTTGTTCTGGGTGGCTGTAGGTATGTGAGGTTGGCACATTGTGGTCCTCTCTTGTTCTGGGTGACTGTAGGTATGTGAGGTTGGCAAAGTGTGGTCCTCTCTTGTTCTGGATGACTGTAGGTATGTGAGGTTGGCACAGTGTGGTCCTCTCTTGTTCTTGATGACTGTAGGTGTGTGAGGTTGGCACAGTGTGGTCCTCTCTTGTTCTGGGTGGCTTTAGGTATGTGAGGTTGGCACAGTGTGGTCCTCTCTTGTTCTGGGTGGCTGTAGGTATGTGAGGTTGGCACAGTGTGGTCCTCTCTTGTTCTGGGTGGCTGTAGGTATGTGAGGTTGGCACAGTGTGGTCCTCTCTTGTTCTGGGTGACTGTAGGTATGTGAGGTTGGCAAAGTGTGGTCCTCTCTTGTTCTGGATGACTGTAGGTATGTGAGGTTGGCACAGTGTGGTCCTCTCTTGTTCTGGGTGACTGTAGGTATGTGAGGTTGGCAAAGTGTGGTCCTCTCTTGTTCTGGATGACTGTAGGTATGTGAGGTTGGCACAGTGTGGTCCTCTCTTGTTCTGGGTGGCTGTAGGTATGTGAGGTTGACACAGTGTGGTCCTCTCTTGGTCTGGGTGGCTGTAGGTATGTGAGGTTGGCACAGGGTGGTCCTCTCTTGGTCTGGGTGGCAGGGCGGGCTCCTCCCCCGGCCGTTTCTCCTCTTCTCTCTCTGCGGCTCTGTTGAGTGGAGTCAGACGTCTCCTCGCTGCAGCTGAGACACTTCCACACCCAATGCCCTCCCCGCTGCTTCCCTCTCGAGGCCGCTGTGGCCCTGAGGAGCATCGCCTCATCCCCTTCAGGAAACACGTTGTCAGGGAGGAGCGATGGTACAGGTAGGATGAGCAGGGATGCTCCGTAGTGGGTGACATATTTCTGTGTACAGTCACTGTGCCATGCCTGGTGCCCGCATCCTCCACCCCTTGATATGAGTGGCTGCAGGTACCGCTGTCCTGTGCGGTTACACAGAGTAGTCACCTTTCGGAGTCCTTATGGTATGACTTTAGGGTTACATTTGTGTTATGTCACGTCCGCTCTGCTGTGTCTCTTATTCCAGCTCTGCTGCATCTGACAAACTCAGCTCTGCTGCATCTGACAAACTCAGCTCTGCTGCATCTGACAAACTCAGCTCTGCTGCATCTGACAAACTCAGCTCTGCTGCATCTGACAAACTCAGCTCTGCTGCATCTGACAAACTCAGCTCTGCTGCATCTGACAAACTCAGTCCTGCCGCATCTGACTAACTCACCTCTGCCGCATCTGACAAACTCACCTCTGCTGCATCTGACAAACTCACCTCTGCTGCATCTGACAAACTCACCTCTGCCGCGTCTGACAAACTCAGCTCTGCCGCGTCTGACAAACTCAGCTCTGCCGCGTCTGACAAACTCACCTCTGCTGCGTCTGACAAACTCAGCTCTGCTGCGTCTGACAAACTCAGCTCTGCCGCATCTGACAAACTCAGCTCTGCTGCATCTGACAAACTCAGCTCTGCTGCATCTGACAAACTCTTCACTGTGCTGCAAAAAGTGAATGTTTTGTTACCTCTGACCACATTATCTCTGCTGTACGTGATACGCTCATTTCTACTGCAACTCACTAACTGTTTGGCTCTGCTGCATCTGTGTGACCCCATCACTTGTTATGTAAGTGCCCCCCCATGTGACCCCGCAGAGCAGAGCTGTGTGCGTGACTCTTCATACATAAATGAAGGTAACCTAATTCCCACACACCATCCCCCGGCCGCTGGGTATTATTCCCTGTGCCACACACTCGCCCCTCTCTGCCCGGACATCATCCTCGTGCCGCTGTGTAATCGGAGGGGTCTGCAGAGCCAGCGCTGCTGTCAGACCCCCGAGCACATCCGTCTGGGGTATACTTATTATACAGGGGACATGGGGAGCTGTAAGGGGATAGGGCACGGCAGTGACGTAGCCCTGGCATAATCCCTGGCATCTGGGGCTCAGTGGGTAACATGGGGCTTATGTAGTCGCATCCCATCTACTCAAGAAGCAGGCGGCTCAGGATGAACACTGTGCGGACAAGAGTGATAGAATATAAGGCGGTGGCCCCTGACTGCGTCCATCTCTGGGGCCCCTCAGCACTTTCCATCCATTAGACATCAGTATTCTGGCACATGGCAGACGGGGCCCCCGGTGCAGGCTCCGCAGTGGGGCCCAGCTTACACTCCTGCACTACTGTATATATATCTTTTATTGGGGGTCCACACTTCGGTATCCCCTCCTGTGCCACCTCCTGTCATTATCTCCCCCCCCCGGTGCTTTCTCTGTTTCGCGTTGATTGCTGTTCTTTCTGGTATGGTACAGGTCAGTTACTGGTGCAGTTCTTCCTGGTATGGTACAGGTCAGTTACTGGTGCAGTTCTTCCTGGTATGGTACTGGTCAGTTACTGGTGCAGTTCTTCCTGGTATGGTACAGGTCAGTTACTGGTACAGTTCTTCCTGGTATGGTACAGGTCAGTTACTGGTGCAGTTCTTCCTGGTATGGTACAGGTCAGTTACTGGTGCAGTTCTTCCTGGTATGGTACAGGTCAGTTACTGGTGCAGTTCTTCCTGGTATGATACAGGTCAGTTACTGGTGCAGTTCTTCCTGGTATGGTACAGGTCAGTTACTGGTGCAGTTCTTCCTGGTATGGTACAGGTCAGTTACTGGTGCAGTTCTTCCTGGTATGGTACTGGTCAGTTACTGGTGCAGTTCTTCCTGGTATGGTACAGGTCAGTTACTGGTACAGTTCTTCCTGGTATGGTACAGGTCAGTTACTGGTGCAGTTCTTCCTGGTATGGTACAGGTCAGTTACTGGTGCAGTTCTTCCTGGTATGGTACAGGTCAGTTACTGGTGCAGTTCTTCCTGGTATGATACAGGTCAGTTACTGGTGCAGTTCTTCCTGGTATGGTACAGGTCAGTTACTGGTGCAGTTCTTCCTGGTATGGTACAGGTCAGTTACTGGTGCAGTTCTTCCTGGTATGGTACAGGTCAGTTACTGGTGCAGTTCTTCCTGGTATGGTACAGGTCAGTTACTGGTACAGTTCTTCCTGGTATGGTACAGGTCAGTTACTGGTGCAGTTCTTTCTGGCATGGTACAGGTCAGTTACTGGTACAGTTCTTCCTGGTATGGTACAGGTCAGTTACTGGTGCAGTTCTTCCTGGTATGGTACAGGTCAGTTACTGGTGCAGTTCTTCCTGGTATGGTACAGGTCAGTTACTGGTACAGTTCTTTCTGGCATGGTACAGGTCAGTTACTGGTACAGTTCTTCCTGGTATGGTACAGGTCAGTTACTGGTACAGTTCTTCCTGGTATGGTACAGGTCAGTTACTGGTGCAGTTCTTCCTGGTATGGTACAGGTCAGTTACTGGTGCAGTTCTTTCTAGTATGGTACAGGTCAGTTACTGGTGCAGCTCTTCCTGGCATGGTACAGGTCAGTTACTGGTGCAGTTCTTCCTGGTATGGTACAGGTCAGTTACTGGTACAGTTCTTCCTGGTATGGTACAGGTCAGTTACTGGTGCAGTTCTTTCTAGTATGGTACAGGTCAGTTACTGGTGCAGTTCTTCCTGGCATGGTACAGGTCAGTTACTGGTGCAGTTCTTCCTGGTATGGTACAGGTCAGTTACTGGTACAGTTCTTCCTGGTATGGTACAGGTCAGTTACTGTTGCAGTTCTTCCTGGCATGGTACAGGTCAGTTACTGGTGCAGTTCTTCCTGGTATGGTACAGGTCAGTTACTGGTGCAGTTCTTTCTGGCATGGTACAGGTCAGTTACTGGTGCAGTTCTTTCTGGCATGGTACAGGTCAGTTACTGGTGCAGTTCTTCCTGGTATGGTACAGGTCAGTTACTGGTGCAGTTCTTCCTGGCATGGTACAGGTCAGTTACTGGTGCAGTTCTTCCTGGCATGGTACAGGTCAGTTACTGGTGCAGTTCTTCCTGGTATGGTACAGGTCAGTTACTGGTGCAGTTCTTCCTGGTATGGTACAGGTCAGTTACTGGTACAGTTCTTTCTGGCATGGTACAGGTCAGTTACTGGTGCAGTTCTTCCTGGCATGGTACAGGTCAGTTACTGGTGCAGTTCTTCCTGGCATGGTACAGGTCAGTTACTGGTGCAGTTCTTCCTGGTATGGTACAGGTCAGTTACTGGTACAGTTCTTCCTGGTATGGTACAGGTCAGTTACTGGTGCAGTTCTTCCTGATATGGTACAGGTCAGTTACTGGTGCAGTTCTTTCTGGCATGGTACAGGTCAGTTACTGGTGCAGTTCTTCCTGGCATGGTACAGGTCAGTTACTGGTGCAGTTCTTCCTGGTATGGTACAGGTCAGTTACTGGTGCAGTTCTAACTGGCATGATACAGGTCAGTTACTGGTGCAGTTCTTTCTGGCATGGTACAGGTCAGTTACTGGTACAGTTCTTGCTGGTATGGTACAGGTCAGTTACTGGTGCAGTTCTTCCTGGCATGGTACAGGTCAGTTACTGGTGCAGTTCTTCCTGGTATGGTACAGGTCAGTTACTGGTACAGTTCTTCCTGGTATGGTACAGGTCAGTTACTGGTGCAGTTCTTCCTGGTATGGTACTTGTCAGTTACTGGTACAGTTCTTCCTGGCATGGTACAGGTCAGTTACTGGTACAGTTCTTCCTGGTATGGTACAGGTCAGTTACTGGTGCAGTTCTTTCTGGCATGATACAGGTCAGTTACTGGTACAGTTCTTCCTGGTATGGTACAGGTCAGTTACTGGTACAGTTCTTCCTGGTATGGTACAGGTCAGTTACTGGTGCAGTTCTTCCTGGTATGGTACAGGTCAGTTACTGGTACAGTTCTTCCTGGTATGGTACAGGTCAGTTACTGGTACAGTTCTTCCTGGCATGGTACAGGTCAGTTACTGGTGCAGTTCTTCCTGGCATGGTACAGGTCAGTTACTGGTGCAGTTCTTTCTGCTATGGTACAGGTCAGTTACTGGTACAGTTCTTCCTGGCATGGTACAGGTCAGTTACTGGTACAGTTCTTCCTGGCATGGTACAGGTCAGTTACTGGTACAGTTCTTTCTGGCATGGTACAGGTCAGTTACTGGTGCAGTTCTTCCTGGTATGGTACAGGTCAGTTACTGGTGCAGTTCTTCCTGGTATGGTACAGGTCAGTTACTGGTACAGTTCTTCCTGGTATGATACAGGTCAGTTACTGGTACAGTTCTTCCTGGCAGGGTACAGGTCAGTTACTGGTACAGTTCTTCCTGGTATGGTACAGGTCAGTTACTGGTGCAGTTCTTCCTGGTATGGTACAGGTCAGTTACTGGTACAGTTCTTCCTGGCATGGTACAGGTCAGTTACTGGTACAGTTCTTCCTGGCATGGTACAGGTCAGTTTCTGGTGCAGTTCTTCCTGGCATGGTACAGGTCAGTTACTGGTACAGTTCTTCCTGGCATGGTACAGGTCAGTTACTGGTACAGTTCTTTCTGGCATGGTACAGGTCAGTTACTGGTGCAGTTCTTCCTGGTATGGTACAGGTCAGTTACTGGTACAGTTCTTTCTGGCATGATACAGGTCAGTTTCTGGTGCAGTTCTTCCTGGCATGGTACAGGTCAGTTACTGGTGCAGTTCTTTCTGGTATGGTACAGGTCAGTTAGTGGTGCAGTTCTTCCTGGTATGGTACAGGTCAGTTACTGGTGCAGTTCTTTCTGGCATGGTACAGGTCAGTTACTGGTGCAGTTCTTTCTGGCATGGTACAGGTCAGTTACTGGTGCAGTTCTTCCTGGCATGGTACAGGTCAGTTACTGGTGCAGTTCTTCCTGGTATGGTACAGGTCAGTTACTGGTACAGTTCTTGCTGGTATGGTACAGGTCAGTTACTGGTACAGTTCTTGCTGGTATGGTACAGGTCAGTTACTGGTGCAGTTCTTCCTGGTATGGTACAGGTCAGTTACTGGTACAGTTCTTTCTGGCATGGTACAGGTCAGTTACTGGTACAGTTCTTCCTGGCATGGTACAGGTCAGTTACTGGTACAGTTCTTCCTGGCATGGTACAGGTCAGTTACTGGTGCAGTTCTTCCTGGTATGGTACAGGTCAGTTACTGGTACAGTTCTTTCTGGCATGGTACAGGTCAGTTACTGGTACAGTTCTTGCTGGTATGGTACAGGTCAGTTACTGGTACAGTTCTTGCTGGTATGGTACAGGTCAGTTACTGGTGCAGTTCTTCCTGGTATGGTACAGGTCAGTTACTGGTACAGTTCTTCCTGGTATGGTACAGGTCAGTTACTGGTACAGTTCTTCCTGGTATGGTACAGGTCAGTTACTGGTACAGTTCTTCCTGGTATGGTACAGGTCAGTTACTGGTACAGTTCTTCCTGGTATGGTACAGGTCAGTTACTGGTGCAGTTCTTCCTGGTATGGTACAGGTCAGTTACTGGTACAGTTCTTCCTGGTATGGTACAGGTCAGTTACTGGTACAGTTCTTCCTGGTATGGTACAGGTCAGTTACTGGTGCAGTTCTTCCTGGTATGGTACAGGTCAGTTACTGGTACAGTTCTTCCTGGTATGGTACAGGTCAGTTACTGGTACAGTTCTTTCTGGCATGGTACAGGTCAGTTACTGGTGCAGTTCTTCCTGGTATGGTACAGGTCAGTTACTGGTACAGTTCTTCCTGGTATGGTACAGGTCAGTTACTGGTGCAGTTCTTCCTGGTATGGTACAGGTCAGTTACTGGTACAGTTCTTCCTGGCATGATACAGGTCAGTTACTGGTGCAGTTCTTTCTGGCATGGTACAGGTCAGTTACTGGTACAGTTCTTCCTGGCATGGTACAGGTCAGTTACTGGTGCAGTTCTTTCTGGCATGGTACAGGTCAGTTACTGGTACAGTTCTTTCTGGCATGGTACAGGTCAGTTACTGGTACAGTTCTTTCTGGCATGGTACAGGTCAGTTACTGGTACAGTTCTTGCTGGTATGGTACAGGTCAGTTACTGGTACAGTTCTTCCTGGTATGGTACAGGTCAGTTACTGGTGCAGTTCTTCCTGACATGGTACAGGTCAGTTACTGGTGCAGTTCTTCCTGGCATGGTACAGGTCAGTTACTGGTACAGTTCTTCCTGGTATGGTACAGGTCAGTTACTGGTACAGTTCTTCCTGGTATGGTACAGGTCAGTTACTGGTGCAGTTCTTCCTGGTATGGTACAGGTCAGTTACTGGTGCAGTTCTTCCTGGCATGGTACAGGTCAGTTACTGGTGCAGTTCTTCCTGGTATGGTACAGGTCAGTTACTGGTGCAGTTCTTTCTGGCATGGTACAGGTCAGTTACTGGTGCAGTTCTTCCTGGCATGGTACAGGTCAGTTACTGGTGCAGTTCTTCCTGGTATGGTACAGGTCAGTTACTGGTGCAGTTCTTCCTGGCATGATACAGGTCAGTTACTGGTACAGTTCTTCCTGGTATGGTACAGGTCAGTTACTGGTGCAGTTCTTCCTGGCATGGTACAGGTCAGTTACTGGTGCAGTTCTTCCTGGTATGGTACAGGTCAGTTACTGGTACATTTCTTCCTGGTATGGTACAGGTCAGTTACTGGTGCAGTTCTTCCTGGTATGGTACAGGTCAGTTACTGGTACAGTTCTTCCTGGTATGGTACAGGTCAGTTACTGGTACAGTTCTTCCTGGCATGGTACAGGTCAGTTACTGGTACAGTTCTTCCTGGTATGGTACAGGTCAGTTACTGGTGCAGTTCTTCCTACAGGGTACAGGTCAGTTACTGGTGCAGTTCTTCCTGGTATGGTACAGGTCAGTTACTGGTACAGTTCTTCCTGGTATGGTACAGGTCAGTTACTGGTACAGTTCTTCCTGGTATGGTACAGGTCAGTTACTGGTGCAGTTCTTCCTGGTATGGTACAGGTCAGTTACTGGTGCAGTTCTTCCTGGTATGGTACAGGTCAGTTACTGGTACAGTTCTTCCTGGTATGGTACAGGTCAGTTACTGGTGCAGTTCTTCCTGGTATGGTACAGGTCAGTTACTGGTACAGTTCTTCCTGGTATGGTACAGGTCAGTTACTGGTACAGTTCTTTCTGGCATGGTACAGGTCAGTTACTGGTGCAGTTCTTCCTGGTATGGTACAGGTCAGTTACTGGTACAGTTCTTCCTGGTATGGTACAGGTCAGTTACTGGTGCAGTTCTTCCTGGTATGGTACAGGTCAGTTACTGGTACAGTTCTTCCTGGCATGATACAGGTCAGTTACTGGTGCAGTTCTTTCTGGCATGGTACAGGTCAGTTACTGGTACAGTTCTTCCTGGCATGGTACAGGTCAGTTACTGGTGCAGTTCTTTCTGGCATGGTACAGGTCAGTTACTGGTACAGTTCTTTCTGGCATGGTACAGGTCAGTTACTGGTACAGTTCTTTCTGGCATGGTACAGGTCAGTTACTGGTACAGTTCTTGCTGGTATGGTACAGGTCAGTTACTGGTACAGTTCTTCCTGGTATGGTACAGGTCAGTTACTGGTGCAGTTCTTCCTGACATGGTACAGGTCAGTTACTGGTGCAGTTCTTCCTGGCATGGTACAGGTCAGTTACTGGTACAGTTCTTCCTGGTATGGTACAGGTCAGTTACTGGTACAGTTCTTCCTGGTATGGTACAGGTCAGTTACTGGTGCAGTTCTTCCTGGCATGGTACAGGTCAGTTACTGGTGCAGTTCTTCCTGGTATGGTACAGGTCAGTTACTGGTGCAGTTCTTTCTGGCATGGTACAGGTCAGTTACTGGTGCAGTTCTTCCTGGCATGGTACAGGTCAGTTACTGGTGCAGTTCTTCCTGGTATGGTACAGGTCAGTTACTGGTGCAGTTCTTCCTGGCATGATACAGGTCAGTTACTGGTACAGTTCTTCCTGGTATGGTACAGGTCAGTTACTGGTGCAGTTCTTCCTGGCATGGTACAGGTCAGTTACTGGTGCAGTTCTTCCTGGTATGGTACAGGTCAGTTACTGGTACATTTCTTCCTGGTATGGTACAGGTCAGTTACTGGTGCAGTTCTTCCTGGTATGGTACAGGTCAGTTACTGGTACAGTTCTTCCTGGTATGGTACAGGTCAGTTACTGGTACAGTTCTTCCTGGCATGGTACAGGTCAGTTACTGGTACAGTTCTTCCTGGTATGGTACAGGTCAGTTACTGGTGCAGTTCTTTCTGGCATGATACAGGTCAGTTACTGGTACAGTTCTTCCTGGTATGGTACAGGTCAGTTACTGGTACAGTTCTTCCTGGTATGGTACAGGTCAGTTACTGGTACAGTTCTTCCTGGCATGGTACAGGTCAGTTACTGGTGCAGTTCTTCCTGGTATGGTACAGGTCAGTTACTGGTGCAGTTCTTCCTGGTATGGTACAGGTCAGTTACTGGTACAGTTCTTCCTGGTATGGTACAGGTCAGTTACTGGTACAGTTCTTCCTGGCATGGTACAGGTCAGTTACTGGTACAGTTCTTCCTGGCATGGTACAGGTCAGTTACTGGTACAGTTCTTCCTGGCATGGTACAGGTCAGTTACTAGTACAGTTCTTTCTGGCATGGTACAGGTCAGTTACTGGTGCAGTTCTTCCTGGCATGGTACAGGTCAGTTACTGGTGCAGTTCTTCCTGGCATGTTACAGGTCAGTTACTGGTGCAGTTCTTCCTGGCATGGTACAGGTCAGTTACTGGTGCAGTTCTTCCTGGTATGGTACAGGTCAGTTACTGGTGCAGTTCTTCCTGGTATGGTACAGGTCAGTTACTGGTGCAGTTCTTCCTGGTATGGTACAGGTCAGTTACTGGTACAGTTCTTCCTGGTATGGTACAGGTCAGTTACTGGTACAGTTCTTCCTGGTATGGTACAGGTCAGTTACTGGTACAGTTCTTCCTGGTATGGTACAGGTCAGTTACTGGTGCAGTTCTTCCTGGTATGGTACAGGTCAGTTACTGGTACAGTTCTTCCTGGTATGGTACAGGTCAGTTACTGGTGCAGTTCTTCCTGGTATGGTACAGGTCAGTTACTGGTACAGTTCTTGCTGGTATGGTACAGGTCAGTTACTGGTACAGTTCTTCCTGGCATTGTACAGGTCAGTTTCTGGTATAGTTCTTCCTGGTATGGTACAGGTCAGTTACTGGTGCAGTTCTTTCTGGCATGGTACAGGTCAGTTACTGGTACAGTTCTTCCTGGCATGGTACAGGTCAGTTACTGGTGCAGTTCTTCCTGGTATGGTACAGGTCAGTTACTGGTACAGTTCTTCCTGGCATGGTACAGGTCAGTTACTGGTGCAGTTCTTCCTGGTATGGTACAGGTCAGTTACTGGTGCAGTTCTTCCTGGTATGGTGCAGGTCAGTTACTGGTGCAGTTCTTCCTGGCATGGTACAGGTCAGTTACTGGTACAGTTCTTCCTGGTATGGTACAGGTCAGTTACTGGTGCAGTTCTTCCTGATATGGTGCAGGTCAGTTACTGGTACAGTTCTTCCTGGTATGGTACAGGTCAGTTACTGGTACAGTTCTTCCTGGTATGGTACAGGTCAGTTACTGGTACAGTTCTTCCTGGCATGGTACAGGTCAGTTACTGGTACAGTTCTTCCTGGCATGGTACAGGTCAGTTACTGGTGCAGTTCTTCCTGGTATGGTACAGGTCAGTTACTGGTGCAGTTCTTCCTGGTATGGTGCAGGTCAGTTACTGGTACAGTTCTTCCTGGTATGGTACAGGTCAGTTACTGGTGCAGTTCTTCCTGGTATGGTACAGGTCAGTTACTGGCGCAGGTCTTCCTGGTATGGTGCAGGTCAGTTACTGGTGCAGTTCTTCCTGATATGGTACAGGTCAGTTACTGGTGCAGTTCTTTCTGGCATGGTACAGGTCAGTTACTGGTACAGTTCTTCCTGGCATGGTTCAGGTCAGTTAATGGTGCAGTTCTTTCTGGCATGGTACAGGTCAGTTACTGGTACAGTTCTTCCTGGCATGGTACAGGTCAGTTACTGGTGCAGTTCTTCCTGGCATGGTACAGGTCTGTTACTGGTACAGTTCTTCCTGGTATGGTACAGGTCAGTTACTGGTGCAGTTCTTTCTGGCATGGTACAGGTCAGTTACTGGTGCAGTTCTTCCTGGCATGGTACAGGTCAGTTACTGGTGCAGTTCTTCCTGGTATGGTACAGGTCTGTTACTGGTACAGTTCTTCCTGGCATGGTACAGGTCAGTTACTGGTGCAGTTCTTTCTGGCATGGTACAGGTCAGTTACTGGTACAGTTCTTCCTGGCATGGTACAGGTCAGTTACTGGTGCAGTTCTTCCTGGCATGGTACAGGTCTGTTACTGGTACAGTTCTTCCTGGTATGGTACAGGTCAGTTACTGGTGCAGTTCTTCCTGGCATGGTACAGGTCAGTTACTGGTGCGGTTCTTCCTAGCAGGGTACAGGTCAGTTACTGGTACAGTTCTTCCTGGTATGGTACAGGTCAGTTACTGGTACAGTTCTTCCTGGTATGGTACAGGTCAGTTACTGGTGCAGTTCTTCCTGGTATGGTACAGGTCAGTTACTGGTACAGTTCTTCCTGGTATGGTACAGGTCAGTTACTGGTACAGTTCTTCCTAGCAGGGTACAGGTCAGTTACTGGTACAGTTCTTTCTGGTATGGTACAGGTCAGTTACTGGTGCAGTTCTTCCTGGTATGGTACAGGTCAGTTACTGGTGCAGTTCTTCCTGGTATGGTACAGGTCAGTTACTGGTGCAGTTCTTCCTGGTATGGTACAGGTCAGTTACTGGTGCAGTTCTTCCTGGTATGGTACAGGTCAGTTACTGGTACAGTTCTTCCTGGTATGGTACAGGTCAGTTACTGGTACAGTTCTTCCTGGTATGGTACAGGTCAGTTACTGGTGCAGTTCTTCCTGGTATGGTACAGGTCAGTTACTGGTGCAGTTCTTTCTGGTATGGTACAGGTCAGTTACTGGTACAGTTCTTCCTGGTATGGTACAGGTCAGTTACTGGTGCAGTTCTTTCTGGTATGGTGCAGGTCAGTTACTGGTGCAGTTCTTCCTGGTATGGTACAGGTCAGTTACTGGTGCAATTCTTCCTAGCAGGGTACAGGTCAGTTACTGGTGCAGTTCTTCCTGGTATGGTACAGGTCAGTTACTGGTGCAGTTCTTCCTGGTATGGTACAGGTCAGTTACTGATGCCGTTCTTCCTGGTATGGTACAGGTCAGTTACTGGTACAGTTCTTCCTGGTATGGTACAGGTCAGTTACTGGTGCAGTTCTTCCTGGTATGGTACAGGTCAGTTACTGGTGCAGTTCTTTCTGGTATGGTACAGGTCAGTTACTGGTACAGTTCTTCCTGGTATGGTACAGGTCAGTTACTGGTGCAGTTCTTCCTGGTATGGTACAGGTCAGTTACTGGTGCAGTTCTTTCTGGCATGGTACAGGTCAGTTACTGGTGCAGTTCTTCCTGGCAGGGTACAGGTCAGTTACTGGTGCAGTTCTTCCTGGTATGGTACAGGTCAGTTACTGGTGCAGTTCTTCCTGGTATGGTACAGGTCAGTTACTGGTACAGTTCTTCCTGGTATGGTACAGGTCAGTTACTGGTACAGTTCTTCCTAGCAGGGTACAGATCACTTACTGGTAAAGTTCTTCCTGGTATGGTGCAGGTCAGTTACTGGTGCAGTTCTTCCTGGTATGGTACAGGTCAGTTACTGGTGCAGTTCTTTCTGGCATGGTACAGGTCAGTTACTGGTGCAGTTCTTCCTAGCAGGGTACAGGTCAGTTACTGGTACAGTTCTTCCTGGTATGGTGCAGGTCAGTTACTGGTGCAGTTCTTCCTGGTATGGTGCAGGTCAGTTACTGGTGCAGTTCTTCCTGGCATGGTACAGGTCAGTTACTGGTGCAGTTCTTCCTAGCAGGGTACAGTTCTTCCTGGTATGGTACAGGTCAGTTACTGGTGCAGTTCTTCCTGGTATGGTACAGGTCAGTTACTGGTGCAGTTCTTTCTGGTATGGTACAGGTCAGTTACTGGTGCAGTTCTTCCTAGCAGGGTACAGGTCAGTTACTGGTGCAGTTCTTCCTGGCATGGTACAGGTCAGTTACTGGTACACTTCTTCCTGGTATGGTACAGGTCAGTTACTGGTACAGTTCTTCCTAGCAGGGTACAGGTCAGTTACTGGTACAGTTCTTCCTGGTATGGTACAGGTCAGTTACTGGTGCAGTTCTTTCTGGCATGGTACAGGTCAGTTACTGGTACAGTTCTTCCTGGCATGGTACAGGTCAGTTACTGGTGCAGTTCTTCCTGGCATGGTACAGGTCTGTTACTGGTACAGTTCTTCCTGGTATGGTACAGGTCAGTTACTGGTGCAGTTCTTCCTGGCGTGGTACAGATCAGTTACTGGTGCGGTTCTTCCTAGCAGGGTACAGGTCAGTTACTGGTACAGTTCTTCCTGGTATGGTACAGGTCAGTTACTGGTACAGTTCTTCCTAGTATGGTACATGTCAGTTACTGGTGCAGTTCTTCCTGGTATGGTACAGGTCAGTTACTGGTACAGTTCTTCCTGGTATGGTACAGGTCAGTTACTGGTGCAGTTCTTCCTAGCAGGGTACAGGTCAGTTACTGGTACAGTTCTTTCTGGTATGGTACAGGTCAGTTACTGGTGCAGTTCTTCCTGGTATGGTACAGGTCAGTTACTGGTGCAGTTCTTTCTGGTATGGTACAGGTCAGTTACTGGTACAGTTCTTCCTGGTATGGTACAGGTCAGTTACTGGTGCAGTTCTTCCTGGTATGGTACAGGTCAGTTACTGGTGCAGTTCTTCCTGGTATGGTACAGGTCAGTTACTGGTGCAGTTCTTCCTGGTATGGTACAGGTCAGTTACTGGTACAGTTCTTCCTGGTATGGTACAGGTCAGTTACTGGTACAGTTCTTCCTGGTATGGTACAGGTCAGTTACTGGTGCAGTTCTTTCTGGTATGGTACAGGTCAGTTACTGGTACAGTTCTTCCTGGTATGGTACAGGTCAGTTACTGGTGCAGTTCTTCCTGGTATGGTACAGGTCAGTTACTGGTGCAGTTCTTCCTGGTATGGTACAGGTCAGTTACTGGTGCAGTTCTTCCTGGTATGGTACAGGTCAGTTACTGGTGCAGTTCTTTCTGGTATGGTACAGGTCAGTTACTGGTACAGTTCTTCCTGGTATGGTACAGGTCAGTTACTGGTGCAGTTCTTCCTGGTATGGTACAGGTCAGTTACTGGTGCAGTTCTTTCTGGCATGGTACAGGTCAGTTACTGGTGCAGTTCTTCCTAGCAGGGTACAGGTCAGTTACTGGTACAGTTCTTCCTGGTATGGTGCAGGTCAGTTACTGGTGCAGTTCTTCCTGGTATGGTACAGGTCAGTTACTGGTGCAGTTCTTCCTGGCATGGTACAGATCAGTTACTGGTACAGTTCTTCCTAGCAGGGTACAGGTCAGTTACTGGTGCAGTTCTTTCTGGTATGGTACAGGTCAGTTACTGGTGCAGTTCTTCCTGGCATGGTACAGGTCAGTTACTGGTGCAGTTCTTCCTGGTATGGTACAGGTCAGTTACTGGTGCAGTTCTTCCTGGTATGGTACAGGTCAGTTACTGGTGC
The DNA here is from genome assembly GCF_046119375.1 of Phyllobates terribilis. Taxonomy (NCBI): domain Eukaryota; kingdom Metazoa; phylum Chordata; class Amphibia; order Anura; family Dendrobatidae; genus Phyllobates; species Phyllobates terribilis. The sequence continues at coordinate 11,102,026 of NW_027362763.1, read as the reverse complement.
AGTTCTTTCTGGTATGGTACAGGTCAGTTACTGGTGCAGTTCTTTCTGGTATGGTACAGGTCAGTTACTGGTGCAGTTCTTCCTGGTATGGTACAGGTCAGTTACTGGTGCAGTTCTTCCTGGTATGGTACAGGTCAATTACTGGTGCATTTCTTTCTGGCATGGTACAGGTCAGTTACTGGTACAGTTCTTCCTGGTATGGTACAGGTCAGTTACTGGTACAGTTCTTCCTGGTATGGTACAGGTCAGTTACTGCTGCAGTTCTTCCTGGCATGGTACAGGTCAGTTACTGGTGCAGTTCTTCCTAGCAGGGTACAGGTCAGTTACTGGTACAGTTCTTCCTGGTATGGTACAGGTCAGTTACTGGTGCAGTTCTTCCTGGTATGGTACAGGTCAGTTACTGGTGCAGTTCTTTCTGGTATGGTACAGGTCAGTTACTGGTGCAGTTCTTCCTAGCAGGGTACAGGTCAGTTACTGGTGCAGTTCTTCCTGGCATGGTACAGGTCAGTTACTGGTACAGTTCTTCCTGGTATGGTACAGGTCAGTTACTGGTACAGTTCTTCCTAGCAGGGTACAGGTCAGTTACTGGTACAGTTCTTTCTGGTATGGTACAGGTCAGTTACTGGTGCAGTTCTTTCTGGCATGGTACAGGTCAGTTACTGGTACAGTTCTTCCTGGCATGGTACAGGTCAGTTACTGGTGCAGTTCTTCCTGGCATGGTACAGGTCTGTTACTGGTACAGTTCTTCCTGGTATGGTACAGGTCAGTTACTGGTGCAGTTCTTCCTGGCATGGTGCAGATCAGTTACTGGTGCGGTTCTTCCTAGCAGGGTACAGGTCAGTTACTGGTACAGTTCTTCCTGGTATGGTACAGGTCAGTTACTGGTACAGTTCTTCCTGGTATGGTACAGGTCAGTTACTGGTGCAGTTCTTCCTGGTATGGTACAGGTCAGTTACTGGTACAGTTCTTCCTGGTATGGTACAGGTCAGTTACTGGTACAGTTCTTCCTAGCAGGGTACAGGTCAGTTACTGGTACAGATTTCTGGTATGGTACAGGTCAGTTACTGGTGCAGTTCTTCCTGGTATGGTACAGGTCAGTTACTGGTGCAGTTCTTTCTGGTATGGTACAGGTCAGTTACTGGTACAGTTCTTCCTGGTATGGTACAGGTCAGTTACTGGTGCAGTTCTTCCTGGTATGGTACAGGTCAGTTACTGGTGCAGTTCTTCCTGGTATGGTACAGGTCAGTTACTGGTGCAGTTCTTCCTGGTATGGTACAGGTCAGTTACTGGTACAGTTCTTCCTGGTATGGTACAGGTCAGTTACTGGTGCAGTTCTTCCTGGTATGGTACAGGTCAGTTACTGGTGCAGTTCTTTCTGGTATGGTACAGGTCAGTTACTGGTACAGTTCTTCCTGGTATGGTACAGGTCAGTTACTGGTACAGTTCTTCCTGGTATGGTACAGGTCAGTTACTGGTGCAGTTCTTCCTGGTATGGTACAGGTCAGTTACTGGTGCAGTTCTTCCTGGTATGGTACAGGTCAGTTACTGGTGCAGTTCTTCCTGGTATGGTACAGGTCAGTTACTGGTGCAGTTCTTTCTGGTATGGTACAGGTCAGTTACTGGTACAGTTCTTCCTGGTATGGTACAGGTCAGTTACTGGTGCAGTTCTTCCTGGTATGGTACAGGTCAGTTACTGGTGCAGTTCTTTCTGGCATGGTACAGGTCAGTTACTGGTGCAGTTCTTCCTAGCAGGGTACAGGTCAGTTACTGGTACAGTTCTTCCTGGTATGGTGCAGGTCAGTTACTGGTGCAGTTCTTCCTGGTATGGTACAGGTCAGTTACTGGTGCAGTTCTTCCTGGCATGGTACAGGTCAGTTACTGGTGCAGTTCTTCCTAGCAGGGTACAGGTCAGTTACTGGTACAGTTCTTCCTGGTATGGTACAGGTCAGTTACTGGTGCAGTTCTTCCTGGTATGGTACAGGTCAGTTACTGGTGCAGTTCTTCCTGGCATGGTACAGGTCAGTTACTGGTGCAGTTCTTCCTAGCAGGGTACAGGTCAGTTACTGGTACAGTTCTTCCTGGTATGGTACAGGTCAGTTACTGGTGCAGTTCTTCCTGGCATGGTACAGGTCAGTTACTGGTGCAGTTCTTCCTAGCAGGGTACAGGTCAGTTACTGGTGCAGTTCTTCCTGGCATGGTACAGGTCAGTTACTGGTGCAGTTCTTCTTGGCATGGTAAAGGTCAGTTACTGGTGCAGTTCTTCCTGGTATGGTACAGGTCAGTTACTGGTGCAGTTCTTTCTGGTATGGTACAGGTCAGTTACTGGTGCAGTTCTTTCTGGTATGGTACAGGTCAGTTACTGGTGCAGTTCTTCCTGGTATGGTACAGGTCAGTTACTGGTGCAGTTCTTTCTGGTATGGTACAGGTCAGTTACTGGTACAGTTCTTCCTGGTATGGTACAGGTCAGTTACTGGTGCAGTTCTTCCTGGTATGGTACAGGTCAGTTACTGGTGCAGTTCTTCCTGGTATGGTACAGGTCAGTTACTGGTGCAGTTCTTCCTGGTATGGTACAGGTCAGTTACTGGTACAGTTCTTCCTGGTATGGTACAGGTCAGTTACTGGTGCAGTTCTTCCTGGTATGGTACAGGTCAGTTACTGGTGCAGTTCTTTCTGGTATGGTACAGGTCAGTTACTGGTACAGTTCTTCCTGGTATGGTACAGGTCAGTTACTGGTACAGTTCTTCCTGGTATGGTACAGGTCAGTTACTGGTGCAGTTCTTCCTGGTATGGTACAGGTCAGTTACTGGTGCAGTTCTTCCTGGTATGGTACAGGTCAGTTACTTTTGCAGTTCTTCCTGGTATGGTACAGGTCAGTTACTGGTGCAGTTCTTTCTGGTATGGTACAGGTCAGTTACTGGTACAGTTCTTCCTGGTATGGTACAGGTCAGTTACTGGTGCAGTTCTTCCTGCTATGGTACAGGTCAGTTACTGGTGCAGTTCTTTCTGGCATGGTACAGGTCAGTTACTGGTGCAGTTCTTCCTAGCAGGGTACAGGTCAGTTACTGGTGCAGTTCTTTCTGGTATGGTACAGGTCAGTTACTGGTGCAGTTCTTTCTGGTATGGTACAGGTCAGTTACTGGTGCAGTTCTTCCTGGCATGGTACAGGTCAGTTACTGGTGCAGTTCTTCCTGGTATGGTACAGGTCAGTTACTGGTGCAGTTCTTCCTGGTATGTTACAGGTCAGTTACTGGTGCAGTTCTTTCTGGTATGGTACAGGTCAGTTACTGGTGCAGTTCTTTCTGGTATGGTACAGGTCAGTTACTGGTGCAGTTCTTCCTGGTATGGTACAGGTCAGTTACTGGTGCAGTTCTTCCTGGTATGGTACAGGTCAATTACTGGTGCATTTCTTTCTGGCATGGTACAGGTCAGTTACTGGTACAGTTCTTCCTGGTATGGTACAGGTCAGTTACTGGTACAGTTCTTCCTGGTATGGTACAGGTCAGTTACTGGTACAGTTCTTCCTGGCATGGTACAGGTCAGTTACTGGTACAGTACTTCCTGGCATGGTACAGGTCAGTTACTGGTGCAGTTCTTTCTGGTATGGTACAGGTCAGTTACTGGTGCAGTTCTTCCTGGTATGGTACAGGTCAGTTACTGGTGCAGTTCTTCCTGGTATGGTACAGGTCAGTTACTGGTGCAGTTCTTCCTGGTATGGTACAGATCAGTTACTGGTGCAGTTCTTTCTGGTATGGTACAGGTCAGTTACTGGTGCAGTTCTTCCTGGTATGGTACAGGTCAGTTACTGGTGCAGTTCTTCCTGGCATGGTACAGGTCAGTTACTGGTGCAGTTCTTTCTGGTATGGTACAGGTCAGTTACTGGTGCAGTTCTTTCTGGTATGGTACAGGTCAGTTACTGGTGCAGTTCTTCCTGGCATGGTACAGGTCAGTTACTGGTGCAGTTCTTCCTGGTATGGTACAGGTCAGTTACTGGTGCAGTTCTTCCTGGTATGGTACAGGTCAGTTACTGGTGCAGTTCTTTCTGGTATGGTACAGGTCAGTTACTGGTGCAGTTCTTTCTGGTATGGTACAGGTCAGTTACTGGTGCAGTTCTTCCTGGTATGGTACAGGTCAGTTACTGGTGCAGTTCTTCCTGGTATGGTACAGATCAATTACTGGTGCATTTCTTTCTGGCATGGTACAGGTCAGTTACTGGTACAGTTCTTCCTGGTATGGTACAGGTCAGTTACTGGTACAGTTCTTCCTGGTATGGTACAGGTCAGTTACTGGTACAGTTCTTCCTGGCATGGTACAGGTCAGTTACTGGTACAGTACTTCCTGGCATGGTACAGGTCAGTTACTGGTGCAGTTCTTTCTGGCATGGTACAGGTCAGTTACTGGTGCAGTTCTTCCTGGCATGGTACAGGTCAGTTACTGGTGCAGTTCTTCCTGGCATGGTACAGGTCAGTTACTGGTACAGTTCTTCCTGGCATGGTACAGGTCAGTTACTGGTACAGTTCTTCCTGGTATGGTACAGGTCAGTTACTGGTGCAGTTCTTTCTGGCATGATACAGGTCAGTTACTGGTACAGTTCTTCCTGGCATGGTACAGGTCAGTTACTGGTGCAGTTCTTCCTGGTATGGTACAGGTCAGTTACTGGTACAGTTCTTCCTGGTATGGTACTGGTCAGTTACTGGTGCAGTTCTTCCTGGCATGGTACAGGTCTGTTACTGGTGCAGTTCTTCCTGGCATGGTACAGGTCAGTTACTGGTGCAGTTGTTCCTGGTATGGTACAGGTCAGTTACTGGTGCAGTTCTTCCTGGTATGGTACAGGTCAGTTACTGGTGCAGTTCTTCCTGGCATGGTACAGGTCATTTACTGGTGCAGTTCTTCCTGGTATGATACAGGTCAGTTACTGGTGCAGTTCTTCCTGGCATGGTACAGGTCAGTTACTGGTGCAGTTCTTCCTGGTATGGTACAGGTCAGTTACTGGTGCAGTTCTTCCTGGCATGGTACAGGTCATTTACTGGTGCAGTTCTTCCTGGTATGGTACAGGTCAGTTACTGGTGCAGTTCTTTCTGGTATGGTACAGGTCAGTTACTGGTGTAGTTCTTCCTGGTATGGTACTGGTCAGTTACTGGTGCAGTTCTTCCTGGCATGGTACAGGTCTGTTACTGGTGCAGTTCTTCCTGGCATGGTACAGGTCAGTTACTGGTGCAGTTCTTCCTGGTATGGTACAGGTCAGTTACTGGTGCAGTTCTTCCTGGCATGGTACAGGTCAGTTACTGGTGCAGTTCTTCCTGGCATGGTACAGCTCAGTTACTGGTACAGTTCTTCCTGGTATGGTACAGGTCAGTTACTGGTGCAGTTCTCCCTGGTATGGTACAGGTCAGTTACTGGTGCAGTTCTCCCTGGCATGGTACAGGTCAGTTACTGGTGCAGTTCTTCCTGGCATGGTACAGGTCAGTTACTGGTGCAGTTCTTTCTGGCATGGTACAGGTCAGTTACTGGTACAGTTCTTCCTGGTATGGTACAGGTCAGTTACTGGTTAAGTTCTTCCTGGTATGGTACAGGTCAGTTACTGGTGCAGTTCTTTCTGGCATGGTACAGGTCAGTTACTGGTACAGTTCTTTCTGGCATGATACAGGTCAGTTACTGGTGCAGTTCTTCCTGGCATGATACAGGTCAGTTACTGGTACAGTTCTTCTTGGCATGATACAGGTCAGTTACTGGTGCAGTTCTTCCTGGTATGGTACAGGTCAGTTACTGGTACAGTTCTTCCTGGCATGGTACAGGTCAGTTACTGGTGCAGTTCTTCCTGGCATGGTACAGGTCAGTTACTGGTGCAGTTCTTCCTGGCATGATACTGGTCAGTTACTGGTGCAGTTCTTTCTGGCATGGTACAGGTCAGTTACTGGTGCAGTTCTTTCTGGCATGGTACAGGTCAGTTACTGGTGCAGTTCTTCCTGGCATGGTACAGGTCAGTTACTGGTGCAGTTCTTCCTGGCATGGTACAGGTCTGTTACTGGTACAGTTCTTCCTGGTATGGTACAGGTCAGTTACTGGTGCAGTTCTTCCTGGCATGGTACAGGTCAGGTAATGGTGCAGTTCTTCCTAGCAGGGTACAGGTCAGTTACTGGTGCAGTTCTTCCTAGCAGGGTACAGGTCAGTTACTGGTGCAGTTCTTCCTGGTATGGTACAGGTCAGTTACTGGTACAGTTCTTCCTGGTATGGTACAGGTCAGTTACTGGTGCAGTTCTTCCTGGCATGGTACAGGTCAGTTACTGGTGCAGTTCTTCCTGGTATGGTACAGGTCAGTTACTGGTGCAGTTCTTCCTGGCATGGTACAGGTCAGTTACTGGTGCAGTTCTTCCTGGCATGGTACAGGTCAGTTACTGGTGCAGTTCTTCCTGGCATGGTACAGGTCAGTTACTGGTGCAGTTCTTCCTGGTATGGTACAGGTCAGTTACTGGTGCAGTTCTTTCTGGTATGGTACAGGTCAGTTACTGGTGCAGTTCTTCCTGGCATGGTACAGGTCAGTTACTGGTACAGTTCTTCCTGGCTTGATACAGGTCAGTTACTGGTGCAGTTCTTCCTGGCATGGTACAGGTCAGTTACTGGTACAGTTCTTCCTGGTATGGTACAGGTCAGTTACTGGTGCAGTTCTTCCTGGCATGGTACAGGTCAGTTACTGGTGCAGTTCTTCCTGGCACGGTACAGCTCAGTTACTGGTACAGTTCTTCCTGGTATGGTACAGGTCAGTTACTGGTGCAGTTCTTCCTGGTATGGTACAGGTCAGTTACTGGTGCAGTTCTCCCTGGCATGGTACAGGTCAGTTACTGGTGCAGTTCTTCCTGGCATGGTACAGGTCAGTTACTGGTGCAGTTCTTTCTGGCATGGTACAGGTCAGTTACTGGTACAGTTCTTCCTGGTATGGTACAGGTCAGTTACTGGTTAAGTTCTTCCTGGTATGGTACAGGTCAGTTACTGGTGCAGTTCTTTCTGGCATGGTACAGGTCAGTTACTGGTACAGTTCTTTCTGGCATGATACAGGTCAGTTACTGGTGCAGTTCTTCCTGGCATGATACAGGTCAGTTACTGGTACAGTTCTTCTTGGCATGATACAGGTCAGTTACTGGTGCAGTTCTTCCTGGTATGGTACAGGTCAGTTACTGGTACAGTTCTTCCTGGCATGGTACAGGTCAGTTACTGGTGCAGTTCTTCCTGGCATGGTACAGGTCAGTTACTGGTGCAGTTCTTCCTGGCATGATACAGGTCAGTTACTGGTGCAGTTCTTTCTGGCATGGTACAGGTCAGTTACTGGTGCAGTTCTTTCTGGCATTGTACAGGTCAGTTACTGGTACAGTTCTTCCTGGCATGGTTCAGGTCAGTTAATGGTGCAGTTCTTTCTGGCATGGTACAGGTCAGTTACTGGTACAGTTCTTCCTGGCATGGTACAGGTCAGTTACTGGTGCAGTTCTTCCTGGCATGGTACAGGTCTGTTACTGGTACAGTTCTTCCTGGTATGGTACAGGTCAGTTACTGGTGCAGTTCTTCCTGGCATGGTACAGGTCAGGTACTGGTGCAGTTCTTCCTAGCAGGGTACAGGTCAGTTACTGGTGCAGTTCTTCCTAGCAGGGTACAGGTCAGTTACTGGTGCATTTCTTCCTGGTATGGTACAGGTCAGTTACTGGTACAGTTCTTCCTGGTATGGTACAGGTCAGTTACTGGTGCAGTTCTTCCTGGTATGGTACAGGTCAGTTACTGGTGCAGTTCTTTCTGGTATGGTACAGGTCAGTTACTGGTGCAGTTCTTCCTGGCATGGTACAGGTCAGTTACTGGTGCAGTTCTTCCTGGTATGGTACAGGTCAGTTACTGGTGCAGTTCTTCCTGGCATGGTACAGGTCAGTTACTGGTGCAGTTCTTCCTGGCATGGTACAGGTCAGTTACTGGTACAGTTCTTCCTGGTATGGTACAGGTCAGTTACTGGTGCAGTTCTTCCTGGTATGGTACAGGTCAGTTACTGGTGCAGTTCTTTCTGGTATGGTACAGGTCAGTTACTGGTGCAGTTCTTCCTGGTATGGTACAGGTCAGTTACTGGTGCAGTTCTTCCTGGTATGGTACAGGTCAGTTACTGGTGCAGTTCTTCCTGGCATGGTACAGGTCAGTTACTGGTGCAGTTCTTCCTGGCATGGTACAGGTCAGTTACTGGTGCAGTTCTTCCTGGCAGGGTACAGGTCAGTTACTGGTACAGTTCTTCCTGGTATGGTACAGGTCAGTTACTGGTGCAGTTCTTCCTGGTATGGTACAGGTCAGCTACTGGTGCAGTTCTTTCTGGTATGGTACAGGTCAGTTACTGGTACAGTTCTTCCTGGTATGGTAAAGGTCAGTTACTGGTACAGTTCTTCCTGGTATGGTACAGGTCAGTTACTGGTGCAGTTCTTCCTGGTATGGTACAGGTCAGTTACTGGTGCAGTTCTTTCTGGTATGGTACAGGTCAGTTACTGGTACAGTTCTTCCTGGTATGGTACAGGTCAGTTACTGGTGCAGTTCTTTCTGGCATGGTACAGGTCAGTTACTGGTGCAGTTCTTCCTGGTATGGTACAGGTCAGTTACTGGTGCAGTTCTTTCTGGCATGGTACAGGTCAGTTACTGGTGCAGTTCTTCCTGGCATGGTACAGGTCAGTTACTGGTGCAATTCTTCCTAGCAGGGTACAGGTCAGTTACTGGTACAGTTCTTCCTGGTATGGTGCAGGTCAGTTACTGGTGCAGTTCTTCCTGGTATGGTACAGGTCAGTTACTGGTGCAGTTCTTCCTGGCATGGTACAGGTCAGTTACTGGTGCAGTTCTTCCTAGCAGGGTACAGGTCAGTTACTGGTACAGTTCTTCCTGGTATGGTGCAGGTCAGTTACTGGTGCAGTTCTTCCTGGTATGGTACAGGTCAGTTACTGGTGCAGTTCTTCCTGGCATGGTACAGGTCAGTTACTGGTGCAGTTCTTCCTAGCAGGGTACAGGTCAGTTACTGGTACAGTTCTTCCTGGTATGGTACAGGTCAGTTACTGGTGCAGTTCTTCCTGGTATGGTACAGGTCAGTTACTGGTGCAGTTCTTTCTGGTATGGTACAGGTCAGTTACTGGTGCAGTTCTTCCTAGCAGGGTACAGGTCAGTTACTGGTACAGTTCTTCCTGGTATGGTACAGGTCAGTTACTGGTGCAGTTCTTCTTGGCATGGTACAGGTCAGTTACTGGTGCAGTTCTTCCTGGTATGGTACAGGTCAGTTACTGGTGCAGTTCTTTCTGGTATGGTACAGGTCAGTTACTGGTGCAGTTCTTTCTGGTATGGTACAGGTCAGTTACTGGTGCAGTTCTTCCTGGTAAGGTACAGGTCAGTTACTGGTGCAGTTCTTTCTGGTATGGTACAGGTCAGTTACTGGTGCAGTTCTTCCTGGCATGGTACAGGTCAGTTATTGGTACAGTTCTTCCTGGTATGGTACAGGTCAGTTACTGGTGCAGTTCTTCCTGGCATGGTACAGGTCAGTTACTGGTGCAGTTCTTTCTGGTATGGTACAGGTCAGTTACTGGTGCAGTTCTTCCTGGTATGGTACAGGTCAGTTACTGGTGCAGTTCTTCCTGGTATGGTACAGGTCAGTTACTGGTGCAGTTCTTTCTGGTATGGTACAGGTCAGTTACTGGTGCAGTTCTTCCTGGTATGGTACAGGTCAGTTACTGGTGCAGTTCTTCCTGGTATGGTACAGGTCAGTTACTGGTGCAGTTCTTTCTGGTATGGTACAGGTCAGTTACTGGTGCAGTTCTTCCTGGTATGGTACAGGTCAGTTACTGGTGCAGTTCTTCCTGGCAGGGTACAGGTCAGTTACTGGTGCAGTTCTTCCTGGTATGGTACAGGTCAGTTACTGGTGCAGTTCTTTCTGGTATGGTACAGGTCAGTTACTGGTGCAGTTCTTCCTGGTATGGTACAGGTCAGTTACTGGTGCAGTTCTTCCTGGTATGGTACAGGTCAGTTACTGGTGCAGTTCTTCCTGGTATGGTACAGGTCAGTTACTGGTGCAGTTCTTCCTGGCATGGTACAGGTCAGTTACTGGTGCATTTCTTTCTGGCATGGTACAGGTCAGTTACTGGTACAGTTCTTCCTGGTATGGTACAGGTCAGTTACTGGTACAGTTCTTCCTGGTATGGTACAGGTCAGTTACTGGTGCAGTTCTTCCTGGTATGGTACAGGTCAGTTACTGGTACAGTTCTTCCTGGCATGGTACAGGTCAGTTACTGGTGCAGTTCTTCCTGGCATGGTACAGGTCAGTTACTGGTGCAGTTCTTTCTGGTATGGTACAGGTCAGTTACTGGTGTAGTTTTTCCTGGTATGGTACAGGTCTGTTACTGGTGCAGTTCTTCCTGGTATGGTACAGGTCAGTTACTGGTGCAGTTCCTCCTGGTATGGTACAGGTCAGTTACTGGTGCAGTTCTTTCTGGTATGGTACAGGTCAGTTACTGGTGCAGTTCTTCCTGGTATGGTACAGGTCAGTTACTGGTGCAGTTCTTCCTGGTATGGTACAGGTCAGTTACTGGTGCAGTTCTTCCTGGTATGGTACAGGTCAGTTACTGGTGCAGTTCTTCCTGGTATGGTACAGGTCAGTTACTGGTGCAGTTCTTCCTGGTATGGTACAGGTCAGTTACTGGTGCAGTTCTTTCTGGTATGGTACAGGTCAGTTACTGGTACAGTTCTTCCTGGTATGGTACAGGTCATTTACTGGTGCAGTTCTTCCTGGTATGGTACAGGTCAGTTACTGGTGCAGTTCTTTCTGGTATGGTACAGGTCAGTTACTGGTGCAGTTCTTCCTGGCATGGTACAGGTCTGTTACTGGTGCAGTTCTTCCTGGCATGGTACAGGTCTGTTACTGGTGCAGTTCTTCCTGGTATGGTACAGGTCAGTTACTGGTGCAGTTGTTCCTGGTATGATACAGGTCAGTTACTGGTACAGTTCTTCCTGGCATGATACAGGTCAGTTACTGGTGCAGTTCTTCCTGGCATGGTACAGGTCATTTACTGGTACAGTTCTTCCTGGTATGGTACAGGTCAGTTACTGGTGCAGTTCTTCCTGGCATGGTACAGGTCAGTTACTGGTGCAGTTCTTCCTGGCATTGTACAGCTCAGTTACTGGTACAGTTCTTCCTGGTATGGTACAGGTCAGTTACTGGTGCAGTTCTTTCTGGTATGGTACAGGTCAGTTACTGGTACAGTTCTTTCTGGTATGGTACAGGTCAGTTACTGGTGCAGTTCTTCCTGGTATGGTACAGGTCAGTTACTGGTGCAGTTCTCCCTGGCATGGTACAGGTCAGTTACTGGTGCAGTTCTTTCTGGTATGGTACAGGTCAGTTACTGGTGCAGTTCTTCCTGGTATGGTACAGGTCAGTTACTGGTGCAGTTCTTTCTGGCATGGTACAGGTCAGTTACTGGTTAAGTTCTTCCTGGTATGGTACAGGTCAGTTACTGGTGCAGTTCTTCCTGGCATGGTACAGGTCAGTTACTGGTACAGTTCTTCCTGGTATGGTACAGGTCAGTTACTGGTTAAGTTCTTCCTGGTATGGTACAGGTCAGTTACTGGTGCAGTTCTTTCTGGTATGGTACAGGTCTGTTACTGATGCAGTTCTTCCTGGCATGATACAGGTCAGTTACTGGTACAGTTCTTCTTGGCATGATACAGGTCAGTTACTGGTGCAGTTCTTCCTGGTATGGTACAGGTCAGTTACTGGTACAGTTCTTCCTGGCATGGTACAGGTCAGTTACTGGTGCAGTTCTTCCTGGTATGGTACAGGTCAGTTACTGGTACAGTTCTTCCTGGCATGGTACAGGTCAGTTACTGGTACAGTTCTTCCTGGCATGATACAGGTCAGTTATTGGTACAGTTCTTTTTGGCATGATACAGGTCAGTTACTGGTGCAGTTCTTCCTGGTATGGTACAGGTCAGTTACTGGTGCAGTTCTTCCTGGCATGGTACAGGTCAGTTACTGGTGCAGTTCTTCCTGGCATGGTACAGGTCAGTTACTGGTACAGTTCTTCCTGGTATGGTACAGGTCAGTTACTGGTGCAGTTCTTCCTGGTATGGTACAGGTCAGTTACTGGTGCAGTTCTCCCTGGCATGGTACAGGTCAGTTACTGGTGCAGTTCTTCCTGGCATGGTACAGGTCAGTTACTGGTGTAGTTCTTCCTGGCATGGTACAGGTCAGTTACTGGTACAGTTCTTCCTGGTATGGTACAGGTCAGTTACTGGTGCAGTTCTTCCTGGTATGGTACAGGTCAGTTACTGGTGCAGTTCTCCCTGGCATGGTACAGGTCAGTTACTGGTGCAGTTCTTTCTGGCATGGTACCGGTCAGTTACTGGTGCAGTTCTTTCTGGCATGGTACAGGTCAGTTACTGGTGCAGTTCTTTCTGGTATGGTACAGGTCAGTTACTGGTGCAGTTCTTCCTAGCAGGGTACAGGTCAGTTACTGGTACAGTTCTTCCTGGTATGATACAGGTCAGTTACTGGTGCAGTTCTTTGTGGCATGGTACAGGTCAGTTACTGGTGCAGTTCTTTCTGGCATGGTACAGGTCAGTTACTGGTGCAGTTCTTTCTGGTATGGTACAGGTCAGTTACTGGTGCAGTTCTTTGTGGCATGGTACAGGTCAGTTACTGGTGCAGTTCTTTCTGGCATGGTACAGGTCAGTTACTGGTGCAGTTCTTTCTGGTATGGTACAGGTCAGTTACTGGTGCAGTTCTTCCTAGCAGGGTACAGGTCAGTTACTGGTGCAGTTCTTTCTGGCATGGTACAGGTCAGTTACTGGTACAGTTCTTCCTGGTATGGTACAGGTCAGTTACTGGTGCAGTTCTTCCTGGTATGGTACAGGTCAGTTACTGGTGCAGTTCTTCCTGGTATGGTACAGGTCAGTTACTGGTGCAGTTCTTTCTGGTATTGGTACAGGTCAGTTACTGGTACAGTTCTTCCTGGTATGGTACAGGTCAGTTACTGGTACAGTTCTTTCTGGTATGGTACAGGTCAGTTACTGGTGCAGTTCTTCCTAGCAGGGTACAGGTCAGTTACTGGTACAGTTCTTTCTGGCATGATACAGGTCAGTTACTGTTGCAGTTCTTCCTGGTATGGTACAGGTCAGTTACTGGTGCAGTTCTTCCTAGCAGGGTACAGGTCAGTTACTGGTACAGTTCTCCCTGGCATGGTACAGGTCAGTTACTGGTGCAGTTCTTCCTGGCATGGTACAGGTCAGTTACTGGTACAGTTCTTTCTGGTATGGTACAGGTCAGTTACTGGTGCAGTTCTTTCTGGTATGGTACAGGTCAGTTACTGGTGCAGTTCTTCCTAGCAGGGTACAGGTCAGTTACTGGTACAGTTCTCCCTGGCATGGTACAGGTCAGTTACTGGTGCAGTTCTTTCTGGCATGGTACAGGTCAGTTACTGGTACAGTTCTTTCTGGTATGGTACAGGTCAGTTACTGGTGCAGTTCTTCCTAGCAGGGTACAGGTCAGTTACTGGTACAGTTCTTTCTGGCATGATACAGGTCAGTTACTGGTGCAGTTCTTTCTGTTATGGTACAGGTCAGTTACTGGTGCAGTTCTTCCTAGCAGGGTACAGGTCAGTTACTGGTACAGTTCTCCCTGGCATGGTACAGGTCAGTTACTGGTGCAGTTCTTTCTGGCATGGTACAGGTCAGTTACTGGTACAGTTCTTCCTGGTATGGTACAGGTCAGTTACTGGTGCAGTTCTTCCTGGTATGGTACAGGTCAGTTACTGGTGCAGTTCTTTCTGGTATGGTACAGGTCAGTTACTGGTACAGTTCTTCCTGGTATGGTACAGGTCAGTTACTGGTGCAGTTCTTTCTGGTATGGTACAGGTCAGTTACTGGTGCAGTTCTTCCTAGCAGGGTACAGGTCAGTTACTGGTACAGTTCTCCCTGGCATGGTACAGGTCAGTTACTGGTGCAGTTCTTCCTGGTATGGTACAGGTCAGTTACTGGTGCAGTTCTTCCTGGCATGGTACAGGTCAGTTACTGGTGCAGTTCTTTCTGATATGGTACAGGTCAGTTACTGGTACAGTTCTTCCTGGTATGGTACAGGTCAGTTACTGGTACAGTTCTTTCTGGTATGGTACAGGTCAGTTACTGGTGCAGTTCTTCCTAGCAGGGTACAGGTCAGTTACTGGTACAGTTCTTTCTGGCATGATACAGGTCAGTTACTGTTGCAGTTCTTCCTGGTATGGTACAGGTCAGTTACTGGTGCAGTTCTTTCTGGTATGGTACAGGTCAGTTACTGGTGCAGTTCTTCCTAGCAGGGTACAGGTCAGTTACTGGTACAGTTCTTTCTGGCATGATACAGGTCAGTTACTGGTGCAGTTCTTTCTGGTATGGTACAGGTCAGTTACTGGTACAGTTCTTCCTGGCATGGTACAGGTCAGTTACTGGTACAGTTCTTCCTGGCATGGTACAGGTCAGTTACTAGTGCAGTTCTTCCTGGCATGGTACAGGTCAGTTACTGGTGCAGTTCTTTCTGGCATGGTACAGGTCAGTTACTGGTACAGTTCTTCCTGGTATGGTACAGGTCAGTTACTGGTGCAGTTCTTCCTGGCATGGTACAGGTCAGTTACTGGTGCAGTTCTTTCTGGCATGGTACAGGTCAGTTACTGGTGCAGTTCTTTCTGGCATGGTACAGGTCAGTTACTGATACAGTTCTTCCTGGCATGGTACAGGTCAGTTACTGGTGCAGTTCTTCCTGGTATGGTACAGGTCAGTTACTGGTACAGTTCTTCCTGGTATGGTACAGGTCAGTTACTGGTGCAGTTCTTCCTGGTATGGTACAGGTCAGTTACTGGTGCAGTTCTTTCTGGCATGGTACAGGTCAGTTACTGGTACAGTTCTTCCTGGCATGGTACAGGTCAGTTACTGGTGCAGTTCTTCCTGGTATGGTACAGGTCAGTTACTTCTGCAGTTCTTCCTGGTATGGTACAGGTCAGTTACTGGTGCAGTTCTTCCTGGTATGGTACAGGTCAGTTACTGGTGCAGTTCTTTCTGGCATGGTACAGGTCAGTTACTGGTACAGTTCTTCCTGGCATGGTACAGGTCAGTTACAGGTGCAGTTCTTTCTGGCATGGTACAGGTCAGTTACTGGTACAGTTCTTTCTGGCATGGTACAGGTCAGTTACTGGTACAGTTCTTCCTGGCATGGTACAGGTCAGTTACTGGTGCAGTTCTTCCTGGCATGGTACAGGTCAGTTACTGGTGCAGTTCTTTCTGGCATGGTACAGGTCAGTTACTGGTACAGTTCTTCCTGGTATGGTACAGGTCAGTTACTGGTACAGTTCTTCCTGGTATGGTACAGGTCAGTTACTGGTGCAGTTCTTTCTGGTATGGTACAGGTCAGTTACTGGTACAGTTCTTTCTGGCATGGTACAGGTCAGTTACTGGTACAGTTCTTCCTGGCATGGTACAGGTCAGTTACTGGTGCAGTTCTTTCTGGCATGGTACAGGTCAGGTACTGGTGCAGTTCTTCCTGGTATGGTACAGGTCAGTTACTGGTACAGTTCTTTCTAGTATGGTACAGGTCAGTTACTGGTGCAGTTCTTTCTGGTATGGTACAGGTCAGTTACTGGTGCAGTTCTTCCTGGCAGGGTACAGGTCAGTTACTGGTGCAGTTCTTTCTGGTATGGTACAGGTCAGTTACTGGTGCAGTTCTTCCTGGCATGGTACAGGTCAGTTACTGGTGCTGTTCTTTCTGGTATGGTACAGGTCTGTTACTGGTACAGTTCTTCCTGGTATGGTACTGGTCAGTTACTGGTACAGTTCTTCCTGGTATGGTACAGGTCAGTTACTGGTACAGTTCTTCCTGGTATGGTACAGGTCTGTTACTGGTACAGTTCTTCCTGGTATGGTACAGGTCAGTTACTGGTGCAGTTCTTCCTGGTATGGTGCAGGTCAGTTACTGGTACAGTTCTTCCTGGTATGGTACAGGTCAGTTACTGGTACAGTTCTTCCTGGCATGGTACAGGTCAGTTACTGGTGCAGTTCTTCCTGGTATGGTACAGGTCAGTTACTGGTACAGTTCTTCCTGGCATGGTACAGGTCAGTTTCTGGTGCAGTTCTTCCTGGTATGGTACAGGTCAGTTACTGGTACAGTTCTTTCTGGCATGGTAGAGGTCAGTTACTGGTGCAGTTCTTCCTGGCATGGTACAGGTCAGTTACTGGTGCAGTTCTTCCTGGCATGGTACAGGTCAGTTACTGGTGCAGTTCTTTCTGGTATGGTACAGGTCAGTTACTGGTGCAGTTCTTCCTGGTATGGTACAGGTCAGTTTCTGGTGCAGTTGTTCCTGGTATGGTACAGGTCAGTTTCTGGTGCAGTTCTTCCTGGCATGGTACAGGTCAGTTACTGGTGCAGTTCTTCCTGGCATGGTACAGGTCAGTTACTGGTGCAGTTCTTCCTGGTATGGTACAGGTCAGTTACTGGTGCAGTTCTCCCTGGTATGGTACAGGTCAGTTACTGGTGCAGTTCTTCCTGGTATGGTACAGGTCAGTTACTGGTGCAGTTCTTCCTGGTATGGTACAGGTCAGTTACTGCTGCAGTTCTTTCTGGCATGATACAGGTCAGTTACTGGTGCAGTTCTTCCTGGCATGGTACAGGTCAGTTACTGGTGCAGTTCTTTCTGGCATGGTACAGGTCAGTTACTGGTGCAGTTCTTCCTGGTATGATACAGGTCAGTTACTGGTGCAGTTCTCCCTGGTATGGTACAGGTCAGTTACTGGTGCAGTTCTTCCTGGTATGGTACAGGTCAGTTACTGGTGCAGTTCTTTCTGGCATGGTACAGGTCATTTACTGGTACAGTTCTTCCTGGTATGGTACAGGAAAGTTACTGGTGCAGTTCTCCCTGGTATGGTACAGGTCAGTTACTGGTGCAGTTCTCCCTGGTATGGTACAGGTCAGTTACTGGTGCAGTTCTCCCTGGTATGGTACAGGTCAGTTACTGGTGCAGTTCTTCCTGGTATGGTACAGGTCAGTTACTGGTGCAGTTCTTCCTGGTATGGTACAGGTCAGTTACTGGTACAGTTCTTCCTGGTATGGTACAGGTCAGTTACTGGTGCAGTTCTCCCTGGTATGGTACAGGTCAGTTACTGGTGCAGTTCTCCCTGGTATGGTACAGGTCAGTTACTGGTGCAGTTCTCCCTGGTATGGTACAGGTCAGTTACTGGTGCAGTTCTCCCTGGTATGGTACAGGTCAGTTACTGGTGCAGTTCTCCCTGGTATGGTACAGGTCAGTTACTGGTGCAGTTCTCCCTGGTATGGTACAGGTCAGTTACTGGTGCAGTTCTCCCTGGTATGGTACAGGTCAGTTACTGGTGCAGTTCTCCCTGGTATGGTACAGGTCAGTTACTGGTGCAGTTCTCCCTGGTATGATACAGGTCAGTTACTGGTGCAGTTCTTCCTGGTATGGTACAGGTCAGTTACTGGTGCAGTTCTCCCTGGTATGGTACAGGTCAGTTACTGGTACAGTTCTTCCTGGTATGGTACAGGTCAGTTACTGGTGCAGTTCTCCCTGGTATGGTACAGGTCAGTTACTGGTGCAGTTCTTCCTGGTATGGTACAGGTCAGTTACTGGTGCAGTTCTCCCTGGTATGGTACAGGTCAGTTACTGGTACAGTTCTTCCTGGTATGGTACAGGTCAGTTACTGGTGCAGTTCTTTCTGGCATGGTACAGGTCAGTTACTGGTACAGTTCTTTCTGGCATGGTACAGGTCAGTTACTGGTGCAGTTCTTCCTGGCATGGTACAGGTCAGTTACTGGTGCAGTTCTTTCTGGCATGATACAGGTCAGTTACTGGTGCAGTTCTTCCTGGCATGGTACAGGTCAGTTACTGGTACAGTTCTTTCTGGTATGGTACAGGTCAGTTACTGGTGCAGTTCTTTCTGGCATGGTACAGGTCAGTTACTGGTGCAGTTCTTCCTGGTATGATACAGGTCAGTTACTGGTGCAGTTCTTCCTGGCATGATACAGGTCAGTTACTGGTGCAGTTCTTCCTGGCATGGTACAGGTCAGTTACTGGTGCAGTTCTTTCTGGCATGATACAGGTCAGTTACTGGTGCAGTTCTTCCTGGCATGGTACAGGTCAGTTACTGGTGCAGTTCTTCCTGGTATGGTACAGGTCAGTTACTGGTACAGTTCTTTCTGGTATGGTACAGGTCAGTTACTGGTGCAGTTCTTTCTGGTATGGTACAGGTCAGTTACTGGTGCAGTTCTTCCTAGCAGGGTACAGGTCAGTTACTGGTACAGTTCTTCCTGGTATGGTACAGGTCAGTTACTGGTACAGTTCTTCCTGGTATGGTACAGGTCAGTTACTGGTACAGTTCTTTCTGGCATGATACAGGTCAGTTACTGGTGCAGTTCTTCCTGGCATGGTACAGGTCAGTTACTGGTACAGTTCTTCCTGGTATGGTACAGGTCAGTTACTGGTACAGTTCTTCCTGGTATGGTACAGGTCAGTTACTGGTGCAGTTCTTCCTGGCATGGTACAGGTCAGTTACTGGTGCAGTTCTTCCTGGCATGGTACAGGTCAGTTACTGGTGCAGTTCTTTCTGGTATGGTACAGGTCAGTTACTGGTACAGTTCTTTCTGGCATGGTACAGGTCAGTTACTGGTGCAGTTCTTTCTGGTATGGTACAGGTCAGTTACTGGTACAGTTCTTTCTGGCATGGTACAGGTCATTTACTGGTACAGTTCTTCCTGGTATGGTACAGGTCAGTTACTGGTGCAGTTCTTCCTGGTATGGTACAGGTCAGTTACTGGTACAGTTCTCCCTGGTATGGTACAGGTCAGTTACTGGTGCAGTTCTTTCTGGTATGGTACAGGTCAGTTACTGGTGCAGTTCTTTCTGGTATGGTACAGGTCAGTTACTGGTGCAGTTCTTTCTGGTATGGTATAGGTCAGTTACTGGTACAGTTCTTTCTGGCATGGTACAGGTCATTTACTGGTACAGTTCTTCCTGGTATGGTACAGGTCAGTTACTGGTGCAGTTCTTCCTGGTATGGTACAGGTCAGTTACTGGTACAGTTCTCCCTGGTATGGTACAGGTCATTTACTGGTACAGTTCTTCCTGGTATGGTACAGGTCAGTTACTGGTACAGTTCTTCCTGGTATGGTACAGGTCAGTTACTGGTGCAGTTCTTTCTGGCATGGTACAGGTCAGTTACTGGTGCAGTTCTTTCTGGTATGGTACAGGTCAGTTACTGGTACAGTTCTTTCTGGCATGGTACAGGTCATTTACTGGTACAGTTCTTCCTGGTATGGTACAGGTCAGTTACTGGTGCAGTTCTTCCTGGTATGGTACAGGTCAGTTACTGGTACAGTTCTCCCTGGTATGGTACAGGTCATTTACTGGTACAGTTCTTCCTGGTATGGTACAGGTCAGTTACTGGTACAGTTCTTCCTGGTATGGTACAGGTCAGTTACTGGTGCAGTTCTTCCTGGCATGGTACAGGTCAGTTACTGGTGCAGTTCTTTCTGGCATGGTACAGGTCAGTTACTGGTGCAGTTCTTCCTGGTATGATACAGGTCAGTTACTGGTGCAGTTCTCCCTGGTATGGTACAGGTCAGTTACTGGTGCAGTTCTTCCTGGTATGGTACAGGTCAGTTACTGGTGCAGTTCTTTCTGGCATGGTACAGGTCATTTACTGGTACAGTTCTTCCTGGTATGGTACAGGTCAGTTACTGGTGCAGTTCTCCCTGGTATGGTACAGGTCAGTTACTGGTGCAGTTCTCCCTGGTATGGTACAGGTCAGTTACTGGTGCAGTTCTCCCTGGTATGGTACGGGTCAGTTACTGGTGCAGTTCTTCCTGGTATGGTACAGGTCAGTTACTGGTGCAGTTCTTCCTGGTATGGTACAGGTCAGTTACTGGTACAGTTCTTCCTGGTATGGTACAGGTCAGTTACTGGTGCAGTTCTCCCTGGTATGGTACAGGTCAGTTACTGGTGCAGTTCTCCCTGGTATGGTACAGGTCAGTTACTGGTGCAGTTCTCCCTGGTATGGTACAGGTCAGTTACTGGTGCAGTTCTCCCTGGTATGGTACAGGTCAGTTACTGGTGCAGTTCTCCCTGGTATGGTACAGGTCAGTTACTGGTGCAGTTCTCCCTGGTATGGTACAGGTCAGTTACTGGTGCAGTTCTCCCTGGTATGGTACAGGTCAGTTACTGGTGCAGTTCTCCCTGGTATGGTACAGGTCAGTTACTGGTGCAGTTCTCCCTGGTATGGTACAGGTCAGTTACTGGTGCAGTTCTCCCTGGTATGATACAGGTCAGTTACTGGTGCAGTTCTTCCTGGTATGGTACAGGTCAGTTACTGGTGCAGTTCTCCCTGGTATGGTACAGGTCAGTTACTGGTACAGTTCTTCCTGGTATGGTACAGGTCAGTTACTGGTGCAGTTCTCCCTGGTATGGTACAGGTCAGTTACTGGTGCAGTTCTTCCTGGTATGGTACAGGTCAGTTACTGGTGCAGTTCTCCCTGGTATGGTACAGGTCAGTTACTGGTACAGTTCTTCCTGGTATGGTACAGGTCAGTTACTGGTGCAGTTCTTTCTGGCATGGTACAGGTCAGTTACTGGTACAGTTCTTTCTGGCATGGTACAGGTCAGTTACTGGTGCAGTTCTTCCTGGCATGGTACAGGTCAGTTACTGGTGCAGTTCTTTCTGGCATGATACAGGTCAGTTACTGGTGCAGTTCTTCCTGGCATGGTACAGGTCAGTTACTGGTACAGTTCTTTCTGGTATGGTACAGGTCAGTTACTGGTGCAGTTCTTTCTGGCATGGTACAGGTCAGTTACTGGTGCAGTTCTTCCTGGTATGATACAGGTCAGTTACTGGTGCAGTTCTTCCTGGCATGATACAGGTCAGTTACTGGTGCAGTTCTTCCTGGCATGGTACAGGTCAGTTACTGGTGCAGTTCTTTCTGGCATGATACAGGTCAGTTACTGGTGCAGTTCTTCCTGGCATGGTACAGGTCAGTTACTGGTGCAGTTCTTCCTGGTATGGTACAGGTCAGTTACTGGTACAGTTCTTTCTGGTATGGTACAGGTCAGTTACTGGTGCAGTTCTTTCTGGTATGGTACAGGTCAGTTACTGGTGCAGTTCTTCCTAGCAGGGTACAGGTCAGTTACTGGTACAGTTCTTCCTGGTATGGTACAGGTCAGTTACTGGTACAGTTCTTCCTGGTATGGTACAGGTCAGTTACTGGTACAGTTCTTTCTGGCATGATACAGGTCAGTTACTGGTGCAGTTCTTCCTGGCATGGTACAGGTCAGTTACTGGTACAGTTCTTCCTGGTATGGTACAGGTCAGTTACTGGTACAGTTCTTCCTGGTATGGTACAGGTCAGTTACTGGTGCAGTTCTTCCTGGCATGGTACAGGTCAGTTACTGGTGCAGTTCTTCCTGGCATGGTACAGGTCAGTTACTGGTGCAGTTCTTTCTGGTATGGTACAGGTCAGTTACTGGTACAGTTCTTTCTGGCATGGTACAGGTCAGTTACTGGTGCAGTTCTTTCTGGTATGGTACAGGTCAGTTACTGGTACAGTTCTTTCTGGCATGGTACAGGTCATTTACTGGTACAGTTCTTCCTGGTATGGTACAGGTCAGTTACTGGTGCAGTTCTTCCTGGTATGGTACAGGTCAGTTACTGGTACAGTTCTCCCTGGTATGGTACAGGTCAGTTACTGGTGCAGTTCTTTCTGGTATGGTACAGGTCAGTTACTGGTGCAGTTCTTTCTGGTATGGTACAGGTCAGTTACTGGTGCAGTTCTTTCTGGTATGGTACAGGTCAGTTACTGGTACAGTTCTTTCTGGCATGGTACAGGTCATTTACTGGTACAGTTCTTCCTGGTATGGTACAGGTCAGTTACTGGTGCAGTTCTTCCTGGTATGGTACAGGTCAGTTACTGGTACAGTTCTCCCTGGTATGGTACAGGTCATTTACTGGTACAGTTCTTCCTGGTATGGTACAGGTCAGTTACTGGTACAGTTCTTCCTGGTATGGTACAGGTCAGTTACTGGTGCAGTTCTTTCTGGCATGGTACAGGTCAGTTACTGGTGCAGTTCTTTCTGGTATGGTACAGGTCAGTTACTGGTACAGTTCTTTCTGGCATGGTACAGGTCATTTACTGGTACAGTTCTTCCTGGTATGGTACAGGTCAGTTACTGGTGCAGTTCTTCCTGGTATGGTACAGGTCAGTTACTGGTACAGTTCTCCCTGGTATGGTACAGGTCATTTACTGGTACAGTTCTTCCTGGTATGGTACAGGTCAGTTACTGGTACAGTTCTTCCTGGTATGGTACAGGTCAGTTACTGGTACAGTTCTTCCTGGCATGGTACAGGTCAGTTACTGGTGCAGTTCTTTCTGGTATGGTACAGGTCAGTTACTGGTGCAGTTCTTTCTGGCATGGTACAGGTCATTTACTGGTACAGTTCTTCCTGGCATGGTACAGGTCAGTTACTGGTACAGTTCTTCCTGGTATGGTACAGGTCAGTTACTGGTACAGTTCTTTCTGGCATGGTACAGGTCAGTTACTGGTACAGTTCTTTCTGGCATGGTACAGGTCAGTTACTGGTACAGTTCTTTCTGGCATGGTACAGGTCATTTACTGGTACAGTTCTTCCTGGTATGGTACAGGTCAGTTACTGGTGCAGTTCTTCCTGGTATGGTACAGGTCAGTTACTGGTACAGTTCTCCCTGGTATGGTACAGGTCAGTTACTGGTGCAGTTCTTTCTGGTATGGTACAGGTCAGTTACTGGTGCAGTTCTTTCTGGCATGGTACAGGTCATTTACTGGTACAGTTCTTCCTGGTATGGTACAGGTCAGTTACTGGTACAGTTCTTCCTGGTATGGTACAGGTCAGTTACTGGTACAGTTCTTCCTGGTATGGTACAGGTCAGTTACTGGTGCAGTTCTTCCTAGCAGGGTACAGGTCAGTTACTGGTACAGTTCTTCCTGGTATGGTACAGGTCAGTTACTGGTGCAGTTCTTCCTAGCAGGGTACAGGTCAGTTACTGGTACAGTTCTTCCTGGTATGGTACAGGTCAGTTACTGGTGCAGTTCTTCCTAGCAGGGTACAGGTCAGTTACTGGTGCAGTTCTTCCTGGTATGGTACAGGTCAGTTACTGGTGCAGTTCTTCCTGGCATGATACAGGTTATTGTGTATGCAGCACCCGTTCTTCCTAGCAGGGTACAGGGTAATCCACATCTTCGTGGCACAGTAAGGGTTAATGGCCGGTGCCCGCTGTCTGCACATCTGTCCTCCGCACCATTAATCCCACTCACAATTTCATTTTCTCCTCTCTGCTCCTGGATAAATCCCCCAGAGGCGGCTAAAAGCATCCGGACTGAGCTCCCCGTGACCCCGATACAGCAGCCTGCGCATTACATAACTGCACACAATGCCCGTCACTGCCAGGGATGATGATGGCACTGAGGGACGGTGGCGCCATCTACTGTCGGTACATCTCTGTGCACGTCCTGTGGTGATCAGGGGCTGAGGACCTGACAGAAGGAAAGCTCAGGCCATGACGATCCTGCTGTCTGCACCTCTGCAGGCTGCCAGTGATCGGGAGCGGTCAGATTCAGCTTTTGGCTGAGGGTTTGCTCCAGTGTATCAGAGCTCACAGAGGATTGTCTGCACTGACACATTGTAACAAAAGCCTCAGGTAGGGGGCTCTGCTGCTGGTAGATGTTCCCAGACACTACATACCCGTCTGTTATAACGCCCTGTCCATTGTAACGCCCCGTCCGCTATAACGCCCCGTCCGCTATAACGCCCCGTCCGCTATAACGCCCCGTCCACTATAACGCCCCATCCGTTATAACGCCCCATCCGTTATAACGCCCCATCCGTTATAACGCCCCGTCCGTTATAACACCTCGTCCGTTATAATGCCCCGTCCGTTATAAGCTGCTCTTGTCTTCCAGCTGGGGGATGGCGGTCAATGTTTATTCCACCTCTGTGACCAGTGAGAACCTGAGTCGCCATGACATGCTGGCCTGGGTCAACGACTCCATACAGCTCAACTACGCCAAGATCGAGCAGCTGTGCTCAGGTACGGAGCGGGGGAGGGGAGCGGCCACCGGGGTGCTGTGTGTACAGTGCTCTGCTCCTCAGATGCAGCTTTGCTGTTCCCAGATTTCTGCTGCCCTTTTCCTGGACACTGCAGGGCGCTCACCCTCTGTCGCGTCTCTTCCCCCTCGGTGGCGTCTCCATCCCCCTCGGTGGCGTCTCCATCCCCCTCGGTGGCGTCTCCATCCCCCTCGGTGGCGTCTCCATCCCCCTCGGTGGCGTCTCCATCCCCCTCGGTGGCGTCTCCATCCCCCTCGGTGGCGTCTCCATCCCCCTCGATCGCGTCTCCTCCCCCTCTGTGACATCGCCCCCCCCAGCCTCGCTGGCGTCTCATCCTCAGCCCCCTCGGTGGCATCTCCTCACCCTTAGTCACGTCTCCTACCCCTCGGTGGTGTCTCCTACCCCTCGGTGGTGTCTCATCCCCCTCGGTGGTGTCTCATCCCCCTCGGTGGCGTCTCATCCCCCTCGGTGGCGTCTCCATCCCCCTCGGTGGCATCTCCTCACCCTTGGTCACGTCTACTACCCCTCGGTGGCGTCTCATCCCCCTCGATCGCGTCTCCTCCCCCTCTGTGACATCCCCCCCCCCCCATCCTCGCTGGCGTCTCATCCTCAGCCCCCTCGGTGGTATATTCTCCCCCTCGGTGGCATCTCCTCCCCCTCGGTGGCATCTCCTCCCCCTCGGTGGCATCTCCTCCCCCCTCGTTCGTGTCTCCTCCCCCTCTGTGGCATCTCCCCCCCCACACCATCCTCGCTGGCGTCTCATCCTCAGCCCCCTCGGTTGCGTCTCCTCCCCCTCGGTTGCGTCTCCTCCCCCTCGGTGGCTTCTCCTCCCCCTCGGTGGCGTCTCCGTCCCCCTCGGTGGCGTCTCCGTCCCCCTCTGTGGCGTCACCTCCCCCTCTGTGGCGTCACCTCCCCCTCTGTGGCGTCTCCATCCCCCTCTGTGGCGTCTCCATCCCCCTCTGTGGCATCTCCTCACCCCTGGTCACGTCTCATCCCCCTCGGTGGCGTCTCATCCCCCTCGGTGGCGTCTCAACCCCCTCGGTGGCGTTTCCATCCCCCTCGGTGGCGTTTCCATCCCCCTCGGTGGCGTTTCCATCCCCCTCGGTGGCGTTTCCATCCCCCTCGGTGGCGTTTCCATCCCCCTCGGTGGCGTTTCCATCCCCCTCGGTGGCGTTTCCATCCCCCTCGGTGGCGTCTCCTCACCCCCGGTCGTGTCTCTGCAGGGGCCGCCTACTGTCAGTTCATGGACATGCTCTTCCCCGGATGCATCTTACTGAAGAAAGTGAAATTCCAGGCGAAACTGGAGCACGAGTTCATCCACAACTTCAAGGTCCTGCAGGCCGCCTTCAAGAAGATGGGCGTGGACAAGGTACGGCGTATATACCGCATTTACATGTGCTTCTCTGACAGCGGCAGCTCATGTGCTCCCCCCGACACCTGCAGCTCATGTGCCCCCGACACCGGCAGCTCCTGTGCTCCCCCGACACCGGCAGCTCATGTGCTCCCCCCGACACCGGCAGCTCATGTGCCCCCGACACCAGGAGCTCATGTGCCCCCGACACCAGCAGCTCATGTGCTCCCCCCGACACCTGCAGCTCATGTGCCCCCGACACCAGCAGCTCATGTGCCCCCGACACCAGCCGCTCATGTGCTCCCCCGACACCAGCCGCTCTTGTGCTCCCCCGACACCAGCCGCTCATGTGTGCCCCCGACACCAGCAGCTCATGTGCTGCCCCCGACACCAGCCGCTCATGTGTGCCCCCGACACCAGCCGCTCATGTGTGCCCCCGACACCAGCCGCTCATGTGCTGCCCCCGACACCAGCAGCTCATGTGCTGCCCCCGACACCAGCAGCTCGTGTGCCCCCGACACCTGCAGCTCGTGTGCCCCCGACACCAGCAGCTCGTGTGCCCCCGACACCAGCAGCTCGTGTGCCCCCGACACCAGCAGCTCGTGTGCCCCCGACACCAGCAGCTCGTGTGCCCCCGACACCAGCAGCTCGTGTGCCCCCGACACCAGCAGCTCGTGTGCCCCCGACACCAGCAGCTCGTGTGCTCCCCCTGACACCAGCAGCTCATGTGCTCCCCCTGACACCTGCAGCTCATGTGCTCCCCCGACACGGGCAGCTCATGTGCTCCCCCGACACGGGCAGCTCATGTGCTCCCCCGACACGGGCAGCTCATGTGCTCCCCTGACACCAGCAGCTCATGTGCTCCCCCGACACCGGCAGCTCATGTGCTCCCCCGACACCGGCAGCTCATGTGCTCCCCCGACACCGGCAGCTCATGTGCTCCCCCGACACCGGCAGCTCATGTGCTCCCCCCGACACCAGCAGCTCATGTGCTCCCCCCGACACCTGCAGCTCATGTGCTCCCCCCGACACCTGCAGCTCGTGTGCCCCCGACACTGGCAGCTCATGTGCTCCCCCGACACGGGCAGCTCATGTGCTCCCCCGACACGGGCAGCTCATGTGCTCCTCTGACACCGGCAGCTCATGTGCTCCCCCGACACCGGCAGCTCATGTGCTCCCCCGACACCGGCAGCTCATGTGCTCCCCCGACACCGGCAGCTCATGTGCTCCCCCGACACCAGCAGCTCATGTGCTCCCCCCGACACCAGCAGCTCATGTGCTCCCCCCGACACCAGCAGCTCATGTGCTCCCCCCGACACCTGCAGCTCATGTGCTCCCCCCGACACAGGCAGCTCATGTGCTCCCCCGACACCGGCAGCTCATGTGCTCCTCCGACACCGGCAGCTCATGTGCTCCCCCGACACCAGCAGCTCATGTGCTCCCCCGACACCAGCAGCTCATGTGCTCCCCCGACACCAGCAGCTCATGTGCTCCCCCGACACCAGCAGCTCATGTGCTCCCCCGACACCAGCAGCTCATGTGCTCCCCCGACACCAGCAGCTCATGTGCTCCCCCGACACCGGCAGCTCATGTTCCCCCGACACCGGCAGCTCATGTGCTCCTCTGACACCAGCAGCTCATGTGCTCCTCTGACACCGGCAGCTCATGTGCTCCCCCGACACCGGCAGCTCATGTGCTCCCCCGACACCGGCAGCTCATGTGCTCCCCCGACACCGGCAGCTCATGTGCTCCCCCCGACACCAGCAGCTCATGTGCTCCCCCCGACACCTGCAGCTCATGTGCTCCCCCCGACACCTGCAGCTCATGTGCTCCCCCCGACACCTGCAGCTCATGTGCTCCCCCCGACACCTGCAGCTCATGTGCTCCCCCCGACACCTGCAGCTCATGTGCTCCCCCCGACACCTGCAGCTCATGTGCTCCCCCCGACACCTGCAGCTCATGTGCTCCCCCCGACACCTGCAGCTCATGTGCTCCCCCCGACACCTGCAGCTCATGTGCTCCCCCCGACACCGGCAGCTCGTGTGCCCCCGACACGGGCAGCTCATGTGCTCCCCCGACACGGGCAGCTCATGTGCTCCCCCGACACGGGCAGCTCATGTGCTCCCCCGACACGGGCAGCTCATGTGCTCCTCCGACACCAGCAGCTCATGTGCTCCCCCGACACCAGCAGCTCATGTGCTCCTCCGACACCGGCAGCTCATGTGCTCCCGACACCGGCAGCTCATGTGCTCCCCCGACACCGGCAGCTCATGTGCTCCCCCGACACCGGCAGCTCATGTGCTCCCCCGACACCAGCCGCTCATGTGCTCCCCCGACACCAGCCGCTCATGTGCTCCCCCGACACCAGCCGCTCATGTGCTCCCCCGACACCAGCAGCTCATGTGTCCCCGACACCATCATTCTTGTCTGGGCCGGGGAATTTGTCTGATTCCCATTATTAATGATATTCAGTACATTTCTTGTGTCCTTTTCTGGGATTTCAGTGACCGGTGTCGGGTTTTCTTGCTTTATCAGAAGGTACCAACAGTTTTGTCCGCAGCTTTAAGTGCTCAGCATAGAGCACAGGATAAACGTGTCTTGAACCCTAAAACTGATCCAAAATGTTATGTGCCCTAAAATGCCACCAATAAAATTTTCAGCTGAACCCCAAAAAACTCAGGTCCATCATCTGTTAATGGAAATATATATTTCTGCGTAACTTGTAGCACAAAGGCTCTTGAAAAGTGCCATGGCTCCCACCAAAAGAATTCCAGTGCAATGTGTGCTCCCAAATCCAAATGCTGCCCTCCCTTCTAAGCCCCACAATGTGCCTGAACCGCGGTTGGTGTGCACATGTTTGGCATTATTGTTGTGGGGAGACCCACCTCACTTTGAGGTGCGTGCCTCTTGAATCACAAGCTGGGCTTTGCAATGTATGGGGCACTGGAATGTATGGGGGCTGCAGTGTATGGGGGCTGCAGTGTATATGGGGGCTGCAGTGTATGGGAGCTGCAGTGTATGGGGGCTGCAATGTATGGGGCACTGGAATGTATGGGGCACTGCAATGTATGGGCACTGCAATGTATGGGGGGCACTGCAATGTATGGGGGCTGCAGTGTATGGGGGCTGCAGTGTATGGGGCACTGGAATGTATGGGGCACTGCAATGTATGGGGGCTGCAATGTATGGGGCACTGCAATGTATGGACACTGCCATGTATGGACACTGCAATGTATGGACACTGCAATGTATGGGGCACTACAATGTATGGGCACTGCAATGTATGGGCACTGCAATGTATGGGCACTGCAATGTATGGGGCACTGCCATGTATGGACACTGCCATGTATGGGCACTGCAATGTATGGGGCACTGCAATGTATGGGGCACTGCAATGTATGGGGCACTACAATGTATGGACACTGTCATGTATGGACACTGCAATGTATGGGGCACTACAATGTATGGACACTGCAATGTATGAGGCACTGCAATGTATGGACACTGCAATGTATGGACACTGCAATGTGTGGACACTGCAATGTATGGACACTGCAATGTATGAGGCACTGGAATGTATGGACACTGCAATGTATGGGGCACTACAATGTATGGACACTGCAATGTATGGGCACTACAATGTATTGGCACTACAATGTATGGGCACTGCAATGTATGGGGCACTGCAATGTATGGACACTGCAATGTATGGGGCACTACAATGTATGGGCACTACAATGTATGGGGCACTGCAATGTATGGGGCACTGCAATGTATGGACACTGCAATGTATGGGGCACTGCAATGTATGGGGCACTGCAATGTATGGGGCACTGCAATGTATGGACACTGCAATGTATGGGGCACTACAATGTATGGGGCACTGCAATGTATGGGGACTGCAATGCATGGGGGCAGCAATGTATGGGGCATTGGAATGTATGGGGCACTGCAATGTATGGGGCACTGCAATGTATGGGGCACTGCAATGTATGGGGCACTGCAATGTATGGGGCACTGCAATGTATGGGGCACTACAATGTATGGGCACTGCAATGTATGGGGCACTGCAATGTATGGGCACTGCAATGTATGGGCACTGCAATGTATGGGCACTGCAGTGTATGGGGGCTGCAATGTATGGGGCACTGCAATGTATGGGGCACTGCAATGTATGGGGCACTGGAATGTATGGGGCACTGGAATGTATGGGGCACTGGAATGTATGGGGCACTGGAATGTATGGGGCACTGGAATGTATGGGCACTGCAATGTATGGGGGCTGCAATGTATGGGGCACTGCAATGTATGGCCACTGCAATGTATGGGCACTGCAATGTATGGGGCACTGCAATGTATGGGCACTGCAATGTATGGGCACTGCAGTGTATGGGGGCTGCAATGTATGGGGCACTGCAATGTATGGGGCACTGCAATGTATGGGGCACTGGAATGTATGGGGCACTGCAATGTATGGGGCACTGGAATGTATGGGGCACTGGAATGTATGGGGCACTGGAATGTATGGGGCACTGGAATGTATGGGGCACTGCAATGTATGGGCACTGCAATGTATGGGCACTGCAATGTATGGGCACTGCAATGTATGGGGCACTGCAATATATGGGGGCTGCAATGTATGGCGGCTGCAATGTATGGGGGCTGCAATGTATGGGGCACTGCAATGTATGGGGCACTGCAATGTATGGGGCACTGCAATGTATGGGGCACTGCAATGTATGGGGCACTGCAATGTATGGGGCACTGGAATGTATGGGGCACTGGAATGTATGGGGCACTGGAATGTATGGGGCACTGGAATGTATGGGGCACTGGAATGTATGGGGCACTGGAATGTATGGGGCACTGGAATGTATGGGGCACTGGAATGTATGGGGCATTGCAATGTATGGGGCACTGGAATGTATGGGGCACTGCAATGTATGGGGCCTGCAATGTATGGGGGGGGCACTGGAATGTATGGGGCACTGGAATGTATGGGGCACTGGAATGTATGGGGCACTGCGAAGTATGGGGCACTGCGAAGTATGGGGCACTGCGAAGTATGGGGCACTGCGAAGTATGGGGCACTGCGAAGTATGGGGCACTGCGAAGTATGGGGCACTGCGAAGTATGGGGCACTGCGAAGTATGGGGCACTGCGAAGTATGGGGCACTGCGAAGTATGGGGCACTGCGAAGTATGGGGCACTGCGAAGTATGGGGCACTGCGAAGTATGGGGCACTGCGAAGTATGGGGCACTGCGAAGTATGGGGCACTGCGAAGTATGGGGCACTGCAATTTACGGGCACTATACTGTATGAGGCACTATACTGTATGAGGCACTATACTGTATGAGGCACTACAATTTATGGGGTTCTACAATGTATGAGCACTACAATGGATGGGGCACTATAATGTTTGGGAACTACAATGTGTAGGACATTACAATGTATAGGGCACTGCAATGTACGGGGCACTGCAATGTACGGGGCACTGCAATGTACGGGGCACTGCAATGTACGGGGCACTGCAGTGTACGGGGCACTGCAGTGTACGGGGCACTGCAGTGTACGGGGCACTGCAATGTACGGGGCACTGCAATGTACGGGGCACTGCAATGTACGGGGCACTGCAATGTACGGGGCACTGCAATGTACGGGGCACTGCAATGTACGGGGCACTGCAATGTACGGGGCACTGCAATGTACGGGGCACTACAATGTACGGGGCACTACAATGTATGGGGCACTACAATGTATGGGGCACTACAGTGGCATATTTGTAATTTTCACTGTGCATATTTCCAGAAACCACATGTGGGGTCAAAATTGTCACTACACCTGTAGCTGAATTCCCAGAGGTGTGTAATTTCCATGATTGTGTCAGATGAGGGGGTTTCTGCTGATTGTGTCAGATGAGGGGGTTTCTGCTGTTCTGGCACTTAGCGGCTCTGCAAACTGTTCTAGGGAAATCTAAGTTCCAAAAGTCACATAGCGCTCCTTCCCTCTGGATTCCTTCCCTCTGGATTCCTTCCCTCTGGATTCCTTCCCTCTGGATTCCTTCCCTCTGGATTCCTTCCCTCTGGATTCCTTCCCTCTGGATTCCTTCCCTCTGGATTCCTTCCCTCTGGATTCCTTCCCTCTCGATTCCTTCCCTCTCGATTCCTTCCCTCTCGATTCCTTCCCTCTCGATTCCTTCCCTCTCGACTCCTTCCCTCTCGATTCCTTCCCTCTCGATTCCTTCCCTCTCGATTCCTTCCCTCTCGATTCCTTCCCTCTCGATTCCTTCCCTCTCGATTCCTTCCCTCTCGATTCCTTCCCTCTCGATTCCTTCCCTCTCGATTCCTTCCCTCTCGATTCCTTCCCTCTCGATTCCTTCCCTCTCGATTCCTTCCCTCCCGATTCCTTCCCTCTCGATTCCTTCCCTCCTGATTCCCTCCCTCCCGATTCCTTTCCTGTATCCACACAGCACCGTACAGTCACACGTGGAGTGTTGCCACATTCAGGAGAAATTGTGTAAAAAAGTAAACAAATAATTATGGAGCCATTTTCTTTCTCTTTCAATTAAAAAATTGGGGATAATGCAGCATTTTAGTGGAAAAATGGAAAAAATGTAATTTTTCTTTTTCACAGCCTAATGTTATGCAATTCATATGTGGGTTAAAATGCTCATCACAGCCCTAGGTGAATTGCTTGAGGGGGTTAGATTCCAAAATGGTGTAATTTGTGGGGGGTTTCTGCTATTGCACCTCGGGGGCTCTCCTAATGTGACATGGCGCCTGCAATCTTTTCTAGCAAAATTTTGCTCCAAAAGTCTAATAGCGCTCCTTCTCCTACAACCCCTCCGTGCGCCCAAACAAGAGTTTCTGACCACATATTGGGTATTGTCCATTTTCTATCTTTTGTGAAGTGAGAAATTTGGGTAAAAAAAAAATGTAATTCTTCTCAGCATGTTTTTGCTATCTGGCCACTCAGATATAGATTCTTTGTTTTCCAGATCATCCCTGTAGAACGTTTAGTGAAGGGGAAGTTCCAGGACAATTTTGAGTTTGTCCAGTGGTTCAAGAAATTCTTCGATGCCAACTATGATGGAAAAGAGTATGACCCTATGCTGGCGAGACAAGGGCAGGATGTGGCGCCCCCACCCAACCCAGGAGACCAGGTCTTCAACAAACCAAAGAAGACCATCATCTCATCAGGTACACTAGTGGCCAATAGCGATATCTGTGGTGCTGGAGGCTGATGGCGATGTGTGTGGTGCTGGAGGCTGATAGTGATGACTGTGGTGCTGGAGGCCGATAGCGATGTCTGTGATGCTGGAGGCCGATAGCGATGTCTGTGATGCTGGAGGCCGATAGCGATGTCTGTGGTGCTGGAGGCCGATAGCGATGTCTGTGGTGCTGGAGGCTGATAGCGATGTCTGTGGTGCTGGAGGCTGATAGCGATGTCTGTGGTGCTGGAGGCCGATAGCGATGTGTGTGGAGCTGGAGGCTGATAGCGATGTGTGTGGAGCTGGAGGCTGATAGCGATGTCTGTGATGCTGGAGGCCGATAGCGATGTCTGTGGTGCTGGAGGCTGATAGCGATGTGTGTGGAGCTGGAGGCTGATAGCGATGTCTGTGATGCTGGAGGCCGATAGCGATGTCTGTGGTGCTGGAGGCTGATAGCGATGTCTGTGGTGCTGGAGGCTGATAGCGATGTCTGTGGTGCTGGAGGCTGATAGCGATGTCTGTGGTGCTGGAGGCTGATGGCGATGTCTGTGGTGCTGGAGGCTGATAGCGATGTCTGTGGTGCTGGAGGCTGATAGCGATGTCTGTGGTGCTGGAGGCCGATAGCGATGTCTGTGGTGCTGGAGGCTGATGGCGATGTCTGTGGAGCTGGAGGCTGATAGCGATGTCTGTGGTGCTGGAGGCTGATGGCGATGTCTATGGTGCTGGAGGCTGATAGCGATGTCTGTGGTGCTGGAGGCTGATAGCGATGTCTGTGGTGCTGGAGGCTGATAGCGATGTCTGTGGTGCTGGAGGCTGATAGCGATGTCTGTGGTGCTGGAGGCTGATAGCGATGTCTGTGGTGCTGGAGGCTGATAGCGATGTCTGTGGTGCTGGAGGCTGATAGCGATGTCTGTGGTGCTGGAGGCTGATAGCGATGTCTGTGGTGCTGGAGGCTGATAGCGATGTCTGTGGTGCTGGAGGCTGATAGCGATGTCTGTGGTGCTGGAGGCTGATAGCGATGTCTGTGGTGCTGGAGGCTGATAGCGATGTCTGTGGTGCTGGAGGCTGATAGCGATGTCTGTGGTGCTGGAGGCTGATAGCGATGTCTGTGGTGCTGGAGGCTGATAGCGATGTCTGTGGTGCTGGAGGCCGATAGCGATGTCTGTGGTGCTGGAGGCCGATAGCGATGTCTGTGGTGCTGGAGGCCGATAGCGATGTCTGTGGTGCTGGAGGCTGATAGCGATGTCTGTGGTGCTGGAGGCCGATAGCGATGTCTGTGGTGCTGGAGGCCGATAGCGATGTCAGCGATGCTGGAGGCCGATAGCGATGTCAGCGATGCTGGAGGCCGATAGCGATGTCTGTGGTGCTGGAGGCTGATGGCGATGTCTGTGGTGCTGGAGGCTGATGGCGATGTCTGTGGTGCTGGAGGCTGATGGCGATGTCTGTGGTGCTGGAGGCCGATAGCGATGTCTGTGGTGCTGGAGGCCGATGGCGATGTCTGTGGTGCTGGAGGCCGATGGCGATGTCTGTGGTGCTGGAGGCCGATAGCGATGTCTGTGGTGCTGGAGGCCGATAGCGATGTCAGCGATGCTGGAGGCCGATAGCGATGTCAGCGATGCTGGAGGCCGATAGCGATGTCTGTGGTGCTGGAGGCTGATGGCGATGTCTGTGGTGCTGGAGGCTGATGGCGATGTCTGTGGTGCTGGAGGCTGATGGCGATGTCTGTGGTGCTGGAGGCCGATAGCGATGTCTGTGGTGCTGGAGGCCGATGGCGATGTCTGTGGTGCTGGAGGCCGATGGCGATGTCTGTGGTGCTGGAGGCTGATAGCGATGTCTGTGGTGCTGGAGGCTGATGGCGATGTCTGTGGTGCTGGAGGCTGATGGCGATGTCTGTGGTGCTGGAGGCTGATGGCGATGTCTGTGGTGCTGGAGGCTGATGGCGATGTCTGTGGTGCTGGAGGCTGATGGCGATGTCTGTGGTGCTGGAGGCTGATAGCGATGTCTGTGGTGCTGGAGGCTGATAGCGATGTCTGTGGTGCTGGAGGCTGATAGCGATGTCTGTGGTGCTGGAGGCTGATAGCGATGTCTGTGGTGCTGGAGGCTGATAGCGATGTCTGTGGTGCTGGAGGCTGATAGCGATGTCTGTGGTGCTGGAGGCTGATAGCGATGTCAGCGATGCTGGAGATAGATCCCAAGGTGAATGGCCAGAGTGACGATCCCACCTGAGTTTTCCATCTGGTGGGCACCATATATTGGTCTCCCCTTTCCATTTTTTGCAGTCCCTCAGAGAACGTCTCCCACAGGTCCTAAGACCATGCAGCCTCCAGCGCGATTACAGAACTCGACTCACCCTATCAAGAGAAACCCACCCATCACCAGGAACGGTGGCAGCGAACTGGACTCACAGATAACGGAGCTGAATCAGCAGGTGAGCGTGGTGCTGGTCACACAGGGCCCCCCCGTCTCCTAGTCGGACAGTCTGCAGTGTGGCTGTCCTTCCTCTTCACCTGTCGGAATACTTGTGTTTCCTTTTCTGAGATACATGCTGTCTTCTGCTGCTCATCATCCTCCATCATCATCTGTAATGTCCTATAGTGTTGTATTCCCACCTGCTGAGCACCGCTCCGCTCCCTGCCTGCTGAGCTCCGCTCCGCTCCCTGCCTGCTGAGCTCCGCTCCGCTCCCTGCCTGCTGAGCTCCGCTCCGCTCCCTGCCTGCTGAGCTCCGCTCCCTGCCTGCTGAGCTCCGCTCCGCTCCCTGCCTGCTGAGCTCCGCTCCGCTCCCTGCCTGCTGAGCTCCGCTCCGCTCCCTGCCTGCTGAGCTCCGCTCCGCTCCCTGCCTGCTGAGCTCCGCTCCGCTCCCTGCCTGCTGAGCTCCGCTCCGCTCCCTGCCTGCTCTCCACCTTTCTGATAGTAGAAGCTTTACCAGCATTCATTTATTTCTGCTTACCGTATTTTTCGGACTAAGACGCACCTAGGTTTTAGAGGAGGAAAATAAAAAAATAAAAATTTATGCAAAAAATGTGGTCATGATGCACTTTTAAGGGGGAGGGGGTCTTCTGCTGACACTGGTATAGCGGTAATGTCCCCCAATTCTGACAATATCCCCCATCCTGGTATATATGCCGCCCCCCTTTCTTTTATATGTGGTCCCCATCCCCATCCTGGTATGCATGGCACCCCTCATCCTTATCCTGGTATGCATGGCACCCCTCATCCTTATCCTGGTATGCATGACACCCCTAATCCCCATCCTGGTATGCATGGCACCCCTAATCCCTGTCCTGGTATGTATGGAACCCCTCATCCCTGTCCTGGTATGCATGGCACCCCTCATCCCTGTCCTGGTATGCATGGCACCCCTCATCCCTGTCCTGGTATGCATGGCACCCCTCATCCCTGTCCTGGTATGCATGGCACCCCTCTTCCCTGTCCTGGTATGTATGGAACCCCTCATCCCTGTCCTGGTATGCATGGCACCCCTCTTCCCTGTCCTGGTATGCATGGCACCCCTCTTCCCTGTCCTGGTATGCAGGCACCCATCATCCCTATCCTGGTATGCATGGCACCCATCATCCCTATCCTGGTATGCATGGCACCCCTCATCCCTGTCCTGGTATGCATGGCACCCCTCATCCCTGTCCTGGTATGCTTGGCACCCCTAATCCCTGTCCTGGTATGCATGGCACCCCTAATCCCTGTCCTAGTTTGCATGGCACCCCTAATCCCTGTCCTGGTATGCATGGCACCCCTAATCCCTGTCCTAGTATGCATGGCACCCCTAATCCCTGTCCTGGTATGCATGGCACCCCTAATCCCTGTCCTGGTATGCATGGCACCCCTAATCCCTGTCCTGGTATGCATGGCACCCCTAATCCCTGTCCTGGTATGCATGGCACCCCTAATCCCTTTCCTGGTATGCTTGGCACCCCTAATCCCTGTCCTGGTATGCATGGCACCCCTAATCCCTGTCCTGGTATGCATGGCACCCCTAATCCCTGTCCTAGTATGCATGGCACCCCTAATCCCTGTCCTGGTATGCATGGCACCCCTCATCCCTATCCTGGTATGCATGGCACCTCTCATCCCTGTCCTGGTATGCATGGCACCCCTCATCCCCAATCCTGGTATGCATGGCACCCCTAATCCCTGTCCTGGTATGCATGGCACCCCTAATCCCTGTCTGGTATGCATGGCACCCTTAATCCCTGTCCTGGTATGCATGGCACCCCTCATCCCTATCCTGGTATGTATGGCCCCCTCATCCTTATCCTAGTATGCATGGCACCCCTAACCCCCATTAAGCTGCACATTAAAAAAAAATAAACACTCCTACTCACCTTTCTTCTCTCTCCTCCAGCGCTGCGTCCGGTCTGCCCGCACTGATCTCTCCATGTGAGCCGCGCATGACGTCACTGCCATGCGCGGCTCACAAGGAGAGATCAGCTGCCGGAAGTCACTGCTCCCCACGCCGGGTCTGTGTGCGCGGGGAGCAGTGACTTCATTCTCCTTCATTCTCCTTCATAGCCAGCACACAGCGGAGCGCAGCGCGGCTCCTGCTGCTGCCGGCTATCTCGTGTGCCCGCTTATTAAAGGGCATAAATATTCACCCCTCCCCACACCCATGGGCGTGGAGAGAGGTTTAATATTCATGCCCTTTACCAGCGGGCACAGGCGATTCCGGCAGCAGCAGGAGCCGCAGCGCGGCTACACTGTGTGCTGCTATAAAAGAGCAGCGGGCACAGCGGCTACACTGCATACCGCTATTAAGGAGCATGAATATTCACTGCTCCCCACACCACACATAAATATACACCCCCCCCAACATTCGGACCATAAGACGCACCCCCCATTTTCCTCCAAAATTTTGGAGGAAAAGTGCATCTTATAGTCCGAAAAATACGGTATATTTCTTTTATTTCTGTTTATTGCTATTCGATCATAGACAATATCCCTGTACTGTGACATAGCTGTGTGTATTATCCCTGTACTGTGACATACCTGTGTGTATTATCCCTGTACTGTGACATCACTGTGTGTATTATCCCTGTACTGTGACATCACTGTGTTTATTATCCCTGTACTGTGATATCACTGTGTGTATTATCCCTGTACTGTGATATCACTGTGTGTATTATCCCTGTACTGTGATATCACTGTGTGTATTATCTCTGTACTGTGACATCACTGTGTGTATTATCTCTGTACTGTGACATCACTATGTGTATTATCTTTGTACTGTGACATCACTGTGTGTATTATCCCTATACTGTGACAGCACTGTGTGTATTATCCCTGTACTGTGACATCACTGTGTTTATTATCCCTGTACTGTGATATCACTGTGTTTATTATCCCTGTACTGTGACATCGCTGTGTGTATTATCCCTGTACTGTGACATAGCTGTGTGTATTATCCCTGTACTGTGACATAGCTGTGTGTATTATCCCTGTACTGTGACATACCTGTGTGTATTATCCCTGTACTGTGACATCACTGTGTGTATTATCCCTGTACTGTGATATCACTGTGTTTATTATCCCTGTACTGTGACATCACTGTGTGTATTATCCCTGTACTGTGACATCACTGTGTGCATTATCCCTGTACTGTGACATCACTGTGTTTATTATCCCTGTACTGTGACATCACTGTGTTTATTATCCCTGTACTGTGACATCACTGTGTTTATTATCCCTGTACTGTGACATCACTGTGTGTATTATCCCTGTACTGTGACATCACTGTGTTTATTATCCCTGTACTGTGATATCACTGTGTGTATTATCCCTGTACTGTGACATCACTGTGTGTATTATCTCTGTACTGTGACATCACTATGTGTATTATCTTTGTACTGTGACATCACTGTGTGTATTATCCCTGTACTGTGACATCACTGTGTGTATTATCCCTGTACTGTGACATCACTGTGTGTATTATCCCTGTACTGTGACATCACTGTGTGTATTATCCCTGTACTGTGACATCACTGTGTGTATTATCCCTGTACTGTGATATCACTGTGTTTATTATCCCTGTACTGTGATATCACTGTGTGTATTATCCCTATACTGTGACATCACTGTGTGTATTATCTCTGTACTGTGACATCACTATGTGTATTATCTTTGTACTGTGACATCACTGTGTGTATTATCCCTATACTGTGACAGCACTGTGTGTATTATCCCTGTACTGTGACATCACTGTGTTTATTATCCCTGTACTGTGACATCACTGTGTGTATTATCCCTGTACTGTGACATCACTGTGTTTATTATCCCTGTACTGTGATATCACTGTGTGTATTATCCCTGTACTGTGACATCACTGTGTGTATTATCTCTGTACTGTGACATCACTATGTGTATTATCTTTGTACTGTGACATCACTGTGTGTATTATCCCTGTACTGTGACATCACTGTGTGTATTATCCCTGTACTGTGACATCACTGTGTGTATTATCCCTGTACTGTGACATCACTGTGTGTATTATCCCTGTACTGTGACATCACTGTGTGTATTATCCCTGTACTGTGATATCACTGTGTTTATTATCCCTGTACTGTGATATCACTGTGTGTATTATCCCTATACTGTGACATCACTGTGTGTATTATCTCTGTACTGTGACATCACTATGTGTATTATCTTTGTACTGTGACATCACTGTGTGTATTATCCCTATACTGTGACAGCACTGTGTGTATTATCCCTGTACTGTGACATCACTGTGTTTATTATCCCTGTACTGTGATATCACTGTGTTTATTATCCCTGTACTGTGACATACCTGTGTGTATTATCCCTGTACTGTGACATACCTGTGTGTATTATCCCTGTACTGTGACATACCTGTGTGTATTATCCCTGTACTGTGACATACCTGTGTGTATTATCCCTGTACTGTGACATACCTGTGTTTATTATCCCTGTACTGTGACATCGCTGTGTTTATTAGCCCTGTACTGTGACATCGCTGTGTGTATTATCCCTGTACTGTGACATCGCTGTGTGTATTATCCCTGTACTGTGACATCGCTGTGTGTATTATCTCTGTACTGTGACATACCTGTGTGTATTATCCCTGTACTGTGACATCACTGTGTTTATTATCCCTGTACTGTGACATCGCTGTGTTTATTAGCCCTGTACTGTGACATCGCTGTGTGTATTATCCCTGTACTGTGACATCGCTGTGTGTATTATCCCTGTACTGTGACATCGCTGTGTGTATTATCTCTGTACTGTGACATCGCTGTGTGCATTATCTCTGTACTGTGACATCGCTGTGTGCATTATCCCTGTACTGTGACATCGCTGTGTGCATTATCCCTGTACTGTGACATCGCTGTGTGCATTATCCCTGTACTGTGACATCGCTGTGTGCATTATCCCTGTACTGTGACATCGCTGTGTGCATTATCCCTGTACTGTGACATCGCTGTGTGCATTATCCCTGTACTGTGACATCGCTGTGTGCATTATCCCTGTACTGTGACATCGCTGTGTGCATTATCCCTGTACTGTGACATCGCTGTGTGCATTATCCCTGTACTGTGACATCGCTGTGTGCATTATCCCTGTACTGTGACATCGCTGTGTGCATTATCCCTGTACTGTGACATCGCTGTGTGCATTATCCCTGTACTGTGACATCGCTGTGTGCATTATCCCTGTACTGTGACATCGCTGTGTGCATTATCCCTGTACTGTGACATCGCTGTGTGCATTATCCCTGTACTGTGACATCGCTGTGTGCATTATCCCTGTACTGTGACATCGCTGTGTGCATTATCCCTGTACTGTGACATCGCTGTGTGCATTATCCCTGTACTGTGACATCGCTGTGTGCATTATCCCTGTACTGTGACATCGCTGTGTGCATTATCCCTGTACTGTGACATCGCTGTGTGCATTATCCCTGTACTGTGACATCGCTGTGTGCATTATCCCTGTACTGTGACATCGCTGTGTGCATTATCCCTGTACTGTGACATCGCTGTGTGCATTATCCCTGTACTGTGACATCGCTGTGTGCATTATCCCTGTACTGTGACATCGCTGTGTGCATTATCCCTGTACTGTGACATCGCTGTGTGCATTATCCCTGTACTGTGACATCGCTGTGTGCATTATCCCTGTACTGTGACATCGCTGTGTGCATTATCCCTGTACTGTGACATCGCTGTGTGCATTATCCCTGTACTGTGACATCGCTGTGTGCATTATCCCTGTACTGTGACATCGCTGTGTGCATTATCCCTGTACTGTGACATCGCTGTGTGCATTATCCCTGTACTGTGACATCGCTGTGTGCATTATCCCTGTACTGTGACATCGCTGTGTGCATTATCCCTGTACTGTGACATCGCTGTGTGCATTATCCCTGTACTGTGACATCGCTGTGTGCATTATCCCTGTACTGTGACATCGCTGTGTGCATTATCCCTGTACTGTGACATCGCTGTGTGCATTATCCCTGTACTGTGACATCGCTGTGTGCATTATCCCTGTACTGTGACATCGCTGTGTGCATTATCCCTGTACTGTGACATCGCTGTGTGCATTATCCCTGTACTGTGACATCGCTGTGTGCATTATCCCTGTACTGTGACATCGCTGTGTGCATTATCCCTGTACTGTGACATAGCTGTGTGCATTATCCCTGTACTGTGACATAGCTGTGTGCATTATCCCTGTACTGTGACATAGCTGTGTGCATTATCCCTGTACTGTGACATCACTGTGTGTATTGTCTCTGTACTGTGTCATCATAGTGTATTATCTCTTTCCTGTGACATCACTGCGTGCATTATCCCTAGCCCTATAAGATCACTGTGTGTATTATCCCAGTACTGTGACATGAAGATAATCTTCTCTTGGATATAAGGTGCCTTTGTTAGATAGCGATAAAGTCGCGCTCCAGAGGTAGTGATGATACTGATTATAGAGTGAGTCCTCGGTCCCGCCATTCACTGTCTCTCCTCTCTGTTTCCCGGGTGTTTAGTTGATGGAGCTGAAGTTGACTGTGGACGGACTGGAGAAGGAGCGAGATTTCTACTTCAGCAAACTGCGAGACATTGAGCTGATATGTCAGGAGCATGAAAGCGAGAACGTGGGGGTTCTGTCCAAAATTATCGACATCCTGTACGCCACAGAGGTACTCAGCCACCCACACGGGTGTGTCCGGTGCACGTGCGCCGCAGGACGGTTTACTAGTCCGTGTTCCTGCAGCTTCCTCTCCCTCCTCCCTCCTGCCGCTTTACATGGTGTTCACTACAGATACTGGCCTCAGTTCGGGGCCTGGTGAACTCTAGGTGTTCCCCTAAACATCTTCCAGAATACAATGCGCTCCGGTGCATGGCTCTATGGGGTCACCGCTACTGTACATGTTTCCAGTACATTGCAAATAGCAGCCAGCAGAACTGTGATTGCAGCTCTGGATGTGTAACCCAAGATCAGTATAAGAAAATAAACCAAAGTATTCACCACGTTGCTAAAAATCCTATGTGGGCTGTCCGAGATTAGAAAAACACCCATACATTGTGTCTGGCATTAAAGTTCAGTTGCATTAAAGTTAAAATAGAGGCACATTTTTGGGTAAATTTAGTTTTTATTTTTCAAGCACTTCAATGGGGACATATAATCCATGGGATGAAGTCTACCGCCATCTGGAAGTTGACATTAATAATACACCGTAAAAAAAAAAAAAATGTTGGCTACACCTGGCTCGCCGGCACCAAGCTACTCTGTTTAGCTTAATGGCAGACGTTGGTCTGAGACCTGTTTTCTCCTGTTTTTATTTTTGGCTGAGGGGTGGGCCGCTCTGTTTCACCCTACTAAGCGACGGCGAGAATAGACTGTAGTTGTCAGCGTGTATACTCTCTTGTTGGGATGGCAGAACCGTTGTAACTTGACGCTGTCGGGGGGTCTGGTAGCCGGAACGGATAGACGTATGCCTTTTTGACAAGCGTGACGCATAGCATGCAGCAGAAGATGAGTCTGGGGCTCACTGGTCACTGGTCACTGGTCTAGCTTCTTCAGGACTGCTAAGTATGTCCCTCGCTTTGGCCTTTTTCGCTGGCTCACGGCGTTCTTTCGGCGGTCCTGCACTGGGTCTGATGATTTTTTTTCCTTCTGTTTTGCATGTTCCTGCACTCCCAGACATCCTCTTGTGTTGGCTGGTGGTCCCTGTGGGAACATGCAGCTTGGGGGCCTTATGGCTTCCTTTCTGGCCACCTTGGGCCACCACGGGTCTCTGGCAAGGTTTGGATGTTAAATTAGTCCCTTGCTTCATTGTGGCCTAGCCGGTACCCAGTAGCCATGCCCCTTTCTCTCTAGCTAATCAGGCTCGTGCTGGCTTGCCTCCCACTCTCCGGGTAGGTTCCTCCCCTTCCTATTCCTCTCTCTTTTTTTTCCCCTGGGTGCCTCTATCTTGTTGGAGTTGCTATGGCTGGTCCTCCTAAGGACATTGCCATCGGCACTGCTTCCCTGCCTCACCTCCTACTTTCGGCTGCACTACGTTTATGATCCTCACATTCTTGGAACCTCTCTATTCAACCTCTCCACAGTCACGGTTATCGAGAACCGCAACCCCTCCTTTCCTGGAGGTAGCCTCTTAAAAGGGTCCAAAGGATAGACGTATTAAGTCCATGGCTGGTCTGCCTTTGCGGTGGCAGGCTCTGGCCTATGCCCAGCATTCGCTGGCACTTGGGTTGCAAGGTAGTGGCTACCTGGGCCAGCTGGATTTGAGACTTGACCAACAAGATCACTCATACAGTCAAATATCTTTGCTTTGGATGCAACCGGGTGTTCAGCTCAAGCTGAAAGCGGTATTGTGACTATTCTGCATTTTCTGTGACTGGAAGTAGGACCCCATGTTCAAGATATCTCTTCGTTTTCAGGCTTCTCACCTTTTGGAGGCCAATTTGGGCAAGGTTATTATGAATGCTAACAGCTGCAAAACACCACTGTCCCTCATTTCAGGCCTAGTCACTCATTTGGTAAACATGGGACTCCTCAATTTCGTCCCTTTCGTCAATTCTTGTCGACAGGCGGCCCTAATCACCAAGACAGCCCCCTGTATTCTGCAGGGAAGGATGAGACCATCTTTTTAGCAAACCCCATCCTGCAACAGCGGGGGACAAAATATCTAAGTCTCGAGCCAATACAATTTCCTTGGCATGCTGGAATATTCTCACCCGGGGACTCTACTCAGGTGGGCGGCCATCTCCTTCTGTTTCGGGATGCTTGGCTTTCCACACTCCATGACATCTGGGTCACAGAAGTTGAATCCTCCAGTTACAGAATAGAGTTCACTACTCTCCCACACAACCATTTCTTCATGGCTCGTCCCCTTAGGACTTTTACTTGGAATTCTGGTTTCTGCCAAGCCATATCTTCTCTTCTTCATTGAGGGGTCATTGTACCAGTCCCTCCAAGGGAGCACTTCAGAGGTTTCAGGTGAAGCATTTTCTCCCAGAAGCTAAGACATCTGCTCCTCAGTCCAGCATCTGTTCCTTTCGAGATGGCCTTTGAGAAACCTTTCCACTTCTGCATGAGCATCCTGGGAAGATGGTTGTGGCCATCAATACAATACCTTTTGCTCAGTTTCATTCCAGATTCTTGTAGAGTACCCTTCTTTCATGTTGGGACAGGTCCGCCGTCTCCTTGGGTTGGCCAGTCTTTCTACCATTGTACGTCCGACAGTCTCTCGGCTGGTGGTTGACCTTGCCCCTGATTCACAAGGGTCACTCCTTCCTTCCATTCGGTGGCAGATCCTCATGATGGATGCCAGTTTTTCGACAGTTGTCTGTTCGAGGCTGTTGGAAGAAGCAGGTGAAGTGTCTGCCGTCAACGTACTGGAGCTCAGGAACATCTGCTTATCTCTTCTTCACTGGAATCACTTGCCTTTGGGTTTGCCTGTCCAGATCCATTCTAACAATACCACTGTGGTGGCATACATCAACCATCATGGCGAAACTTG
This sequence comes from Phyllobates terribilis, assembly GCF_046119375.1. Lineage (NCBI taxonomy): Eukaryota > Metazoa > Chordata > Amphibia > Anura > Dendrobatidae > Phyllobates > Phyllobates terribilis. Next base: position 11,057,330 of record NW_027362763.1, on the reverse strand, counting down.
ATGCCGGTCAGTCACGGCAGAGGTTTCAAGTATTTTGGAATTGGAAGAAAGATTTCCTATGATCTCAGCGACCCATATACCTGGAATGGACAACTGGACTGCAGGCTTTTAGCTGCCAGAGGCTATTTGCAGAAGAGCACTTTTTTCATCAAGAGGTTTGCAGACCGATTTGTCATTTGTGAGGCACTCCAGATGTGAATCTGATGGCATCTAGGCTGAACCACATGATTTTTAGGTTTGTGTCCAGGTCTTGAGACTCTGTTAGTTTCTTCCAATGCTCTGGCGAGCTCTTGTTCACAGTTCTCCCTCCCATACCTGTTGCCACCACTAACCACTCTACATAGGCTCCTGAAGAAGATCAAGACAGAGGAGGTTTTCATCACCCTCATTGCTCCAAACTGGCCCCCCGTAGGTCCTGGTACGTGAAAATGGTCAACTTCCTTGCAGACGGCCTGTGGAGCCTCTACGTGGTTGCTCAATTAAACCGCATGGCTATTGAAATCACGGTGCTGAAGGCATCAGCCCTTTCTGATCAAGTTATCCAGACCATGATCAGGGCACGAAAGATCTCCATGTTATGTATTCTGCATGTTGCACTTGGAATTCCTTTTTTCGTTGGTGTGGGTCCAACAATTTTTCCTCCTATGTCTTTCTTACTCCTGGTTCTTCAATCCTTTATGCAGTCTGCCCTGGAGTCAGGATTGGTTCTTAGTTCCCTCAAGGGCCCGGATTTGGCCTTTGTTATCATGTTCTGAATAATTCTGGCTCCCAAACTTCAGGCCAAAGCTTTACTTCAGGGCGTGGCACATTTGATGTTGCTATGTTGCCCCCCTGGATCTCCTCCAGTCCTGCTGTCAGTCGCCATCTCATCCCCCTGAGAGATCTTTGCACAGTCTTGACGTGGTCAGGACTTGTTAGGCACAGTTCTTTTAAGAGTTTCGAGCACCTTATTTGTCATCACAGAAAGCACCCCGCAGAGGTCTGGCCACCTCGAAGGCAACCATTGCTGACTGAATTCGATTCGCCATACTGGAAGCATATCTCATTCAGGGATACAAGTCGCATTACTCGGGCTGCAGGAACCTACTTGGCATCTATTTTGCAATTCTGTAAGGTCGCTACTTGGTAATCTGTCAATAACTTTTTTAGGTTTTCCAGAGTTCATACTTTTGTAAGTCTTAACTGGAAGGTGCTGCAAGCGGCAGTCGCTCGGGTGATTGCCCGAGTAATAATTATCCTTTTAGAACATTATTATTTTTATTCCCCATCAAAAGAACTGCTTTAGAACATCCTATGGTTTCTGTGTCCCCCCCAACGAAGCACCCGAGAAAAGAGGATTTTTGGTATTCCCTGTAAAATCTCTCTCTCGCAGCCTTCATTGGGGGATGACACGGCACCCTCCCTCGAATTCCCCGTTCGGGTGTTCATTTGCATTTATTCTTGAGGCAGTTGTTTTTTTGCTTTTGTTCTTTTGCTTCTACCGCTGCTTTCTCTCTGAGTAGCTTTGTGCCAGCAGGCAAAAGACTTATGTCTTTTAAGGTTTTTCCACTAGTATCAGCCTTCAGGTGGCAGCAGACTTCACCCTTGATGAAGGCGACAAGAATGAGATTTTATGATGAGTATCAAAAATCCTCTTTTTTTTCTATGTTAACATAAAATTATGTATTTTGGGCTCTTTGTTTCCCTGCATACCATCATGGCCGAAATTCTTCCAGAAAATGAAGTATTTCTCCCAGAACATTATTGCGGCTACACATGTTTTGTTATACACAGGTTTATTTCCTCTGTGTGTATTGGAACAACACAAAAAAACCAGAGAAAAAAAGGCAAATTGGACATAATTTCACACAAACCCCCAAAAATTGTCTGGACAAAATTATTGGCACCCTCAGCTTAATATTTGGTTGCACCCTGGGGAATAAATAGCTGCAGTCAGTCGCTTCCTATAACCATCAGCTTCTTCCTCCTCAGCCGGGATCTTGGACTCTTCTTACAATCTGCTCCAGGTCTCTCATATGTGAAGACGTCTTCTCCCAACACCAATTTTAAGATCTCTGTACCAGTGAATAATGGTATTTAGATCCGGACTCATTGCTGCCACTTCAGAATTCTCCAGCGCTTTGTTTCTATCCATTTCTGGGGGTTCTTGAAGTATGTTTGGGGTCCTGCTGGGAAACCCATGACCTAGGACTCACACCCAGCTTTCTGCCACTGGGCACTACATTGCGACCCAAAATCCTTTGGTAATCTTCACATTTCATTATACCTGGCACACAATCAAAAGGCACCAAACAACACCAAAACATCTTTGAACCTCCACCATACTTGACTGTAGGTGCTGTGTTCTTTTCTTTGTAGGCCTCATTCCGTTTTCAATAAACAGTAGATTGATGAGGCTTTCCCAGAAGGATTTTGGCTTCTCTTTTTATCTCGTTTGAGGTGTGATTTTCATACTGACCACACCTGTTACTTGCCACAGGTGAGCGTGAATGAGCATCACATGCTTGAAACAAAGTTATTTACCCACAATTGTGAAAAGATGGCAACAATTTTGTCTAGCCCATTTTTGGGGTTTTGTTTGAAATTATGTTCAATTTACCTTATTTTCTCAATTTTTTTTTGTGTTCCAATAAACACAAAGGAAATAAACGCGTATAACAAAACGTGTAATAATTCATATACAGTGAAGGAAATAATTATTTGATCCCTTGCTGTTTTTGTAAGTTTGTCCACTGACAGACATGAACAGTCTATAATTTTAAGGGGAAGGTTAATTTTAACATTGAGAGATAGAATATCCCAAAAAAATCAAGAAAATCACATTGTATAAATTAGATAAATTTATTTGCATTTTGCAGTGAGAAATAAGTATTTGATTCCTCTGGCAAACAACACTTAATACTTGGTGGTAAAACCCTTGTTGGCAGCACAGCAGTCAGACGTTGTTTGTAGTTGATGATGAGGGTTGCGCACATGTCAGGAGGAGTTTTGGTCCACTCCTCTTTGCAGATCATCTCTAAATCATTCAGATTTTGAGGCTGTCGCTTGGCAACTCGGAGGTTCAATTCCCTCCATAAGTTTTCTATGGGATTAAGGTCTGGAGACTAGCTAGGACACGACATGACCTTACTGTACTTCTTTTTGAGCCACTCCTTTGTTGCCCTGGCTGTATGTTTTGGGTCATTGTCTTGCTGGAAGACCCAACCACGACCCATTTTTAATGTCCTGGCGGAAGGAAGGAGGTTGTGTTCTTAGCAGAGAAACACCCCCAAAACATAATGTTTCCACCTCCATGCTTGACAGTGGGGATGGTGTTCTTTGGGTCATAGGCAGCATTTCTCTTCCTCCCAACACGGCCAGTTGAGTTAATGCCAAAGAGCTAAATTTTTGTCTCATCTGACCTCAGGACCTTCTCCCAATAACTCTCAGAATCATCCAGGTGTTCATTGGCAAACTCCAGACGGGCTGCACATGTGCCTTCTTGAGCAGGGGGACCTTGCGGGCACTCCAGGATTTTAAACCTTTAAGGCGTAATGTGTTACCAATGGTTTTCTTGGTGACTGTGGTCCCAGCTGCCTTGAGATCATTAACAAGTTCCCCCCGTGTAGTTTTAGGCTGATCTCTCACCTTCCTCATGATCAAGGATACCCCACGAGGTCAGATTTTGCATGGTGCCCCAGATCGATGTCGATTGACAGTCATTTTGTATTTCTTCCATTTTTTTACTATTGCACCAACAGTTGTCTCCTTCTCCCCCAGCATCTTACTTATGGTTTTGTAGCCCATTCCAGCTTTGTGCAGGTCTATGATCTTGTCCCTGACATCCTTGGAAAGCTCTTTGGTCTTGCCCATGTTGTAGAGGTTAGAGTCTGACTGATTAGTTGAGTCTGTGGACAGGAGTCTTTTATACAGGTGACTATGTAAGACAGCTGTGTATAATGCAGGTAACGAGTTTATTAGGAGCGTCTAACTGGTCTGTAGGAGCCAGAACTCATAATGGTTTGTAGGGGATCAAATACTTATTTCTCACTGCAAAATGCAAATAAATTTATCTAATTTATACAATGTGATTTTCTTGATTTTTTTGGATATTCTGTCTCTCAAAGTTAAAATTAACCTACCCTTAAAATTATAGACTGTTCATGTCTTTGTCAGTGGGCAAACTTACAAAAACAGCAAGGGATCAAATACTTATTTCCTTCACTGTACTTTTCTCAGAAAAATACTTCATTTTCTGGAATATTTCCAGGGTGCCAACACTTTCGGCCATAACTGTATTACCAGCTGCAGAATGATTTAACTGAGAGTCCGTCAGTGAACCCGTTCTGACAATACAGTTTTACTGCTTTTATCTGATTTATGACCATATCTAAGTTCAGCTCTCTGTTGATGTGGTCCATGGATTTCAGAAAAATCAGATCACAAAGTTATCGAAATGAGCTCTGATGGGTTCTTACTTCATCCTGCAGCCAGTATTGTGCAGGAAGCAGAGACTGTAAAAGTCAAACAGTGCAAAATTTTTTGTTGAAGCTTAACTGCAAAATTTTTTTTTGGCCAAAAATATACATTTACAGTACAGACCAAAAGTTTGGACACACCTTCTCATTTAAAGATTTTTCTGTATTTTCATGACTTTCAAAATTGTACATTCACACTGAAGGCATCAAAACTATGAATTACCACATGTGGAATTATATACTTAACAAAAAAGTGTGAAACCACTGAAAATATGTCTTATATTCTAGGGTCTTCACAGTAGCCACCTTTTGCTTTGATGACTGCTTTGCACACTCTTGGCATTCTCTTGATGAGCTTCAAGAGGTAGTCACCGGAAATGGTCTTCCAACAATCTTGAAGGAGTTCCCAGAGATGCTTAGTGTGACACCCCAGGGGTCTGGTTGCCACAGTAACGTAATGTTATGTCTGAGAGCAGGTGGGAGGTCCTTTAGTCAGGGATCCTGTGCATGCCACACCTCCTGCCCAGTCTTGGGAGGGGAAGAACTTCCCCTATATAAACCTGGGGCTGAGGCAGGGTGAGTGAGTAGAAGAAGAGAAGAAGTAGAGACAGCATAGGAAGAAACAGCAGTTACAAGGAGTCAGGGGCTGGCAGCTGCAGAGTTCGCCCTGACTAAGAAGACTTTTTACCGGACCCGGAGTCCGAGGCTGTGGGGACTAATTCCTGCCCAGCAGCAGAATCCGTCAGGCAGGGGATTTCAGGTCCTCTGGCCCAGAAGCCCGAAGGCACGGTCACACGCGTGGGACCAGCACCGCCATCGTGGAGCGGAAGCCATTAGAAGGCCCCGAGTCACCGGCCATACGGGTGAGCACCACACGGTACACTCAGGGACGTGGGCTACTTACATCAGCTCCTAGCAAGGTAGCCAGAAGAGTACAGTCAGTTTGGGAGGCCTACAACTACGCCTGGCCAGGGGAGATCCCATCTGCTCAAGGACTGACCAGGCCCCATCCGCTAGCAAGTACTCCGGGAGGGTCTTTTGTTGTTACCAGTAAAGACCCTGAACTACACCGTACCGTCTCTGAGTGGTTCCTGCTACCCCCATCATCCACGTCGGCTGCCCTGAGGCCATACCCCTCCCGTTGGGGGTTATACTATCACGCTGCACAATCCCACCATCGGCCTCAGCGGTCTGCCCTGCAGCAGCAGCCCCCTGGCTGCACTCAACGGGTGGCGTAGTCATCAACCATTTACTACTAATGGACTGCCGTCTAGTTTGACTCCCTGGGCACGGACCGGGTCACCGCCACGAGACTACAACCCTCCACAGATCCGGCTCCGGGTAAGCTCCCGCATGCGCAGCGCAGCGCGACACAGGCCCAGGGGCGCGTCAACTTTGGCGTAGTCGGCAGGATTTCGTGCCCGCAACCACCGGGTACTGCGTGCCTGAAAAGCAAAGACTGTTCAAACTTACCAGTGGTGAAGATTCCCGCTATCCGTGGAGGTTTCCCGCCATCCGGCGCCATCTTCTACCTTCTTCCCGCCATCCGCGAAGTTTTCCCGCCATCCGGCGCCATCTTCGACCTTCTTCCCGCCATCCGTGGAGTTTTCCCGCCATTGGACGCCATCTTGAGGACGTCGCGCGGGAAGAAGAGGGGCGTGGACTCCGAAAGCGCGCGAGAACTGAAGCCCCGCCTCACGTCCGGACGTTGCGTAAGGTCCTGGAAGGAGCCCAGCAGACGCCGACGTCACAGGAGCGCGACGGAAGGTCCTCAACCCTGACGATCCACTGCGGAGCCGCGGCCTACGGAAGAGGATCATCGCAAGGTAGGCCACGGTCCACTAGGGGGGAGGAAGATGTCGGATACGGAGGAGAGCTTCACTGCCTCAACCCCCGCCAGCGCTACCGCTGCTGCAGTTATGCCCTTCACCATGCCCTATATCCCGGGAGCAGCTTGGCTACCCCAGTACTCAGGGGAGTCACATACCCTGCATGACTTTAGAGAAAAGCTGGATAGCCTCTTCCAGGTGTACCCCCTCACAGAAGAGCAAAAAGTGAGCATCCTGGTGGCCCAACTAACCGGGGCAGCCAAAAGAGAAGTAAAATCTTGGCCACCTGGGAGGAGGACTGTCGCAGAGATACTAACCCGGCTGAGGGACACCTTCGATACCCGCACCTCAGCCGAGATCAAGCTTAGATTCTACGGGTGCAAGCAGCGAGCGCATGAGAGTATAAGGGACTATGCACTAAACCTACAAGAGGCCCTGAGGGCCATAAAGCAGACCGACCCTGATGGGGTGGGAAACGAGGACAGGCTGTTGACTGAACAATTTATAGAGGGTTTATATTGCAATGCCCACCGAACCCAGTTGCGGGCAATGGCCTTACAGGATCCCCATCTGGACTTTGCACAGTTCAAGGATAGAGCTATCCGGGTGCTCCGAGAACCAGCACCGGGTGGCGTTGTGACCCACAGGCGCCCAGCTATCACTTACCACCAGGAGGCGGCGCCCTTGTCGACAGGGCCTGTGGGAGCTCATGCGCAGGCTTTGGACAATGACCCGGCTCCAGACCTACACCATCAGGTCCAAGAGCTAGTTAAGAGCGTTGCTGCGCTAACCCGAACTGTGCAGTCTTTACAGGTTTCCACCCCAGGGAAGATCCAGCTGGCATCCGGACCGGAGGACATCCCGTGGCGTCGACCAAGGAGGACCCCACCGGCCAGAGGAAGACCCAGTGACCGATACAGCGAGGACGGACGACCCATCTGCCGCCGCTGCAATCAACCCGGACATATGGAAAGGTACTGTTCTTTAAACGGGCACAACCTGGGGTAGAGGGCCAACCCCCAGGAAAAAGATCACCAGGCCCATCGAACTGGCGCGACAGATATGTGGGAGGACGTCCAGTCTTGCCTGTGGTACTGGATGGCATTCCCATGAGTGCCCTACTGGATACCGGGTCACAGGTCACCACCATCCCGTACGTGCTCTTCAAGCAGTACTGGAATGACTCGGATATTACCCGCTACCCTGACGACGACTTGAGTATCATCGCCAGCAATGGCCAGCCCGTGCCACAGATCGGATTTAAAGAGGTGACCCTCAAAATCGGTAGAGTCGAACTGGCCGCACAGGGACTGATCATTGTAGATATTGATAAACATGAGAGTCACCCAAAAATAACTCTAGGAACTAACGTAATTGAAAATTGTCTTGCAGAGGTGATTTTCCTTTTACAGCAGGTTGCCAAGAACGCCAGCTCCGGCGAGCAGCGGGTGCTCCAGAAAGAGATCCGGGCACTGATGCAACGGCAACAAGTGGAACTCTCCGGCGGTGAGATTGGTAGCGTAAGAATGTGTGACCCTTTTCCTATTGCCATGCCCCCAAAAAGTGAAATGATGATTTGGTGCCGGGCAGCTATTGGTCTGAGAGGTAGAGATTACCAGGCAATGGTAGAACCAGTTTACTCAGACAGTAGGCCCACCATTTTGACAGCACGGGGGGTGGTCAATGTACGCCATGGGAGGGTGCCCGTTCGCATAATAAATATCGGGGAGAGGGAAGTGTACCTGCCCCGGTATGCCACGCTAGCCAAATTATATACCACTAATCAAAATTCTATACAATCTGTGGAACCCTTGCCTCCATCTCACCCGGAGGAAGGTAACGGCTCTAAGAAAGACATGGAGGACTGGTGTCAGCAACTACATCTGGGTACTGACTCCACTCCCTCACATCAGAAACAAGGAGTCTATCGGGTGGTTCAAGAGTATGAGAGAGTGTTTAGTAAACACCCGTTAGACTTCGGGCGAGTCAAGGGGGTAGAACACCGCATCCCCACGGGAGATCATCCTCCCATAAAAGAGAGGTATCGACCCGTACCCCCTGCACATTACCAACACGCCAAGGGGATGCTTAGAGACATGAAGGAGGCTGGGGTAATCCGGGATAGCTGTAGCCCCTGGGCAGCCCCACTAGTTTTAGTCAAAAAGAAAGACAACACCATGAGGATGTGTGTAGATTACCGGAAAATCAACCGTATCACACACAAGGATGCGTACCCCTTACCAAGGATAGAGGAGTCATTGGCTGCTTTAAGATCTGCTAACTTCTTCTCTACCTTGGATCTCACTAGCGGGTACTGGCAGGTTCCTGTAGCAGAGGCGGACCGGGAGAAGACCGCATTCACCACCCCGATGGGACTTAGCGAGTTCACCTGCATGCCGTTCGGACTCTGCAACGCCCCAGGAACCTTCCAACGATTAATGGAGTGCTGTCTGGGCCACAGAAACTTCGAGACGGTCCTGTTGTACCTGGACGATGTCATCGTATACTCCAAAACTTATGAGGACCACCTGAAACACCTGGCGGAGGTGTTCGAAGCTCTGGCGAGTTACGGCCTAAAGGTGAAACCCTCCAAGTGTCACCTCCTGAAACCAAAGGTGCAATACCTGGGACATGTGGTGAGCGCTGACGGAGTGGCTCCCGACCCCGATAAGATCACCGCAATTAAGGGATGGCCAAGCCCCTCCAGCGTAAAAGAAGTGCGGCAGTTCCTAGGGTTGGTAGGCTACTACCGAAGGTTTATTCCCGGTTTCACCAAAAAGGCAGCACCTATGCAGGACCTCCTGATAGGCCAGTCCCGGAAGGCCAAGAACCAGAAGCCGCCCTTCAAATGGGAAAAGCTAGAAGAAGAGTCCTTCCGCCAGCTGAAGATGGCCCTCACGGGGGATGAAATCTTGGCGTACCCGGACTATAGCCAGCCCTTCATCCTCTACACCGACGCCAGTAACATCGGGCTAGGAGCCGTACTGTCCCAGATTCAGCAGGGGAGAGAACGAGTAATCTCCTATGCCAGCCGAAAACTGCGACCCACCGAAAGGAACCCCGAAAATTACAGCTCATTTAAGCTAGAGTTCCTGGCCGTGGTATGGGCAGTCACCGAGCGCTTTAGGCATTACCTCGCTTCTTCCCGGTTCACCGTATACACGGATAACAACCCGTTGACACACCTGGACACGGCAAGACTCGGTGCCCTGGAGCAGAGGTGGATGGCCCGTCTGTCCAACTACGAGTTCACAATCAAATACCGGGCAGGACGCTCCAATACTAACGCGGACGCCCTGTCCAGGATGCCCAACCTGCCGGACGAAGGAGAAGATCCGGAGGGACTGGAAGAAGTTGAACTCCCTGCGTTCCACCGTCATGGGACTATCCAGTATTCCCACCGGGTAAGGGGTAAGCAGGCTGCTACGTTGAACCCCTTACCCCACTACAACTGGGCGGAAACGCAAGACAGCGACCCTGCCGTCCGACTGGTGAAGGAGATGCTGACTCGGCCGGAGGCTCGCCTTGAACCAGACGCTCCGGAGGAAGCCAAACAACTATGGGCGGAGAAGAGTCGACTATTCCTTTACAAGGGGAAGTTGTGCCGCAGAATGGTCAACTCCCGGACGCATGAACTACTCTGGCAAGTAGTGGTGCCCCGAAGAGACGCAGCCATGGTGATGGAGGCATACCACGACGGAGCTGGACACTTCGGGTGGAAAAAGCTGGAGTTCCTGCTGCGCGAGCGGTTCCACTGGGTAGGCATGAGGGGAACCATCGAGAAGTGGTGCAGAGACTGTGGCCCGTGCAATCTGAGAAGGAAGGACCGGGCCAGCCAGAAGACTCCCCTGCAGTCCATCGTCACCCGGCAACCGTTGGAACTGGTAGCCTTGGATCATGTAAAACTGACCCCAAGCAGAAGTGGCTACGTCTACGCGTTAACCATCGTGGATCATTACTCCCGGTTCTTGGTTGTCGTCCCCGTCAAGGACTTAACGGCTCAAACAGCAGCTAGGGCCTTCCAGCAGCACTTCTGCCGTCCACACGGGTACCCGGACCAAGTGCTGACGGACCAGGGACCTGCCTTTGAAGCGGAGGTCTTCCAGGAATTCTGCAATCTGTATGGCTGCCGGAAGATAAGGACGACACCCTACCATCCGCAAACTAATGGACTTTGTGAAAAAATGAACCAGGTGGTAATGGATCTTCTAAAAACATTGCCCCTGGAAGAACGCAGTCTGTGGCCTGAGAAGTTGCCCGATCTGGTGGACCTATACAACCACATCCCGGTAGGTTCCACCAACTGTACCCCGGCTTACCTAATGAGGGCGAGACCTGGTAAGTTACCTGTTGACCTGGAAATGGGAGTCCTGACACCTGAGGACACTTCACCAGAAACAGACTGGGACACAGAGAGGCAGCAGCAGTACCGGAGAGTACAGGAGAGCGTGGAGCGAAGTCTCTGTCAGGCTAGGGAAAGACAAGAGAAGACTTACAACCAGTATGCTCCCGCTGTTCCCCTGGTACCCGGAGAGCAGGTCTTGAAGAGGAAAAGACGGCTCCACAAGTTGGATGACCAGTGGGAGAAGGACCCGTACACCGTACTGCCCTCAAGCCACGAGAACCCGAAGGTCTGTACCATCAGTAAAGACGGAGGGGAAACCACAGCCATTGTATCCCGGGACCACCTGAAGAAGTGTCCCGAACAACTGAGGAACCCTGAAGAGGAACAAGAAGACCATCGACCCGTGGGAGAAAGGGAAGATATGGTTAGTACCGTGCTCGGGGACTTCCCTCGGTCTTGGACTCAAGTCAATGGTGCAGTTGTGGTACCCGTACTCACCTTCCTCCAACCATCATCCCAAGAACCTACGGAGCAACGGGTAGAGCTGGAAGAACAGCCGGTCCAGGAGGCAGAAGACTCCACACAAGTAGAACAGGAGAATCAACCCTCTGCTTATAGTGAGCCTGCCGTACCCCTAGTGAGACAAAGAGCCGGTAGACAGCTGCCCAGTTTACCCTTGACAGCTCCTACACCCTGTAGTTCAGGGCCAGACAGTCAGCTCCGTAGGTCCACTAGGGCCACTAGAGGCCAGTTACCCGCACGTTGGAGGATCTAAATGTTTAAGCTATTTTATAATGTTTACCTGTCTATAGTTGCTTGTGTGTAATTTTGTATTTCTAGTTGTTTTTAGGAATCCTTGGTGGATTTACCGGGAATCCTTGTATATAGTTGGAGCGTAACCCAGGATGGACTAAAGACTGTCAAGGACTCGGGGTAGAACAGACCCCTACCTGGTTACGTCTCCCTGTGTTGGTGAAATGGACACCTTGCTTTCTTCAGAGACTGCACCCGGTTGCGGACACGCCGTAACCATCTTTATGTGTTTTCTTATTGTATTATTAATGTTTTGCCTTGTTATGTTTTCTAAATGTGTTTAGTCCCGGAGTACTAAATTTTACTAGGGGGGAATGTGACACCCCAGGGGTCTGGTTGCCACAGTAACGTAATGTTATGTCTGAGAGCAGGTGGGAGGTCCTTTAGTCAGGGATCCTGTGCATGCCACACCTCCTGCCCAGTCTTGGGAGGGGAAGAACTTCCCCTATATAAACCTGGGGCTGAGGCAGGGTGAGTGAGTAGAAGAAGAGAAGAAGTAGAGACAGCATAGGAAGAAACAGCAGTTACAAGGAGTCAGGGGCTGGCAGCTGCAGAGTTCGCCCTGACTAAGAAGACTTTTTACCGGACCCGGAGTCCGAGGCTGTGGGGACTAATTCCTGCCCAGCAGCAGAATCCGTCAGGCAGGGGATTTCAGGTCCTCTGGCCCAGAAGCCCGAAGGCACGGTCACACGCGTGGGACCAGCACCGCCATCGTGGAGCGGAAGCCATTAGAAGGCCCCGAGTCACCGGCCATACGGGTGAGCACCACACGGTACACTCAGGGACGTGGGCTACTTACATCAGCTCCTAGCAAGGTAGCCAGAAGAGTACAGTCAGTTTGGGAGGCCTACAACTACGCCTGGCCAGGGGAGATCCCATCTGCTCAAGGACTGACCAGGCCCCATCCGCTAGCAAGTACTCCGGGAGGGTCTTTTGTTGTTACCAGTAAAGACCCTGAACTACACCGTACCGTCTCTGAGTGGTTCCTGCTACCCCCATCATCCACGTCGGCTGCCCTGAGGCCATACCCCTCCCGTTGGGGGTTATACTATCACGCTGCACAATCCCACCATCGGCCTCAGCGGTCTGCCCTGCAGCAGCAGCCCCCTGGCTGCACTCAACGGGTGGCGTAGTCATCAACCATTTACTACTAATGGACTGCCGTCTAGTTTGACTCCCTGGGCACGGACCGGGTCACCGCCACGAGACTACAACCCTCCACAGATCCGGCTCCGGGTAAGCTCCCGCATGCGCAGCGCAGCGCGACACAGGCCCAGGGGCGCGTCACTTAGCACTTGTTGGCCCTTTTGCCTTCACTCTGCGGTCCAGCTCACCCCAAACCATCTCGATTGGGTTCAGGTCTGGTGACTGTGGAGGCCAGGTCATCTGGCGTAGCCCCCCATCACTCTCCTTCTTGGTCAAATAGCCCTTACACAGCGTGGAGGTGTTTGGGGTCATTGTCCTGTTGAAAAATAAATGATGGTCCAACTAAATGCAAACCGGATGGAATAGCATTCCGCTGCAAGATGCTGTGGTAGCCATGCTGGGTCAGTATGCCTTCAATTTTGAATAAATCCCCAACAGTGTCACCAGCAAAGCCCCCCACACCATCACACCTCCTCCTCCATGCTTCACGGTGGGAACCAGGCATGTAGAGTCCATCCGTTCACCTTCTCTGCGTCGCACAAAGACACGGTGGTTGGAACCAAAGATCTCAAATTTGGACTCATCAGACTAAAGCACAGATTTCCACTGGTCTAATGTCCATTCCTTGTGTTCTTTAGCCCAAACAAGTCTCTTCTGCTTGTTGCCTGTCCTTAGCAGTGGTTTCCTAGGAGCTATTTTACCATGAAGGCCTGCTGCACAAAGTCTCCTCTTAACAGTTGTTGTAGAGATGTGTCTGCTGCTAGAACTCTGTGTGGCATTGACCTGGTCTCTAATCTGAGCTGCTGTTAACCTGCGATTTCTGAGGCTGGTGACTCGGATAAACTTATCCTCAGAAGCAGAGGTGACTCTTGGTCTTCCTTTCCTGGGGCGGTCCTCATGTGAGCCAGTTTCTTTGTAGCGCTTGATGGTTTTTGCAACTGCACTTGGGGACACTTTCAAAGTTTTCCCAATCTTTCGGACTGACTGACCTTCATTTCTTAAAGTAATGATGGCCACTTGTTTTTCTTTACTTAGCTGCTTTTTTCTTGCCATAATACAAATTCTAACAGTCTATTCAGTAGGACTATCAGCTGTGCATCCACTAGACTTCTGCACAACACAACTGATGGTCCCAACCCCATTTATAAGGCAAGAAATCCCACTTATTAAACCTGACAGGGCACACCTGTGAAGTGAAGACCATTTCCGGTGACTACCTCTTGAAGCTCATCAAGAGAATGCCAAGAGTGTGCAAAGCAGTCATCAAAGCAAAAGGTGGCTACTGTGAAGAACCTAGAATATAAGACATATTTTCAGTTGTTTCACACTTTTTTGTTAAGTATATAATTCCACATGTGGTAATTCATAGTTTTGATGCCTTCAGTGTGAATGTACAATGTTCATAGTCATGAAAATACAGAAAAATCTTTAAATGAGAAGGTGTGTCCAAACTTTTGGTCTGTACTGTATATATGTGTATATATATATATATAAAGTCCAGAAAGGTGTCCTTATCCTCTAATAAGCCTGAACACTGGATTGTGTGGTGCTGGTTTGGAATATTTCTGTACAATCATTTCAATCGGTCACATGATGTTTGGAGGTGGAGCCACATTTGTAACTCCTCCCCGTTGTGCGTTTTGGTTGAATTTCGGCCGTCGGGAGCCTATTAACTCTAGTTGTGGTTTCATTGCAGGAGGGATTTGCTCCTCCGGAAGATGATGAGAACGACGAGCTTCAAGCCGAGGATCAGGATGAATATTAACCTCGTCCACTGCTCTTCTTCATCACGATCGCATTGTAATATAATATTGCTCCTCGTTGCCCGTTTCCCCATCAGCCATCTTTTTGCAGACTGAACCGGTTTGGTTGGAGCCTCGGCACACGGTCTTGTGAACCATCATCAATCCCTTCGATTAATAGCCAGACTTGGTTGGTTATCCTGCGGGCCACAACCTGTGAAATGTGAATCTATTGCCGCCGGGGCGCGGGAGCGGATGTCTAAGGCGCGGATTTAGCACTTCATTCATCAGGAGATTCTCCCTCTGCGGGCAGATACATAGCTGATACCATACGTCTTTGTCCCCCCCACCTGACCACCTGGATGCCCCCGCGGTGTTTGATTGTTGTGTTTTTTACCTCTAGACTTGTCTTCCTCTTACATTTTCGCACCTTCTGTCCTTTTATTTCATGGGATGGTGTATTTTACTTGCCCGTCTTTTCTTCATTATTTCTTTTTTTTTTTTTGTTTTAAATGGATTGGAAAGTTTTAGAAAATAATGAGAAATCTTCATCCGAATGTCCGAGGAAATGACAGATCATTACTCTGCACCTTCTACAAATGACTGCACCAATCACCCTTGATGTCCAAACTACAACCACCCAAAGACTCAAGCTAGATCAATAGTTAAGCCGGTGGAGTCCATTTATCAGGAAAGCTCAGCATCTAGACTTGCTCTACGTCTGGCAGCTCTCGCGCGGACTTGGTCTCGGTCTGGCTGTTCTCACGCAGACTTGGTCTAGGTCTAGCAACTGTTGTATGCACTTGGTCTATGTCTGACAGCTATCACGCAGACTTGGTCTTGGTCTGGCGGCTGTCACGCAGACTTGGTCTTGGTCTGGCGGCTCTCACGCAGACTTGGTCTTGGTCTGGCGGCTCTCACGCAGACTTGGTCTAGGTCTGACAGCTATCACGCAGACTTGGTCTTGGTCTGGCGGCTGTCATGCAGACTTGGTCTAGGTCTGACAGCTATCACGCAGACTTGGTCTTGGTCTGGCGGCTGTCACGCAGACTTGGTCTAGGTCTGACAGCTATCACGCAGACTTGGTCTAGGTCTGGCGGCTGTCACGCAGACTTGGTCTTGGTCTGACAGCTATCACGCAGACTTGGTCTTGGTCTGGCGGCTGTCACGCAGACTTGGTCTACGTCTGACAGCTATCACGCAGACTTGGTCTAGGTCTGGCGGCTGTCACGCAGATTTGGTCTAGGTCTGACAGCTATCACGCAGACTTGGTCTTGGTCTGGCGGCTCTCACGCAGACTTGATCTAGGTCTGGTGTTTCGCGCACAGACTTGGTCTAGGTCTGGCAGCTGTCGCATGGACTTGATCTAGGTCTGGCGGTTGTGCAGACTTGGTCTAGGTCTGGCGGCTGTCGCACGGACTTGGTCTAGGTCTTGCAGCTCTTATGCTGACTTGGTCTAGGTTTGGCGGCACTCACAGACTTGGTCTTGGTCTGGCGGCTCTCGCGCAGACTTGGTCTAGGTCTGGCAGCTGTCGCACGGACTTGGTCTAGGTCTGACAGCTCTTATGCTGACTTGGTCTAGGTTTGGTGGCACTCACAGACTTGGTCTTGGTCTGGCGGCTCTCGCGCAGACTTGGTCTAGGTCTGGCAGCTGTCGCACGGACTTGGTCTAGGTCTGACAGCTCTTAGGCAGACTTGGTCTAGGTTTGGCGGCACTCACAGACTTGGTCTAGGTCTGGCAGCTGTCGCATAGACTTGGTCTTGGTCTGGCGGTTGTTGTGCAGACTTGGTCTTGGTCTGGCGGCTCTCTCGCAGACTTGGTCTAGGTTTGGCGGCTCTTGCGCAGACTTGGTTTAGGTCTGGTGGCTCTCGCGTGAACTTGGTCTAAGTCTGACCTCTGTTTCACAGACTTGGTGTAGGTTTGGCGGCTCTCTCACAGACCTGGTCTAGGTTTGGCGGCACTCACAGACTTGGTCTTGGTCTGGCGGCTCTCTCGCAGACTTGGTGTAGGTTTGGCGGCTCTCTCACAGACTTGGGCTAGGTTTGGCGGCACTCACAGACTTGGTCTTGGTCTGGCGGCTCTCGCGCGTACTTGGTCTTGGTCTGGCCCCTCTCGCGCAGACTTGGTCTTGGTCTGGCGGCTCTCGCGCAGACTTGGTCTAGGTTTGGCGGCACTCGCAGACTTGGTTTAGGTCTGGTGGCTGTCTCACAGACTTGGCCTAGGTCTTGCTTTACAAGTCCTCACTTGTCTGCTTCTCTCCGGTGGTCCTTTTCCCGTACTCAGGAGGGCCGCCCCTCAGTCGTTCTTGTTTTTGCACGTTCCCCTTACTGTTGCCTTATTAGGGAGGTAGGAGTCTAAAACAAGTCTGTGCAGCACGTAGAGATGGATGTTTGGAGATGGTGGTCACTCAGACAGGAAAGGAAGTGGTTACTCGACAACGAGAAATAATGACACATTATAGAGAAGACTTAAAGGGGCTGTCCTTTGATGATTCCTTTTTTTACTTTGACAACCTGTCAGTCAGGCAGGTTATGGGGCAAGATGGCGACTTGTGCAGAGTCTTACAGGGAGAGAACTTCAGCAGCTCCAGCTCATTGCGAGCGCTCTATAAGGGAGGTCTAAGGTCTAAATGATTGATGCTTATTAGTTACAGACTGTGCGACGTACAAGACACCTGGACATTGTGACATGCAGACAAACACACCTGTACTGCTGTACATTATTACACTGGCACATCTGTACAACCGGACATCACACCAGAACAGCAGGACACGGCACCGCCAGGAGACCTATACATGATAACACCGGGACACCAGGAGACCTATACATGATAACACCGGGACACCAGGAGACCTATACATGATAACACAGGGACACCAGGAGACCTATACATGATAACACCGGGACACCAGGAGACCTATACATGATAACACCGGGACACCAGGAGACCTATACATGATAACACCGGGACACCAGGAGACCTATACATGATAACACCGGGACACCAGGAGACCTATACATGATAACACCGGGACACCAGGAGACCTATACATGATAACACGAGGAGACCTATACATGATAACACAGGGACACCAGGAGACCTATACATGATAACACCGGGACACCAGGAGACCTATACATGATAACACCGGGACACCAGGAGACCTATACATGATAACACAGGGACACCAGGAGACCTATACATGATAACACCGGGACACCAGGAGACCTATACATGATAACACCGGGACACCAGGAGACCTATACATGATAACACCGGGACACCAGGAGACCTATACATGATAACACCGGGACACCAGGAGACCTATACATGATAACACGAGGAGACCTATAGATGATAACACAGGGACACCAGGAGACCTATACATGATAACACCGGGACACCAGGAGACCTATACATGATAACACAGGGACACCAGGAGACCTATACATGATAACACCGGGACACCAGGAGACCTATACATGATAACACCGGGACACCAGGAGACCTATACATGATAACACCGGGACACCAGGAGACCTATACATGATAACACGAGGAGACCTATACATGATAACACAGGGACACCAGGAGACCTATACATGATAACACCGGGACACCAGGAGACCTATACATGATAACACCGGGACACCAGGAGACCTATACATGATAACACCGGGACACCAGGAGACCTATACATGATAACACCGGGACACCAGGAGACCTATACATGATAACACCGGGACACCAGGAGACCTATACATGATAACACCGGGACACCAGGAGACCTATACATGATAACACCGGGACACCAGGAGACCTATACATGATAACACGAGGAGACCTATACATGATAACACCGGGACACCAGGAGACCTATAGATGATAACACCGGGACACCAGGAGACCGATACATGATAACACCGGGACACCAGGAGACCGATACATGATAACACCGGGACACCAGGAGACCTATAGATAACACCAGAACACCAGGAGACCTATACATGATAACACCGGGACACCAGGAGACCTATACATGATAACACGAGGAGACCTATACATGATAACACAGGGACACCAGGAGACCTATACATGATAACACCGGGACACCAGGAGACCTATACATGATAACACCGGGACACCAGGAGACCTATACATGATAACACCGGGACACCAGGAGAGCTATACATGATAACACCGGGACACCAGGAGACCTATACATGATAACACCGGGACACCAGGAGACCTATACATGATAACACCGGGACACCAGGAGACCTATACATGATAACACGAGGAGACCTATACATGATAACACCGGGACACCAGGAGACCTATAGATGATAACACCGGGACACCAGGAGACCGATACATGATAACACCGGGACACCAGGAGACCGATACATGATAACACCGGGACACCAGGAGACCTATAGATAACACCAGAACACCAGGAGACCTATACATGATAACACCGGGACACCAGGAGACCTATACATGATAACACCAGGACACCAGGAGACCGATACATGATAACACCGGGACACCAGGAGATTTATACATGATAACACCGGGACACCAGGAGACCTATACATGATAACACCGGGACACCAGGAGACCTATACATGATAACACGAGGAGACCTATACATGATAACACAGGGACACCAGGAGACCTATACATGATAACACCGGGACACCAGGAGACCTATACATGATAACACCGGGACACCAGGAGACCTATACATGATAACACCGGGACACCAGGAGATCTATACATGATAACACCGGGACACCAGGAGATCTATACATGATAACACCGGGACACCAGGAGACCTATACATGATAGCACCGGGACACCAGGAGACCTATACATGATAACACCGGGACACCAGGAGACCTATACATGATAACACCGGGACACCAGGAGACCTATACATGATAACGCCGGAACACCAGGAGACCTATACATGATAACGCCGGGACACCAGGAGACCTATACATGATAACGCCGGGACACCAGGAGACCTATAGATGATAACGCCGGGACAACAGGAGACCTATACATGATAACGCCGGGACAACAGGAGACCTATACATGATAACGCCGGGTCACCAGGAGACCTATAGATGATAACGCCGGGACACCAGGAGACCTATACATGATAACGCCGGGACACCAGGAGACCTATAGATGATAACGCCGGGACACCAGGAGACCTATACATGATAACGCCGGGACACCAGGAGACCTATACATGATAACGCCGGGACACCAGGAGACCTATAGATGATAACGCCGGGACACCAGGAGACCTATAGATGATAACGCCGGGACACCAGGAGACCTATACATGATAACGCCGGGACACCAGGAGACCTATACATGATAACACCGGGACAACAGGAGACCTATACATGATAACACCGGGACAACAGGAGACCTATACATGATAACACCGGGACAACAGGAGACCTATACATGATAACACCGGGTCACCAGGAGACCTATACATGATAACACCGGGTCACCAGGAGACCTATAGATGATAACACCGGGACACCAGGAGACCTATAGATGATAACACCGGGACACCAGGAGACCTATACATGATAACACCGGGTCACCAGGAGACCTATAGATGATAACACTGGGACACCAGGAGACCTATACATGATAACACCGGGACAACAGGAGACCTATACATGATAACACCGGGTCACCAGGAGACCTATAGATGATAACACTGGGACACCAGGAGACCTATACATGATAACACCGGGACACCAGGAGACCTATACATGATAACACCGGGACACCAGGAGACCTATACATGATAACACCGGGACACCAGGAGACCTATACGTGATAACACCTGTACGGGAACACCCATTCATAAGAGCACCGGCACAGCCATACATGATAACACCAGCAAAACAGCAGACCTGTACATGATAATACCGGGAGACCGATACATGATAACAACTGTATGCAAGAGCACCCTTACCTAAGAACAATTCTACACCCATATTTAATGTCTCTTGGAAATCATAACAC
The DNA here is from genome assembly GCF_046119375.1 of Phyllobates terribilis. NCBI lineage: Eukaryota > Metazoa > Chordata > Amphibia > Anura > Dendrobatidae > Phyllobates > Phyllobates terribilis. The sequence goes on along the minus strand of NW_027362763.1, from coordinate 11,036,936 downwards.
TCACACACTGGGACACCAGGAGATCCATTCATGATGAAATCTGTAAACCGGGAGACGCATTTATGATAATGGCAGGAGACCATTTGTGATAACACCGAGACACCAGAGGACCATTCATGATAACTTCAAGATACCCATACATGACAGTAGCTAAAGATTCATACAGAAGAACATTTGTGTACATACAGGTGTCCCATTGTTCGCACGTCCTCAGGTACAAGTGTCCTCTGGACTCCTGTACATTGCACAGCCGGGAGCAGTGAAATGTGGGATTAGCTGCAGCGGTTGCATGCCGCGTGCTCAGCTCTGTAGGAGATCACAGGGAGGGCAGGATTTATTTTACACACATTACATTTTTAACACCGTGTTATTTTTCTTGACGAAGAGGACTAACTAGAAGAGCATAGTCCCACAAAATCCTATTTATTAATGATTCACCATGATGGTCATCCCATCAGTCAGGTACGACATGTTACTGTTCAGTAATTATTATTGGACCCTCGATAGTGTCGGATAAAGACTCCAATTATTCATATACAAACGACTGATCACAAATGTATAGTTTACCTCCTGCGTTGTCCTCTGTCATTTACCTCCTGCGTTGTCCTCTATCATTTACCTCCTGTGTTGTCCTCTGTCATTTACCTCCTATGTTGTCTTCTGTCATTTACATCCTGTGCTGTCTTCTGTCATTTACCTCCTGTGTTGTCCTCTGTCATTTACCTCCTGTGTTGTCCTCTGTCATTTACCTCCTGTGTTGTCTTCTGTCATTTACATCCTGTGTTGTCTTCTGTCATTTACCTCCTGTGTTGTCCTCTGTCATTTACCTCCTGTGTTGTCCTCTGTCATTTACCTCCTGTGTTGTCTTCTGTCATTTACCTCCTGTGTTGTCCTCTGTCATTTACATCCTTCGCTGTCTTCTGTCATTTACCTCCTGTGTTGTCCTCTGTCATTTACCTCCTGCGTTGTCTTCTGTCATTTACCTCCTGTGTTGTCCTCTGTCATTTACATCCTTTGCTGTCTTCTGTCATTTACCTCCTGTGTTGTCCTCTGTCATTTACCCCCTGTGTTGTCCTCTGTCATTTAACTCCTGTGTTGTCCTGTGTCATTTACCTCCAGCGTTGTCTTCTGTCATTTACCTCCTGTGTTGTCCTCTGTCATTTACCTCCTGTATTGTCCTCTGTCATTTACATCCTGTGTTGTCCTCTGTCATTTATCTCCTGCGTTGTCCTCTGTCATTTACCTCCTGCGTTGTCCTCTGTCATTTACATCCTGTGTTGTCCTCTGTCATTTATCTCCTGCGTTGTCTTCTGTCATTTACCTCCTGTGTTGTCCTCTGTCATTTACATCCTTTGCTGTCTTCTGTCATTTACCTCCTGTGTTGTCCTCTGTCATTTACCCCCTGTGTTGTCCTCTGTCATTTAACTCCTGTGTTGTCCTGTGTCATTTACCTCCAGCGTTGTCTTCTGTCATTTACCTCCTGTGTTGTCCTCTGTCATTTACCTCCTGTATTGTCCTCTGTCATTTACATCCTGTGTTGTCCTCTGTCATTTATCTCCTGCGTTGTCCTCTGTCATTTACCTCCTGCGTTGTCCTCTGTCATTTACATCCTGTGTTGTCCTCTGTCATTTATCTCCTGCGTTGTCCTCTGTCATTTACCTCCTGCGTTGTCCTCTGTCATTTACATCCTGTGTTGTCCTCTGTCATTTATCTCCTGCGTTGTCCTCTGTCATTTACATCCTGTGTTGTCCTCTGTCATTTATCTCCTGCGTTGTCCTCTGTCATTTACCTCCTGCGTTGTCCTCTGTCATTTACATCCTGTGTTGTCCTCTGTCATTTATCTCCTGCGTTGTCCTCTGTCATTTACCTCCTGCGTTGTCCTCTGTCATTTACATCCTGTGTTGTCCTCTGTCATTTATCTCCTGCGTTGTCCTCTGTCATTTACATCCTGTGTTGTCCTCTGTTATTTATCTGCTGCGTTGTCCTCTGTCATTTACATCCTGTGTTGTCCTCTGTCATTTATCTCCTGCGTTGTCCTGTCATTTATCTCCTGCGTTGTCCTCTGTCATTTACCTCCTGTGTTGTCCTCTGTCATTTACCTCCTGTGTTGTCCTGTGTCATTTACCTCCTGTGTTGTGCTGTGTCATTTATCTCCTGTGTTGTGCTATGTCATTTACCTCCTGTGTTATCTTCTGTCATTTACCTCCTGTGTTGTCCTCTGTCATTTACCTCCTGTGTTATCTTCTGTCATTTACCTCCTGTGTTGTCCTCTGTCATTTATCTCCTGTGTTGTCCTCTGTCATTTACCTCCTGTGTTGTCCTCTGTCATTTACCTCCTGTGTTGTCCTCTGTCATTTATCTCCTGTGTTGTCCTCTGTCATTTACATCCTGTGTTGTCCTCTGTCATTTACATCCTGTGTTGTCCTCTGTCATTTATCTCCTGCGTTGTCCTCTGTCATTTACCTCCTGTGTTGTCCTCTGTCATTTACCTCCTGTGTTGCCCTGTGTCATTTACCTCCTGTGTTGTGCTGTGTCATTTATCTCCTGTGTTGTGCTATGTCATTTACCTCCTGTGTTATCTTCTGTCATTTACCTCCTGTGTTGTCCTCTGTCATTTACCTCCTGTGTTATCTTCTGTCATTTACCTCCTGTGTTGTTCTCTGTCATTTACCTCCTGTGTTGTCCTCTGTCATTTACCTCCTGTGTTGTCCTCTGTCATTTATCTCCTGTGTTGTCCTCTGTCATTTATCTCCTGTGTTGTGCTATGTCATTTACCTCCTGTGTTATCTTCTGTCATTTACCTCCTGTGTTGTCCTCTGTCATTTACCTCCTGTGTTATCTTCTGTCATTTACCTCCTGTGTTGTCCTCTGTCATTTATCTCCTGTGTTGTCCTCTGTCATTTACCTCCTGTGTTGTCCTCTGTCATTTACCTCCTGTGTTGTCCTCTGTCATTTATCTCCTGTGTTGTCCTCTGCCATCATCCCAGATTCCTGCTGTCTTCTGGTTCTTCCGCCTCACAGTTTTGAAGCCTTTTGTATTATATTAATTTAATTTCTGACTGTAAGTTTATGACTGTACATTCAGTAGGTGCTCAGCGGCATTTAGATGTGAATATTTTTTTAAATAGATTCTTCATGCACTTTTTTTATTTCCTTTTACGAAATCTTAACTTAAGTGTTTTTTTTTTTTATGAGAGAGCCAACACTTTCCGACTTCCATCTCATAGATATATCTTATTGATTCCACAAAAATATATGTATGCAATGGTGGCCATGGAAATCCATAGGTGGCCATGTTGACCCATAGGTGGCCACGGTGATTCGAAGGTGGCCACATTGAATCCATAGGTGGCCATAGTTATATGCTCTCAAATAGGGCATTGTTGTTGAACTCACATCTAAACTTGGGATCCAGTCCGTCCTCCGACCTCATGTCCTGACGGCAGTAGACCTTGAATAATTGACTAAAGTTTTTTTTTCGATTATCAGTTGATTTGTTTTTTTCTTTTAAGTGTGGAAAGGAGAATGTGGAAATTGCTTATTTATTTCTTATTTACTTGTAAATTTATGTGGAACATATTTTATTTATCAGGGGGTCGCCGGCGCTCCTGTGACCCTGGAGTGATGAACGGCAAGTTGTAGACTGAAATATGAAAAAGTCGTAATATGGTTCAAGAGCGCGGTTGACTGAAGGTGGATGGAAGGATTCGAAATGGAGATGAGCGGTTATTCTCCGCCAATTTAATGCCCCTTATAATGCTCTTGGGATTTCTCCAGACCTCAAAGCATAACAAACATAATGTAAGAAAAAAACGTTATACTCGCCCTCTGCTCACCTCTCCGACCCTTCCGCTATTCACCGCCACCCGTCCGGTCCTCGCCGCATCTACTCATCCCTTTCCGATTCTGAAGGTATCTTCAGTCCCTAAGTGAATTACAAAAAAAAAACTCAAGATTTTTTGTAAAATATAGACCAGAATTCAATTCCACTTGTATTTCTTCGCTCATCTCCAATTGGGAAGGTGGAACATGTACTAGTGAAAGTCACAGAATGTGAAGGACCTGCGAAGGTGTACGCACACAACGTCATTTAGTTCCCAGTATACTCATCGAGTTTTGGAAGAATACTCCCAAGAAACTGCAGGCTGTATTTTTCCTGAAGCTTCTTTTTTTTGGCGCCTAATGCGTTTTTTTTTTTTTGCTGCATTCTTTTTACATTGTGTATAAAATAGTGAGCCGCTTCCAGGCGAAACACATCTGAAGAAGGTTTCAGGTCACTTCTTTTATCCTGTTTGGGGCTTTTCGAAGCCTAATTGCAATTAAAAGAAGCTAAAAGACTGAACATATAGTCTATATATGTCTATATATTCCCTCATGATGGCATTTTTTTAAGCCCTTCTTCAGGTAGGTTTCGAAGCAGAACCGCCTGAAAAAACGACAACGAGCCTGATTCATTTTTTTTTTTTTTTTGCGAAACCTCTCAATTAGTGATTTTTTTTGATTTGTGACAAATTCATCAAATGATTTACGCCTTTTTTTTTGTCAAGTTGCCCTTCGTGGTTTAGTTTTCTGATTTTTTTTTTACTTTAATGTGGATTTTCAAAATGTTTTAGACTGATTTATCAAATTTTTCCATTTAAAAAAAAAAAAAAAAAAAGTACACCCCTGAAATGGTTTTATGCATTGCCAGATAAAAAGCCACATTTTTTTGGGGTTAAGGGCAATTTTGAGCTTTTGTGCAAATTTCATGAATTTGGTGCAAATAATCTCAGCAAAAAACACAAGTCCAAAAAAAAAAAAGAAAAAGTGACTTAAAAACCCTGAAAAATTATGAATCAAGCCCATTGTGCGCACGTACTCTTGTGATATTTTGGGTGAGGAAATCCAGAAGGTGCAACCGACTGTGAGCCAAGAAATGAATTATAAGAGGTCAATATGAAACAAAAACTTTCCTGACTTGCAATGTATTTTATTTTTATTTTTTTTTACAGTAGGGGGCGCTATGACAGAAGAAATTGCATCATGTATGGGTGGGTGTTGACCTTAATGATGGATCATTTCCAGTTTTTCACCCTGGAGAACTTTGAGGTCCAGGAATTGTTCACTACTAGTGATTATTCCTTACAGGAAACAGTTGTCCATGTTTCGCTTTTCTTCCTTTCATCTTTGAATAAGGTGAACGAGTTTACAGAAGAAGCCCCATGTAAATTATTCTATGTCGGCATTTTGCAATGTTAAAAAGTGATCCCTGCGGACTGTAGGCTCGTCACGTTGGCATTCAGCAGACTGTAGTCGGGAGCGTCAGTCGATGGGTTTTCTTCATTTATTTTGTTTTGTTTGATTTTTTTATGATTTTTTTTATTTGTGGTGCTGTCGCTTTATCTCATATCATATCCGATCAGGCTGAAGATGAAGGTGGAGTTTTCAGTTGCTTCCTTTGCAATCTGTATGAATTGAAGGATAAGATGGAGGACATTTGGGGTCATTTCCCTTTTATAGGGCCATGCACGGACCCCGTTATTATCTGTCAGTCAGCACCAAGGACTCGGCAGAATTGATCAAATCTTGCATCTGTGTTATTTTGTTTTTATTTCAAATAAACTGGTGTGGAAATATCATTCTGGTGTCGCGGTGTGATGATTGGGAGATGTCAGGAGCTGCCATTATACAACGTGGAGTTCCATGCAGGTCGGTGTCCGGCTCCTCCATCGAGTGATAGAAATCATCTGGATCAGAGATTCGTATCCCACTCATCAGACAGAGAGAATCTCCCGCCGGCCACTCTAGTATCTCCCGCCGGCCACTCTAGTATCTCCCGCCTACCACTCTAGTATCTCCCGCCAGCCACTCTAGTATCTCCCGCCTACCACTCTAGTATCTCCCGCCGTCCACTCTAGTATCTCCCGCCTACCACTGTAGTATCTCCAGCCGGCCATTCTAGTATCTCCCGCCGACCACTCTAGTATCTCCCGCCGGCCACTCTAGTATCTCCCGCCGGCCACTCTAGTATCTCCCGCCGGCCATTCTAGTATCTCTCGTCAGCCACTCTAGTATCTCCTGCCGGCCACTCTAGTATCTCCCGCCGGCCACTCTAGTATCTCCCGCCTACCACTCTAGTATCTCCCGCCGGCCACTCTAGTATCTCCCGCCAGCCACTCTAGTATCTCCCGCCGGCCACTCTAGTATCTCCCGCCGACCACTCTAGTATCTCCCGCAGGCCACTCTAGTATCTCCCATCAGCCACTCTAGTATCTCCTGCAGGCCACTCTAGTATCTCCCGCCGGCCACTCTAGTATCTCCCGCCGGCCACTCTAGTATCTCCCGCCGGCCACTCTAGTATCTCTTGCCGGACACTCTAGTATCTCCCGCCGGCCACTCTAGTATCTCCCCCCGGCCACTCTAGTATCTCCCGCCGGCCACTCTAGTATCTCCCGCCGCCACTCTAGTATCTCTCGCCGGCCACTCTAGTATCTCCCGCCTGCCACTCTAGTATCTCCCGCAGGCCACTCTAGTATCTCCCGCCGGCAACTCTAGTATCTCTCGCCGGCCACTCTAGTATCTCTCGCCGGCCACTCTAGTATCTCCCGACGGCCACTCTAGTATCTCCCGCCGGCCACTCTAGTATCTCTCGCCGGCCACTCTACGTGTCCTCTGCCAAAATACAGCAAACATTCTCCTCCTTCCTGTATAATGATTTGTCCTTGGGTCACATCAGCTGCGGTCGCTTGGCTCCACTGACTGGACGAGGGGCAGCAGCCACAGCGTGAGGACAGGAAGAGCTCCGCTATGGGGCAACCCTTTATTAAGCAAGCCGGGCGCACAGCAATGCTGCAAAGCCACAGGAAATCTGTGACCAAATCTACACAGAATCATCATATATCGGGGCCTAAGTAATCCACAGAACAATATACATTGCGCATAATCGACACTTCAGCTGCTGCAGAACCTCATATTACTTCTCAGCTGCTGCAGAACCAAATCAGGCGCAAATATGCAGGGTGGAGAATCGAGCATACTCGCCCATCACTAGTGATGACACTACGGAAACTCACAGTACCGCTGAAGACATTCACACATACCCAAATGCAATTGAAATAAAGGATCCAACCAAAGTCAACAGGTTTACCTCAATGTCTAAAAACAGGACAAAGGGCATTTTTGCCGGCGGCTCCTCCCGGAGGTCTGGGGGGGGGGGTCTAAAAATGCTCAAATCAATGGAAACTGCTGAAATTACATGGGAACAGCATGGGGAAGACTCCAAGGTCACTGCTAGGAACAATGTTGTCAGAGTATTACGCCACTTTTACAGACTAACAATAAAGCATACAAAACCCGAATATAAGATGGATTTTACTAAAAAGAATTTAAGGAACATTCTTTCCAGGGTAATGACTTGTATATAAGGCAAAATAAATAAGAGAAAAAAAATGTTCCTCCACACCTTGGGCTATGTTCACACGTAGTGTTTTTGCTGCGTTTTTTTCCATGTTCGCATAACTTTCAACTGTGAAAAAAGCATTCGCCAGTAAATGTAATTTTAACATTTTACTACCTTATCTGGCCTTATGGAGTGCGAGACATGGTGATAATATTAAAATATAACTTTTATTTCTAATCAATAAAATAAAGGATCCTGAAAAAAACATAAAGACAAACAATATAGAAACAATGACTTAAATGGATCAATCTCACCAAGTGGACGTCCTGTGCAGGTAAATCCAGGTCAGGTCCAGGTAAGGCAGTTAAATCAGATGCCTGGCCTGGATAGGAAAGGGGGAGGTATTATTACAAACATACTACACATTTCTCCAAAGTCCCATAGGAAGCCTGGAAAAAGAAGTGCCCCTTATGACTTCCGACACGTTTCGTCATATACTCATCAGGGGAGATAGGGTAGATAGCATTGCCGTCACATACACCCTACACAAGACACTTAACACACACACCACACTAATGATCAATCCCACGGTTAGATTCATGCGCTTGTACCACCCCAGTTCACCAGCCATGATCCAGAAGACAGGAATGATACGGGATTCTCGTCTTCCTGGATTATGGGATGCTCATGGGATGGCAGGAACGCCCCCACATGAGGTCACTTCCCATTTGCTGCGGTTTTGTGCTACAAAATTGCAGCAAATGCGCTTCAAATCCGCAAGCATTTTTACATGTTTGCGGATTTGAAGCGGCTCAATGTTAGTCAATGGCGGCGAAAATGCCGCGCTTCTGCAAAATTAATGATATTTCCGCAGTGATAATCCCCCTTTTACGCCTCCTTTTCTTTAGGCCCGCGAGAAATTTTTTAAGAAGATGAGGGGCATGAATGTTCTCCCTGGGTTCCCAAGACCTCTCCTCCGGGCCAAACCCCTTCCAATCCACAAGAAAGAAAGTCTTTCCTCTTACCCTCTTGGTGGCCAAAATGTTTTCTACCTCAAAGACGTCCTCAGCGGAGACTGGAGCTGGGGTGGTACCTGAATCGTCAGAGAAGGAATTAAGAACAACTGGTTTGAGGAGGGATACATGAAAGGAGTTGGAAATCTGTAAGGTGACCGGGAGTTTCAGCGTGTAAGCTACGGGATTGATTTGGTTCAGAACCTCGAATGGACCTATGAACTGCAGACCCAACTTATAAGAAGGTATCTTGAGACGGACATATTTGGAGGAGAGCCAGACCTTGTCTCCCGGACGGAATTGAGGCGGATCCAGACGTCTCTCATCAGCATGTTTCTTCATCCGTTCGGAGGTCAGAAGAAGTGCAGATCTAGTGTATTCCCAAATAGCCGAAAATTCACTGACGAGAGACTCCGCGGCAGGATTGTCCACTGAAGAGGAGACGGGAAACGGAATCTGGGGGTGTTGACCGTAGACCACAAAAAACGGGGATTTAGTAGAAGACTCACTCTCATGGTTGTTATAGGAAAACTCGACCCAGAGCAGAAGCTCAACCCAATCACTATGATGAGCGTTGACAAAGTGCCAAAGAAAGCTGGTAAGGATCTGGTTGCTAAGTTCCACTTGACCATTGAACTGAGGATGATAAGCAGAAGAGAAATCCAAAGAGACATACAGCAGCTTACACGTGGCTCTCCAGAAGTGTGAATGAATTGAACTCCGTGATCCGAGACAATGTGGAGGGGTAGGCCGTGGAGACGGAAGATGTAATGGATGAAGTCCTTAGCCAGCACAGATGCAGATGGAAGACCAGGCAGAGGGATGAAGTGGGCCATCTTAGAAAAGCGGTCGGCTACCACCCAAATTACAGTACAACCGGCAGAAACAGGGAGATCCGTGATGAAGTCTATTGCAATGTGTTGTCACGGAGCGGAAGGCGCGGGAAGAGGAAGAAGACGGCCGGCTGGAAGGTGCCTGGGAACCTTTTTACGGGCACAAGAGGAACAAGCCGTGACAAAGTCCGCAACATCCATGCGCAGGGAAGGCCACCACTAATGTCGGGCGACGAGCAGAAAGGTCTTCCTCTGACCAGCATGACCGGCTAGTTTGGATGAATGGCCCCAGAGTAGAACCTTCTTTCGATCTGGAACCGCTACAAAGGTCTTACTGGGTGGAAGATGAGACAGGTCAAATGGAGCAACAGTCATTACTTTGGAGGGATCAATGATATGTAGAGGCTCCTCCTCTTGGTGAGAAGACAGGAATGAGCAGGATAGAGGGTCAGCTTTAATGTTCTTGTCCGTCGGGCGGTAATGCAGAGTGAAGCAGAATCGGGCGAAGAATAGAGACCACCTGGCCTGACGCGGATTTAGTTTTTGGGCCTTCTGCAAATAAGCGAGGTTCTTATGGTCAGTGTAGATGAGCACCGGGTGCAGAGCCCCCTCAAGCAAATAGCGCCACTCCTCCAGCGCTAACTTGATGGCCAGCAGTTCTCGATCTCCTATAGAGTAGTTGCGTTCAGATGAGGAGCAGAGCTTGGAGAAGAATCCGCAGGTCACCATTCGCCCGGACGAGGATTTCTGGGTGAGCACTGCTCCGGCCCTGGAGGAGGACGCATCAACCTCCAGGAAGAACTGCTGGTTGCAATCCGGACGGTGTTGCACAGGAGCGGAAGAGAAGACTTGTTTAAGGGAGACGAAGGCCTTCTCCGCTTCGGAAGTCCAATCCCTGGGATTTGCTCCTTTACGGGTGAGCGCAGAGATGGGAGCAGTCCGGGAGGAGAAATGAGGAATAAAGAGGCGGTAATAGTTTGCGAAGCCTAGGAATCGCTGAATCGCCTTCAACCCCTCTGGTCGGGGTCACTTTAAGATGGCAGACACCTTCTCGGGATCCATCTGCAGACCAGTCTTGGAGATAATATAGACCAGGAACGGCAGAGAGGTCTGCTCAAAGAGGCATTTCTCGTATTTAGTGTATAGGCGATTCTTCCGGAGCCTCAGCAGAACCTGACGAACATCCCTCTGGTGTGAGGGCAGATCCGAAGAGAAAACCAAGATATCGTCCAGGTACACCACGACGGAAGAATACAGGATATCTCGGAAGATGTCGTTGACTAGCTCCTGGAAGACGACTGGAGCATTACAGAGACCAAAGGGCATCACGCGGTATTCGTAGTGACCGTCCCGGGTGTTGAATGCCATCTTCCACTCGTCTCCCTGGCGAATCCGGACCAAATTGTTCGCCCCACGAAGATCAAGCTCGGTGAAGATCTTCATGCCTTTAAGGCGGTCAAACAGCTCCGAGATGAGAGGCAGGGGGTATTTATTTTTGATGGTGATCTGGTTAAGGCCTCTGTAATCGATACAGGGATGCAGTGAGCCGTCTTTCTTCTTGACGAAGAAGAATCCAGCTGTCATCAGCATCACTATTCCAGTCATCTACATGCTGAAGCACACTTTGAATAGTCTGTGGTAAGAGGCTGTGGGCCCAGGGGAAGAAGAGGAAGCAGAGGAGGATTCAGAAGGGCTAACAATATCTCTAAGTTCCGGACTGTCATCGCACACGCAGTTGCCATGGGAGGGTGGATTACAGTGATCAGGGGAGGACTCATGGTACCAGACAAACTGTTAGTGAAGGTGCAGGAGCCGAGAAACAAATGGAGAAGGACGAGGAGGAAGAGTTGATTGACACGAGATGAAGAGGATAATTATCCCCTCTCTGTTGTCCATGGTTGACAGGAGGGGATGGAGGAAGCAAGCTTGAGTATTATCCCGCCACCAACACACTATTGCCTTGTACCTCATGAAAGAGACCGACCCATGATTGCCTTCTTGCAGCACTATCTGCAACATGATTGTTGCCTGTATTATTAGGATAGTGCTGACTACTGGGTTGCAACTCTGTTCGATCCACGGTACAAGAGTAAATTTTGCCAGATGCTTCCCCCCTGGAAAGGGACGCGCCCATGCTGGAATATCAAAACATGCTTGAAGACAATCTTGAGAGTGGTTTTCCCCAAGACAGCAGTGAGGCACACAGTGTGCATTCCAGTTATAGACTTCCAACCCGGGAACGTTATCATCTTTACACGCAAAAAAATTACCAGCCTTGCAGCGCTGGGTTCCTGCATCCCAACCCCACCAAGGACAACATCTGCAAGGAGTTTATATGTTCTCCTCGTGTTTGTTTGGGTTTCCTTCGGGTACTCATTTTTTTTCCCACACTACAAAGACATACTGATAGGAAATTTAGATTGGGAGCCCCAATAAGGACAGTGCAACTAATATCTGTAAAGCGCTGTGGAATTAATTGCGCTATATGAGTAAAATATATGTAAAAAAAAAATCAAAGCAAAAATCTGGGAGTCGATTAGCTCCTTTTTTAGACCAGACCATGCACTTGCAGAACAGAGTACAAGTCTGACACGTAGTGAATGACTGGAGAAGGAGTATCTCAAGCTCAATAACATGTAGGGGCTGGAAGCCAGACTGTGATGGGTCTAGAAAAGAGTGAGTGGAGAGGTAACTGGTAAGTCGGGAGTAGACCAGGCGCTCCAAGAGTTTAGAGATGAAGGGAAGATTGGAGACTGGTCTGTAGTTGTTTGTGCAGGAAGGGTGAAGGAAGGGTTTTTTTTAATAATGGAGTAATGATGGAATGTTTGAAGAAGGAGGGGAAGATCCCAGAAGACGGGGAGAGGGTGAAGATTTTAGTTAGGTGAGTAATGATGACTGAAGAAAGAGACTGTAGTAGATGTGAGGGGATGGGGTCAGTGGTGCATGTAGTGGGATGAGAAGAAGAGAGGAGCCTGGAGACTTCTTCTGTGACTGGGTCAAATGTGGAGAGTGATCCAGAGGGGATATGCGGAGGGATGGGAGTCACGGCACTTGGTGGCTGGGAGTCGATTTCCTGACGGGTGGTGACTATTTCCTCTGTGAAGTAGGCCAAGTCCTCGGCACAAATGTCCGTGATGGGAGCCTGGGCTTTAGGACTGAGGAGGGAGTGAAAGGTGTCGAAGAGTTTCTTGGGGTTGTTGGATAGTGAGGATATCAGGGTGGTGAAGTAGGTCAGTTTGGCGAGGTGAAGAGCAGAGTTATATGTTTTTAACATAAATTTATAGTGGATAAAGTTTTCTAGTGTGCGAGTTTTCCTCCATAAGCGTTCGGCACTTCTAGAGCATCGCTGGAGAAATCGGGTTTGCGGTGTGAGCCAGGGCTGCTTTACTCTGTGTTTAGAGGTTCTGAGGGTGAGGGGCGCTACTTGGTCTAGCGTGCTTCTGAGAGTGTCATTGTAGTGGTTTACAGCCAGATCAGGACAGGACAGAGAGAAGATTGGGGACAGTGATGAGTGAAGGGAGTCTGTAAGTGTATGAGGGTTAATGGCTTGTAGATTTCTGAATGTGTGATAGGTAGGAGTGTGCAGGGGCGGGTGAGGATTTGTGAGCGTGAAGGAGATGATGTTGTGATCAGAGAGGGGAAGAGGGGAGTTATCTAGGTGGGGGATTGAACAAAGCCGGACAAAGACCAGATCAAGGGTGTTTCCATCTTTGTGTGTCTCAGAGGTTGAAAGCTGTGAGAGGCCAAGAGAAGTGGTTAAAGATAGAAGCTGGGATGCGGATGAGGAGGTGCGGCTGTTTATGGGGATGTTGAAGTCTCCCAGGATAAGGGTTGGTAAATCTGAGGACATGAAGTGCGGCAGCCAGGCAGAAAAATGGTCAAGGAACTGGGTGGGTGAGCCTGGGGGACGGTATACGACCGCTACTCTGAGGGAGAGGGGATGGAAGAGCCTGATGGTGTGGATCTCAAAAGAAGGGAATGAGAGTGATGGAACTGGGTGGGTGAGCCTGGGGAACGGTATACAAGGGATAGGGAATGGAAGAGCCTGATGGTGTGGATCTCAAAAGAAGGGAATGAGAGTGATGGAACTGGGGGGATGAGCTGGAAGGTGCATTGTGGGGACAGGAGTAAGCCAACTCCACCACGAAGTCTGTTTGCAGGTCTCGGGGAATGGGAAAAATGCAAGCCGCCATGAGAAATAGCGGCAGGGGAGACAATGTCAGAATCCTGGATCCAGGTGTCAGTGAGGGCCAGCAGATTGAGAGAGTTGGTCAGAAAGTAATTGTGCAGGAAAGGAAGGTTGTTGCATACAGACCGTGGATTCTACAGTGCACAATTGAAGGAGGGAGATGAAGGACTACAGCTGATGTTAATAAGGTTAGCAGGGTTTCGATGTGAGGTGGGGGAGAGGTTGAGGTTGGCGGAGGGTGGACCGGCGTTAGGAGAGATATCCCCTGAAATGAGTAGTAGCAGTAAAAAGAGAAAGAGCAGATAGTTTTTGGATTTGTGACGTGGTTTCTTGCCTAACTTTCATCAAGATGAACAAGTCATGGATCTCCAAGGACTTTTACACCCCAGTCGCAGACCGGGAAGACTAGGCTATGGTGTACTTTTTCGTATGTTGCATTGATCTTTTGTAATTGCAGTCTGTGACACCTTTATCGTGGCTTCTGTGCGTGTTGTTGCTAGTGCTGCTGATGTTACTAAAAAGTTTTGGAAATGTGGAGACTCCAAGTTGGGTCTCCATCTGATGAGTTGCCTGCAGTGGAAGAGGTGTTAGAGCCCCATTATACTATTTCTACTATGGGGACATTGATAATGTCTGTAGAGCGCTGTAGAATTATTGGCGCTATTTAAGTGAATAAAATAAATAAATAGAAATTTATGCCACTTTTGTGGTATCTGCCCATAATTATTGGAAATGTTTGGTTTCATGTGTGTTGTCTGAATTTGGCAGAGCTCTCAGACCACCAGGCCTACACTTGCCACTCATCTACCAGTTACTGATCAAAGTTTAAGTTAGAAAGGCTGTTCCAAGCCCTCTCCAATGCTGAAATATTTTCAGGACCACGCTATTACCGTAACCAATTCAGATTCTTAAATGTGGACTCCTGGCTGTAGCACAATACTAGCACAAAATAATTAAAAGCTGAAATGTGGCCTGGTTTCTGTAGCACAGTAGTAACAGAAAAAAAATTAGATTTTATCATTTGTACCTCTGTATGGAGAACAATATCAGCACCAAAAAAATTCAAACTGCCATCTGATCTGATGTATCACATTAGTAACAGAAGAAATTAGATTTTTCACTATGGATGAGACCTATATACAAAAGAATATATGCTCCAAACAATTTCAAACTGACATCTGGCCTGCTGTATCATATTACTAACAGAAGAAATTATTATTTTTTTACTGTGGACGAGGCCTGTATAACATAGAATATATGCAGTGGGAACAAGAGGAAAAAAGCCCGCACTATACAACCTGCATGTCTCTTATAAACTGTATTGTTCATAGGAGCAAAAGGTATCGCCAAAAAGAAACAGAAAATATTTACTTATGAAAAAAGTTCATGAATTGTGAAAAAAATAAAGAAATAGTAGGACCTAATGATTACCAATATTTTTGCACATATCAATATATGGTAAGTATTAAAAAGTAGATGTATATATTATAATAAAAAAAAATATTAATAATGTGTTATAATGTCGCTATCTTTTGTCCCTAATGTGATATCCCAATATGTATCCAGATGCATAGTGTGTAATACTACCAAATAGAATATACATGATATGTGAAAAAATCCATCCAAATCATTATATGGGGGATTGAACAAAGCCGGACAAAGACCAGATCAAGGATGTTTCCGTCACTTTGTGTCTCAGAGGTTGATGTGTAGATGATCCAAATATACTGTATGTAAAATAGACACTGTCAGTTCACTCACTTTTAGTCTCCATACTCACAATAAGAGTTTACATGTTCCGCAAGCCTAGAGAATAAGAACAAATATAATTAGATAGAGGATAATAGATTGTATTCCATATTCAGGCCTCTAGGGTACATGGTGCCCTTGCCTTGTAAACGATTTTTCTCTGAATTTGCTGGTGACTTGGTGGGAAGTTGCCCCAAGGAAGCACGGAGCCTGTGGAATGGTGCAAAGGGAATTACCATTATGAGCTCTGCATACAGCTGAATTTAACCCCAAAAAATGACAAGCTGAGATATGGCGTGCTGTATCATGTTAATAACAGAAAAAAAAATTGATTTTTTTTACTCAGAACAAGCTCTGCATACAGCTGAATTTCACCGCCACAAAATAACAAGTTGAGATGTGGCGTGCTGTATCACGTTAGTAACAGAAAAATATATATTTTTTCACTCTGAAAGAGCTCTGCATACAGCTGAATTTCACCTCCACAAAATGACAAACTGAGATATGTTGTGCTGTATCACGCTAGCAATAGAAAAAAATGGATTTTTTTTTATTCTGAATGAGCTCTGCATACAGCTGAATTTCATCGCCACAAAATGACAAGCTGAGATGTGGCATGATGTATCAGTGTTAGTAATAGGAAAAATTAGATTTTTAAAGGTGTACTCGTGCATGGAGCACAATAGAAGCAGTGCACAACAGTGTTCTATGCTGAAATGTGCCTCGCTGTCTAGACCTCACTAATGGCATAAAAAAGACTGCTGGAAGGTCGATTTCACAACCACACAGGACCCTATCCATCTAAACTATCTGACTTAGAAGCAACCGCCTAGCTAACTATCCAAAATCACTCAGTATCCAGAAGCAGACCAGGAGCAGCCTCTCTGATCTGTTATACTCACAAAATGGTGCTAAAAGAACATGGCTGCTCTTTACATAGAGAGGGACATGTGATTTCAGCAGCCAATGGCACAAGCCCTTGTGTCTGGACATTGTGGGTGGTTCCTGCGCCTTGATTGGCTAGCCGCAATTTGCACACATTAAGTTAAGAAAAAAAAATTAGATTACAAGCTCCTCTGACCTCTCTCCACCTCCTCCCCTAATTAAACATGCCCCCCAGCTCATCATACAGTACCACTATCCTAGCCACAGTGCTGAAAATACTGTAGCGGAAATGAAATAATTTGCCGGACTTTTACAGATTTTTGACAATTTTAAGTAAAAATGCTTGGGTGTCCGATCACGAATCCGATTGTGCAATGTTCGTGCCAAATTTGAAATTGGCGAACGTTTTTCAAACATAAGACATGACCCTTGGACTGGCAACTTCCATCGTGTTGGTGTTCTTAGGAATAGTTGCCCGCCTTGTGTCTCTGGCCACCCCACTGCTTCTTCCTGCCTGTTGTGGTGCTATGGATTTCTCCCCCTCTGTGCTGTTGTCCTCGCTCTGCATGTCACCTTCCCAGGTTGGGTAAGTGACTTCATCATCCACCACCTCGTCTTCCACTTCCACACCCTGATCCGCCTCCTGACTTGCTGGTAATTGTGTCTTATCATCATCCACCTCTTGCTACAGTAATTTCACTTTCCCACCGTTGCCTTCTTGTGACTGTGGCTGCTCAAATATTTGGGCATGACTACATGCTAACTCCTCATGCCCCGCTTGAAGTGGACAGAGCGAGAGCCCAGAATCTATAAATGGAAATGTGAACAGCTCTTTGGGGTGACCAAGTGTGAGATCACTTGTCTCCGGGCACTCGGCATGGTGGAAGGAAGGAGGATCAGGGTGAGGATTATGTGGTCCAGAATCACGGCTACTGAGACTGGACTGGGTGGAAGATAGGGTGGTGCTGGCAAACTAACTGGAAGCATTATCTGCTATCCAATCAATAAACTTTTCACACTGCTCTGGCTTCAAGGGTGGTGTTCCGCGTCCCCCTAAAAAGTGGGACAGGAAGCTAGGTCAACATGATGTGTGTGTTGTGCTTCCGCAACAGGGACAGTTCCACCTTGTTCACGGCCTCGGCCTCTGTGCTCACCATTACGTCCACTTCCCCCGTCCCTTACCACGAGCCTTGCCCATTTTAAAGTATATGATATTTCCCTGCTGAGAAAACTGTGCAGTATTTTTATCGCAGTTAAATTTGCCCACCTCAGATGGACTTATTAATAGCAATAGTCAATAGCAATATAGTGATGCTGCTGGTTACCGGCCAAGTCTGGATATTTGTTTTGAACACGCAACTGCCGCAGTTTAAACAGCGTAGAATTTTTTGATGCTGAGAAAACTGCAGTCATTTTATCGCAGTAAAATTTGCCCACCTCAGATGGATTTATTATAGTGCAATAGCAATATAGCGATGCTACTGGTTACTGGCCAAGTCTGGATTTATGTTTTGAGTGCACAACTGCCACAGTTTAAATAGCATAGAATTTTTTGATGCTGAGAAAAATGTGCAGTATTTTTACTGCAGTAAAATTTGACCACCTCAGATGGACTTGTTATAGTGCAATAGCAATATAGTAATACTACTGGTTACTGGCCAAGTCTGGATTTATATTTTTAATGCACAACTGCTGCAGTTTAAATAACATAGAATTTTTTGATGCTGAAAAAACTGTGCAATAATTTTATCGCAATAAAATTTGCCCACCTCAGATGGATTTATTATAGTGCAATAGCAATATAGCGATGCTACTATTTACCAGCCAAGTCTGGATCTATGTTTTGAATGCACAAATGATGCAGTTTAAATAGCATAGAATTTTTTGATGCTGAGAAAGCTGTGCAGTATTTTTATTGCAGTAAAATTTGCCCACATCAGATGGACTTGTTATAGTGCAATAACAATATAGTAATACTACTGGTTAAGTCTGGATTTATGTTTTCAGCACACAAATGGTGCAGTTTAAATAGCGTAGAATTTTTTGATGTTGAAAAAACATTTCAGTATTTGTATCACAGAAAATGTATCACACCTAAGATGGATTCTTTTCACTGCTTGCACTATATAGCGATGCTATTGCAACCAAACAAGTCTGCCTGTATGCTTTTAACGCACAAATGGAGCAGTATTTTTGGTGTCAAAGATTTGGATGTTGAGAAAAGTTTGCAGTATTTGTATCACAGAAAATTTAGCACACCTCAGATGGACTCTTTGCCCTATATAGTGATGCTATTGCAACCAAACAAGTCTGCCCGTATGCTTTTAATGCACAAATGGACTAATGTTTTTGGCATAGAAGATTTTGATGCTGCGAAAACTTTTCAGTATTTGTATCACAAAGAATTTAGCACACCTCAGATGGACTTTTTTTTTACTGCTTGCACTATATAGCGATGCTATTCCAATTAACCAAGTTTGGCTGTATGCTTTAACTTACAACTTGAGCAGTGTAAATAACGTATAATATGTATTTTCACAACAATTTGCAGGATTAAGAGCACAAAGATTATTAGTAACCCTCAGAAGGGCCATTAGATAGGAGTTCAAGCAGCAGAAATGACGTGCAATGAACCCTAACCTGTCCTACACTATCCCTCCACAATCTCTCCCTAACTACTGCTTTCAGCAGTATTAATATTCAATAGAATGAGCCCTAATAAGGGCTGTTGTTGCAGAATAATCCAAAAATGTGGTGTGAAATCCCTGCCTATATGCAGCTAAAATTCTCTCCCTCGCTCAGCAACAACATCTCTCCCTACTTTGCCTGTTTCTGGGGTAGACTGTGACGAGCATAGGGTCACGGGTCTTATATAGACCTGATGATGCTCTGCGGCCAGCCAATCACAGTAATGTCACAACATGACTATGGCCTTACAGTGACTGACAGGCAATCCCCGCATGTTTATTGGCTGTCTAAAAAGTGCCAAACATGCCGGGCGGGGACTAGAGTTTCCTCCCAAGAGCTGTAAAAAAATACTCGCCAAGTAACGAGCATCCCGAACACAGTGATGCTCGGGCGAGTTACAAATAGTGTCAAGAACACTCACTTGTCACTATTGCTGACATGATATTTAGATTATTTCTGTACACTTAGCTCAGGGTAGATGGTAGTGACATATATAGAAAACAGGTGCTATGTGAGACATATATAAACCACGAGACACACAGGGGGGCTCTCTGCTCTTCGCTCACTTCATTCATTAGAAGGGTCTATGAGCAACAGCTGAGATGTGTTCCTCTTGGTACCGGAACTTGAACATTCACTCATGTATAAAGGCCTGACACACGTGCTCCTATTCCTGAAACCTATTCGGTCATGATATTGACACAGACAGACTCAAACTACCATTCAGAATTCAGGAAAAGATAGATGAACTTCAACTAATGAATTAATTGTGGACAAATGGACAATTTCTTTGTAATTTCTTCACCTATTTTATGTTTTACTGCAATGATTATTTTTGGTGGCTAATCCAATAAGCCACTACATTTTTTTTTATAAGAATTATCTTGACATTTTCTTTGGAGTATCGCATCTGGTAAGAAGTCCTGAATAAATAAAAATACAAAATAAATGTATTTAACAGAATGGCGAGCCTTATGAAACCTTACTTCCAATCTTGAAGGGGGAAGTGACCGAAGGTGAAAAAAAAAGAATCAAGCTTTTGCGTTGTCGGGTGAAATTAGAATTTTCTGATGGAGACTAAGAAGTGCCAAATGTATTGACAAGCGTCAAATGTACTACAAGTACGAGATGTACTACAAGTGTCAGACGTGCTGAGAATAGACATGCTGATGACCAGAGCCCAGCATAGTATAACAAAGGGACTACAAGCTGAGATATCTCAAGGTAAGGA
Source organism: Phyllobates terribilis (assembly GCF_046119375.1). NCBI lineage: Eukaryota > Metazoa > Chordata > Amphibia > Anura > Dendrobatidae > Phyllobates > Phyllobates terribilis. The sequence continues at coordinate 11,016,970 of NW_027362763.1, read as the reverse complement.
AAATGGATGTTATTACTTCTTTTTCAAAGCAAAGTAGACCGAGATTTATGTCTTTAGACGAGTCTAAGTTAGAAGTTCTATGGCTCAGCTTATATGCAGATTGTGAAATCGAAAATCTTACGTTAAATTCTAAGCTGGTGTTCTTTAATAGAGAAAAAGAGAAATTGAAAAATATTTTACAGTTGGTTGACGTATTTCATAAGTTTGTGTTGGAGAAATCCAAACATGACTGTGTTGAGATAGTGTCAAAGGATACTAGTGATATTGACTAGAATGTGGAAATTGAATAAGATTTGAGACACGTGTCTGTACCAGCTACTGAAAGTGACCTTGTGTCTGATGACATAGGAACTGACGTAGAAAGAAACATGAGAGGAGACATAGGAACTGACGTAGAAAGAAACATGAGAGGAGACATAGGAACTGACATAGAAAGAAACATGAGAGGAGACATAGGAACTGACATAGAAAGAAACATGAGAGGAGACATAGGAACTGACGTAGAAAGAAATATGAGAGGAGACATAGGAACTGACATAGAAAGAAACATGAAAGGAGACATAGGAACTGACCTAGAAAGAAACATGAGAGGAGACATAGGAACTGACCTAGAAAGAAACATGAGAGGAGACATAGGAACTGACCTAGAAAGAAACATGAGAGGAGACATAGGAACTGACCTAGAAAGAAATATGAGAGGAGACATAGGAACTGACCTAGAAAGAAACATGAGAGGAGACATAGGAACTGACCTAGAAAGAAACATGAAAGGAGACATAGGAACTGACATAGAAAGAAACATGAGAGGAGACATAGGAACTGACATAGAAAGAAACATGAGAGGAGACATAGGAACTGACATAGAAAGAAACATGAGAGGAGACATAGGAACTGACCTAGAAAGAAACATGAAAGGAGACATAGGAACTGACCTAGAAAGAAACATGAGAGGAGACATAGGAACTGACCTAGAAAGAAACATGAGAGGAGACATAGGAACTGACCTAGAAAGAAACATGAGAGGAGACATAGGAACTGACCTAGAAAGAAATATGAGAGGAGACATAGGAACTGACCTAGAAAGAAATATGAGAGGAGACATAGGAACTGACCTAGAAAGAAACATGAAAGGAGACATAGGAACTGACATAGAAAGAAACATGAGAGGAGACATAGGAACTGACCTAGAAAGAAACATGAGAGGAGACATAGGAACTGACCTAGAAAGAAACATGAAAGGAGACATAGGAACTGACCTAGAAAGAAACATGAGAGGAGACATAGGAACTGACCTAGAAAGAAACATGAGAGGAGACATAGGAACTGACCTAGAAAGAAACATGAGAGGAGACATAGGAACTGACCTAGAAAGAAATATGAGAGGAGACATAGGAACTGACCTAGAAAGAAATATGAGAGGAGACATAGGAACTGACCTAGAAAGAAACATGAGAGGAGACATAGGAATTGACCTAGAAAGAAACATGAGAGGAGACATAGGAACTGACCTAGAAAGAAACATGAGAGGAGACATAGAAACTGACCTAGAAAGAAACATGAGAGGAGACATAGGAACTGACCTAGAAAGAAACATGAGAGGAGACATAGGAACTGACCTAGAAAGAAATATGAGAGGAGACATAGGAACTGACGTACGAGGAATCGGTCACCTGGCCCCATGGATATGTTCGGAGAAGCCAGGTTAGGACCCTCAGGTCTCCTGGCCACGTACCTCAATGGACTGTCAGCTTCCTAAGCTTGTCGTTACCTCCTCGCTGTGGGTGCCCGCCAAAACCAAAGTGCCATTGGTAGGAGTAGTCAATGGAAGGACGAGACTCTGTAATTTGCACCATCTTGGGTATTTGCTGGGACTGTTCTATATGTTTATTGTCCGCTTTGTGGTTCAATAAAGTATTGTCACGCTGTTTTACCTTCACCCTGTGTTGTCTGAGTAGTATTATGCCCACAGGAGACCCCGTGTCTTCACAATAACAAAATTCATTTTGTATAAATTCAGAGATATTTGAGAGATTTGCTGATAAGTTTGACTTAACTAATTAGGAGAAGAATAAGAATGTGGCTTCCCGTCATTTTTTCCAGACGCCTAATATTAAAAATGTCTTGTGATAACGAGTCACATGAATGGTTAAATGATACTGACAGATTGAGACATTTAATCTGGTGTACAACCAAGGACTGTTGTCCAGTTGTCCAGACATTGATATTCTTCACAAATTAAGGATTGGTCAGAAAAAATGTACGTTTACATTTATGCTCATATTTGAACTGTTGCACAGAACTCTCATTGAAAACGTCAAATCATAATCTATGATAAAAAAATTTGTAAATAAATTTGCATTCCTAGATTCTGTGACTTGAGCGGGGCACAGGAGGCAGCAGCCGCCTGCTGCAGCCTACATTGTGCCTGCTACTTAAAAAAATGAATATGCACTGCTCCCCACGCCCATGGGTGTGTAGAGCAGTGAATATTCATTTTCCTTAATAGCACGCACGCTATATCCGCTGCGCAGCTCCTGCTGCGGCCGGCGGTCATGTGTGCCCGCTACTAAAGACCATGAATATTCATTACAACCCACTTTCATGGGGGCCATATATATTAAAATTAAAGAACCTCATCCACAACTACCACAAAAGACTTCAAGTTGTCATTGATGTTAGAGGGGGCAATACACGGTATGAAGAACTGGGGTATGGGAACTTTTGATCAGGGTCATTTGGATGTTTTTGGTTGTCATTAAGATTGAAAAAGAGAAAACACAGTAGACTGACAATAAATGGCTTCACCCAACCAATAACCATGAGGGGAGGAAAAGTTTTTTTGTTATCATTCATATTCTCTGAAACAAGGCCAAGAAAGGAAAACTTCTGCCGGGGTGTGTAAACTTTTCAGCACAACTGTAAATATAAATATATATACAGTACAGACCAAAAGTTTGGACACACCTTCTTATTTAAAGATTTTTCTGTATTTTCATGACTATGAAAATTGTACATTCACACTGAAGGCATCAAAACTATGAATTACCACATGTGGAATTATATACTTAACAAAAAAGTGTGAAACAACTGAAAATATGTCTTATATTCTAAGTTCTTCAAAGTAGCCACCTTTTGCTTTGATGACTGCTTTGCACACTCTTGGCATTCTCTTGATGAGCTTCAAGAGGTAGTCACCGGAAATGGTATATAAATTGATATGACATTTGTACAGACTTGTTATAGAAAATATTAAAAATCTCTGAAGTCACTTGCCTCCCCCTCCCTCCTTCCCTCTGTCTTTCGCAATCTTAGCTGACACTTAGATGTAGGATTTTACAATAGACTGGTACAGGTAGGAAATTAATTAGCCATTAATTAACATGCTAGAGCTTCTTGTAAGAGAAAGAGCTATACAATTGACAGGTAATTGAGACTTCAGAGAGTTGACACTTAGACACAGTTTAACATATGGACCAGGTGACTGAATGAGGATGTGTATTGCGTATAGACAGAGTGCGGATTAAATAGATAGGAAACAGCTTGTAAAGGATCAAAGGGAGTATATCACACTCTTTAGTATAGCTATTGTCCTTCAGGGGTGCACATTCCCTCCTTTCACATGTATCTGCTGGACACGGAGGCAGCGAAAGAAAATATAGAATAGGGGAATTTCTGTAAATCCGATAGTGATGAGTCATATATTTTTAGTGGCAGGGCTCAATGGGGAACAATATGCATATTTTTTCATATCTGTAGCCATGCCGATGAGCCGTAAATCAACAGAGGAAGATAACTGACAACAGCTATGCCAATTATTCCTATAAAGCACCATTCTTGAGTCATAAGAAGATCCAAACAACTTGTCATAGAAAAATTGATCATTTTATTAGATAATAAACATATAGACAAAATGCTGTGACAGCATTATGATCTTTATATTTATAATTGATTACTCTAACTTACTTACAATTAAAATCTTTTTGCTTAACTGTACAGGTGATTTTGCCATCCATGTAAAGATGACATTCTAGCCATTACCTTTAGTCACTCATTTCGCCATCCTTTTATAGCAGGTGCATTTTACACCACAATAGTTGTGAGCCTATATCTATACCTCTCTATGTATGAGAAACTCTTCTCATGTGTTGTTGCCACTAAGCACAGCTCAGTTTTTAACTATTGTCTATATGTTTATTATCTAATAAAATGATGATTGATTTAATTAATTAATTTATATATTCGTTTGGTTCATGGTTATTCATTTTTTGGTATTATTGGTTTAAAAAATATATTTAATTAATAAAGTTTGAGTAATAAAGATGGAAACACTCGTTATATCAAAACATACATTGACACCTATGGGTTGAAAAGGTAATTACACCTATAACATAAAAATGTTATATCACATAAAGGACATGGTTAATAATGTATTATTATCTATTATTGTTTATTATTCCAAACATCATTCATATTAATATTCTGATAATAATTATGTGGATATTACTGATTGCCATGATACATTGTGAAGTTAGGAAAATCATCATATTTGGTATAATAATTAGGAAATGAAATCTTCAATCAAAATACCAAGGTTATGTTTAATAAAGACTTTTCATATTTCTAAATTCAAGAGATGCTCAAAATTGCAAGAAGAAACTGCCGATATTTAGAAATCCCAGAAGGTAACAAGGCTATGAATTGTGAGTAATAATAAACAATGTCACTTATAATACATTTCCACCATTGACCACCAGGACTGCAGAGGACGATGATCCTATGATGCTAAAATGAACTGTGTTGTTGTCAAGTTTTCATCAAGTTCCGGTGGTTTTCTATCACCTGCAAAACTTCAATGAAAGCTGGTGAACAGTGAGAAGTGAACGTGCTCAGTTAAGGGGTTAACCGAGCATGCTCAGGTGCTTACCGAGTATCTTCTGTGTGCTCGTAAACTATGTTCGAGTCACCGAGGCTGCATGTCTTGAGGCACATGCAGGGATTGCCTAACATACAAGCAATTCCTGCATGTGTCGCTGCTGTCCAACAGCCTCGGTGACTCAAACATAGTTTTCGAGCACGCTGAAGATGCTCGGTAAGCACCCGAGCGTGCTTGGTTAACCCTTCACTACTGGTGAGCAATGAAGGTAAAGCTACAACCCTGACATGTGTCCTGTGCACTAAGGACTAAGAACTGTTTATGGCGCTATAGAAAGCCAAAAGGAATCACGTTAACCCTTGCTATGCTGACCAAAAAGACGTCATATCTGTTCCAAAAGTGACACGAGACCAGTGCAGATGACATGGAGGGATTCCAGGAATATCTAAGGCGATCCAATGTAAGTTCAGGTCTTTATTAATGGTGACGCTGCACAGATATTAAAGCTACATTTCATCGATGGACTTTGTTTTGTTATCAACATTTAATTCATTGACTTTGATTAAAACATGGACTTTGCAATAAAGAATAGTTTATGGACTGAACAATAATGAATGTAATTATGGACTGTGCAATATCTACACGCTATAATTTATTTCAAAGGAGTTATCATTCGTGGAATGTCCTACCACAAGAGGTAGCGACGGCCGACACTATAACAGCTTTCAAAACAGGGCTGGACGATTTCCTCGATACACATAACATTGTGGGCTACAGTTAAACTAGACAAAATGTACAATTAGGGAAGGAAGGTTGAACTTGATGGACCGTGGTCTTTATTCAACCTATGCTACTATGTAACTATCATCTAAAGACTGTCTTTTAAAAGAACCTAGGAGAAGACCAGATGAAGACCAGATGACATCAGATGATGACGATTGGACCTGTTTGCTTCGATTTAGATTTAGAGAAGTAAAATTATGAGTTTTATATGAATATTAGCCAACACTGTTCAGCCAGAGACAGCGTAGGGGCAATTTAACTCAATCGTTTAACACTACCTTCCACTTGTGGATTGGATGTAGGTAAGTTAATGCAGATTGGTTCCTGAAACTGAGGCATTCAGGCTATTATGAGAATGCTGATATATCGCTTTAATCTCCACCAATGTGGTTCCTTCTGGCCTGAATGACAGCTTTATCCTCCAATCATTTAAATGGTAGGTAAGATTATAATGATATGATCTTCATGATTGGAAATAAGGGAGTCTATTCTATTGGCACATGGCTACAACAATACACATTGGCTTAGAGCCCAAACAAAGGTGATAAAAGCTACCTGGTGGCCATTTTGGGTGTCATTTAGCCTCTATCCCCTGAAGACGCCGGTTAGGCGAAACATGTCGGGGAGGCTATAATTTTAGTTTACAATAGGACAGGTAGGGAATAGTGCAATAAGTGGTCCGCGGCCACAAGCATATGATAATGGAAATAGATAGGATGGCTATTGGATACACAGTTATGCCAATTGAATAATCCTGATAGTCCTCACTACCTGCGCCTATATTGGAATTTTAATATAAATTACTACTATAATAAGGATTTAATTATTAAAAGTTAAGTTTTATAGAGCTTTAGTTGGGGGTTCTACTTGCCAACAGGCAATATGTTAATGAGTTATATGAATATTAGTCACAGCTTACCATAACATGAATTCACATCAATAGGTTATTGTATAAATATAACAATAATCCGATATTGATATTATTATAAACATTATTATTATGAACAAAATTATTATTCTTATGGACATTAAATTATATTGCCAAAGAAGAAGAAAAGAAGATAGAAGATCCTGTTATCCTAATAAATGTATCTATTTTGAGGTTTCCTATTGATATCTGTCACCCTCAAAAGGGGGAATTGTTAAATATTAATTATGGTTATTCATTTTACTCTCAGCTCTGTACTGGATATATTTGATGAAATCACATTTATGATATTTCTGCACACTTAGCTCAGAGTAGATGGTAGTGACATATATAGAAAACAGGTGCCATATATAAACCAAGAGATGCACAAGGGGGCTCTCTGCTCTTCACTCACTTCATCCATTAGGAGGGTCTAGGTGCAATAGCTGAGATATGCTCCTCTTGGTACCGAAACTTGAACATTCAGGAAAAGATGGATGAACTTTAACTAATGAACTAATTATGGACAAATAGACAATTTCTTTGTAACTGCTTCACCTATTTCATGTTTCACTGCAATGATTATTTTTGGTGGATAATCCAATAAACCACTACATTTTTTTATAAGAATTATTGTGGCATTTTCTTTGGAGTATCGCATCTGGTAAGAAGTCCTGAAAAAATTAATATATAAGAGAGAGGCCTGGACGCCTTTCTTGAGAACAATAAAATTACATCTTATGCTTAGTGATAGTTAATTAATCCAGGGATTTAATCTGACTGCCAGATTGGTGTCGGGAAGTGAATTTTTCCTCAATGATGTAAGTTGGCCTATACCGCATGTTTTTTTTTTGCCTTCCCCTGGATCAACGGTGCGGAATAGCTGCAGTGCACAAGAAATAGGCTGAACTGGATGGACGCTTGTCTTTTTTCGGCCTTATAAACTATGTAACTATGTAACACACAGCAAGCAATCGAGATTAAGGAATAAAAGTCAACAGTTTTGTTATAATAGAGTAATGTGTTTCTGCCCATTTTCAAACTGGGGACTTTTTGCATGTTAGGCAAATGTGATAACCACTACACTACAGAAACTCACAGCAATGCTAATGATGTTCACACACACCAAAATGCAATTGAAAAAAATGATCCACTCAAACTTAACAGGTCTTACCCTATGTCTGAAAAAAGGACAAAGTACATTTTTCAACCAGGGAACGTTTCATTTGTCAGGCTGTCGTTAATCTGGTTTACGAGTAGCTGAGCGGGCTTTGCATGGAAATAAAATCATTTTGAAAACGAAGAATTCTCATGCCATGGTCAGAAAGCCAAGAAGAAAGAGTAGATGTAGATGCCGGGTTTAACACCTTAAATATATCAGATGTTACTTGTATGTGATTATATAATAATAATAATAATAATAATAATAATAACATTTTTTTACTTATATAGCACCAACATATTCCGCAGCACTTTACAATTAAGCGGGGTCATGTACAGACAATAAATTCAATACGAGGTAAGACAGTGAACAGTTACATTAGGAGCGAGGGTCCGGCTGCTCGCAGGCTTACAATCTACAAGGAAATGGGGGACACAATAGGTGAAAAGTGCTTGTTATTTAATTTCTAGCAATTATAATAAATAGGGGTTTTCATATAAAGCTGCATGATCCGGTCATCAGCCCGTATGTTTAAGTGCAATTATCAAGTATCAAGTGCAGTTATCCTGTGCATGGAGGGTGTGGAGACAGAGGAATAGGAGGGAGCAGATGCTGAATAATATTTACAAGGAGGGAACAGGGAAAGTTAGTTTACTGAGCAGTTGAGGTGGTAGACTTGTTTAAAAAGATGGGTTTTTAAAGAGCACTTGAAGACGTGGGGGCTAGGCATCTGTCAGATTGTCTGGGGTAGTGCACTCCAGAAAGCTGGTGCAGCACGAAAGAAGTATTGGAGATGGAGGTGAAAGGTACGGATTATAGAGGATGTTAGTCAGGGCCGGCTCCAGGTTTTTGTGGGCCCCGAGCAAAAGAGTCTCAATGGGCCCCTTTAACACATACCACGATTGATGATGCACAGATACCACAGAGAAATATATATAGTACAAGGCCAAATATTTCACTTCTTACATTACATAAGCAATATCTATTGTAAATTCCACAATAGCTCAGAAACTGGCGAATCCTTGCAGCGCACAGTGCAGACTGGACAATATAGTCTTCCATACAGTATTATGGGCCCCATATATTGCTCCATACAGAATAATGACCCCACATAGTCCTTCGTACAGTATTATGGGCCCCACATAGTCCTCTATACAGTATAATGGGCCCCACATAGTCCTCTATACGGAATAGTGGGCCCCACATAGTCCTCCATACAGTATAATGGGCCCCACATAGTCCTCCATACAGTATTATGGGCCCCACATAGTCCTCCATACAGTATAATGGGCCTCACTTAGTCCTCTATACAGTATAATGGGCCCCACATATTCCTCCATACAGTATAATGGCCCCACATAGTCCTCCATGCTGTATAATAGGCCCCACATAGTCCTTCGTACAGTATTATGGGCACCACATAGTCCTCCATACAGTATTATGGGCCCCATATATTGCTGCATACAAAATAATGGACTCCATATAACGCTTCATACAGGATACTGGTCCCCATATAATGCTCCATAGAGGATACTCGTCCCCATATAATGCTCCATAGAGGATACTGGCCCCCATATAATGCTCCATAGAGGATACTGGCCCCCTTATAACACTCCATACAGCATACTGGTCCCCATATAATGCTCCATACAGGATACTGGCCCCCATATAACGCTCTATAGAGGATAATGACCCCTTATAACGCTCCATACATAAAACTGACCCCCACATAATGCCCCATGCAGGCTGTGCCCCCATATAATGCCCCATGCAGGATGTCACTCCCCCCATATAATGTCCCATGCAGGATGTAACCCCCCTATATAATGCCGCATTCAGGATGTCACTTCCCAGCCCCCATATAATGCCCCATTCAGGATGTCACTTCCCAGCCCCCATATAATACCCCATGCAGGATGTCACTTCCCGGCCCCCATATAATGCCCCATGCAGGATGTCACTTCCCAGCCCCCATATAATGCCCCATGCAGGATGTCACTTCCCAGCCCCCATATAATGCCCCATGCAGGATGTCACTTCCCCCCCATATAATGCCCCATGCAGGATGTCACCTCTCCCCCATATAATGTCCCATGCAGGATGTCACCCTCCCATATAGTGCCCCATGCAGGATGTCACCTCTCCCCCATGTAATGCCCCATGCAGGATGTCACTTGTTCCCCCCATGTAATGCCTCATGCAGGATGTCACTTGTTCCCCTCCATATAATGCCCCATGCAGGATGTCACTTGTTCCCCCCCATATAATGCCCCATGCAGGATATCACTTGTTCCCCCATATAATGCCCCATGCAGGATGTCACTTGTCCCCCCATATAATGCCCCATGTAGGATATCACTTGTTCCCCCCATATAATGCCCTATGCAGGATGTCACTTGTTCCCCCCCATATAATGCCTCATGCAGGATGTCACTTGTTCCCCCATATAATGCCCCATGCAGGATGTCACTTGTTCCCCCCCATATAATGCCCCATGCAGGATGTCACTTGTTCCACCCATATAATGCCCCATGCAGGATGTCACCCCCCATATAATGCCCCATGCATGATGTCACTTGTTCCCTCCCATATAATGCCCCATGCAGGATGTCACCTCTCCCCCCATATAATGCCCTATGCAGGATGTCACTTGTTCCCTCCCATATAATGCCCCATACAGGATGTCACTTGTTCCCCCCATATAATGCCCCATGCAGGATGTCACTTGTTCCCCCCCATGTAATGCCCCATGCAGGATGTCACTTGTTCCTCCCCATATAATGCCCCATGCAGGATGTCACTTGTTCACCCCCATATAATGCCCCATGCAGGATGTCACTTGTTCCCCCCCATATAATGCCCCATGCAGGATATCACTTGTTCCCTCCCAATATAATGCCCCATGCAGGATGTCACCTCCCCCCATATAATGCCCCATGCAGGATGTCACCTCTCCCCCCCATATAATGCCCCATGCAGGATGTCACTTGTTCCCCCCCATATAATGTCCCATGCAGGATATCACTTGTTCCCTCCCAATATAATGCCCCATGCAGGATGTCTCCTCCCCCCCATATAATGCCCCATGCAGGATGTCACCTCCCCCCATATAATGCCCCATGCCTCCATACAAATATATAAAAAAAAAAAAATCAAATACTCACCTCACTCTTCACCTGCCGCAGCTGCTCCGGACTCCTCAGCGTCGCCAGCGTCTTCCCGCTCTGCGCTGCCTGTGACGGCTCAGGAGAGAGCACAGTGTAAGGACGTCATTGCGCCCTCTGACCTGAGATGTCACAGTGCAGCAGCCGCGGAAGAGACCGGACCTGCTGCAGAGGCACGGGGAGAGGTAAGTATTGCGCCGGGGCCCTGAGAAAGCGGGAGAGAACACCGGCACTGCACTGCTCACGTGTCCCATAGCACTCGGGGTGCCCAACGGGGCCCCCCACCTGCTCAGGGCCCCGGCACTTGCCCTTCTGTGCCAGGTGCTGACGCCGGGTCTAATGTTAGTCTTAGGTCATTTGTAGATCAGAGGGCACATGTAGGGCAATAGATAGATATGAGGGAAGAGATATAAGGTGGTGCAGAACTATGGAGAGCTTTGTGGGTGAGAGCATTGAGTTTATATTGGAACCTGTAGCAAATAGATAACCAGTGTAATGACTGGCACAAGATAGAGGCATCGGTGAAGCGCCTGGACAGAAATACGTCCCTGGCTGCCGCATTCAGGATGGATTGGAGAGGAGAAAGTTTGTTTAGAGGGAGACCGATCAGTAGAGTTGCAGTAGTGCAGACAATAATGAATAAGAGCGACAGTAAGAGTTTTAGGAGTTTCAAAGGTGAGAAACGGTCGGATTCTGGAGATGTTTTTAAGATGCAGGTGACAAGAGCGAGTGAGTGATCGGATATGGGGGGTAAAGGAAAGGTTAGTGTCGAAAATGACCCCAAGGCAGCGGGCGTGCTGCTGGGAGTTATGGATCAACCCTCCAAGGTAAATTCAATATCAGGTAGAGTTAGGTTAGTAGAGGGGGGAAACACAAGAAGTTCAGTTTTGGAGAGATTCAGTGTAAAATAGAGGGAGCAGACAGCAGACAGATAATCATGGGGGTGATGTCAGGAGAAGAGGTGTATAATTGGGTGTTGTCAGCATAGAGATGATACTGGAACCCAAAGCTACTGATAGTTTGTCCAATAGGGGCAGTGTATAGAAAGAAGAAGACGAGGGGGCCTAGGACTGAGCCCTGTGGACTCCGATAATAAGGGGACGAGGAGAGGAAGAGGAGCTGGCAAAAGATACAGTGAAGGAGCGGTTAGAGAGGTAGGAGGAGAACCAGGAGAGAACGGTGTCCTTGAGGCCTATAGAGCGGAGGATAGTGAGGAGGAGCTGGTGATCCACAGTGTCGAATGCTGCAGAGAGACCCAGGAGATCAGCAGCGAGCAGTGACTATTTGATTTAGCTGTTAATAGATCATTAGAGACTTTAGTAAAGGCAGTTTCAGTGGAGTGTAAAGAGCGGAAACCGGACTGTAGAAGGTCAAGAAGAGAGTGATCTGGCATGTTTAAGTGAGGAGGGAAAGATACCTGAAGAAAGAGAGGTTAAATATTGTAGTTAGGTGAGTGGTGACCACCGGTGAGAGAGACTGCAGGAGATGTGAGGGAATGGGGTCACTATTGCAGCTTGTACGCAGAGAAGAAGCGAGGAGCTGGGTAACTTCTTCTTCGGTGACAGGCTCAAAGGAGGCAAGTGAGCTTGAAGTGTGGCAGGGAAGGGGATCCAGGCACTAGGGAGATTGGACTGCAATGTCCTGAGGGATGTGGTTGATTTTTTCTAGGAAATAAGTGGCCAGATCCTCCCCGCTGAGGTTGGTGATGGTGACCTGTGCTTTATGGCTCAGGAGGGAGTGTAAGGTTTCAAAAAGTTGTTTTGGATTGTTGGGCAGCGAAGTGATGAGGGTGGTGAAGTAGGATTGTTTTTCCAGATGAAGGGCCGAGTTCTAGATTTTAGAGCATGAACTTATAGTGAATGAAATCCTCTGCTAAAAGTGATTTTCTCCACTGATGGTCAGCACACCTTGAGCAACGCTGAAGAAAATGTGTATGCATCGTGTGCTAGGGCTGCCGTCATCTGTGTCGGGTCATTCTGCGTGTAACCGGTGCTGCTTCATCCAGAATACTCTGCAATGTACTATTGTAAAATCAAAAGACAGAAACATAATACGCAAGAAGCCTGCAATCTACTATATAATCGACTTATCCCGTCTGTCTGTCCATCCAGGAAATCCCGTGTTGCTGATTGGTCCGGCTGTGGCCAATCAGGGACGCGGGATTTCAGAACAAGATGGCGGCTGTTAGCAGCTCATCTGCTGCACGGAGGTCAGCGGCGATGCAGCTGGGAGATGACCGGCGCTAGCCGGTCATCTCCCTGCTGCTCGCAGCAGAAGTACTCCGACTGGCGGCCTAGGCGGCGCCACTCCCCGGTTCTACCTTCACACTTGCCGTCGGGAGATCAGCGGCCCTAGCCGCTTCGCTGATTGGTTGCACCCGCCCGGCAGCGACCAATCAGCGATATTGGCGCGAAATTTAAAACACTGCTTCTCTGATTGGTCACGGCCAGCCGGCCGCGACCAATCAGCGACTAGCGCAGCCCGGCCATGAATTGGCGCTGGATTTGAAACACGCAGGCCACCATCGGGAGATCAGCGGCGACGCAGCCGGGAGATGACCGGTGCTAGCAGGTCATCTCCCGGCTGCTCGCAGCAGAAGTACCCTGACCGGCAGCCTCGCTCCCCGATCCTCCCTTCACACTTGCTGTCGGGAGATCAGCAGCCCTAGCCGCTGATCTCCCGACGGCAGCAGCATGGAGGTCAGCGGCGATGCAGCCGTGAGATGACCGGCGCTAGCAGGTCATCTCCCGGCTGCTTGCAGCGGAAGTACCCGCACAGGCAGCGCCGCTCCCCGGTCCTCACTAACACGGTTCGCTGATTAGTCACGGCCGCCCGCCACCACCAATCAGCGATATTGGGGCCAATTTAAACACCGCTCTGCTGATTTGTCGCGCCCGGTCGGCCGCATACATATTCTAGAATACCCGATGCGTTAGAATCGGGCTACCATCTAGTAATAGATAAACAGGAATAGTGCATGAAAATAATATAGGGTGACCCCCTAGGTCGGAGAGGCTGAGTCCAGCTAGTGAACACACAGACATGAGGAGCAATTGCACTATTGCTGTTTATTTATTCATAAATTGCAGGGTATTTGTGTATTATGTTTCTGTCTTTGTTTTTATCTGTTTAGTGGCCATGTGTGAACATGCTCTTCATGCTGCATTCGCACCAATTTGTATTCCAGTTAATTTCTCTAGGTTTTTTTTCAGTTAAGTGTGCACAAGTGCATATAAAGGTGTGGCCTGCCTTTTCTTTGAGCTGGAAAGTCAATTTGTCTGTGTGTCCACCAGCTGGGCTCAGTCTCTCAGCACTTATCTACATGCATGTCACTTGACAAAACCGGTAAGGTTTTAAATATTACTGTTAAGACTGTTCCAAATAGGGTCACCGTGATGAGGTGGGATGGCTTTTGCATTATTTTGATCAAAATCATGTTACTAAGTACCCTATATCGTTTTCATGCACTATTGCGGTTTATTTATTTCAGGGTACTTGCATATTAATGTTTCTGTCTATGTTTTTTTCTGTTTAGTGGCCATGTGTAACATGCTCTTACATGCTGCATGCACATCATTTTATATTCCAGTTCATTTCATTAGGTTTCTTTCAATGTATTATTGTAGTGTGACAATACTAAGTCTGAACAGGAGATGGAGGAGATGGGAGCTAAAGCTGAGTGTTATTTGTTCATAAGCTGCTGGGCATTAATGGTATGTGTATTCCTTTAAGTGTGGTAAGTGGGGGTGTCCTGGGTGAGGAATCATGTCTTGACAGAGACAAAGAAAGAAGGTTATGGTCAGAGAGGGGGAGAGTTGAAATAGTAAAGTCGTGCACAGAAGCAGAGCCAGGAGAAAACCAAGTCCTTCATGCGTAGGAGAGTTAGTAAATTGTGAGAGACAGAATGATGAGGTTAGAGAAAGTAGATGAGAGGCAGATTGGGAGAGGGGATCATTGATGGGGATATTAAAGTCTCTCATGCTGAGAGTGGGAATGTCACAGGATAGAAAATGAGAAATCCAGGTGGCAGAGTGATCCAAGAACTGACAGGAGGGTCCTGGGGGGGGGCGATACACAACCACCACTCGCATGGAGATGGGTTTGTAGAGTCTAACGATGTGGACTTAAAAGGAAGGAAATATAAGTGAGGGAACCAGGGGGATGACCTGGAAAGCACATTGTGATGAAAGGAGAAAACCAACACAACCACCCAGTCTGTTCTCATGTCTCGAGGTATATGAAAATTTCAGCCGACTACACAAGAGAGCGGCAGCTGCGGTGGGGTCTGATTACTGGATCCAGGTTTCTGTAAGAACCAGAAGGTTAAGGGAATTAGGAAGGAAAAAATTGTGAATGTAAGTTAGTTTTTTACACACTGATCTTGCGTTCCACAGGCCACAATTAAAAGACATATGAGAAGGCATGTACTGAATGTTAGTAATATTGTCAGGGTTTCTTTATGCAGCTGCAAGAGAGTTATGTAAACTAATGGAAGGATAAAAAAGAGAGAGATCAGGTGGTGCAATGATTTGTCTGAACATTTTGAGTGCTGTATGGTGGTAGTGGATGGTTTGGAGTGGGTGAGAAATGTCAGTAGAGCCTCAGACTTATACATGGGAGAGGGGAGAAGAGAGACAGGAAGGGCTGATGTGGAGAGAGTGCAGAGGATGTGTTAAAGGTGGTAGAGTTTAGAGGAAGCAGAAGTGAAAACAAATAAGAAGCAGAGTGATATGAGCAATACATAATGCAGTACAACTGACCAAGAACATGTTTGTTCAATAGTGTGGTGCAGTTTACCAGTCTCCTGCCTTGTCCAACTGCCATGTATAACTGCATACACTTTAAAACATTGCACTTAAAATATATTGCACACGTGCACACAGCACACATGCTTTCCCTAGCTAGAACTGAATATATAGGAAAAAACTGCTGGAGACTAACATCAATTGTCTTCAAGGATCAATTAACCAATCATTATTATTATTATTTATTATTATAGCGCCATTTATTCCATGGCGCTTTACATGTGAAAAAGGGCTATAATACAAGAACAATTACAATAATCTTGAACACAATGTGACAGTGACTGGTACAGGAGGAGCGAGGACCCTGCCCGCGAGGGCTCACAATCTACGAGGGATGGGTGAGGATACAGTAGGTGAGGGTAGAGCTGGTCGTGCAGCGGTATGGTGGAGCGGTGGTTACTGCAGGTTGTAGGCTTGTCGGAAGAGGTGGGTCTTCAGGTTCCTTTTGAAGGTTTCCACGGTAGGCGAGAGTCTGATATGTTGGGATAGAGAGTTCCAGAGTAGGGGGGAAGCACGGGAGAAATCTTGTATACGGTTGTGGGAGGAGGAGATAAGAGGGGAGTAGCGCAGGAGATCTTGTGAGGATCGGAGGTTGCGTGCAGGTATGTAACGGGAGACTAGGTTGGAGATATATGGAGGAGACAGGTTGTGAATGGCTTTGTATGTCATGGTTAGGGTTTTGAACTGGAGTCTCTGAGCAATAGGGAGTCAGTGAAGAGATTGACAGAGAGGAGAGGCCGGGGAATAGCGGGGGGACAGGTTGATTAGTCGAGCAGTAGAGTTTAGGATAGATTGGAGGGGTGCGAAAGTGTTAGAGGGGAGGCCACAGAGCAGGAGGTTGTAGTAGTCAAGGCGGGAGATGATGAGGGCGTGCACTAGTGTTTTTGCAGAATCATGGTTTAGGAATGTGCGGATCCGTGAGATATTTTTGAGTTGGAGTTGGCAGGAAGTGGAAAGGGATTGGATATGTGGTTTGAAGGAGAGTTCCGAGTCCAGGATTACCCCAAGGCAGCGAGCTTGAGGGACTGGGGAGAGTGGGCAGCCATCGACGTTGATAGATAGGTCAGTTGGGAGGGTTGAATGAGATGGCGGAAATATGATGAATTCTGTTTTGTCCATGTTAAGTTTAAGAAATCTGGCAGAGAAGAAGGATGAAATAGCGGACAGACATTGTGGGATTTTGGTTAGTAAGGAGGTGATATTGGGTCCAGAGAGGTAGATCTGTGTGTCATCAGCATAGAGGAGAATCTATGAGCTGTCCCAGGCCGAAGGTGTAGATGGAGAAGAGCAGGGGTCCTAGAACTGAACCTTGGGGGACACCCACAGATAGGGGGCGAGATGAGGAGGTGGTCTGTGAGTGGGAGACACTGAATGTCCGGTCTGTTAGGTATGAGGAGATCCAGGATAGGGCCAAGTCTGTGATGCCGATAGATGAGAGAGTCTGTAGTAAGAGGGAATGGTCCACTGTGTCAAAGGCAGATGACAGGTCTAGGAGGAGGAGGACAGAGTAGTGTCGCTTAGATTTGGCGGTTAGTATGTCATAGGTGACTTTAGTCAGTGCAGTTTCAGTAGAATGGTGCGGTCGGAAACCAGATTGTAGGCGGTCAAAGAGGGAGCAGGAGGAGAGGTGGGAGGATAGTTCAGAATGGACATGTTGTTCCAGTAGTTTTGAGGCATAGGGGAGAAGTGATATGGGGCGATAGCTAGACACGGAGGATGGGTCAAGGGAGGGCTTTTTGAGGATGGGTGTGATTGAGGCATGTTTGAAGCATGAGGGGAAGACACCAGTTGTTAGTGACAGGTTGAAGAGGTGAGCTAGGGCTGGGATGAAGATGGTGGTAAGGTTTGGGATGAGGTGGGACAGGATTGGGTCAAGTTTACAGGTGGTGAGGTGTGATTTGGAGAGTAAGGAGGAAAGTTGATCTTCAGAAATGGTGGAGAATGTAGTTTTGGAGGAGGAGGGTTGAGTAGGTGTGAGGAGGGGCTGTGGGGGCTTTAGGCAAAAGCTTTGTCTGATGGTGTCAATCTTCTTCTTGAAGAATGAGGCAAAGTCTTTGGCTGAAATAAGAGGAGAGGGAGGAGGCACTGGGGGACGGAGGAGAGAATTGAAGGTGTTGAATAGTTGTTTGGGGTTGTGAGACAGGGAGGATATGAGAGATGCAAAGTATGTTTGTTTTGCTGCAGTGAGTGTGGACTTGAAGGTAGTGAGGGACTGTTTGAATGCGATGAAGTGTTCATGGGAGTGGGACCTTTTCCATCTATGCTTAGGAATCGTGGAGGCCCGTCGCAGTTCTTTAGTTAGGCTGGTGTGCCAGGGTTGTCTGTTGATTGTGCGAGCCTTGGTATGTGTGAGGGGGGCGACCGAATCGAGAGCTGCAGCTGTTGTGGTGTAGTATAAAGTGGCAGTAACATCTGCATCATGTAAGGAACTAATGTCTGTAAGAGGGAGGAGGGATTCAGAGAGTGAGTGTAGGTCAAGGTGTTTGAGATTTCTACGAGGGTATGCAAGTTTTTGGAGTGGGGATTGTTGCCCCGGGGAGGAGAGAGAAGAGAATGTGAGCAGGTTGTGGTCAGAAAGAGGGAGAGGTGAGTTAGAGAGGTTAGATAGGGAACAGAGGTGGGTGAAGATGAGGTCCAGCATGTGGCCGTCTTTGTGGGTGGGTGTGGAAGACCACTGAGTAAGACCAAAGGAGGAAGTGAGGGATAGAATCTTAGAGTCAGCTGAGAGGGAAGTGTCAATGGGGATGTTAAAGTCGCCCATGAGGATTGTGGGGATGTCAACGGAGAGGAAATGAAGTAGCCAGGTGGTGAATTGGTCAAAGAAAGTGGTGGTAGATGACAGCCAGTTGGAGGTTGGATGGGGAGTAGATGCACACGTAGTGCACTTCAAAAGAGGGGAGAGTAATTGAGGGCGGCAGTGGGATATGGGTGAAGGAGCAGTTTTCTGAGAGGAAGAAACCTATTCCTCCACCGTGCTTGCCGGTGGGGCGGGGGGTATGGGAGAGGTGGAATCCGCCATACGAAAGTGCAGCAGGAGAGGCTGTGTCGGAGGGGGTGAGCCAGGTTTCAGTGATGCCGAGGAAGGAAAGCTTGTTAGTGATGAAGAGATCGTGAATGTAGGAAAGTTTATTGCAGACAGAGCGAGCGTTCCATAGAACTCCTGTTAGTGGAACTGGGGAAGCGGGGGCTGGGCGTATAGGTATAAGGTTAGAAGGGTTACGAAAGTTTGAGATAGATCATGGGTAGGAGGTGGAAGTGATTGTAGGGATGTGGTGAGGAGGGCCAGGATTTGGAGAGATGTCGCCGGTAGTAAGGAAGAGCAGAGAAAGCGTTATTAGGTGGGAGCAGGAGAGGGCATGAGGTGGCTGTCTGTGTTTGGAGATAAAGGATTGTATGTTGTGGAATAGCTCTGAGGAGGAGGTGAGATGGGTGGGGAGAATGGAGGGAGAGATGAAGAGTTCCTTACTTGGTGTAGGGATTAGGGGTGGTTGTAAGTAGTAAAGGATTAAGGGGGTGAGACTGAAAACAAAGACAAACATTGTTTACTGTGACTTAGTATCCAGTTACCTTCAGTTCCCTTCAGGTTCAATTCAGGATTAATTCAAATTTCAGACACTTCAGCTAATGGACACTTAAGGTGAGGGACACAGACTAAAGTCTAACAGACTCTTAATTCACAATATATGGGCTACAGAATGCATTCAGCTGTGAAGCAGATGGGAGTGGCCTGTGCTCATCTTGATCAGCTGATTAGATTGAACCAGATGCTCAAAGACAGAGTAAACAAGGCGATAAATGAAAGTGGGGGGTGGGTGACGTACCATTAGAGAATTGGAACAGAACGGTATAGAGAAGACAACATGGAAGTCAGCATGGGAAAGTTGGGTGACGTACCAAACAGCACAAGACCACAGCAGCACTACTATGCAAGATAAACAAAACCATGGTAAATGGAGAGGCCATAAAATATCAGTAAAAGAGATTCTTTTGAACAATCTTTAAAATGAAAACAAAAAAAAAACCTGCAAAAAACACACAATGTTTCAGAACGCAAACACACGTAGAAATCAAAGGGGTGAAAAAAATGCTGCTCAAACGACAATATAATCTTGCATTTGGAAATAAAGAATACATCACATGTTTCTGCCCGGTATCGAACCGGGGACCTTTCGCGTGTAAAGCGAACGTGATAACCACTATAATACAGAAACTTCATGAAAAGGAGTGAAATGTTCACGTCATGCAATCAAGAGCAAAAGTGGAAACAGAGTAATGGCATCATCTGAAAAGCAAAACTTGCATCTTTCAATGAGGGAACTTTTCACTTGTCAGGCTAACGTGATTCTGGTTTAAACGTAGCTGAGCTGGATTTGCATGGAAAAAAACATTTTGGATAAAGCATTCTCATGCCTTTGTCCAAAAGCCAAAAAGAAAGAGAAAAAGCACGTAGATGCCTAGTTTTGCACCCTAAAACTCTCAGGTGTTACTTGAATTGTGATAACCTATCAACTGTCAAAACCACACACTGTTGTCAAAAGCAAACTCACGTAGAAATCGTAGCGGTGAAAAAAAATGCTGCTCAAACCAACAATATAATCTTGCATTTGGAAATAAAGAATAAATCACATGTTTCTGCCCGGTATCGAACCGGGGACCTTTCGCGTGTGAGGCGAACGTGATAACCGCTACACTACAGAAACTAGACGGAAAAAGTTTCTGTGTTCACGGCATGCAATCAAGATCAAGGACCGAAAGGCAAACGCTTTGATAGCAAACAATAAAATTATGTTTCTGCCCAGTTTCGAACTGGGGACCTTTCGCGTGTTAGGCGAACGTGATAACCGCTACACTACAGAAACTCACAGTACTACCAAAGACATTCACACATACCTAAATGCAATTGAACAAAATCATCCACCCAAAGCCAACAAGTTTACCTCAATGTTTAAAAACAGGACAAAGGGCATTTTTCAACCAGGGAACATGCGTTCATTTGTCAGGCCATTGTGAATCAAATGGGTGAAAATCATGCTGCCCAAACCAACAGTATAGCCTTGTGTGAGAAAAAATGCTCACAAACACATGTTTCTGCCCGGTGTCGAACCAGGGACCTTTCGCGTGTAAAGCGAACGTGATAACCACTACACTACAGAAACTTCATGAAAAGGAGTGAAATGTTCACGTCAAGCAATCAAGAGCAAAAGTGGAAACAGAGTAATGGCATCATCTGAAAAGCAAAACTTGCATCTTTCAATGAGGGAACTTTTCACTTGTCAGGCTAACGTGATTCTGGTTTAAACGTAGCTGAGCTGGATTTGCATGGAAAAAAACATTTTGGACAAAGCATTCTCATGCCTTTGTCCAAAAGCCAAAAAGAAAGAGAAAAAGCACGTAGATGCCTAGTTTTGCACCCTAAAACTCTCAGGTGTTACTTGAATTGTGATAACCTATCAACCGTCAAAAACACACACTGTTGTCAAAAGCAAACTCACGTAGAAATCGTAGCGGTGAAAAAAATGCTGCTCAAACCAACAATATAATCTTGCATTTGGAAATAAAGAATAAATCACATGTTTCTGCCCGGTATCGAACCGGGGACCTTTCGCGAGAGGCGCGAATGTGATAACCGCTACAATACAGAAAGTAGACGGAAAAAGCTTCTGTGGTCACGGCATGCAATCAAGATCAAGGACCAAAAGGCAAACGCTTTGATAGCAAACAATAAAATTATGTTTCTGCCCAGTTTCGAACTGGGGACCTTTCGCATGTTAGGCGAACATGATAACCACTACACTACAGAAACTCACGGTACTACCAAAGACATTCACACATACCTAAATGCAATTGAACAAAATCATCCACCCAAAGCCAACAGGTTCACCTCAATGTTTAAAAACAGGACAAAGGGCATTTTTCAACCAGGGAACATGCGTTCATTTGTCAGGCCATTGTGAATCAAATGGGTGAAAATCATGCTGCCCAAACCAACAGTATAGCCTTGTGTGAGAAAAAATGCTCACAAACACATGTTTCTGCCCGGTGTCGAACCAGGGACCTTTCGCGTGTAAAGCGAACGTGATAACCACTACACTACAGAAACTTCATGAAAAGGAGTAAAATGTTCACGTCAAGCAATCAAGAGCAAAAGTGGAAACAGAGTAATGGCATCATCTGAAAAGCAAAACTTGCATCTTTCAATGAGGGAACTTTTCACTTGTCAGGCTAACGTGATTCTGGTTTAAACGTAGCTGAGCTGGATTTGCATGGAAAAAAACATTTTGGACAAAGCATTCTCATGCCTTTGTCCAAAAGCCAAAAAGAAAGAGAAAAAGCACGTAGATGCCTAGTTTTGCACCCTAAAACTCTCAGGTGTTACTTGAATTGTGATAACCTATCAACTGTCAAAACCACACACTGTTGTCAAAAGCAAACTCACGTAGAAATCGTAGCGGTGAAAAAAATGCTGCTCAAACCAACAATATAATCTTGCATTTGGAAATAAAGAATAAATCACATGTTTCTGCCCGGTATCGAACCGGGGACTTTTCGCGTGAGAGGCGAACGTGATAACCGCTACAATACAGAAAGTAGACGGAAAAAGCTTCTGTGGTCACGGCATGCAATCAAGATCAAGGACCAAAAGGCAAACGCTTTGATAGCAAACAATAAAATTATTTTTCTGCCCAGTTTTGAACTGGGGACCTTTCGCATGTTAGGCGAACATGATAACCACTACACTACAGAAACTCACGGTACTACCAAAGACATTCACACATACCTAAATGCAATTGAACAAAATCATCCACCCAAAGCCAACAGGTTCACCTCAATGTTTAAAAACAAGACAAAGGGCATTTTTCAACCAGGGAACATGCGTTCATTTGTCAGGCCATTGTGAATCAAATGGGTGAAAATCATGCTGCCCAAACCAACAGTATAGCCTTGTGTGAGAAAAAATGCTCACAAACACATGTTTCTGCCCGGTGTCGAACCAGGGACCTTTCGCGTGTAAAGCGAACGTGATAACCACTACACTACAGAAACTTCATGAAAAGGAGTGAAATGTTCACGTCAAGCAATCAAGAGCAAAAGTGGAAACAGAGTAATGGCATCATCTGAAAAGCAAAACTTGCATCTTTCAATGAGGGAACTTTTCACTTGTCAGGCTAACGTGATTCTGGTTTAAACGTAGCTGAGCTGGATTTGCATGGAAAAAAACATTTTGGATAAAGCATTCTCATGCCTTTGTCCAAAAGCCAAAAAGAAAGAGAAAAAACACGTAGATGCCTAGTTTTGCACCCTAAAACTCTCAGGTGTTACTTGAATTGTGATAACCTATCAACTGTCAAAACCACACACTGTTGTCAAAAGCAAACTCACGTAGAAATCGTATTGGTGAAAAAAATGCTGCTCAAACAAACAATATAATCTTGCATTTGGAAATAAAGAATAAATCACATGTTTCTGCCCGGTATCGAACCGGGGACCTTTCGCGTGTGAGGCAAACGTGATAACCGCTACACTACAGAAACTAGACTGAAAAAGCTTCTGTGGTCACGGCACGCAATCAAGATCAAGGACCGAAAGGCAAACGCTTTGATAGCAAACAATAAAATTATGTTTCTGCCCAGTTTCGAACTGGGGACCTTTCGCGTGTTAGGCGAACGTGATAACCGCTACACTACAGAAAATCACTGTACTACCAAAGACATTCACACATACCTAAATGCAATTGAACAAAATCATCCACCCAAAGCCAACAGGTTTACCTCAATGTTTAAAAACAGGACAAAGGGCATTTTTCAACCAGGGAACATGCGTTCATTTGTCAGGCCATTGTGAATCAAATGGGTGAAAATCATGCTGCCCAAACCAACAGTATAGCCTTGTGTGAGAAAAAATGCTCACAAACACATGTTTCTGCCCGGTGTCAAACCAGGGACCTTTCGCGTGTAAAGCGAACGTGATAACCACTACACTACAGAAACTTCATGAAAGGGAGTGAAATGTTCACGTCAAGCAATCAAGAGCAAAAGTGGAAACAGAGTAATGGCATCATCTGAAAAGCAAAACTTGCATCTTTCAATGAGGGAACTTTTCACTTGTCAGGCTAACGTGATTCTGGTTTAAACGTAGCTGAGCTGGATTTGCATGGAAAAAAACATTTTGGATAAAGCATTCTCATGCCTTTGTCCAAAAGCCAAAAAGAAAGAGAAAAAGCACGTAGATGCCTAGTTTTGCACCCTAAAACTCTCAGGTGTTACTTGAATTGTGATAACCTATCAACTGTCAAAACCACACACTGTTGTCAAAAGCAAACTCACGTAGAAATCGTAGCGGTGAAAAAAATGCTGCTCAAACCAACAATATAATCTTGCATTTGGAAATAAAGAATAAATCACATGTTTCTGCCCGGTATCGAACCGGGGACCTTTCGCGTGTGAGGCGAACGTGATAACCGCTACACTACAGAAACAAGACGGAAAAAGCTTCTGTGGTCACGGCATGCAATCAAGATCAAGGACCGTAAGGCAAACGCTTTGATAGCAAACAATAAAATTATGTTTCTGCCCAGTTTCGAACTGGGGATCTTTCGCGTGTTAGGCGAACGTGATAACTGCTACACTACAGAAACTCACGGTACTACCAAAGACATTCACACATACCTAAATGCAATTGAACAAAATCATCCACCCAAAGCCAACAGGTTCACCTCAATGTTTAAAAACAGGACAAAGGGCATTTTTCAACCAGGGAACATGCGTTCATTTGTCAGGCCATTGTGAATCAAATGGGTGAAAATCATGCTGCCCAAACCAACAGTATAGCCTTGTGTGAGAAAAAATGCTCACAAACACATGTTTCTGCCCGGTGTCGAACCAGGGACCTTTCGCGTGTAAAGCGAACGTGATAACCACTACACTACAGAAACTTCATGAAAAGGAGTAAAATGTTCACGTCAAGCAATCAAGAGCAAAAGTGGAAACAGAGTAATGGCATCATCTGAAAAGCAAAACTTGCATCTTTCAATGAGGGAACTTTTCACTTGTCAGGCTAACGTGATTCTGGTTTAAACGTAGCTGAGCTGGATTTGCATGGAAAAAAACATTTTGGACAAAGCATTCTCATGCCTTTGTCCAAAAGCCAAAAAGAAAGAGAAAAAGCACGTAGATGCCTAGTTTTGCACCCTAAAACTCTCAGGTGTTACTTGAATTGTGATAACCTATCAACTGTCAAAACCACACACTGTTGTCAAAAGCAAACTCACGTAGAAATCGTAGCGGTGAAAAAAATGCTGCTCAAACCAACAATATAATCTTGCATTTGGAAATAAAGAATAAATCACATGTTTCTGCCCGGTATCGAACCGGGGACTTTTCGCGTGAGAGGCGAACGTGATAACCGCTACAATACAGAAAGTAGACGGAAAAAGCTTCTGTGGTCACGGCATGCAATCAAGATCAAGGACCAAAAGGCAAACGCTTTGATAGCAAACAATAAAATTATTTTTCTGCCCAGTTTTGAACTGGGGACCTTTCGCATGTTAGGCGAACATGATAACCACTACACTACAGAAACTCACGGTACTACCAAAGACATTCACACATACCTAAATGCAATTGAACAAAATCATCCACCCAAAGCCAACAGGTTCACCTCAATGTTTAAAAACAAGACAAAGGGCATTTTTCAACCAGGGAACATGCGTTCATTTGTCAGGCCATTGTGAATCAAATGGGTGAAAATCATGCTGCCCAAACCAACAGTATAGCCTTGTGTGAGAAAAAATGCTCACAAACACATGTTTCTGCCCGGTGTCGAACCAGGGACCTTTCGCGTGTAAAGCGAACGTGATAACCACTACACTACAGAAACTTCATGAAAAGGAGTGAAATGTTCACGTCAAGCAATCAAGAGCAAAAGTGGAAACAGAGTAATGGCATCATCTGAAAAGCAAAACTTGCATCTTTCAATGAGGGAACTTTTCACTTGTCAGGCTAACGTGATTCTGGTTTAAACGTAGCTGAGCTGGATTTGCATGGAAAAAAACATTTTGGATAAAGCATTCTCATGCCTTTGTCCAAAAGCCAAAAAGAAAGAGAAAAAACACGTAGATGCCTAGTTTTGCACCCTAAAACTCTCAGGTGTTACTTGAATTGTGATAACCTATCAACTGTCAAAACCACACACTGTTGTCAAAAGCAAACTCACGTAGAAATCGTATTGGTGAAAAAAATGCTGCTCAAACAAACAATATAATCTTGCATTTGGAAATAAAGAATAAATCACATGTTTCTGCCCGGTATCGAACCGGGGACCTTTCGCGTGTGAGGCAAACGTGATAACCGCTACACTACAGAAACTAGACTGAAAAAGCTTCTGTGGTCACGGCACGCAATCAAGATCAAGGACCGAAAGGCAAACGCTTTGATAGCAAACAATAAAATTATGTTTCTGCCCAGTTTCGAACTGGGGACCTTTCGCGTGTTAGGCGAACGTGATAACCGCTACACTACAGAAAATCACTGTACTACCAAAGACATTCACACATACCTAAATGCAATTGAACAAAATCATCCACCCAAAGCCAACAGGTTTACCTCAATGTTTAAAAACAGGACAAAGGGCATTTTTCAACCAGGGAACATGCGTTCATTTGTCAGGCCATTGTGAATCAAATGGGTGAAAATCATGCTGCCCAAACCAACAGTATAGCCTTGTGTGAGAAAAAATGCTCACAAACACATGTTTCTGCCCGGTGTCAAACCAGGGACCTTTCGCGTGTAAAGCGAACGTGATAACCACTACACTACAGAAACTTCATGAAAGGGAGTGAAATGTTCACGTCAAGCAATCAAGAGCAAAAGTGGAAACAGAGTAATGGCATCATCTGAAAAGCAAAACTTGCATCTTTCAATGAGGGAACTTTTCACTTGTCAGGCTAACGTGATTCTGGTTTAAACGTAGCTGAGCTGGATTTGCATGGAAAAAAACATTTTGGATAAAGCATTCTCATGCCTTTGTCCAAAAGCCAAAAAGAAAGAGAAAAAGCACGTAGATGCCTAGTTTTGCACCCTAAAACTCTCAGGTGTTACTTGAATTGTGATAACCTATCAACTGTCAAAACCACACACTGTTGTCAAAAGCAAACTCACGTAGAAATCGTAGCGGTGAAAAAAATGCTGCTCAAACCAACAATATAATCTTGCATTTGGAAATAAAGAATAAATCACATGTTTCTGCCCGGTATCGAACCGGGGACCTTTCGCGTGTGAGGCGAACGTGATAACCGCTACACTACAGAAACAAGACGGAAAAAGCTTCTGTGGTCACGGCATGCAATCAAGATCAAGGACCGTAAGGCAAACGCTTTGATAGCAAACAATAAAATTATGTTTCTGCCCAGTTTCGAACTGGGGATCTTTCGCGTGTTAGGCGAACGTGATAACTGCTACACTACAGAAACTCACGGTACTACCAAAGACATTCACACATACCTAAATGCAATTGAACAAAATCATCCACCCAAAGCCAACAAGTTTACCTCAATGTTTAAAAACAGGACAAAGGGCATTTTTCAACCAGGGAACATGCGTTCATTTGTCAGGCCATTGTGAATCAAATGGGTGAAAATCATGCTGCCCAAACCAACAGTATAGCCTTGTGTGAGAAAAAATGCTCACAAACACATGTTTCTGCCCAGTGTCGAACCAGGGACCTTTCGCGTGTAAAGCGAACGTGATAACCACTACACTACAGAAACTTCATGAAAAGGAGTGAAATGTTCACGTCAAGCAATCAAGTGCAAAAGTGGAAACCGAGTAATGGCATCATCTGAAAAGCAAAACTTGCATCTTTCAATGAGGGAACTTTTCACTTGTCAGGCTAACGTGATTCTGGTTTAAACGTAGCTGAGCTGGATTTGCATGGAAAAAAACATTTTGGATAAAGCATTCTCATGCCTTTGTCCAAAAGCCAAAAAGAAAGAGAAAAAGCACGTAGATGCCTAGTTTTGCACCCTAAAACTCTCAGGTGTTACTTGAATTGTGATAACCTATCAACTGTCAAAACCACACACTGTTGTCAAAAGCAAACTCACGTAGAAATCGTAGCGGTGAAAAAAAATGCTGCTCAAACCAACAATATAATCTTGCATTTGGAAATAAAGAATAAATCACATGTTTCTGCCCGGTATCGAACCGGGGACCTTTCGCGTGTGAGGCGAACGTGATAACCGCTACACTACAGAAACTAGACGGAAAAAGTTTCTGTGTTCACGGCATGCAATCAAGATCAAGGACCGAAAGGCAAACGCTTTGATAGCAAACAATAAAATTATGTTTCTGCCCAGTTTCGAACTGGGGACCTTTCGCGTGTTAGGCGAACGTGATAACCGCTACACTACAGAAACTCACAGTACTACCAAAGACATTCACACATACCTAAATGCAATTGAACAAAATCATCCACCCAAAGCCAACAAGTTTACCTCAATGTTTAAAAACAGGACAAAGGGCATTTTTCAACCAGGGAACATGCGTTCATTTGTCAGGCCATTGTGAATCAAATGGGTGAAAATCATGCTGCCCAAACCAACAGTATAGCCTTGTGTGAGAAAAAATGCTCACAAACACATGTTTCTGCCCGGTGTCGAACCAGGGACCTTTCGCGTGTAAAGCGAACGTGATAACCACTAGACTACAGAAACTTCATGAAAAGGAGTGAAATGTTCACGTCAAGCAATCAAGAGCAAAAGTGGAAACAGAGTAATGGCATCATCTGAAAAGCAAAACTTGCATCTTTCAATGAGGGAACTTTTCACTTGTCAGGCTAACGTGATTCTGGTTTAAACGTAGCTGAGCTGGATTTGCATGGAAAAAAACATTTTGGATAAAGCATTCTCATGCCTTTGTCCAAAAGCCAAAAAGAAAGAGAAAAAGCACGTAGATGCCTAGTTTTGCACCCTAAAACTCTCAGGTGTTACTTGAATTGTGATAACCTATCAACTGTCAAAACCACACACTGTTGTCAAAAGCAAACTCACGTAGAAATCGTAGTGGTGAAAAAAATGCTGCTCAAACCAACAATATAATCTTGCATTTGGAAATAAAGAATAAATCACATGTTTCTGCCCGGTATCGAACCGGGGACCTTTCGCGTGTGAGGCGAACGTGATAACCGCTACACTACAGAAACTAGACTGAAAAAGCTTCTGTGGTCACGGCATGCAATCAAGATCAAGGACCGAAAGGCAAACGCTTTGATAGCAAACAATAAAATTATGTTTCTGCCCAGTTTCGAACTGGGGACCTTTCGCGTGTTAGGCGAACGTGATAACCGCTACACTACAGAAACTCACTGTACTACCAAAGACATTCACACATACCTAAATGCAATTGAACAAAATCATCCACCCAAAGCCAACAAGTTTACCTCAATGTTTAAAAACAGGACAAAGGGCATTTTTCAACCAGGGAACATGCGTTCATTTGTCAGGCCATTGTGAATCAAATGGGTGAAAATCATGCTGCCCAAACCAACAGTATAGCCTTGTGTGAGAAAAAATGCTCACAAACACATGTTTCTGCCCGGTGTCAAACCAGGGACCTTTCGCGTGTAAAGCGAACGTGATAACCACTACACTACAGAAACTTCATGAAAGGGAGTGAAATGTTCACGTCAAGCAATCAAGTGCAAAAGTGGAAACAGAGTAATGGCATCATCTGAAAAGCAAAACTTGCATCTTTCAATGAGGGAACTTTTCACTTGTCAGGCTAACGTGATTCTGGTTTAAACGTAGCTGAGCTGGATTTGCATGGAAAAAAACATTTTGGATAAAGCATTCTCATGCCTTTGTCCAAAAGCCAAAAAGAAAGAGAAAAAGCACGTAGATGCCTAGTTTTGCACCCTAAAACTCTCAGGTGTTACTTGAATTGTGATAACCTATCAACTGTCAAAACCACACACTATTGTCAAAAGCAAACTCACGTAGAAATCGTAGCGGTGAAAAAAATGCTGCTCAAACCAACAATATAATCTTGCATTTGGAAATAAAGAATAAATCACATGTTTCTGCCCGGTATCGAACCGGGGACCTTTCGCGTGTGAGGCGAACGTGATAACCGCTACACTACAGAAACTCGACGGAAAAAGTTTCTGTGTTCACGGCATGCAATCAAGATCAAGGACCGAAAGGCAAACACTTTGATAGCAAACAATAAAATTATGTTTCTGCCCAGTTTCGAACTGGGGACCTTTCGCGTGTTAGGCGAACGTGATAACCGCTACACTACAGAAACTCACGGTACTACCAAAGACATTCACACATACCTAAATGCAATTGAACAAAATCATCCACCCAAAGCCAACAAGTTTACCTCAATGTTTAAAAACAGGACAAAGGGCATTTTTCAACCAGGGAACATGCGTTCATTTGTCAGGCCATTGTGAATCAAATGGGTGAAAATCATGCTGCCCAAACCAACAGTATAGCCTTGTGTGAGAAAAAATGCTCACAAACACATGTTTCTGCCCGGTGTCGAACCAGGGACCTTTCGCGTGTAAAGCGAACGTGATAACCACTACACTACAGAAACTTCATGAAAAGGAGTGAAATGTTCACGTCAAGCAATCAAGAGCAAAAGTGGAAACAGAGTAATGGCATCATCTGAAAAGCAAAACTTGCATCTTTCAATGAGGGAACTTTTCACTTGTCAGGCTAACGTGATTCTGGTTTAAACGTAGCTGAGCTGGATTTGCATGGAAAAAAACATTTTGGATAAAGCATTCTCATGCCTTTGTCCAAAAGCCAAAAAGAAAGAGAAAAAGCACGTAGATGCCTAGTTTTGCACCCTAAAACTCTCAGGTGTTACTTGAATTGTGATAACCTATCAACTGTCAAAACCACACACTGTTGTCAAAAGCAAACTGACGTAGAAATCGTAGTGGTGAAAAAAATGCTGCTCAAACCAACAATATAATCTTGCATTTGGAAATAAAGAATAAATCACATGTTTCTGCCCGGTATCGAACCGGGGACCTTTCGCGTGTGAGGCGAACGTGATAACCGCTACACTACAGAAACTAGACTGAAAAAGCTTCTGTGGTCACGGCATGCAATCAAGATCAAGGACCGAAAGGCAAACGCTTTGATAGCAAACAATAAAATTATGTTTCTGCCCAGTTTCGAACTGGGGACCTTTCGCGTGTTAGGCGAACGTGATAACCGCTACACTACAGAAACTCACGGTACTACCAAAGACATTCACACATACCTAAATGCAATTGAACAAAATCATCCACCCAAAGCCAACAAGTTTACCTCAATGTTTAAAAACAGGACAAAGGGCATTTTTCAACCAGGGAACATGCGTTCATTTGTCAGGCCATTGTGAATCAAATGGGTGAAAATCATGCTGCCCAAACCAACAGTATAGCCTTGTGTGAGAAAAAATGCTCACAAACACATGTTTCTGCCCGGTGTCAAACCAGGGACCTTTCGCGTGTAAAGCGAACGTGATAACCACTACACTACAGAAACTTCATGAAAAGGAGTGAAATGTTCACGTCAAGCAATCAAGAGCAAAAGTGGAAACAGAGTAATGGCATCATCTGAAAAGCAAAACTTGCATCTTTCAATGAGGGAACTTTTCACTTGTCAGGCTAACGTGATTCTGGTTTAAACGTAGCTGAGCTGGATTTGCATGGAAAAAACATTTTGGATAAAGCATTCTCATGCCTTTGTCCAAAAGCCAAAAAGAAAGAGAAAAAGCACGTAGATGCCTAGTTTTGCACCCTAAAACTCTCAGGTGTTACTTGAATTGTGATAACCCATCAACTGTCAAAACCACACACTGTTGTCAAAAGCAAACTCACGTAGAAATCGTAGTGGTGAAAAAAATGCTGCTCAAACCAACAATATAATCTTGCATTTGGAAATAAAGAATAGATCACATGTTTCTGCCCGGTATCGAACCGGGGACCTTTCGCGTGTGAGGCGAACGTGATAACCGCTACACTACAGAAACTAGACTGAAAAAGCTTCTGTGGTCACGGCACGCAATCAAGATCAAGGACCGAAAGGCAAACGCTTTGATAGCAAACAATAAAATTATGTTTCTGCCCAGTTTCGAACTGGGGACCTTTTGCGTGTGAGGCGAACGTGATAACCGCTACACTACAGAAACTCACTGTACTACCAAAGACATTCACACATACCTAAATGCAATTGAACAAAATCATCCACCCAAAGCCAACAGGTTTACCTCAATGTTTAAAAACAGGACAAAGGGCATTTTTCAACCAGGGAACATGCGTTCATTTGTCAGGCCATTGTGAATCAAATGGGTGAAAATCATGCTGCCCAAACCAACAGTATAGCCTTGTGTGAGAAAAAATGCTCACAAACACATGTTTCTGCCCGGTGTCAAACCAGGGACCTTTCGCGTGTAAAGCGAACGTGATAACCACTACACTACAGAAACTTCATGAAAGGGAGTGAAATGTTCACGTCAAGCAATCAAGTGCAAAAGTGGAAACAGAGTAATGGCATCATCTGAAAAGCAAAACTTGCATCTTTCAATGAGGGAACTTTTCACTTGTCAGGCTAACGTGATTCTGGTTTAAACGTAGCTGAGCTGGATTTGCATGGAAAAAAACATTTTGGATAAAGCATTCTCATGCCTTTGTCCAAAAGCCAAAAAGAAAGAGAAAAAGCACGTAGATGCCTAGTTTTGCACCCTAAAACTCTCAGGTGTTTCTTGAATTGTGATAACCTATCAACTGTCAAAACCACACACTGTTGTCAAAAGCAAACTCACGTAGAAATCGTAGCGGTGAAAAAAAATGCTGCTCAAACCAACAATATAATCTTGCATTTGGAAATAAAGAATAAATCACATGTTTCTGCCCGGTATCGAACCGGGGACCTTTCGCGTGTGAGGCGAACGTGATAACCGCTACACTACAGAAACTCGACGGAAAAAGTTTCTGTGTTCACGGCATGCAATCAAGATCAAGGACCGAAAGGCAAACGCTTTGATAGCAAACAATAAAATTATGTTTCTGCCCAGTTTCGAACTGGGGACCTTTCGCGTGTTAGGCGAACGTGATAACCGCTACACTACAGAAACTCACGGTACTACCAAAGACATTCACACATACCTAAATGCAATTGAACAAAATCATCCACCCAAAGCCAACAAGTTTACCTCAATGTTTAAAAACAGGACAAAGGGCATTTTTCAACCAGGGAACATGCGTTCATTTGTCAGGCCATTGTGAATCAAATGGGTGAAAATCATGCTGCCCAAACCAACAGTATAGCCTTGTGTGAGAAAAAATGCTCACAAACACATGTTTCTGCCCGGTGTCGAACCAGGGACCTTTCGCGTGTAAAGCGAACGTGATAACCACTACACTACAGAAACTTCATGAAAAGGAGTGAAATGTTCACGTCAAGCAATCAAGAGCAAAAGTGGAAACAGAGTAATGGCATCATCTGAAAAGCAAAACTTGCATCTTTCAATGAGGGAACTTTTCACTTGTCAGGCTAACGTGATTCTGGTTTAAACGTAGCTGAGCTGGATTTGCATGGAAAAAAACATTTTGGATAAAGCATTCTCATGCCTTTGTCCAAAAGCCAAAAAGAAAGAGAAAAAGCACGTAGATGCCTAGTTTTGCACCCTAAAACTCTCAGGTGTTACTTGAATTGTGATAACCTATCAACTGTCAAAACCACACACTGTTGTCAAAAGCAAACTGACGTAGAAATCGTAGTGGTGAAAAAAATGCTGCTCAAACCAACAATATAATCTTGCATTTGGAAATAAAGAATAAATCACATGTTTCTGCCCGGTATCGAACCGGGGACCTTTCGCGTGTGAGGCGAACGTGATAACCGCTACACTACAGAAACTAGACTGAAAAAGCTTCTGTGGTCACGGCATGCAATCAAGATCAAGGACCGAAAGGCAAACGCTTTGATAGCAAACAATAAAATTATGTTTCTGCCCAGTTTCGAACTGGGGACCTTTCGCGTGTTAGGCGAACGTGATAACCGTTACACTACAGAAACTCACTGTACTACCAAAGACATTCACACATACCTAAATGCAATTGAACAAAATCATCCACCCAAAGCCAACAGGTTTACCTCAATGTTTAAAAACAGGACAAAGGGCATTTTTCAACCAGGGAACATGCGTTCATTTGTCAGGCCATTGTGAATCAAATGGGTGAAAATCATGCTGCCCAAACCAACAGTATAGCCTTGTGTGAGAAAAAATGCTCACAAACACATGTTTCTGCCCGGTGTCAAACCAAGGACCTTTCGCGTGTAAAGCGAACGTGATAACCACTACACTACAGAAACTTCATGAAAGGGAGTGAAATGTTCACGTCAAGCAATCAAGAGCAAAAGTGGAAACAGAGTAATGGCATCATCTGAAAAGCAAAACTTGCATCTTTCAATGAGGGAACTTTTCACTTGTCAGGCTAACGTGATTCTGGTTTAAACGTAGCTGAGCTGGATTTGCATGGAAAAAAACATTTTGGACAAAGCATTCTCATGCCTTTGTCCAAAAGCCAAAAAGAAAGAGAAAAAGCACGTAGATGCCTAGTTTTGCACCCTAAAACTCTCAGGTGTTACTTGAATTGTGATAACCTATCAACTGTCAAAACCACACACTGTTGTCAAAAGCAAACTCACGTAGAAATCGTAGCGGTGAAAAAAATGCTGCTCAAACCAACAATATAATCTTGCATTTGGAAATAAAGAATAAATCACATGTTTCTGCCCGGTATCGAACCGGGGACCTTTCGCGTGTGAGGCGAACGTGATAACCGCTACACTACAGAAACTAGACTGAAAAAGCTTCTGTGGTCACGGCACGCAATCAAGATCAAGGACCGAAAGGCAAACGCTTTGATAGCAAACAATAAAATTATGTTTCTGCCCAGTTTCGAACTGGGGACCTTTTGCGTGTTAGGCGAACGTGATAACCGCTACACTACAGAAACTCACTGTACTACCAAAGACATTCACACATACCTAAATGCAATTGAACAAAATCATCCACCCAAAGCCAACAGGTTTACCTCAATGTTTAAAAACAGGACAAAGGGCATTTTTCAACCAGGGAACATGCGTTCATTTGTCAGGCCATTGTGAATCAAATGGGTGAAAATCATGCTGCCCAAACCAACAGTATAGCCTTGTGTGAGAAAAAATGCTCACAAACACATGTTTCTGCCCGGTGTCAAACCAGGGACCTTTCGCGTGTAAAGCGAACATGATAACCACTACACTACAGAACCTTCATGAAAGGGAGTGAAATGTTCACGTCAAGCAATCAAGTGCAAAAGTGGAAACAGAGTAATGGCATCATCTGAAAAGCAAAACTTGCATCTTTCAATGAGGGAACTTTTCACTTGTCAGGCTAACGTGATTCTGGTTTAAACGTAGCTGAGCTGGATTTGCATGGAAAAAAACATTTTGGATAAAGCATTCTCATGCCTTTGTCCAAAAGCCAAAAAGAAAGAGAAAAAGCACGTAGATGCCTAGTTTTGCACCCTAAAACTCTCAGGTGTTACTTGAATTGTGATAACCTATCAACTGTCAAAACCACACACTGTTGTCAAAAGCAAACTCACGTAGAAATCGTAGCGGTGAAAAAAATGCTGCTCAAACCAACAATATAATCTTGCATTTGGAAATAAAGAATAAATCACATGTTTCTGCCCGGTATCGAACCGGGGACCTTTTGCGTGTGAGGCGAACGTGATAACCGCTACACTACAGAAACTAGACGGAAAAAGATTCTGTGGTCACGGCATGCAATCAAGATCAAGGACCGAAAGGCAAACGCTTTGATAGCAAACAATAAAATTATGTTTCTGCCCAGTTTCGAACTGGGGACCTTTCGCGTGTTAGGCGAACGTGATAACCGCTACACTACAGAAACTCACGGTACTACCAAAGACA
Source organism: Phyllobates terribilis (assembly GCF_046119375.1). Lineage (NCBI taxonomy): Eukaryota > Metazoa > Chordata > Amphibia > Anura > Dendrobatidae > Phyllobates > Phyllobates terribilis. The sequence continues at coordinate 10,981,292 of NW_027362763.1, read as the reverse complement.
TTCACACATACCTAAATGCAATTGAACAAAATCATCCACCCAAAGCCAACAAGTTTACCTCAATGTTTAAAAACAGGACAAAGGGCATTTTTCAACCAGGGAACATGCGTTCATTTGTCAGGCCATTGTGAATCAAATGGGTGAAAATCATGCTGCCCAAAGCAACAGTATAGCTTTGTGTGAGAAAAAATGCTCACAAACACATGTTTCTGCCCGGTGTCAAACCAGGGACCTTTTGCGTGTAAAGCGAACGTGATAACCACTACACTACAGAAACTTCATGAAAAGGAGTGAAATGTTCACGTCAAGCAATCAAGAGCAAAAGTGGAAACAGAGTAATGGCATCATCTGAAAAGCAAAACTTGCATCTTTCAATGAGGGAACTTTTCACTTGTCAGGCTAACGTGATTCTGGTTTAAACGTAGCTGAGCTGGATTTGCATGGAAAAAAACATTTTGGATAAAGCATTCTCATGCCTTTGTCCAAAAGCCAAAAAGAAAGAGAAAAAGCACGTAGATGCCTAGTTTTGCACCCTAAAACTCTCAGGTGTTACTTGAATTGTGATAACCTATCAACTGTCAAAACCACACACTGTTGTCAAAAGCAAACTCACGTAGAAATCATAGCGGTGAAAAAAATGCTGCTCAAACCAACAATATAATCTTGCATTTGGAAATAAAGAATAAATCACATGTTTCTGCCCGGTATCGAACCGGGGACCTTTCGCGTGTGAGGCGAACGTGATAACCGCTACACTACAGAAACTAGACTGAAAAAGCTTCTGTGGTCACGGCACGCAATCAAGATCAAGGACCGAAAGGCAAACGCTTTGATAGCAAACAATAAAATTATGTTTCTGCCCAGTTTCGAACTGGGGACCTTTTGCGTGTTAGGCGAACGTGATAACCGCTACACTACAGAAACTCACTGTACTACCAAAGACATTCACACATACCTAAATGCAATTGAACAAAATCATCCACCCAAAGCCAACAGGTTTACCTCAATGTTTAAAAACAGGACAAAGGGCATTTTTCAACCAGGGAACATGCGTTCATTTGTCAGGCCATTGTGAATCAAATGGGTGAAAATCATGCTGCCCAAACCAACAGTATAGCCTTGTGTGAGAAAAAATGCTCACAAACACATGTTTCTGCCCGGTGTCAAACCAGGGACCTTTCGCGTGTAAAGCGAACGTGATAACCACTACACTACAGAAACTTCATGAAAGGGAGTGAAATGTTCACGTCAAGCAATCAAGTGCAAAAGTGGAAACAGAGTAATGGCATCATCTGAAAAGCAAAACTTGCATCTTTCAATGAGGGATCTTTTCACTTGTCAGGCTAACGTGATTCTGGTTTAAACGTAGCTGAGCTGGATTTGCATGGAAAAAAACATTTTGGATAAAGCATTCTCATGCCTTTGTCCAAAAGCCAAAAAGAAAGAGAAAAAGCACGTAGATGCCTAGTTTTGCACCCTAAAACTCTCAGGTGTTACTTGAATTGTGATAACCTATCAACTGTCAAAACCACACACTGTTGTCAAAAGCAAACTCACGTAGAAATCGTAGCGGTGAAAAAAAATGCTGCTAAAACCAACAATATAATCTTGCATTTGGAAATAAAGAATAAATCACATGTTTCTGCCCGGTATCGAACCGGGGACCTTTCGCGTGTGAGGCGAACGTGATAACCGCTACACTACAGAAACTCGACGGAAAAAGTTTCTGTGTTCACGGCATGCAATCAAGATCAAGGACCGAAAGGCAAACGCTTTGATAGCAAACAATAAAATTATGTTTCTGCCCAGTTTCGAACTGGGGACCTTTCGCGTGTTAGGCGAACGTGATAACCGCTACACTACAGAAACTCACGGTACTACCAAAGACATTCACACATACCTAAATGCAATTGAACAAAATCATCCACCCAAAGCCAACAAGTTTACCTCAATGTTTAAAAACAGGACAAAGAGCATTTTTCAACCAGGGAACATGCGTTCATTTGTCAGGCCATTGTGAATCAAATGGGTGAAAATCATGCTGCCCAAACCAACAGTATAGCCTTGTATGAGAAAAAATGCTCACAAACACATGTTTCTGCCCGGTGTCGAACCAGGGACCTTTCGCGTGTAAAGCGAACGTGATAACCACTACACTACAGAAACTTCATGAAAAGGAGTGAAATGTTCACGTCAAGCAATCAAGAGCAAAAGTGGAAACAGAGTAATGGCATCATCTGAAAAGCAAAACTTGCATCTTTCAATGAGGGAACTTTTCACTTGTCAGGCTAACGTGATTCTGGTTTAAACGTAGCTGAGCTGGATTTGCATGGAAAAAAACATTTTGGATAAAGCATTCTCATGCCTTTGTCCAAAAGCCAAAAAGAAAGAGAAAAAGCACGTAGATGCCTAGTTTTGCACCCTAAAACTCTCAGGTGTTACTTGAATTGTGATAACCTATCAACTGTCAAAACCACACACTGTTGTCAAAAGCAAACTGACGTAGAAATCGTAGTGGTGAAAAAAATGCTGCTCAAACCAACAATATAATCTTGCATTTGGAAATAAAGAATAAATCACATGTTTCTGCCCGGTATCGAACCGGGGACCTTTCGCGTGTGAGGCGAACGTGATAACCGCTACACTACAGAAACTAGACTGAAAAAGCTTCTGTGGTCACGGCATGCAATCAAGATCAAGGACCGAAAGGCAAACGCTTTGATAGCAAACAATAAAATTATGTTTCTGCCCAGTTTCGAACTGGGGACCTTTCGCGTGTTAGGCGAACGTGATAACCGTTACACTACAGAAACTCACTGTACTACCAAAGACATTCACACATACCTAAATGCAATTGAACAAAATCATCCACCCAAAGCCAACAGGTTTACCTCAATGTTTAAAAACAGGACAAAGGGCATTTTTCAACCAGGGAACATGCGTTCATTTGTCAGGCCATTGTGAATCAAATGGGTGAAAATCATGCTGCCCAAACCAACAGTATAGCCTTGTGTGAGAAAAAATGCTCACAAACACATGTTTCTGCCCGGTGTCGAACCAGGGACCTTTCGCGTGTAAAGCGAACGTGATAACCACTACACTACAGAAACTTCATGAAAGGGAGTGAAATGTTCACGTCAAGCAATCAAGTGCAAAAGTGGAAACAGAGTAATGGCATCATCTGAAAAGCAAAACTTGCATCTTTCAATGAGGGAACTTTTCACTTGTCAGGCTAACGTGATTCTGGTTTAAACGTAGCTGAGCTGGATTTGCATGGAAAAAAACATTTTGGATAAAGCATTCTCATGCCTTTGTCCAAAAGCCAAAAAGAAAGAGAAAAAGCACGTAGATGCCTAGTTTTGCACCCTAAAACTCTCAGGTGTTACTTGAATTGTGATAACCTATCAATTGTCAAAACCACACACTATTGTCAAAAGCAAACTCACGTAGAAATCGTAGCGGTGAAAAAAATGCTGCTCAAACCAACAATATAATCTTGCATTTGGAAATAAAGAATAAATCACATGTTTCTGCCCGGTATCGAACCGGGGACCTTTCGCGTGTGAGGCGAACGTGATAACCGCTACACTACAGAAACTAGACGGAAAAAGCTTCTGTGGTCACGGCATGCAATCAAGATCAAGGACCGAAAGGCAAACGCTTTGATAGCAAACAATAAAATTATGTTTCTGCCCAGTTTCGAACTGGGGACCTTTCGCATGTTAGGCGAACATGATAACCGCTACACTACAGAAACTCACGGTACTACCAAAGACATTCACACATACCTAAATGCAATTGAACAAAATCATCCACCCAAAGCCAACAGGTTTACCTCAATGTTTAAAAACAGGACAAAGGGCATTTTTCAACCAGGGAACATGCGTTCATTTGTCAGGCCATTGTGAATCAAATGGGTGAAAATCATGCTGCCCAAACCAACAGTATAGCCTTGTGTGAGAGAAAATGCTCACAAACACATGTTTCTGCCCGGTGTCGAACCAGGGACCTTTCGCGTGTAAAGCGAACGTGATAACCACTACACTACAGAAACTTCATGAAAAGGAGTGAAATGTTCACGTCAAGCAATCAAGAGCAAAAGTGGAAACAGAGTAATGGCATCATCTGAAAAGCAAAACTTGCATCTTTCAATGAGGGAACTTTTCACTTGTCAGGCTAACGTGATTCTGGTTTAAACGTAGCTGAGCTGGATTTGCATGGAAAAAAACATTTTGGATAAAGCATTCTCATGCCTTTGTCCAAAAGCCAAAAAGAAAGAGAAAAAGCACGTAGATGCCTAGTTTTGCACCCTAAAACTCTCAGGTGTTACTTGAATTGTGATAACCTATCAACTGTCAAAACCACACACTGTTGTCAAAAGCAAACTGACGTAGAAATCGTAGTGGTGAAAAAAATGCTGCTCAAACCAACAATATAATCTTGCATTTGGAAATAAAGAATAAATCACATGTTTCTGCCCGGTATCGAACCGGGGACCTTTCGCGTGTGAGGCGAACGTGATAACCGCTACACTACAGAAACTAGACTGAAAAAGCTTCTGTGGTCACGGCATGCAATCAAGATCAAGGACCGAAAGGCAAACGCTTTGATAGCAAACAATAAAATTATGTTTCTGCCCAGTTTCGAACTGGGGACCTTTCGCGTGTTAGGCGAACGTGATAACCGTTACACTACAGAAACTCACTGTACTACCAAAGACATTCACACATACCTAAATGCAATTGAACAAAATCATCCACCCAAAGCCAACAGGTTTACCTCAATGTTTAAAAACAGGACAAAGGGCATTTTTCAACCAGGGAACATGCGTTCATTTGTCAGGCCATTGTGAATCAAATGGGTGAAAATCATGCTGCCCAAACCAACAGTATAGCCTTGTGTGAGAGAAAATGCTCACAAACACATGTTTCTGCCCGGTGTCGAACCAGGGACCTTTCGCGTGTAAAGCGAACGTGATAACTACTACACTACAGAAACTTCATGAAAAGGAGTGAAATGTTCACGTCAAGCAATCAAGAGCAAAAGTGGAAACAGAGTAATGGCATCATCTGAAAAGCAAAACTTGCATCTTTCAATGAGGGAACTTTTCACTTGTCAGGCTAACGTGATTCTGGTTTAAACGTAGCTGAGCTGGATTTGCATGGAAAAAAACATTTTGGACAAAGCATTCTCATGCCTTTGTCCAAAAGCCAAAAAGAAAGAGAAAAAGCACGTAGATGCCTAGTTTTGCACCCTAAAACTCTCAGGTGTTACTTGAATTGTGATAACCTATCAACTGTCAAAACCACACACTGTTGTCAAAAGCAAACTCACGTAGAAATCGTAGCGGTGAAAAAAATGCTGCTCAAACCAACAATATAATCTTGCATTTGGAAATAAAGAATAAATCACATGTTTCTGCCCGGTATCGAACCGGGGACCTTTCGCGTGTGAGGCGAACGTGATAACCGCTACACTACAGAAACTAGACTGAAAAAGCTTCTGTGGTCACGGCACGCAATCAAGATCAAGGACCGAAAGGCAAACGCTTTGATAGCAAACAATAAAATTATGTTTCTGCCCAGTTTCGAACTGGGGACCTTTTGCGTGTTAGGCGAACGTGATAACCGCTACACTACAGAAACTCACTGTACTACCAAAGACATTCACACATACCTAAATGCAATTGAACAAAATCATCCACCCAAAGCCAACAGGTTTACCTCAATGTTTAAAAACAGGACAAAGGGCATTTTTCAACCAGGGAACATGCGTTCATTTGTCAGGCCATTTTGAATCAAATGGGTGAAAATCATGCTGCCCAAACCAACAGTATAGCCTTGTGTGAGAAAAAATGCTCACAAACACATGTTTCTGCCCGGTGTCAAACCAGGAACCTTTCGCGTGTAAAGCGAACGTGATAACCACTACACTACAGAAACTTCATGAAAGGGAGTGAAATGTTCACGTCAAGCAATCAAGTGCAAAAGTGGAAACAGAGTAATGGCATCATCTGAAAAGCAAAACTTGCATCTTTCAATGAGGGAACTTTTCACTTGTCAGGCTAACGTGATTCTGGTTTAAACGTAGCTGAGCTGGATTTGCATGGAAAAAAACATTTTGGATAAAGCATTCTCATGCCTTTGTCCAAAAGCCAAAAAGAAAGAGAAAAAGCACGTAGATGCCTAGTTTTGCACCCTAAAACTCTCAGGTGTTACTTGAATTGTGATAACCTATCAACTGTCAAAACCACACACTGTTGTCAAAAGCAAACTCACGTAGAAATCGTAGCGGTGAAAAAAATGCTGCTCAAACCAACAATATAATCTTGCATTTGGAAATAAAGAATAAATCACATGTTTCTGCCCGGTATCGAACCGGGGACCTTTTGCGTGTGAGGCGAACGTGATAACCGCTACACTACAGAAACTAGACGGAAAAAGATTCTGTGGTCACGGCATGCAATCAAGATCAAGGACCGAAAGGCAAACGCTTTGATAGCAAACAATAAAATTATGTTTCTGCCCAGTTTCGAACTGGGGACCTTTCGCGTGTTAGGCGAACGTGATAACCGCTACACTACAGAAACTCACGGTACTACCAAAGACATTCACACATACCTAAATGCAATTGAACAAAATCATCCACCCAAAGCCAACAAGTTTACCTCAATGTTTAAAAACAGGACAAAGGGCATTTTTCAACCAGGGAACATGCGTTCATTTGTCAGGCCATTGTGAATCAAATGGGTGAAAATCATGCTGCCCAAACCAACAGTATAGCTTTGTGTGAGAAAAAATGCTCACAAACACATGTTTCTGCCCGGTGTCAAACCAGGGACCTTTTGCGTGTAAAGCGAACGTGATAACCACTACACTACAGAAACTTCATGAAAAGGAGTGAAATGTTCACGTCAAGCAATCAAGAGCAAAAGTGGAAACAGAGTAATGGCATCATCTGAAAAGCAAAACTTGCATCTTTCAATGAGGGAACTTTTCACTTGTCAGGCTAACGTGATTCTGGTTTAAACGTAGCTGAGCTGGATTTGCATGGAAAAAAACATTTTGGATAAAGCATTCTCATGCCTTTGTCCAAAAGCCAAAAAGAAAGAGAAAAAGCACGTAGATGCCTAGTTTTGCACCCTAAAACTCTCAGGTGTTACTTGAATTGTGATAACCTATCAACTGTCAAAACCACACACTGTTGTCAAAAGCAAACTCACGTAGAAATCATAGCGGTGAAAAAAATGCTGCTCAAACCAACAATATAATCTTGCATTTGGAAATAAAGAATAAATCACATGTTTCTGCCCGGTATCGAACCGGGGACCTTTCGCGTGTGAGGCGAACGTGATAACTGCTACACTACAGAAAGAAGATGGAAAAAGCTTCTGTGGTCACGGCATGCAATCAAGATCAAGGACCGAAAGGCAAACGCTTTGATAGCAAACAATAAAATTATGTTTCTGCCCAGTTTCGAACTGGGGACCTTTCGCATGTTAGGCGAACGTGATAACCGCTACACTACAGAAACTCACTGTACTACCAAAGACATTCACACATACCTAAATGCAATTGAACAAAATCATCCACCCAAAGCCAACAGGTTCACCTCAATGTTTAAAAACAGGACAAAGGGCATTTTTCAACCAGGGAACATGCGTTCATTTGTCAGGCCATTGTGAATCAAATGGATGAAAATCATGCTGCCCAAACCAACAGTATAGCCTTGTGTGAGAAAAAATGCTCACAAACACATGTTTCTGCCCGGTGTCGAACCAGGGACCTTTCGCGTGTAAAGCGAACGTGATAACCACTACACTACAGAAACTTCATGAAAAGGAGTGAAATGTTCACGTCAAGCAATCAAGAGCAAAAGTGGAAACAGAGTAATGGCATCATCTGAAAAGCAAAACTTGCATCTTTCAATGAGGGAACTTTTCACTTGTCAGGCTAACGTGATTCTGGTTTAAACGTAGCTGAGCTGGATTTGCATGGAAAAAAACATTTTGGACAAAGCATTCTCATGCCTTTGTCCAAAAGCCAAAAAGAAAGAGAAAAAGCACGTAGATGCCTAGTTTTGCACCCTAAAACTCTCAGGTGTTACTTGAATTGTGATAACCTATCAACTGTCAAAACCACACACTGTTGTCAAAAGCAAACTCACGTAGAAATCGTAGCGGTGAAAAAAATGCTGCTCAAACCAACAATATAATCTTGCATTTGGAAATAAAGAATAAATCACATGTTTCTGCCCGGTATCGAACCGGGGACCTTTCGCGTGTGAGGCGAACGTGATAACCGCTACACTACAGAAACAAGACGGAAAAAGCTTCTGTGGTCACGGCATGCAATCAAGATCAAGGACCGAAAGGCAAACGCTTTGATAGCAAACAATAAAATTATGTTTCTGCCCAGTTTCGAACTGGGGATCTTTCGCGTGTTAGGCGAACGTGATAACTGCTACACTACAGAAACTCACGGTACTACCAAAGACATTCACACATACCTAAATGCAATTGAACAAAATCATCCACCCAAAGCCAACAAGTTTACCTCAATGTTTAAAAACAGGACAAAGGGCATTTTTCAACCAGGGAACATGCGTTCATTTGTCAGGCCATTGTGAATCAAATGGGTGAAAATCATGCTGCCCAAACCAACAGTATAGCCTTGTGTGAGAAAAAATGCTCACAAACACATGTTTCTGCCCAGTGTCGAACCAGGGACCTTTCGCGTGTAAAGCGAACGTGATAACCACTACACTACAGAAACTTCATGAAAAGGAGTGAAATGTTCACGTCAAGCAATCAAGTGCAAAAGTGGAAACCGAGTAATGGCATCATCTGAAAAGCAAAACTTGCATCTTTCAATGAGGGAACTTTTCACTTGTCAGGCTAACGTGATTCTGGTTTAAACGTAGCTGAGCTGGATTTGCATGGAAAAAAACATTTTGGATAAAGCATTCTCATGCCTTTGTCCAAAAGCCAAAAAGAAAGAGAAAAAGCACGTAGATGCCTAGTTTTGCACCCTAAAACTCTCAGGTGTTACTTGAATTGTGATAACCTATCAACTGTCAAAACCACACACTGTTGTCAAAAGCAAACTCACGTAGAAATCGTAGCGGTGAAAAAAAATGCTGCTCAAACCAACAATATAATCTTGCATTTGGAAATAAAGAATAAATCACATGTTTCTGCCCGGTATCGAACCGGGGACCTTTCGCGTGTGAGGCGAACGTGATAACCGCTACACTACAGAAACTAGACGGAAAAAGTTTCTGTGTTCACGGCATGCAATCAAGATCAAGGACCGAAAGGCAAACGCTTTGATAGCAAACAATAAAATTATGTTTCTGCCCAGTTTCGAACTGGGGACCTTTCGCGTGTTAGGCGAACGTGATAACCGCTACACTACAGAAACTCACAGTACTACCAAAGACATTCACACATACCTAAATGCAATTGAACAAAATCATCCACCCAAAGCCAACAAGTTTACCTCAATGTTTAAAAACAGGACAAAGGGCATTTTTCAACCAGGGAACATGCGTTCATTTGTCAGGCCATTGTGAATCAAATGGGTGAAAATCATGCTGCCCAAACCAACAGTATAGCCTTGTGTGAGAAAAAATGCTCACAAACACATGTTTCTGCCCGGTGTCGAACCAGGGACCTTTCGCGTGTAAAGCGAACGTGATAACCACTACACTACAGAAACTTCATGAAAAGGAGTGAAATGTTCACGTCAAGCAATCAAGAGCAAAAGTGGAAACAGAGTAATGGCATCATCTGAAAAGCAAAACTTGCATCTTTCAATGAGGGAACTTTTCACTTGTCAGGCTAACGTGATTCTGGTTTAAACGTAGCTGAGCTGGATTTGCATGGAAAAAAACATTTTGGACAAAGCATTCTCATGCCTTTGTCCAAAAGCCAAAAAGAAAGAGAAAAAGCACGTAGATGCCTAGTTTTGCACCCTAAAACTCTCAGGTGTTACTTGAATTGTGATAACCTATCAACCGTCAAAAACACACACTGTTGTCAAAAGCAAACTCACGTAGAAATCGTAGCGGTGAAAAAAATGCTGCTCAAACCAACAATATAATCTTGCATTTGGAAATAAAGAATAAATCACATGTTTCTGCCCGGTATCGAACCGGGGACCTTTCGCGTGAGGCGCGAACGTGATAACCGCTACAATACAGAAAGTAGACGGAAAAAGCTTCTGTGGTCACGGCATGCAATCAAGATCAAGGACCAAAAGGCAAACGCTTTGATAGCAAACAATAAAATTATGTTTCTGCCCAGTTTCGAACTGGGGACCTTTCGCATGTTAGGCGAACATGATAACCACTACACTACAGAAACTCACGGTACTACCAAAGACATTCACACATACCTAAATGCAATTGAACAAAATCATCCACCCAAAGCCAACAGGTTCACCTCAATGTTTAAAAACAGGACAAAGGGCATTTTTCAACCAGGGAACATGCGTTCATTTGTCAGGCCATTGTGAATCAAATGGGTGAAAATCATGCTGCCCAAACCAACAGTATAGCCTTGTGTGAGAAAAAATGCTCACAAACACATGTTTCTGCCCGGTGTCGAACCAGGGACCTTTCGCGTGTAAAGCGAACGTGATAACCACTACACTACAGAAACTTCATGAAAAGGAGTAAAATGTTCACGTCAAGCAATCAAGAGCAAAAGTGGAAACAGAGTAATGGCATCATCTGAAAAGCAAAACTTGCATCTTTCAATGAGGGAACTTTTCACTTGTCAGGCTAACGTGATTCTGGTTTAAACGTAGCTGAGCTGGATTTGCATGGAAAAAAACATTTTGGACAAAGCATTCTCATGCCTTTGTCCAAAAGCCAAAAAGAAAGAGAAAAAGCACGTAGATGCCTAGTTTTGCACCCTAAAACTCTCAGGTGTTACTTGAATTGTGATAACCTATCAACTGTCAAAACCACACACTGTTGTCAAAAGCAAACTCACGTAGAAATCGTAGCGGTGAAAAAAATGCTGCTCAAACCAACAATATAATCTTGCATTTGGAAATAAAGAATAAATCACATGTTTCTGCCCGGTATCGAACCGGGGACTTTTCGCGTGAGAGGCGAACGTGATAACCGCTACAATACAGAAAGTAGACGGAAAAAGCTTCTGTGGTCACGGCATGCAATCAAGATCAAGGACCAAAAGGCAAACGCTTTGATAGCAAACAATAAAATTATTTTTCTGCCCAGTTTTGAACTGGGGACCTTTCGCATGTTAGGCGAACATGATAACCGCTACACTACAGAAACTCACGGTACTACCAAAGACATTCACACATACCTAAATGCAATTGAACAAAATCATCCACCCAAAGCCAACAAGTTCACCTCAATGTTTAAAAACAAGACAAAGGGCATTTTTCAACCAGGGAACATGCGTTCATTTGTCAGGCCATTGTGAATCAAATGGGTGAAAATCATGCTGCCCAAACCAACAGTATAGCCTTGTGTGAGAAAAAATGCTCACAAACACATGTTTCTGCCCGGTGTCGAACCAGGGACCTTTCGCGTGTAAAGCGAACGTGATAACCACTACACTACAGAAACTTCATGAAAAGGAGTGAAATGTTCACGTCAAGCAATCAAGAGCAAAAGTGGAAACAGAGTAATGGCATCATCTGAAAAGCAAAACTTGCATCTTTCAATGAGGGAACTTTTCACTTGTCAGGCTAACGTGATTCTGGTTTAAACGTAGCTGAGCTGGATTTGCATGGAAAAAAACATTTTGGATAAAGCATTCTCATGCCTTTGTCCAAAAGCCAAAAAGAAAGAGAAAAAACACGTAGATGCCTAGTTTTGCACCCTAAAACTCTCAGGTGTTACTTGAATTGTGATAACCTATCAACTGTCAAAACCACACACTGTTGTCAAAAGCAAACTCACGTAGAAATCGTAGTGGTGAAAAAAATGCTGCTCAAACAAACAATATAATCTTGCATTTGGAAATAAAGAATAAATCACATGTTTCTGCCCGGTATCGAACCGGGGACCTTTCGCGTGTGAGGCAAACGTGATAACCGCTACACTACAGAAACTAGACTGAAAAAGCTTCTGTGGTCACGGCACGCAATCAAGATCAAGGACCGAAAGGCAAACGCTTTGATAGCAAACAATAAAATTATGTTTCTGCCCAGTTTCGAACTGGGGACCTTTCGCGTGTTAGGCGAACGTGATAACCGCTACACTACAGAAAATCACTGTACTACCAAAGACATTCACACATACCTAAATGCAATTGAACAAAATCATCCACCCAAAGCCAACAGGTTTACCTCAATGTTTAAAAGCAGGACAAAGGGCATTTTTCAACCAGGGAACATGCGTTCATTTGTCAGGCCATTGTGAATCAAATGGGTGAAAATCATGCTGCCCAAACCAACAGTATAGCCTTGTGTGAGAAAAAATGCTCACAAACACATGTTTCTGCCCGGTGTCAAACCAGGGACCTTTCGCGTGTAAAGCGAACGTGATAACCACTACACTACAGAAACTTCATGAAAGGGAGTGAAATGTTCACGTCAAGCAATCAAGAGCAAAAGTGGAAACAGAGTAATGGCATCATCTGAAAAGCAAAACTTGCATCTTTCAATGAGGGAACTTTTCACTTGTCAGGCTAACGTGATTCTGGTTTAAACGTAGCTGAGCTGGATTTGCATGGAAAAAAACATTTTGGATAAAGCATTCTCATGCCTTTGTCCAAAAGCCAAAAAGAAAGAGAAAAAGCACGTAGATGCCTAGTTTTGCACCCTAAAACTCTCAGGTGTTACTTGAATTGTGATAACCTATCAACTGTCAAAACCACACACTGTTGTCAAAAGCAAACTCACGTAGAAATCGTAGCGGTGAAAAAAATGCTGCTCAAACCAACAATATAATCTTGCATTTGGAAATAAAGAATAAATCACATGTTTCTGCCCGGTATCGAACCGGGGACCTTTCGCGTGTGAGGCGAACGTGATAACCGCTACACTACAGAAACAAGACGGAAAAAGCTTCTGTGGTCACGGCATGCAATCAAGATCAAGGACCGAAAGGCAAACGCTTTGATAGCAAACAATAAAATTATGTTTCTGCCCAGTTTCGAACTGGGGATCTTTCGCGTGTTAGGCGAACGTGATAACTGCTACACTACAGAAACTCACGGTACTACCAAAGACATTCACACATACCTAAATGCAATTGAACAAAATCATCCACCCAAAGCCAACAAGTTTACCTCAATGTTTAAAAACAGGACAAAGGGCATTTTTCAACCAGGGAACATGCGTTCATTTGTCAGGCCATTGTGAATCAAATGGGTGAAAATCATGCTGCCCAAACCAACAGTATAGCCTTGTGTGAGAAAAAATGCTCACAAACACATGTTTCTGCCCAGTGTCGAACCAGGGACCTTTCGCGTGTAAAGCGAACGTGATAACCACTACACTACAGAAACTTCATGAAAAGGAGTGAAATGTTCACGTCAAGCAATCAAGTGCAAAAGTGGAAACCGAGTAATGGCATCATCTGAAAAGCAAAACTTGCATCTTTCAATGAGGGAACTTTTCACTTGTCAGGCTAACGTGATTCTGGTTTAAACGTAGCTGAGCTGGATTTGCATGGAAAAAAACATTTTGGATAAAGCATTCTCATGCCTTTGTCCAAAAGCCAAAAAGAAAGAGAAAAAGCACGTAGATGCCTAGTTTTGCACCCTAAAACTCTCAGGTGTTACTTGAATTGTGATAACCTATCAACTGTCAAAACCACACACTGTTGTCAAAAGCAAACTCACGTAGAAATCGTAGCGGTGAAAAAAAATGCTGCTCAAACCAACAATATAATCTTGCATTTGGAAATAAAGAATAAATCACATGTTTCTGCCCGGTATCGAACCGGGGACCTTTCGCGTGTGAGGCGAACGTGATAACCGCTACACTACAGAAACTAGACGGAAAAAGTTTCTGTGTTCACGGCATGCAATCAAGATCAAGGACCGAAAGGCAAACGCTTTGATAGCAAACAATAAAATTATGTTTCTGCCCAGTTTCGAACTGGGGACCTTTCGCGTGTTAGGCGAACGTGATAACCGCTACACTACAGAAACTCACTGTACTACCAAAGACATTCACACATACCTAAATGCAATTGAACAAAATCATCCACCCAAAGCCAACAAGTTTACCTCAATGTTTAAAAACAGGACAAAGGGCATTTTTCAACCAGGGAACATGCGTTCATTTGTCAGGCCATTGTGAATCAAATGGGTGAAAATCATGCTGCCCAAACCAACAGTATAGCCTTGTGTGAGAAAAAATGCTCACAAACACATGTTTCTGCCCGGTGTCAAACCAGGGACCTTTCGCGTGTAAAGCGAACATGATAACCACTACACTACAGAAACTTCATGAAAGGGAGTGAAATGTTCACGTCAAGCAATCAAGTGCAAAAGTGGAAACAGAGTAATGGCATCATCTGAAAAGCAAAACTTGCATCTTTCAATGAGGGAACTTTTCACTTGTCAGGCTAACGTGATTCTGGTTTAAACGTAGCTGAGCTGGATTTGCATGGAAAAAAACATTTTGGATAAAGCATTCTCATGCCTTTGTCCAAAAGCCAAAAAGAAAGAGAAAAAGCACGTAGATGCCTAGTTTTGCACCCTAAAACTCTCAGGTGTTACTTGAATTGTGATAACCTATCAACTGTCAAAACCACACACTGTTGTCAAAAGCAAACTCACGTAGAAATCGTAGCGGTGAAAAAAATGCTGCTCAAACCAACAATATAATCTTGCAATTGGAAATAAAGAATAAATCACATGTTTCTGCCCGGTATCGAACCGGGGACCTTTTGCGTGTGAGGCGAACGTGATAACCGCTACACTACAGAAACTAGACGGAAAAAGATTCTGTGGTCACGGCATGCAATCAAGATCAAGGACCGAAAGGCAAACGCTTTGATAGCAAACAATAAAATTATGTTTCTGCCCAGTTTCGAACTGGGGACCTTTCGCGTGTTAGGCGAACGTGATAACCGCTACACTACAGAAACTCACGGTACTACCAAAGACATTCACACATACCTAAATGCAATTGAACAAAATCATCCACCCAAAGCCAACAAGTTTACCTCAATGTTTAAAAACAGGACAAAGGGCATTTTTCAACCAGGGAACATGCGTTCATTTGTCAGGCCATTGTGAATCAAATGGGTGAAAATCATGCTGCCCAAAGCAACAGTATAGCTTTGTGTGAGAAAAAATGCTCACAAACACATGTTTCTGCCCGGTGTCAAACCAGGGACCTTTTGCGTGTAAAGCGAACGTGATAACCACTACACTACAGAAACTTCATGAAAAGGAGTGAAATGTTCACGTCAAGCAATCAAGAGCAAAAGTGGAAACAGAGTAATGGCATCATCTGAAAAGCAAAACTTGCATCTTTCAATGAGGGAACTTTTCACTTGTCAGGCTAACGTGATTCTGGTTTAAACGTAGCTGAGCTGGATTTGCATGGAAAAAAACATTTTGGATAAAGCATTCTCATGCCTTTGTCCAAAAGCCAAAAAGAAAGAGAAAAAGCACGTAGATGCCTAGTTTTGCACCCTAAAACTCTCAGGTGTTACTTGAATTGTGATAACCTATCAACTGTCAAAACCACACACTGTTGTCAAAAGCAAACTCACGTAGAAATCATAGCGGTGAAAAAAATGCTGCTCAAACCAACAATATAATCTTGCATTTGGAAATAAAGAATAAATCACATGTTTCTGCCCGGTATCGAACCGGGGACCTTTCGCGTGTGAGGCGAACATGATAACCGCTACACTACAGAAACTAGACTGAAAAAGCTTCTGTGGTCACGGCACGCAATCAAGATCAAGGACCGAAAGGCAAACGCTTTGATAGCAAACAATAAAATTATGTTTCTGCCCAGTTTCGAACTGGGGACCTTTTGCGTGTTAGGCGAACGTGATAACCGCTACACTACAGAAACTCACTGTACTACCAAAGACATTCACACATACCTAAATGCAATTGAACAAAATCATCCACCCAAAGCCAACAGGTTTACCTCAATGTTTAAAAACAGGACAAAGGGCATTTTTCAACCAGGGAACATGCGTTCATTTGTCAGGCCATTGTGAATCAAATGGGTGAAAATCATGCTGCCCAAACCAACAGTATAGCCTTGTGTGAGAAAAAATGCTCACAAACACATGTTTCTGCCCGGTGTCAAACCAGGGACCTTTCGCGTGTAAAGCGAACGTGATAACCACTACACTACAGAAACTTCATGAAAGGGAGTGAAATGTTCACGTCAAGCAATCAAGTGCAAAAGTGGAAACAGAGTAATGGCATCATCTGAAAAGCAAAACTTGCATCTTTCAATGAGGGAACTTTTCACTTGTCAGGCTAACGTGATTCTGGTTTAAACGTAGCTGAGCTGGATTTGCATGGAAAAAAACATTTTGGATAAAGCATTCTCATGCCTTTGTCCAAAAGCCAAAAAGAAAGAGAAAAAGCACGTAGATGCCTAGTTTTGCACCCTAAAACTCTCAGGTGTTACTTGAATTGTGATAACCTATCAACTGTCAAAACCACACACTGTTGTCAAAAGCAAACTCACGTAGAAATCGTAGCGGTGAAAAAAATGCTGCTCAAACCAACAATATAATCTTGCATTTGGAAATAAAGAATAAATCACATGTTTCTGCCCGGTATCGAACCGGGGACCTTTTGCGTGTGAGGCGAACGTGATAACCGCTACACTACAGAAACTAGACGGAAAAAGATTCTGTGGTCACGGCATGCAATCAAGATCAAGGACCGAAAGGCAAACGCTTTGATAGCAAACAATAAAATTATGTTTCTGCCCAGTTTCGAACTGGGGACCTTTCGCGTGTTAGGCGAACGTGATAACCGCTACACTACAAAAACTCACGGTACTACCAAAGACATTCACACATACCTAAATGCAATTGAACAAAATCATCCACCCAAAGCCAACAAGTTTACCTCAATGTTTAAAAACAGGACAAAGGGCATTTTTCAACCAGGGAACATGCGTTCATTTGTCAGGCCATTGTGAATCAAATGGGTGAAAATCATGCTGCCCAAACCAACAGTATAGCTTTGTGTGAGAAAAAATGCTCACAAACACATGTTTCTGCCCGGTGTCAAACCAGGGACCTTTTGCGTGTAAAGCGAACGTGATAACCACTACACTACAGAAACTTCATGAAAAGGAGTGAAATGTTCACGTCAAGCAATCAAGAGCAAAAGTGGAAACAGAGTAATGGCATCATCTGAAAAGCAAAACTTGCATCTTTCAATGAGGGAACTTTTCACTTGTCAGGCTAACGTGATTCTGGTTTAAACGTAGCTGAGCTGGATTTGCATGGAAAAAAACATTTTGGATAAAGCATTCTCATGCCTTTGTCCAAAAGCCAAAAAGAAAGAGAAAAAGCACGTAGATGCCTAGTTTTGCACCCTAAAACTCTCAGGTGTTACTTGAATTGTGATAACCTATCAACTGTCAAAACCACACACTGTTGTCAAAAGCAAACTCACGTAGAAATCATAGCGGTGAAAAAAATGCTGCTCAAACCAACAATATAATCTTGCATTTGGAAATAAAGAATAAATCACATGTTTCTGCCCGGTATCGAACCGGGGACCTTTCGCGTGTGAGGCGAACGTGATAACTGCTACACTACAGAAAGAAGATGGAAAAAGCTTCTGTGGTCACGGCATGCAATCAAGATCAAGGACCGAAAGGCAAACGCTTTGATAGCAAACAATAAAATTATGTTTCTGCCCAGTTTCGAACTGGGGACCTTTCGCATGTTAGGCGAACGTGATAACCGCTACACTACAGAAACTCACGGTACTACCAAAGACATTCACACATACCTAAATGCAATTGAACAAAATCATCCACCCAAAGCCAACAGGTTTACCTCAATGTTTAAAAACAGGACAAAGGGCATTTTTCAACCAGGGAACATGCGTTCATTTGTCAGGCCATTGTGAATCAAATGGGTGAAAATCATGCTGCCCAAACCAACAGTATAGCCTTGTGTGAGAAAAAATGCTCACAAACACATGTTTCTGCCCGGTGTCGAACCAGGGACCTTTCGCGTGTAAAGCGAACGTGATAACCACTACACTACAGAAACTTCATGAAAGGAGTGAAATGTTCACGTCAAGCAATCAAGAGCAAAAGTGGAAACAGAGTAATGGCATCATCTGAAAAGCAAAACTTGCATCTTTCAATGAGGGAACTTTTCACTTGTCAGGCTAACGTGATTCTGGTTTAAACGTAGCTGAGCTGGATTTGCATGGAAAAAAACATTTTGGACAAAGCATTCTCATGCCTTTGTCCAAAAGCCAAAAAGAAAGAGAAAAAGCACGTAGATGCCTAGTTTTGCACCCTAAAACTCTCAGGTGTTACTTGAATTGTGATAACCTATCAACTGTCAAAACCACACACTGTTGTCAAAAGCAAACTCACGTAGAAATCGTAGCGGTGAAAAAAATGCTGCTCAAACCAACAATATAATCTTGCATTTGGAAATAAAGAATAAATCACATGTTTCTGCCCGGTATCGAACCGGGGACCTTTCGCGTGTGAGGCGAACGTGATAACCGCTACACTACAGAAACTAGACTGAAAAAGCTTCTGTGGTCACGGAACGCAATCAAGATCAAGGACCGAAAGGCAAACGCTTTGATAGCAAACAATAAAATTATGTTTCTGCCCAGTTTCGAACTGGGGACCTTTCGCGTGTTAGGTGAACGTGATAACCGCTACACTACAGAAACTCACGGTACTACCAAAGACATTCACACATACCTAAATGCAATTGAACAAAATCATCCACCCAAAGCCAACAAGTTTACCTCAATGTTTAAAAACAGGACAAAGGGCATTTTTCAACCAGGGAACATGCGTTCATTTGTCAGGCCATTGTGAATCAAATGGGTGAAAATCATGCTGCCCAAACCAACAGTATAGCCTTGTGTGAGAAAAAATGCTCACAAACACATGTTTCTGCCCGGTGTCGAACCAGGGACCTTTCGCGTGTAAAGCGAACATGATAACCACTACACTACAGAAACTTCATGAAAAGGAGTGAAATGTTCACGTCAAGCAATCAAGAGCAAAAGTGGAAACAGAGTAATGGCATCATCTGAAAAGCAAAACTTGCATCTTTCAATGAGGGAACTTTTCACTTGTCAGGCTAACGTGATTCTGGTTTAAACGTAGCTGAGCTGGATTTGCCTGGAAAAAAACATTTTGGACAAAGCATTCTCATGCCTTTGTCCAAAAGCCAAAAAGAAAGAGAAAAAGCACGTAGATGCCTAGTTTTGCACCCTAAAACTCTCAGGTGTTACTTGAATTGTAATAACCTATCAACTGTCAAAACCACACACTGTTGTCAAAAGCAAACTCACATAGAAATCGTAGCAGTGAAAAAAATGCTGCTCAAACCAACAATATAATCTTGCATTTGGAAATAAAGAACAAATCACATGTTTCTGCCCGGTATCGAACCGGGGACCTTTCACGTGTGAGGCGAACGTGATAACCGCTACACTACAGAAACTAGACGGAAAAAGCTTCTGTGGTCACGGCATGCAATCAAGATCAAGGACCGAAAGGCAAACGCTTTGATAGCAAACAATAAAATTATGTTTCTGCCCAGTTTCGTACTTGGGACCTTTCGCGTGTTAGGCGAACGTGATAACCGCTACACTACAGAAACTCACGGTACTACCAAAGACATTCACACATACCTAAATGCAATTGAACAAAATCATCCACCCAAAGCCAACAAGTTTACCTCAATGTTTAAAAACAGGACAAAGGGCATTTTTCAACCAGGGAACATGCGTTCATTTGTCAGGCCATTGTGAATCAAATGGGTGAAAATCATGCTGCCCAAACCAACAGTATAGCCTTGTGTGAGAAAAAATGCTCACAAACACATGTTTCTGCCCGGTGTCAAACCAGGGACCTTTTGCGTGTAAAGCGAACGTGATAACCACTACACTACAGAAACTTCATGAAAAGGAGTGAAATGTTCACATCAAGCAATCAAGAGCAAAAGTGGAAACAGAGTAATGGCATCATCTGAAAAGCAAAACTTGCATCTTTCAATGAGGGAACTTTTCACTTGTCAGGCTAACGTGATTCTGGTTTAAACGTAGCTGAGCTGGATTTGCATGGAAAAAAACATTTTGGACAAAGCATTCTCATGCCTTTGTCCAAAAGCCAAAAAGAAAGAGAAAAAGCACGTAGATGCCTAGTTTTGCACCCTAAAACTCTCAGGTGTTACTTGAATTGTGATAACCTATCAACTGTCAAAACCACACACTGTTGTCAAAAGCAAACTCACGTAGAAATCGTAGCGGTGAAAAAAATGCTGCTCAAACCAACAATATAATCTTGCATTTGGAAATAAAGAATAAATCACATGTTTCTGCCCGGTATCGAACCGGGGACCTTTCGCGTGTGAGGCGAACGTGATAACCACTACACTACAGAAACTAGACGGTAAAAGCTTCTGTGGTAACGGCATGCAATCAAGATCAAGGACTGAAAAGCAAACGCTTTGATAGCAAACAATAAAATTATGTTTCTGCCCAGTTTCGAACTGGGGACCTTTCGCGTGTTAGGCGAACGTGATAACCGCTACACTACAGAAACTCACGGTACTACCAAAGACATTCACACATACCTAAATGCAATTGAACAAAATCATCCACACAAAGCCAACAGGTTTACCTCAATGTTAAAAAACAAGACAAAGGGCATTTTTCAACCAGGGAACATGCGTTCATTTGTCAGGCCATTGTGAATCAAATGGGTGAAAATCATGCTGCCCAAACCAACAGTATAGCCTTGTGTGAGAAAAAATGCTCACAAACACATGTTTCTGCCCGGTGTCAAACCAGGGACCTTTCGCGTGTAAAGCGAACGTGATAACCACTACACTACAGAAACTTCATGAAAATGAGTGAAATGTTCACGTCAAGCAATCAAGAGCAAAAGTGGAAACAGAGTAATGGCATCATCTGAAAAGCAAAACTTGCATCTTTCAATGAGGGAACTTTTCACTTGTCAGGCTAACGTGATTCTGGTTTAAACGTAGCTGATCTGTATTTGCATGGAAAAAACATTTTGGATAAAGCATTCTCATGCCTTTGTCCAAAAGCCAAAAAGAAAGAGAAAAAACACGTAGATGCCTAGTTTTGCACCCTAAAACTCTCAGGTGTTACTTGAATTGTGATAACCTATCAACTGTCAAAACCACACACTATTGTCAAAAGCAAACTCACGTAGAAATCGTAGCGGTGAAAAAAATGCTGCTCAAACCAACAATATAATCTTGCATTTGGAAATAAAGAATAAATCACATGTTTCTGCCCGGTATCGAACCGGGGACCTTTCGCGTGTGAGGCGAACGTGATAACCGCTACACTACAGAAACTAGACGGAAAAAGCTTCTGTGGTCACGGCATGCAATCAAGATCAAGGACCGAAAGGCAAACGCTTTGATAGCAAACAATAAAATTGTGTTTCTGCCCAGTTTCGAACTGGGGACCTTTCGCGTGTTAGGCGAACGAGATAACCGCTACACTACAGAAACTCACGGTACTACCAAAGACATTCACACATACCTAAATGCAATTGAACAAAATCATCCACCCAAAACCAACAGGTTTACCTCAATGTTTAAAAACAGGACAAAGGGCATTTTTCAACGAGGGAACATGCGTTCATTTGTCAGGCCATTGTGAATCAAATGGGTGAAAATCATGCTGCCCAAACCAACAGTATAGCCTTGTGTGAGAAAAAATGCTCACAAACACATGTTTCTGCCCGGTGTCGAACCAGGGACCTTTCGCGTGTAAAGCGAACATGATAACCACTACACTACAGAAACTTCATGAAAAGGAGTGAAATGTTCACGTCAAGCAATCAAGAGCAAAAGTGGAAACAGAGTAATGGCATCATCTGAAAAGCAAAACTTGCATCTTTCAATGAGGGAACTTTTCACTTGTCAGGCTAACGTGATTCTGGTTTAAACGTAGCTGAGCTGGATTTGCATGGAAAAAAACATTTTGGACAAAGCATTCTCATGCCTTTGTCCAAAAGCCAAAAAGAAAGAGAAAAAGCACGTAGATGCCTAGTTTTGCACCCTAAAACTCTCAGGTGTTACTTGAATTGTGATAACCTATCAACTGTCAAAACCACACACTGTTGTCAAAAGCAAACTCACGTAGAAATCGTAGCGGTGAAAAAAATGCTGCTCAAACCAACAATATAATCTTGCATTTGGAAATAAAGAATAAATCACATGTTTCTGCCCGGTATCGAACCGGGGACCTTTCGCGTGTGAGGCGAACGTGATAACCACTACACTACAGAAACTAGACGGTAAAAGCGTCTGTGGTCACGGCATGCAATCAAGATCAAGGACTGAAAGGCAAACGCTTTGATAGCAAACAATAAAATTATGTTTCTGCCCAGTTTCGAACTGGGGACCTTTCGCGTGTTAGGCGAACATGATAACCGCTACACTACAGAAACTCACAGTACTACCAAAGACATTCACACATACCTAAATGCAATTGAACAAAATCATCCACCCAAAGCCAACAGGTTTACCTCAATGTTTAAAAACAAGACAAAGGGCATTTTTCAACCAGGGAACATGCGTTCATTTGTCAGGCCATTGTGAATCAAATGGGTGAAAATCATGCTGCCCAAACCAACAGTATAGCCTTGTGTGAGAAAAAATGCTCACAAACACATGTTTCTGCCCGGTGTCAAACCAGGGACCTTTCGCGTGTAAAGCTAACGTGATAACCACTACACTAAAGAAACTTCATGAAAAGGAGTGAAATGTTCACGTCAAGCAATCAAGAGCAAAAGTGGAAACAGAGTAATGGCATCATGTGAAAAGCAAAACTTGCATCTTTCAATGAGGGAACTTTTCACTTGTCAGGCTAACGTGATTCTGGTTTAAACGTAGCTGAGCTGGATTTGCATGGAAAAAAACATTTTGGACAAAGCATTCTCATACCTTTGTCCAAAAGCCAAAAAGAAAGAGAAAAAGCACGTAGATGCCTAGTTTTGCACCCTAAAACTCTCAGGTGTTACTTGAATTGTGATAACCTATCAACTGTCAAAACCACACACTATTGTCAAAAGCAAACTCACGTAGAAATCGTAGCGGTGAAAAAAATGCTGCTCAAACCAACAATATAATCTTGCATTTGGAAATAAAGAATAAATCACATGTTTCTGCCCGGTATCGAACCGGGGACCTTTCGCGTGTGAGGCGAACGTGATAACCGCTACACTACAGAAACTAGACGGAAAAAGCTTCTGTGGTCACGGCATGCAATCAAGATCAAGGACCGAAAGGCAAACGCTTTGATAGCAAACAATAAAATTATGTTTCTGCCCAGTTTCGAACTGGGGACCTTTCGCGTGTTAGGCGAACGTGATAACCGCTACACTACAGAAACTCACGGTACTACCAAAGACATTCACACATACCTAAATGCAATTGAACAAAATCATCCACCCAAAACCAACAGGTTTACCTCAATGTTTAAAAACAGGACAAAGGGCATTTTTCAACCAGGGAACATGCGTTCATTTGTCAGGCCATTGTGAATCAAATGGGTGAAAATCATGCTGCCCAAACCAACAGTATAGCCTTGTGTGAGAAAAAATGCTCACAAACACATGTTTCTGCCCGGTGTCGAACCAGGGACCTTTCGCGTGTAAAGCGAACATGATAACCACTACACTACAGAAACTTCATGAAAAGGAGTGAAATGTTCACGTCAAGCAATCAAGAGCAAAAGTGGAAACAGAGTAATGGCATCATCTGAAAAGCAAAACTTGCATCTTTCAATGAGGGAACTTTTCACTTGTCAGGCTAACGTGATTCTGGTTTAAACGTAGCTGAGCTGGATTTGCATGGAAAAAAACATTTTGGACAAAGCATTCTCATGCCTTTGTCCAAAAGCCAAAAAGAAAGAGAAAAAGCACGTAGATGCCTAGTTTTGCACCCTAAAACTCTCAGGTGTTACTTGAATTGTAATAACCTATCAACTGTCAAAACCACACACTGTTGTCAAAAGCAAACTCACATAGAAATCGTAGCAGTGAAAAAAATGCTGCTCAAACCAACAATATAATCTTGCATTTGGAAATAAAGAATAAATCACATGTTTCTGCCCGGTATCGAACCGGGGACCTTTCACGTGTGAGGCGAACGTGATAACCGCTACACTACAGAAACTAGACGGAAAAAGCTTCTGTGGTCACGGCATGCAATCAAGATCAAGGACCGAAAGGCAAACGCTTTGATAGCAAACAATAAAATTATGTTTCTGCCCAGTTTCGAACTTGGGACCTTTCGCGTGTTAGGCGAACATGATAACCGCTACACTACAGAAACTCACGGTACTACCAAAGACATTCACACATACCTAAATGCAATTGAACAAAATCATCCACCCAAAGCCAACAGGTTTACCTCAATGTTTAAAAACAGGACAAAGGGCATTTTTCAGCCAGGGAACATGCGTTCATTTGTCAGGCCATTGTGAATCAAATGGGTGAAAATCATGCTGCCCAAACCAACAGTATAGCCTTGTGTGAGAAAAAATGCTCACAAACACATGTTTCTGCCCGGTGTCAAACCAGGGACCTTTTGCGTGTAAAGCGAACGTGATAACCACTACACTACAGAAACTTCATGAAAAGGAGTGAAATGTTCACATCAAGCAATCAAGAGCAAAAGTGGAAACAGAGTAATGGCATCATCTGAAAAGCAAAACTTGCATCTTTCAATGAGGGAACTTTTCACTTGTCAGGCTAACGTGATTCTGGTTTAAACGTAGCTGAGCTGGATTTGCATGGAAAAAAACATTTTGGACAAAGCATTCTCATGCCTTTGTCCAAAAGCCAAAAAGAAAGAGAAAAAGCACGTAGATGCCTAGTTTTGCACCCTAAAACTCTCAGGTGTTACTTGAATTGTGATAACCTATCAACTGTCAAAACCACACACTGTTGTCAAAAGCAAACTCACGTAGAAATCGTAGCGGTGAAAAAAATGCTGCTCAAACCAACAATATAATCTTGCATTTGGAAATAAAGAATAAATCACATGTTTCTGCCCGGTATCGAACCGGGGACCTTTCGCGTGTGAGGCGAACGTGATAACCACTACACTACAGAAACTAGACGGTAAAAGCGTCTGTGGTCACGGCATGCAATCAAGATCAAGGACTGAAAGGCAAACGCTTTGATAGCAAACAATAAAATTATGTTTCTGCCCAGTTTCGAACTGGGGACCTTTCGCGTGTTAGGCGAACATGATAACCGCTACACTACAGAAACTCACGGTACTACCAAAGACATTCACACATACCTAAATGCAATTGAACAAAATCATCCACCCAAAGCCAACAGGTTTACCTCAATGTTTAAAAACAAGACAAAGGGCATTTTTCAACCAGGGAACATGCGTTCATTTGTCAGGCCATTGTGAATCAAATGGGTGAAAATCATGCTGCCCAAACCAACAGTATAGCCTTGTGTGAGAAAAAATGCTCACAAACACATGTTTCTGCCCGGTGTCAAACCAGGGACCTTTCGCGTGTAAAGCGAACGTGATAACCACTACACTACAGAAACTTCATGAAAAGGAGTGAAATGTTCACGTCAAGCAATCAAGAGCAAAAGTGGAAACAGAGTAATGGCATCATCTGAAAAGCAAAACTTGCATCTTTCAATGAGGGAACTTTTCACTTGTCAGGCTAACGTGTTTCTGGTTTAAACGTAGCTGAGCTGGATTTGCATGGAAAAAACATTTTGGATAAAGCATTCTCATGCCTTTGTCCAAAAGCCAAAAAGAAAGAGAAAAAACACGTAGATGCCTAGTTTTGCACCCTAAAACTCTCAGGTGTTACTTGAATTGTGATAACCTATCAACTGTCAAAACCACACACTGTTGTCAAAAGCAAACTCACGTAGAAATCGTAGTGGTGAAAAAAATGCTGCTCAAACCAACAATATAATCTTGCATTTGGAAATAAAGAATAAATCACATGTTTCTGCCCGGTATCGAACCGGGGACCTTTCGCGTGTGAGGCGAACGTGATAACTGCTACACTAGAGAAACTAGACTGAAAAAGCTTCTGTGGTCACGGCACGCAATCAAGATCAAGGACCGAAAGGCAAACGCTTTGATAGCAAACAATAAAATTATGTTTCTGCCCAGTTTCGAACTGGGGACCTTTCGCGTGTTAGGCGAACGTGATAACTGCTACACTACAGAAACTCACGGTACTACCAAAGACATTCACACATACCTAAATGCAATTGAACAAAATCATCCACCCAAAGCCAACAGGTTTACCTCAATGTTTAAAAACAGGACAAAGGGCATTTTTCAACCAGGGAACATGCGTTCATTTGTCAGGCCATTGTGAATCAAATGGGTGAAAATCATGCTGCCCAAACCAACAGTATAGCCTTGTGTGAGAAATAATGCTCACAAACACATGTTTCTGCCCGGTGTCGAACCAGGGACCTTTCGCGTGTAAAGCAAACGTGATAACCACTACACTACAGAAACTTCATGAAAAGGAGTGAAATGTTCACGTCAAGCAATCAAGAGCAAAAGTGGAAACAGAGTAATGGCATCATCTGAAAAGCAAAACTTGCATCTTTCAATGAGGGAACTTTTCACTTGTCAGGCTAACGTGATTCTGGTTTAAACGTAGCTGAGCTGGATTTGCATGGAAAAAAACATTTTGGATAAAGCATTCTCATGCCTTTGTCCAAAAGCCAAAAAGAAAGAGAAAAAGCACGTAGATGCCTAGTTTTGCACCCTAAAACTCTCAGGTGTTACTTGAATTGTAATAACCTATCAACTGTCAAAACCACACACTATTGTCAAAAGCAAACTCACGTAGAAATCGTAGCGGTGAAAAAAATGCTGCTCAAACCAACAATATAATCTTGCATTTGGAAATAAAGAATAAATCACATGTTTCTGCCCGGTATCGAAACGGGGACTTTTTGCGTGTGAGGCGAACGTGATAACCGCTACACTACAAAAACTAGACGGAAAAAGATTCTGTGGTCACGGCATGCAATCAAGATCAAGGACCGAAAGGCAAACGCTTTGATAGCAAACAATAAAATTATGTTTCTGCCCAGTTTCGAACTGGGGACCTTTCGTGTGTTAGGCGAACGTGATAACCGCTACACTACAGAAACTCACGGTACTACCAAAGACATTCACACATACCTAAATGCAATTGAACAAAATCATCCATCCAAAGCCAACAGGTTTACCTCAATGTTTAAAAACAGGACAAAGGGCATTTTTCAACCAGGGAACATGCGTTCATTTGTCAGGCCATTGTGAATCAAATGGGTGAAAATCATGCTGCCCAAACCAACAGTATAGCCTTGTGTGAGAAAAAATGCTCACAAACACATGTTTCTGCCCGGTGTCGAACCAGGGACCTTTCGCGTGTAAAGCGAACGTGATAACCACTACACTACAGAAACTTCATGAAAAGGAGTGAAATGTTCACGTCAAGCAATCAAGAGCAAAAGTGGAAACAGAGTAATGGCATCATCTGAAAAGCAAAACTTGCATCTTTCAATGAGGGAACTTTTCACTTGTCAGGCTAACGTGATTCTGGTTTAAACGTAGCTGAGCTGGATTTGCATGGAAAAAAACATTTTGGACAAAGCATTCTCATGCCTTTGTCCAAAAGCCAAAAAGAAAGAGAAAAAGCACGTAGATGCCTAGTTTTGCACCCTAAAACTCTCAGGTGTTACTTGAATTGTGATAACCTATCAACTGTCAAAACCACACACTGTTGTCAAAAGCAAACTCATGTAGAAATCGTAGCGGTGAAAAAAATGCTGCTCAAACCAACAATATAATCTTGCATTTGGAAATAAAAACTCTCAGGTGTTACTTGAATTGTGATAACCTATCAACAGTCAAAACCACACACTATTGTCAAAAGCAAACTCACGTAGAAATCGTAGCGGTGAAAAAAATGCTGCTCAAACCAACAATATAATCTTGCATTTGGAAATAAAGAATAAATCACATGTTTCTGCCCGGTATCGAACCGGGGACCTTTCGCGTGTGAGGCGAACGTGATAACCGCTACACTACAGAAACTAGACGGAAAAAGCTTCTGTGGTCACGGCATGCAATCAAGATCAAGGACCGAAAGGCAAACGCTTTGATAGCAAACAATAAAATTATGTTTCTGCCCAGTTTCGAACTGGGGACCTTTCGCATGTTAGGCGAACATGATAACCGCTACACTACAGAAACTCACAGTACTACCAAAGACATTCACACATACCTAAATGCAATTGAACAAAATCATCCACCCAAAGCCAACAGGTTTACCTCAATGTTTAAAAACAGGACAAAGGGCATTTTTCAACCAGGGAACATGCGTTCATTTGTCAGGCCATTGTGAATCAAATGGGTGAAAATCATGCTGCCCAAACCAACAGTATAGCCTTGTGTGAGAGAAAATGCTCACAAACACATGTTTCTGCCCGGTGTCGAACCAGGGACCTTTCGCGTGTAAAGCGAACGTGATAACCACTACACTACAGAAACTTCATGAAAAGGAGTGAAATGTTCACGTCAAGCAATCAAGAGCAAAAGTGGAAACAGAGTAATGGCATCATCTGAAAAGCAAAACTTGCATCTTTCAATGAGGGAACTTTTCACTTGTCAGGCTAACGTGATTCTGGTTTAAACGTAGCTGAGCTGGATTTGCATGGAAAAAAACATTTTGGACAAAGCATTCTCATGCCTTTGTCCAAAAGCCAAAAAGAAAGAGAAAAAGCACGTAGATGCCTAGTTTTGCACCCTAAAACTCTCAGGTGTTACTTGAATTGTGATAACCTATCAACTGTCAAAACCACACACTGTTGTCAAAAGCAAACTCACGTAGAAATCGTAGTGGTGAAAAAAATGCTGCTCAAACCAACAATATAATCTTGCATTTGGAAATAAAGAATAAATCACATGTTTCTGCCCGGTATCGAACCGGGGACCTTTCGCGTGTGAGGCGAACGTGATAACCGCTACACTACAGAAACAAGACGGAAAAAGCTTCTGTGGTCACGGCATGCAATCAAGATCAAGGACCGAAAGGCAAACGCTTTGATAGCAAACAATAAAATTATGTTTCTGCCCCGTTTTGAACTGGGGATCTTTCACGTGTTAGGCGAACGTGATAACCGCTACACTACAGAAACTCACGGTACTACCAAAGACATTCACACATACCTAAATGCAATTGAACAAAATCATCCACCCAAAGCCAACAGGTTTACCTCAATGTTTAAAAACAGGACAAAGGGCATTTTTCAACCAGGGAACATGCGTTCATTTGTCAGGCCATTGTGAATCAAATGGGTGAAAATCATGCTGCCCAAACCAACAGTATAGCCTTGTGTGAGAAATAATGCTCACAAACACATGTTTCTGCCCGGTGTCGAACCAGGGACCTTTCGCGTGTAAAGCGAACGTGATAACCACTACACTACAGAAACTTCATGAAAAGGAGTGAAATGTTCACGTCAAGCAATCAAGAGCAAAAGTGGAAACAGAGTAATGGCATCATCTGAAAAGCAAAACTTGCATCTTTCAATGAGGGAACTTTTCACTTGTCAGGCTAACGTGATTCTGGTTTAAACGTAGCTGAGCTGGATTTGCATGGAAAAAAACATTTTGGATAAAGCATTCTCATGCCTTTGTCCAAAAGCCAAAAAGAAAGAGAAAAAGCACGTAGATGCCTAGTTTTGCACCCTAAAACTCTCAGGTGTTACTTGAATTGTGATAACCTATCAACTGTCAAAACCACACACTATTGTCAAAAGCAAACTCACGTAGAAATCGTAGCGGTGAAAAAAATGCTGCTCAAACCAACAATATAATCTTGCATTTGGAAATAAAGAATAAATCACATGTTTCTGCCCGGTATCGAACCGGGGACCTTTTGCGTGTGAGGCGAACGTGATAACCGCTACACTACAGAAACTAGACGGAAAAAGATTCTGTGGTCACGGCATGCAATCAAGATCAAGGACCGAAAGGCAAACGCTTTGATAGCAAACAATAAAATTATGTTTCTGCCCAGTTTCGAACTGGGGATCTTTCGCGTGTTACGCGAACGTGATAACCGCTACACTACAGAAACTCACGGTACTACCAAAGACATTCACACATACCTAAATGCAATTGAACAAAATCATCCACCCAAAGCCAACAGGTTTACCTCAATGTTTAAAAACAGGACAAAGGGCATTTTTCAACCAGGGAACATGCGTTCATTTGTCAGGCCATTGTGAATCAAATGGGTGAAAATCATGCTGCCCAATCCAACAGTATAGCCTTGTGTGAGAAAAAATGCTCACAAACACATGTTTCTGCCCGGTGTCAAACCAGGGACCTTTCGCGTGTAAAGCGAACGTGATAACCACTACACTACAGAAACTTCATGAAAAGGAGTGAAATGTTCACGTCAAGCAATCAAGAGCAAAAGTGGAAACAGAGTAATGGCATCATCTGAAAAGCAAAACTTGCATCTTTCAATGAGAGAACTTTTCACTTGTCAGGCTAACGTGATTCTGGTTTAAACGTAGCTGAGCTGGATTTGCATGGAAAAAAACATTTTGGACAAAGCATTCTCATGTCTTTGTCCAAAAGCCAAAAAGAAAGAGAAAAAGCACGTAGATGCCTAGTTTTGCACCCTAAAACTCTCAGGTGTTACTTGAATTGTGATAACCTATCAACTGTCAAAACCACACACTGTTGTCAAAAGCAAACTCACGTAGAAATCGTAGCGGTGAAAAAAATGCTGCTCAAACCAACAATATAATCTTGCATTTGGAAATAAAGAATAAATCACATGTTTCTGCCCAGTTTCGAACCGGGGACCTTTCGCGTGTGAGGCGAACGTGATAACCGCTACACTACAGAAACTCACGGTACTACCAAAGACATTCACACATACCTAAATGCAATTGAACAAAATCATCCACCCAAAGCCAGCAGGTTTACCTCAATGTTTAAAAACAGGACAAAGGGCATTTTTCAACCAGGGAACATGCGTTCATTTGTCAGGCCATTGTGAATCAAATGGGTGAAAATCATGCTGCCCAAACCAACAGTATAGCCTTGTGTGAGAAATAATGCTCACAAACACATGTTTCTGCCCGGTGTCGAACCAGGGACCTTTCGCGTGTAAAGCGAACGTGATAACCACTACACTACAGAAACTTCATGAAAAGGAGTGAAATGTTCACGTCAAGCAATCAAGAGCAAAAGTGGAAACAGAGTAATGGCATCATCTGAAAAGCAAAACTTGCATCTTTCAATGAGGGAACTTTTCACTTGTCAGGCTAACGTGATTCTGGTTTAAACGTAGCTGAGCTGGATTTGCATGGAAAAAAACATTTTGGATAAAGCATTCTCATGCCTTTGTCCAAAAGCCAAAAAGAAAGAGAAAAAGCACGTAGATGCCTAGTTTTGCACCCTAAAACTCTCAGGTGTTACTTGAATTGTGATAACCTATCAACTGTCAAAACCACACACTATTGTCAAAAGCAAACTCACGTAGAAATCGTAGCGGTGAAAAAAATGCTGCTCAAACCAACAATATAATCTTGCATTTGGAAATAAAGAATAAATCACATGTTTCTGCCCGGTATCGAACCGGGGACCTTTTGCGTGTGAGGCGAACGTGATAACCGCTACACTACAGAAACTAGACGGAAAAAGATTCTGTGGTCACAGCATGCAATCAAGATCAAGGACCGAAAGGCAAACGCTTTGATAGCAAACAATAAAATTATGTTTCTGCCCAGTTTCGAACTGGGGACCTTTCGCGTGTTAGGCGAACGTGATAACCGCTACACTACAGAAACTCACGGTACTACCAAAGACATTCACACATACCTAAATGCAATTGAACAAAATCATCCACCCAAAGCCAACAGGTTTACCTCAATGTTTAAAAACAGGACAAAGGGCATTTTTCAACCAGGGAACATGCGTTCATTTGTCAGGCCATTGTGAATCAAATGGGTGAAAATCATGCTGCCCAAACCAACAGTATAGCCTTGTGTGAGAAAAAATGCTCACAAACACATGTTTCTGCCCGGTGTCAAACCAGGGACCTTTCGCGTGTAAAGCTAACGTGATAACCACTACACTACAGAAACTTCATGAAAAGGAGTGAAATGTTCACGTCAAGCAATCAAGAGCAAAAGTGGAAACAGAGTAATGGCATCATCTGAAAAGCAAAACTTGCATCTTTCAATGAGGGAACTTTTCACTTGTCAGGCTAACGTGATTCTGGTTTAAACGTAGCTGAGCTGGATTTGCATGGAAAAAAACATTTTGGATAAAGCATTCTCATGCCTTTGTCCAAAAGCCAAAAAGAAAGAGAAAAAGCACGTAGATGCCTAGTTTTGCACCCTAAAACTCTCAGGTGTTACTTGAATTGTGATAACCTATCAACTGTCAAAACCACACACTGTTGTCAAAAGCAAACTCATGTAGAAATCGTAGCGGTGAAAAAAATGCTGCTCAAACCAACAATATAATCTTGCATTTGGAAATAAAAACTCTCAGGTGTTACTTGAATTGTGATAACCTATCAACAGTCAAAACCACACACTATTGTCAAAAGCAAACTCACGTAGAAATCGTAGCGGTGAAAAAAATGCTGCTCAAACCAACAATATAATCTTGCATTTGGAAATAAAGAATAAATCACATGTTTCTGCCCGGTATCGAACCGGGGACCTTTCGCGTGTGAGGCGAACGTGATAACCGCTACACTACAGAAACTAGACGGAAAAAGCTTCTGTGGTCACGGCATGCAATCAAGATCAAGGACCGAAAGGCAAACGCTTTGATAGCAAACAATAAAATTATGTTTCTGCCCAGTTTCGAACTGGGGACCTTTCGCATGTTAGGCGAACATGATAACCGCTACACTACAGAAACTCACGGTACTACCAAAGACATTCACACATACCTAAATGCAATTGAACAAAATCATCCACCCAAAGCCAACAGGTTTACCTCAATGTTTAAAAACAGGACAAAGGGCATTTTTCAACCAGGGAACATGCGTTCATTTGTCAGGCCATTGTGAATCAAATGGGTGAAAATCATGCTGCCCAAACCAACAGTATAGCCTTGTGTGAGAGAAAATGCTCACAAACACATGTTTCTGCCCGGTGTCGAACCAGGGACCTTTCGCGTGTAAAGCGAACGTGATAACCACTACACTACAGAAACTTCATGAAAAGGAGTGAAATGTTCACGTCAAGCAATCAAGAGCAAAAGTGGAAACAGAGTAATGGCATCATCTGAAAAGCAAAACTTGCATCTTTCAATGAGGGAACTTTTCACTTGTCAGGCTAACGTGATTCTGGTTTAAACGTAGCTGAGCTGGATTTGCATGGAAAAAAACATTTTGGACAAAGCATTCTCATGCCTTTGTCCAAAAGCCAAAAAGAAAGAGAAAAAGCACGTAGATGCCTAGTTTTGCACCCTAAAACTCTCAGGTGTTACTTGAATTGTGATAACCTATCAACTGTCAAAACCACACACTGTTGTCAAAAGCAAACTCACGTAGAAATCGTAGTGGTGAAAAAAATGCTGCTCAAACCAACAATATAATCTTGCATTTGGAAATAAAGAATAAATCACATGTTTCTGCCCGGTATCGAACCGGGGACCTTTCGCGTGTGAGGCGAACGTGATAACCGCTACACTACAGAAACAAGACGGAAAAAGCTTCTGTGGTCACGGCATGCAATCAAGATCAAGGACCGAAAGGCAAACGCTTTGATAGCAAACAATAAAATTATGTTTCTGCCCAGTTTCGAACTGGGGATCTTTCGCGTGTTAGGCGAACGTGATAACCGCTACACTACAGAAACTCACGGTACTACCAAAGACATTCACACATACCTAAATGCAATTGAACAAAATCATCCACCCAAAGCCAACAGGTTTACCTCAATGTTTAAAAACAGGACAAAGGGCATTTTTCAACCAGGGAACATGCGTTCATTTGTCAGGCCATTGTGAATTAAATGGGTGAAAATCATGCTGCCCAAACCAACAGTATAGCCTTGTGTGAGAAATAATGCTCACAAACACATGTTTCTGCCCGGTGTCGAACCAGGGACCTTTCGCGTGTAAAGCGAACGTGATAACCACTACACTACAGAAACTTCATGAAAAGGAGTGAAATGTTCACGTCAAGCAATCAAGAGCAAAAGTGGAAACAGAGTAATGGCATCATCTGAAAAGCAAAACTTGCATCTTTCAATGAGGGAACTTTTCACTTGTCAGGCTAACGTGATTCTGGTTTAAACGTAGCTGAGCTGGATTTGCATGGAAAAAAACATTTTGGATAAAGCATTCTCATGCCTTTGTCCAAAAGCCAAAAAGAAAGAGAAAAAGCACGTAGATGCCTAGTTTTGCACCCTAAAACTCTCAGGTGTTACTTGAATTGTGATAACCTATCAACTGTCAAAACCACACACTATTGTCAAAAGCAAACTCACGTAGAAATCGTAGCGGTGAAAAAAATGCTGCTCAAACCAACAATATAATCTTGCATTTGGAAATAAAAAATAAATCACATGTTTCTGCCCGGTATCGAACCGGGGACCTTTTGCGTGTGAGGCGAACGTGATAACCGCTACACTACAGAAACTAGACGGAAAAAGATTCTGTGGTCACGGCATGCAATCAAGATCAAGGACCGAAAGGCAAACGCTTTGATAGCAAACAATAAAATTATGTTTCTGCCCAGTTTCGAACTGGGGATCTTTCGCGTGTTAGGCGAACGTGATAACCGCTACACTACAGAAACTCACGGTACTACCAAAGACATTCACACATACCTAAATGCAATTGAACAAAATCATCCACCCAAAGCCAACAGGTTTACCTCAATGTTTAAAAACAGGACAAAGGGCATTTTTCAACCAGGGAACATGCGTTCATTTGTCAGGCCATTGTGAATCAAATGGGTGAAAATCATGCTGCCCAATCCAACAGTATAGCCTTGTGTGAGAAAAAATGCTCACAAACACATGTTTCTGCCCGGTGTCAAACCAGGGACCTTTCGCGTGTAAAGCGAACGTGATAACCACTACACTACAGAAACTTCATGAAAAGGAGTGAAATGTTCACGTCAAGCAATCAAGAGCAAAAGTGGAAACAGAGTAATGGCATCATCTGAAAAGCAAAACTTGCATCTTTCAATGAGGGAACTTTTCACTTGTCAGGCTAACGTGATTCTGGTTTAAACGTAGCTGAGCTGGATTTGCATGGAAAAAAACATTTTGGACAAAGCATTCTCATGTCTTTGTCCAAAAGCCAAAAAGAAAGAGAAAAAGCACGTAGATGCCTAGTTTTGCACCCTAAAACTCTCAGGTGTTACTTGAATTGTGATAACCTATCAACTGTCAAAACCACACACTGTTGTCAAAAGCAAACTCACGTAGAAATCGTAGCGGTGAAAAAAATGCTGCTCAAACCAACAATATAATCTTGCATTTGGAAATAAAGAAAAAATCACATGTTTCTGCCCGGTATCGAACCGGGGACCTTTTGCGTGTGAGGCGAACGTGATAACCGCTACACTACAGAAACTAGACGGAAAAAGATTCTGTGGTCACAGCATGCAATCAAGATCAAGGACCGAAAGGCAAACGCTTTGATAGCAAACAATAAAAGTATGTTTCTGCCCAGTTTCGAACTGGGGACCTTTCGCGTGTTAGGCGAACGTGATAACCGCTACACTACAGAAACTCACGGTACTACCAAAGACATTCACACATACCTAAATGCAATTGAACAAAATCATCCACCCAAAGCCAACAGGTTTACCTCAATGTTTAAAAACAGGACAAAGGGCATTTTTCAACCAGGGAACATGCGTTCATTTGTCAGGCCATTGTGAATCAAATGGGTGAAAATCATGCTGCCCAAACCAACAGTATAGCCTTGTGTGAGAAAAAATGCTCACAAACACATGTTTCTGCCCGGTGTCAAACCAGGGACCTTTCGCGTGTAAAGCTAACGTGATA
The DNA here is from genome assembly GCF_046119375.1 of Phyllobates terribilis. NCBI lineage: Eukaryota > Metazoa > Chordata > Amphibia > Anura > Dendrobatidae > Phyllobates > Phyllobates terribilis. Next base: position 10,945,035 of record NW_027362763.1, on the reverse strand, counting down.
ACCACTACACTACAGAAACTTCATGAAAAGGAGTGAAATGTTCACGTCAAGCAATCAAGAGCAAAAGTGGAAACAGAGTAATGGCATCATCTGAAAAGCAAAACTTGCATCTTTCAATGAGGGAACTTTTCACTTGTCAGGCTAACGTGATTCTGGTTTAAACGTAGCTGAGCTGGATTTGCATGGAAAAAAACATTTTGGATAAAGCATTCTCATGCCTTTGTCCAAAAGCCAAAAAGAAAGAGAAAAAGCACGTAGATGCCTAGTTTTGCACCCTAAAACTCTCAAGTGTTACTTGAATTGTGATAACCTATCAACTGTCAAAACCACACACTATTGTGAAAAGCAAACTCACGTAGAAATCGTAGCGGTGAAAAAAATGCTGCTCAAACCAACAATATAATCTTGCATTTGGAAATAAAGAATAAATCACATGTTTCTGCCCGGTATCGAACCGGGGACCTTTCGCGTGTGAGGCGAACGTGATAACCGCTACACTACAGAAACTCAGCTACACTACAGAAACTCACGGTACTACCAAAGACATTCACACATACCTAAATGCAATTGAACAAAATCATCCACCCAAAGCCAACAGGTTTACCTCAATGTTTAAAAACAGGACAAAGGGCATTTTTCAACCAGGGAACATGCGTTCATTTGTCAGGCCATTGTGAATCAAATGGGTGAAAATCATGCTGCCCAAACCAACAGTATAGCCTTGTGTGAGAAAAAATGCTCACAAACACATGTTTCTGCCCGGTGTCGAACCAGGGACCTTTCGCATGTAAAGCGAACGTGATAACCACTACACTACAGAAACTTCATGAAAAGGAGTGAAATGTTCACGTCAAGCAATCAAGAGCAAAAGTGGAAACAGAGTAATGGCATCATCTGAAAAGCAAAACTTGCATCTTTCAATGAGGGAACTTTTCACTTGTCAGGCTAACGTGATTCTGGTTTAAACGTAGCTGAGCTGGATTTGCATGGAAAAAAACATTTTGGATAAAGCATTCTCATGCCTTTGTCCAAAAGCCAAAAAGAAAGAGAAAAAGCACGTAGATGCCTAGTTTTGCACCCTAAAACTCTCAGGTGTTACTTGAATTGTGATAACCTATCAACTGTCAAAACCACACACTGTTGTCAAAAGCAAACTCACGTAGAAATCGTAGCGGTGAAAAAAATGCTGCTCAAACCAACAATATAATCTTGCATTTGGAAATAAAGAACAAATCACATGTTTCTGCCCGGTATCGAACCGGGGACCTTTCGCGTGTGAGGCGAACGTGATAACCGCTACACTACAGAAACTCACGGTACTACCAAAGACATTCACACATACCTAAATGCAATTGAACAAAATCATCCACCCAAAGCCAACAGGTTTACCTCAATGTTTAAAAACAAGACAAAGGGCATTTTTCAACCAGGGAACATGCGTTCATTTGTCAGGCCATTGTGAATCAAATGGGTGAAAATCATGCTGCCCAAACCAACAGTATAGCCTTGTGTGAGAAAAAATGCTCACAAACACATGTTTCTGCCCGGTGTCAAACCAGGGACCTTTCGCGTGTAAAGCGAACATGATAACCACTACACTACAAAAACTTCATGAAAAGGAGTGAAATGTTCACGTCAAGCAATCAAGAGCAAAAGTGGAAACAGAGTAATGGCATCATCTGAAAAGCAAAACTTGCATCTTTCAATGAGGGAACTTTTCACTTGTCAGGCTAACGTGATTCTGGTTTAAACGTAGCTGAGCTGGATTTGCATGGAAAAAAACATTTTGGATAAAGCATTCTCATGCCTTTGTCCAAAAGCCAAAAAGAAAGAGAAAAAGCACGTAGATGCCTAGTTTTGCACCCTAAAACTCTCAGGTGTTACTTGAATTGTGATAACCTATCAACTGTCAAAACCACACACTATTGTCAAAAGCAAACTCACGTAGAAATCGTAGCGGTGAAAAAAATGCTGCTCAAACCAACAATATAATCTTGCATTTGGAAATAAAGAATAAATCACATGTTTCTGCCCGGTATCGAACCGGGGACCTTTTGCGTGTGAGGCGAACGTGATAACCGCTACACTACAGAAACTAGACGGAAAAAGATTCTGTGGTCACAGCATGCAATCAAGATCAAGGACCGAAAGGCAAACGCTTTGATAGCAAACAATAAAATTATGTTTCTGCCAAGTTTCGAACTGGGGACCTTTCGCGTGTTAGGCGAACGTGATAACCGCTACACTACAGAAACTCACGGTACTACCAAAGACATTCACACATACCTAAATGCAATTGAACAAAATCATCCACCCAAAGCCAACAGGTTTACCTCAATGTTTAAAAACAGGACAAAGGGCATTTTTCAACCAGGGAACATGCGTTCATTTGTCAGGCCATTGTGAATCAAATGGGTGAAAATCATGCTGCCCAAACCAACAGTATAGCCTTGTGTGAGAAAAAATGCTCACAAACACATGTTTCTGCCCGGTGTCGAACCAGGGACCTTTCGCGTGTAAAGCGAACATGATAACCACTACACTACAGAAACTTCATGAAAAGGAGTGAAATGTTCACGTCAAGCAATCAAGAGCAAAAGTGGAAACAGAGTAATGGCATCATCTGAAAAGCAAAACTTGCATCTTTCAATGAGGGAACTTTTCACTTGTCAGGCTAACGTGATTCTGGTTTAAACGTAGCTGAGCTGGATTTGCATGGAAAAAAACATTTTGGATAAAGCATTCTCATGCCTTTGTCCAAAAGCCAAAAAGAAAGAGAAAAAGCACGTAGATGCCTAGTTTTGCACCCTAAAACTCTCAGGTGTTACTTGAATTGTGATAACCTATCAACTGTCAAAACCACACACTATTGTCAAAAGCAAACTCACGTAGAAATCGTAGCGGTGAAAAAAATGCTGCTCAAGCCAACAATATAATCTTGCATTTGGAAATAAAGAATAAATCACATGTTTCTGCCCGGTATCGAACCGGGGACCTTTCACGTGTGAGGCGAACGTGATAACCGCTACACTACAGAAACTAGACGGAAAAAGCTTCTGTGGTCACGGCATGCAATCAAGATCAAGGACCGAAAGGCAAACGCTTTGATAGCAAACAATAAAATTATGTTTCTGCCCAGTTTCGAACTGGGGACCTTTCGCGTGTTAGGCGAACGTGATAACCGCTACACTACAGAAACTCACGGTACTACCAAAGACATTCACACATACCTAAATGCAATTGAACAAAATCATCCACCCAAAGCCAACAGGTTTACCTCAATGTTTAAAAACAGGACAAAGGGCATTTTTCAACCAGGGAACATGCGTTCATTTGTCAGGCCATTGTGAATCAAATGGGTGAAAATCATGCTGCCCAAACCAACAGTATAGCCTTGTGTGAGAAAAAATGCTCACAAACACATGTTTCTGCCCGGTGTCGAACCAGGGACCTTTCGCGTGTAAAGCCAACGTGATAACCACTACACTACAGAAACTTCATGAAAAGGAGTGAAATGTTCACGTCAAGCAATCAAGAGCAAAAGTGGAAACAGAGTAATGGCATCATCTGAAAAGCAAAACTTGCATCTTTCAATGAGGGAACTTTTCACTTGTCAGGCTAACGTGATTCTGGTTTAAACGTAGCTGAGCTGGATTTGCATGGAAAAAAACATTTTGGATAAAGCATTCTCATGCCTTTGTCCAAAAGCCAAAAAGAAAGAGAAAAAGCACGTAGATGCCTAGTTTTGCACCCTAAAACTCTCAGGTGTTACTTGAATTGTGATAACCTATCAACTGTCAAAACCACACACTATTGTGAAAAGCAAACTCACGTAGAAATCGTAGCGGTGAAAAAAATGCTGCTCAAACCAACAATGTAATCTTGCATTTGGAAATAAAGAATAAATCACATGTTTCTGCCCGGTATCGAACCGGGGACCTTTCGCGTGTGAGGCGAACGTGATAACCGCTACACTACAGAAACTAGACGGAAAAAGCTTCTGTGGTCACGGCATGCAATCAAGATCAAGGACCGAAAGGCAAACGCTTTGATAGCAAACAATAAAATTATGTTTCTGCCCAGTTTCGAACTGGGGACCTTTCGCGTGTTAGGCGAACGTGATAACCGCTACACTACAGAAACTCACGGTACTACCAAACACATTCACACATACCTAAATGCAATTGAACAAAATCATCCACCCAAAGCCAACAGGTTCACCTCAATGTTTAAAAACAGGACAAAGGGCATTTTTCAACCAGGGAACATGCGTTCATTTGTCAGGCCATTGTGAATCAAATGGGTGAAAATCATGCTGCCCAAACCAACAGTATAGCCTTGTGTGAGAAAAAATGCTCACAAACACATGTTTCTGCCCGGTGTCGAACCAGGGACCTTTCGCATGTAAAGCGAACGTGATAACCACTACACTACAGAAACTTCATGAAAAGGAGTGAAATGTTCACGTCAAGCAATCAAGAGCAAAAGTGGAAACAGAGTAATGGCATCATCTGAAAAGCAAAACTTGCATCTTTCAATGAGGGAACTTTTCACTTGTCAGGCTAACGTGATTCTGGTTTAAACGTAGCTGAGCTGGATTTGCATGGAAAAAAACATTTTGGATAAAGCATTCTCATGCCTTTGTCCAAAAGCCAAAAAGAAAGAGAAAAAGCACGTAGATGCCTAGTTTTGCACCCTAAAGCTCTCAGGTGTTACTTGAATTGTGATAACCTATCAACTGTCAAAACCACACACTATTGTCAAAAGCAAACTCACGTAGAAATCGTAGCGGTGAAAAAAATACTGCTCAAACCAACAATATAATCTTGCATTTGGAAATAAAGAATAAATCACATGTTTCTGCCCGGTATCGAACCAGGGACCTTTCGCGTGTGAGGCGAACGTGATAACCGCTACACTACAGAAACTAGACGGAAAAAGATTCTGTGGTCACGGCATGCAATCAAGATCAAGGACCGAAAGGCAAACGCTTTGATAGCAAACAATAAAATTATGTTTCTGCCCAGTTTCGAACTGTGGACCTTTCACGTGTTAGGCGAACGTGATAACCGCTACACTACAGAAACTCACGGTACTACCAAAGACATTCACACATACCTAAATGCAATTGAACAAAATCATCCACCCAAAGCCAACAGGTTTACCTCAATGTTTAAAAACAGGACAAAGAGCATTTTTCAACCAGGGAACATGCGTTCATTTGTCAGGCCATTGTGAATCAAATGGGTGAAAATCATGCTGCCCAAACCAACAGTATAGCCTTGTGTGAGAAAAAATACTCACAAACACATGTTTCTGCCCGGTGTCGAACCAGGGACCTTTCGCGTGTAAAGCGAACGTGATAACCACTACACTACAGAAACTTCATGAAAAGGAGTGAAATGTTCACATCAAGCAATCAAGAGCAAAAGTGGAAACAGAGTAATGGCATCATCTGAAAAGCAAAACTTGCATCTTTCAATGAGGGAACTTTTCACTTGTCAGGCTAACGTGATTCTGGTTTAAACGTAGCTGAGCTGGATTTGCATGGAAAAAAACATTTTGGACAAAGCATTCTCATGCCTTTGAACAAAACCAAAAAGAAAGAGAAAAAGCACGTAGATGCCTAGTTTTGCACCCTAAAACTCTCAGGTGTTACTTGAATTGTGATAACCTATCAACTGTCAAAACCACACACTGTTGTCAAAAGCAAACTCACGTAGAAATCGTAGCGGTGAAAAAAATGCTGCTCAAACCAACAATATAATCTTGCATTTGGAAATAAAGAATAAATCACATGTTTCTGCCCGGTATCGAACCAGGGACCTTTCGCGTGTGAGGCGAACGTGATAACCGCTACACTACAGAAACTCACGATACTACCAAAGACATTCACACATACCTAAATGCAATTGAACAAAATCATCCACCCAAAGCCAACAGGTTTACCTCAATGTTTAAAAACAGGACAAAGAGCTTTTTTCAACCAGGGAACATGCGTTCATTTGTCAGGCCATTGTGAATCAAATGGGTGAAAATCATGCTGCCCAAACCAACAGTATAGCCTTGTGTGAGAAAAAATGCTCACAAACACATGTTTCTGCCCGGTGTCGAACCAGGGACCTTTCGCGTGTAAAGCGAACGTGATAACCACTACACTACAGAAACTTAATGAAAAGGAGTGAAATGTTCACGTCAAGCAATCAAGAGCAAAAGTGGAAACAGAGTAATGGCATCATCTGAAAAGCAAAACTTGCATCTTTCAATGAGGGAACTTTTCACTTGTCAGGCTAACGTGATTCTGGTTTAAATGTAGCTGAGCTGGATTTGCATGGAAAAAAACATTTTGGACAAAGCATTCTCATGCCTTTGTCCAAAAGCCAAAAAGAAAGAGAAAAAGCACGTAGATGCCTAGTTTTGCACCCTAAAACTCTCAGGTGTTACTTGAATTGTGATAACCTATGAACTGTCAAAACCACACACTGTTGTCAAAAGCAAACTCACGTAGAAATCGTAGCGGTGAAAAAAATGCTGCTCAAACCAACAATATAATCTTGCATTTGGAAATAAAGAATAAATCACATGTTTCTGCCCGGTATCGAACCGGGGACCTTTCGCGTGTGAAGTGAACGTGATAACCGCTACACTACAGAAAGAAGACGGAAAAAGCTTCTGTGGTCACGGCATGCAATCAAGATCAAGGACCGAAAGGCAAACGCTTTGATAGCAAACAATAAAATTATGCTTCTGCCCAGTTTCGAACTGGGGACCTTTCGCATGTTAGGCGAACGTGATAACCACTACACTACAGAAACTCACGGTACTACCAAAGACATTCACACATACCTAAATGCAATTGAACAAAATCATCCACCCAAAACCAACAGGTTTACCTCAATGTTTAAAAACAGGACAAAGGGCATTTTTCAACCAGGGAACATGCGTTCATTTGTCAGGCCATTGTGAATCAAATGGGTGAAAATCATGCTGCCCAAACCAACAGTATAGCCTTGTGTGAGAAAAAATGCTCACAAACACATGTTTCTGCCCAGTGTCAAACCAGGGACCTTTCGTGTGTAAAGCGAACGTGATAACCACTACACTACAGAAACTTCATGAAAAGGAGTGAAATGTTCACGTCAAGCAATCAAGAGCAAAAGTGGAAACAGAGTAATGGCATCATCTGAAAAGCAAAACTTGCATCTTTCAATGAGGGAACTTTTCACTTGTCAGGCTAACGTGATTCTGGTTTAAACGTAGCTGAGCTGGATTTGCATGGAAAAAAACATTTTGGACAAAGCATTCTCATGCCTTTGTCCAAAAGCCAAAAAGAAAGAGAAAAAGCACGTAGATGCCTAGTTTTGCACCCTAAAACTCTCAGGTGTTACTTGAATTGTGATAACCTATCAACTGTCAAAACCACACACTGTTGTCAAAAGCAAACTCACGTAGAAATCGTAGAGGTGAAAAAAATGCTGCTCAAACCAACAATATAATCTTGCATTTGGAAATAAAGAATAAATCACATGTTTCTGCCCGGTATCGAACCGGGGACCTTTCGCGTGTGAGGCGAACGTGATAACCGCTACACTACAGAAACTAGACGGTAAAAGCTTCTGTGGTCACGGCATGCAATCAAGATCAAGGACCGAAAGGCAAACGCTTTGATAGCAAACAATAAAATTATGTTTCTGCCCAGTTTCGAACTGGGGACCTTTCGCGTGTTAGGCGAACGTGATAACCGCTACACTACAGAAACTCACGGTACTACCAAAGACATTCACACATACCTAAATGCAATTGAACAAAATCATCCACCCAAAGCCAACAGGTTTACCTCAATGTTTAAAAACAAGACAAAGGGCATTTTTCAACCAGGGAACATGCGTTCATTTGTCAGGCCATTGTGAATCAAATGGGTGAAAATCATGCTGCCCAAACCAACAGTATAGCCTTGTGTGAGAAAAAATGCTCACAAACACATGTTTCTGCCCAGTGTCAAACCAGGGACCTTTCGCGTGTAAAGCAAACGTGATAACCACTACACTACAGAAACTTCATGAAAAGGAGTGAAATGTTCACGTCAAGGAATCAAGAGCAAAAGTGGAAACAGAGTAATGGCATCATCTGAAAAGCAAAACTTGCATCTTTCAATGAGGGAACTTTTCACTTGTCAGGCTAACGTGATTCTGGTTTAAACGTAGCTGAGCTGGATTTGCATGGAAAAAAACATTTTGGACAAAGCATTCTCATGCCTTTGTCCAAAAGCCAAAAAGAAAGAGAAAAAGCACGTAGATGCCTAGTTTTGCACCCTAAAACTCTCAGGTGTTACTTGAATTGTGATAACCTATCAACTGTCAAAACCACACACTGTTGTCAAAAGCAAACTCACGTAGAAATCGTAGCGGTGAAAAAAATGCTGCTCAAACCAACAATATAATCTTGCATTTGGAAATAAAGAATAAATCACATGTTTCTGCCCGGTATCGAACCGGGGACCTTTCGCGTGTGAGGCGAACATGATAACCGCTACACTACAGAAACTAGACGGAAGAAAGCTTCTGTGGTCACGGCATGCAATCAAGATCAAGGACCGAAAGGCAAACGCTTTGATAGCAAACAATAAAATTATGCTTCTGCCCAGTTTCGAACTGGGGACCTTTCGCATGTTAGGCGAACATGATAACCGCTACACTACAGAAACTCACGGTACTACCAAAGACATTCACACATACCTAAATGCAATTGAACAAAATCATCCACCCAAAGCCAACAGGTTTACCTCAATGTTGAAAAACAGGACAAAGGGCATTTTTCAACCAGGGAACATGCGTTCATTTGTCAGGCCATTGTGAATCAAATGGGTGAAAATCATGCTGCCCAAACCAACAGTATAGCCTTGTGTGTGAAAAAATGCTCACAAACACATGTTTCTGCCCGGTGTCGAACCAGGGACCTTTTGCGTGTAAAGCGAACGTGATAACCACTACACTACAGAAACTTCATGAAAAGGAGTGAAATGTTCACGTCAAGCAATCAAGAGCAAAAGTGGAAACAGAGTAATGGCATCATCTGAAAAGCAAAACTTGCATCTTTCAATGAGGGAACTTTTCACTTGTCAGGCTAACGTGATTCTGGTTTAAATGTAGCTGAGCTGGATTTGCATGGAGAAAACTATTTTGGACAAAGCATTCTCATGCCTTTGTCCAAAAGCCAAAAAGAAAGAGAAAAAGCACGTAGATGCCTAGTTTTGCACCCTAAAACTCTCAGGTGTTACTTGAATTGTGATAACCTATCAACTGTCAAAACCACACACTGTTGTCAAAAGCAAACTCACGTAGAAATCGTAGCGGTGAAAAAAATGCTGCTCAAACCAACAATATAATCTTGCATTTGGAAATAAAGAATAAATCACATGTTTCTGCCCGGTATCGAACCGGGGACCTTTCGCATGTAAGGCGAACGTGATAACCGCTACACTACAGAAAGAAGACGGAAAAAGCTTCTGTGGTCACGGCATGCAATCAAGATCAAGGACCGAAAGGCAAACGCTTTGATAGCAAACAATAAAATTATGCTTCTGCCCAGTTTCGAACTGGGGACCTTTCGCATGTTAGGCGAACGTGATAACCGCTACACTACAGAAACTCACGGTACTACCAAAGACATTCACACATACCTAAATGCAATTGAACAAAATCATCCACCCAAAGCCAACAGGTTTACCTCAATGTTTAAAAACAGGACAAAGGGCATTTTTCAACCAGGGAACATGCGTTGATTTGTCAGGCCATTGTGAATCAAATGGGTGAAAATCATACTGCCCAAACCAACAGTATAGCCTTGTGTGAGAAAAAATGCTCACAAACACATGTTTCTGCCCAGTGTCAAACCAGGGACCTTTCGCGTGTAAAGCAAACGTGATAACCACTACACTACAGAAACTTCATGAAAAGGAGTGAAATGTTCACGTCAAGCAATCAAGAGCAAAAGTGGAAACAGAGTAATGGCATCATCTGAAAAGCAAAACTTGCATCTTTCAATGAGGGAACTTTTCACTTGTCAGGCTAACGTGATTCTGGTTTAAACGTAGCTGAGCTGGATTTGCATGGAAAAAAACATTTTGGACAAAGCATTCTCATGCCTTTGTCCAAAAGCCAAAAAGAAAGAGAAAAAGCACGTAGATGCCTAGTTTTGCACCCTAAAACTCTCAGGTGTTACTTGAATTGTGATAACCTATCAACTGTCAAAACCACACACTGTTGTCAAAAGCAAACTCACGTAGAAATCGTAGCGGTGAAAAAAATGCTTCTCAAACCAACAATATAATCTTGCATTTGGAAATAAAGAATAAATCACATGTTTCTGCCCGGTATCGAACCGGGGACCTTTCGCGTGTGAGGCGAACGTGATAACCGCTACACTACAGAAACTAGACGGAAAAAGCTTCTGTGGTCACGGCATGCAATCAAGATCAAGGACCGAAAGGGAAACGCTTTGATAGCAAACAATAAAATTATGTTTCTGCCCAGTTTCGAACTGGGGACCTTTCGCGTGTTAGGCGAACGTGATAACCGCTACACTACAGAAACTCACGGTACTACCAAAGACATTCACACATACCTAAATGCAATTGAACAAAATCATCCACCCAAAGCCAACAGGTTTACCTCAATGTTTAAAAACAGGACAAAGGGCATTTTTCAACCAGGGAACATGCGTTCATTTGTCAGGCCATTGTGAATCAAATGGGTGAAAATCATGCTGCCCAAACCAACAGTATAGCCTTGTGTGAGAAAAAATGCTCACAAACACATGTTTCTGCCCGGTTTCGAACCAGGGACCTTTTGCGTGTAAAGCGAACGTGATAACCACTACACTACAGAAACTTCATGAAAAGGAGTGAAATGTTCACGTCAAGCAATCAAGAGCAAAAGTGGAAACAGAGTAATGGCATCATCTGAAAAGCAAAACTTGCATCTTTCAATGAGGGAACTTTTCACTTGTCAGGCTAACGTGATTCTGGTTTAAACGTAGCTGAGCTGGATTTGCATGGAAAAAAACATTTTGGATAAAGCATTCTCATGCCTTTGTCCAAAAGCCAAAAAGAAAGAGAAAAAGCACGTAGATGCCTAGTTTTGCACCCTAAAACTCTCAGGTGTTACTTGAATTGTGATAACCTATCAACTGTCAAAACCACACACTTGTCAAAAGCAAACTCACGTAGAAATCGTAGCGGTGAAAAAAATGCTGCTCAAACCAACAATATAATCTTGCATTTGGAAATAAAGAATAAATCACATGTTTCTGCCCGGTATCGAACCGGGGACCTTTCGCGTGTGAGGCGAACGTGATAACCGCTACACTACAGAAACTAGACGGAAAAAGCTTCTGTGGTCACGGCATGCAATCAAGATCAAGGACCGAAAGGCAAACGCTTTGATAGCAAACAATAAAATTATGTTTCTGCCCAGTTTCGAACTGGGGACCTTTCGCGTGTTAGGCGAACGTGACAAACACTACACTACAGAAACTCACGGTACTACCAAAGACATTCACACATACCTAAATGCAATTGAACAAAATCATCCACCCAAAGCCAACAAGTTTACCTCAATGTTTAAAAACAGGACAAAGGGCATTTTTCAACCAGGGAACATACGTTCATTTGTCAGGCCATTGTGAATCAAATGGGTGAAAATCATGCTGCCCAAACCAACAGTATAGCCTTGTGTGAGAAAAAATGCTCACAAACACATGTTTCTGCCCGGTGTCGAACCAGGGACCTTTCGCGTGTAAAGCGAACGTGATAACCACTACACTACAGAAACTTCATGAAAAGGAGTGAAATGTTCACGTCAAGCAATCAAGAGCAAAAGTGGAAACAGAGTAATGGCATCATCTGAAAAGCAAAACTTGCATCTTTCAATGAGGGAACTTTTCACTTGTCAGGCTAACGTGATTCTGGTTTAAATGTAGCTGAGCTGGATTTGCATGGAAAAAAACATTTTGGACAAAGCATTCTCATGCTTTTGTCCAAAAGCCAAAAAGAAAGAGAAAAAGCACGTAGATGCCTAGTTTTGCACCCTAAAACTCTCAGGTGTTACTTGAATTGTGATAACCTATCAACTGTCAAAACCACACACTGTTGTCAAAAGCAAACTCACGTAGAAATCGTAGCGGTGAAAAAAATGCTGCTCAAACCAACAATATAATCTTGCATTTGGAAATAAAGAATAAATCACATGTTTCTGCCCGGTATCGAACCGGGGACCTTTCGCGTGTGAGGCGAACGTGATAACCGCTACACTACAGAAACTAGACGGAAAAAGCTTCTGTGGTCACGGCATGCAATCAAGATCAAGGACCGAAAGGGAAACGCTTTGATAGCAAACAATAAAATTATGTTTCTGCCCAGTTTCAAACTGGGGACCTTTCGCGTGTTAGGCGAACGTGATAACCGCTACACTACAGAAACTCACGGTACTACCAAAGACATTCACACATACCTAAATGCAAATTGAACAAAATCATCCACCCAAAGCCAACAAGTTTACCTCAATGTTTAAAAACAGGACAAAGTGCATTTTTCAACCAGGGAACATGCGTTCATTTGTCAGGCCATTGTGAATCAAATGGGTGAAAATCATGCTGCCCAAACCAACAGTATAGCCTTGTGTGAGAAAAAATGCTCACAAACACATGTTTCTGCCCGGTGTCGAACCAGGGACCTTTCACGTGTAAAGCGAACGTGATAACCACTACACTACAGAAACTTCATGCAAAGGAGTGAAATGTTCACGTCAAGCAATCAAGAGCAAAAGTGGAAACAGAGTAATGGCATCATCTGAAAAGCAAAACTTGCATCTTTCAATGAGGGAACTTTTCACTTGTCAGGCTAACGTGATTCTGGTTTAAACGTAGCTGAGCTGGATTTGCATGGAAAAAAACATTTTGGACAAAGCATTCTCATGCCTTTGTCCAAAAGCCAAAAAGAAAGAGAAAAAGCACGTAGATGCCTAGTTTTGCACCCTAAAACTCTCAGGTGTTACTTGAATTGTGATAACCTATCAACTGTCAAAACCACACACTGTTGTCAAAAGCAAACTCACGTAGAAATCGTAGCGGTGAAAAAAATGCTGCTCAAACCAACAATATAATCTTGCATTTGGAAATAAAGAATAAATCACATGTTTCTGCCCGGTATCGAACCGGGGACCTTTCGCGTGTGAGGCAAACGTGATAACCGCTACACTACAGAAACTAGATGGAAAAAGCTTCTGTGGTCACGGCATGCAATCAAGATCAAGGACCGAAAGGCAAATGCTTTGATAGCAAACAATAAAATTATGTTTCTGCCCAGTTTCGAACTGGGGACCTTTCGCGTGTTAGGCGAACGTGATAACCGCTACACTACAGAAACTCACGGTACTACCAAAGACATTCACACATACCTAAATGCAATTGAACAAAATCATCCACCCAAAGCCAACACGTTTACCTCAATGTTTAAAAACAGGACAAAGGGCATTTTTCAACCAGGGAACATGCGTTCATTTGTCAGGCCATTGTGAATCAAATGGGTGAAAATCATGCTGCCCAAACCAACAGTATAGCCTTGTGTGAGAAAAAATGCTCACAAACACATGTTTCTGCCCGGTGTCGAACCAGGGACCTTTCGCGTGTAAAGCAAACGTGATAACCACTACACTACAGAAACTTCATGAAAAGGAGTGAAATGTTCACGTCAAGCAATCAAGAGCAAAAGTGGAAACAGAGTAATGGCATCATCTGAAAAGCAAAACTTGCATCTTTCAATGAGGGAACTTTTCACATGTCAGGCTAACGTGATTCTGGTTTAAACGTAGCTGAGCTGGATTTGCATGGAAAAAAACATTTTGGACAAAGCATTCTCATGCCTTTGTCCAAAAGCCAAAAAGAAAGAGAAAAAGCACGTAGATGCCTAGTTTTGCACCCTAAAACTCTCAGGTGTTACTTGAATTGTGATAACCTATCAACTGTCAAAACCACACACTGTTGTCAAAAGCAAACTCACGTAGAAATCGTAGCGGTGAAAAAAATGCTGCTCAAACCAACAATATAATCTTGCATTTGGAAATAAAGAATAAATCACATGTTTCTGTCCGGTATCGAACCGGGGACCTTTCGCGTGTGAGGCAAACGTGATAACCGCTACACTACAGAAACTAGACGGAAAAAGCTTCTTTGGTCACGGCATGCAATCAAGATCAAGGACCGAAAGGCAAATGCTTTGATAGCAAACAATAAAATTATGTTTCTGCCCAGTTTCGAACTGGGGACCTTTCGCGTGTTAAGCGAACGTGATAACCGCTACACTACAGAAACTCACGGTACTACCAAAGACATTCACACATACCTAAATGCAATTGAACAAAATCATCCACCCAAAGCCAACAGGTTTACCTCAATGTTTAAAAACAGGACAAAGGGCATTTTTCAACCAGGGAACATGTGTTCATTTGTCAGGCCATTGTGAATCAAATGGGTGAAAATCATGCTGCCCAAACCAACAGTATAGCCTTGTGTGAGAAAAAATGCTCACAAACACATGTTTCTGCCCGGTGTCGAACCAGGGACCTTTCGCGTGTAAAGCAAACGTGATAACCACTACACTACAGAAACTTCATGAAAAGGAGTGAAATGTTCACGTCAAGCAATCAAGAGCAAAAGTGGAAACAGAGTAATGGCATCATCTGAAAAGCAAAACTTGCATCTTTCAATGAGGGAACTTTTCACATGTCAGGCTAACGTGATTCTGGTTTAAACGTAGCTGAGCTGGATTTGCATGGAAAAAAACATTTTGGACAAAGCATTCTCATGCCTTTGTCCAAAAGCCAAAAAGAAAGAGAAAAAGCACGTAGATGCCTAGTTTTGCACCCTAAAACTCTCAGGTGTTACTTGAATTGTGATAACCTATCAACTGTCAAAACCACACACTGTTGTCAAAAGCAAACTCACGTAGAAATCGTAGCGGTGAAAAAAATGCTGCTCAAACCAACAATATAATCTTGCATTTGGAAATAAAGAATAAATCACATGTTTCTGCCCGGTATCGAACCGGGGACCTTTCGCGTGTGAGGCAAACGTGATAACCACTACACTACAGAAACTAGACGGAAAAAGTTTCTTTGGTCACGGCATGCAATCAAGATCAAGGACTGAAAGGCAAATGCTTTGATAGCAAACAATAAAATTATGTTTCTGCCCAGTTTCGAACTGGGGACCTTTCGCGTGTTAAGCGAACGTGATAACCGCTACACTACAGAAACTCACGGTACTACCAAAGACATTCACACATACCTAAATGCAATTGAACAAAATCATCCACCCAAAGCCAACAGGTTTACCTCAATGTTTAAAAACAGGACAAAGGGCATTTTTCAACCAGGGAACATGTGTTCATTTGTCAGGCCATTGTGAATCAAATGGGTGAAAATCATGCTGCCCAAACCAACAGTATAGCCTTGTGTGAGAAAAAATGCTCACAAACACATGTTTCTGCCCGGTGTCGAACCAGGGACCTTTCGCGTGTAAAGCGAACGTGATAACCACTACACTACAGAAACTTCATGAAAAGAAGTGAAATGTTCACGTCAAGCAATCAAGAGCAAAAGTGGAAACAGAGTAATGGCATCATCTGAAAAGCAAAACTTGCATCTTTCAATGAGGGAACTTTTCACTTGTCAGGCTAACGTTATTCTGGTTTAAACGTAGCTGAGCTGGATTTGCATGGAAAAAAACATTTTGGACAAAGCATTCTCATGCCTTTGTCCAAAAGCCAAAAAAAAGAGAAAAAGCACGTAGATGCCTAGTTTTGCACCCTAAAACTCTCAGGTGTTACTTGAATTGTGATAACCTATCAACTGTCAAAACCACACACTGTTGTCAAAAGCAAACTCACGTAGAAATCGTAGCGGTGAAAAAAATGCTGCTCAAACCAACAATATAATCTTGCATTTGGAAATAAAGAATAAATCACATGTTTCTGCCTGGTATCGAACCGGGGACTTTTCGCGTGTGAGGCAAACGTGATAACCGCTACACTACAGAAACTAGACGGAAAAAGCTTCTGTGGTCACGGCATGCAATCAAGATCAAGGACCGAAAGGCAAACGCTTTGATAGCAAACAATAAAATTATGTTTCTGCCCAGTTTCGAACTGGGGACCTTTCGCGTGTTAGGCGAACGTAATAACCGCTACACTACAGAAACTCACGGTACTACCAAAGACATTCACACATACCTAAATGCAATTGAACAAAATCATCCACCCAAAGCCAACACGTTTACCTCAATGTTTAAAAACAGGACAAAGGGCATTTTTCAACCAGGGAACATGCGTTCATTTGTCAGGCCATTGTGAATCAAATGGGTGAAAATCATGCTGCCCAAACCAACAGTATAGCCTTGTGTGAGAAAAAATGCTCACAAACACATGTTTCTGCCCGGTGTCGAACCAGGGACCTTTCGCGTGTAAAGCGAACGTGATAACCACTACACTACAGAAACTTCATGAAAAGGAGTGAAATGTTCACGTCAAGCAATCAAGAGCAAAAGTGGAAACAGAGTAATGGCATCATCTGAAAAGCAAAACTTGCATCTTTCAATGAGGGAACTTTTCACTTGTCAGGCTAACGTGATTCTGGTTTAAACGTAGCTGAGCTGGATTTGCATGGAAAAAAACATTTTGGACAAAGCATTCTCATGCCTTTGTCCAAAAGCCAAAAAGAAAAAGAAAAAGCACGTAGATGCCTAGTTTTGCACCCTAAAACTCTCAGGTGTTACTTGAATTGTGATAACCTATCAACTGTCAAAACCACACACTGTTGTCAAAAGCAAACTCACGTAGAAATCGTAGCGGTGAAAAAAATGCTGCTCAAACCAACAATATAATCTTGCATTTGGAAATAAAGAATAAATCACATGTTTCTGCCCGGTATCGAACCGGGGACCTTTCGCGTGTGAGGCGAACGTGATAACCGCTACACTACAGAAACTAGACGGAAAAAGCTTCTGTGGTCACGGCATGCAATCAAGATCAAGGACCGAAAGGCAAATGCTTTGATAGCAAACAATAAAATTATGTTTCTGCCCAGTTTCGAACTGGGGACCTTTCGCGTGTTAAGCGAACGTGATAACCGCTACACTACAGAAACTCACGGTACTACCAAAGACATTCACACATACCTAAATGCAATTGAACAAAATCATCCACCCAAAGCCAACAGGTTTACCTCAATGTTTAAAAACAGGACAAAGGGCATTTTTCAACCAGGGAACATGTGTTCATTTGTCAGGCCATTGTGAATCAAATGGGTGAAAATCATGCTGCCCAAACCAACAGTATAGCCTTGTGTGAGAAAAAATGCTCACAAACACATGTTTCTGCCCGGTGTCGAACCAGGGACCTTTCGCGTGTAAAGCGAACGTGATAACCACTACACTACAGAAACTTCATGAAAAGAAGTGAAATGTTCACGTCAAGCAATCAAGAGCAAAAGTGGAAACAGAGTAATGGCATCATCTGAAAAGCAAAACTTGCATCTTTCAATGAGGGAACTTTTCACTTGTCAGGCTAACGTTATTCTGGTTTAAACGTAGCTGAGCTGGATTTGCATGGAAAAAAACATTTTGGACAAAGCATTCTCATGCCTTTGTCCAAAAGCCAAAAAAAAGAGAAAAAGCACGTAGATGCCTAGTTTTGCACCCTAAAACTCTCAGGTGTTACTTGAATTGTGATAACCTATCAACTGTCAAAACCACACACTGTTGTCAAAAGCAAACTCACGTAGAAATCGTAGCGGTGAAAAAAATGCTGCTCAAACCAACAATATAATCTTGCATTTGGAAATAAAGAATAAATCACATGTTTCTGCCCGGTATCGAACCGGGGACCTTTCGCGTGTGAGGCGAACGTGATAACCGCTACACTACAGAAACTAGACGGAAAAAGCTTCTGTGGTCACGGCATGCAATCAAGATCAAGGACCGAAAGGCAAACGCTTTGATAGCAAACAATAAAATTATGTTTTTGTCCAGTTTCGAACTGGGGACTTTTCGCGTGTTAGGCGAACGTGATAACCGCTACACTACAGAAACTCACGGTACTACCAAAGACATTCACACATACCTAAATGCAATTGAACAAAATCATCCACCCAAAGCCAACAGGTTTACCTCAATGTTTAAAAACAGGACAAAGGGCATTTTTCAACCAGGGAACATGCGTTCATTTGTCAGGCCATTGTGAATCAAATGGGTGAAAATCATGCTGCCCAAACCAACAGTATAGCCTTGTGTGAGAAAAAATGCTCACAAACACATGTTTCTGCCCGGTGTCGAACCAGGGACCTTTCGCGTGTAAAGCAAACGTGATAACCACTACACTACAGAAACTTCATGAAAAGGAGTGAAATGTTCACGTCAAGCAATCAAGAGCAAAAGTGGAAACAGAGTAATGGCATCATCTGAAAAGCAAAACTTGCATCTTTCAATGAGGGAACTTTTCACTTGTCAGGCTAACGTGATTCTGGTTTAAACGTAGCTGAGCTGGATTTGCATGGAAAAAAACATTTTGGACAAAGCATTCTCATGCCTTTGTCCAAAAGCCAAAAAAAAGAGAAAAAGCACGTAGATGCCTAGTTTTGCACCCTAAAACTCTCAGGTGTTACTTGAATTGTGATAACCTATCAACTGTCAAAACCACACACTGTTGTCAAAAGCAAACTCACGTAGAAATCGTAGCGGTGAAAAAAATGCTGCTCAAACCAACAATATAATCTTACATTTGGAAATAAAGAATAAATCACATGTTTCTGCCCGGTATCGAACCGGGGACCTTTCGCGTGTGAGGCGAACATGATAACCGCTACACTACAGAAACTAGACGGAAAAAGCTTCTGTGGTCACGGCATGCAATCAAGATCAAGGACCGAAAGGCAAACGCTTTGATAGCAAACAATAAAATTATGTTTCTGCCCAGTTTCGAACTGTGGACCTTTCGCGTGTTAAGCGAACATGATAACCGCTACACTACAGAAACTCACGGTACTACCAAAGACATTCACACATACCTAAATGCAATTGAACAAAATCATCCACCCAAAACCAACAGGTTTACCTCAATGTTTAAAAACAGGACAAAGGGCATTTTTCAACCAGGGAACATGCGTTCATTTGTCAGGCCATTGTGAATCAAATGGGTGAAAATCATGCTGCCCAAACCAACAGTATAGCCTTGTGTGAGAAAAAATGCTCACAAACACATGTTTCTGCCCGGTGTCGAACCAGGGACCTTTCGCGTGTAAAGCGAACGTGATAACCACTACACTACAGAAACTTCATGAAAAGGAATGAAATGTTCACGTCAAGCAATCAAGAGCAAAAGTGGAAACAGAGTAATGGCATCATCTGAAAAGCAAAACTTGCATCTTTCAATGAGGGAACTTTTCACTTGTCAGGCTAACGTGATTCTGGTTTAAACGTAGCTGAGCTGGATTTGCATGGAAAAAAACATTTTGGACAAAGCATTCTCATGCCTTTGTCCAAAAGCCAAAAAAAAGAGAAAAAGCACGTAGATGCCTAGTTTTGCACCCTAAAACTCTCAGGTGTTACTTGAATTGTGATAACCTATCAACTGTCAAAACCACACACTGTTGTCAAAATCAAACTCACGTAGAAATCGTAGCGGTGAAAAAAATGCTGCTCAAACCAACAATATAATCTTACATTTGGAAATAAAGAATAAATCACATTTTTCTGCCCGGTATCGAACCGGGGACCTTTCGCGTGTGAGGCGAACATGATAACCGCTACACTACAGAAACTAGACGGAAAAAGCTTCTGTGGTCACGGCATGCAATCAAGATCAAGGACCGAAAGGCAAACGCTTTGATAGCAAACAATAAAATTATGTTTCTGCCCAGTTTCGAACTGTGGACCTTTCGCGTGTTAAGCAAACATGATAACCGCTACACTACAGAAACTCACGGTACTACCAAAGACATTCACACATACCTAAATGCAATTGAACAAAATCATCCACCCAAAACCAACAGGTTTACCTCAATGTTTAAAAACAGGACAAAGGGCATTTTTCAACCAGGGAACATGCGTTCATTTGTCAGGCCATTGTGAATCAAATGGGTGAAAATCATGCTGCCCAAACCAACAGTATAGCCTTGTGTGAGAAAAAATGCTCACAAACACATGTTTCTGCCCGGTGTCGAACCAGGGACCTTTCGCGTGTAAAGCGAACGTGATAACCACTACACTACAGAAACTTCATGAAAAGGAGTGAAATGTTCACGTCAAGCAATCAAGAGCAAAAGTGGAAACAGAGTAATGGCATCATCTGAAAAGCAAAACTTGCATCTTTCAATGAGGGAACTTTTCACTTGTCAGGCTAACGTGATTCTGGTTTAAACGTAGCTGAGCTGGATTTGCATGGAAAAAAACATTTTGGACAAAGCATTCTTATGCCTTTGTCCAAAAGCCAAAAAGAAAGAGAAAAAGCACGTAGATGCCTAGTTTTGCACCCTAAAACTCTCAGGTGTTACTTGAATTGTGATAACCTATCAATAGAGATAGCGGTGTTCGACTAGAACTGTTCGCCAATTTCAAATTCGAGCTGTTTTGGGCGGTGTTCGAGTTGTTCGACGAACCCGAACGATTTGCAAAAAATTCGGCTGTTCGAGGTTATGTTCGATAACTGTTCGTGCACCAAAAGCGTGTCCTGCATGTCTGGCGCTATTTAGAGCACCAATCATGCAGGGATTGTCTGCCACTCACTGTAATGCCACAGCCATGGTGGTTGTGGCATTACAGTGATTGCCCAAATCGATGGGAACAGTGCTCACAGTGAAACATGAAAAGCCGGCAATTCAGCAGCGGCGAACACCGGTACCCGACAATTTAGAACCGAAAGAATAGAGCTTCACACATAGATTAGATAGATATAAACATGTCAGCCACATATATACGAAGTATAGTGAAAGTGCTGCTTACTGTACTTGTCATTTAGCGTAAAGGATTTATCAAAAAAAATAATAGTGTTTTCATGCACCGTCTCTTTAAAAAAGCCGGCCGGCAATTCAGCAGCGGTACCCGACAATTTATAACAGACAGAATAGAGCTTCACACATAGATTAGATAGATAGAAACATGTCAGTCACATATATATGAAGTACAGTGATAGTGTTGCTTACTGTACTTGTCATTTAGCGTCATTTAGCGTAAAGGATTTATCAAAAAAAATAATAGTGTTTTCATGCACCGTCTCTTTAAAAAAGCCGGCCGGCAATTCAGCAGCGGTACCCGACAATTTAGAACAGACAGAATAGAGCTTCACACATAGATTAGATAGATAGAAACATGTCAGTCACATATATATGAAGTACTGTGACAGTGCTGGTTACTGTACTTGTCATTTAGTATTAAAATAAAGGATTTATTATTAAAAAAATTGGCGTGGGGTTCCCCTTAATTTTAGGCTCTAGCGGAGGTTAAGCAGACGGCTGGGGCAGATGTTTGAAGCCTGGGAAGGGAGTAATACCCACGGAGCTTCCCAGGCTACTAATATCAGCCCCCAGCTGAATACATAGCCTTTACTAGCTATTAAAATGGGGGACCCCCCAAAAAAAATGACGTGGGGTCCCCCCTAATTTAATAGCTAGCAAAGGCTAGGCAAACAGCTGGGGGCTGATATTAATAGCCCAGGAAGGGAGCCATGAATATTGGCCCCCTCCCAGGCTAGAAACACCAGCCGTCAGCCGCCCCAGAAATGGCGCATTCATAGGATGCGCCAATTCTGGCACTTAGCCTCGCTCTTCCACGCTGCCCTGGTGCGGTGGCAGGGGGTAATAGGGTTGGGGTTGATGTCAGCTTATAATGCCAGCTGACATCAAGCCCAGGTTAGTAATGGAGAGGCGTCTATAAGACACCCCCATTACTAACCCCATAGTCAAAGTTAAAAAAAACACAAACACCCAGAATAAAGTCCTTTAATTGAAATAAAGACACAATCCTTTATTGTTCTAAATTAAACCATCCTTACCGTCACGCCCATTCCAGCTGAAGCCAACGATCTCCTGCAATAAAAGAAAAATAACAAAGCAACCTCATCCTTACCTTTCCATGGTTCCCACGACAGCTTCAGCTCTGCTACATCGAGATGACAGGCTGGACCGCAGCAGAACGCTGCCATCCAGCCTCTCATCCCGCAGACACTGAGAAGCGCAGGCTTGCTTGCGCTGCTCAGCGTCTCTCTGTGACGACATCCAGATGAGCCGAGTTCATGTCCAATGAACTCGGCTCACCTCATGCACGTCACTGACAGCGTGGGAAAATTCTCACGCTGAAGCGGTGAGTGCAGGAGAATTCTCCCACGCTGTCAGTGACGTGCATAAGGTGAGCTCATGTCCAATGAACTCAGCTCACCTCCTGCACGTCACTGACAGCGTGGGAGAATTCTCCTGCACTCAGCGCTTCAGCGTGAGAATTCTCCCACGCTGAAGCGCTGAGTGCAGGAGAATTTTTCCACGCTGTCAGTGACGTGCATAAGGTGAGCTCATGTCCAATGAACTCAGCTCACCTCCTGCACGTCACTGACAGCGTGGGAGAATTCTCCTGCACTCAGCGCTTCAGTGTGAGAATTCTCCCACGCTGAAGCGCTGAGTGCAGGAGAATTTTCCCACGCTGTCAGTGACGTGCATGAGGTGAGCCGAGTTCATTGGACATTAACTCGGCTCATCTGGATGCCCTCACAGAGAGACACTGTGGAGCGCAAGCAAGCCTGCGCTTCTCAGTGTCTGCGGGATGACAGGCTGGATGGCAGCGTTCTGCTGCGGTCCAGCCTGTCATCTCGATGTAGCAGAGCTGAAGCTGTCATGGGAACCATGGAAAGGTAAGGATGATGTTGCTTTATTATTTTTCTTTTATTTCAGGAGATCGTTGGCTTCAGCTGGAATGGGCGTGATGGTAAGTAAACACAACACCCAGAATAAAGTCCTTTAATTGAAATAAAGACACAATTCTTTATTGTTCTAAATTAAACCATACTTACCATCACACCCATTCCAGCTGAAGCCAACGATCTCCTGCAATAAAAGAAAAATAATAAACCAACCTCATCCTTACCTTTCCATGGTTCCCACGACAGCTTCAGCTCTGCTACATCGAGATGAGTGGCTGGACCGCAGCAGAACGCTGCCATCCAGTCTGTCATCCCGCAGACACTGAGAAGCGCAGGCATGCTTGCGCTCCTCACTGTCTCGCTGTGACGGCATCCAGATGAGCCGAGGTCATGTCCAATGAACTCGGCTCACCTCATGCACGTCACTGACAGCGTGGGAAAATTCTCACGCTGAAGTGCTGAGTGCAGGAGAATTCTCCCACGCTGTCAGTGATGTGCATGAGGTGAGCTCATGTCCAATGAACTCAGCTCACCTCCTGCACGTCACTGACAGCGTGGGAAAATTCTCCTGCAATCAGCGCTTCAGCGTGAGAATTTTCCCACGCTGTCAGTGACGTGCATGAGGTGAGCCGAGTTCATTGGACATGAACTCGGCTCATCTGGATGTCGTCACAGAGAGACGCTGAGCAGCGCAAGCAAGCCTGCGCTTCTCAGTGTCTGCGGGATGACAGGCTGGATGGCAGCGTTCTGCTGCGGTCCAGCCTGTCATCTCGATGTAGCAGAGCTGAAGCTGTCGTGGGAACCATGGAAAGGTAAGGATGAGGTTGCTTTATTATTTTTCTTTTATTGCAGGAGATCGTTGGCTTCAGCTGGAATGGGCGTGATGGTAAGTATGGTTTAATTTAGAACAATAAAGGATTGTGTCTTTATTTCAATTAAAGGACTTTATTCTGGGTGTTTGTGTTTTTTTTAACTTTGACTATGGGGTTAGTAATGGGGGTGTCTTATAGACGCCTCTCCATTACTAACCTGGGCTTGATGTCAGCTGGCATTATAAGCTGACATCAACCCCAACCCTATTACCCCCTGCCACCGCACCAGGGCAGCGTGGAAGAGCGAGGCTAAGTGCCAGAATTGGCGCATCCTATGAATGCGCCATTTCTGGGGCGGCTGACGGCTGGTGTTTCTAGCCTGGGAGGGGGCCAATATTCATGGCTCCCTTCCTGGGCTATTAATATCAGCCCCCAGCTGTCTGCCTAGCCTTTGCTAGCTATTAAATTAGGGGGGACCCCACGTCATTTTTTTTGGGGGTCCCCCATTTTAATAGCTAGTAAAGGCTATGTATTCAGCTGGGGGCTGATATTAGTAGCCTGGGAAGCTCCGTGGGTATTACCCCCTTCCCAGGCTTCAAACATCTGCCCCAGCCGTCTGCTTAACCTCCGCTAGAGCCTAAAATTAAGGGGAACCCCACGCCAATTTTTTTAATAATAAATCCTTTATTTTAATACTAAATGACAAGTACAGTAACCAACACTATCACTGTACTTCATATATATGTGACTGACATGTTTCTATCTATCTAATCTATGTGTGATGCTCTATCTTTCTGTTCTAAATTGTCGGGTACCGCTGCTGAATTGCCGGCCGGCTTTTTTAAAGAGACAGTGCATGAAAACACTATTATTTTTTTAAATAAATCCTTTACACTAAATGACAAGTACAGTAAGCAACACTGTCACTGTACTTATTATATATGTGACTGACATGTTTCTATCTATCTAATCTATGTGTGAAGCTCTATTCTTTCTGTTCTAAATTGTCGGGTACCGCTGCTGAATTGCCGGCCGGCTTTTTTAAAGAGACAGTGCATGAAAACACTAATATTTTTTTTAATAAATCCTTTACACTAAATGACAAGTGCAGTAACCAACACTGTCACTGTGCTTCTTATATGTGTGACTGACATGTTTCTATCTATCTAATCTATGTGTGAAGCTCTATTCCTTCTTGTCTAAATTGTCGGGTACCGGTGTATGCCGCTGCTGAATTTGCCGGCCGGCTTTTTTAAAGAGAGTGTCTTCTGAGCAGTTTGTCAGCTTTTGGACACCTTTGCAGGTGTTTTCTATGTGTTTCTATGTGTTTTTGTTTGCCTGCCATTGGTTTTAACGGTGTTCGACGGTGTTCTAAGGTGTTCGACGAACAGTTCGACGAACAGTTCCTCGAACATCCCGGTGTTCGACGAACCGAACCGAACCCGAACACTACGGGGGTGGCTCAACACTACCTATCAACTGTCAAAACCACACACTGTTGTCAAAAGCTAACTCACGTAGAAATCGTAGCGGTGAAACAAATGCTGCTCAAACCAACAATATAATCTTGCATTTGGAAATAAAGAATAAATCACATGTTTCTGCCCGGTATCGAAACGGGGACCTTTCGCGTGTGAGGCGAACGTGATAACCGCTACACTACAGAAACTAGACGGAAAAAGCTTCTGTGGTCACGGCATGCAATCAAGATCAAGGACCGAAAGGCAAACGCTTTGATAGCAAACAATAAAATTATGTTTCTGCCCAGTTTCGAACTGGGGACCTTTCGCGTGTTAGGCGAACGTGATAACCGCTACACTACAGAAACTCACGGTACTACCAAAGACATTCACACATACCTAAATGCAATTGAACAAAATCATCCACCCAAAGCCAACAGGTTTACCTCAATGTTTAAAAACAGGACAAAGGGCATTTTTCAACCAGGGAACATGCGTTCATTTGTCAGGCCATTGTGAATCAAATGGGTGAAAATCATGCTGCCCAAACCAACAGTATAGCCTTGTGTGAGAAAAAATGCTCACAAGCACATGTTTCTGCCCGATGTCGAACCAGGGACCTTTCGCGTGTAAAGCGAACGTGATAACCACTACACTACAGAAACTTAATGAAAAGGAGTGAAATGTTCACGTCAAGCAATCAAGAGCAAAAGTGGAAACAGTAATGGCATCATCTGAAAAGCAAAACTTGCATCTTTCAATGAGGGAACTTTTCACTTGTCAGGCTAACGTGATTCTGGATTAAACGTAGCTGAGCTGGATTTGCATGGAAAAAAACATTTTGGATAAAGCATTCTCATGCCTTTGTCCAAAAGCCAAAAAGAAAGAGAAAAAGCACGTAGATGCCTAGTTTTGCACCCTAACTCTCAGGTGTTACTTGAATTGTGATAACCTATCAACTGTCAAAACCACACACTGTTGTCAAAAGCAAACTCACGTAGAAATCGTAGCGGTGAAAAAAATACTGCTCAAACCAACAATATAATCTTGCATTTGGAAATGAAGAATAAATCACATGTTCCTGCCCGGTATCGAACCGGGGACCTTTCGCGTGTGAGGCGAACGTGATAACCGCTACACTACAGAAAGTAGACGGAAAAAGCTTTTGTGGTCACGGCATGCAATCAAGATCAAGGACCGAAAGGCAGACGCTTTGATAGCAAACAATAAAATTATGTTTCTGCCCAGTTTCGAACTGGGGACCTTTCGCATGTTAGGCAAACGTGATAACTGCTACACTACAGAAACTCACGGTACTACCAAAGACATTCACACATACCTAAATGCAATTGAACAAAATCATCCACCCAAAGCCAACAGGTTTACCTCAATGTTTAAAAACAAGACAAAGGGCATTTTTCAACCAGGGAACATGCGTTCATTTGTCAGGCCATTGTGAATCAAATGGGTGAAAATCATGCTGCCCAAACCAACAGTATAGCCTTGTGTGAGAAAAACTGCTCACAAACACATGTTTCTGCCCGGTGTCGAACCAGGGACCTTTCGCGTGTAAAGCGAACGTGATAACCACTACACTACAGAAACTTCATGAAAAGGAGTGAAATGTTCACGTCAAGCAATCAAGAGCAAAAGTGGAAACAGAGTAATGGCATCATCTGAAAAGCAAAACTTGCATCTTTCAATGATGGAACTTTTCACTTGTCAGGCTAACGTGATTCTGGTTTAAACGTAGCTGAGCTGGATTTGCATGGAAAAAAACATTTTGGACAAAGCATTCTCATGCCTTTGTCCAAAAGCCAAAAAGAAAGAGAAAAAGCACGTAGATGCCTAGTTTTGCACCCTAAAACTCTCAGGTGTTACTTGAATTGTGATCACCTATCAACTGTCAAAACCACACACTGTTGTCAAAAGCAAACTCACGTAGAAATCGTAGCGGTGAAAAAACTGCTGCTCAAACCAACAATATAATCTTGCATTTGGAAATAAAGAACAAATCACATGTTTCTGCCCGGTATCGAACCGGGGACCTTTCGCGTGTGAGGCGAACGTGATAACCGCTACACTACAGAAACTAGATGGAAAAAGCTTCTGTGGTCACGGCATGCAATCAAGATCAAGGACCGAAAGGCAAACGCTTTGATAGCAAACAATAAAATTATGTTTCTGCCCAGTTTCGAACTGGGGATCTTTCGCGTGTTAGGCGAACGTGATAACCGCTACACTACAGAAACTCACGGTACTACCAAAGACATTCACACATACCTAAATGCAATTGAACAAAATCATCCACCCAAAGCCAACAAGTTTACCTCAATGTTTAAAAACAGGACAAAGGGCATTTTTCAACCAGGGAACATGCGTTCATTTGTCAGGCCATTGTGAATCAAATGGGTGAAAATCATGCTGCCCAAACCAACAGTATAGCCTTGTGTGAGAAAAAATACTCACAAACACATGTTTCTGCCGGGTGTCGAACCGGGGACCTTTCGCGTGTAAAACGAACGTGATAACCACTACACTACAGAAACTTCATGAAAAGGAGTGAAATGTTCACGTCAAGCAATCAAGAGCAAAAGTGGAAACAGAGTAATGGCATCATCTGAAAAGCAAAACTTGCATCTTTCAATGAGGGAACTTTTCACTTGTCAGGCTAACGTGATTCTGGTTTAAACGTAGCTGAGCTGGATTTGCATGGAAAAAAACATTTTGGACAAAGCATTCTCATGCCTTTGTCCAAAAGCCAAAAAGAAAGAGAAAAAGCACGTAGATGCCTAGTTTTGCACCCTAAAACTCTCAGGTGTTACTTGAATTGTGATAACCTATCAACTGTCAAAACCACACACTGTTGTCAAAAGCAAACTCACGTAGAAATCGTAGCGGTGAAAAAAATGCTGCTCAAACCAACAATATAATCTTGCATTTGGAAATAAAGAATAAATCACATGTTTCTGCCAGGTATCGAACCGGGGACCTTTCGCGTGTGAGGCGAACGTGATAACCGCTACACTACAGAAACTAAACGGTAAAAGCTTCTGTGGTCACGGCATGCAATCAAGATCAAGGACCGAAAGGCAAACGCTTTGATAGCAAACAATAGAATTATGTTTCTGCCCAGTTTCGAACTGTGGACCTTTCGCGTGTTAGGCGAACATGATAACCGCTACACTACAGAAACTCACGGTACTACCAAAGACATTCACACATTCCTAAATGCAATTGAAGAAAATCATCCACCCAAAGCCAACAGGTTTACCTCAATGTTTAAAAACAGGACAAAGGGCATTTTTCAACCAGGGAACATGCATTCATTTGTCAGGCCATTGTGAATCAAATGGGTGAAAATCATGCTGCCCAAACCAACAGTATAGCCTTGTGTGAGAAAAAATGCTCACAAACACATGTTTCTGCCCGGTGTCGAACCAGGGACCTTTCGCGTGTAAAGCGAACGTGATAACCACTACACTACAGAAACTTCATGAAAAGTAGTGAAATGTTCACATCAAGCAATCAAGAGCAAAAGTGGAAACAGAGTAATGGCATCATCTGAAAAGCAAAACTTGCATCTTTCAATGAGGGAACTTTTCACTTGTCAGGCTAACGTGATTCTGGTTTAAACGTAGCTGAGCTGGATTTGCATGGAAAAAAACATTTTGGACAAAGCATTCTCATGCCTTTGTCCAAAAGCCAAAAAGAAAGAGAAAAAGCACATAGATGCCTAGTTTTGCACCCTAAAACTCTCAGGTGTTACTTGAATTGTGATAACCTATCAACTGTCAAAACCACACACTGTTGTCAAAAGCAAACTCACGTAGAAATCGTAGCGGTGAAAAAAATGCTGCTCAAACCAACAATATAATCTTGCATTTGGAAATAAAGAATAAATCACATGTTTCTGCCAGGTATCGAACCGGGGACCTTTCGCGTGTGAGGCGAACGTGATAACCGCTACACTACAGAAACTAGACGGGAAAAGCTTCTGTGGTCACGGCATGCAATCAAGATCAAGGACCGAAAGGCAAACGCTTTGATAGCAAACAATAGAATTATGTTTCTGCCCAGTTTCGAACCTAAATGCAATTGAACAAAATCATCCACCCAAAGCCAACAGGTTTACCTCAATGTTTAAAAACAGGACAAAGGGCATTTTTCAGCCAGGGAACATGCGTTCATTTGTCAGGCCATTGTGAATCAAATGGGTGAAAATCATGCTGCCCAAACCAACATGATAGCCTTGTGTGAGAAAAAATGCTCACAAACACATGTTTCTGCCCGGTGTCAAACCGGGGACCTTTTGCGTGTAAAGCAAACGTGATAACCACTACACTACAGAAACTTCATGAAAAGGAGTGAAATGTTCACGTCACGCAATCAAGAGCAAAAGTGGAAACAGAGTAATGGCATCATCTGAAAAGCAAAACTTGCATCTTTCAATGAGGGATCTTTTCACTTGTCAGGCTAACGTGATTCTGGTTTAAACGTAGCTGAGCTGGATTTGCATGGAAAAAAACATTTTGGACAAAGCAT
The DNA here is from genome assembly GCF_046119375.1 of Phyllobates terribilis. NCBI lineage: Eukaryota > Metazoa > Chordata > Amphibia > Anura > Dendrobatidae > Phyllobates > Phyllobates terribilis. Next base: position 10,915,264 of record NW_027362763.1, on the reverse strand, counting down.
TCTAATGCCTTTGTCCAAAAGCCAAAAAGAAAGAGAAAAAGCACGTAGATGCCTAGTTTTGCACCCTAAAACTCTCAGGTGTTACTTGAATTGTGATAACCTATCAACTGTCAAAACCACACACTGTTGTCAAAAGCAAACTCACGTAGAAATCGTAGCGGTGAAAAAAATGCTGCTCAAACCAACAATATAATCTTGCATTTGGAAATAAAGAATAAATCACATGTTTCTGCCTGGTATCGAACCGGGACCTTTCGCGTGTGAGGCGAACGTGATAACCGCTACAAAACACAGACTAGACGGAGAAAGCTTCTGTGGTCACGGCATGCAATCAAGATCAAGGACCGAAAGGCAAACGCTTTGATAGCAAACAATAAAATTATGTTTCTGCCCAGTTTTGAACTGGGGACCTTTCGTGTGTTAAGCGAACGTGATAACCGCTACACTACAGAAACTCACGGTACTACCAAAGACATTCACACATACCTAAATGCAATTGAACAAAATCATCCACCCAAAGCCAACAGGTTTACCTCAATGTTTAAAAACAGGGCAAAGGGCATTTTTCAACCAGGGAACATGCGTTCATTTGTCAGGCCATTGTGAATCAAATGGGTGAAAATCATGCTGCCGAAACCAACAGTATAGCCTTGTGTGAGAAAAAATGCTCACAAACACATGTTTCTGCCCGGTGTCGAACAGGGGACCTTTCGCGTGTAAAGCGAACGTGATAACCACTACACTACAGAAACTTCATTAAAAGGAGTGAAATGTACACGTCAAGCAATCAAGAGCAAAAGTGGAAACAGAGTAATGGCATTATCTGCAAAGCAAAACTTCCATCTTTCAATGAGGGAACTTTTCACTTGTCAGGCTAACGTCATTCTGGTTTAAACGTAGCTGAGCTGGATTTGCATGGAAAAAAACATTTTGGACAAAGCATTCTCATGCCTTTGTCCAAAAGCCAAAAAGAAAGAGAAAAAGCACGTAGATGCCTAGTTTTGCACCCTAAAACTCTCAGGTGTTACTTGAATTGTGATGACCTATCAACTGTCAAAACCACACACTGTTGTCAAAAGAAAACTCACATAGAAATCGTAGCGGTGAAAAAAATGCTGCTCAAACCAACAATATAATCTTGCATTTGGAAATAAAGAATAAATCACATGTTTCTGCCCGGTATCAAACCGGGGACCTTTCGCGTGTGAGGCGAACGTGATAACCGCTACACTACAGAAAGTAGACGGTAAAAGCTTCTGTGGTCACGGCATGCAATCAAGATCAAGGACCGAAAGGCAAACGCTTTGATAGCAAACAATAAAATTATGTTTCTGCCCAGTTTCGAACCTAAATGAAATTGAACAAAATCATCCACCCAAAGCCAACAGGTTTACCTCAATGTTTAAAAACAGGACAAAGTGCATTTTTCAGCCAGGGAACATGCGTTCATTTGTCAGGCCATTGTGAATCAAATGGGTGAAAATCATGCTGCCCAAACCAACATGATAGCCTTGTGTGAGAAAAAATGCTCACAAACACATGTTTCTGCCCGGTGTCAAACCGGGGACCTTTCGCGTGTAAAGCAAACGTGATAACCACTACACTACAGAAACATCATGAAAAGGAGTGAAATGTTCACGTCACGCAATCAAGAGCAAAAGTGGAAACAGAGTAATGGCATCATCTGAAAAGCAAAACTTGCATCTTTCAATGAGGGAACTTTTCACTTGTCAGGCTAACGTGATTCTGGTTTAAACGTAGCTGAGCTGGATTTGCATGGAAAAAAACATTTTGGACAAAGCATTCTCATGCCTTTGTCCAAAAGCCAAAAAGAAAGAGAAAAAGCACATAGATGCCTAGTTTTGCACCCTAAAACTCTCAGGTGTTACTTGAATTGTGATAACCTATCAACTGTCAAAACCACACACTGTTGTTAAAAGCAAACTCACGTAGAAATCGTAGCGGTGAAAAAAATGCTGCTCAAACCAACAATATAATCTTGCATTTGGAAATAAAGAATAAATCACATGTTTCTGCCCGATATCGAACTGGGACCTTTCGCGTGTGAGGCGAACGTGATAACCGCTACAAAACACAGACTAGACGGAGAAAGCTTCTGTGGTCACCGCATGCAATCAAGACCAAGGACCGAAAGGCAAACGCTTTGATAGCAAACAATAAAATTATGTTTCTGCCCAGTTTTGAACTGGGGACCTTTCGTGTGTTAAGCGAACGTGATAACCGCTACACTACAGAAACTCACGGTACTACCAAAGACATTCACACATACCTAAATGCAATTGAACAAAATCATCCACCCAAAGCCAACAGGTTTACCTCAATGTTTAAAAACAGGACAAAGGGCATTTTTCAACCAGGGAACATGCGTTCATTTGTCAGGCCATTGTGAATCAAATGGGTGAAAATCATGCTGCCCAAACCAACAGTATGACCTTGTGTGAGAAAAAATGCTCACAAACACAGGTTTCTGCCTGGTGTCGAACAGGGGACCTTTCGCGTGTAAAGCGAACGTGATAACCACTACACTACAGAAACTTCATTAAAAGGAGTGAAATGTACACGTCAAGCAATCAAGAGCAAAAGTCGAAACAGAGTAATGGCATTATCTGCAAAGCAAAACTTGCATCTTTCAATGAGGGAACTTTTCACTTGTCAGGCTAACGTGATTCTGGTTTAAACGTAGCTGAGCTGGATTTGCATGGAAAAAAACATTTTGGACAAAGCATTCTCATGCCTTTGTCCAAAAGCCAAAAAGAAAGAGAAAAAGCACGTAGATGCCTAGTTTTGCACCCTAAAACTCTCAGGTGTTACTTGAATTGTGATAACCTATCAACTGTCAAAACCACACACTGTTGTCAAAAGCAAACTCACGTAGAAATCGTAGCGGTGAAAAAAATGCTGCTCAAACCAACAATATAATCTTGCATTTGGAAATAAAGAATAAATCACATGTTTCTGCCCGGTATCAAACCGGGGACCTTTCGCGTGTGAGGCGAACGTGATAACCGCTACACTACAGAAAGTAGACGATAAAAGCTTCTGTGGTCACGGCATGCAATCAAGATCAAGGACAGAAAGGCAAACGCTTTGATAGCAAACAATAAAATTATGTTTCTGCCCAGTTTCGAACTGGGGACCTTTCGCGTGTTAGGCGAACGTGATAACTGCTACACTACAGAAACTCACGGTACTACCAAAGACATTCACACATACCTAAATGCAATTGAACAAAATCATCCACCCAAAGCCAACAGGTTTACCTCAATGTTTAAAAACAAGACAAAGGGCATTTTTCAACCAGGGAACATGCGTTCATTTGTCAGGCCATTGTGAATCAAATGGGTGAAAATCATGCTGCCCAAACCAACAGTATAGCCTTGTGTGAGAAAAAATGCTCACAAACACATGTTTCTGCCCGGTGTCGAACCAGGGACCTTTCGCGTGTAAAGCGAACGTGATAACCACTACACTACAGAAACTTCATGAAAAGGAGTGAAATGTTCACATCAAGCAATCAAGAGCAAAAGTGGAAACAGAGTAATGGCATCATCTGAAAAGCAAAACTTGCATCTTTCAATGAGGGAACTTTTCACTTGTCAGGCTAACGTGATTCTGGTTTAAACGTAGCTGAGCTGGATTTGCATGGAAAAAAACATTTTGGACAAAGCATTCTCATGCCTTTGTCCAAAAGCCAAAAAGAAAGAGAAAAAGCACATAGATGCCTAGTTTTGCACCCTAAAACTCTCAGGTGTTACTTGAATTGTGATAACCTATCAACTGTCAAAACCACACACTGTTGTCAAAAGCAAACTCACGTAGAAATCGTAGCGGTGAAAAAAATGCTGCTCAAACCAACAGTAGAACCTTGCATTTGGAAATAAAGAATAAATCACATGTTTCTGCCCGGTATCGAACCGGGGACATTACGCATGTGAGGCGAACGTGATAACCGCTACACTACAGAAACTCACAGTACTACCAAAGACATTCACACATACCTAAATGCAATTGAACAAAATCATCCACCCAAAGCCAACAGGTTTACCTCAATGTTTAAAAACAGGACAAAGGGCATTTTTCAACCAGGGAACATGCGTTCATTTGTCAGGCCATTGTGAATCAAATGGGTGAAAATCATGCTGCCCAAACCAACAGTATAGCCTTGTGTGAGAAAAAATGCTCACTAACACATGTTTCTGCCCAGTGTCAAACCAGGGACCTTTCACGTGTAAAGCGAACGTGATAACCACTACACTACAGAATCTTCATGAAAATGAGTGAAATGTTCATGTCAAGCAATCAAGAGCAAAAGTGGAAACAGAGTAATGGCATCATCTGAAAAGCAAAACTTGCATCTTTCAATGAGGGAACTTTTCACTTGTCAGGCTAACGTGATTCTGGTTTAAACGTAGCTGAGCTGGATTTGCATGGAAAAAAACATTTTGGACAAAGCATTCTCATGCCTTTGTCCAAAAGCTAAAAAGAAAGAGAAAAAGCACGTAGATGCCTAGTTTTGCACCCTAAAACTCTCAGGTGTTACTTGAATTGTGATAACCTATCAACTGTCAAAACCACACACTGTTGTCAAAAGCAAACTCACGTAGAAATCGTAGCGGTGAAAAAAATGCTACTCAAACCAACAATATAATCTTGCATTTGGAAATAAAGAATAAATCACACGTTTCTGCCCGGTATCGAAGCGGGGACATTTCGCGTGTGAGGCGAACGTGATAACCGCTACACTACAGAAACTAGACGGAAAAAGCTTCTGTGGTCACGGCATGCAATCAAGATCAAGGACCGAAAGGCAAACGCTTTGATTGCAAACAATAAAATTATGTTTCTGCCCAGTTTCGAACAGAGGACCTTTCGCGTGTTAGGCGAACGTGATAACCGCTACACTACAAAAACTCACAGTACTACCAAAGACATTCACACATACCTAAATGCAATTGAACAAAATCATCCACCCAAAGCCAACAGGTTTACCTCAATGTTTAAAAACAGGACAAAGGGCATTTTTCAACCAGGGAACATGCGTTCATTTTTCAGGCCATTGTGAATCAAATGGGTGAAAATCATGCTGCCCAAACCAACAGTATAGCCTTGTGTGAGAAAAAATGCTCACAAACACATGTTTCTGCCCGGTGTCAAACCAGGGACCTTTCGCGTGTAAAGCGAACGTGATAACCACTACACTACAGAAACTTCATGAAAAGGAGTGAAATGTTCACGTCAAGCAATCAAGAGCAAAAGTGGAAACAGAGTAATTGCATCATCTGAAAAGCAAAACTTGCATCTTTCAATGAGGGAACTTTTCACTTGTCAGGCTAACGTGATTCTGGTTTAAACGTAGCTGAGCTGGATTTGCATGGAAAAAAACATTTTGGACAAAGCATTCTCATGCCTTTGTCCAAAAGCCAAAAAGAAAGAGAAAAAGCACGTAGATGCCTAGTTTTGCACCCTAAAACTCTCAGGTGTTACTTGAATTGTGATAACCTATAAACTGTCAAAACCACACACTGTTGTCAAAAGCAAACTCACGTAGAAATCGTAGCGGTGAAAAAAATGCTACTCAAACCAACAATATAATCTTGCATTTGGAAATAAAGAATAAATCACATGTTTCTGCCCGGTATCGAAGCGGGGACATTTCGCGTGTGAGGCGAACGTGATAACCGCTACACTACAGAAACTAGACGGAAAAAGCTTCTGTGGTCACGGCATGCAATCAAGACCAAGGACCGAAAGGCAAACGCTTTGATAGCAAACAATAAAATTATGTTTCTGCCCAGTTTCGAACTGGGGACCTTTCGCGTGTTAGGCGAACGTGATAACCGCTACACTACAGAAACTCACGGTACTACCAAGCACATTCACACATACCTAAATGCAATTGAACAAAATCATCCACCCAAAGCCAACAAGTTTACCTCAATGTTTAAAAACAGGACAAAGGGCATTTTTCAACCAGGGAACATGCGTTCATTTGTCAGGCCATTGTGAATCAAATGGGTGAAAATCATGCTGCCCAAACCAACAGTATAGCCTTGTGTGAGAAAAAATGCTCACAAACACATGTTTCTGCCCGGTGTCAAACTGGGGACCTTTCGCATGATAGGCGAACGTGATAACTGCTACACTACAGAAACTCACAGTACTACCAAAGACATTCACACATACCTAAATGCAATTGAACAAAATCATCCACCCAAAGCCAACAGGTTTACCTCAATGTTTATAAACAGGACAAAGGGCATTTTTCAACCAGAGAACATGTGTTCATTTGTCAGGCCATTGTGAATCAAATGGGTGAAAATCATGCTGCCCAAACTAACAGTATAGCCTTGTGTGAGAAAAAATGCTCACAAACACATGTTTCTGCCCGGTGTCGAACCAGGGACCTTTCGCGTGTAAAGCGAACGTGATAACCACTACACTACAGAAACTTCATGAAAAGGAGTGAAATGTTCACGTCAAGCAATCAAGAGCAAAAGTGGAAACAGAGTAATGGCATCATCTGAAAAGCAAAACTTGCATCTTTCAATGAGGGAACTTTTCACTTGTCAGGCTAACGTGATTCTGGTTTAAACGTAGCTGAGCTGGATTTGCATGGAAAAAAACATTTTGGACAAAGCATTCTCATGCCTTTGTCGAAAAGCCAAAAAGAAAGAGAAAAAGCACGTAGATGCCTAGTTTTGCACCCTAAAACTCTCAGGTGTTACTTGAATTGTGATAACCTATCAACTGTCAAAACCACACACTGTTGTCAAAAGCAAACTCACGTAGAAATCGTAGCGGTGAAAAAAATGCTGCTCAAACCAACAATATAATCTTGCATTTGGAAATAAAGAATAAATCACATGTTTCTGCCCGGTATCGAACCGGGGACCTTTCGCGTGTGAGGCGAACGTGATAACCGCTACACTACAGAAACTAGACGAAAAAACTTCTGTGGTCACGGCATGCAATCAAGATCAAGGACAGAAAGGCAAACGCTTTGATAGCAAATAATAAAATTATGTTTCTGCCCAGTTTCGAACTGGGGACCTTTCGCGTGTTAGGCGAACGTGATAACCGCTACACTACAGAAACTCACAGTACTACGAAAGACATTCACACATACCTAAATGCAATTGAACAAAATCATCCACCCAAAGCCAACAGGTTTACCTCAATGTTTAAAAACAGGACAAAGAGCATTTTTCAACCAGGGAACATGCGTTCATTTGTCAGGCCATTGTGAATCAAATGGGTGAAAATCATGCTGCCCAAACCAACAGTATAGCCTTGTCTGAGAAAAAATGCTCACAAACACATGTTTCTGCCCGGTGTCGAACCGGGGACCTTTCACGTGTAAAGCGAACGTGATAACCACTACACTACAGAAACTTCATGAAAAGGAGTGAAATGTTCAAGTCAAGCAATCAAGAGCAAAAGTGGAAACAGAGTAATGGCATCATCTGAAAAGCAAAACTTGCATCTTTCCATGAGGGAACTTTTCACTTGTCAGGCTAACGTGATTCTGGTTTAAACGTAGCTGAGCTGGATTTGCATGGAAAAAAACATTTTGGACAAAGCATTCTCATGCCTTTGTCCAAAAGCGAAAAAGAAAGAGAAAAAGCACGTAGATGCCTAGTTTTGCACCCTAAAACTCTCAGGTGTTACTTGAATTGTGATAACCTATCAACTGTCAAAACCACACACTGTTGTCAAAAGCAAACTCACGTAGAAATCGTAGCGGTGAAAAAAATGCTGCTCAAACCAACAATATAATCTTGCATTTGGAAATAAATAATAAATCACATGTTTCTGCCCGGTATCGAACCGGGGACTTTTCGCGTGTGAGGCGAACGTTATAACCGCTACACTACAGAAACTAGATGAAAAAACTTCTGTGGTCACGGCATGCAATCAAGATTAAGGACCGAAAGGCAAACGCTTTGATAGCAAACAATAAAATTAGGTTTCTGCCCAGTTTCGAACTGGGGACCGTTCGGTGTTAGGCGAACGTGATAACCGCTACACTACAGAAACTCACAGTACTACCACACACATTCACACATACCTAAATGCAATTGAACAAAATCATCCACCCAAAGCCAACAGGTTTACCTCAATGTTTAAAAACAGGACAAAGGGCATTTTTCAACCAGGGAACATGCATTCATTTGTCAGGCCATTGTGAATCAAATGGGTGAAAATCAAGCTGCCCAAACCAACAGTATAGCCTTGTGTGAGAAAAAATGCTCACAAACACATGTTTCTGCCCGGTGTCGAATCGGGGACCTTTCGCGTGTAATACAAACGTGATAACCACTACACTACAGAAACTTCATGAAAAGGAGTGAAATGTTCACGTCAAGTAATCAAGAGCAAATGTGGAAACAGAGTAATGGCATCATCTGAAAAGCAAAACTTGCATCTTTCAATGAGGGAACTTTTCACTTGTCAGGCTAACGTGATTCTGGTTTAAACGTAGCTGAGCTGGATTTGCATGGAAAAAAACATTTTGGACAAAGCATTCTCATGCCTTTGTCCAAAAGCCAAAAAGAAAGAGAAAAAGCATGTAGATGCCTAGTTTTGCACCCTAAAACTCTCAGGTGTTACTTGAATTGTGATAACCTATCAACTGTCAAAACCACACACTGTTGTCAAAAGCAAACTCACGTAGAAATCGTAGCGGTGAAAAAAATGCTGCTCAAACCAACAATATAATCTTGCATTTGGAAATAAAGAATAAATCACATGTTTCTGCCCGGTATCGAATCGGGAACCTTTCGCGTGTGAGGCGAATGTGATAACAGCTACACTACAGAAACTAGACGGAAAAAGCTTCTGTGGTCACGGCATGCAATCAAGATCAAGGACCGAAAGGCAAACGCTTTGATAGCAAACAATAAAATTATGTTTCTGCCCAGTTTCGAACTGGGGACCTTTCGCGTGTTGGGCGAACGTGATAACCGCTACACTACAGAACCTCACGGTACTACCAAAGACATTCACACATACCTAAATGCAATTGAACAAAATCATCCACCCAAAGCCAACATGTTTACCTCAATGTTTAAAAACAGGACAAAGGGCATTTTTCAACCAGGGAACATGCGTTCATTTGTCAGGCCATTGTGAATCAAATGGGTGAAAATCATGCTGCCCAAACCAACAGTATAGCCTTGTGTGAGAAAAAATGCTCACATACACATGTTTCTGCCCGGTGTCGAACCGGGGACCTTTCGCGTGTAAAGCAAACGTGATAACCACTACACTACAGTCATGGCCAAAAGTTTTGAGAATGACACCAAAATTATATTTTCACATGATCTGCTGGCCTCTGGTTTTTATTAGTGTTTGTCTGATGTTTATATCACATACAGAAATATAAATGCAATCATATTATGAGTACCAATAGGTTATATTGACAGTTATAATGAGTTAATGCAGCAAGTCAATATTTGCAGTGTTGCCCTTTCTTCTTCAAGACCTCTGTAATTCTCCCTGGCATGCTCTCAATCAACTTTTGGACCAAATCCTGACTGATAGCAGTCCATTCTTGCATAATCAATGCTTGCATTTTGCCAGAATTTGTTGGGTTTTGTTTGTCCACCCGTCTCTTGATGATTGACCACAAGTTCTCAACGGGATTAAGATCTGGAGAGTTTCCAGGCCATGGACCCAAAATCTCTATGTTTTGTTCCATGAGCCATTTAGTTATCACCTTTGCTTTATGGCAAGATGCTCCATCATGCTGGAAAAGGCATTGTTGGGCGCCAAACTGCTCTTGGACGGTTGGGAGAAGTTGCTCTTGGAGGACATTCTGGTACCATTCTTTATTCATGGCTGTGTTTTTAGGCAAGACTGTGAGTGAGCCGATTCCCTTGGCTGAGAAGCAACCCCACACATGAATGGTTTCAGGATGCTTTACAGTTGACATGAGACAAGACTGGTGGAAGCGCTCACCTCTTCTTTTCCGAATAAGCTGTTTTCCAGATGTCCCAAACAATCGAAAAGGGGATTCATCAGAGAAAATGACTTTGCCCCAGTCCTCAGCAGTCCACTCCCTGTACCTTTTGCAGAATATCAGTCGGTCCCTGATGTTTTTTCTGGAGAGAAGTGGCTTCTTTGCTGCCCTCCTTGAAACCAGCCCTTGCTCAAAGAGTCTCCGCCTCACAGTGCGTGCAGAAGCACTCACACCAGCCTGCTGCCATTCCTGGCACTGCTGGTAGTCCGATCCCACAGCTGAAACAGTTTTAAGATACGGTCCTGGCGCTTGCTGGTCTTTCTTGGGCACCCTGGAGCCTTTTTGACAACAATGGAAGCTCTCTCCTTGAAGTTCTTGATGATGCGATAGATTGTTGACTGAGGTGCAATCTTTGTAGCTGCGATACTCTTCCCTGTTAGGCCATTTTTGTGCAGTGCAATGATGGCTGCACGTGTTTCTTTAGAGATAACCATGGTTAACTGAAGAGAAACAATGATACCAAGAACCAGCCTCCTGGTTCTTGGTATCATCTGAAAAGCAGAGTAATGGCATCATCTGAAAAGCAAAACTTGCATCTTTCAATGAGGGAACTTTTCACTTGTCAGGCTAACGTGATTCTGGTTTAAACGTAGCTGAGCTGGATTTGCATGGAAAAAAACATTTTGGACAAAGCATTCTCATGCCTTTGTCCAAAAGCCAAAAAGAAAGAGAAAAAGCATGTAGATGCCTAGTTTTGCACCCTAAAACTCTCAGGTGTTACTTGAATTGTGATAACCTATCAACTGTCAAAACCACACACTGTTGTCAAAAGCAAACTCACGTAGAAATCGTAGCGGTGAAAAAAATGCTGCTCAAACCAACAATATAATCTTGCATTTGGAAATAAAGAATAAATCACATGTTTCTGCCCGGCATCGAACTGAGGACCTTTTGCGTGTGAGGCGAATGTGATAACCGCTACACTACAGAAACTAGACAGAAAAAGCTTCTGTGGTCACGGCATGCAATCAAGATCAAGGACCGAAAGGCAAACGCTTTGATAGCAAACAATAAAATTATGTTTCTGCCCAGTTTCGAACTGGGGACCTTTCGCGTGTTGGGCGAACGTGATAACCGCTACACTACAGAACCTCACGGTACTACCAAAGACATTCACACATACCTAAATGCAATTGAACAAAATCATCCACCCAAAGCCAACATGTTTACCTCAATGTTTAAAAACAGGACAAAGGGCATTTTTCAACCAGGGAACATGCGTTCATTTGTCAGGCCATTGTGAATCAAATGGGTGAAAATCATGCTGCCCAAACCAACAGTATAGCCTTGTGTGAGAAAAAATGCTCACATACACATGTTTCTGCCCGGTGTCGAACCGGGGACCTTTCGCGTGTAAAGCAAACGTGATAACCACTACACTACAGTCATGGCCAAAAGTTTTGAGAATGACACCAAAATTATATTTTCACATGATCTGCTGGCCTCTGGTTTTTATTAGTGTTTGTCTGATGTTTATATCACATACAGAAATATAAATGCAATCATATTATGAGTACCAATAGGTTATATTGACAGTTATAATGAGTTAATGCAGCAAGTCAATATTTGCAGTGTTGCCCTTTCTTCTTCAAGACCTCTGTAATTCTCCCTGGCATGCTCTCAATCAACTTTTGGACCAAATCCTGACTGATAGCAGTCCATTCTTGCATAATCAATGCTTGCATTTTGCCAGAATTTGTTGGGTTTTGTTTGTCCACCCGTCTCTTGATGATTGACCACAAGTTCTCAACGGGATTAAGATCTGGAGAGTTTCCAGGCCATGGACCCAAAATCTCTATGTTTTGTTCCATGAGCCATTTAGTTATCACCTTTGCTTTATGGCAAGATGCTCCATCATGCTGGAAAAGGCATTGTTGGGCGCCAAACTGCTCTTGGACGGTTGGGAGAAGTTGCTCTTGGAGGACATTCTGGTACCATTCTTTATTCATGGCTGTGTTTTTAGGCAAGACTGTGAGTGAGCCGATTCCCTTGGCTGAGAAGCAACCCCACACATGAATGGTTTCAGGATGCTTTACAGTTGACATGAGACAAGACTGGTGGAAGCGCTCACCTCTTCTTTTCCGAATAAGCTGTTTTCCAGATGTCCCAAACAATCGAAAAGGGGATTCATCAGAGAAAATGACTTTGCCCCAGTCCTCAGCAGTCCACTCCCTGTACCTTTTGCAGAATATCAGTCGGTCCCTGATGTTTTTTCTGGAGAGAAGTGGCTTCTTTGCTGCCCTCCTTGAAACCAGCCCTTGCTCAAAGAGTCTCCGCCTCACAGTGCGTGCAGAAGCACTCACACCAGCCTGCTGCCATTCCTGGCACTGCTGGTAGTCCGATCCCACAGCTGAAACAGTTTTAAGATACGGTCCTGGCGCTTGCTGGTCTTTCTTGGGCGCCCTGGAGCCTTTTTGACAACAATGGAAGCTCTCTCCTTGAAGTTCTTGATGATGCGATAGATTGTTGACTGAGGTGCAATCTTTGTAGCTGCGATACTCTTCCCTGTTAGGCCATTTTTGTGCAGTGCAATGATGGCTGCACGTGTTTCTTTAGAGATAACCATGGTTAACTGAAGAGAAACAATGATACCAAGAACCAGCCTCCTGGTTCTTGGTATCATCTGAAAAGCAGAGTAATGGCATCATCTGAAAAGCAAAGCTTGCATCTTTCAATGAGGGAACTTTTCACTTGTCAGGCTAACGTGATTCTGGTTTAAACGTAGCTGAGCTGGATTTGCATGGAAAAAAACATTTTGGACAAAGCATTCTCATGCCTTTGTCCAAAAGCCAAAAAGAAAGAGAAAAAGCACGTAGATGCCTAGTTTTGCACCCTAAAACTCTCAGGTGTTACTTGAATTGTGATAACCTATCAACTGTCAAAACCACACACTGTTGTCAAAAGCAAACTCACGTAGAAATCGTAGCGGTGAAAAAAATGCTGCTCAAACCAACAATATAATCTTGCATTTGGAAATAAAAATTAAATCACATGTTTCTGCCTGGTATCGAACCGGGGACCTTTCGCGTGTAAGACAAACGTGATAACCGCGACACTACAGAAACTAGACGGAAAAAGCTTCTGTGGTCACGGCATGCAATCAAGATCAAGGACCGAAAGGCAAACGCTTTGATAGCAAACAATAAAATTATGTTTCTGGCCAGTTTCGAACTTGGGACCTTTCGCATGTTAGGCGAACGTGATAACCACTACACTACAGAAACTCACGGTACTACTAAAGACATTCACACATACCTAAATGCAATTGAACAAAATCATCCACCCAAAGCCAACAAGTTTACATCAATGTTTAAAAACATGACAAAGGGCATTTTTCAACCAGGGAACATGCGTTCATTTGTCAGGCCATTGTGAATCAAATGGGTGAAAATCATGCTGCCCAAACCAACAGTATAGCCTTGTGTGAGAAAAAAAGCTCACAAACACATGTTTCTGCCTGGTGTCGAACCAGGGACCTTTCGCGTGTAAAGCAAACGTGATAACCACTACACTACAGAAACTTCATGAAAAGGAGTGAAATGTTCTCGTCAAGCAATCAAGAGCAAAAGTGGAAACAGAGTAATGGCATCATCTGAAAAGCAAAACTTGCATCTTTCAATGAGGGAACTTTTCACTTGTCAGGCTAACGTGATTCTGGTTTAAACGTAGCTGAGCTGGATTTGCATGGAAAAAAACATTTTGGACAAAGCATTCTCATGCGTTTGTCCAAAAGCCAAAAAGAAAGAGAAAAAGCATGTAACACCTAAAACTCTCAGGTGTTACTTGAATTGTGATAACCTATCAACTGTCAAAACCACACACTGTTGTCAAAAGTAAACTCACGTAGAAATCGTAGCGGTGAAAAAAATGCTGCTCAAACCAACAATATAATCTTGCATTTGGAAATAAAGAATAAATCACATGTTTCTGCCCGGTATCGAACCGGGGAACTTTCGCGTGTGAGGCGAACGTGATAACCGCTACACTACAAAAACTAGACGGCAATAGCTTCTGTGGTCACGGCATGCAATCAAGATCAAGGACCGAAAGGCAAACGCTTTGATAGCAAACAATAAAATTATGTTTCTGCCCAGTTTTGAACTGGGGACCTTTCGCGTGTTAGGCGAGCGTGATAACCGCTACACTACAGAAACTCACGGTACTACCAAAGTCATTCACACATACTTAAATGCAATTGAACAAAATCATCCACCCATAGCCAACAGGTTTACGTCAATGTTTAAAAACAGGACAAAGGGCATTTTTCAACCAGGGAACATGCGTTCATTTGTCAGGCCATTGTGAATCAAATGGGTGAAAATCATGCTGCCCAAACCAACAGTATAGCCTTGTGTGAGAAAAAATGCTCACAAACACATGTTTCTGCCCGGTGTCGAACCGGGGACCTTTCGCGTGTAAAGCGAACGTGATAACCACTACACTACAGAAACTTCATGAAAAGGAGCGATTTGATAGCAAACAATAAAATTATGTTTCTGCCCAGTTTCGAACTGGGGACCTTTCGCGTGTTAGGCGAACATGATAACCGTTACACTACAGAAACTCACAGTACTACCAAAGACATTCACACATACCTAAATGCAATTGAACAAAATCATCCACCCAAAGCCAACAGGTTCACCTCAATGTTTAAAAATAGGACAAAGGGCATTTTTCAACCAGAGAACATGCGTTCATTTGTCAGGCCATTGTGAATCAAATGGGTGAAAATCATGCTGCCCAAACCAACAGTATAGCCTTGTGTGAGAAAAAATGCTCACAAACACATGTTTCTGCCCGGTGTCGAACCAGGGTCCCTTCGCGTGTAAAGCGAACGTGATAACCACTACACTACACAAACTTCATGAAAAGGAGTGACATGTTCACGTCAAGCAATCAAGAGCAAAAGTGGAAACAGAGTAATGGCATCATCTGAAAAGCAAAACTTGCATCTTTCAATGAGGGAACTTTTCACTTGTCAGGCTAACGTGATTCTGGTTTAAACGTAGCTGAGCTGGATTTGCATGGAAAAAAACATTTTGGACAAAGCATTCTCATGCCTTTGTCCAAAAGCCAAAAAGAAAGAGAAAAAGCACGTAGATGCCTAGTTTTGCACCCTAAAACTCTCAGGTGTTACTTGAATTGTGATAACCTGTCAACTGTCAAAACCACACACTGTTGTCAAAAGCAAACTCACGTAGAAATCGGAGCGGTGAAAAAAATGCTGCTCAAACCAACAATATAATCTTGCCTTTGGAAATAAAGAATAAATCACATGTTTCTGCCCGGTATCGAACCAGGGACCTTTGCGCGTGTGAGGCGAACGTGATAACCGCTACACTACAGAACTAGACGAAGAAAGCTTCTGTGGTCACCGCATGCAATCAAGATCAAGGACCGAAAGGCAAACGCTTTGATAGCAAACAATAAAATTATGTTTCTGCCCAGTTTCGAACTGGGGAGCTTTCGCGTGTTACGCGAACGTGATAACCGCTACACTACAGAAACTCACGGTACTACCACACACATTCACACATACCTAAATGCAATTGAACAAAATCATCCACCCAAAGCCAACAGGTTTACCTCAATGTTTAAAAACATGACAAAGGGCATTTTTCAACGAGGGAACATGCGTTCATTTGTCAGGCCATTGTGAATCAAATGGGTGAAAATCATGCTGCCCAAACCAACAGTATAGCCTTGTGTGAGAAAAAATGCTCACAAACACATGTTTCTGCCCGGTGTCGAAGCAGGGACCTTTCGCGTGTAAAGCGAACTTGATAACCACTACACTACAGAAACTTCATGAAAAGGAGTGAAATGTTCTCGTCAAGCAATCAAGAGCAAAATTGGAAACAGAGTAATGGCATCATCTGAAAAGCAAAACTTGCATCTTTCAATGAGGGAACTTTTCACTTGTCAGGCTAACGTGATTCTGGTTTAAACGTAGCTGAGCTGGATTTGCATGGAAAAAAACATTTTGGACAAAGCATTCTCATGCCTTTGTCCAAAAGCCAAAAAGAAAGAGAAAAAGCATGTAGATGCCTAGTTTTGCACCCTAAAACTCTCAGGTGTTACTTGAATTGTGATAACCTATCAACTGTCAAAACCACACACTGTTGTCAAAAGTAAACTCACGTAGAAATCGTAGCGGTGAAAAAAATGCTGCTCAAACCAACAATATAATCTTGCATTTGGAAATAAAGAATAAATCACATGTTTCTGCCCGGTATCGAACCGGGGACCTTTCGCGTGTGAGGCGAACGTGATAACCGCTACACTACAGAAACTAGACGGAAAAAGCTTCTGTGGTCACGGCATGCAATAAAGATCAAGGACCGAAAGGCAAACACTTTGATAGCAAACAATAAAATTATGTTTCTGCCCAGTTTCGAACTGGGGACCTTTCGCGTGTTAGGCGAACGTGATAACCGCTACACTACAGAAACTCACCGTACTACCAAAGACATTCACACATACCTAAATGCAATTGAACAAAATCATCCACCCAAAGCCAACAGGTTTACCTCAATGTTTAAATACAGGACAAAGGGCATTTTTCAACCAGGGAACATGCATTCATTTGTCAGGCCATTGTGAATCAAATGGATGAAAATCATGCTGCCCAAACCAACAGTATAACCTTGTGTGAGAAAAAATGATCACAAACACATGTTTCTGCCCGGTGTCGAACCGGGGACCTTTCGCGAGTAAAGCGAACATGATAACCACTACACTACAGAAACTTCATGAAAAGGAGTGAAATGTTCACGTCAAGCAATCAAGAGCAAAAGTGGAAACAGAGTAATGGCATCATCTGAAAAGCAAAACTTGCATCTTTCAATGAGGGAACTTTTCACTTGTCAGGCTAACGTGATTCTGGTTTAAACGTAGCTGAGCTGGATTTGCATGGAAAAAAACATTTTGGACAAAGCATTCTCATGCCTTTGTCCAAAAGCCAAAAAGAAAGAGAAAAAGCACGTAGATGCCTAGTTTTGCACCCTAAAACTCTCAGGTGTTACTTGAATTGTGATAACCTATCAACTGTCAAAACCACACACTGTTGTCAAAAGCAAACTCACGTAGAAATCGTAGCGGTGAAAAAAATGCTGCTCAAACCAACAATATAATCTTGCATTTGGAAATAAAGAATAAATCACATGTTTCTGCCCGGTATCGAACCGGGGACCTTTCGCGTGTGAGGTGAACGTGATAACCGCTACACTACAGAAACTAGACGGAAAAAGCTTCTGTGGTCACGGCATGCAATCAAGATCAAGGACCGAAAAGCAAACGCTTTGATAGCAAACAATAGAATTATGCTTCTGCCCAGTTTCAAACTGGGGACCTTTCGCGTGTTAGGCGAACGTGATAACTGCTACACTACAGAAACTCACGGTACTACCAAAGACATTCACACATACCTAAATGCAATTGAACAAAATCATCCACCCAAAGCCAACAGGTTTACCTCAATTAGATATGAGCGTTGTTCTACTCGAACTGTTCGCCAATCTCAAATTTGAGCTGTTTTGGGCGGTGTTCGAGCCGTTCGGCGAACACGAACAATTTGAGAAAAATTCGGCTGTTCGAGGTTATGTTCGATAACTGTTCGTGCACCAAAATCATAACTGGATTTTTTCTCAGTAATGATGAAAATTAATGTTAATACGCAGTTTGAGTGTACAGCGGGGTGGGGGGAGGGGCAGGGGATGGATCTCTGCAGGAACAATGAAGATCTCCATTTTTTTTTCTCTTTCCCGCATTTACAGTGGGGAGGTGCAATCTGTCAGCCTATCAGCCTATCAGCAGCGCACACACGGAGCATCTAGCTCTGAAAAAATATTTGGCCTTCTAGCAGTGTGTCGGACTTTCTCTATTAGTCCATCTATACTGACCTCCATCAGGTTGCAAACTGAATATATTTTTTTCTGCATCTACCTCTGAAAAAATATTGGGCTTCTAGCTGTGTGTGGGTCTTGTTCTATTAATCCATCTATGCAGACCTCCATCAGGTTGCAAACTGAATATAATTTTTTTCTGCATCTAGCTCTGAAAAAATATTTGGCCTTCTAGCAGTGTGTCGGACTTTCTCTATTAGTCCATCTATACTGACCTCCATCAGGTTGCAAATTCAAAATAATTTTTATCTGCATCTACAGTACCTCTGAAAAAATATTTGGGCTTCTAGCTGTGTGTGGGACTTGTTGTATTAGTCCATCTATACTGACCTCCATCAGGTTGCAAACTGAATATATTTTTTTCTGCATCTACCTCTGAAAAAATATTGGGCTTCTAGCTGTGTGTGGGACTTGTTGTATTAGTCCATCTATACTGA
Organism: Phyllobates terribilis; assembly: GCF_046119375.1. Taxonomy (NCBI): domain Eukaryota; kingdom Metazoa; phylum Chordata; class Amphibia; order Anura; family Dendrobatidae; genus Phyllobates; species Phyllobates terribilis. Next base: position 10,896,881 of record NW_027362763.1, on the reverse strand, counting down.
CCTCCATCAGGTTGCAAACTGAATATATTTTTTTCTGCATCTACCTCTGAAAAAATATTGGGCTTCTAGCTGTGTGTGGGTCTTGTTCTATTAATCCATCTATACAGACCTCCATCAGGTTGCAAACTGAATATAATTTTTTTCTGCATCTAGCTCTGAAAAAATATTTGGCCTTCTAGCAGTGTGTCGGACTTTCTCTATTAGTCCATCTATACTGACCTCCATCAGGTTGCAAATTCAAAATAATTTTTATCTGCATCTACAGTACCTCTGAAAAAATATTTGGGCTTCTAGCTGTGTGTGGGACTTGTTGTATTAGTCCATCTATACTGACCTCCATCAGGTTGCAAACTGAATATATTTTTTTCTGCATCTACCTCTGAAAAAATATTGGGCTTCTAGCTGTGTGTGGGACTTGTTGTATTAGTCCATCTATACTGACCTCCATCAGGTTGCAAACTGAATATATTTTTTTCTGCATCTACCTCTGAAAAAATATTGGGCTTCTCGCTGTGTGTGGGACTTGTTGTATTAGTCCATCTATACTGACCTCCATCAGGTTGCAAACTGAATCTAGTTTTTTTCTGCATCTAGCTCTGAAAAAATATTTGGCCTTCTAGTAGTGTGTCGGACTTTCTCTATTAGTCCATCTATACTGACCTCCATCAGGTTGCAAATTAAAAATAATTTTTATCTGCATCTACAGTACCTCTGAAAAAATATTTGGGCTTCTAGCAGTGTGTCGGACTTTCTCTATTAGTCCATCTATACTGACCTCCATCAGGTTGCAAATTCAAAATAATTTTTATCTGCATCTACAGTACCTCTGAAAAAATATTTGGGCTTCTAGCTGTGTGTGGGACTTGTTGTTTTAGTCCATCTATACTGACCTCCATCAGGTTGCAAACTGAATATATTTTTTTCTGCATCTACCTCTGAAAAAATATTGGGCTTCTAGCTGTGTGTGGGTCTTGTTCTATTAATCCATCTATACTGACCTCCATCAGGTTGCAAACTGAATATAATTTTTTTCTGCATCTAGCTCTGAAAAAATATTTGGCCTTCTAGCAGTGTGTCGGACTTTCTCTATTAGTCCATCTATACTGACCTCCATCAGGTTGCAAATTCAAAATAATTTTTATCTGCATCTACAGTACCTCTGAAAAAATATTTGGGCTTCTAGCTGTGTGTGGGACTTGTTGTATTAGTCCATCTATACTGACCTCCATCAGGTTGCAAGCTGAATATATTTTTTTCTGCATCTACCTCTGAAAAAATATTGGGCTTCTAGCTGTGTGTGGGACTTGTTGTATTAGTCCATCTATACTGACCTCCATCAGGTTGCAAATTGAATATAATTTTTTTCTGCATCTAACCCAGCCAATAGTTTTGGCCTAATACCACAGTTTGGCCACTCAGCTCTGCTCGGTTACCATCCATTGTTTTTTTGTGCAAACAACTCCAGAGTTGTGAATTAGTTAACCACCAAAATGAGTGGAAAAAGGCCTGCTGCTGGTGGAAAGGGGAATAGGCGTGTTGGGAAGGGGAAAAAAGGTTGTGTCCGTGGGGTAGGTGTTAAAGCAACAGTAACATCTGCAGAAGAAAGACCATCTTCCAGCCAAACTAAAATGTCTACTTCTTTTAGCGGACAATGTGATAAGATCCCTTTCTTACGGCCACGCCAATCGCTACAAATTCCAGATGAGGCACAAAAACAGCAGGTGCTTCAACGGATATCAAGTGCTCCTTTAAGTGGGCTCTCCTCCACATCAACTTCAACATCACAAATACTCCAGTCCTCAAAGGTGTCACCCAAATCGCACTTGCTTCCTCACAGCTCCCAAATCTCCAGCTGCCCGTCTGAGTATGAGGTAGAACAGATGGTTGAGTCTGCAGAGCTGTTTACTCATACTATAGCCTGGGAATCAGAGGTCGACTCCAGCGCTTCTGTGAATCCAGACGAGGAAATGATCTGCACTGATGCCCAGAATCTTTATGAGTCGGATCCAGGACCAGACGCAGAAGGTTCTGACCATAATGTAGACCCTCATTCCCTAACTGTAACTCCTGTTGGTGGAGACAATGAGGAAGACGATGATAAGACTCAAATACCTGATTGGAGCGACAACTTTAGTTTTTTGTCAGGGCAGGAACATGTTGGCTCTGAGGACGACGGGTGTGTTAACACACAGGGTGATGATGATGAGGTTGGAGATCCCACTTACTGTCAACCCACAGTCAGCCAAGAGATGAGGTCAGCAGAGGAGGTGGAGGAAGATGCTAGTGACGACGAGGTCAGGTTGCGCCTTCCTGGACAGAGACGTAGTACTGGAAGCACGTCAACAACTGCATCCTCAAACACAACTCTGCCTCTCACCACAAGTCGTGGTGGCTCTTCAGGTCACATGGGTGCTAAGCCTTGCATAGCCTGGGCATTTTTTCAGATCGATAAAGATGACCCAACTCGTGTTATCTGTAACATTTGTCAGTAAAAGCTAAGTAGAGGCCAAAAAATACATAGTTTGAGTACTTCATGCATGAACCGGCACATGGACATGAAGCATAAGTTGCAGTGGGAAGCTCAGTGTGCTACAATGCGGCCTAGCCGGCCGGGCCAACCACCGTCTGCCATATCTTGTGCATCCGCGGCCTCTTCATCCTCTGTGACTGGGGGGACAGCAGTCACACCTGTTTTGGGGCGCAGACCTGCCACCTTTTTACCCGCAACAGCCAGCGTGATTGGCAGGTCATCATTTTCTTTGGAGGTGGTAACACCAGCTGGTGTTGAGCGCTGTCCGACATCGATAGCACCACCTTTGGATCAAGGCAACCTAACATGTCCGCCTGCATCTTCCTCACAGACCGGCAGTTTGCCGGGGACACCCTTATCAACCCCGTCTAAGCACAATAGCCAGCCCTCGGTCCCTCAGATGTGGACAAGTAAAAGACCATTTCCTCCTAGCCATGAGAAAGCTAAGAGGTTGAATTTCACCATCTGCAAGCTCTTGGCTACAGAAATGCTGCCTTTCCGCCTGGTGGACACAGAGGATTTTCGAGACCTTATGTCCGTCGCAGTGCCCCAGTACCAGATGCCCAGTCGGCACTACTTCTCAAAGAAAGGTGTGCCTGCGCTCCACCAGCATGTCGCACACAACATCACCGCTTCTTTGAGAAACTCTGTGTGTGACAGGGTGCATTTCACCACAGACACTTGGACGAGTAGGCATTGACAGGGGCGTTACATGTCGCTGACTGGGCACTGGGTAACTATGGTGACAGCAGGACAAGGGGCTGCTGTCCAAGTCTTGCCGTCCCCACGAGTTGTGCGTCAATCCTCTTTATGTCAAAGTTCCTCCACTGCTTCTGCCTCCTCAACCTCCTCTCGGTCTTCCACCTGCACCCAAAGCCTGTCTGGTCATGCCACAAGCTTTCTAACTGCGCAGAAGGGATCCTGCACACCTCCTTACTATGCTGGCAGTAGGGCTCAACGTCATCAGGCGGTTTTTACTTTGAAATGTCTGGGAAATGTGAGTCACACAGCTGAGGAGTTGTGGTCAGCTCTGGAGAACCAATTTCATGAATGGTTGTCTCCACTGGACCTGAAACCAGGGAAGGCCGTGTGCGACAATGCTGCAAACCTGGGTGCGGCCCTTCGCCGGGGCAATGTCACACACGTGCCTTGTATGGCTCACGTGTTGAACCTGGTTGTCCAGCAATTTTTAGCCCACTATCCCAGACTAGATGGCCTTCTGCAGAGGGCACGGTCGCTGTGTGCTCACTTCCGCCGTTCGCATCCCGCAGCTCAGCGACTTACATCTCTACAGAAGTCGTTGGGCCTGCCACTTCACCGGCTAAAATGCGATGTGCCTACCCGGTGGAATTCAACTCTGCACATGTTGCAGCGACTGTGGCAGCACCGACAAGCCCTGGTGCAATACGTTCTGACGTATAACCTGGGCCAACGAGATTCAGAGGTGGGGCAAATCACGCTGGAGGAGTGGTCTCAGATCAGGGACCTATGCACCCTTCTGCACAGTTTTGAAATGGCGACGAAGATGTTTAGTGCTGACGATGCCATTATCAGCATGACTATTCCGGTGATTTACATGCCGGAGCACATGTTAAACAGAATTCGGAGTCAGGTGGTGGCACAAGAGGAGGTGGAGGAAGTAGAGGAGGAGGAGTTGTATGCGGAAGGGCTAACATCTGCAAGGTCCAGACGGTCGGCAGCACCAAGGCGGCAGGCATGTGAGGGTGGGGGAGATGGTTTTACCAGGGCGCATGGTAGCAGCCAAACTAGTGAGGAAGGTGCAGGAGCCCAGGAAGAAGTGGAGGACGAACTGATGGAAGACTCATCAGATGAGGGAGACCTTGATCACATTTCTGTTGTGCGAGGTTGGGGGGAGAGGACAGAGGAAGGAAGCATGATTGTTACCTCGCCACCAACACAACAGGGACTTGGTGCTCCTGGATGCGCAACACACATGAGTGCCTTCTTGCTGCACTACCTGCAACATGACCCTCGAATTGTGAGAATTAGTGTAGCGCCGGCGTCCCTGCCCTCTGCTAGGCAGGGACGCTGTTCCCCTCACCTCCCTGCTCCGTGCCCGGCGTCCTCCTCCCGCTCTGCTGGCAGCGCGCGCTCCTTCCCGGCCACTGTGCTTAGGGCGCGCGCGCGCGCTCTCCCTTCCTCTTAAAGGGGCCGCGCGCGCCGTCCTAAGGAGTCCCCGGCCAATGGCCGGAGGACTTCAGCATATATAAGGCACCTCCTCCAAAATGGAGGTGCCCGAGCAATGTTGTTGCACTATTCTACTCTGCTTCAGCCCTCAGGTCCCGTTGCCAGTTACCTGCCAGTTACCTGCCTGATTCCTGCCAGAGTCCTGCCAGTTTGCTGTCTGTTTCCTGCCTGTTATTCCTGCTACCTGCTTGCTAGCCTGAGGTCCGACGGTCTGCCTTACAACTCCTGTCAGTCTGTCTAAGGACCAGCTTGCCCGCTCACCTGGGAGCGCACATCAGCTACCTGCCTGCTTGCTAGCCTGAGGTCCGACGGTCTGCCTTTCTACTCCTGTCAGTCTGTCTATGGACCAGCTTGCCCGCTCACCTGGGAGCGCTCCTCCGCTACCTGCCTGCTTGCCTGCCCGGAGGCTCCGCCGTCACGTGCTGTGACCACCAGCTATTCCAGAGACTCTTGCCCGCTCACCTGGGAGCGCTTCTCCGCTACCTGCCTGCTTGCCTGCCCGGAGGCTCCGCCGTCACATGCTGTGACCACCAGCTATTCCAGAGACTCTTGCCCGCTCACCTGGGAGCGCTTCTCCGCTACCTGCCTGCTTGCCTGCCCAGAGGCTCCGCCGTCACGTGCTGTGACCACCAGCTATTCCAGAGACTCTTGCCCGCTCACCTGGGAGCGCTTCTCCGCTACCTGCCTGCTTGCCTACCTGGAGGCTTCGCCGTCACGTGCTGTGACCACCTGCTATTCCAGAGACTCTCGCTTGCTCACCTGGGAGCACACATCCTCCATCTGCCTTGCTAGCCTACCTGGAGGTTCAGCCATCACAGGTCGTACCTACCCTTTACCTAGAGACTGCCCCGGTCACTTGCCGTGACCTCCAGCCCGTTCACCCAGAGACTGCCCCGGTCACTTGCCGTGACCTCCAGCCCGTTCTCCCAGAGACTGCCCCGGTCACTTGCCGTGACCTCCAGCCCGTTCATCCAGAGACTGTCCCGGTCACTTGCCGTGACCTCCTGCCCGTACACCCAGAGACTGTCCCGGTCACCTGCTGTGACTGCCTGCCTGGTCGCCACCCGCTCCCTTACAAGAACCGCCCCCTTGTATAGTAGCTCAGAGGTTCCGCCTCCCAGACCCGTTACAGTTTGCTCGGGCCATGGAACCCGGTGGCACCCAAGCTCCCTCGCTCTCGGACCTGTGTCATGAACTGTCCCGTCAAAGGTCCCAACAGGAGTCCATCCTGGGTCATCTGCGGAATGTCAATACTCGCCTGAACACTCTGACTGCTCCACCAGCAACCTCCGCCAGTGATATATCTTGCAATCCGGCAGCTCCGCTGCCCACCAATACCATGGTATCCTACCCCGGACCCCGGCTTTCTGCACCTCCTCGCTTCGGAGGCGACTCCGCCCAGGCTCGGGGCTTCATAAATCAGTGCACCCTGCACTTTGAACTATTGTCCCACCAGTTTAACTCCGACCGGGCCAAAATTGCCTTCATCATGTCCCATCTCACCGGGGAGGCCCTGGCCTGGCTAAATCCTCTATGGGAGAGGGGAGACCCCCTGGTGTCCGACTTGCCTGCCTTCCTCACGGCTTTCCGGAAAGTCTTCGACGAACCCGGACGGAAGACCTCATCCGCATCATCTCTGCTACGCCTCCGTCAGGGAAGTCTCACCGTGGGCCAATATGCCATACGGTTCCGTACCCTTGCCTCGGAGCTGGCCTGGGATAACGACGCTCTGGTATCCGTCTTCTGGGAGGGTCTGTCCGGCCGTATTAAAGATGAACTTGCCGGTCGGGACATTCCTACCACTCTCGATGACCTAATAACTCTTGCCACCCGGATTGACCTACGGTTCCAGGAGCGTGCCAAAGAGGTCACCCGTGAGAGGAGGTTTCCACGTCTAGCTCCTACCATTCAGAAACCCGTCACTCCCTCCGTCTCTCCCCAGGTACACTCTCCTGAGTCTATGCAGGTCGACCAGACCAAGATGGTCAAAACCCGTCAGGACTTACGCCGTGCCGAGGGGAGCTGCTTCTACTGTGGCAGTAAGGAACACCGGATCCGTGCCTGCCCAGAGAGGTCGGGAAACGCCTGTGTCTAGGTTCGCTCAGAGAGGTCGACCTAGACAAGAATAAATCCTCTCCATCTCTGCTGCTGTCAGTTTCAATCGTCTGCGGGGAGAACCGTTATTTCGAACTAGCCCAACTGGACTCTGGAGCAGCCGGGAATCTTATTTCACAGTCCCTGGTAGAGAAATACCGCATCCCCACCAAACCTCTGGCTGTACCCTTGTCTGTTGCTGCCGTGGATGGGGGTCTCTTACCACGCCCCATCCAACTCATCACCGAATCCATTACTCTACAGGTGGGAATGCTGCATTCTGAGAGTATCTCCTTTCATGTTCTGCCTGGACTCTCTCACGCCCTCTTGCTAGGTCTACCTTGGCTCCAGAGACATGCACCCGTGCTTGACTGGCAGACCGGAGAAGTCCTTCGCTGGGGACAGGACTGCCATAAGACCTGTCTGGTTCCCGTCCATCCCGTCCGTCCTTCTCCTACCCCAGCTAATCTACCTGGACTTCCGATTCCTTATTGGTCTTATGCTGATGTCTTTAATAAAAAGGAAGCAGAGACACTACCCCCTCATAGACCATACGACTGCCCTATCGACCTGTTACCCGGTACTACTCCTCCCCGTGGGCGTATTTATCCATTATCCGCTGCTGAGACCCGGTCGATGTCCGAATATATTGAGGAGAATCTGGCCAGGGGATTCATCCGGAAATCTACCTCCCCGACGGGAGCAGGCTTCTTCTTCGTAAAAAAGAAGGACGGCTCTCTCCGTTCCTGTATAGACTATAGAGGCCTTAACCAAATCACGGTGAAGAATAAGTACCCCCTTCCGCTCATTCCGGAGTTATTTGATCGTCTGAGAGGGGCTAGAATCTTCACCAAACTGGACCTCCGTGGGGCGTACAACCTGGTTCGTATCCGTCAGGGGGATGAATGGAAGACGGCATTCAACACCCGGGACGGCCACTATGAATATCTGGTAATGCCCTTTGGTCTCTGTAATGCTCCTGCCGTCTTTCAAGAGTTGGTCAATGACATCTTCCGGGACCTTCTCTACTCCTGCGTAGTGGTGTACCTGGACGACATCTTGGTCTTCTCTCCGGATCTCCAGACTCACCGGAGGGACGTTCGTCAGGTCCTGCTAAGGCTCAGGCAGAATCACCTCTTCGCTAAATACGAGAAGTGCCTCTTTGAGCAGACCTCGCTTCCGTTTTTGGGCTACATTATTTCTCAGACCGGCCCACGAATGGATCCAGAGAAACTGTCTGCCATCGAGAAATGGCCTCGACCGGAGGGGTTGAAGGCCATTCAGCGGTTCCTGGGCTTCGCCAACTACTACCTCCTCTTCATACCACACTTCTCTTCCTGGATTGCCCCAATTTCCGCGCTCACCCGTAAGGGTACTAATCCCAAAGAGTGGCCGCCCGAAGCAGAGGAGGCTTTTCTTTCCTTAAAACAGGCCTTCTCTTCCGCCCCGGTGCTGCATCGCCCGGACGGCAACAAGCAGTTCTTCCTGGAAGTTGACGCCTCCTCCTCTGGAGCCGGAGCGGTACTTACTCAAAAATCATCTTCCGGGAGGATGGTAACTTGCGGCTTCTTCTCTAAACTCTTCTCCTCCTCAGAGCGCAATTATTCCATAGGAGACCGAGAGTTATTGGCCATCAAACTGGCATTGGAGGAGTGGCGTTACCTGCTCGAGGGGGCTCTTCACCCGGTAATAATTTACACTGACCACAAGAACTTGGCTTATCTCCAGCATGCCCAGAGACTTAACCTGCGCCAAGCCCGGTGGTCCTTGTTTTTTGCTCGCTTTGATTTTGTTCTTCATTTTCGCCCGGCTGACAAAAACGTCAAGGCGGACGCCTTGTCTCGATCCTTTCTGGTGTCTGATCTCGAGGAAGATCCGAAACACATCATCGATCCCGCCAGAGTAATGCAGGTGGCTCCCATGAGTCTAAATCATCTCCCTCCCGGAAAGACGTTCGTATCAGTACCTGATCGGGAGAAGATCCTTCACTGGGGTCACTCGTCTAAACTGGCTGGCCATGCCGGTCAGAAAAAGACCCTCCAGCTTATTACCCGGCACTACTGGTGGCCTACCCTGCACAAGGACGTAATAGACTTTGTTTCTGCCTGTGTGTCCTGCGCCCGCAACAAGTTTCCGAGACATCTGCCAGCCGGTCGCCTCCTTCCGCTCCCAGTACCTGCTGCCCCCTGGCAGCATATAGCAATGGACTTTATAACAGACCTCCCAGTCTCTGCCGGTTGTACGGTCATTTGGGTGGTCGCTGACCGTTTCTCCAAGATGGCTCATTTCGTTCCCCTGCCAGGCCTCCCGTCTGCACCCAAGCTAGCTAAAGACTTTATTCGTCACATCTTCCGTCTTCATGGCCTGCCCCTCCACATCGTGTCGGATCGTGGGGTACAGTTCACCTCTCGCTTCTGGAGAGCCACTTGTAAACTGCTAGACGTCACCCTGGACTTCTCTTCTGCTTACCACCCACAGTCCAATGGTCAAGTGGAGCGGATCAATCAGAACCTGACCAGTTACCTCCGGCACTTCGTTAATGCCCATCATTCAGACTGGGTGGATCTCCTACCATGGGCCGAGTTCTCTTATAACAATCACGAGAGCGAATCCTCCTCCAAATCCCCGTTTTTTGTAGTCTTCGGTCAGCATCCTCGGATTCCTTTTCCTGTCTCCACCTCTGTGGACAACCCGGCTGCGGAATCTCTCATTGGCAAATTTTCCTCCATTTGGGAGAGTACCCGATCCACACTCCTTCAGTCGTCCGAACGGATGAAAAGACACGCTGACAAAAAACGCCTGGATCCTCCACAATTTCGTCCCGGAGATAAAGTCTGGCTCTCATCTAAATATGTCTGACTCAAGATACCTTCTTACAAGTTAGGGCCTCGGTTCATCGGCCCCCTGGAGGTCATCAGTCAGATCAACCCGGTGGCCTATAAATTGAAACTCCCGGCCAACTTACGGATCCCTAACTCCTTCCATGTATCTCTCCTCAAACCTGTGGTACTTAACTCTTTTTTTCAAGTCTACAGGTACGCCTCCTGCTCCGGTTTCTGCTGAGGACGAGTTTGAGGTAGAGAACATTCTTGCCACCAAAAGGGTAAGAGGAAAGACCTTTTTTCTAGTAGATTGGAAGGGGTTTGGTCCTGAGGAGAGAACGTGGGAGCCCCGGGAGAACATCCATGCACCTCTTATCCTTGCTAAATTTCTGTCTGGCCTAAAAAAGGGGGGGCCTAAAGGGGGGGGGTACTGTAGCGCCGGCGTCCCTGCCCTCTGCTAGGCAGGGACGCTGTTCCCCTCACCTCCCTGCTCCGTGCCCGGTGTCCTCCTCCCGCTCTGCTGGCAGCGCGCGCTCCTTCCCGGCCACTGTGCTTAGGGCGCGCGCGCGCGCTCTCCCTTCCTCTTAAAGGGGTCGCGCGCGCCGTCCTAAGGAGTCCCCGGCCAATGGCCGGAGGACTTCACCATATATAAGGCACCTCCTCCAAAATGGAGGTGTCCGAGCAATGTTGTTGCACTGTTCTACTCTGCTTCAGCCCTCAGGTCCCGTTGCCAGTTACCTGCCAGTTACCTGCCTGATTCCTGCCAGAGTCCTGCCAGTTTGCTGTCTGTTTCCTGCCTGTTATTCCTGCTACCTGCTTGCTAGCCTGAGGTCTGACGGTCTGCCTTACAACTCCTGTCAGTCTGTCTAAGGACCAGCTTGCCCGCTCACCTGGGAGCGCACATCAGCTACCTGCCTGCTTGCTAGCCTGAGGTCCAACGGTCTGCCTTTCTACTCCTGTCAGTCTGTCTATAGACCAGCTTGCCCGCTCACCTGGGAGCGCTCCTCCGCTACCTGCCTGCTTGCCTGCCCGGAGGCTCCGCCGTCACGTGCTGTGACCACCAGCTATTCCAGAGACTCTTGCCCGCTCACCTGGGAGCGCTTCTCCGCTACCTGCCTGCTTGCCTGCCCGGAGGCTCCGCCGTCACGTGCTGTGACCACCAGCTATTCCAGAGACTCTTGCCCGCTCACCTGGGAGCGCTTCTCCGCTACCTGCCTGCTTGCCTGCCTGGAGGCTCCGCCGTCACGTGCTGTGACCACCAGCTATTCCAGAGACTCTTGCCCGCTCACCTGGGAGCGCTTCTCCGCTACCTGCCTGCTTGCCTACCTGGAGGCTTCGCCGTCACGTGCTGTGACCACCTGCTATTCCAGAGGCTCTCGCTTGCTCACCTGGGAGCACACATCCTCCATCTGCCTTGCTAGCCTACCTGGAGGTTCAGCCATCACAGGTCGTACCTACCCTTTACCTAGAGACTGCCCCGGTCACTTGCCGTGACCTCCAGCCCGTTCACCCAGAGACTGCCCCGGTCACTTGCCGTGACCTCCAGCCCGTTCACCCAGAGACTGCCCCGGTCACTTGCCGTGACCTCCAGCCCGTTCATCCAGAGACTGTCCCGGTCACTTGCCGTGACCTCCTGCCCGTACACCCAGAGACTGTCCCGGTCACCTGCTGTGACTGCCTGCCTGGTCGCCACCCGCTCCCTTACAAGGACCGCCCCCTTGTATAGTAGCTCAGAGGTTCCGCCTCCCAGACCCGTTACAATTAGAAATAATCCTGACTACTAGGTTGCCACACTGTTAGATCCCCGGTACAAAAGTAAATTTGCAGAAATTATTCCTGCCATAGAAAGGGATGCACGCATGCAGGAGTATCAGCAGAGACTGTTGCAGAATCTTACATGTGCTTTTCCACAAAATACCAGTGGTGCACGTAGTGAATCTCACAGTTCCAACTTGCCAACCGTGGGACCGTCAAGTGTTCAGCACTCAAACCGTAACAGAACCACAGTATCTGCTGGTAACATCAATTTTGCGGAATCATTTCACCACTTTTTTAGCCCATCCTTTGCAAGGCCACAGGAGACAAGAAGTCTGACACATAGTCAACGCCTAGAGACGATGGTACAGGAGTATCTCCAAGTAAACATTGAAGCCACGACTGTGTCACTGGACCCTTGCTCTTTTTGGGCTTCCAATCTGGATAAATGGCCGGAGCTAGCCACTTACGCCTTGGAGATCTTGTCATGCCCCGCAGCCAGCGTTCTGTCTGAACGTGTGTTCAGCGCTGCTGGTGGTGTGCTGACAGATAAGCGCACGCGGCTCTCCACTGATAATGTAGACAGACTCACGTTCATAAAGATGAACAAATCATGGATCCGAAACGACTTTTCTACCCCTGTGTCATCCTGGGGAGAGTAAAAGCTTGATGATTGGTTAAAATCACCCTACCAACCGTTTTAAGCTTTCAAATTACTAATCATGTTTATCTGTATCTTGACTGGAAAATAATTTGGGCTTTGTAGCAGTGTGCAGCACTGATCCTATTAGGCCATCTATAATAAGCTCCACCAGATTTAAAATTAAAAATAATTTTTAGCTGCATCTAGCCCAGAAAATAATTTTGGGGCCCCGAGATGCGCAAGACACATAAGTGCCTTCTTGCTGCACTACCTGCAGCATGACCCTCATATTGTCAGAATTCGAAGTAATCATGACTACTGGGTTGCCACACTCTTAGATCCCCCAAACTTTTCGATCAACCTTTTCATTTTAATAAAGACCAAAAAAATGGTCATTTTTGAAATTATAAGCATTAGCAGGTTGTTAGAAACTGAAATCAAACAGTTTTCAACTCAAAACTTTATTGTAGGTGATGTTACATTTTCACATAGGACCCCTTGTTCGAAAGGAGCTTCTGAACTCTCTCGTCCATTGAATTTGTCAGGTTTTGGATGGTTTCTGCTTCAATTGTTTTGCATGAGGACAGAATACCCTCCCAGAGCTGTTGCTTAGATGTGAACTGCCTCCCGCCATCATAGACACTCCTTTTAATGATGCTCCAAAGGTTCTGAATGGGGTAGAGGTCAGGGGAGCATGGGGGTCACACCATAAGTTTGTCCCCTTTTATGCCCATATCAGCCAGAGATGCAGATGTTTTATGTGCAGCATGAGATGGTGCATTATCATGCAGAAAAATGATCTTGCTGTGAAATACACGGTTCTTCTTCTTGAACCATGGCAGGAAGTGCTGTTTGAGAAAATCCACATACATTATGGAGTTCATCTTTAGCGCCTTCAGGGATCCTAAAGGGGCTGACAATCTCTCTCCCCATGATTCCAGCCCAAAACATTACTCCACCTCCTCCTTGTTGGTGCTGTAGCCGTGTTTGCGTGGGGTGTCCATCAACCAGCCATCCTCCACTCCATCCATCTGGACCATCGAGCACTGCACGGCACTCATCCGTGAACAAAACAGTTTTGAAATCAGTCTTCATGTAATCTTTGGCCCACTGGAGCCGTTTCTGCTTGTGTGAAGTGGATAGAGGAGGTCGACAGGATGGCGTATGCACAGCTGCAAACCTCTGAAGGACCCTGCATCTTGTTGTTCGGGGGACGTTGGAGGCACCAGCAGCTTCAAAAACTTGTCTGCTGCTATGACAAGGCTTTCTTGCCGCTGCTCTTTTAACCTGACGTAATTGCCTGTAGGAAAGAGTCCTCAATTTGCCCTTATCAGCACGCACACGTGTGTACTGTGAATCAGCTACATACTTCTTGATTGCCAAGACACTTCATCCTGATCATCGCACAATGTTGATTGTAGTCATGCCTTGACCTAAACACTCCACAATTTGTTGCTTCTCAGCAGCCGACACATCCTTTTTCTTTCCCATTTTGGCAGAAAATGTAGGCTGCTTAATAATGTGAGAGAGCCTTCTTAAGTAGTCTTGCCTTTCATTGGACACACCTGCCAAACTAATTAGCACAGGTGTCTGCAATTGCTTACAGTGATATAAAGAGCCCTGACACACATCACCATCAATGAGTTTAACTGACAAACAAACAAATTCTTCCCTTATCACTCCTAAACACTTTTTGCATAATAATTTGGAACGCAGTGTACATGTGCTTTTCCACAAAACACCAGTGGTTCACGTAGTGAATCTTACAGTTCTAACTTGCCAACCGTGGTCTGTATGGAATTGTTCAATAAAGGGCCCAAAATTAAGATAACATAGATGGGAGAGGTCTCTATGAATAGGAATTCCTAAGTATTTGATACCCTGTGAGGGCCAGGCAAAGGGAAAGTTGGACTGGATGGAATCCTATATGGATTTGGGGAGGGAGACATCGAGGGCCTCAGACTTCGCTGCATTGATTTTAAAATTTTACCATGTAACAAAGTGATCTATTTCAGCCATAACAGCAGGGATGGATATATGTGATTGAGTGATATATACTAGGACATCATCAGCAAATAGAGAGCACTTGTACTCGGTGCCTCCCACCTCAATCCACCTAATATTGGGGTTATGGCGAATTGATGAGAGCAGGTGCTCCATCACTAGGATGTATAAGAGAGGGGACAGAGGACATCACTGCCTTGTCCCATTGGTGATTGTGAAAGGTGATGAAAATGTTCTGACGCACCCCCTGGGCCTTGGGACACCCGGAGCCGGACCCTTTTTGGTGGATGCTGGTGGTTGTAGTCTTCGTGGCGGCGACCCGGTTCCGTGGCTCAGGGCGGTCAAACCAGTGGCGGAACTATTTATGTGGTTTTGATGTTTAAATGTCCAACTACGCCACCCGTGGATTGCGGTCAGAGTGAACCGCCGCTACAGGGCAGACCGCTGAGGCTGGTGTTGTGGGTGCAGCAGAGCGTAGCATAACTCCCCACGGGAGGAGTATAGCCTCAGGGCAGTGTATGCGGAGGATGGGGGTGATGGTGCAGGGCAGCAGCAGTAACGACACGGAGTCAGTGATGCAGTCCAGGGCCTTTACTCACAGTTCTTATTATCCAGACCACGTCTGCAGGTAACGGCTGCCCACATCGTACTGTGCTCACCAGGTGAGGGGCTCAGACAACTCCCAGATAACTTTGGAGCACTTCACAGGACCCCCTTTGTGTGTCCTTTGTCTGGCCTTTCTTACCAACACTTCTGTCTGGCTGCCTCGGGCCTCCTCTTGGTAAACTTGGCGCCAGTTTCCCTGACCCTATGTGGTGCCTTCCTAGCTGGTGTAGCGAGGGGCTGCGCCACATAAAATGTCAGAGCCTCCTGTTTCTAGCTGAGGGTCATTTCCTGCCTCCACTAGCTCGGGGACCGGTCTCCCCCTTTGGCCTGACCCCTCCACGCAGGTGGATTCGGGCGTGCGGTGGCAACTTGCCCATCCGCACCCCTGGGATCCCTTCATTCCTCGTTCCTGGAGCCTTCTCCGCTCCTCTTCCTTCCTTCTCCCTCTTCCAGGCCTGGGCCTCTGTTACTAGGCCCGCCTCCGGAGCAGAGCTCATGCAGAGCCCCTGCTCCCTGCCACTTCTGCTCAGACTTCTCTGCACTGAACTAAGATGGTGCCCACCTTTTATACTCCCTTCTCAATGCACCCAGGAACTGCTTCCTCCCTGCTCCTGCACTACAGGGTTCCCCTTCCTCAGTGTTCCCTCCCTCCACTCCAGCCAGGGACAGGGACTGTCGTGCCCATCTCAGGGGCATATTGGTCGCCCTGCCCCACGGCAATGTGGTGTAATGCATGCAGGTGTGGGGTCCTGATCCACAATCCATCCTTACCTGAGAGTGAGATATCACACCTCTGGGTGAGGTGCAATACGTCTGTAGCAACCGAGCCCTCAGGGTGCTACAGTTCCATTTATCTTCAGCCTAGGTGACGTATTGCGATACAGGGCCGTGATTTTGGCTATAAAAGGGTCCCCTAGACCCCTACCCCAAGCTTTTTAAGAGAATCATATATGGCGTGCCAGGAGACTCTATGGAATGCTTTCTCAGCATCCAACGAGAGTATCTAATTACAAATTTTTAACTGCATCTAGCCCAGGAAATACTTTGCGCCTAGTAGCAGTGTATGCTAGTCAGCGGATTATCCCTGCTGTTAAGCAAGCTACACCACCTGTAGTTTAGACACAATTTTTTCAAAGGAAATGCTTCGGGACCATGGGATACTTAGTGAAGAGCATCAGGAGGCACCCCAAGGCATAGGGGCTGGGACTGGCAGTAGGATGCCTTGCGGTGGACAGCCGAGCTCGATCCTTATAAAAGCTTTTTAACTGCAGCAGCTTTAGTGGACGCTACTGGAGCTGGAATTACTGCGGCTGCTGGCATGAGACTTGCCCTCCAATAGATCCTTGTAAATGGATTTAAAGTGTATTCATTCAAATTAGAGAGACAATTTAAATTAAAAAGCTTAGAGCTGCCTCCACCACAGGGGGGCTCGCTCGACCCACCAGCGGACAGGCACCAGTATTGGGAGAGGGGGGCTGGCCGTCAGGGTTCACCGCGGCTCTGGCACAAACCCGGCGACACGGAGGTGGCACGGGCAGGAGCGGACTGGCCGTGTCGGCTTCTCACTTTTTGGATTTTAGAAGGGCATGACATGCCTATATCTGTGTCTCCCCCTCCTTTTACTCCTCCACCTCTTTTATTTTCGCATGACTATATGTACTTGTCACTTTTCCATGTGTTAGTTATGTCTTCTGAGCAGTTTGTCAGCTTTTGGACACCTTTGAAGGTGTTTTCTATGTGTTTCTATGTGTTTTTGTTTGCCTGCCATTGGTTTTAACGGTGTTCAAAGGTGTTCGACGAACACACGGGTGTTCGACGAACCGAACCGACCTCGAACACTACGGGGGTGGCTCAACACTAACCTCAATGTTTAAAAACAGGACAAAGGGCATTTTTCAACCAGGGAACATGCGTTGATTTGTCAGGCCATTGTGAATCAAATGGGTGAAAATCAAGCTGCCCAAACCAACAGTATAGCCTTGTGTGAGAAAAAATGCTCACAAACACATGTTTCTACCCGGTGTCGAACCAGGGACCTTTCACGTGTAAAGCGAACGTGATAACCACTACACTACAGAAACTTCATGAAAAGGAGTGAAATGTTCACGTCAAGCAATCAAGAGCAAAAGTGGAAACAGAGTAATGGCATCATCTGAAAAGCAAAACTTGCATCTTTCAATGAGGGAACTTTTCACTTGTCAGGCTAACGTGATTCTGGTTTAAACGTAGCTGAGCTGGATTTGCATGGAAAAAAACATTTTGGACAAAGCATTCTCATGCCTTTGTCCAAAAGCCAAAAAGAAAGAGAAAAAGCACGTAGATGCCTAGTTTTGCACCCTAAAACTCTCAGGTGTTAATTGAATTGTGATAACCTATCAACTGTCAAAACCACACACTGTTGTCAAAAGCAAACTCACGTAGAAATCGTAGCGGTGAAAAAAATGCTGCTCAAACCAACAATATAATCTTGCATTTGGAAATAAAGAATAAATCACATGTTTCTGCTCGGTATCGAACCAGGGACCTTTCGCGTGTGAGGCGAACGTGATAACCGCTACACTACAGAAACTAGACAAAAAAAAAGCTTCTGTGGTCACGGCATGCAATCAAGATCAAGGACCGAAAAGCAAACGCTTTGATAGCAAACAATAAAATTATGTTTCTGCCAGTTTCGAACTGGGGACCTTTCGCGTGTTAGGCGAACGTGATTACCGCTACACTACAGAAACTCACGGTACTACCAAAGACATTCACACATACCTAAATGCAATTGAACAAAATCATCCACCCAAAGCCAACAAGTTTACCTCAATGTTTAAAAACAGGACAAAGGGCATTTTTCAACCAGGGAACATGCGTTCATTTGTCAGGCCATTGTGAATCAAATGGGTGAAAATCATGCTGCCCAAACCAACAGTATAGCCTTGTGTGAGAAAAAATGCTCACAAACACATGTTTCTGCCCGGTGTTGAACCGGGGACCTTTCGCGTGTAAAGCGAACATGATAACCACTACACTACATAAACTTCATGAAAAGGAGTGAAATGTTCACATCAAGCCATCAAGAGCAAAAGTGGAAACAGAGTAATGGCATCATCTGAAAAGCAAAACTTGCATATTTCAATGAGGGAACTTTTCACTTGTCAGGCTAACGTGATTCTGGTTTAAACGTAGCTGAGCTGGATTTGCATGGAAAAAAACATTTTGGACAAAGCATTCTCATGCCTTTGTACAAAAGCCAAAAAGAAAGAGAAAAAGCACGTAGATGCCTAGTTTTGCACCCTAAAACTCTCAGGTGTTACTTGAATTGTGATAACCTATCAACTGTCAAAACCACACACTGTTGTCAAAAGCAAACTCACGTAGAAATCGTAGCGGTGAAAAAAATGCTGCTTAAACCAACAATATAATCTTCCATTTGGAAATAAAGGATAAATCACATGTTTCTGCCCGGTATCGAACCGGGGACCTTTCGCGTGTGAGGCAAACGTGATAACCGCTACACTACAGAAACTAGACGGAAAAAGCTTCTGTGGTCATGGCATGCAATCAAGATCAAGGACCGAAAGGCAAACGCTTTGATAGCAAACAATAAAATTATGTTTCTGTCCAGTTTCGAACTGGGGACCTTTCGCGTGTTAAGCGAACGTGATAACCGCTACACTACAGAAACTCACGGTACTACCAAAAACATTCACACATACCTAAATGCAATTGAACAAAATCATCCACCCAAAGCCAACAGGTTTACCTCAATGTTTAAAAACAGGACAAAGGGCATTTTTCAACCAGGGAACATGCGTTCATATGTCAGGCCATTGTGAATCAAATGGGTGAAAATCATGCTGCCCAAACCAACAGTATAGCCTTGTGTGAGAAATAATGCTCACAAACACATGTTTCTGCCCGGTGTCGAACCAGGGACCTTTCACGTGTAAATCAAACGTGATAACCACTACACTACAGAAACTTCATGAAAAGGAATGAAATGTTCACGTCAAGCAATCAAGAGCAAAAGTGGAAACAGAGTAATGGCATCATCTGAAAAGCAAAACTTGCATCTTTCAATGAGGTAACTTTTCACTTGTCAGGCTAACGTGATTCTGGTTTAAACGTAGCTGAGCTGGATTTGCATGGAAAAAAACATTTTGGACAAAGCATTCTCATGCCTTTGTCCAAAAGCCAAAAAGAAAGAGAAAAAGCACGTAGATGCCTAGTTTTGCACCCTAAAACTCTCAGGTGTTACTTGAATTGTGATAACCTATCAACTGTCAAAACCACACACTGTTGTCAAAAGCAAACTCACGTAGAAATCGTAGCGGTGAAAAAAATGCTGCTCAAACCAACAATATAATCTTGCATTTGGAAATAAAGAATAAATCACATGTTTCTGCCCGGTATCGAAACGGGGTACTTTCGCGTGTGAGTCGAACGTGATAACCGCTACACTACAGAAACTAGACGGAAAAAGCTTCTGTGGTCACGGCATGCAATCAAGATCAAGGACCGAAAGGCAAACGCTTTGATAGCAAACAATAAAATTATGTTTCTGCCCAGTTTCGAACTGGGGACCTTTCGCGTGTTAGGCGGACGTGATAACCGCTACACTACAGAAACTCACGAAACTACCAAAGACATTCACACATACCTAAATGCAATTGAACAAAATCATCCACCCAAAACCAACAGGTTTACCTCAATGTTTAAAAACAGGACAAAGGGCATTTTTCAACCAGGGAACATGCGTTCATTTGTCCGGCCATTGTGAATCAAATGGGTGAAAATCATGCTGCCCAAACCAACAGTATAGCCTTGTGTGAGAAAAAATGCTCACAAACACATGTTTCTGCCCGGTGTCGAACCAGGGACCTTTCGCGTGTAAAGCAAACGTGATAACCACTACACTACAGAAACTTCATGAAAAGGAGTGAAATGTTCACGTCAAGCAATCAAGAGCAAAAGTGGAAACAGAGTAATGGCATCATCTGAAAAGCAAAACTTGCATCTTTCAATGAGGGAACTTTTCACTTGTCAGGCTAACGTGATTCTGGTTTAAACGTAGCTGAGCTGGATTTGCATGGAAAAAAACATTTTGGACAAAGCATTCTCATGCCTTTGTCCAAAAGCCAAAAAGAAAGAGAAAAAGCACGTAGATGCCTAGTTTTGCACCCTAAAACTCTCAGGTGTTACTTGAATTGTGATAACCTATCAACTGTCAAAACCACACACTGTTGTCAAAAGCAAACTCACGTAGAAATCGTAGCGGTGAAAAAAATGCTGCTCAAACCAACAATATAATCTTGCATTTGGAAATAAAGAATAAATCACATGTTTCTGCCCGGTATCGAACCGGGGACCTTTCGCGTGTGAATCGAACGTGATAACCGCTACACTACAGAAACTAGATGGAAAAAGCTTCTGTGGTCACGGCATGCAATCAAGATCAAGGACCGAAAGGCAAACGCTTTGATAGCAAACAATAAAATTATGCTTCTGCCCAGTTTCGAACTGGGGACCTTTCGCGTGTTAGGCGAACGTGATAACCGCTACACTACAGAAACTCACGGAACTACCAAAGACATTCACACATACCTAAATGCAAATGAACAAAATCATCCACCCAAAGCCAACAAGTTTACCTCAATGTTTAAAAACAGGACAAAGAGCATTTTTCAACCAGGGAACATGCGTTCATATGTCAGGCCATTGTGAATCAAATGGGTGAAAATCATGCTGCCCAAACCAACAGTATAGCCTTGTGTGAGAAAAATGCTAACAAACACATGTTTCTGCCCGGTGTCGAACCGGGGACCTTTCGCGTGTAAAGCGAACGTGATAACCACTACACTACAGAAACTTCATGAAAAGGAGTGAAATGTTCACGTCAAGCAATCAAGAGCAAAAGTGGAAACAGAGTAATGGCATCATCTGAAAAGCAAAACTTGCATCTTTCAATGAGGGAACTTTTCACTTGTCAGGCTAACGTGATTCTGGTTTAAACGTAGCTGAGCTGGATTTGCATGGAAAAAAACATTTTGGACAAAGCATTCTCATGCCTTTGTCCAAAAGCCAAAAAGAAAGAGAAAAAGCACGTAGATGCCTAGTTTTACACCCTAAAACTCTCAGGTGTTACTTGAATTGTGATAACCTATCAACTGTCAAAACCACACACTGTTGTCAAAAGCAAACTCACGCAGAAATCGTAGCGGTGAAAAAAATACTGCTCAAACCAACAATATAATCTTGTATTTGGAAATAAAGAATAAATCACATGTTTCTGCCCGGTATCGAACCGGGGACCTTTCGCGTGTGAGGCGAACGTGATAACCGCTACACTACAGAAACTAGACGGAGAAAGCTTCTGTGGTCACGGCATGCAATCAAGATCAAGGACCGAAAGGCAAACGCTTTGATAGCAAACAATAAGATTACGTTTCTGCCCAGTTTTGAACTGGGGACCTTTCGCGTGTTAGGCGAACGTGATAACCGCTATACTACAGAAACTCACGGTACTACCAAAGACATTCACACATACCTAAATGCAATTGAACAAAATCATCCACCCAAAGCCAACAGGTTTACCTCAATGTTTAAAAACAGGACAAAGGGCATTTTTCAACCAGGGAACATGCGTTCATTTGTCAGGCCATTGTGAATCAAATGGGTGAAAATCATGCTGCCCAAACCAACAGTATAGCTTTGTGTGAGAAATAATGCTCACAAACACAAGTTTCTGCCCGGTGTCAAACCGGGGACCTTTCGCGTGTAAAGCGAAAGTGATAACCACTACACTACAGAAACTTCATGAAAAGGAGTGAAATGTTCACGTCAAGCAATCAAGAGCAAAAGTGGAAACAGAGTAATGGCATCATCTGAAAAGCAAAACTTGCATCTTTCAATGAGGGAACTTTTCACTTGTCAGGCTAACGTGATTCTGGTTTAAACGTAGCTGAGCTGGATTTGCATGGAAAAAAACATTTTGGACAAAGCATTCTCATGCCTTTGTCCAAAAGCCAAAAAGAAAGAGAAAAAGCACGTAGATGCCTAGTTTTGCACCCTAAAACTCTCAGGTGCTACTTGAATTGTGATAACCTATCAACTCTCAAAACCACACACTGTTGTCAAAAGCAAACTCACGTAGAAATCGTAGCGGTGAAAAAAATGCTGATCAACCCAACAATATAATCTTGCATTTGGAAAAAAAGAATAAATCACATGTTTCTGCCCGGTATCAAACCGGGGACTTTTCACGAGTGAGGCGAACATGATAACCGCTACACTACAGAAACTAGATAGAAAAAGCTTCTGTGGTCACGGTATGCAATCAAGATCAAGGACCGAAAGGCAAACGCTTTGCTAGCAAACAATAAAATTATGTTTCTGCCCAGTTTCGAACTGGGGACCTTTTGCGTGTTAGGCAAACGTGATAACCGCTACATTACAGAAACTCACGGTACTACCAAAGACATTCACTTATACCTAAATCATTCACCCAAAGCCAACAGGTTTACCTCAATGTTTAAAAACAGGACAAAGGGCATTTTTCAACCAGGGAACATGCGTTCATTTGTCAGGCCATTGTGAATCAAATGGGTGAAAATCATGCTGCCCAAACCAACAGTATAGCTTTGTGTGAGAAATAATGCTCACAAACACAAGTTTCTGCCCGGTGTCAAACCGGGGACCTTTCGCGTGTAAAGCGAAAGTGATAACCACTACACTACAGAAACTTCATGAAAAGGAGTGAAATGTTCACGTCAAGCAATCAAGAGCAAAAGTGGAAACAGAGTAATGGCATCATCTGAAAAGCAAAACTTGCATCTTTCAATGAGGGAACTTTTCACTTGTCAGGCTAACGTGATTCTGGTTTAAACGTAGCTGAGCTGGATTTGCATGGAAAAAAACATTTTGGACAAAGCATTCTCATGCCTTTGTCCAAAAGCCAAAAAGAAAGAGAAAAAGCACGTAGATGCCTAGTTTTGCACCCTAAAACTCTCAGGTGCTACTTGAATTGTGATAACCTATCAACTCTCAAAACCACACACTGTTGTCAAAAGCAAACTCACGTAGAAATCGTAGCGGTGAAAAAAATGCTGATCAACCCAACAATATAATCTTGCATTTGGAAAAAAAGAATAAATCACATGTTTCTGCCCGGTATCAAACCGGGGACTTTTCACGAGTGAGGCGAACATGATAACCGCTACACTACAGAAACTAGATAGAAAAAGCTTCTGTGGTCACGGTATGCAATCAAGATCAAGGACCGAAAGGCAAACGCTTTGCTAGCAAACAATAAAATTATGTTTCTGCCCAGTTTCGAACTGGGGACCTTTCGCGTGTTAGGCAAACGTGATAACCGCTACATTACAGAAACTCACGGTACTACCAAAGACATTCACTTATACCTAAATCATTCACCCAAAGCCAACAGGTTTACCTCAATGTTTAAAAACAGGACAAAGGGCATTTTTCAACCAGGGAACATGCGTTCATTTGTCAGGCCATTGTGAATCAAATGGGTGAAAATCATGCTGCCCAAACCAACAGTATAGCCTTGTGTGAGAAAAAACGCTCACAAACACATGTTTCTGCCCGGTGTCGAACCGGGGACCTTTCGCGTGTAAAGTGAACACAATAACCACTACACTACAGAAACTTCATGAAAAGGAGTGAAATGTTCACGTCAAGCAATCAAGAGCAAAAGTGGAAACAGAGTAATGGCATCTAGTGTTGAGCCACCCCCGTAGTGTTCGAGTTCGGTTCGGTTCGTCGAACACCCGTGTGCTCGTCGAACTGTTCGTCGAACACCTTCGAACACCGTTAAAACCAATGGCAGGCAAACAAAAACACATAGAAACACATAGAAAACACCTTCAAAGGTGTCCAAAAGCTGACAAACTGCTCAGAAGACATAACTAACACATGGAAAAGTGACAAGTACATATAGTCATGCGAAAATAAAAGAGGTGGAGGAGTAAAAGGAGGGGGAGACACAGATATAGGCATGTCATGCCCTTCTAAAATCCAAAAAGTGAGAAGCCGACACGGCCAGTCCGCTCCTGCCCGTGCCACCTCCGTGTCGCCGGGTTTGTGCCAGAGCCGCGGTGAACCCTGACGGCCAGCCCCCCTCTCCCAATACTGGTGCCTGTCCGCTGGTGGGTCGAGCGAGCCCCCCTGTGGTGGAGGCAGCTCTAAGCTTTTTAATTTAAATTGTCTCTCTAATTTGAATGAATACACTTTAAATCCATTTACAAGGATCTATTGGAGGGCAAGTCTCATGCCAGCAGCCGCGGTAATTCCAGCTCCAGTAGCGTCCACTAAAGCTGCTGCAGTTAAAAAGCTTTTATAAGGATCGAGCTCGGCTGTCCACCGCAAGGCATCCTACTGCCAGTCCCAGCCCCTATGCCTTGGGGTGCCTCCTGATGCTCTTCACTAAGTATCCCATGGTCCCGAAGCATTTCCTTTGAAAAAATTAAGTGTCTAAACTACAGGTGGTGCAGCTTGCTTAACAGCCGGGATAATCCGCTCACTAGCAGACACTGCTACTAGGCACAAAGTATTTCCTGGGCTAGATGCAGTTAAAAATTTGTAATTAGATACTCTCGTTGGATGCTGAGAAAGCATTCCATAGAGTCTCCTGGCACGCCATATATGATTCTCTTAAAAAGCTTGGGGTAGGGGTCTAGGGGACCCTTTTATAGCCAAAATCACGGCCCTGTATCGCAATACGTCACCTAGGCTGAAGATAAATGGAACTGTAGCACCCTGAGGGCTCGGTTGCTACAGACGTATTGCACCTCACCCAGAGGTGTGATATCTCACTCTCAGGTAAGGATGGAGTGTGGATCAGGACCCGACACCTGCATGCATTACACCACATTGCCGTGGGGCAGGGCGACCAATATGCCCCTGAGATGGGCACGACAGTCCCTGTCCCTGGCTGGAGTGGGGGGAGGGAACACTGAGGAAGGGGAACCCTGTAGTGCAGGAGCAGGGAGGAAGCAGTTCCTGGGTGCATTGAGAAGGGAGTATAAAAGGTGGGCACCATCTTAGTTCAGTGCAGAGAAGTCTGAGCAGAAGTGGCAGGGAGCAGGGGCTCTGCATGAGCTCTGCTCCGGAGGCGGGCCTAGTAACAGAGGCCCAGGCCTGGAAGAGGGAGAAGGAAGGAAGAGGAGCGGAGAAGGCTCCAGGAACGAGGAATGAAGGGATCCCAGGGGTGCGGACGGGCGAGTCGCCACCGCACGCCCGAATCCACCTGCGTGGAGGGGTCAGGCCAAAGGGGGAGACCGGTCCCCGAACTAATGGAGGCAGGAAACGACCGTCAGCTAGAAACCGGAGGCTCTGACATTTTATGTGGCGCAGCCCCTCGCTACACCCGCTAGGAAGGCACCACATAGGGTCAGGGAAACTGGCGCCAAGTTTACCAAGAGGAGGCCCGAGGCAGCCGGACAGAAGTGTTGGTAAGAAAGGCCAGACAAAGGACACACAAAGGGGGTCCTGTGAAGTGCTCCAAAGTTATCTGGGAGTTGTCTGAGCCCCTCACCTGGTGAGCACAGTACGACGTGGGCAGCCGTTTCCTGCAGACGTGGTCTGGATAATAAGAACTGTGAGTAAAGGCCCTGAACTGCATCACTGACTCCGTGTCGTTACTGCTGCTGCCCTGCACCATCACCCCCATCCTCCGCATACACTGCCCTGAGGCTATACTCCTCCCGTGGGGAGTTATGCTACGCTCTGCTGCACCCACAACACCAGCCTCAGTGGTCTGCCCTGTAGCGGCGGTTCACTCTGACCGCAATCCACGGGTGGCGTAGTCGGACATTTAAACATGAAAACCACATAAATAGTTCCGCCACTGGTTTGACCGCCCTGAGCCACGGAACTGGGTCGCCGCCACGAAGACTACAACCACCAGCATCCACCAAAAAGGGTCCGGCTCCGGGTGTCCCAAGGCCCAGGGGGTGCGTCAGAACATTTTCATCACCTTTCACAATCACCAATGGGACAAGGCAGTGATGTCCTCTGTCCCCTCTCTTATACATCCTAGTGACGGAGCACCTGCTCTCATCAATTCGCCATAACCACAATATTAGGTGGATTGAGGTGGGAGGCACCGAGTACAAGTGCTCTCTATTTGCTGATGATGTCCTAGTATATATCACTCAATCACATATATCCATCCATGCTGTTATGGCTGAAATAGATCACTTTGTTACATGGTAAAATTTTAAAATCAATGCAGCGAAGTCTGAGGCCCTCGATGTCTCCCTCCCCAAATCCATATAGGATTCCATCCAGTCCAACTTTCCCTTTGCCTGACCCTCACAGGGTATCAAATACTTAGGAATTCCTATTCATAGAGACCTCTCCCATCTATGTTATCTTAATTTTGGGCCCTTTATTGAACAACTCCATACAGACCACGGTTGGCAAGTTAGAACTGTAAGATTCACTACGTGAACCACTGGTGTTTTGTGGAAAAGCACATGTACACTGCGTTCCAAATTATTATACAAAAAGTGTTTAGGAGTGATAAGGGAAGAATTTGTTTGTTTGTCAGTTAAACTCATTGATGGTGATGTGTGTCAGGGCTCTTTATATCACTGTAAGCAATTGCAGACACCTGTGCTAATTAGTTTGGCAGGTGTGTCCAATGAAAGGCAAGACTACTTAAGAAGGCTCTCTCACATTATTAAGCAGCCTACATTTTCTGCCAAAATGGGAAAGAAAAAGGATGCGTCGGCTGCTGAGAAGCAACAAATTGTGGAGTGTTTAGGTCAAGGCATGACTACAATCAACATTGTGCGATGATCAGGATGAAGTGTCTTGGCAATCAAGAAGTATGTAGCTGATTCACAGTACACACGTGTGCGTGCTGATAAGGGCAAATTGAGGACTCTTTCCTACAGGCAATTACATCAGGTTGAAAGAGCAGCGGCAAAAAAGCCTTGTCATAGCAGCAGACAAGTTTTTGAAGCTGCTTGTGCCTCCAACGTCCCCCGAACAACAAGATGCAGGGTCCTTCAGAGGTTTGCAGCTGTGCATGCGCCATCCTGTCGACCTCCTCTATCCACTTCACACAAGCAGAAACGGCTCCAGTGGGCCAAAGATTACATGAAGACTGATTTCAAAACTGTTTTGTTCACGGATGAGTGCCGTGCAGCGCTCGATGGTCCAGATGGATGGAGTGGAGGATGGCTGGTTGATGGACACCCCACGCAAACACGGCTACAGCGCCAACAAGGAGGAGGTGGAGTAATGTTTTGGGCTGGAATCATGGGGAGAGAGATTGTCGGCCCCTTTAGGATCCCTGAAGGCGCTAAAGATGAACTCCATAATGTATGTGGATTTTCTCAAACAGCACTTCCTGCCATGGTTCAAGAAGAAGAACCGTGTATTTCACAGCAAGATCATTTTTCTGCATGATAATGCACCATCTCATGCTGCACATAAAACATCTGCATCTCTGGCTGATATGGGCATAAAAGGGGACAAACTTATGATGTGACCCCCATGCTCCCCTGACCTCTACCCCATTCAGAACCTTTGGAGCATCATTAAAAGGAGTGTCTATGATGGCGGGAGGCAGTTCACATCTAAGCAACAGCTCTGGGAGGGTATTCTGTCCTCATGCAAAACAATTGAAGCAGAAACCATCCAAAACCTGACAAATTCAATGGACGAGAGAGTTCAGAAGCTCCTTTCGAACAAGGGGTCCTATGTGAAAATGTAACATCACCTAGAATAAAGTTTTGAGTTGAAAACTGTTTGATTTCAGTTTCTAACAACCTGCTAATGCTTATAATTTCAAAAATGACCATTTTTTTGGTCTTTATTAAAATGAAAAGGTTGATCGAAAAGTTTGGGGGATCTAAGAGTGTGGCAACCCAGTAGTCATGATTACTTCGAATTCTGACAATATGAGGGTCATGCTGCAGGTAGTGCAGCAAGAAGGCACTTATGTGCCTTGCGCATCTCGGAGCCCCAAAATTATTTTCCGGGCTAGATGCAGCTAAAAATTATTTTTAATTTTAAATCTGGTGAAGCTTTAGTATAGATGGCCTAATAGGATCAGTGCTGCACACTGCTACAAAGCCCAAATTATTTTACAGTCAAGATACAGATAAACATGATTAGTAATTTGAAAGCTTAAAACGGTTGGTAGGGTGATTTTAACCAATCATCAAGCTTTTACTCTCCCCAGGATGACACAGGGGTAGAAAAGTCGTTTTGGATCCATGATTTGTTCATCTTTATGAACGTGAGTCTGTCTACATTATCAGTGGAGAGCCGCGTGCGCTTATCTGTCAGCACACCACCAGCAGCGCTGAACACACGTTCAGACAGAACGCTGGCTGCGGGGCATGACAAGATCTCCAAGGCGTAAGTGGCTAGCTCCGGCCATTTATCCAGATTGGAAGCCCAAAAAGAGCAAGGGTCCAGTGACACAGTCGTGGCTTCAATGATTACTTGGAGATACTCCTGTACCATCGTCTCTAGGCGTTGACTATGTGTCAGACTTCTTGTCTCCTGTGGCCTTGCAAAGGATGGGCTAAAAAAGTGGTGAAATGATTCCGCAAAATTGATGTTACCAGCAGATACTGTGGTTCTGTTACGGTTTGAGTGCTGAACACTTGACGGTCCCACGGTTGGCAAGTTGGAACTGTGAGATTCACTACGTGCACCACTGGTATTTTGTGGAAAAGCACATGTAAGATTCTGCAACAGTCTCTGCTGATACTCCTGCATGCGTGCATCCCTTTCTATGGCAGGAATAATTTCTGCAAATTTACTTTTGTACCGGGGATCTAACAGTGTGGCAACCCAGTAGTCAGGATTATTTCTAATTCTCACAATTCGAGGGTCATGTTGCAGGTAGTGCAGCAAGAAGGCACTCATGTGTGTTGCGCATCCAGGAGCACCAAGTCCCTGTTGTGTTGGTGGCGAGGTAACAATCATGCTTCCTTCCTCTGTCCTCTCCCCCCAACCTCGCACAACAGAAATGTGATCAAGGTCTCCCTCATCTGATGAGTCTTCCATCAGTTCGTCCTCCACTTCTTCCTGGGCTCCTGCACCTTCCTCACTAGTTTGGCTGCTACCATGCGCCCTGGTAAAACCATCTCCCCCACCCTCACATGCCTGCCGCCTTGGTGCTGCCGACCGTCTGGACCTTGCAGATGTTAGCCCTTCCGCATACAACTCCTCCTCCTCTACTTCCTCCACCTCCTCTTGTGCCACCACCTGACTCCGAATTCTGTTTAACATGTGCTCCAGCATGTAAATCACCGGAATAGTCATGCTGATAATGGCATCGTCAGCACTAAACATCTTCGTCGCCATTTCAAAACTGTGCAGAAGGGTGCATAGGTCCCTGATCTGAGACCACTCCTCCAGCGTGATTTGCCCCACCTCTGAATCTCGTTGGCCCAGGCTATACGTCAGAACGTATTGCACCAGGGCTTGTCGGTGCTGCCACAGTCGCTGCAACATGTGCAGAGTTGAATTCCACCGGGTACGCACATCGCATTTTAGCCGGTGAAGTGGCAGGCCCAACGACTTCTGGAGAGATGTAAGTCGCTGAGCTGCGGGATGCGAACGGCGGAAGTGAGCACACAGCGACCGTGCCCTCTGCAGAAGGCCATCTAGTCTGGGATAGTGGGCTAAAAATTGCTGGACAACCAGGTTCAACACGTGAGCCATACAAGGCACGTGTGTGACATTGCCCCGGCGAAGGGCCGCACCCAGGTTTGCAGCATTGTCGCACACGGCCTTCCCTGGTTTCAGGTCCAGTGGAGACAACCATTCATGAAATTGGTTCTCCAGAGCTGACCACAACTCCTCAGCTGTGTGACTCACATTTCCCAGACATTTCAATGTAAAAACCGCCTGATGACGTTGAGCCCTACTGCCAGCAAAGTAAGGAGGTGTGCAGGATCCCTTCTGCGCAGTTAGAAAGCTTGTGGCATGACCAGACAGGCTTTGGGTGCAGGTGGAAGACCGAGAGGAGGTTGAGGAGGCAGAAGCAGTGGAGGAACTTTGACATAAAGAGGATTGACGCACAACTCGTGGGGACGGCAAGACTTGGACAGCAGCCCCTTGTCCTGCTGTCACCATAGTTACCCAGTGCCCAGTCAGCGACATGTAACGCCCCTGTCCATGCCTACTCGTCCAAGTGTCTGTGGTGAAATGCACCCTGTCACACACAGAGTTTCTCAAAGAAGCGGTGATGTTGTGTGCGACATGCTGCTGGAGCGCAGGCACACCTTTCTTTGAGAAGTAGTGCCGACTGGGCATCTGGTACTGGGGCACTGCGACGGACATAAGGTCTCGAAAATCCTCTGTGTCCACCAGGCGGAAAGGCAGCATTTCTGTAGCCAAGAGCTTGCAGATGGTGAAATTCAACCTCTTAGCTTTCTCATGGCTAGGAGGAAATGGTCTTTTACTTGTCCACATCTGAGGGACCGAGGGCTGGCTATTGTGCTTAGACGGGGTTGATAAGGGTGTCCCCGGCAAACTGCTGGTCTGTGAGGAAGATGCAGGCGGACATGTTAGGTTGCCTTGATCCAAAGGTGGTGCTATCGATGTCGGACAGCGCTCAACACCAGCTGGTGTTACCACCTCCAAAGAAAATGATGACCTGCCAATCACGCTGGTAAAGAGGTGGCAGGTCTGCGCCCCAAAACAGGTGTGACTGCTGTCCCCCCAGTCACAGAGGGTGAAGAGGCCGCGGATGCACAAGATATGGCAGACGGTGATTGGCCCGGCCGGCTAGGCCGCATTGTAGCACACTGAGCTTCCCACTGCAACTTATGCTTCATGTCCATGTGCCGGTTCATGCATGAAGTACTCAAACTATGTATTTTTTGGCCTCTACTTAGCTTTTGCTGACAAATGTTACAGATAACACGAGTTGGGTCATCTTTACCTGTTCCTGCCCTGACAAAAAACTAAAGTTGTCGCTCCAATCAGGTATTTGAGTCTTATCATCGTCTTCCTCATTGTCTCCACCAACAGGAGTTACAGTTTGGGAATGAGGGTCTACATTATGGTCAGAACCTTCTGCGTCTGGTCCTGGATCCGACTCATAAAGATTCTGGGCATCAGTGCAGATCATTTCCTCGTCTGGATTCACAGAAGCGCTGGAGTCGACCTCTGATTCCCAGGCTATAGTATGAGTAAACAGCTCTGCAGACTCAACCATCTGTTCTACCTCATACTCAGACGGGCAGCTGGAGATTTGGGAGCTGTGAGGAAGCAAGTGCGATTTGGGTGACACCTTTGAGGACTGGAGTATTTGTGATGTTGAAGTTGATGTGGAGGAGAGCCCACTTAAAGGAGCACTTGATATCCGTTGAAGCACCTGCTGTTTTTGTGCCTCATCTGGAATTTGTAGCGATTGGCGTGGCCGTAAGAAAGGGATCTTATCACATTGTCCGCTAAAAGAAGTAGACATTTTAGTTTGGCTGGAAGATGGTCTTTCTTCTGCAGATGTTACTGTTGCTTTAACACCTACCCCACGGACACAACCTTTTTTCCCCTTCCCAACACGCCTATTCCCCTTTCCACCAGCAGCAGGCCTTTTTCCACTCATTTTGGTGGTTAACTAATTCACAACTCTGGAGTTGTTTGCACAAAAAAACAATGGATGGTAACTGAGCAGAGCTGAGTGGCCAAACTGTGGTATTAGGCCAAAACTATTGGCTGGGTTAGATGCAGAAAAAAATTATTTTGAATTTGCAACCTGATGGAGGTCAGTATAGATGGACTAATACAAATAGTCTCACACACTGCTAGAGGCCCAAATATTTTTTCAGAGGTACTGTAGATGCAGATAAAAATTATTTTTAATTTGCAACCTGATGGAGGTCAGTATAGATGGACTAATAGACCAAGTCCCACACACTGCTAGAAGCCCAAATATTTTTTCAGAGCTAGATGCAGAAAAAAATTATTTTGAATTTGCAACCTGATGGAGGTCAGTATAGACGGATTAATACAAATAGTCCCACACACTGCTAGAAGCCCAAATATTTTTTCAGAGGTACTGTAGATGCAGATAAAAATTATTTTTAATTTGCAACCTGATGGAGGTCAGTATAGATGGACTAATAGACCAAGTCCCACACACTGCTAGAAGCCCAAATATTTTTTCAGAGCTAGATGCAGAAAAAAATTATTTTTAATTTGCAACCTGATGGAGGTCAGTATAGATGGACTAATAGACCAAGTCCCACACACCGCTAGAAGCCCAACTATTTTTTCAGAGCTAGATGCAGAAAAAAATTATATTCAATTTGCAACCTGCTGGAGGTCAGTATAGAAGGACTAATAGAACAAGTCCCACACACTGCTAGAAGCCCAAATATTTTTTCAGAGCTAAATGAAGAAAAAAATTATTTTTAATTTGCAACCTGATGGAGGTCAGTATAGATAGACTAATAGACCAAGTCCCACACACTGCTAGAAGCCCAAATATTTTTTCAGAGCTAGATGCAGAAAAAAATTATTTTTAATTTGCAACCTGATGGAGGTCAGTATAGATGGACTAATAGACCAAGTCCCACACATCGCTAGAAGCCCAAATATTTTTTCAGAGCTAGATGCAGAAAAAAATTATTTTTAATTTGCAACCTGATGGAGGTCAGTATAGATGGACTAATAGACCAAGTCCCACACATCGCTAGAAGCCCAAATATTTTTTCAGAGCTAGATGCAGAAAACAATTATTTTTAATTTGCAACCTGATGGAGGTCAGTATAGATGGACTAATAGACCAAGTCCCACACACCGCTAGAAGCCCAACTATTTTTTCAGAGCTAGATGCAGAAAAAAATTATATTCAATTTGCAACCTGCTGGAGGTCAGTATAGAAGGACTAATAGAACAAGTCCCACACACTGCTAGAAGCCCAAATATTTTTTCAGAGCTAAATGAAGAAAAAAATTATTTTTAATTTTCAACCTGATGGAGGTCAGTATAGATGGACTAATAGACCAAGTCCCACACACTGCTAGAAGCCCAAATATTTTTTCAGAGCTAGATGCAGAAAAAAATTATTTTTAATTTACAACCTGATGGAGGTCAGTATAGATGGACTAATAGACCAAGTCCCACACACTGCTAGAAGCCCAAATATTTTTTCAGAGCTAGATGCAGAAAAAAATTATTTTTAATTTGCAACCTGATGGAGGTCAGTATAGATGGACTAATAGACCAAGTCCCACACACTACTAGAAGCCCAAATATTTTTTCAGAGCTACATGCAGAAAAAAATTATTTTTAATTTGCAACCTGATGGAGGTCAGTATAGATGGACTAATAGAACAAGTCCCACACACTGCTAGAAGCCCAAATATTTTTTCAGAGCTAAATGAAGAAAAAAATTATTTTTAATTTGCAACCTGATGGAGGTCAGTATAGATGGACTAATAGACCAAGTCCCACACACTGCTAGAAGCCCAAATATTTTTTCAGAGCTAGATGCAGAAAAAAATTATATTCAGTTTGCAACCTGATGGAGGTCAGTATAGATGGACTAATAGAATGATGCTATGCCCAAAAGATTTTACTTCACTAGGTGCAGTAAAAAAATTGGTATTCTATACACAGGTGTTATATCTTGCAACACAGATAGGCTACTCCACTGACTAACACACTCTGCAATAGGCCAAAAAGGATTAGCTTTGCTAGATTCAGCCAAATGCTGTGAAAAAAACTAGCACAGCACTGGCACAGACCTGCCTGGCAAAAACTGATAGGAACTGATGTAACCTAGTCCTGAAAAGGACTGCAATCACAACTATTCCCTACTCCCAAGCTATCTGTATATTTGTGCGAAAATTGGCTTGAAATTAACAAGGTATAGCGCACACAGCAACAGCGGTGCCGTCTAACACGCAGCTGCAGCAGTGAGCAAATGGTGGCGACGGGGAAAATGGCTTGGTCTTATAGGGCAAGGACATGTGACATACACTGCCAATGACACATGCCCTTGCTTGTGTGAAAAAAAGCACTTCGCTCTGTGTGTGCGCTGCTGATAGGCTGACAGATTGCACCTCCCCACTGCAAATGCGGGAAAGAGAAAAAAAAATGGAGATCTTCATTGTTCCTGCAGAGATCCATCCCCTGCCCCTTCCCCCACCCCGCTGTACACTCAAACTGCGTATTAACATTAATTTTCATCATTACTGAGAAAAAATCCAGTTATGATTTTGGTGCATGAACAGTTATCGAACATAACCTCGAACAGCCGAATTTTTCTCAAATTGTTCGTGTTCGCCGAACGGCTCGAACACCGCCCAAAACAGCTCGAATTTGAGATTGGCGAACAGTTCGAGTAGAACAACGCTCATCTCTAATGGCATCATCTGAAAAGCAAAACTTGCATCTTTCAATGAGGGAACTTTTCACTTGTCAGGCTAACGTGATTCTGGTTTAAACGTAGCTGAGCTGGATTTGCATGGAAAAAAAACATTTTGGACAAAGCATTCTCATGCCTTTGTCCAAAAGCCAAAAAGAAAGAGAAAAAGCACGTAGATGCTTAGTTTTGCACCCTAAAACTCTCAGGTGTTACTTGAATTGTGATAACCTATCAACTGTCAAAACCACACACTGTTGTCAAAAGCAAACTCACGTAGAAATCGTAGCGGTGAAAAAAAATGCCCGGTATCGGACCGGGGACCTTTCGCGTGTGAGGCGAACGTGATAACCGCTACACTACAGAAACTAGATGGGAAAAGCATCTGTGTTCACGGCATGCAATCAAGATCAAGGACCGAAACGCAAACGCTTTGATAGCAAACAATAAAATTATGTTTCTGCCCAGTTTCGAACTGGGGACCTTTCGCGTGTTAGGCAAACGTGATAACCGCTACACTACAGAAACTCACAGTACTACCAAAGACATTCACACATACCTAAATCATCGACCCAAAGCCAACAGGTTTACCTCAATGTTTAAAAACAGGACAAAGGGCATTTTTCAACCAGAGAACATGCATTCATTTGTCAGGCCATTGTGAATCAAATGGGTGAAAATCATGCTGCCCAAACCAACAGTATAGTCTTGTTTGAGAAAAAATGCTCACAAACACATGTTTATTCCCGGTGTCGAAACGGGGACCTTTCGCGTGTAAAGCAAACGTGATAAGCACTACACTACAGAATCTTCATGAAAAGGAGTGAAATGTTCACGTCAAGCAATCAAGAGCAAAAGTGGAAACAGAGTAATGGCATCATCTGAAAAGCAAAACTTGCATCTTTCAATGAGGGAACTTTTCACTTGTCAGGCTAACGTGATTCTGGTTTAAACGTAGCTGAGCTGGATTTGCATGGAAAAAACATTTTGGACAAAGCATTCTCATGCCTTTGTCCAAAAGCCAAAAAGAAAGAGAAAAAGCACGTAGATGCCTAGTTTTGCACCCTAAAACTCTCAGGTGTTACTTGAATTGTGATAACCTATCAACTGTCAAAACCACACACTGTTGTTGAAAGCAAACTCACGTAGAAATCGTAGCGGTGAAAAAAATGCTGCTCAAACCAACAATATAATCTTGCATTTGGAAATAAAGAATAAATCACATGTTTCTGCCCGGTATCAATTCGGGGACCTTTCGCGTGTGAGGCAAACGTGATAACCGCTAAACTACAGAAACTAGACGGGAAAAGCTTCTGCGGTCACGGCATGCAATCAAGATCAAGGACCGAAAGGCAAACGCTTTGATAGCAAACAATAAAATTATGTTTCTGCCCAGTTTCGAACTGGGGACCTTTCGCATGTCAGGCAAACGTGATAACCGCTACACTACAGAAACTCATGGTACTACCAAAGACATTCACACATACCTAAATGCAATTGAACAAAATCATCCACCCAAAGCCAACAGGTTTACCTCAATGTTTAAAAACAGGACAAAGGGCATTTTTCAACCAGGGAACATGCGTTCATTTGTCAGGCCATTGTGAATCAAATGGGTGAAAATCATGCTGCCCAAACCAACAGTAGAGCCTTGTGTGAGAAAAAATGCTCACAAACACAAGTTTCTGCCCAGTGTCGAACTGGTGACCTTTCGCGTGTAAAGCGAACGTGATAACCACTACACTACAGAAACTTCATGAAAAGAAGTGAAATATTCACGTCAAGCAATGAAGAGCAAAAGTGGAAACAGAGTAATGGCATCATCTGAAAAGCAAAACTTGCATCTTTCAATGAGGGAACTTTTCACTTGTCAGGCTAACGTGATTCTGGTTTAAACGTAGCTGAGCTGGATTTGCATGGAAAAAAACATTTTGGACAAAGCATTCTCATGCCTTTGTCCAAAAGCCAAAAAGAAAGAGAAAAAGCACGTAGATGCCTAGTTTTGCACCCTAAAACTCTCAGGTGTTACTTGAATTGTGATAACCTATCAACTGTCAAAACCACACACTGTTGTCAAAAGCAAACTCACGTAGAAATCGTAGCGGTGAAAAAAATGCTGCTCAAACCAACAATATAATCTTGCATTTGGAAATAAAGAATAAATCACATATTTCTGCCCGGTATCAAACCGGGGACCTTTCGCGTGTGAGGCAAACGTGATAACCGATACACTACAGAAACTAGATGGAAAAAGCTTCTGTGGTCACGGCATGCAATCAAGATCAAGGACCGAAAGGCAAACGCTTTGATAGCAAACAATAAAATTATGTTTCTGCCCAGTTTCGATCTGGGGACCTTTCACGTGTTAGGCGAACGTGATAACTGCTACACTACAGAAACTCACGGTACTACCAAAGACATTCACACATACCTAAATGCAATTGAACAAAATCATCCACCCAAAGCCAACAGGTTTACCTCAATGTTTAAAAACAGGACAAAGGGCATTTTTCAAACAGGGAACAGGCGTTCATTTGTCAGGCCATTGTGAATCAAATGGGTGAAAATCATGCTGTCCAAACCAACAGTATAGCCTTGTGTGAGAAAAAATGCTCACAAACACATGTTTCTGTCCGGTGTCGAACCAGGGACCTTTCGCGTGTAAAGCGAACGTGATAACCACTACACTACAGAAACTTCATGAAAAGGAGTGAAATGTTCACGTCAAGCAATCAAGAGCAAAAGTGGAAACAGAGTAATGGCATCATCTGAAAAACAAAACTTGCATCTTTCAATGAGGGAACTTTTCACTTGTCAGGCTAACGTGATTCTGGTTTAAACGTAGCTGAGCTTGATTTGCATGGAAAAAAACATTTTGGACAAAGCATTCTCATGCCTTTGTCCAAAAGCCAA
Organism: Phyllobates terribilis; assembly: GCF_046119375.1. NCBI lineage: Eukaryota > Metazoa > Chordata > Amphibia > Anura > Dendrobatidae > Phyllobates > Phyllobates terribilis. Next base: position 10,859,946 of record NW_027362763.1, on the reverse strand, counting down.
AAAGAAAGAGAAAAAGCACGTAGATGCCTAGTTTTGCACCCTAAAACTCTCAGGTGTTACTTGAATTGTGATAACCTATCAACTGTCAAAACCACAGACTGTTGTCAAAAGCAAACTCACGTAGAAATCGTAGCGGTGAAAAAAATGCTGCTCAAACCAACAATATAATCTTGCATTTGGAAATAAAGAATAAATCACATGTTTCTGCCCGGTATCAAACCGGGGACCTTTCGAGTGTGAGGCGAACATGATAACCGCTACACTACAGAAACTAGACAGAAAAAGCTTTTGTGGTCACGGCTAGAGATGAGCGTTGTTCTACTCGAACTGTTCGCCAATCTCAAATTCGAGCTGTTTTGGGCGGTGTTCGAGCCGGTCGGCGAACACGAACAATTTGAGAAAAATTCGGCTGTTCGAGGTTATGTTCGATAACTGTTCGTGCACCAAAATCATAACTGGATTTTTTCTCAGTAATGATGAAAATTAATGTTAATACGCAGTTTGAGTGTACAGCGGGGCGGGGGTAGGGGCAGGGGATGGATCTCTGCAGGAACAATGAAGATCTCCATTTTTTTTTCTCTTTCCCGCATTTGCAGTGGGGAGGTGCAATCTGTCAGCCTATCAGCAGCGCACACACGGAGCGAAGTGCTTTTTTTCACACAAGCAAAGGCATGTGTGATTGGCAGTGTATGTCACATGTCCTTGCCCTATAAGACCAAGCCATTTTCCCCGTCGCCACCATTTTCTCACTGCTGCAGCTGCGTGTTAGATGGCACCGCTGTTGCTGTGTGCGCTATACCTTGTTAATTTCAAGCCAATTTTCGCACAAATATACAGATAGCTTGGGAGTAGGGAATAGTTGTGATTGCAGTCCTTTTAAGGACTAGGTTACAGCATTTCCTACGACTTTTATCAGGCAGGTCTGTGCTCTTAAATAGATAGATTGTGGGAGTAAAGACTAATTGTAATTGGAGTCCTTTTCAGGACTAGGTTACATCAGTTCCTATCAGTTTTTGCCAGGCAGGTCTGTGCCAGTGCTGTGCAAGTTTTTTTTCAAAGCATTTGGCTGAATCTAGCAAAGCTAATCCTTTTTGGCCTATTGCAGAGTGTGTTAGTCAGTGGAGTAGCCTATCTGTGTTGCAAGATATACCACCTGTGTATAGAATACCAATTTTTTTACTGCACCTAGTGAAGTAAAATCTTTTGGGCATAGCATCATTCTATTAGTCCATCTATACTGACCTCCATCAGGTTGCAAACTGAATATAATTTTTTTCTGCATCTAGCTCTGAAAAAATATTTGGGCTTCTAGCGGTGTGTGGGACTTGGTCTATTAGTCCATCTATACTGACCTCCATCAGGTTGCAAATTAAAAATAATTTTTTTCTTCATTTATCTCTGAAAAAATATTTGGGCTTCTAGCAGCGTGTGGGACTTGTTCTATTAGTCCATCTATACTGACCTCCATCAGGTTGCAAATTAAAAATAATTTTTTTCTTCATTTATCTCTGAAAAAATATTTGGGCTTCTAGCAGTGTGTGGGACTTGTTCTATTAGTCCATCTATACTGACCTCCATCAGGTTGCAAATTAAAAATAATTTTTTTCTGCATCTAGCTCTGAAAAAATATTTGGGCTTCTAGCAGTGTGTGGGACTTGGTCTATTAGTCCATCTATACTGACCTCCATCAGGTTGCAAATTAAAAATAATTTTTTTCTTCATCTAGCTCTGAAAAAATATTTGGGCTTCTAGCAGTGTGTGGGACTTGGTCTATTAGTCCATCTATACTGACCTCCATCAGGTTGCAAATTAAAAATAATTTTTTTCTTCATTTATCTCTGAAAAAATATTTGGGCTTCTAGCAGCGTGTGGGACTTGTTCTATTAGTCCATCTATACTGACCTCCATCAGGTTGCAAATTAAAAATAATTTTTTTCTGCATGTAGCTCTGAAAAAATATTTGGGCTTCTAGCAGTGTGTGGGACTTGGTCTATTAGTCTAGCTATACTGACCTCCATCAGGTTGCAAATTAAAAATAATTTTTTTCTGCATCTAGCTCTGAAAAAATATTTGGGCTTCTAGCAGTGTGTGGGACTTGGTCTATTAGTCCATCTATACTGACCTCCATCAGGTTGCAAATTGAATAAAAAAAATTTCTGCATCTAGCTCTGAAAAAATATTTGGGCTTCTAGCAGTGTGTGGGACTTGGTCTATTAGTCCATCTATACTGACCTCCATCAGGTTGCAAATTGAATAAAAAAAATTTCTGCATCTAGCTCTGAAAAAATATTTGGGCTTCTAGCGGTGTGTGGGACTTGGTCTATTAGTCCATCTATACTGACCTCCATCAGGTTGCAAATTAAAAATAATTTTTTTCTGCATCTAGCTCTGAAAAAATATTTGGGCTTCTAGCAGTGTGTGGGACTTGGTCTATTAGTCCATCTATACTGACCTCCATCAGGTTGCAAATTAAAAATAATTTTTTTCTGCATCTAGCTCTGAAAAAATATTTGGGCTTCTAGCAGTGTGTGGGACTTGGTCTATTAGTCCATCTATACTGACCTCCATCAGGTTGCAAATTAAAAATAATTTTTTTCTTCATTTATCTCTGAAAAAATATTTGGGCTTCTAGCAGCGTGTGGGACTTGTTCTATTAGTCCATCTATACTGACCTCCATCAGGTTGCAAATTAAAAATAATTTTTTTCTGCATCTAGCCCAGCCAATAGTTTTGGCCTAATACCACAGTTTGGCCACTCAGCTCTGCTCGGTTACCATCCATTGTTTTTTTGTGCAAACAACTCCAGAGTTGTGAATTAGTTAACCACCAAAATGAGTGGAAAAAGGCCTGCTGCTGGTGGAAAGGGGAATAGGCGTGTTGGGAAGGGGAAAAAAGGTTGTGTCCGTGGGGTAGGTGCAGAAGAAAGACCATCTTCCAGCCAAACTAAAATGTCTACTTCTTTTAGCGGACAATGTGATAAGATCCCTTTCTTACGGCCACGCCAATCGCTACAAATTCCAGATGAGGCACAAAAACAGCAGGTGCTTCAACGGATATCAAGTGCTCCTTTAAGTGGGCTCTCCTCCACATCAACTTCAACATCACAAATACTCCAGTCCTCAAAGGTGTCACCCAAATCGCACTTGCTTCCTCACAGCTCCCAAATCTCCAGCTGCCCGTCTGAGTATGAGGTAGAACAGATGGTTGAGTCTGCAGAGCTGTTTACTCATACTATAGCCTGGGAATCAGAGGTCGACTCCAGCGCTTCTGTGAATCCAGACGAGGAAATGATCTGCACTGATGCCCAGAATCTTTATGAGTCGGATCCAGGACCAGACGCAGAAGGTTCTGACCATAATGTAGACCCTCATTCCCAAACTGTAACTCCTGTTGGTGGAGACAATGAGGAAGACGATGATAAGACTCAAATACCTGATTGGAGCGACAACTTTAGTTTTTTGTCAGGGCAGGAACAGGTTGGCTCTGAGGACGATGGGTGTGATAACGCACAGGGTGATGATGATGAGGTCGGAGATCACACTTACTGTCAACCCACAGTCAGCCAAGAGATGAGGTCAGCAGAGGAGGTGGAGGAAGATGCTAGTGACGACGAGGTCAGGTTGCGCCTTCCTGGACAGAGACGTAGTACTGGAAGCACGTCAACAACTGCATCCTCAAACACAACTCTGCCTCTCACCACAAGTCGTGGTGGCTCTTCAGGTCGCATGGGTGCTAAGCCTTGCATAGCCTGGGCATTTTTTCAGATCGATAAAGATGACCCAACTCGTGTTATCTGTAACATTTGTCAGCAAAAGCTAAGTAGAGGCCAAAAAATACATAGTTTGAGTACTTCATGCATGAACCGGCACATGGATATGAAGCATAAGTTGCAGTGGGAAGCTCAGTGTGCTACAATGCGGCCTAGCCGGCTGGGCCAATCACCGTCTGCCATATCTTGTGCATCCGCGGCCTCTTCATCCTCTGTGACTGGGGGGACAGCAGTCACACCTGTTTTGGGGCGCAGACCTGCCACCTCTTTACCCGCAACAGCCAGCGTGATTGGCAGGTCATCATTTTCTTTGGAGGTGGTAACACCAGCTGGTGTTGAGCGCTGTCCGACATCGATAGCACCACCTTTGGATCAAGGCAACCTAACATGTCCGCCTGCATCTTCCTCACAGACCGGCAGTTTGCCGGGGACACCCTTATCAACCCCGTCTAAGCACAATAGCCAGCCCTCGGTCCCTCAGATGTGGACAAGTAAAAGACCATTTCCTCCTAGCCATGAGAAAGCTAAGAGGTTGAATTTCACCATCTGCAAGCTCTTGGCTACAGAAATGCTGCCTTTCCGCCTGGTGGACACAGAGGATTTTCGAGACCTTATGTCCGTCGCAGTGCCCCAGTACCAGATGCCCAGTCGGCACTACTTCTCAAAGAAAGGTGTGCCTGCGCTCCACCAGCATGTCGCACACAACATCACCGCTTCTTTGAGAAACTCTGTGTGTGACAGGGTGCATTTCACCACAGACACTTGGATGAGTAGGCATGGACAGGGGCGTTACATGTCGCTGACTGGGCACTGGGTAACTATGGTGACAGCAGGACAAGGGGCTGCTGTCCAAGTCTTGCCGTCTCCACGAGTTGTGCGTCAATCCTCTTTATGTCAAAGTTCCTCCACTGCTTCTGCCTCCTTAACCTCCTCTCGGTCTTCCACCTGCACCCAAAGCCTGTCTGGTCATGCCACAAGCTTTCTAACTGCGCAGAAGGGATCCTGCACACCTCCTTACTATGCTGGCAGTAGGGCTCAACGTCATCAGGCGGTTTTTACATTGAAATGTCTGGGAAATGTGAGTCACACAGCTGAGGAGTTGTGGTCAGCTCTGGAGAACCAATTTCATGAATGGTTGTCTCCACTGGACCTGAAACCAGGGAAGGCCGTGTGCGACAATGCTGCAAACCTGGGTGCGGCCCTTCGCCGGGGCAATGTCACACACGTGCCTTGTATGGCTTACGTGTTGAACCTGGTTGTCCAGCAATTTTTAGCCCACTATCCCAGACTAGATGGCCTTCTGCAGAGGGCACGGTCGCTGTGTGCTCACTTCCGCCGTTCGCATCCCGCAGCTCAGTGACTTACATCTCTACAGAAGTCGTTGGGCCTGCCACTTCACCGGCTAAAATGCGATGTGCCTACCCGGTGGAATTCAACTCTGCACATGTTGCAGCGACTGTGGCAGCACCGACAAGCCCTGGTGCAATACGTTCTGACGTATAGCCTGGGCCAACGAGATTCAGAGGTGGGGCAAATCACGCTGGAGGAGTGGTCTCAGATCAGGAACCTATGCACCCTTCTGCACAGTTTTGAAATGGCGACGAAGATGTTTAGTGCTGACGATGCCATTATCAGCATGACTATTCCGGTGATTTACATGCTGGAGCACATGTTAAACAGAATTTGGAGTCAGGTGGTGGCACAAGAGGAGGTGGAGGAAGTAGAGGAGGAGGAGTTGTATGCGGAAGGGCTAACATCTGCAAGGTCCAGACGGTCGGCAGCACCAAGGCGGCAGGCATGTGAGGGTGGGGGAGATGGTTTTACCAGGGCGCATGGTAGCAGCCAAACTAGTGAGGAAGGTGCAGGAGCCCAGGAAGAAGTGGAGGACGAACTGATGGAAGACTCATCAGATGAGGGAGACCTTGATCACATTTCTGTTGTGCGAGGTTGGGGGGAGAGGACAGAGGAAGGAAGCATGATTGTTACCTCGCCACCAACACAACAGGGACTTGGTGCTCCTGGATGCGCAAGACACATGAGTGCCTTCTTGCTGCACTACCTGCAACATGACCCTCGAATTGTGAGAATTAGAAATAATCCTGACTACTGGGTTGCCACACTGTTAGATCCCCGGTACAAAAGTAAATTTGCAGAAATTATTCCTGCCATAGAAAGGGATGCACGCATGCAGGAGTATCAGCAGAGACTGTTGCAGAATCTTACATGTGCTTTTCCACAAAATACCAGTGGTGCACGTAGTGAATCTCACAGTTCCAACTTGCCAACCGTGGGACCGTCAAGTGTTCAGCACTCAAACCGTAACAGAACCACAGTATCTGCTGGTAACATCAATTTTGCGGAATCATTTCACCACTTTTTTAGCCCATCCTTTGCAAGGCCACAGGAGACAAGAAGTCTGACACATAGTCAACGCCTAGAGACGATGGTACAGGAGTATCTCCAAGTAAACATTGAAGCCACGACTGTGTCACTGGACCCTTGCTCTTTTTGGGCTTCCAATCTGGATAAATGGCCGGAGCTAGCCACTTACGCCTTGGAGATCTTGTCATGCCCCGCAGCCAGCGTTCTGTCTGAACGTGTGTTCAGCGCTGCTGGTGGTGTGCTGACAGATAAGCGCACGCGGCTCTCCACTGATAATGTAGACAGACTCACGTTCATAAAGATGAACAAATCATGGATCCGAAACGACTTTTCTACCCCTGTGTCATCCTGGGGAGAGTAAAAGCTTGATGATTGGTTAAAATCACCCTACCAACCGTTTTAAGCTTTCAAATTACTAATCATGTTTATCTGTATCTTGACTGGAAAATAATTTGGGCTTTGTAGCAGTGTGCAGCACTGATCCTATTAGGCCATCTATAATAAGCTTCACCAGATTTAAAATTAAAAATAATTTTTAGCTGCATCTAGCCCGGAAAATAATTTTGGGGCTCCGAGATGCGCAAGACACATAAGTGCCTTCTTGCTGCACTACCTGCAGCATGACCCTCATATTGTCAGAATTCGAAGTAATCATGACTACTGGGTTGCCACACTCTTAGATCCCCCAAACTTTTCGATCAACCTTTTCATTTTAATAAAGACCAAAAAAATGGTCATTTTTGAAATTATAAGCATTAGCAGGTTGTTAGAAACTGAAATCAAACAGTTTTCAACTCAAAACTTTATTCTAGGTGATGTTACATTTTCACATAGGACCCCTTGTTCGAAAGGAGCTTCTGAACTCTCTCGTCCATTGAATTTGTCAGGTTTTGGATGGTTTCTGCTTCAATTGTTTTGCATGAGGACAGAATACCCTCCCAGAGCTGTTGCTTAGATGTGAACTGCCTCCCGCCATCATAGACACTCCTTTTAATGATGCTCCAAAGGTTCTGAATGGGGTAGAGGTCAGGGGAGCATGGGGGTCACACCATAAATTTGTCCCCTTTTATGCCCATATCAGCCAGAGATGCAGATGTTTTATGTGCAGCATGAGATGGTGCATTATCATGCAGAAAAATGATCTTGCTGTGAAATACACGGTTCTTCTTCTTGAACCATGGCAGGAAGTGGTTTGAGAAAATCCACATACATTATGGAGTTCATCTTTAGCGCCTTCAGGGATCCTAAAGGGGCCGACAATCTCTCTCCCCATGATTCCAGCCCAAAACATTACTCCACCTCCTCCTTGTTGGCGCTGTAGCCGTGTTTGCGTGGGGTGTCCATCAACCAGCCATCCTCCACTCCATTCATCTAGACCATCGAGCGCTGCACGGCACTCATCCGTGAACAAAACAGTTTTGAAATCAGTCTTCATGTAATGTTTGGCCCACTGGAGCCGTTTCTGCTTGTGTGAAGTGGATAGAGGAGGTCGACAGGATGGCATATGCACAGCTGCAAACCTCTGAAGGACCCTGCATCTTGTTGTTCGGGGGACGTTGGAGGCACCAGCAGCTTCAAAAACTTGTCTGCTGCTATGACAAGGCTTTTTTGCCACTGCTGTTTCAACCTGACGTAATTGCCTGTAGGAAAGAGTCCTCAATTTGCCCTTATCAGCATGCACACGTGTGTACTGTGAATCAGCTACATACTTCTTGATTGCCAAGACACTTCATCCTGATCATCGCACAATGTTGATTGTAGTCATGCCTTGACCTAAACACTCCACAATTTGTTGCTTCTCAGCAGCCGACACATCCTTTTTCTTTCCCATTTTGGCAGAAAATGTAGGCTGCTTAATAATGTGAGAGAGCCTTCTTAAGTAGTCTTGCCTTTCATTGGACACACCTGCCAAACTAATAAGCACAGGTGTCTGCAATTGCTTACAGTGATATAAAGAGCCCTGACACACATCACCATCAATGAGTTTAACTGACAAACAAACAAATTCTTCCCTTATCACTCCTAAACACTTTTTGCATAATAATTTGGAACGCGGTGTACATGTGCTTTTCCACAAAACACCAGTGGTTCACGTAGTGAATCTTACAGTTCTAACTTGCCAACCATGGTCTGTATGGCAAGTCTCGGCTTCTCACTTTTTGGATTTTAGAAGGGCATGACATGCCTATATCTGTGTCTCCCCCTCCTTTTACTCCTCCACCTCTTTTCTTTTCGCATGACTATATGTACTTGTCACTTTTCCATGTGTTAGTTGTGTCTTCTGAGCAGTTTGTCAGCTTTTGGACACCTTTGAAGGTGTTTTCTATGTGTTTCTATGTGTTTTTGTTTGCCTGCCATTGGTTTTAACGGTGTTCGAAGGTGTTCGACGAACCGAACCGAACTCGAACACTACGGGGGTGGCTCAACACTAGTCACGGCATGCAATCAAGATCAAGGACCGAAAGGCAAACGCTTTGATAGCAAACAATAAAATTATGTTTCTGCCCAGTTTCGAACTGGGGACCTTTCGCGTGTTAGGCGAACGTGATAACCGCTACACTACAGAAACTCACGGTACTACCAAAGACATTCACACATACCTAAATGCAATTGAACAAAATCATCCACCCAAAGCCAACAGGTTTACCTCAATGTTTAAAAACAGGACAAAAGGCATTTTTCAACCAGGGAACATGCGTTCATTTGTCAGGCCATTTGAATCAAATGGGTGAAAATCATGCTGCCCAAACCAACAGTATAGCCTTGTGTGAGAAAAAATGCTCACAAACACATGTTTCTGCCCAGTGTCAAACCGGGGACCTTTCGCGTATAAAGCGAGCGTGATAACCACTACACTACAGAAACTTCATGAAAAGGAGTGAAATGTTCACATCAAGCAATCAAGAGCAAAAGTGGAAACAGAGTAATGGCATCATCTGAAAAGCAAAACTTGCATCTTTCAATGAGGGAACTTTTCACTTGTCAGGCTAACGTGATTCTGGTTTAAACGTAGCTGAGCTGGATTTGCATGGAAAAAAACATTTTGGACAAAGCATTCTCATGCCTTTGTCCAAAAGCCAAAAAGAAAGAGAAAAAGCACGTAGATGCCTAGTTTTGCACCCTAAAACTCTCAGGTGTTACTTGAATTGTGATAACCTATCAACTGTCAAAACCACACACTGTTGTCAAAAGCAAACTCACGTAGAAATCGTAGCGGTGAAAAAAATGCTGCTCAAACCAACAATATAATCTTGCATTTGGAAATAAAGAATAAATCACATGTTTCTGGCCGGTATCGAACCGGGGACCTTTCGCGTGTGAGGTGAACGTGATAACCGCTACACTACAGAAACTAGACGGAAAAAGCTTCTGTGGTCACGGCATGCAATCAAGATCAAGGACCGAAAGGCAAACGCTTTGATAGCAAACAATAAAATTATGTTTCTGCCCAGTTTCGAACTGGGGACCTTTCGCGTGTTAGGCGAACGTGATAACCGCTACACTACAGAGTGCTCCTTTAAGTGGGCTCTCCTCCACATCAACTTCAACATCACAGATACTCCAGTCCTCAAAGGTGTCACCCAAATCGCACTTGCTTCCTCACAGCTCCCAAATCTCCAGCTGCCCGTCTGAGTATGAGGTAGAACAGATGGTTGAGTCTGCAGAGCTGTTTACTCATACTATAGCCTGGGAATCAGAGGTCGACTCCAGCGCTTCTGTGAATCCAGACGAGGAAATGATCTGCACTGATGCCCAGAATCTTTATGAGTCGGATCCAGGACCAGACGCAGAAGGTTCTGACCATAATGTAGACCCTCATTCCCAAACTGTAACTCCTGTTGGTGGAGACAATGAGGAAGACGATGATAAGACTCAAATACCTGATTGGAGTGACAACTTTAGTTTTTTGTCAGGGCAGGAACAGGTTGGCTCTGAGGACGATGGGTGTGATAACGCACAGGGTGATGATGATGAGGTCGGAGATCCCACTTACTGTCAACCCACAGTCAGCCAAGAGATGAGGTCAGCAGAGGAGGTGGAGGAAGATGCTAGTGACGACGAGGTCAGGTTGCGCCTTCCTGGACAGAGACGTAGTACTGGAAGCACGTCAACAACTGCATCCTCAAACACAACTCTGCCTCTCACCACAAGTCGTGGTGGCTCTTCAGGTCGCATGGGTGCTAAGCCTTGCATAGCCTGGGCATTTTTTCAGATCGATAAAGATGACCCAACTCGTGTTATCTGTAACATTTGTCAGCAAAAGCTAAGTAGAGGCCAAAAAATACATAGTTTGAGTACTTCATGCATGAACCGGCACATGGACATGAAGCATAAGTTGCAGTGGGAAGCTCAGTGTGCTACAATGCGGCCTAGCCGGCCGGGCCAATCACCGTCTGCCATATCTTGTGCATCCGCGGCCTCTTCATCCTCTGTGACTGGGGGGACAGCAGTCACACCTGTTTTGGGGCGCAGACCTGCCACCTCTTTACCCGCAACAGCCAGCGTGATTGGCAGGTCATCATTTTCTTTGGAGGTGGTAACACCAGCTGGTGTTGAGCGCTGTCCGACATCGATAGCACCACCTTTGGATCAAGGCAACCTAACATGTCCGCCTGCATCTTCCTCACAGACCGGCAGTTTGCCGGGGACACCCTTATCAACCCCGTCTAAGCACAATAGCCAGCCCTCGGTCCCTCAGATGTGGACAAGTAAAAGACCATTTCCTCCTAGCCATGAGAAAGCTAAGAGGTTGAATTTCACCATCTGCAAGCTCTTGGCTACAGAAATGCTGCCTTTCCGCCTGGTGGACACAGAGGATTTTCGAGACCTTATGTCCGTCGCAGTGCCCCAGTACCAGATGCCCAGTCGGCACTACTTCTCAAAGAAAGGTGTGCCTGCGCTCCACCAGCATGTCGCACACAACATCACCGCTTCTTTGAGAAACTCTGTGTGTGACAGGGTGCATTTCACCACAGACACTTGGACGAGTAGGCATGGACAGGGGCGTTACATGTCGCTGACTGGGCACTGGGTAACTATGGTGACAGCAGGACAAGGGGCTGCTGTCCAAGTCTTGCCGTCCCCACGAGTTGTGCGTCAATCCTCTTTATGTCAAAGTTCCTCCACTGCTTCTGCCTCCTCAACCTCCTCTCGGTCTTCCACCTGCACCCAAAGCCTGTCTGGTCATGCCACAAGCTTTCTAACTGCGCAGAAGGGATCCTGCACACCTCCTTACTATGCTGGCAGTAGGGCTCAACGTCATCAGGCGGTTTTTACATTGAAATGTCTGGGAAATGTGAGTCACACAGCTGAGGAGTTGTGGTCAGCTCTGGAGAACCAATTTCATGAATGGTTGTCTCCACTGGACCTGAAACCAGGGAAGGCCGTGTGCGACAATACTGCAAACCTGGGTGCGGCCCTTCGCCGTGGCAATGTCACACACGTGCCTTGTATGGCTCTCGTGTTGAACCTGGTTGTCCAGCAATTTTTAGCCCACTATCCCAGACTAGATGGCCTTCTGCAGAGGGCACGGTCGCTGTGTGCTCACTTCCGCCGTTCGCATTACGCAGCTCAGCGACTTACATCTCTACAGAAGTCGTTGGGCCTGCCACTTCACCGGCTAAAATGCGATGTGCCTACCCGGTGGAATTCAACTCTGCACATGTTGCAGCGACTGTGGCAGCACCGACAAGCCCTGGTGCAATACGTTCTGACGTATAGCCTGGGCCAACGAGATTCAGAGGTGGGGCAAATCACGCTGGAGGAGTGGTCTCAGATCAGGAACCTATGCACCCTTCTGCACAGTTTTGAAATGGCGACGAAGATGTTTAGTGCTGACGATGCCATTATCAGCATGACTATTCCGGTGATTTACATGCTGGAGCACATGTTAAACAGAATTCGGAGTCAGGTGGTGGCACAAGAGGAGGTGGAGGAAGTAGAGGAGGAGGAGTTGTATGCGGAAGGGCTAACATCTGCAAGGTCCAGACGGTCGGCAGCACCAAGGCGGCAGGCATGTGAGGGTGGGGGAGATGGTTTTACCAGGGCGCATGGTAGCAGCCAAACTAGTGAGGAAGGTGCAGGAGCCCAGGAAGAAGTGGAGGACGAACTGATGGAAGACTCATCAGATGAGGGAGACCTTGATCACATTTCTGTTGTGCGAGGTTGGGGGGAGAGGACAGAGGAAGGAAGCATGATTGTTACCTCGCCACCAACACAACAGGGACTTGGTGCTCCTGGATGCGCAACACACATGAGTGCCTTCTTGCTGCACTACCTGCAACATGACCCTCGAATTGTGAGAATTAGAAATAATCCTGACTACTGGGTTGCCACACTGTTAGATCCCCGGTACAAAAGTAAATTTGCAGAAATTATTCCTGCCATAGAAAGGGATGCACGCATGCAGGAGTATCAGCAGAGACTGTTGCAGAATCTTACATGTGCTTTTCCACAAAATACCAGTGGTGCACGTAGTGAATCTCACAGTTCCAACTTGCCAACCGTGGGACCGTCAAGTGTTCAGCACTCAAACCGTAACAGAACCACAGTATCTGCTGGTAACATCAATTTTGCGGAATCATTTCACCACTTTTTTAGCCCATCCTTTGCAAGGCCACAGGAGACAAGAAGTCTGACACATAGTCAACGCCTAGAGACGATGGTACAGGAGTATCTCCAAGTAAACATTGAAGCCACGACTGTGTCACTGGACCCTTGCTCTTTTTGGGCTTCCAATCTGGATAAATGGCCGGAGCTAGCCACTTACGCCTTGGAGATCTTGTCATGCCCCGCAGCCAGCGTTCTGTCTGAACGTGTGTTCAGCGCTGCTGGTGGTGTGCTGACAGATAAGCGCACGCGGCTCTCCACTGATAATGTAGACAGACTCACGTTCATAAAGATGAACAAATCATGGATCCGAAACGACTTTTCTACCCTTGTGTCATCCTGGGGAGAGTAAAAGCTTGATGATTGGTTAAAATCACCCTACCAACCGTTTTAAGCTTTCAAATTACTAATCATGTTTATCTGTATCTTGACTGGAAAATAATTTGGGCTTTGTAGCAGTGTGCAGCACTGATCCTATTAGGCCATCTATAATAAGCTTCACCAGATTTAAAATTAAAAATAATTTTTAGCTGCATCTAGCCCGGAAAATAATTTTGGGGCTCCGAGATGCGCAAGACACATAAGTGCCTTCTTGCTGCACTACCTGCAGCATGACCCTCATATTGTCAGAATTCGAAGTAATCATGACTACTGGGTTGCCACACTCTTAGATCCCCCAAACTTTTCGATCAACCTTTTCATTTTAATAAAGACCAAAAAAATGGTCATTTTTGAAATTATAAGCATTAGCAGGTTGTTAGAAACTGAAATCAAACAGTTTTCAACTCAAAACTTTATTCTAGGTGATGTTACATTTTCACATAGGACCCCTTGTTCGAAAGGAGCTTCTGAACTCTCTCGTCCATTGAATTTGTCAGGTTTTGGATGGTTTCTGCTTCAATTGTTTTGCATGAGGACAGAATACCCTCCCAGAGCTGTTGCTTAGATGTGAACTGCCTCCCGCCATCATAGACACTCCTTTTAATGATGCTCCAAAGGTTCTGAATGGGGTAGAGGTCAGGGGAGCATGGGGGTCACACCATAAGTTTGTCCCCTTTTATGCCCATATCAGCCAGAGATGCAGATGTTTTATGTGCAGCATGAGATGGTGCATTATCATGCAGAAAAATGATCTTGCTGTGAAATACACGGTTCTTCTTCTTGAACCATGGCAGGAAGTGCTGTTTGAGAAAATCCACATACATTATGGAGTTCATCTTTAGCGCCTTCAGGGATCCTAAAGGGGCCGACAATCTCTCTCCCCATGATTCCAGCCCAAAACATTACTCCACCTCCTCCTTGTTGGCGCTGTAGCCGTGTTTGCGTGGGGTGTCCATCAACAAGCCATCCTCCACTCCATTCATCTGGACCATCGAGCGCTGCACGGCACTCATCCGTGAACAAAACAGTTTTGAAATCAGTCTTCATGTAATGTTTGGCCCACTGGAGCCGTTTCTGCTTGTGTGAAGTGGATAGAGGAGGTCGACAGGATGGCATATGCACAGCTGCAAACCTCTGAAGGACCCTGCATCTTGTTGTTCGGGGGACGTTGGAGGCACAAGCAGCTTCAAAAACTTGTCTGCTGCTATGACAAGGCTTTTTTGCCGCTGCTCTTTCAACCTGACGTAATTGCCTGTAGGAAAGAGTCCTCAATTTGCCCTTATCAGCACGCACACGTGTGTACTGTGAATCAGCTACATACTTCTTGATTGCCAAGACACTTCATCCTGATCATCGCACAATGTTGATTGTAGTCATGCCTTGACCTAAACACTCCACAATTTGTTGCTTCTCAGCAGCCGACACATCCTTTTTCTTTCCCATTTTGGCAGAAAATGTAGGCTGCTTAATAATGTGAGAGAGCCTTCTTAAGTAGTCTTGCCTTTCATTGGACACACCTGCCAAACTAATTAGCACAGGTGTCTGCAATTGCTTACAGTGATATAAAGAGCCCTGACACACATCACCATCAATGAGTTTAACTGACAAACAAACAAATTCTTCCCTTATCACTCCTAAACACTTTTTGCATAATAATTTGGAACGCGGTGTACATGTGCTTTTCCACAAAACACCAGTGGTTCACGTAGTGAATCTTACAGTTCTAACTTGCCAACCGTGGTCTGTATGGCAAGTCTCGGCTTCTCACTTTTTGGATTTTAGAAGGGCATGACATGCCTATATCTGTGTCTCCCCCTTCTTTTACTCCTCCACCTCTTTTCTTTTCGCATGACTATATGTACTTGTCACTTTTCCATGTGTTAGTTGTGTCTTCTGAGCAGTTTGTCAGCTTTTGGACACCTTTGAAGGTGTTTTCCATGTGTTTCTATGTGTTTTTGTTTGCCTGCCATTGGTTTTAACGGTGTTCGAAGGTGTTCGACGAACCGAACCGAACTCGAACACTACGGGGGTGGCTCAACACTAGTCACGGCATGCAATCAAGATCAAGGACCGAAAGGCAAACGCTTTGATAGCAAACAATAAAATTATGTTTCTGCCCAGTTTCGAACTGGGGACCTTACGCGTGTTAGGCGAACGTGATAACCGCTACACTACAGAAACTCACGGTACTACCAAAGACATTCACACATACCTAAATGCAATTGAACAAAATCATCCACCCAAAGCCAACAGGTTTACCTCAATGTTTAAAAACAGGACAAAAGGCATTTTTCAACCAGGGAACATGCGTTCATTTGTCAGGCCATTTGAATCAAATGGGTGAAAATCATGCTGCCCAAACCAACAGTATAGCCTTGTGTGAGAAAAAATGCTCACAAACACATGTTTCTGCCCGGTGTCGAACTGGGGACCTTTCGCGTATAAAGCGAGCGTGATAACCACTACACTACAGAAACTTCATGAAAAGGAGTGAAATGTTCACATCAAGCAATCAAGAGCAAAAGTGGAAACAGAGTAATGGCATCATCTGAAAAGCAAAACTTGCATCTTTCAATGAGGGAACTTTTCACTTGTCAGGCTAACGTGATTCTGATTTAAACGTAGCTGAGCTGGATTTGCATGGAAAAAAACATTTTGGACAAAGCATTCTCATGCCTTTGTCCAAAAGCCAAAAAGAAAGAGAAAAAGCACGTAGATGCCTAGTTTTGCACCCTAAAACTCTCAGGTGTTACTTGAATTGTGATAACCTATCAACTGTCAAAACCACACACTGTTGTCAAAAGCAAACTCACGCAGAAATCGTAGCGGTGAAAAAAATGCTGCTCAAACCAACAATATAATCTTGCATTTGGAAATAAAGAGTAAATCACATGTTTCTGCCCGGTATCGAACCGGGGACCTTTCGCGTGTGAAGCGAACGTGATAACCGCTACAAGACACAAACTAGACGGAGAAAGCTTCTGTGGTCACGGCATGCAATCAAGATCAAGGACCGAAAGGCAAACGTTTTGATAGCAAACAATAAAATTATGTTTCTGCCCAGTTTTGAACTGGGGACCTTTCGAGTGTTAAGCGAACGTGATAACCGCTACACTACAGAAACTCATGGTACTACCAAAGACATTCACGCATACCTAAATGCAATTGAACAAAATCATCCACCCAAAGCCAACAGGTTTATCTCAATGTTTAAAAACAGGACAAAGGGCATTTTTCAACCAGGGAACATGCGTTCATTTGTCAGGCCATTGTGAATCAAATGGGTGAAAATCATGCTGCCCAAACCAACAGTATAGCCTTGTGTGAGAAAAAATGCTCACAAACACATGTTTCTGCCCGATGTCGAAACAGGGACCTTTCGCGTGTAAAGCGAACATGATAACCACTACACTACAGAAACTTCATTAAAAGGAGTGAAATGTTCACGTCAAGCAATCAAGAGCAAAAGTGGAAACAGAGTAATGGCATTATCTGAAAAGCAAAACTTGCATCTTTCAATGAGGGAACTTTTCACTTGTCAGGCTAACGTGATTCTGGTTTAAACGTAGCTGAGCTGGATTTGCATGGAAAAAAACATTTTGGACAAAGCATTCTCATGCCTTTGTCCAAAAGCCAAAAAGAAAGAGAAAAAGCACGTAGATGCCTAGTTTTGCACCCTAAAACTCTCAGGTGTTACTTGAATTGTGATAACCTATCAACTGTCAAAACCACACACTGTTGTCAAAAGCAAACTCACGTAGAAATCGTAGCGGTGAAAAAAATGCTGCTCAAACCAACAATATAATCTTGCATTTGGAAATAAAGAATAAATCACATGTTTCTGCCCGGTATCGAAGTGGGGACCTTTCGCGTGTGAGGAGAACGTGATAACCGCTACACTACAGAAACTCACGGTACTATCAAAGACATTCACACATACCTAAATGCAATTGAACAAAATCATCCACCCAAAGCCAACAAGTTTACCTCAATGTTTAAAAACAGGACAAGGGGCATTTTTCAACCAGGGAACATGCGTTCATTTGTCAGGCCATTGTGAATCAAATGGGTGAAAATCATGCTGCCCAAACCAACAGTATAGCCTTGTGTGAGAAAAAATGCTCACAAACACATGTTTCTGCCAGGTTTCGAACTGGGGACCTTTCGCCTGTAAAGCAAACGTGATAACCACTACACTACAGAAACTTCACGAAAAGGAGTGAAATGTTCACGTCAAGCAATCAAGAGCAAAAGTGGAAACAGAGTAATGGCATCATCTGAAAAGCAAAACTTGCATCTTTCAATGAGGGAACTTTTCACTTGTCAGGCTAACGTGATTCTGGTTTAAACGTAGCTGAGCTGGATTTGCATGGAAAAAAACATTTTGGACAAAGCATTCTCATGCCTTTGTCCAAAAGCCAAAAAGAAAGAGAAAAAGCACGTAGATGCCTAGTTTTGCACCCTAAAACTCTCAGGTGCTACTTGAATTGTGATAACCTATCAACTGTCAAAACCACACACTGTTGTCAAAAGCAAACTCACGTAGAAATCGTAGCGGTGAAAAAAATGCTGCTCAAACCAACAATATAATCTTGCATTTGGAAATAAAGAATAAATCACATGTTTCTGCCCGGTATCGAAGTGGGGACCTTGCGCGTGTGAGGAGAACGTGATAACCGCTACACTACAGAAACTCACGGTACTATCAAAGACATTCACACATACCTAAATGCAATTGAACAAAATCATCCACCCAAAGCCAACAAGTTTACCTCAATGTTTAAAAACAGGACAAAGGGCATTTTTCAACCAGGGAACATGCGTTCATTTGTCAGGCCATCGTGAATCAAATGGGTGAAAATCATGCTGCCCAAACCAACAGTATAGCCTTGTGTGAGAAAAAATGCTCACAAACACATGTTTCTGCCCGGTGTCGAACCTCAGACCTTTCGCATGTAAAGCGAACATGATAACCACTACACTACAGAAACTTCATGAAAAGGAGTGAAATGTTCACGTCAAGCAATCAAGAGCAAAAGTGGAACCAGAGTAATGGCATCATCTGAAAAGCAAAACTTGCATCTTTCAAAGAGAGAACTTTTCACTTGTCAGGCTAACGTGATTCTGGTTTAAACGTAGCTGAGCTGGATTTGCATGGAAAAAAACATTTTGGACAAAGCATTCTCATGCCTTTGTCCAAAAGCCAAAAAGAAAGAGAAAAAGCACGTAGATGCCTAGTTTTGCACCCTAAAACTCTCAGGTGCTACTTGAATTGTGATAACCTATCAACTGTCAAAACCACACACTGTTGTCAAAAGCAAACTCACGTAGAAATCGTAGCGGTGAAAAAAATGCTGCTCAAACCAACAATATAATCTTGCATTTGGAAATAAAGAATAAATCACATGTTTCTGCCCGGTATCGAAGTGGGGACCTTTCGTGTGTGAGGAGAACGTGATAACCGCTACACTACAGAAACTCACGGTACTATCAAAGACATTCACACATACCTAAATGCAATTGAACAAAATCATCCACCCAAAGCCAACAAGTTTACCTCAATGTTTAAAAACAGGACAAAGGGCATTTTTCAACCTGGGAACATGCGTTCATTTGTCAGGCCATCGTGAATCAAATGGGTGAAAATCATGCTGCCCAAACCAACAGTATAGCCTTGTGTGAGGAAAAAATACTCACAAACACATGTTTCTGCCCGGTGTCAAACCTCGGACCTTTCGCATGTAAAGCGAACATGATAACCACTACACTACAGAAACTTCATGAAAAGGAGTGAAATGTTCACGTCAAGCAATCAAGAGCAAAAGTGGAAACAGAGTAATGGCATCATCTGAAAAGCAAAACTTGCATCTTTCAAAGAGGGAACTTTTCACTTGTCAGGCTAACGTGATTCTGGTTTAAACGTAGCTGAGCTGGATTTGCATGGAAAAAAACATTTTGGACAAAGCATTCTCATGCCTTTGTCCAAAAGCCAAAAAGAAAGAGAAAAAGCACGTAGATGCCTAGTTTTGCACCCTAAAACTCTCAGGTGTTACTTGAATTGTGATAACCTATCAACTGTCAAAACCACACACTGTTGTCAAAAGCAAACTCACGTAGAAATCGTAGCGGTGAAAAAAATGCTGCTCAAACCAACAATATAATCTTGCATTTGGAAATAAAGAATAAATCACATGTTTCTGCCCGGTATCGAACTGAGGACCTTTCTCGTGTGAGGCAAACGTGATAACCGCTACACTACAGAAACTACACGGAAAAAAGCTTCTGTGGTCACGGCATGCAATCAAGATCAAGGACCGAAAGGCAAACGCTTTTATAACAAACAATAAAATTATGTTTCTGCCCAGTTTCGAACTGGGGACCTTTCGCGTGTTAGGCGAACGTGATAACCGCTACACTACAGAAACTCACGGTACTACCAAAGACATTCACACATACCTAAATGAAATTGAACAAACTCATGCACCCAAAGCTAACAAGTTTACCTCAATGTTTAAAAACAGGACAAAGGGCATTTTTCAACCAGGGAACATGCGTTCATTTGTCAGGCCATTGTGAATCAAATGGGTGAAAATAATGCTGCCCAAACCAACAGTATAGCCTTGTGTGAGAGAAAATGCTCACAAACACATGTTTCTGCCCGGTGTCGAACCAGGGACCTTTCGCGTGTAAAGCGAACGTGATAACCACTACACTACAGAAACTTAATTAAAAGGAGTGAAATGTTCACATCAAGCAATCAAGAGCAAAAGTGGAAACAGAGTAATGGCATCATCTGAAAAGCAAAACTTGCATCTTTCAATGTGGGAACTTTTCACTTGTCAGGCTAACGTGATTCTGGTTTAAACGTAGCTGAGCTGGATTTGCATGGAAAAAAACATTTTGGACAAAGCATTCTCATGCCTTTGTCCAAAAGCCAAAAAGAAAGAGAAAAAGCACGTAGATGCCTAGTTTTGCACCCTAAAACTCTCAGGTGTTACTTGAATTGTGATAACCTATCAACTGTCAAAACCACACACTGTTGTCAAAAGCAAACTCACGTAGAAATCGTAGCGGTGAAAAAAATGCTGCTCAAACCAACAATATAATCTTGCATTTGGAAATAAAGAATTAATCACATGTTTCTGCCCGGTATCAAACCGGGGACCTTTCGCGTGTGAGGCGAACGTGATAACCGCTACAAAACACAGACTAGACGGAGCAAGCTTCTGTGGTCACGGCATGCAATCAAGATCAAGGACCGAAAGGCAAACGCTTTGATAGCAAACAATAAAATTATGTTTCTGCCTAGTTTCGAACTGGGGACCTTTCGCATGTTAGGTGAACGTGATAACCGCTACACTACAGAAACTCACGGTACTGCCAAAGACATTCACACATACCTAAAGGCAATTGAACAAAATCAGCCACCCAAAGCCAACAGGTTTACCTCAATGTTTAAAAACAGGACAAAGGGCATTTTTCAACCAGGGAACATGCGTTCATTTGTCAGGCCATTGTGAATCAAATGGGTGAAAATCATGCTGCCCAAACCAACAGTATAGCCTTGTGCAAGAAAAAATGCTCACAAACACATGTTTCTGCCCGGTGTCGAACCAGGGACCTTTCGCGTGTAAAGCGAACGTGATAACCACTACACTACAGAAACTTCATGAAAAGGAGTGAAATGTTCACATCAAGCAATCAAGAGCAAAAGTGGAAACAGAGTAATGGCATCATCTGAAAAGCAAAACTTGCATCTTTCAAAGAGGGAACTTTTCACTTGTCAGGCTAACGTGATTCTGGTTTAAACGTAGCTGAGCTGGATTTGCATGGAAAAAAACATTTTGGACAAAGCATTCTCATGCCTTTGTCCAAAAGCCAAAAAGAAAGAGAAAAAGCACGTAGATGCCTAGTTTTGCACCCTAAAACTCTCAGGTGTTACTTGAATTGTGATAACCTATCAACTGTCAAAACCACACACTGTTGTCAAAAGAAAACTCACGTAGAAATCGTAGCGGTGAAAAAAATGCTGCTCAAACCAACAATATAATCTTGCATTTGGAAATAAAGAATAAATCATATGTTTCTGCCCGGTATCGAACCGGGGACTTTTCGCGTGTGAGGCGAACGTGATAACCGCTACACTACAGAAACTAGACGGGAAAAGCTTCTGTGGTCACGGCATGCAATCAAGATCAAGGACTGAAAGGCAAACGCTTTGATAGCAAACTATTAAATTATGTTTCTGCCCAGTTTTGAACTGTGGACCTTTCACGTGTTAGGTGAACGTGATAACCGCTACACTACAGAAACTCACGGTACTACCAAAGACATTCACACATACCTAAATGCAATTGAACAAAATCATCCACCCAAAGCCAACAGGTTTACCTCAATGTTTAAAAACAGGACAAAGGGCATTTTTCAACCAGGGAACATGCGTTCATTTGTCAGGCCATTGTGAATCAAATGGGTGAAAATTATGCTGCCCAAACCAATAGCTGTCTACAAATATGTCAAGGGCTGTCACATTGTAGAAGGATCATCTTTATTCTCATTTGCACAAGGAAAGACTAGAAGCAATGGGATGAAACTAAATGGGAGGAGACACAGATTAGATATTAGAAAAAACTTTTTGACAGTTAGGGTGATTAATGAGTGGAACAGGCTGCCACGAGAGGTGGTGAGTTCCCCTTCAATGGACGTCTTCAAACAGAGGCTGGACAGACATCTGTCTGAGATGATCTAGTGAATCCTGCTTTGAGCAGGGGGTTGGACCAGATGACCCAGGAGGTCCCTTCCAACTCTACCATTCTATGATTATTCTATGATTCTATGATTATTCTATGATTCTATGATTATTCTATAGCCTTGTGCGAGAAAAAATGCTCACAAACACATGTTTCTGCCCAGTGTCGAACCAGGGACCTTTCGCGTGTAAAGCGAACGTGATAACCACTACACTACAGAAACTTCATGAAAAGGAGTGAAATGTTCACGTCAAGCAATCAAGAGCAAAAGTGGAAACAGAGTAATGGCATCATCTGAAAAGCAAAACTTGCATCTTTCAATGAGGGAACTTTTCACTTGTCAGGCTAACGTGATTCTGGTTTAAACGTAGCTGAGCTGGATTTGCATGGAAAAAAACATTTTGGACAAAGCATTCTCATGCCTTTGTCCAAAAGCCAAAAAGAAAGAGAAAAAGCACGTAGATGCCTAGTTTTGCACCCTAAAACTCTCAGGTGTTACTTGAATTGTGATAACCTATCAACTGTCAAAACCACACACTGTTGTCAAAAGCAAACTCACGTAGAAATCGTAGCGGTGAAAAAAATGCTGCTCAAACCAACAATATAATCTTGCATTTGGAAATAAAGAATAAATCACATGTTTCTGCCCGGTATCGAACCGGGAACCTTTCGCGTGAGAGGCGAACGTGATAACCGCTACACTACAGAAAGTAGACGGTAAAAGCTTCTGTGGTCACAGCATGCAATCAAGATCAAGGACCGAAAGGCAAACGCTTTGATAGCAAACAATAAAATTATGTTTCTGCCCAGTTTCGAACTGGGGACCTTTCGCATGTTAGGCAAACGTGATAACCACTACACTACAGAAACTCACGGTACTACCAAAGACATTCACACATACCTAAATGCAATTGAACAAAATCATCCACCCAAAACCAACAAGTTCACCTCAATGTTTAAAAACAGGACAAAGGGCATTTTTCAACCAGGGAACATGCGTTCATTTGTCAGGCCATTGTGAATCAAATGGGTGAAAATCATGCTGCCCAAACCAACAGTATAGCCTTGTGTGAGAAAAAATGCTCACAAACACATGTTTCTGCCCGGTGTCGAACCAGGGACCTTTCGCGTGTAAAGCAAACGTGATAACCACTACACTACAGAAACTTCATGAAAGGAGTGAAATGTTCACGTCAAGCAATCAAGAGCAAAAGTGGAAACAGAGTAATGGCATCATCTGAAAAGCAAAACTTGCATCTTTCAATGAGGGAACTTTTCACTTGTCAGGCTAACATGATTCTGGTTTAAACGTAGCTGAGCTGGATTTGCATGGAAAAAAACATTTTGGACAAAGCATTCTCATGCCTTTGTCCAAAAGCCAAAAAGAAAGAGAAAAAGCACGTAGATGCCTAGTTTTGCACCCTAAAACTCTCAGGTGTTACTTGAATTGTGATAACCTATCAACTGTCAAAACCACACACTGTTGTCAAAAGCAAACTCACGTAGAAATCGTAGGGGTGAAAAAAATGCTGCTCAAACCAACAATATAATCTTGCATTTGGAAATAAAGAATAAATCACATGTTTCTGCCCGGTATCAAACCGCGGACCTTTCGCGTGTGAGGCGAACGTGATAACTGCTACACTACAGAAAGTAGACGGAAAAAGCTTCTGTGGTCACGGCATGCAATCAAGATCAAGGACCGAAAGGCAAACGCTTTGATAGCAAACAATAAAATTATGTTTCTGCCCAGTTTCGAACTGGGGACCTTTCGCATGTTAGGCAAACATGATAACCACTACACTACAGAAACTCACGGTACTACCAAAGACATTCACACATACCTAACTGCAATTGAACAAAATCATCCACCCAAAGCCAACACGTTCACCTCAATGTTTAAAAACAGGACAAAGGGCATTTTTCAACCAGGGAACATGCGTTCATTTGTCAGGCCATTGTGAATCAAATGGGTGAAAATCATGCTGCCCAAACCAACAGTATAGCCTTGTGTGAGAAAAAATGCTCACAAACACATGTTTCTGCCCGGTGTCGAACCAGGGACCTTTCGCGTGTAAAGCGAACGTGATAACCACTACACTACAGAAACTTCATGAAAAGGAGTGAAATGTTCACGTCAAGCAATCAAGAGCAAAAGTGGAAACAGAGTAATGGCATCATCTGAAAAGCAAAACTTGCATCTTTCAATGAGGGAACTTTTCACTTGTCAGGCTAACGTGATTCTGGTTTAAACATAGCTGAGCTGGATTTGCATGGAAAAAAACATTAGGACAAAGCATTCTCATGCCTTTGTCCAAAAGCCAAAAAGAAAGAGAAAAAGCACGTAGATGCCTAGTTTTGCACCCTAAAACTCTCAGGTGTTACTTGAATTGTGATAACCTATCAACTGTCAAAACCACACACTGTTGTCAAAAGCAAACTCACGTAGAAATCGTAGCGGTGAAAAAAATGCTGCTCAAACCAACAATATAATCTTGCATTTGGAAATAAAGAATAAATCACATGTTTCTGCCCGGTATCGAACCGGGGACCTTTCGCGTGTGAGGCGAACGTGATAACCGCTACACTACAGAAACTAGACGGAAAAAGCTTCTCTGGTCACGGCATGCAATCAAGATCAAGGACCGAAAGGCAAACGCTTTGATAGCAAACAATAAAATTATGTTTCTGCCCAGTTTCGAACTGGGGACCTTTCGCATGTTAGGCGAACATAATAACCACTACACTACAGAAACTCACGGTACTACCAAAGACATTCACACATACCTAAATGCAATTGAACAAAATCATCCACCCAAAGCCAACAGGTTTACCTCAATGTTTAAAAACAGGACAAAGGGCATTTTTCAACCAGGGAACATGCGTTCATTTGTCAGGCCATTGTGAATCAAATGGGTGAAAATCATGCTGCCCAAACCAACAGTATAGCCTTGTGTGAGAAAAAATGCTCACAAACACATGTTTCTGCCCAGTGTCGAACCAGGGACCTTTCGCGTGTAAAGCGAACGTGATAACCACTACACTACAGAAACTTCATGAAAAGGAGTGAAATGTTCACGTCAAGAAATCAAGAGCAAAAGTGGAAACAGAGTAATGGCATCATCTGAAAAGCAAAACTTGCATCTTTCAATGAGGGAACTTTTCACTTGTCAGGCTAACGTGATTCTGGTTTAAACGTAGCTGAGCTGGATTTGCATGGAAAAAAACATTTTGGACAAAGCATTCTCATGCCTTTGTCCAAAAGCCAAAAAGAAAGAGAAAAAGCACGTAGATGCCTAGTTTTGCACCCTAAAACTCTCAGGTGTTACTTGAATTGTGATAACCTATCAACTGTCAAAACCACACACTGTTGTCAAAAGCAAACTCACGTAGAAATCGTAGCGGTGAAAAAAATGCTGCTCAAACCAACAATATAATCTTGCATTTGGAAATAAAGAATAAATCACATGTTTCTGCCCGGTATCGAACCGGGGACCTATCGCGTGTGAGGCGAACGTGATAACCGCTACACTACAGAAAGTAGACGGAAAAAGCTTTTGTGGTCATGGCATGCAATCAAGATCAAGGACCGAAAGGCAAACGCTTTGATAGCAAACAATAAAATTATGTTTCTGCCCAGTTTCGAACTGGGGACCTTTCGTATGTTAGGCGAACGTAATATCCGCTACACTACAGAAACTCACGGTACTACCAAAGACATTCACACATACCTAAATGCAATTGAACAAAATCATCCACCCAAAGCCAACAGGTTTACCTCAATGTTTAAAAACAGGACAAAGGGCATTTTTCAACCAGGGAACATGCGTTCATTTGTCAGGCCATTGTGAATCAAATGGGTGAAAATCATGCTGCCCAAACCAACAGTATAGCCTTGTGTGAGAAAAAATGCTCACAAACACATGTTTCTGCCCGGTGTCGAACCAGGGACCTTTCGCGTGTAAAGCGAACGTGATAACCACTACACTACAGAAACTTCATGAAAGGAGTGAAATGTTCACGTCAAGCAATCAAGAGCAAAAGTGGAAACAGAGTAATGGCATCATCTGAAAAGCAAAACTTGCATCTTTCAATGAGGGAACTTTTCACTTGTCAGGCTAACGTGATTCTGGTTTAAACGTAGCTGAGCTGGATTTGCATGGAAAAAAACATTTTGGACAAAGCATTCTCATGCCTTTGTCCAAAAGCCAAAAAGAAAGAGAAAAAGCACGTAGATGCCTAGTTTTGCACCCTAAAACTCTCAGGTGTTACTTGAATTGTGATAACCTATCAACTGTCAAAACCACACACTGTTGTCAAAAGCAAACTCACGTAGAAATCGTAGCGGTGAAAAAAATGCTGCTCAAACCAACAATATAATCTTGCATTTGGAAATAAAGAATAAATCACATGTTTCTGCCCGGTATCGAACCGGGGACCTTTCGCATGTGAGGCGAACATGATAACCGCTACACTACAGAAACTAGACGGAAAAAGCTTTTGTGGTCACGGCATGCAATCAAGATCAAGGACCGAAAGGCAAACGCTTTGATAGCAAACAATAAAATTATGTTTCTGCCCAGTTTCGAACTGGGGACCTTTCGCATGTTAGGCGAACATAATAACCGCTACACTACAGAAACTCACGGTACTACCAAAGACATTCACACATACCTAAATGCAATTGAACAAAATCATCCACCCAAAGCCAACAGGTTTACCTCAATGTTTAAAAACAGGACAAAGGGCATTTTTCAACCAGGGAACATGCGTTCATTTGTCAGGCCATTGTGAATCAAATGGGTGAAAATCATGCTGCCCAAACCAACAGTATAGCCTTGTGTGAGAAAAAATGCTCACAAACACATGTTTCTGCCCGGTGTCAAACCAGGGACCTTTCGCGTGTAAAGCGAACGTGATAACCACTACACTACAGAAACTTCATGAAAAGGAGTGAAATGTTCACGTCAAGCAATCAAGTGCAAAAGTGGAAACAGAGTAATGGCATCATCTGAAAAGCAAAACTTGCATCTTTCAATGAGGGAACTTTTCACTTGTCAGGCTAACGTGATTCTGGTTTAAACGTAGCTGAGCTGGATTTGCATGGAAAAAAACATTTTGGATAAAGCATTCTCATGCCTTTGTCCAAAATCCAAAAAGAAAGAGAAAAAGCACGTAGATGCCTAGTTTTGCACCCTAAAACTCTTAGGTGTTACTTGAATTGTGATAACCTATCAACTGTCAAAACCACACACTGTTGTCAAAAGCAAACTCACGTAGAAATCGTAGCGGTGAAAAAAATGCTGCTCAAACCAACAATATAATCTTGCATTTGGAAATAAAGAATAAATCACATGTTTCTGCCCGGTATCGAACCGGGGACCTTTCGCGTGTGAGGCGAACGTGATAACGGCTACACTACAGAAACTAGACGGAAAAAGCTTCTGTGGTCACGGCATGCAATCAAGATCAAGGACCAAAAGGCAAACGCTTTGATAGCAAACAATAAAATTATGTTTCTGCCCAGTTTTGAACTGGGGACCTTTCGCGTGTTAGGCGAACGTGATAACCGCTACACTACAGAAACTCACGGTACTACCAAAGACATTCACACATACCTAAATGCAATTGAACAAAATCATCCACCCAAAGCCAACAGGTTTACCTCAATGTTTAAAAACAGGACAAAGGGCATTTTTCAACCAGGGAACATGCGTTCATTTGTCAGGCCATTGTGAATCAAATGGGTGAAAATCATGCTGCCCAAACCAACAGTATAGCCTTGTGTGAGAAAAAATGCTCACAAACACATGTTTCTGCCCGGTGTCGAACCAGGGACCTTTCGCGTGTAAAGCGAACGTGATAACCACTACACTACAGAAACTTCATGAAAAGGAGTGAAATGTTCACGTCAAGCAATCAAGAGCAAAAGTGGAAACAGAGTAATGGCATCATCTGAAAAGCAAAACTTGCATCTTTCAATGAGGGAACTTTTCACTTGTCAGGCTAACGTGATTCTGGTTTAAACGTAGCTGAGCTGGATTTGCATGGAAAAAAACATTTTGGACAAAGCATTCTCATGCCTTTGTCCAAAAGCCAAAAAGAAAGAGAAAAAGCACGTAGATGCCTAGTTTTGCACCCTAAAACTCTCAGGTGTTACTTGAATTGTGATAACCTATCAACTGTCAAAACCACACACTGTTGTCAAAAGCAAACTCACGTAGAAATCGTAGCGGTGAAAAAAATGCTGCTCAAACCAACAATATAATCTTGCATTTGGAAATAAAGAATAAATCACATGTTTCTGCCCGGTATCGAACCGGGGACCTTTCGCGTGTGAGGCGAACGTGATAACGGCTACACTACAGAAAGTAGACGGAAAAAGCTTCTGTGGTCACGGCATGCAATCAAGATCAAGGACCGAAAGGCAAACGCTTTGATAGCAAACAATAAAATTATGTTTCTGCCCAGTTTCGAACTGGGGACCTTTCGCATGTTAGGCGAACATAATAACCGCTACACTACAGAAACTCACGGTACTACCAAAGACATTCACACATACCTAAATGCAATTGAACAAAATCATCCACCCAAAGCCAACAGGTTTACCTCAATGTTTAAAAACAGGACAAAGGGCATTTTTCAACCAGGGAACATGCGTTCATTTGTCAGGCCATTGTGAATCAAATGGATGAAAATCATGCTGCCCAAACCAACAGTATAGCCTTGTGTGAGAAAAAATGCTCACAAACACATGTTTCTGCCCGGTGTCGAACCAGGGACCTTTCGCGTGTAAAGCGAACGTGATAACCACTACACTACAGAAACTTCATGAAAAGGAGTGAAATGTTCACGTCAAGCAATCAAGAGCAAAAGTGGAAACAGAGTAATGGCATCATCTGAAAAGCAAAACTTGCATCTTTCAATGAGGGAACTTTTCACTTGTCAGGCTAACGTGATTCTGGTTTAAACGTAGCTGAGCTGGATTTCCATGGAAAAAAACATTTTGGACAAAGCATTCTCATGCCTTTGTCCAAAAGCCAAAAAGAAAGAGAAAAAGCACGTAGATGCCTAGTTTTGCACCCTAAAACTCTCAGGTGTTACTTGAATTGTGATAACCTATCAACTGTCAAAACCACACACTGTTGTCAAAAGCAAACTCACGTAGAAATCGTAGCGGTGAAAAAAATGCTGCTCAAACCAACAATATAATCTTGCATTTGGAAATAAAGAATAAATCACATGTTTCTGCCCGGTATCGAACTGGGGACCTATCGCGTGTGAGGCGAACGTGATAACCGCTACACTACAGAAAGTAGACGGAAAAAGCTTTTGTGGTCATGGCATGCAATCAAGATCAAGGACCGAAAGGCAAACGCTTTGATAGCAAACAATAAAATTATGTTTCTGCCCAGTTTCGAACTGGGGACCTTTCGCATGTTAGGCGAACGTAATAACCGCTACACTACAGAAACTCACGGTACTACCAAAGACATTCACACATACCTAAATGCAATTGAACAAAATCATCCACCCAAAGCCAACAGGTTTACCTCAATGTTTAAAAACAGGACAAAGGGCATTTTTCAACCAGGGAACATGCGTTCATTTGTCAGGCCATTGTGAATCAAATGGGTGAAAATCATGCTGCCCAAACCAACAGTATAGCCTTGTGTGAGAAAAAATGCTCACAAACACATGTTTCTGCCCGGTGTCGAACCAGGGACCTTTCGCGTGTAAAGCGAACGTGATAACCACTACACTACAGAAACTTCATGAAAAGGAGTGAAATGTTCACGTCAAGCAATCAAGAGCAAAAGTGGAAACAGAGTAATGGCATCATCTGAAAAGCAAAACTTGCATCTTTCAATGAGGGAACTTTTCACTTGTCAGGCTAACGTGATTCTGGTTTAAACGTAGCTGAGCTGGATTTGCATGGAAAAAAACATTTTGGACAAAGCATTCTCATGCCTTTGTCCAAAAGCCAAAAAGAAAGAGAAAAAGCACGTAGATGCCTAGTTTTGCACCCTAAAACTCTCAGGTGTTACTTGAATTGTGATAACCTATCAACCGTCAAAACCACACACTGTTGTCAAAAGCAAACTCACGTAGAAATCGTAGCGGTGAAAAAAATGCTGCTCAAACCAACAATATAATCTTGCATTTGGAAATAAAGAATAAATCACATGTTTCTGCCCGGTATCGAACCGGGGACCTTTCGCGTGAGAGGCGAACGTGATAACCGCTACAATACAGAAAGTAGACGGAAAAAGCTTCTGTGGTCACGGCATGCAATCAAGATCAAGGACCAAAAGGCAAACGCTTTGATAGCAAACAATAAAATTATTTTTCTGCCCAGTTTCGAACTGGGGACCTTTCGCATGCTAGGCGAACATGATAACCACTACACTACAGAAACTCACGGTACTACCAAAGACATTCACACATACCTAAATGCAATTGAACAAAATCATCCACCCAAAGCCAACAGGTTCACCTCAATGTTTAAAAACAGGGCAAAGGGCATTTTTCAACCAGGGAACATGCGTTCATTTGTCAGGCCATTGTAAATCAAATGGGTGAAAATCATGCTGCCCAAACCAACAGTATAGCCTTGTGTGAGAAAAAATGCTCACAAACACATGTTTCTGCCCGGTGTCGAACCAGGGACCTTTCGCGTGTAAAGCGAACGTGATAACCACTACACTACAGAAACTTCATGAAAAGGAGTGAAATGTTCACGTCAAGCAATCAAGAGCAAAAGTGGAAACAGAGTAATGGCATCATCTGAAAAGCAAAACTTGCATCTTTCAATGAGGGAACTTTTCACTTGTCAGGCTAACGTTATTCTGGTTTAAACGTAGCTGAGCTGGGTTTGCATGGAAAAAAACATTTTGGACAAAGCATTCTCATGCCTTTGTCCAAAAGCCAAAAAGAAAGAGAAAAAGCACGTAGATGCCTAGTTTTGCACCCTAAAACTCTCAGGTGTTACTTGAATTGTGATAACCTATCAACTGTCAAAACCACACACTGTTGTCAAAAGCAAACTCACGTAGAAATCGTAGCGGTGAAAAAAATGCTGCTCAAACCAACAATATAATCTTGCATTTGGAAATAAAGAATAAATCACATGTTTCTGCCCGGTATCGAACCGGGGACCTTTCGCGTGTGAGGCGAACGTGATAACTGCTACACTACAGAAAGTAGACGGAAAAAGCTTCTGTGGTCACGGCATGCAATCAAGATCAAGGACCGAAAGGCAAACGCTTTGATAGCAAACAATAAAATTATGTTTCTGCCCAGTTTCGAACTGAGGACCTTTCGCATGATAGGCGAACATGATAACCGCTACACTACAGAAACTCACGGTACTACCAAAGACATTCACACATACCTAAATGCAATTGAACAAAATCATCCACCCAAAGCCAACAGGTTTACCTCAATGTTTAAAAACAGGACAAAGGGCATTTTTCAACCAGGGAACATGCGTTCATTTGTCAGGCCATTGTGAATCAAATGGGTGAAAATCATGCTGCCCAAACCAACAGTATAGCCTTGTGTGAGAAAAAATGCTCACAAACACATGTTTCTGCCCGGTGTCGAACCAGGGACCTTTCGCGTGTAAAGCGAACGTGATAACCACTACACTACAGAAACTTCATGAAAAGGAGTGAAATGTTCACGTCAAGCAATCAAGAGCAAAAGTGGAAACAGAGTAATGGCATCATCTGAAAAGCAAAACTTGCATCTTTCAATGAGGGAACTTTTCACTTGTCAGGCTAACGTGATTCTGGTTTAAACGTAGCTGAGCTGGATTTGCATGGAAAAAAACATTTTGGACAAAGCATTCTCATGCCTTTGTCCAAAAGCCAAAAAGAAAGAGAAAAAGCACGTAGATGCCTAGTTTTGCACCCTAAAACTCTCAGGTGTTACTTGAATTGTGATAACCTATCAACTGTCAAAACCACACACTGTTGTCAAAAGCAAACTCACGTAGAAATCGTAGCAGTGAAAAAAATGCTGCTCAAACCAACAATATAATCTTGCATTTGGAAATAAAGAATAAATCACATGTTTCTGCCCGGTATCGAACCGGGGACCTTTCGCGTGTGAGGCGAACGTGATAACCGCTACACTACAGAAACTAGACGGAAAAAAGCTTCTGTGGTCACGGCATGCAATCAAGATCAAGGACCGAAAGGCAAACGTTTTGATAGCAAACAATAAAATTAAGTTTCTGCCCAGTTTTGAACTGGGGACCTTTCGCGTGTTAGGCGATCGTGATAACCGCTACACTACAGAAACTCACGGTACTACCAAAGACATTCACACATACCTAAATGCAATTGAACAAAATCATCCACCCAAAGCCAACATGTTTACCTCAATGTTTAAAAACAGGACAAAGGGCATTTTTCAACCAGGGAACATGCGTTCATTTGTCAGGCCATTGTGAATCAAATGGGTGAAAATCATGCTGCACAAACCAACAGTATAGCCTTGTGTGAGAAAAAATGCTCACAAACACATGTTTCTGCCCGGTGTCAAACCAGGGACCTTTTGCGTGTAAAGCGAACGTGATAACTAGTGTTGAGCCACCCCCGTAGTGTTCGGGTTCGGTTCGGTTCGTCGAACACCGGGATGTTCGAGGAACTGTTCGTCGAACTGTTCGTCGAACACCTTAGAACACCGTCGAACACCGTTAAAACCAATGGCAGGCAAACAAAAACACATAGAAACACATAGAAAGCACCTGCAAAGGTGTCCAAAAGCTGACAAACTGCTCAGAAGACACTCTCTTTAAAAAAGCCGGCCGGCAAATTCAGCAGCGGCATACACCGGTACCCGACAATTTAGACAAGAAGGAATAGAGCATCACACATAGATTAGATAGATAGAAACATGTCAGTCACACATATAAGAAGCACAGTGACAGTGTTGGTTACTGCACTTGTCATTTAGTGTAAAGGATTTATTAAAAAAAATATTAGTGTTTTCATGCACTGTCTCTTTAAAAAAGCCGGCCGGCAATTCAGCAGCGGTACCCGACAATTTAGAACAGAAAGATAGAGCATCACACATAGATTAGATAGATAGAAACATGTCAGTCACATATATATGAAGTACAGTGATAGTGTTGGTTACTGTACTTGTCATTTAGTATTAAAATAAAGGATTTATTATTAAAAAAATTGGCGTGGGGTTCCCCTTAATTTTAGGCTCTAGCGGAGGTTAAGCAGACGGCTGGGGCAGATGTTTGAAGCCTGGGAAGGGGGTAATACCCACGGAGCTTCCCAGGCTACTAATATCAGCCCCCAGCTGAATACATAGCCTTTACTAGCTATTAAAATGGGGGACCCCCCAAAAAAAATGACGTGGGGTCCCCCCTAATTTAATAGCTAGCAAAGGCTAGGCAGACAGCTGGGGGCTGATATTAATAGCCCAGGAAGGGAGCCATGAATATTGGCCCCCTCCCAGGCTAGAAACACCAGCCGTCAGCCGCCCCAGAAATGGCGCATTCATAGGATGCGCCAATTCTGGCACTTAGCCTCGCTCTTCCACGCTGCCCTGGTGCGGTGGCAGGGGGTAATAGGGTTGGGGTTGATGTCAGCTTATAATGCCAGCTGACATCAAGCCCAGGTTAGTAATGGAGAGGCGTCTATAAGACACCCCCATTACTAACCCCATAGTCAAAGTTAAAAAAAACACAAACACCCAGAATAAAGTCCTTTAATTGAAATAAAGACACAGTCCTTTATTGTTCTAAATTAAACCATACTTACCGTCACGCCCATTCCAGCTGAAGCCAACGATCTCCTGCAATAAAAGAAAAATAATAAACCAACCTCATCCTTACCTTTCCATGGTTCCCACGACAGCTTCAGCTCTGCTACATCGAGATGACTGGCTGGACCGCAGCAGAACGCTGCCATCCAGTCTGTCATCCCGCAGACACTGAGAAGCGCAGGCATGCTTGCGCTCCTCACTGTCTCGCTGTGACGGCATCCAGATGAGCCGAGGTCATGTCCAATGAACTCGGCTCACCTCATGCACGTCACTGACAGCGTGGGAAAATTCTCACGCTGAAGTGCTGAGTGCAGGAGAATTCTCCCACGCTGTCAGTGATGTGCATGAGGTGAGCTCATGTCCAATGAACTCAGCTCACCTGCTGCCCAAACCAACAGTATAGCCTTGTGTGAGAAAAAATGCTCACAAACACATGTTTCTGCCCGGTGTCAAACCAGGGACCTTTCGCGTGTAAAGCTAACGTGATAACCACTACACTACAGAAACTTCATGAAAAGGAGTGAAATGTTCACGTCAAGCAATCAAGAGCAAAAGTGGAAACAGAGTAATGGCATCATCTGAAAAGCAAAACTTGCATCTTTCAATGAGGGAACTTTTCACTTGTCAGGCTAACGTGATTCTGGTTTAAACGTAGCTGAGCTGGATTTGCATGGAAAAAAACATTTTGGACAAAGCATTCTCATGCCTTTGAACAAAAGCCAAAAAGAAAGAGAAAAAACACGTAGATGCCTAGTTTTGCACCCTAAAACTCTCAGGTGTTACTTGAATTGTGATAACCTATCAACTGTCAAAACCACACACTATTGTCAAAAGCAAACTCACGTAGAAATCGTAGCGGTGAAAAAAATGCTGCTCAAACCAACAATATAATCTTGCATTTGGAAATAAAGAATAAATCACATGTTTCTGCCCGGTATCGAACCGGGGACCTTTCGCGTGTGAGGCGAACGTGATAACCGCTACACTACAGAAACTAGACGGAAAAAGCTTCTGTGGTCACGGCATGCAATCAAGATCAAGGACCGAAAGGCAAACGCTTTGATAGCAAACAATAAAATTGTGTTTCTGCCCAGTTTCGAACTGGGGACCTTTCGCGTGTTAGGCGAACGAGATAACCGCTACACTACAGAAACTCACGGTACTACCAAACACATTCACACATACCTAAATGCAATTGAACAAAATCATCCACCCAAAGCCAACAGGTTTACCTCAATGTTTAAAAACAGGACAAAGGGCATTTTTCAACGAGGGAACATGCGTTCATTTGTCAGGCCATTGTGAATCAAATGGGTGAAAATCATGCTGCCCAAACCAACAGTATAGCCTTGTGTGAGAGAAAATGCTCACAAACACATGTTTCTGCCCGGTGTCGAACCAGGGACCTTTCGCATGTAAAGCGAACATGATAACCACTACACTACAGAAACTTCATGAAAAGGAGTGAAATGTTCACGTCAAGCAATCAAGAGCAAAAGTGGAAACAGAGTAATGGCATCATCTGAAAAGCAAAACTTGCATCTTTCAATGAGGGAACTTTTCACTTGTCAGGCTAACGTGATTCTGGTTTAAACATAGCTGAGCTGGATTTGCATGGAAAAAAACATTTTGGACAAAGCATTCTCATGCCTTTGTCCAAAAGCCAAAAAGAAAGAGAAAAAGCACGTAGATGCCTAGTTTTGCACCCTAAAACTCTCAGGTGTTACTTGAATTGTAATAACCTATCAACTGTCAAAACCACACACTGTTGTCAAAAGCAAACTCACATAGAAATCGTAGCAGTGAAAAAAATGCTGCTCAAACCAACAATATAATCTTGCATTTGGAAATAAAGAATAAATCACATGTTTCTGCCCGGTATCGAACCGGGGACCTTTCACGTGTGAGGCGAACGTGATAACCGCTACACTACAGAAACTAGACGGAAAAAGCTTCTGTGGTCACGGCATGCAATCAAGATCAAGGACCGAAAGGCAAACGCTTTGATAGCAAACAATAAAATTATGTTTCTGCCCAGTTTCGAACTTGGGACCTTTCACGTGTTAGGCGAACGTGATAACCGCTACACTACAGAAACTCACGGTACTACCAAAGACATTCACACATACCTAAATGCAATTGAACAAAATCATCCACCCAAAGCCAACAGGTTTACCTCAATGTTTAAAAACAGGACAAAGGGCATTTTTCAACCAGGGAACATGCGTTCATTTGTCAGGCCATTGTGAATCAAATGGGTGAAAATCATGCTGCCCAAACCAACAGTATAGCCTTGTGTGAGAAAAAATGCTCACAAACACATGTTTCTGCCCGGTGTCAAACCAGGGACCTTTTGCGTGTAAAGCGAACGTGATAACCACTACACTACAGAAACTTCATGAAAAGTAGTGAAATGTTTACATCAAGCAATCAAGAGCAAAAGTGGAAACAGAGTAATGGCATCATCTGAAAAGCAAAACTTGCATCTTTCAATGAGGGAACTTTTCACTTGTCAGGCTAACGTGATTCTGGTTTAAACGTAGCTGAGCTGGATTTGCATGGAAAAAAACATTTTGGACAAAGCATTCTCATGCCTTTGTCCAAAAGCCAAAAAGAAAGAGAAAAAGCACGTAGATGCCTAGTTTTGCACCCTAAAACTCTCAGGTGTTACTTGAATTGTGATAACCTATCAACTGTCAAAACCACACACTGTTGTCAAAAGCAAACTCACGTAGAAATCGTAGCGGTGAAAAAAATGCTGCTCAAACCAACAATATAATCTTGCATTTGGAAATAAAGAATAAATCACATGTTTCTGCCCGGTATCGAACCGGGGACCTTTCGCGTGTGAGGCGAACGTGATAACCGCTACACTACAGAAACTAGACGGAAAAAGCTTCTGTGGTCACGGCATGCAATCAAGATCAAGGACCGAAAGGCAAACGCTTTGATAGCAAACAATAAAATTATGTTTCTGCCCAGTTTCGAACTGGGGACCTTTCGCGTGTTAGGCGAACGTGATAACCGCTAC
Organism: Phyllobates terribilis; assembly: GCF_046119375.1. Classification (NCBI taxonomy): domain Eukaryota; kingdom Metazoa; phylum Chordata; class Amphibia; order Anura; family Dendrobatidae; genus Phyllobates; species Phyllobates terribilis. The sequence goes on along the minus strand of NW_027362763.1, from coordinate 10,823,234 downwards.
ACTACAGAAACTCACGGTACTACCAAAGACATTCACACATACCTAAATGCAATTGAACAAAATCATCCACCCAAAGCCAACAGGTTTACCTCAATGTTTAAAAACAGGACAAAGGGCATTTTTCAACCAGGGAACATGCGTTCATTTGTCAGGCCATTGTGAATCAAATGGGTGAAAATCATGCTGCCCAAACCAACAGTATAGCCTTGTGTGAGAAAAAATGCTCACAAACACATGTTTCTGCCCGGTGTCGAACCAGGGACCTTTCACGTGTAAAGCGAACGTGATAACCACTACACTACAGAAACTTCATGAAAAGGAGTGAAATGTTCACGTCAAGCAATCAAGAGCAAAAGTGGAAACAGAGTAATGGCATCATCTGAAAAGCAAAACTTGCATCTTTCAATGAGGGAACTTTTCACTTGTCAGGCTAACGTGATTCTGGTTTAAACGTAGCTGAGCTGGATTTGCATGGAAAAAAACATTTTGGACAAAGCATTCTCATGCCTTTGTCCAAAAGCCAAAAAGAAAGAGAAAAAGCACGTAGATGCCTAGTTTTGCACCCTAAAACTCTCAGGTGTTACTTGAATTGTGATAACCTATCAACTGTCAAAACCACACACTGTTGTCAAAAGCAAACTCACGTAGAAATCGTAGCGGTGAAAAAAATGCTGCTCAAACCAACAATATAATCTTGCATTTGGAAATAAAGAATAAATCACATGTTTCTGCCCGGTATCGAACCGGGGACCTTTCGCGTGTGAGGCGAACGTGATAAGCGCTACACTACAGAAACTAGACGGAAAAAAGCTTCTGTGGTCACGGCATGCAATCAAGATCAAGGACCGAAAGGCAAACGCTTTGATAGCAAACAATAAAATTAAGTTTCTGCCCAGTTTCGAACTGGGGACCTTTCGCGTGTTAGGCGAACGTGATAACCGCTACACTACAGAAACTCACGGTACTACCAAAGACATTCACACATACCTAAATGCAATTGAACAAAATCATCCACCCAAAGCCAACAGGTTTACCTCAATGTTTAAAAACAGGACAAAGGGCATTTTTCAACCAGGGAACATGCGTTCATTTGTCAGGCCATTGTGAATCAAATGGGTGAAAATCATGCTGCCCAAACCAACAGTATAGCCTTGTGTGAGAAAAAATGCTCACAAACACATGTTTCTGCCCGGTGTCGAACCAGGGACCTTTCGCGTGTAAAGCGAACGTGATAACCACTACACTACAGAAACTTCATGAAAAGGAGTGAAATGTTCACGTCAAGCAATCAAGAGCAAAAGTGGAAACAGAGTAATGGCATCATCTGAAAAGCAAAACTTGCATCTTTCAATGAGGGAACTTTTCACTTGTCAGGCTAACGTGATTCTGGTTTAAACGTAGCTGAGCTGGATTTGCATGGAAAAAAACATTTTGGACAAAGAATTCTCATGCCTTTGTCCAAAAGCCAAAAAGAAAGAGAAAAAGCACGTAGATGCCTAGTTTTGCACCCTAAAACTCTCAGGTGTTACTTGAATTGTGATAACCTATCAACTGTCAAAACCACACACTGTTGTCAAAAGCAAACTCACGTAGAAATCGTAGCGGTGAAAAAAATGCTGCTCAAACCAACAATATAATCTTGCATTTGGAAATAAAGAATAAATCACATGTTTCTGCCCGGTATCGAACCGGGGACCTTTCGCGTGTGAGGCGAACATGATAAGCGCTACACTACAGAAACTAGACGGAAAAAGCTTCTGTGGTCACGGCATGCAATCAAGATCAAGGACCGAAAGGGAAACGCTTTGATAGCAAACAATAAAATTATGTTTCTGCCCAGTTTCGAACTGGGGACCTTTCGCGTGTTAGGCGAACGTGATAACCGCTACACTACAGAAACTCACGGTACTACCAAAGACATTCACACATACCTAAATGCAATTGAACAAAATCATCCACCCAAAGCCAACAGGTTTACCTCAATGTTTAAAAACAGGACAAAGGGCATTTTTCAACCAGGGAACATGCGTTCATTTGTCAGGCCATTGTGAATCAAATGGGTGAAAATCATGCTGCCCAAACCAACAGTATAGCCTTGTGTGAGAAAAAATGCTCACAAACACATGTTTCTGCCCGGTTTCGAACCAGGGACCTTTTGCGTATAAAGCGAACGTGATAACCACTACACTACAGAAACTTCATGAAAAGGAGTGAAATGTTCACGTCAAGCAATCAAGAGCAAAAGTGGAAACAGAGTAATGGCATCATCTGAAAAGCAAAACTTGCATCTTTCAATGAGGGAACTTTTCACTTGTCAGGCTAACGTGATTCTGGTTTAAACGTAGCTGAGCTGGATTTGCATGGAAAAAAACATTTTGGATAAAGCATTCTCATGCCTTTGTCCAAAAGCCAAAAAGAAAGAGAAAAAGCACGTAGATGCCTAGTTTTGCACCCTAAAACTCTCAGGTGTTACTTGAATTGTGATAACCTATCAACTGTCAAAACCACACACTTGTCAAAAGCACACTCACGTAGAAATCGTAGCGGTGAAAAAACTGCTGCTCAAACCAACAATATAATCTTGCATTTGGAAATAAAGAATAAATCACATGTTTCTGCCCGGTATCGAACCGGGGACCTTTCGCGTGTGAGGCGAACGTGATAACCGCTACACTACAGAAACTAGACGGAAAAATTTTCTGTGGTCACGGCATGCAATCAAGATCAAGGACCGAAAGGCAAACGCTTTGATAGCAAACAATAAAATTATGTTTCTGCCCAGTTTCGAACTGGGGACCTTTCGCGTGTTAAGCGAACGTGATAACCGCTACACTACAGAAACTCACGGTACTACCAAAGACATTCACACATACCTAAATGCAATTGAACAAAATCATCCACCCAAAGCCAACAGGTTTACCTCAATGTTTAAAAACAGGACAAAGGGCATTTTTCAACCAGGGAACATGCGTTCATTTGTCAGGCCATTGTGAATCAAATGGGTGAAAATCATGCTGCCCAAACCAACAGTATAGCCTTGTGTGAGAAAAAATGCTCACAAACACATGTTTCTGCCCGGTGTCGAACCAGGGACCTTTCGCGTGTAAAGCGAACGTGATAACCACTACACTACAGAAACTTCATGAAAAGGAGTGAAATGTTCACGTCAAGCAATCAAGAGCAAAAGTGGAAACAGAGTAATGGCATCATCTGAAAAGCAAAACTTGCATCTTTCAATGAGGGAACTTTTCACTTGTCAGGCTAACGTGATTCTGGTTTAAACGTAGCTGAGCTGGATTTGCATGGAAAAAAACATTTTGGATAAAGCATTCTCATGCCTTTGTCCAAAAGCCAAAAAGAAAGAGAAAAAGCACGTAGATGCCTAGTTTTGCACCCTAAAACTCTCAGGTGTTACTTAAATTGTGATAACCTATCAACTGTCAAAACCACACACTGTTGTCAAAAGCAAACTCACGTAGAAATCGTAGCGGTGAAAAAAATGCTGCTCAAACCAACAATATAATCTTGCATTTGGAAATAAAGAATAAATCACAAGTTACTGCGCGGTATCGAACCGGGGACCTTACGCGTGTGAGGCGAACGTGATAACCGCTACACTACAGAAACTCACGGTACTACCAAAGACATTCACACATACCTAAATGCAATTGAACAAAATCATCCACCCAAAGCCAACAGGTTTACCTCAATGTCTAAAAACAAGACAAAGGGCATTTTTCAACCAGGGAACATGCGTTCATTTGTCAGGCCATTGTGAATCAAATGGGTGAAAATCATGCTGCCCAAACCAACAGTATAGCCTTGTGTGAGAAAAAATGCTCACAAACACATGTTTCTGCCCGGTGTCAAACCAGGGACCTTTCGCGTGTAAAGCAAACGTGATAACCACTACACTACAGAAACTTCATGAAAAGGAGTGAAATGTTCACATCAAGCAATCAAGAGCAAAAGTGGAAACAGAGTAATGGCATCATCTGAAAAGCAAAACTTGCATCTTTCAATGAGGGAACTTTTCACTTGTCAGGCTAACGTGATTCTGGTTTAAACGTAGCTGAGCTGGATTTGCATGGAAAAAACATTTTGGATAAAGCATTCTCATGCCTTTGTCCAAAAGCCAAAAAGAAAGAGAAAAAACACGTAGATGCCTAGTTTTGCACCCTAAAACTCTCAGGTGTTACTTGAATTGTGATAACCTATCAACTGTCAAAACCACACACTGTTGTCAAAAGCAAACTCACGTAGAAATCGTAGTGGTTAAAAAAATGCTGCTCAAACCAACAATATAATCTTGCATTTGAAAATAAAGAATAAATCACATGTTTCTGCCCGGTATCGAACCGGGGACCTTTCGCGTGTGAGGCGAACGTGATAACTGCTACACTACAGAAACTAGACTGAAAAAGCTTCTGTGGTCACGGCACGCAATCAAGATCAAGGACCGAAAGGCAAACGCTTTGATAGCAAACAATAAAATTATGTTTCTGCCCAGTTTCGAACTGGGGACCTTTCGCGTGTTAGGCGAACGTGATAACCGCTACACTACAGAAACTCACGGTACTACCAAAGACATTCACACATACCTAAATGCAATTGAACAAAATCATCCACCCAAAGCCAACAGGTTTACCTCAATGTTTAAAAACAGGACAAAGGGCATTTTTCAACCAGGGAACATGCGTTCATTTGTCAGGCCATTGTGAATCAAATGGGTGAAAATCATGCTGCCCAAACCAACAGTATAGCCTTGTGTGAGAAAAAATGCTCACAAACACATGTTTCTGCCCGGTGTCAAACCAGGGACCTTTCGCGTGTAAAGCGAACGTGATAACCACTACACTACAGAAACTTCATGAAAAGGAGTGAAATGTTCACGTCAAGCAATCAAGAGCAAAAGTGGAAACAGAGTAATGGCATCATCTGAAAAGCAAAACTTGCATCTTTCAATGAGGGAACTTTTCACTTGTCAGGCTAACGTGATTCTGGTTTAAACGTAGCTGAGCTGGATTTGCATGGAAAAAACATTTTGGATAAAGCATTCTCATGCCTTTGTCCAAAAGCCAAAAAGAAAGAGAAAAAGCACGTAGATGCCTAGTTTTGCACCCTAAAACTCTCAGGTGTTACTTGAATTGTGATAACCTATCAACTGTCAAAACCACACACTATTGTCAAAAGCAAACTCACGTAGAAATCGTAGCAGTGAAAAAAATGCTGCTCAAACCAACAATATAATCTTGCATTTGGAAATAAAGAATAAATCACATGTTTCTGCCCGGTATCGAACCGGGGACCTTTTGCGTGTGAGGCGAACGTGATAACCGCTACACTACAGAAACTAGACGGAAGAAGATTCTGTGGTCACAGCATGCAATCAAGATCAAGGACCGAAAGGCAAACGCTTTGATAGCAAACAATAAAATTATGTTTCTGCCCAGTTTCGAACTGGGGACCTTTCGCGTGTTAGGCGAACGTGATAACCGCTACACTACAGAAACTCACGGTACTACCAAAGACATTCACACATACCTAAATGCAATTGAACAAAATCATCCACCCAAAGCCAACAGGTTTACCTCAATGTTTAAAAACAGGACAAAGGGCATTTTTCAACCAGGGAACATGCGTTCATTTGTCAGGCCATTGTGAATCAAATGGGTGAAAATCATGCTGCCCAAACCAACAGTATAGCCTTGTGTGAGAAAAAATGCTCACAAACACATGTTTCTGCCCGGTGTCGAAGCAGGGACCTTTCGCGTGTAAAGCGAACATGATAACCACTACACTACAGAAACTTCATGAAAAGGAGTGAAATGTTCACGTCAAGCAATCAAGAGCAAAAGTGGAAACAGAGTAATGGCATCATCTGAAAAGCAAAACTTGCATCTTTCAATGAGGGAACTTTTCACTTGTCAGGCTAACGTGATTCTGGTTTAAACGTAGCTGAGCTGGATTTGCATGGAAAAAAACATTTTGGACAAAGCATTCTCATGCCTTTGTCCAAAAGCCAAAAAGAAAGAGAAAAAGCACGTAGATGCCTAGTTTTGCACCCTAAAACTCTCAGGTGTTACTTGAATTGTGATAACCTATCAACTGTCAAAACCACACACTGTTGTCAAAAGCAAACTCACGTAGAAATCGTAGCAGTGAAAAAAATGCTGCTCAAACCAACAATATAATCTTGCATTTGGAAATAAAGAATAAATCACATGTTTCTGCCCGGTATCGAACCGGGGACCTTTCACGTGTGAGGCAAACGTGATAACCGCTACACTACAGAAACTAGACGGAAAAAGCTTCTGTGGTCACGGCATGCAATCAAGATCAAGGACCGAAAGGCAAACGCTTTGATAGCAAACAATAAAATTATGTTTCTGCCCAGTTTCGAACTGGGGACCTTTCGCGTGTTAGGCGAACGTGATAACCGCTACACTACAGAAACTCACGGTACTACCAAAGACATTCACACATACCTAAATGCAATTGAACAAAATCATCCACCCAAAGCCAACAGGTTTACCTCAATGTTTAAAAACAGGACAAAGGGCATTTTTCAACCAGGGAACATGCGTTCATTTGTCAGGCCATTGTGAATCAAATGGGTGAAAATCATGCTGCCCAAACCAACAGTATAGCCTTGTGTGAGAAAAAAATGCTCACAAACACATGTTTCTGCCCGGTGTCGAACCAGGGACCTTTCGCATGTAAAGCGAACGTGATAACCACTACACTACAGAAACTTCATGAAAAGGAGTGAAATGTTCACGTCAAGCAATCAAGAGCAAAAGTGGAAACAGAGTAATGGCATCATCTGAAAAGCAAAACTTGCATCTTTCAATGAGGGAACTTTTCACTTGTCAGGCTAACGTGATTCTGGTTTAAACGTAGCTGAGCTGGATTTGCATGGAAAAAAACATTTTGGATAAAGCATTCTCATGCCTTTGTCCAAAAGCCAAAAAGAAAGAGAAAAAGCACGTAGATGCCTAGTTTTGCACCCTAAAACTCTCAGGTGTTACTTGAATTGTGATAACCTATCAACTGTCAAAACCACAAACTGTTGTTAAAAGCAAACTCACGTAGAAATCGTAGCGGTGAAAAAAATGCTGCTCAAACCAACAATATAATCTTGCATTTGGAAATAAAGAATAAATCACATGTTTCTGCCCGGTATCGAACCGGGGACCTTTCGCGTGTGAGGCGAACGTGATAACCGCTACACTACAGAAACTCACGGTACTACCAAAGACATTCACACATACCTAAATGCAATTGAACAAAATCATCCACCCAAAGCCAACAGGTTTACCTCAATGTTTAAAAACAAGACAAAGGGCATTTTTCAACCAGGGAACATGCGTTCATTTGTCAGGCCATTCTGAATCAAATGGGTGAAAATCATGCTGCCCAAACCAACAGTATAGCCTTGTGTGAGAAAAAATGCTCACAAACACGTTTCTGCCCGGTGTCGAACCAGGGACCTTTCGCATGTAAAGCGAACGTGATAACCACTACACTACAGAAACTTCATGAAAAGGAGTGAAATGTTCACGTCAAGCAATCAAGAGCAAAAGTGGAAACAGAGTAATGGCATCATCTGAAAAGCAAAACTTGCATCTTTCAATGAGGGAACTTTTCACTTGTCAGGCTAACGTGATTCTGGTTTAAACGTAGCTGAGCTGGATTTGCATGGAAAAAAACATTTTGGACAAAGCATTCTCATGCCTTTGTCCAAAAGCCAAAAAGAAAGAGAAAAAGCACGTAGATGCCTAGCTTTGCACCCTAAAACTCTCAGGTGTTACTTGAATTGTGATAACCTATCAACTGTCAAAACCACACACTGTTGTCAAAAGCAAACTCACGTAGAAATCGTAGCGGTGAAAAAAATGCTGCTCAAACCAACAATATAATCTTGCATTTGGAAATAAAGAATAAATCACATGTTTCTGCCCGGTATCGAACCGGGGACCTTTCGCGTGTGAGGCGAACGTGATAACCGCTACACTACAGAAACTAGACAGAAAAAAGCTTCTGTGGTCACGGCATGCAATCAAGATCAAGGACCGAAAGGCAAACGCTTTGATAGCAAACAATAAAATTAAGTTTCTGCCCAGTTTCGAACTGGGGACCTTTCGCGTGTTAGGCGAACGTGATAACCGCTACACTACAGAAACTCACGGTACTACCAAAGACATTCACACATACCTAAATGCAATTGAACAAAATCATCCACCCAAAGCCAACAGGTTTACCTCAATGTTTAAAAACAGGACAAAGGGCATTTTTCAACCAGGGAACATGCGTTCATTTGTCAGGCCATTGTGAATCAAATGGGTGAAAATCATGCTGCCCAAACCAACAGTATAGCCTTGTGTGAGAAAAAATGCTCACAAACACATGTTTCTGCCCGGTGTCAAACCAGGGACCTTTCGCGTGTAAAGCGAACGTGATAACCACTACACTACAGAAACTTCATGAAAGGGAGTGAAATGTTCACGTCAAGCAATCAAGTGCAAAAGTGGAAACAGAGTAATGGCATCATCTGAAAAGCAAAACTTGCATCTTTCAATGAGGGAACTTTTCACTTGTCAGGCTAACGTGATTCTGGTTTAAACGTAGGTGAGCTGGATTTGCATGGAAAAAAACATTTTGGATAAAGCATTCTCATGCCTTTGTCCAAAAGCCAAAAAGAAAGAGAAAAAGCACGTAGATGCCTAGTTTTGCACCCTAAAACTCTCAGGTGTTACTTGAATTGTGATAACCTATCAACTGTCAAAACCACACACTGTTGTCAAAAGCAAACTCACGTAGAAATCGTAGCGGTGAAAAAAATGCTGCTCAAACCAACAATATAATCTTGCATTTGGAAATAAAGAATAAATCACATGTTTCTGCCCGGTATCGAACCGGGGACCTTTCGCGTGTGAGGCGAACGTGATAACCGCTACACTACAGAAACTAGACGGTAAAAGCTTCTGTGGTCACGGCATGCAATCAAGATCAAGGACCGAAAGGCAAACGCTTTGATAGCAAACAATAAAATTATGTTTCTGCCCAGTTTCGAACTGGGAACCTTTCGCATGTTAGGCGAACATGATAACCGCTACACTACAGAAACTCACGGTACTAGCAAAGACATTCACACATACCTAAATGCAATTGAACAAAATCATCCACCCAAAGCCAACAGGTTTACCTCAATATTTAAAAACAGGACAAAGGGCATTTTTCAACCAGGGAACATGCGTTCATTTGTCAGGCCATTGTGAATCAAATGGGTGAAAATCATGCTGCCCAAAACAACAGTATAGCCTTGTGTGAGAGAAAATGCTCACAAACACATGTTTCTGCCCGGTGTCGAACCAGGGACCTTTCGCGTGTAAAGCGAACGTGATAACCACTACACTACAGAAACTTCATGAAAAGGAGTGAAATGTTCACGTCAAGCAATCAAGAGCAAAAGTGGAAACAGAGTAATGGCATGATCTGAAAAGCAAAACTTGCATCTTTCAATGAGGGAACTTTTCACTTGTCAGGCTAACGTGATTCTGGTTTAAACGTAGCTGAGCTGGATTTGCATGGAAAAAAACATTTTGGACAAAGCATTCTCATGCCTTTGTCCAAAAGCCAAAAAGAAAGAGAAAAAGCACGTAGATGCCTAGTTTTGCACCCTAAAACTCTCAGGTGTTACTTGAATTGTGATAACCTATCAACTGTCAAAACCACACACTGTTGTCAAAAGCAAACTCACGTAGAAATCGTAGCGGTGAAAAAAATGCTGCTCAAACCAACAATATAATCTTGCATTTGGAAATAAAGAATAAATCACATGTTTCTGCCCGGTATCGAACCGGGGACCTTTCGCGTGTGAGGCAAACGTGATAACCGCTACACTACAGAAACAAGACGGAAAAAGCTTCTGTGGTCACGGCATGCAATCAAGATCAAGGACCGAAAGGCAAACGCTTTGATAGCAAACAATAAAATTATCATAGAATCATAGAATCATAGAATGGTAGAGTTGGAAGGGACCTCCTGGGTCATCTGGTCCAACCCCCTGCTCAATGCAGGATTCACTAGATCATCTCAGACAGATGTCTGTCCAGCCTCTGTTTGAAGACGTCCATTGAAGGGGAACTCACCACCTCTCGTGGCAGCCTGTTCCACTCATTAATCACCCTAACTGTCAAAAAGTTTTTTCTAATATCTAATCTGTGTCTCCTCCCATTTAGTTTCATCCCATTGCTTCTAGTCTTTCCTTGTGCAAATGAGAATAAAGATGATCCTTCTACAATGTGACAGCCCTTGACATATTTGTAGACAGCTATTAAGTCTCCTCTCAGTCTTCTTTTTTGCAAGCTAAACATTCCCAAATCCTGCAACCGTTCCTCATAGGACATGGTTTGCAGACCAGTCACCATTCTGGTCGCTCTTCTCTGAACTTGCTCCAGTTTGTCTATGTCTTTTTTAAAATGTGGTGCCCAAAACTGTACACAGTATTCCAGATGAGGTCTGACCAAAGAGGAGTAAAGACCGATAATGACTTCACGTGATCTAGACTGTATGCTTCTGTTAATACATCCCAGAATTGTATTTGCCTTTTTTGCTGCTGCATCACACTGTTGACTCATGTTCAGTCTATGATCTATTAGTATACCTAAGTCTTTTTCACATGTACTGTTGCTTAGCTCTATTCCTCCCATTCTGTATATGCTTTTTTCATTTTTATTGCCCAGATGTAGTACTTTGCATTTTTCCCTGTTAAAAACCATTCTGTTGGTTGCTGCCCACTGCTCCAGTTTATTTAGGTCTTTTTGAATCCTCTCTCTCTCTTCTCTAGTATTAGCTATCCCTCCTAGCTTTGTGTCATCAGCAAATTTAATCAGTTTACCCTCAATTCCTTCATCTAAATCATTGATAAAGATGTTGAACAATACAGGTCCCAGGACGGAGCCCTGTGGTACCCCACTTGAGACATTCATCCAGCTGGATGTGAAGCCATTTACAACCACCCTTTGAGTCCGATCACTAAGCCAGTTATGAATCCACCTAACAGTTGCCTGGTCCATTGCATACTTGGTCATTTTTTCAATAAGGATGGTGTGAGATACTTTGTCAAATGCTTTGCTGAAGTCAAGATATACTATATCTACAGCATTTCCCTGATCCACCCAGTCAGTGATTCTGTCATAGAAGGAAATTAAGTTAGTCTGACATGACTTGTTAGTTACAAACCCATGCTGACTCTGGTTAATCACTTCATTCTTATCCATGTACTTACATACATGTTGTTTAATAATTTGTTCAAAGATCTTTCCTGGTATAGAAGTCAGACTCACCGGCCTATAGTTCCCTGGGTCCACCTTCTTCCCCTTTTTGAAGATAGGAACAACATTTGCTCTTCTCCAGTCTTCTGGGACTTCTCCTGTTCTCCAAGAATTTTCAAAGATTATGGAGAGTGGTTCTAAAATTTCTTCTACGATCTCCTTCAGTACTCTGGGGTGTAATTCATCTGGACCTGGAGACTTGAACTCATTTATGTTAGCTAAAAATTCCCTCACAATCTTTCTGTTTACAGATAACTTGGATTCCTCTATTCCTTTAAAAGGACAGTGAAGATCAGTTGATGTTACATTTTGTTTCTGAGAGAAAACAGATGCAAAATAGGAATTAAAAAGTTCGGCCTTCTCAACATCCTCTCTTACCATTTCTCCATTTTCATCCTGTAAAAATCCTATAGCATCTTTGACTTTTCTTTTACTTTTGACATACCCCCAAAATCCTTTTTTATTGCTTTTGACATCTCTTGCAAGCCTTAATTCATTGTCAGCTTTAGCTAACCTGATACGTGCCCTGCAGGATCTGCAGACTGCATTATAATCTTCTTTAGATATGCCTCCCTCTTTCCATTTAATAAACATTTCTTTCTTTCTTTTTAGCATGTGTTTAAGTTCTGTGTTCATCCATCCTGGTTTCCTTAAATGCTTCCCATTCTTCCTACTTTTCGGGATTGTTAACGATTGTGCTTTGAGAATCTCATTTTTAAAAATTTCCCATCCTTCCTGGACATTTTTGTCCTTAAGGACATCCAGCCATTGGATCCCTCCTATTCTCTTTCTGAGTCTCTTAAAATCTGCCTTTCTAAAATCTAACCTTGAAGTTTGAGTCTTCACATGTCTTCCTCCTCTAGTTATCCAAAATTCTATAATAGCATGATCGCTGCCTCCTAGGGTCCCAGCCACCTTTACCTCCTCAACCATTTCCTCCCTGTTTATAAGGATTAGATCCAAAGTAGCAGATCCCCTTGTTTTCTCCCCTACCTTTTGGAAGATAAAGTTGTCAGCAAGAGAGGATAAGAATTTGCTTGACCTGTTAGTTTTACTTGAGAGAGATTCCCAACAAATGTCTGGATAGTTGAAATCTCCCATGACCACTACGTCATATTTTTTGGAGAACTTGGTCATTTGATACATAAAGAGTTCATCCATATCTTCAGCTTGCCCAGGTGGCCTGTAGTAAATGCCTACAATGGTGTCCTTTCCGTTGTTCTCTCCTTGTATTCTTACCCAAACAGTTTCCACAGAACTCCCAGTCTCTGAAGCTTCAATCTCTGTGCAGATATACGCTTTTCTAACATACAATGCAACACCTCCTCCTCGTTTATCAAGTCTGTTTCTTGCAAATAAGTTGTATCCTTTTAGCCTTTTATTCATATCATGTGTATCGTCCCACCAAGTTTCAGTGATTCCAATGACATCATATTCCTTTTCCTGCATTAGTAGTTCCAATTCTCCTTGTTTGTTGCCCATGCTTTGTGCATTTGTATAAAAACATTTTAGTTTGTGATTGGTTTCTCTTCCTCCCATATTTTTATTATTTAAATTGTTTTGTCTTTGTTCTTCCTTTCCACTTCCAGTAGCAGAGATCTCAATAGTATTTGTCAGTTGTATGGCTTTTTCTGGCCTTTTGCTTCCCTTCCCACATTGTTCTAGTTTAAAGCTCTTCTGATGAGTGTAGCAAGGCGACTTCCAAATACATGTTTTCCAGTCTTCGTAAGGTGCACCCCATCTCTAGCAAGTAGTCCATCGTATAGGTAATTCATTCCGTGATCCAGAAATCCAAATCCTTGTTGACGGCACCATCGACGTAGCCAGTTGTTCACCTGTAGAATCTTATTCCACCTCATTGTTCCATGGCCATCCACTGGGAGGATGGATGAGAAGACCACCTGCGCTCCCAATTCTTTCACTTTCTTGCCTAAGTCTTCAAAGTCACTGCAGATGGTTTCCAGGTCCTTTCTTGCGGTGTCATTTGTCCCCACATGTATTAGCAGGAATGGGTAGTGATCTGTAGGTCTGAAGAGTCTTGATATCCTGTCAGACACATCTTTAATTTTTGCTCCTGGAAGACAGCACATTTCTCTTGAGGTTATGTCTGGTCTGCAGATAGCGGCCTCTGTTCCTCTTAACAGGGAATCCCCCATGACCACCACTCTCCGTTTTTTCTTCACAACATTCTTCTTTCTCCATCCAGGAGGATTTTGAGGGCTTACAAGGTTATTCATTGCTGGCAAAGTCTTATTTTGCTGTATTTCTTCATGGTTCTCCTGCGTGAGAGCCTGGTACTGGTTCCTGAGCAGTATGGGTGCTGACTGCCTCTCGATCCTCCTGCTTCTGAGGGTCACATGCTTCCATTCCTCTGTTTCCTCAGGTGCAGTTCGAATTTCTTCTCTTTCTGAATCATGAAGAGATAATTCTGCTCTGTCTAAGAACTCTTCACCTTCCTTAATGATTTTCAAGGTAGTTAACCTCTCTTCTAGATTTCGCAACTTTTCCTCCAACAGGGACACAAGCTTGCATTTCTGGCATGTGAAGTTTGGCTTTTCCACTGGCAAGTCTGTGAACATGTAGCAGGATATGCAGTTCACCAAATGGCTCCTGGACTCTTCCATGTTCTTATTGTTAATGTTCTGAAAACAGTGAAAAAAGCTTAAAAAAAAAGCTTCAAAATGCGCGCGCCGATAGGCGCGCGGTTTACCGATGTCCTCTTTTCAGCTCCAACAGCCAAAATCCAGTGTTCTTTGAGCTCGCGGAGACTCTTCACTTACCCCAAAATGCAGTGGGAATATGCAAATTATCTCCTCAGGACTCCTCCCCTGGTTTACCGATGTCCTCTTTTCAGCTCCAACAGCCAAAATCCAGTGTTCTTTGAGCTCGCGGAGACTCTTCACTTACCCCAAAATGCAGTGGGAATATGCAAATTATCTCCTCAGGACTCCTCCCCTGGTTTACCGATGTCCTCTTTTCAGCTCCAACAGCCAAAATCCAGTGTTCTTTGAGCTCGCGGAGACTCTTCACTTACCCCAAAATGCAGTGGGAATATGCAAATTATCTCCTCAGGACTCCTCCCCTGGTTTACCGATGTCCTCTTTTCAGCTCCAACAGCCAAAATCCAGTGTTCTTTGAGCTCGCGGAGACTCTTCACTTACCCCAAAATGCAGTGGGAATATGCAAATTATCTCCTCAGGACTCCTCCCCTGGTTTACCGATGTCCTCTTTTCAGCTCCAACAGCCAAAATCCAGTGTTCTTTGAGCTCGCGGAGACTCTTCACTTACCCCAAAATGCAGTGGGAATATGCAAATTATCTCCTCAGGACTCCTCCCCTGGTTTACCGATGTCCTCTTTTCAGCTCCAACAGCCAAAATCCAGTGTTCTTTGAGCTCGCGGAGACTCTTCACTTACCCCAAAAGGCAGTGGGAATATGCAAATTATCTCCTCAGGACTCCTCCCCTGGTTTACCGATGTCCTCTTTTCAGCTCCAACAGCCAAAATCCAGTGTTCTTTGAGCTCGCGGAGACTCTTCACTTACCCCAAAATGCAGTGGGAATATGCAAATTATCTCCTCAGGACTCCTCCCCTGGTTTACCGATGTCCTCTTTTCAGCTCCAACAGCCAAAATCCAGTGTTCTTTGAGCTCGCGGAGACTCTTCACTTACCCCAAAAGGCAGTGGGAATATGCAAATTATCTCCTCAGGACTCCTCCCCTGGTTTACCGATGTCCTCTTTTCAGCTCCAACAGCCAAAATCCAGTGTTCTTTGAGCTCGCGGAGACTCTTCACTTACCCCAAAATGCAGTGGGAATATGCAAATTATCTCCTCAGGACTCCTCCCCTGGTTTACCGATGTCCTCTTTTCAGCTCCAACAGCCAAAATCCAGTGTTCTTTGAGCTCGCGGAGACTCTTCACTTACCCCAAAATGCAGTGGGAATATGCAAATTATCTCCTCAGGACTCCTCCCCTGGTTTACCGATGTCCTCTTTTCAGCTCCAACAGCCAAAATCCAGTGTTCTTTGAGCTCGCGGAGATTCTTCACTTACCCCAAAATGCAGTGGGAATATGCAAATTATCTCCTCAGGACTCCTCCCCTGGTTTACCGATGTCCTCTTTTCAGCTCCAACAGCCAAAATCCAGTGTTCTTTGAGCTCGCGGAGACTCTTCACTTACCCCAAAATGCAGTGGGAATATGCAAATTATCTCCTCAGGACTCCTCCCCTGGTTTACCGATGTCCTCTTTTCAGCTCCAACAGCCAAAATCCAGTGTTCTTTGAGCTCGCGGAGACTCTTCACTTACCCCAAAATGCAGTGGGAATATGCAAATTATCTCCTCAGGACTCCTCCCCTGGTTTACCGATGTCCTCTTTTCAGCTCCAACAGCCAAAATCCAGTGTTCTTTGAGCTCGCGGAGACTCTTCACTTACCCCAAAAGGCAGTGGGAATATGCAAATTATCTCCTCAGGACTCCTCCCCTGGTTTACCGATGTCCTCTTTTCAGCTCCAACAGCCAAAATCCAGTGTTCTTTGAGCTCGCGGAGACTCTTCACTTACCCCAAAATGCAGTGGGAATATGCAAATTATCTCCTCAGGACTCCTCCCCTGGTTTACCGATGTCCTCTTTTCAGCTCCAACAGCCAAAATCCAGTGTTCTTTGAGCTCGCGGAGACTCTTCACTTACCCCAAAAGGCAGTGGGAATATGCAAATTATCTCCTCAGGACTCCTCCCCTGGTTTACCGATGTCCTCTTTTCAGCTCCAACAGCCAAAATCCAGTGTTCTTTGAGCTCGCGGAGATTCTTCACTTACCCCAAAATGCAGTGGGAATATGCAAATTATCTCCTCAGGACTCCTCCCCTGGTTTACCGATGTCCTCTTTTCAGCTCCAACAGCCAAAATCCAGTGTTCTTTGAGCTCGCGGAGACTCTTCACTTACCCCAAAATGCAGTGGGAATATGCAAATTATCTCCTCAGGACTCCTCCCCTGGTTTACCGATGTCCTCTTTTCAGCTCCAACAGCCAAAATCCAGTGTTCTTTGAGCTCGCGGAGATTCTTCACTTACCCCAAAATGCAGTGGGAATATGCAAATTATCTCCTCAGGACTCCTCCCCTGGTTTACCGATGTCCTCTTTTCAGCTCCAACAGCCAAAATCCAGTGTTCTTTGAGCTCGCGGAGACTCTTCACTTACCCCAAAATGCAGTGGGAATATGCAAATTATCTCCTCAGGACTCCTCCCCTGGTTTACCGATGTCCTCTTTTCAGCTCCAACAGCCAAAATCCAGTGTTCTTTGAGCTCGCGGAGACTCTTCACTTACCCCAAAAGGCAGTGGGAATATGCAAATTATCTCCTCAGGACTCCTCCCCTGGTTTACCGATGTCCTCTTTTCAGCTCCAACAGCCAAAATCCAGTGTTCTTTGAGCTCGCGGAGACTCTTCACTTACCCCAAAATGCAGTGGGAATATGCAAATTATCTCCTCAGGACTCCTCCCCTGGTTTACCGATGTCCTCTTTTCAGCTCCAACAGCCAAAATCCAGTGTTCTTTGAGCTCGCGGAGACTCTTCACTTACCCCAAAAGGCAGTGGGAATATGCAAATTATCTCCTCAGGACTCCTCCCCTGGTTTACCGATGTCCTCTTTTCAGCTCCAACAGCCAAAATCCAGTGTTCTTTGAGCTCGCGGAGACTCTTCACTTACCCCAAAATGCAGTGGGAATATGCAAATTATCTCCTCAGGACTCCTCCCCTGGTTTACCGATGTCCTCTTTTCAGCTCCAACAGCCAAAATCCAGTGTTCTTTGAGCTCGCGGAGACTCTTCACTTACCCCAAAAGGCAGTGGGAATATGCAAATTATCTCCTCAGGACTCCTCCCCTGGTTTACCGATGTCCTCTTTTCAGCTCCAACAGCCAAAATCCAGTGTTCTTTGAGCTCGCGGAGACTCTTCACTTACCCCAAAATGCAGTGGGAATATGCAAATTATCTCCTCAGGACTTCTCCCCTGTTTCTGCCCAGTTTCGAACTGGGGATCTTTCGCGTGTTAGGCGAACGTGATAACCGCTACACTACAGAAACTCACGGTACTACCAAAGACATTCACACATACCTAAATGCAATTGAACAAAATCATCCACCCAAAGCCAACAGGTTTACCTCAATGTTTAAAAACAGGACAAAGGGCATTTTTCAACCAGGGAACATGCGTTCATTTGTCAGGCCATTGTGAATCAAATGGGTGAAAATCATGCTGCCCAAACAAACAGTATAGCCTTGTGTGAGAAATAATGCTCACAAACACATGTTTCTGCCCGGTGTCGAACCAGGGACCTTTCGCGTGTAAAGCGAACGTGATAACCACTACACTACAGAAACTTCATGAAAAGGAGTGAAATGTTCACGTCAAGCAATCAAGAGCAAAAGTGGAAACAGAGTAATGGCATCATCTGAAAAGCAAAACTTGCATCTTTCAATGAGGGAACTTTTCACTTGTCAGGCTAACGTGATTCTGGTTTAAACGTAGCTGAGCTGGATTTGCATGGAAAAAAACATTTTGGATAAAGCATTCTCATGCCTTTGTCCAAAAGCCAAAAAGAAAGAGAAAAAGCACGTAGATGCCTAGTTTTGCACCCTAAAACTCTCAGGTGTTACTTGAATTGTGATAACCTATCAACTGTCAAAACCACACACTATTGTCAAAAGCAAACTCACGTAGAAATCGTAGCGGTGAAAAAAATACTGCTCAAACCAACAATATAATCTTGCATTTGGAAATAAAGAATAAATCACATGTTTCTGCCCGGTATCAAACCGGGGACCTTTTGCGTGTGAGGCGAACGTGATAACCGCTACACTACAGAAACTAGACGGAAAAAGATTCTGTGGTCACGGCATGCAATCAAGATCAAGGACCGAAAGGCAAACGCTTTGATAGCAAACAATAAAATTATGTTTCTGCCCAGTTTCGAACTGGGGACCTTTCGCGTGTTAGGCGAACGTGATAACCGCAACACTACAGAAACTCACGGTACTACCAAAGACATTCACACATACCTAAATGCAATTGAACAAAATCATCCACCCAAAGCCAACAGGTTTACCTCAATGTTTAAAAACAGGACAAAGGGCATTTTTCAACCAGGGAACATGCGTTCATTTGTCAGGCCATTGTGAATCAAATGGGTGAAAATCATGCTGCCCAAACCAACAGTATAGCCTTGTGTGAGAAAAAATGCTCACAAACACATGTTTCTGCCCGGTGTCGAACCAGGGACCTTTCGCGTGTAAAGCGAACGTGATAACCACTACACTACAGAAACTTCATGAAAAGGAGTGAAATGTTCACGTCAAGCAATCAGGAGCAAAAGTGGAAACAGAGTAATGGCATCATCTGAAAAGCAAAACTTGCATCTTTCAATGAGGGAACTTTTCACTTGTCAGGCTAACGTGATTCTGGTTTAAACGTAGCTGAGCTGGATTTGCATGGAAAAAAACATTTTGGACAAAGCATTCTCATGCCTTTGTCCAAAAGCCAAAAAGAAAGAGAAAAAGCACGTAGATGCCTAGTTTTGCACCCTAAAACTCTCAGGTGTTACTTGAATTGTGATAACCTATCAACTGTCAAAACCACACACTGTTGTCAAAAGCAAACTCACGTAGAAATCGTAGCGGTGAAAAAAATGCTGCTCAAACCAACAATATAATCTTGCATTTGGAAATAAAGAATAAATCACATGTTTCTGCCCGGTATCGAACCGGGGACCTTTCGCGTGTGAGGCGAACGTGATAACCGCTACACTACAGAAACTAGACGGAAAAAGCTTCTGTGGTCACGGCATGCAATCAAGATCAAGGACCGAAAGGCAAACGCTTTGATAGCAAACAATAAAATTATGTTTCTGCCCAGTTTCGAACTGGGGACCTTTCGCATGTTAGGCGAACATGATAACCACTACACTACAGAAACTCACGGTACTACCAAAGACATTCACACATACCTAAATGCAATTGAACAAAATCATCCACCCAAAGCCAACAGGTTTACCTCAATGTTTAAAAACAGGACAAAGGGCATTTTTCAACCAGGGAACATGCGTTCATTTGTCAGGCCATTGTGAATCAAATGGGTGAAAATCATGCTGCCCAAACCAACAGTATAGCCTTGTGTGAGAGAAAATGCTCACAAACACATGTTTCTGCCCGGTGTCGAACCAGGGACCTTTCGCGTGTAAAGCGAACGTGATAACCACTACACTACAGAAACTTCATGAAAAGGAGTGAAATGTGTGAAATGTTCACGTCAAGCAATCAAGAGCAAAAGTGGAAACAGAGTAATGGCATCATCTGAAAAGCAAAACTTGCATCTTTCAATGAGGGAACTTTTCACTTGTCAGGCTAACGTGATTCTGGTTTAAACGTAGCTGAGCTGGATTTGCATGGAAAAAAACATTTTGGACAAAGCATTCTCATGCCTTTGTCCAAAAGCCAAAAAGAAAGAGAAAAAGCACGTAGATGCCTAGTTTTGCACCCTAAAACTCTCAGGTGTTACTTGAATTGTGATAACCTATCAACTGTCAAAACCACACACTGTTGTCAAAAGCAAACTCACGTAGAAATCGTAGCGGTGAAAAAAATGCTGCTCAAACCAACAATATAATCTTGCATTTGGAAATAAAGAATAAATCACATGTTTCTGCCCGGTATCGAACCTGGGACCTTTCGCGTGTGAGGCGAACGTGATAACCGCTACACTACAGAAACTAGACGGTAAAAGCTTCTGTGGTCACGGCATGCAATCAAGATCAAGGACCGAAAGGCAAACGCTTTGATAGCAAACAATAAAATTATGTTTCTGCCCAGTTTCGAACTGGGGATCTTTCGCGTGTTAGGCGAACGTGATAACCGCTACACTACAGAAACTCACGGTACTACCAAAGACATTCACACATACCTAAATGCAATTGAACAAAATCATCCACCCAAAGCCAACAGGTTTACCTCAATGTTTAAAAACAGGACAAAGGGCATTTTTCAACCAGGGAACATGCGTTCATTTGTCAGGCCATTGTGAATCAAATGGGTGAAAATCATGCTGCCCAAACCAACAGTATAGCCTTGTGTGAGAAATAATGCTCACAAACACATGTTTCTGCCCGGTGTCGAACCAGGGACCTTTCGCGTGTAAAGCGAACGTGATAACCACTACACTACAGAAACTTCATGAAAAGGAGTGAAATGTTCACGTCAAGCAATCAAGAGGAAAAGTGGAAACAGAGTAATGGCATCATCTGAAAAGCAAAACTTGCATCTTTCAATGAGGGAACTTTTCACTTGTCAGGCTAACGTGATTCTGGTTTAAACGTAGCTGAGCTGGATTTGCATGGAAAAAAACATTTTGGATAAAGCATTCTCATGCCTTTGTCCAAAAGCCAAAAAGAAAGAGAAAAAGCAAACGCTTTGATAGCAAACAATAAAATTATGTTTCTGCCCAGTTTCGAACTGGGGACCTTTCGCGTGTTAGGCGAACGTGATAACCACTACACTACAGAAACTCACGGTACTACCAAAGACATTCACACATACCTAAATGCAATTGAACAAAATCATCCACCCAAAGCCAACAGGTTTACCTCAATGTTTAAAAACAGGACAAAGGGCATTTTTCAACCAGGGAACATGCGTTCATTTGTCAGGCCATTGTGAATCAAATGGGTGAAAATCATGCTGCCCAAACCAACAGTATAGCCTTGTGTGAGAAAAAATGCTCACAAACACATGTTTCTGCCCGGTGTCGAACCAGGGACCTTTTGCGTGTAAAGCGAACGTGATAACCACTACACTACAGAAACTTCATGAAAAGGAGTGAAATGTTCACGTCAAGCAATCAAGAGCAAAAGTGGAAACAGAGTAATGGCATCATCTGAAAAGCAAAACTTGCATCTTTCAATGAGGGAACTTTTCACTTGTCAGGCTAACGTGATTCTGGTTTAAACGTAGCTGAGCTGGATTTGCATGGAAAAAAACATTTTGGACAAAGCATTCTCATGCCTTTGTCCAAAAGCCAAAAAGAAAGAGAAAAAGCACGTAGATGCCTAGTTTTGCACCCTAAAACTCTCAGGTGTTACTTGAATTGTGATAACCTATCAACTGTCAAAACCACACACTGTTGTCAAAAGCAAACTCACGTAGAAATCGTAGCGGTGAAAAAAATGCTGCTCAAACCAACAATATAATCTTGCATTTGGAAATAAAGAATAAATCACATGTTTCTGCCCGGTATCGAACCGGGGACCTTTCGCGTGTGAGGCGAACATGATAACCGCTACACTACAGAAACTCACGGTACTACCAAAGACATTCACACATACCTAAATGCAATTGAACAAAATCATCCACCCAAAGCCAACAGGTTTACCTCAATGTTTAAAAACAAGACAAAGGGCATTTTTCAACCAGGGAACATGCGTTCATTTGTCAGGCCATTGTGAATCAAATGGGTGAAAATCATGCTGCCCAAACCAACAGTATAGCCTTGTGTGAGAAAAAATGCTCACAAACACATGTTTCTGCCCGGTGTCAAACCAGGGACCTTTCGCGTGTAAAGCGAACGTGATAACCACTACACTACAGAAACTTCATGAAAAGGAGTGAAATGTTCACGTCAAGCAATCAAGAGCAAAAGTGGAAACAGAGTAATGGCATCATCTGAAAAGCAAAACTTGCATCTTTCAATGAGGGAAGTTTTCACTTGTCAGGCTAACGTGATTCTGGTTTAAACGTAGCTGAGCTGGATTTGCATGGAAAAAACATTTTGGATAAAGCATTCTCATGCCTTTGTCCAAAAGCCAAAAAGAAAGAGAAAAAACACGTAGATGCCTAGTTTTGCACCCTAAAACTCTCAGGTGTTACTTGAATTGTGATAACCTATCAACTGTCAAAACCACACACTATTGTCAAAAGCAAACTCACGTAGAAATCGTAGCGGTGAAAAAAATGCTGCTCAAACCAACAATATAATCTTGCATTTGGAAATAAAGAATAAATCATATGTTTCTGCCCGGTATCGAACCGGGGACCTTTCGCGTGTGAGGCGAACGTGATAACCGCTACACTACAGAAACTAGACGGAAAAAGCTTCTGTGGTCACGGCATGCAATCAAGATCAAGGACCGAAAGGCAAACGCTTTGATAGCAAACAATAAAATTATGTTTCTGCCCAGTTTCGAACTAGGGACCTTTCGCGTGTTATTCGAACGTGATAACCACTACACTACAGAAACTCACGGTACTACCAAAGACATTCACACATACCTAAATGCAATTGAACAAAATCATCCACCCAAAGCCAACAGGTTTACCTCAATGTTTAAAAACAGGACAAAGGGCATTTTTCAACCAGGGAACATGCGTTCATTTGTCAGGCCATTGTGAATCAAATGGGTGAAAATCATGCTGCCCAAACCAACAGTATAGCCTTGTGTGAGAAAAAATGCTCACAAACACATGTTTCTGCCCGGTGTCGAACCAGGGACCTTTTGCATGTAAAGCGAACGTGATAACCACTACACTACAGAAACTTCATGAAAAGGAGTGAAATGTTCACGTCAAGCAATCAAGAGCAAAAGTGGAAACAGAGTAATGGCATCATCTGAAAAGCAAAACTTGCATCTTTCAATGAGGGAACTTTTCACTTGTCAGGCTAACGTGATTCTGGTTTAAACGTAGCTGAGCTGGATTTGCATGGAAAAAAACATTTTGGACAAAGCATTCTCATGCCTTTGTCCAAAAGCCAAAAAGAAAGAGAAAAAGCACGTAGATGCCTAGTTTTGCACCCTAAAACTCTCAGGTGTTACTTGAATTGTGATAACCTATCAACTGTCAAAACCACACACTGTTGTCAAAAGCAAACTCACGTAGAAATCGTAGCGGTGAAAAAAATGCTGCTCAAACCAACAATATAATCTTGCATTTGGAAATAAAGAATAAATCACATGTTTCTGCCCGGTATCGAACCGGGGACCTTTCGCGTGTGAGGCGAACGTGATAACCGCTACACTACAGAAACTAGACGGTAAAAGCTTCTGTGGTCACGGCATGCAATCAAGATCAAGGACCGAAAGGCAAACGCTTTGATAGCAAACAATTAAATTATGTTTCTGCCCAGTTTCGAACTGGGGACCTTTCGCGTGTTAGGCGAACGTGATAACCGCTACACTACAGAAACTCACGGTACTACCAAAGACATTCACACATACCTAAATGCAATTGAACAAAATCATCCACCCAAAGCCAACAGGTTTACCTCAATGTTTAAAAACAGGACAAAGGGCATTTTTCAACCAGGGAACATGCGTTCATTTGTCAGGCCATTGTGAATCAAATGGGTGAAAATCATGCTGCCCAAACCAACAGTATAGCCTTGTGTGAGAAAAAATGCTCACAAACACATGTTTCTGCCCGGTGTCAAACCAGGGACCTTTTGCGTGTAAAGCGAACGTGATAACCACTACACTACAGAAACTTCATGAAAAGGAGTGAAATGTTCACGTCAAGCAATCAAGAGCAAAAGTGGAAACAGAGTAATGGCATCATCTGAAAAGCAAAACTTGCATCTTTCAATGAGGGAACTTTTCACTTGTCAGGCTAACGTGATTCTGGTTTAAACGTAGCTGAGCTGGATTTGCATGGAAAAAAACATTTTGGATAAAGCATTCTCATGCCTTTGTCCAAAAGCCAAAAAGAAAGAGAAAAAGCACGTAGATGCCTAGTTTTGCACCCTAAAACTCTCAGGTGTTACTTTGAATTGTGATAACCTATCAACTGTCAAAACCACACACTGTTGTCAAAAGCAAACTCACGTAGAAATCGTAGCGGTGAAAAAAATGCTGCTCAAACCAACAATATAATCTTGCATTTGGAAATAAAGAATAAATCACATGTTTCTGCCCGGTATCGAACCGGGGACCTTTCGCGTGTGAGGCGAACGTGATAACCGCTACACTACAGAAACTAGACGGAAAAAAGCTTCTGTGGTCACGGCATGCAATCAAGATCAAGGACCGAAAGGCAAACGCTTTGATAGCAAACAATAAAATTAAGCTTCTGCCCAGTTTCGAACTGGGGACCTTTCGCGTGTTAGGCGAACGTGATAACCGCTACACTACAGAAACTCACGGTACTACCAAAGACATTCACACATACCTAAATGCAATTGAACAAAATCATCCACCCAAAGCCAACAGGTTTACCTCAATGTTTAAAAACAGGACAAAGGGCATTTTTCAACCAGGGAACATGCGTTCATTTGTCAGGCCATTGTGAATCAAATGGGTGAAAATCATGCTGCCCAAACCAACAGTATAGCCTTGTGTGAGAAAAAATGCTCACAAACACATGTTTCTGCCTGGTGTCGACCAGGGACCTTTCGCATGTAAAGCCAACGTGATAACCACTACACTACAGAAACTTCATGAAAAGGAGTGAAATGTTCACGTCAAGCAATCAAGAGCAAAAGTGTAAACAGAGTAATGGCATCATCTGAAAAGCAAAACTTGCATCTTTCAATGAGGGAACTTTTCACTTGTCAGGCTAACGTGATTCTGGTTTAAACGTAGCTGAGCTGGAT
This sequence comes from Phyllobates terribilis, assembly GCF_046119375.1. Classification (NCBI taxonomy): domain Eukaryota; kingdom Metazoa; phylum Chordata; class Amphibia; order Anura; family Dendrobatidae; genus Phyllobates; species Phyllobates terribilis. The sequence goes on along the minus strand of NW_027362763.1, from coordinate 10,798,272 downwards.
TTGCATGGAAAAAAACATTTTGGATAAAGCATTCTCATGCCTTTGTCCAAAAGCCAAAAAGAAAGAGAAAAAGCACGTAGATGCCTAGTTTTGCACCCTAAAACTCTCAGGTGTTACTTGAATTGTGATAACCTATCAACTGTCAAAACCACACACTGTTGTCAAAAGCAAACTCACGTAGAAATCGTAGTGGTGAAAAAAATGCTGCTCAAACCAACAATATAATCTTGCATTTGGAAATAAAGAATAAATCACATGTTTCTGCCCGGTATCGAACCGGGAACCTTTCGCGTGTGAGGCGAACGTGATAACCGCTACACTACAGAAACTAGACTAAAAAAGCTTCTGTGGTCACGGCACGCAATCAAGATCAAGGACCGAAAGGCAAACGCTTTGATAGCAAACAATAAAATTATGTTTCTGCCCAGTTTCGAACTGGGGACCTTTCGCATGTTAGGCGAACATGATAACTGCTACACTACAGAAACTCACGGTACTACCAAAGACATTCACACATACCTAAATGCAATTGAACAAAATCATCCACCCAAAGCCAACAGGTTTACCTCAATGTTTAAAAACAGGACAAAGGGCATTTTTCAACCAGGGAACATGCGTTCATTTGTCAGGCCATTGTGAATCAAATGGGTGAAAATCATGCTGCCCAAACCAACAGTATAGCCTTGTGTGAGAAAAAATGCTCACAAACACATGTTTCTGCCCGGTGTCAAACCAGGGACCTTTCGCGTGTAAAGCGAACGTGATAACCACTACACTACAGAAACTTCATGAAAGGGAGTGAAATGTTCACGTCAAGCAATCAAGTGCAAAAGTGGAAACAGAGTAATGGCATCATCTGAAAAGCAAAACTTGCATCTTTCAATGAGGGAACTTTTCACTTGTCAGGCTAACGTGATTCTGGTTTAAACGTAGCTGAGCTGGATTTGCATGGAAAAAAACATTTTGGATAAAGCATTCTCATGCCTTTGTCCAAAAGCCAAAAAGAAAGAGAAAAAGCACGTAGATGCCTAGTTTTGCACCCTAAAACTCTCAGGTGTTACTTGAATTGTGATAACCTATCAACTGTCAAAACCACACACTATTGTCAAAAGCAAACTCACGTAGAAATCGTAGCGGTGAAAAAAATGCTGCTCAAACCAACAATATAATCTTGCATTTGGAAATAAAGAATAAATCACATGTTTCTGCCCGGTATCGAACCGGGGACCTTTCGCGTGTGAGGCAAACGTGATAACCGCTACACTACAGAAACTAGACGGAAAAAGCTTCTGTGGTCACGGCATGCAATCAAGATCAAGGACCGAAAGGCAAACGCTTTGATAGCAAACAATAAAATTATGTTTCTGCCCAGTTTCGAACTGGGGACCTTTCGCATGTTAGGCGAACATGATAACCGCTACACTACAGAAACTCACGGTACTACCAAAGACATTCACACATACCTAAATGCAATTGAACAAAATCATCCACCCAAAGCCAACAGGTTTACCTCAATGTTTAAAAACAGGACAAAGGGCATTTTTCAACCAGGGAACATGCGTTCATTTGTCAGGCCATTGTGAATCAAATGGGTGAAAATCATGCTGCCCAAACCAACAGTATAGCCTTGTGTGAGAAAAAAAGCTCACAAACACATGTTTCTGCCCGGTGTCGAACCAGGGACCTTTCGCGTGTAAAGCGAACGTGATAACCACTACACTACAGAAACTTCATGAAAAGGAGTGAAATGTTCACGTCAAGCAATCAAGAGCAAAAGTGGCAACAGAGTAATGGCATCATCTGAAAAGCAAAACTTGCATCTTTCAATGAGGGAACTTTTCACTTGTCAGGCTAACGTGATTCTGGTTTAAACGTAGCTGAGCTGGATTTGCATGGAAAAAAACATTTTGGACAAAGCATTCTCATGCCTTTGAACAAAAGCCAAAAAGAAAGAGAAAAAGCACGTAGATGCCTAGTTTTGCACACTAAAACTCTCAGGTGTTACTTGAATTGTGATAACCTATCAACTGTCAAAACCACACACTGTTGTCAAAAGCAAACTCACGTAGAAATCGTAGCGGTGAAAAAAATGCTGCTCAAACCAACAATATAATCTTGCATTTGGAAATAAAGAATAAATCACATGTTTCTGCCCGGTATCGAACCAGGGACCTTTCGCGTGTGAGGCGAACGTGATAACCGCTACACTACAGAAACTCACGGTACTACCAAAGACATTCACACATACCTAAATGCAATTGAACAAAATCATCCACCCAAAGCCAACAGGTTTACCTCAATGTTTAAAAACAAGACAAAGGGCATTTTTCAACCAGGGAACATGCGTTCATTTGTCAGGCCATTGTGAATCAAATGGGTGAAAATCATGCTGCCCAAACCAACAGTATAGCCTTGTGTGAGAAAAAATGCTCACAAACACATGTTTCTGCCCAGTGTCAAACCAGAGACCTTTCGCGTGTAAAGCGAACGTGATAACCACTACACTACAGAAACTTCATGAAAAGGAGTGAAATGTTCACGTCAAGCAATCAAGAGCAAAAGTGGAAACAGAGTAATGGCATCATCTGAAAAGCAAAACTTGCATCTTTCAATGAGGGAACTTTTCACTTGTCAGGCTAACGTGATTCTGGTTTAAACGTAGCTGAGCTGGATTTGCATGGAAAAAAACATTTTGGACAAAGCATTCTCATGCCTTTGTCCAAAAGCCAAAAAGAAAGAGAAAAAGCACGTAGATGCCTAGTTTTGCACCCTAAAACTCTCAGGTGTTACTTGAATTGTGATAACCTATCAACTGTCAAAACCACACACTGTTGTCAAAAGCAAACTCACGTAGAAATCGTAGCGGTGAAAAAAATGCTGCTCAAACCAACAATATAATCTTGCATTTGGAAATAAAGAATAAATCACATGTTTCTGCCCGGTATCGAACCGGGGACCTTTCGCGTGTGAGGCGAACGTGATAACCGCTACACTACAGAAAGAAGACGGAAAAAGCTTCTGTGGTCACGGCATGCAATCAAGATCAAGGACCGAAAGGCAAACGCTTTGATAGCAAACAATAAAATTATGCTTCTGCCCAGTTTCGAACTGGGGACCTTTCGCATGTTAGGCGAACGTGATAACCACTACACTACAGAAACTCACGGTACTACCAAAGACATTCACACATACCTAAATGCAATTGAACAAAATCATCCACCCAAAACCAACAGGTTTACCTCAATGTTTAAAAACAGGACAAAGGGCATTTTTCAACCAGGGAACATGCGTTCATTTGTCAGGCCATTGTGAATCAAATGGGTGAAAATCATGCTGCCCAAACCAACAGTATAGCCTTGTGTGAGAAAAAATGCTCACAAACACATGTTTCTGCCCAGTGTCAAACCAGGGACCTTTCGCGTGTAAAGCGAACGTGATAACCACTACACTACAGAAACTTCATGAAAAGGAGTGAAATGTTCACGTCAAGCAATCAAGAGCAAAAGTGGAAACAGAATAATGGCATCATCTGAAAAGCAAAACTTGCATCTTTCAATGAGGGAACTTTTCACTTGTCAGGCTAACGTGATTCTGGTTTAAACGTAGCTGAGCTGGATTTGCATGGAAAAAAACATTTTGGACAAAGCATTCTCATGCCTTTGTCCAAAAGCCAAAAAGAAAGAGAAAAAGCACGTAGATGCCTAGTTTTGCACCCTAAAACTCTCAGGTGTTACTTGAATTGTGATAACCTATCAACTGTCAAAACCACACACTGTTGTCAAAAGCAAACTCACGTAGAAATCGTAGCGGTGAAAAAAATGCTGCTCAAACCAACAATATAATCTTGCATTTGGAAATAAAGAATAAATCACATGTTTCTGCCCGGTATCGAACCGGGGACCTTTCGCGTGTGAAGCGAACGTGATAACCGCTACACTACAGAAAGAAGACGGAAAAAGCTTCTGTGGTCACGGCATGCAATCAAGATCAAGGACCGAAAGGCAAACGCTTTGATAGCAAACAATAAAATTATGCTTCTGCCCAGTTTCGAACTGGGGACCTTTCGCATGTTAGGCGAACGTGATAACCACTACACTACAGAAACTCACGGTACTACCAAAGACATTCACACATACCTAAATGCAATTGAACAAAATCATCCACCCAAAACCAACAGGTTTACCTCAATGTTTAAAAACAGGACAAAGGGCATTATTCAACCAGGGAACATGCGTTCATTTGTCAGGCCATTGTGAATCAAATGGGTGAAAATCATGCTGCCCAAACCAACAGTATAGCCTTGTGTGAGAAAAAATGCTCACAAACACATGTTTCTGCCCGGTGTCGAACCAGGGACCTTTCGCGTGTAAAGCGAACGTGATAACCACTACACTACAGAAACTTCATGAAAAGGAGTGAAATGTTCACGTCAAGCAATCAAGAGCAAAAGTGGAAACAGAGTAATGGCATCATCTGAAAAGCAAAACTTGCATCTTTCAATGAGGGAACTTTTCACTTGTCAGGCTAACGTGATTCTGGTTTAAACGTAGCTGAGCTGGATTTGCATGGAAAAAAACATTTTGGACAAAGCATTCTCATGCCTTTGTCCAAAAGCCAAAAAGAAAGAGAAAAAGCACGTAGATGCCTAGTTTTGCACCCTAAAACTCTCAGGTGTTACTTGAATTGTGATAACCTATCAACTGTCAAAACCACACACTGTTGTCAAAAGCAAAATCACGTAGAAATCGTAGCGGTGAAAAAAATGCTGCTCAAACCAACAATATAATCTTGCATTTGGAAATAAAGAATAAATCACATGTTTCTGCCCGGTATCGAACCGGGGACCTTTCGCGTGTAAGGCGAACGTGATAACCGCTACACTACAGAAAGAAGACGGAAAAAGCTTCTGTGGTCACGGCATGCAATCAAGATCAAGGACCGAAAGGCAAACGCTTTGATAGCAAACAATAAAATTATGCTTCTGCCCAGTTTCGAACTGGGGACCTTTCGCATGTTAGGCGAACGTGATAACCGCTACACTACAGAAACTCACGGTACTACCAAAGACATTCACACATACCTAAATGCAATTGAACAAAATCATCCACCCAAAGCCAACAGGTTTACCTCAATGTTTAAAAACAGGACAAAGGGCATTTTTCAACCAGGGAACATGCGTTCATTTGTCAGGCCATTGTGAATCAAATGGGTGAAAATCATACTGCCCAAACCAACAGTATAACATTGTGTGAGAAAAAATGCTCACAAACACATGTTTCTGCCCGGTGTCAAACCAGGGACCTTTTGCGTGTAAAGCGAACGTGATAACCACTACACTACAGAAACTTCATGAAAAGGAGTGAAATGTTCACGTCAAGCAATCAAGAGCAAAAGTGGAAACAGAGTAATGGCATCATCTGAAAAGCAAAACTTGCATCTTTCAATGAGGGAACTTTTCACTTGTCAGGCTAACGTGATTCTGGTTTAAACGTAGCTGAGCTGGATTTGCATGGAAAAAAACATTTTGGATAAAGCATTCTCATGCCTTTGTCCAAAAGCCAAAAAGAAAGAGAAAAAGCACGTAGATGCCTAGTTTTGCACCCTAAAACTCTCAGGTGTTACTTTGAATTGTGATAACCTATCAACTGTCAAAACCACACACTGTTGTCAAAAGCAAACTCACGTAGAAATCGTAGCGGTGAAAAAAATGCTGCTCAAACCAACAATATAATCTTGCATTTGGAAATAAAGAATAAATCACATGTTTCTGCCCGGTATCGAACCGGGGACCTTTCGCGTGTGAGGCGAACGTGATAACCGCTACACTACAGAAACTAGACGGAAAAAAGCTTCTGTGGTCACGGCATGCAATCAAGATCAAGGACCGAAAGGCAAACGCTTTGATAGCAAACAATAAAATTAAGCTTCTGCCCAGTTTCGAACTGGGGACCTTTCGCGTGTTAGGCGAACGTGATAACCGCTACACTACAGAAACTCACGGTACTACCAAAGACATTCACACATACCTAAATGCAATTGAACAAAATCATCCACCCAAAGCCAACAGGTTTACCTCAATGTTTAAAAACAGGACAAAGGGCATTTTTCAACCAGGGAACATGCGTTCATTTGTCAGGCCATTGTGAATCAAATGGGTGAAAATCATGCTGCCCAAACCAACAGTATAGCCTTGTGTGAGAAAAAATGCTCACAAACACATGTTTCTGCCTGGTGTCGACCAGGGACCTTTCGCATGTAAAGCCAACGTGATAACCACTACACTACAGAAACTTCATGAAAAGGAGTGAAATGTTCACGTCAAGCAATCAAGAGCAAAAGTGTAAACAGAGTAATGGCATCATCTGAAAAGCAAAACTTGCATCTTTCAATGAGGGAACTTTTCACTTGTCAGGCTAACGTGATTCTGGTTTAAACGTAGCTGAGCTGGATTTGCATGGAAAAAAACATTTTGGATAAAGCATTCTCATGCCTTTGTCCAAAAGCCAAAAAGAAAGAGAAAAAGCACGTAGATGCCTAGTTTTGCACCCTAAAACTCTCAGGTGTTACTTGAATTGTGATAACCTATCAACTGTCAAAACCACACACTGTTGTCAAAAGCAAACTCACGTAGAAATCGTAGTGGTGAAAAAAATGCTGCTCAAACCAACAATATAATCTTGCATTTGGAAATAAAGAATAAATCACATGTTTCTGCCCGGTATCGAACCGGGAACCTTTCGCGTGTGAGGCGAACGTGATAACCGCTACACTACAGAAACTAGACTAAAAAAGCTTCTGTGGTCACGGCACGCAATCAAGATCAAGGACCGAAAGGCAAACGCTTTGATAGCAAACAATAAAATTATGTTTCTGCCCAGTTTCGAACTGGGGACCTTTCGCATGTTAGGCGAACATGATAACTGCTACACTACAGAAACTCACGGTACTACCAAAGACATTCACACATACCTAAATGCAATTGAACAAAATCATCCACCCAAAGCCAACAGGTTTACCTCAATGTTTAAAAACAGGACAAAGGGCATTTTTCAACCAGGGAACATGCGTTCATTTGTCAGGCCATTGTGAATCAAATGGGTGAAAATCATGCTGCCCAAACCAACAGTATAGCCTTGTGTGAGAAAAAATGCTCACAAACACATGTTTCTGCCCGGTGTCAAACCAGGGACCTTTCGCGTGTAAAGCGAACGTGATAACCACTACACTACAGAAACTTCATGAAAGGGAGTGAAATGTTCACGTCAAGCAATCAAGTGCAAAAGTGGAAACAGAGTAATGGCATCATCTGAAAAGCAAAACTTGCATCTTTCAATGAGGGAACTTTTCACTTGTCAGGCTAACGTGATTCTGGTTTAAACGTAGCTGAGCTGGATTTGCATGGAAAAAAACATTTTGGATAAAGCATTCTCATGCCTTTGTCCAAAAGCCAAAAAGAAAGAGAAAAAGCACGTAGATGCCTAGTTTTGCACCCTAAAACTCTCAGGTGTTACTTGAATTGTGATAACCTATCAACTGTCAAAACCACACACTATTGTCAAAAGCAAACTCACGTAGAAATCGTAGCGGTGAAAAAAATGCTGCTCAAACCAACAATATAATCTTGCATTTGGAAATAAAGAATAAATCACATGTTTCTGCCCGGTATCGAACCGGGGACCTTTCGCGTGTGAGGCAAACGTGATAACCGCTACACTACAGAAACTAGACGGAAAAAGCTTCTGTGGTCACGGCATGCAATCAAGATCAAGGACCGAAAGGCAAACGCTTTGATAGCAAACAATAAAATTATGTTTCTGCCCAGTTTCGAACTGGGGACCTTTCGCATGTTAGGCGAACATGATAACCGCTACACTACAGAAACTCACGGTACTACCAAAGACATTCACACATACCTAAATGCAATTGAACAAAATCATCCACCCAAAGCCAACAGGTTTACCTCAATGTTTAAAAACAGGACAAAGGGCATTTTTCAACCAGGGAACATGCGTTCATTTGTCAGGCCATTGTGAATCAAATGGGTGAAAATCATGCTGCCCAAACCAACAGTATAGCCTTGTGTGAGAAAAAAAGCTCACAAACACATGTTTCTGCCCGGTGTCGAACCAGGGACCTTTCGCGTGTAAAGCGAACGTGATAACCACTACACTACAGAAACTTCATGAAAAGGAGTGAAATGTTCACGTCAAGCAATCAAGAGCAAAAGTGGCAACAGAGTAATGGCATCATCTGAAAAGCAAAACTTGCATCTTTCAATGAGGGAACTTTTCACTTGTCAGGCTAACGTGATTCTGGTTTAAACGTAGCTGAGCTGGATTTGCATGGAAAAAAACATTTTGGACAAAGCATTCTCATGCCTTTGAACAAAAGCCAAAAAGAAAGAGAAAAAGCACGTAGATGCCTAGTTTTGCACACTAAAACTCTCAGGTGTTACTTGAATTGTGATAACCTATCAACTGTCAAAACCACACACTGTTGTCAAAAGCAAACTCACGTAGAAATCGTAGCGGTGAAAAAAATGCTGCTCAAACCAACAATATAATCTTGCATTTGGAAATAAAGAATAAATCACATGTTTCTGCCCGGTATCGAACCAGGGACCTTTCGCGTGTGAGGCGAACGTGATAACCGCTACACTACAGAAACTCACGGTACTACCAAAGACATTCACACATACCTAAATGCAATTGAACAAAATCATCCACCCAAAGCCAACAGGTTTACCTCAATGTTTAAAAACAAGACAAAGGGCATTTTTCAACCAGGGAACATGCGTTCATTTGTCAGGCCATTGTGAATCAAATGGGTGAAAATCATGCTGCCCAAACCAACAGTATAGCCTTGTGTGAGAAAAAATGCTCACAAACACATGTTTCTGCCCAGTGTCAAACCAGAGACCTTTCGCGTGTAAAGCGAACGTGATAACCACTACACTACAGAAACTTCATGAAAAGGAGTGAAATGTTCACGTCAAGCAATCAAGAGCAAAAGTGGAAACAGAGTAATGGCATCATCTGAAAAGCAAAACTTGCATCTTTCAATGAGGGAACTTTTCACTTGTCAGGCTAACGTGATTCTGGTTTAAACGTAGCTGAGCTGGATTTGCATGGAAAAAAACATTTTGGACAAAGCATTCTCATGCCTTTGTCCAAAAGCCAAAAAGAAAGAGAAAAAGCACGTAGATGCCTAGTTTTGCACCCTAAAACTCTCAGGTGTTACTTGAATTGTGATAACCTATCAACTGTCAAAACCACACACTGTTGTCAAAAGCAAACTCACGTAGAAATCGTAGCGGTGAAAAAAATGCTGCTCAAACCAACAATATAATCTTGCATTTGGAAATAAAGAATAAATCACATGTTTCTGCCCGGTATCGAACCGGGGACCTTTCGCGTGTGAGGCGAACGTGATAACCGCTACACTACAGAAAGAAGACGGAAAAAGCTTCTGTGGTCACGGCATGCAATCAAGATCAAGGACCGAAAGGCAAACGCTTTGATAGCAAACAATAAAATTATGCTTCTGCCCAGTTTCGAACTGGGGACCTTTCGCATGTTAGGCGAACGTGATAACCACTACACTACAGAAACTCACGGTACTACCAAAGACATTCACACATACCTAAATGCAATTGAACAAAATCATCCACCCAAAACCAACAGGTTTACCTCAATGTTTAAAAACAGGACAAAGGGCATTTTTCAACCAGGGAACATGCGTTCATTTGTCAGGCCATTGTGAATCAAATGGGTGAAAATCATGCTGCCCAAACCAACAGTATAGCCTTGTGTGAGAAAAAATGCTCACAAACACATGTTTCTGCCCAGTGTCAAACCAGGGACCTTTCGCGTGTAAAGCGAACGTGATAACCACTACACTACAGAAACTTCATGAAAAGGAGTGAAATGTTCACGTCAAGCAATCAAGAGCAAAAGTGGAAACAGAATAATGGCATCATCTGAAAAGCAAAACTTGCATCTTTCAATGAGGGAACTTTTCACTTGTCAGGCTAACGTGATTCTGGTTTAAACGTAGCTGAGCTGGATTTGCATGGAAAAAAACATTTTGGACAAAGCATTCTCATGCCTTTGTCCAAAAGCCAAAAAGAAAGAGAAAAAGCACGTAGATGCCTAGTTTTGCACCCTAAAACTCTCAGGTGTTACTTGAATTGTGATAACCTATCAACTGTCAAAACCACACACTGTTGTCAAAAGCAAACTCACGTAGAAATCGTAGCGGTGAAAAAAATGCTGCTCAAACCAACAATATAATCTTGCATTTGGAAATAAAGAATAAATCACATGTTTCTGCCCGGTATCGAACCGGGGACCTTTCGCGTGTGAAGCGAACGTGATAACCGCTACACTACAGAAAGAAGACGGAAAAAGCTTCTGTGGTCACGGCATGCAATCAAGATCAAGGACCGAAAGGCAAACGCTTTGATAGCAAACAATAAAATTATGCTTCTGCCCAGTTTCGAACTGGGGACCTTTCGCATGTTAGGCGAACGTGATAACCACTACACTACAGAAACTCACGGTACTACCAAAGACATTCACACATACCTAAATGCAATTGAACAAAATCATCCACCCAAAACCAACAGGTTTACCTCAATGTTTAAAAACAGGACAAAGGGCATTATTCAACCAGGGAACATGCGTTCATTTGTCAGGCCATTGTGAATCAAATGGGTGAAAATCATGCTGCCCAAACCAACAGTATAGCCTTGTGTGAGAAAAAATGCTCACAAACACATGTTTCTGCCCGGTGTCGAACCAGGGACCTTTCGCGTGTAAAGCGAACGTGATAACCACTACACTACAGAAACTTCATGAAAAGGAGTGAAATGTTCACGTCAAGCAATCAAGAGCAAAAGTGGAAACAGAGTAATGGCATCATCTGAAAAGCAAAACTTGCATCTTTCAATGAGGGAACTTTTCACTTGTCAGGCTAACGTGATTCTGGTTTAAACGTAGCTGAGCTGGATTTGCATGGAAAAAAACATTTTGGACAAAGCATTCTCATGCCTTTGTCCAAAAGCCAAAAAGAAAGAGAAAAAGCACGTAGATGCCTAGTTTTGCACCCTAAAACTCTCAGGTGTTACTTGAATTGTGATAACCTATCAACTGTCAAAACCACACACTGTTGTCAAAAGCAAAATCACGTAGAAATCGTAGCGGTGAAAAAAATGCTGCTCAAACCAACAATATAATCTTGCATTTGGAAATAAAGAATAAATCACATGTTTCTGCCCGGTATCGAACCGGGGACCTTTCGCGTGTAAGGCGAACGTGATAACCGCTACACTACAGAAAGAAGACGGAAAAAGCTTCTGTGGTCACGGCATGCAATCAAGATCAAGGACCGAAAGGCAAACGCTTTGATAGCAAACAATAAAATTATGCTTCTGCCCAGTTTCGAACTGGGGACCTTTCGCATGTTAGGCGAACGTGATAACCGCTACACTACAGAAACTCACGGTACTACCAAAGACATTCACACATACCTAAATGCAATTGAACAAAATCATCCACCCAAAGCCAACAGGTTTACCTCAATGTTTAAAAACAGGACAAAGGGCATTTTTCAACCAGGGAACATGCGTTCATTTGTCAGGCCATTGTGAATCAAATGGGTGAAAATCATACTGCCCAAACCAACAGTATAACATTGTGTGAGAAAAAGTGCTCACAAACACATGTTTCTGCCCAGTGTCGAACCAGGGACCTTTCGCGTGTAAAGCGAACGTGATAACAACTACACTACAGAAACTTCATGAAAAGGCGTGAAATGTTCACGTCAAGCAATCAAGAGCAAAAGTGTAAACAGAGTAACGGCATCATCTGAAAAGCAAAACTTGCATCTTTCAATGAGGGAACTTTTCACTTGTCAGGCTAACGTGATTCTGGTTTAAACGTAGCTGAGCTGGATTTGCATGGAAAAAAACATTTTGGACAAAGCATTCTCATGCCTTTGTCCAAAAGCCAAAAAGAAAGAGAAAAAGCACGTAGATGCCTAGTTTTGCACCCTAAAACTCTCAGGTGTTACTTGAATTGTGATAACCTATCAACTGTCAAAACCACACACTGTTGTCAAAAGCAAACTCACGTAGAAATCGTAGCGGTGAAAAAAATGCTGCTCAAACCAACAATATAATCTTACATTTGGAAATAAAGAATAAATCACATGTTTCTGCCCGGTATCGAACCGGGGACCTTTCGCGTGTGAGGCGAACGTGATAACCGCTACACTACAGAAACTCACGGTACTACCAAAAACATTCACACATACCTAAATGCAATTGAACAAAATCATCCACCCAAAGCCAACAGGTTTACCTCAATGTTTAAAAACAGGACAAAGGGCATTTTTCAACCAGGGAACATGCGTTCATTTGTCAGGCCATTGTGAATCAAATGGGTGAAAATCATGCTGCCCAAACCAACAGTATAGCCTTGTGTGAGAAAAAATGCTCACGAACACATGTTTCTGCCCGGTGTCGAACCAGGGACCTTTTGCGTGTAAAGCGAACGTGATAACCACTACACTACAGAAACTTCATGAAAAGGAGTGAAATGTTCACGTCAAGCAATCAAGAGCAAAAGTGGAAACAGAGTAATGGCATCATCTGAAAAGCAAAACTTGCATCTTTCAATGAGGGAACTTTTCACTTGTCAGGCTAACGTGATTCTGGTTTAAACATAGCTGAGCTGGATTTGCATGGAAAAAAACATTTTGGATAAAGCATTCTCATGCCTTTGTCCAAAAGCCAAAAAGAAAGAGAAAAAGCACGTAGATGCCTAGTTTTGCACCCTAAAACTCTCAGGTGTTACTTGAATTGTGATAACCTATCAACTGTCAAAACCACACACTTGTCAAAAGCAAACTCACGTAGAAATCGTAGCGGTGAAAAAAATGCTGCTCAAACCAACAATATAATCTTGCATTTGGAAATAAAGAATAAATCACATGTTTCTGCCCGGTATCGAACCGGGGACCTTTCGCGTGTGAGGCGAACCTGATAACCGCTACACTACAGAAACTAGACGGAAAAAAGCTTCTGTGGTCACGGCATGCAATCAAGATCAAGGACCGAAAGGCAAACGCTTTGATAGCAAACAATAAAATTATGCTTCTGCCCAGTTTCGAACTGGGGACCTTTCGCATGTTAGGCGAACATGATAACCGCTACACTACAGAAACTCACGGTACTACCAAAGACATTCACACATACCTAAATGCAATTGAACAAAATCATCCACCCAAAGCAAACAGGTTTACCTCAATGTTGAAAAACAGGACAAAGGGCATTTTTCAACCAGGGAACATGCGTTCATTTGTCAGGCCATTGTGAATCAAATGGGTGAAAATCATGCTGCCCAAACCAACAGTATAGCCTTGTGTGAGAAAAAATGCTCACAAACACATGTTTCTGCCCGGTGTCGAAACAGGGACCTTTCGCGTGTAAAGCGAACGTGATAACCACTACACTACAGAAACTTCATGAAAAGGAGTGAAATGTTCACGTCAAGCAATCAAGAGCAAAAGTGGAAACAGAGTAATGGCATCATCTGAAAAGCAAAACTTGCATCTTTCAATGAGGGAACTTTTCACTTGTCAGGCTAACGTGATTCTGGTTTAAATGTAGCTGAGCTGGATTTGCATGGAGAAAACTATTTTGGACAAAGCATTCTCATGCCTTTGTCCAAAAGCCAAAAAGAAAGAGAAAAAGCACGTAGATGCCTAGTTTTGCACCCTAAAACTCTCAGGTGTTACTTGAATTGTGATAACCTATCAACTGTCAAAACCACACACTGTTGTCAAAAGCAAACTCACGTAGAAATCGTAGCGGTGAAAAAAATGCTGCTCAAACCAACAATATAATCTTGCATTTGGAAATAAAGAATAAATCACATGTTTCTGCCCGGTATCGAACCGGGGACCTTTCGCGTGTAAGGCGAACGTGATAACCGCTACACTACAGAAAGAAGACGGGAAAAGCTTCTGTGGTCACGGCATGCAATCAAGATCAAGGACCGAAAGGCAAACGCTTTGATAGCAAACAATAAAATTATGCTTCTGCCCAGTTTCGAACTGGGGACCTTTCGCATGTTAGGCGAACGTGATAACCGCTACACTACAGAAACTCACGGTACTACCAAAGACATTCACACATACCTAAATGCAATTGAACAAAATCATCCACCCAAAGCCAACATGTTTACCTCAATGTTTAAAAACAGGACAAAGGGCATTTTTCAACCAGGGAACATGCGTTCATTTGTCAGGCCATTGTGAATCAAATGGGTGAAAATCATACTGCCCAAACCAACAGTATAGCCTTGTGTGAGAAAAAATGCTCACAAACACATGTTTCTGCCCAGTGTCGAACCAGGGACCTTTCGCGTGTAAAGCAAACGTGATAACCACTACACTACAGAAACTTCATGAAAAGGAGTGAAATGTTCACGTCAAGCAATCAAGAGCAAAAGTGGAAACAGAGTAATGGCATCATCTGAAAAGCAAAACTTGCATCTTTCAATGAGGGAACTTTTCACTTGTCAGGCTAACGTGATTCTGGTTTAAACGTAGCTGAGCTGGATTTGCATGGAAAAAAACATTTTGGACAAAGCATTCTCATGCCTTTGTCCAAAAGCCAAAAAGAAAGAGAAAAAGCACGTAGATGCCTAGTTTTGCACCCTAAAACTCTCAGGTGTTACTTGAATTGTGATAACCTATCAACTGTCAAAACCACACACTGTTGTCAAAAGCAAACTCACGTAGAAATCGTAGCGGTGAAAAAAATGCTGCTCAAACCAACAATATAATCTTGCATTTGGAAATAAAGAATTAATCACATGTTTCTGCCCGGTATCGAACCGGGGACCTTTCGCGTGTGAGGCGAACGTGATAACCGCTACACTACAGAAACTAGACGGAAAAAGCTTCTGTGGTCACGGCATGCAATCAAGATCAAGGACCGAAAGGCAAACGCTTTGATAGCAAACAATAAAATTATGTTTCTGCCCAGTTTCGAACTGGGGACCTTTCGCGTGTTAGGCGAACGTGATAACCGCTACACTACAGAAACTCACGGTACTACCAAAAACATTCACACATACCTAAATGCAATTGAACAAAATCATCCACCCAAATCCAACAGGTTTACCTCAATGTTTAAAAACAGGACAAAGGGCATTTTTCAACCAGGGAACATGCGTTCATTTGTCAGGCCATTGTGAATCAAATGGGTGAAAATCATGCTGCCCAAACCAACAGTATAGCCTTGTGTGAGAAAAAATGCTCACAAACACATGTTTCTGCCCGGTGTCGAACCAGGGACCTTTTGCGTGTAAAGCGAACGTGATAACCACTACACTACAGAAACTTCATGAAAAGGAGTGAAATGTTCACGTCAAGCAATCAAGAGCAAAAGTGGAAACAGAGTAATGGCATCATCTGAAAAGCAAAACTTGCATCTTTCAATGAGGGAACTTTTCACTTGTCAGGCTAACGTGATTCTGGTTTAAACGTAGCTGAGCTGGATTTGCATGGAAAAAAACATTTTGGATAAAGCATTCTCATGCCTTTGTCCAAAAGCCAAAAAGAAAGAGAAAAAGCACGTAGATGCCTAGTTTTGCACCCTAAAACTCTCAGGTGTTACTTGAATTGTGATAACCTATCAACTGTCAAAACCACACACTTGTCAAAAGCAAACTCACGTAGAAATCGTAGCGGTGAAAAAAATGCTGCTCAAACCAACAATATAATCTTGCATTTGGAAATAAAGAATAAATCACATGTTTCTGCCCGGTATCGAACCGGGGACCTTTCGCGTGTGAGGCGAACATGATAACCGCTACACTACAGAAACTAGACGGAAAAAAGCTTCTGTGGTCACGGCATGCAATCAAGATCAAGGACCGAAAGGCAAACGCTTTGATAGCAAACAATAAAATTATGTTTCTGCCCAGTTTCGAACTGGGGACCTTTCGCGTGTTAGGCGAACGTGATAACCGCTACACTACAGAAACTCACGGTACTACCAAAAACATTCACACATACCTAAATGCAATTGAACAAAATCATCCACCCAAATCCAACAGGTTTACCTCAATGTTTAAAAACAGGACAAAGGGCATTTTTCAACCAGGGAACATGCGTTCATTTGTCAGGCCATTGTGAATCAAATGGGTGAAAATCATGCTGCCCAAACCAACAGTATAGCCTTGTGTGAGAAAAAATGCTCACAAACACATGTTTCTGCCCGGTGTCGAACCAGGGACCTTTTGCGTGTAAAGCGAACGTGATAACCACTACACTACAGAAACTTCATGAAAAGGAGTGAAATGTTCACGTCAAGCAATCAAGAGCAAAAGTGGAAACAGAGTAATGGCATCATCTGAAAAGCAAAACTTGCATCTTTCAATGAGGGAACTTTTCACTTGTCAGGCTAACGTGATTCTGGTTTAAACGTAGCTGAGCTGGATTTGCATGGAAAAAAACATTTTGGATAAAGCATTCTCATGCCTTTGTCCAAAAGCCAAAAAGAAAGAGAAAAAGCACGTAGATGCCTAGTTTTGCACCCTAAAACTCTCAGGTGTTACTTGAATTGTGATAACCTATCAACTGTCAAAACCACACACTTGTCAAAAGCAAACTCACGTAGAAATCGTAGCGGTGAAAAAAATGCTGCTCAAACCAACAATATAATCTTGCATTTGGAAATAAAGAATAAATCACATGTTTCTGCCCGGTATCGAACCGGGGACCTTTCGCGTGTGAGGCGAACATGATAACCGCTACACTACAGAAACTAGACGGAAAAAAGCTTCTGTGGTCACGGCATGCAATCAAGATCAAGGACCGAAAGGCAAACGCTTTGATAGCAAACAATAAAATTATGCTTCTGCCCAGTTTCGAACTGGGGACCTTTCGCATGTTAGGCGAACATGATAACCGCTACACTACAGAAACTCACGGTACTACCAAAGACATTCACACATACCTAAATGCAATTGAACAAAATCATCCACCCAAAGCCAACAGGTTTACCTCAATGTTTAAAAACAGGACAAAGGGCATTTTTCAACCAGGGAACATGCGTTCATTTGTCAGGCCATTGTGAATCAAATGGGTGAAAATCATGCTGCCCAAACCAACAGTATAGCCTTGTGTGAGAAAAAATGCTCACAAACACATGTTTCTGCCCGGTGTCGAACCAGGGACCTTTCGCGTGTAAAGCGAACGTGATAACCACTACACTACAGAAACTTCAAGAAAAGGAGTGAAATGTTCACGTCAAGCAATCAAGAGCAAAAGTGGAAACAGAGTAATGGCATCATCTGAAAAGCAAAACTTGCATCTTTCAATGAGGGAACTTTTCACTTGTCAGGCTAACGTGATTCTGGTTTAAATGTAGCTGAGCTGGATTTGCATGGAGAAAACTATTTTGGACAAAGCATTCTCATGCCTTTGTCCAAAAGCCAAAAAGAAAGAGAAAAAGCACGTAGATGCCTAGTTTTGCACCCTAAAACTCTCAGGTGTTACTTGAATTGTGATAACCTATCAACTGTCAAAACCACACACTGTTGTCAAAAGCAAACTCACGTAGAAATCGTAGCGGTGAAAAAAATGCTGCTCAAACCAACAATATAATCTTGCATTTGGAAATAAAGAATAAATCACATGTCTCTGCCCGGTATCGAACCGGGGACCTTTCGCGTGTAAGGCGAACGTGATAACCGCTACACTACAGAAAGAAGACGGAAAAAGCTTCTGTGGTCACGGCATGCAATCAAGATCAAGGACCAAAAGGCAAACGCTTTGATAGCAAACAATAAAATTATGCTTCTGCCCAGTTTCGAACTGGGGACCTTTCGCATGTTAGGCGAACGTGATAACCGCTACACTACAGAAACTCACGGTACTACCAAAGACATTCATACATACCTAAATGCAATTGAACAAAATCATCCACCCAAAGCCAACAGGTTTACCTCAATGTTTAAAAACAGGACAAAGGGCATTTTTCAACCAGGGAACATGCGTTCATTTGTCAGGCCATTGTGAATCAAATGGGTGAAAATCATACTGCCCAAACCAACAGTATAGCCTTGTGTGAGAAAAAATGCTCACAAACACATGTTTCTGCCCAGTGTCGAACCAGGGACCTTTCGCGTGTAAAGCAAACGTGATAACCACTACACTACAGAAACTTCATGAAAAGGAGTGAAATGTTCACGTCAAGCAATCAAGAGCAAAAGTGGAAACAGAGTAATGGCATCATCTGAAAAGCAAAACTTGCATCTTTCAATGAGGGAACTTTTCACTTGTCAGGCTAACGTGATTCTGGTTTAAACGTAGCTGAGCTGGATTTGCATGGAAAAAAACATTTTGGACAAAGCATTCTCATGCCTTTGTCCAAAAGCCAAAAAGAAAGAGAAAAAGCACGTAGATGCCTAGTTTTGCACCCTAAAACTCTCAGGTGTTACTTGAATTGTGATAACCTATCAACTGTCAAAACCACACACTGTTGTCAAAAGCAAACTCACGTAGAAATCGTAGCGGTGAAAAAAATGCTGCTCAAACCAACAATATAATCTTGCATTTGGAAATAAAGAATAAATCACATGTTTCTGCCCGGTATCGAACCGGGGACCTTTCGCGTGTGAGGCGAACGTGATAACCGCTACACTACAGAAAGAAGACGGAAAAAGCTTCTGTGGTCACGGCATGCAATCAAGATCAAGGACCGAAAGGCAAACGCTTTGATAGCAAACAATAAAATTATGCTTCTGCCCAGTTTCGAACTGGGGACCTTTCGCATGTTAGGCGAACGTGATAACCACTACACTACAGAAACTCACGGTACTACCAAAGACATTCACACATACCTAAATGCAATTGAACAAAATCATCCACCCAAAGCCAACAGGTTTACCTCAATGTTTAAAAACAGGACAAAGGGCATTTTTCAACCAGGGAACATGCGTTCATTTGTCAGGCCATTGTGAATCAAATGGGTGAAAATCATGCTGCCCAAACCAACAGTATAGCCTTGTGTGAGAAAAAATGCTCACAAACACATGTTTCTGCCCAGTGTCAAACCAGGGACCTTTCGCGTGTAAAGCGAACGTGATAACCACTACACTACAGAAACTTCATGAAAAGGAGTGAAATGTTCACGTCAAGAAATCAAGAGCAAAAGTGGAAACAGAGTAATGGCATCATCTGAAAAGCAAAACTTGCATCTTTCAATGAGGGAACTTTTCACTTGTCAGGCTAACGTGATTCTGGTTTAAACGTAGCTGAGCTGGATTTGCATGGAAAAAAACATTTTGGACAAAGCATTCTCATGCCTTTGTCCAAAAGCCAAAAAGAAAGAGAAAAAGCACGTAGATGCCTAGTTTTGCACCCTAAAACTCTCAGGTGTTACTTGAATTGTGATAACCTATCAACTGTCAAAACCACACACTGTTGTCAAAAGCAAACTCACGTAGAAATCGTAGCGGTGAAAAAAATGCTGCTCAAACCAACAATATAATCTTGCATTTGGAAATAAAGAATAAATCACATGTTTCTGCCCGGTATCGAACCGGGGACCTTTCGCGTGTGAGGCGAACGTGATAACTGCTACACTACAGAAACTAGACGGAAAAAGCTTCTGTGGTCACGGCATGCAATCAAGATCAAGGACCGAAAGGGAAACGCTTTGATAGCAAACAATAAAATTATGTTTCTGCCCAGTTTCGAACTGGGGACCTTTCGCGTGTTAGGCGAACGTGATAACCGCTACACTACAGAACCTCACGGTACTACCAAAGACATTCACACATACCTAAATGCAATTGAACAAAATCATCCACCCAAAGCCAACAGGTTTACCTCAATGTTTAAAAACAGGACAAAGGGCATTTTTCAACCAGGGAACATGCGTTCATTTGTCAGGCCATTGTGAATCAAATGGGTGAAAATCATGCTGCCCAAACCAACAGTATAGCCTTGTGTGAGAAAAAATGCTCACAAACACATGTTTCTGCCCGGTTTCGAACCAGGGACCTTTTGCGTGTAAAGCGAACGTGATAACCACTACACTACAGAAACTTCATGAAAAGGAGTGAAATGTTCACGTCAAGCAATCAAGAGCAAAAGTGGAAACAGAGTAATGGCATCATCTGAAAAGCAAAACTTGCATCTTTCAATGAGGGAACTTTTCACTTGTCAGGCTAACGTGATTCTGGTTTAAACGTAGCTGAGCTGGATTTGGATGGAAAAAAACATTTTGGATAAAGCATTCTCATGCCTTTGTCCAAAAGCCAAAAAGAAAGAGAAAAAGCACGTAGATGCCTAGTTTTGCACCCTAAAACTCTCAGGTGTTACTTGAATTGTGATAACCTATCAACTGTCAAAACCACACACTTGTCAAAAGCAAACTCACGTAGAAATCGTAGCGGTGAAAAAAATGCTGCTCTAACCAACAGTATAATCTTGCATTTGGAAATAAAGAATAAATCACATGTTTCTGCCCGGTATCGAACCGGGGACCTTTCGCGTGTGAGGCAAACGTGATAACCGCTACACTACAGAAACTAGACGGAAAAAGCTTCTGTGGTCACGGCATGCAATCAAGATCAAGGACCGAAAGGCAAACGCTTTGATAGCAAACAATAAAATTATGTTTCTGCCCAGTTTCGAACTGGGGACCTTTCGCGTGTTAGGCGAACGTGATAAACGCTACACTACAGAAACTCACGGTACTACCAAAGACATTCACACATACCTAAATGCAATTGAACAAAATCATCCACCCAAAGCCAACAGGTTTACCTCAATGTTTAAAAACAGGACAAAGGGCATTTTTCAACCAGGGAACATGCGTTCATTTGTCAGGCCATTGTGAATCAAATGGGTGAAAATCATGCTGCCCAAACCAACAGTATAGCCTTGTGTGAGAAAAAATGCTCACAAACACATGTTTCTGCCCGGTGTCGAACCAGGGACCTTTCACGTGTAAAGCGAACGTGATAACCACTACACTACAGAAACTTCATGCAAAGGAGTGAAATGTTCACGTCAAGCAATCAAGAGCAAAAGTGGAAACAGAGTAATGGCATCATCTGAAAAGCAAAACTTGCATCTTTCAATGAGGGAACTTTTCACTTGTCAGGCTAACGTGATTCTGGTTTAAACGTAGCTGAGCTGGATTTGCATGGAAAAAAACATTTTGGACAAAGCATTCTCATGCCTTTGTCCAAAAGCCAAAAAAAAGAGAAAAAGCACGTAGATGCCTAGTTTTGCACCCTAAAACTCTCAGGTGTTACTTGAATTGTGATAACCTATCAACTGTCAAAACCACACACTGTTGTCAAAAGCAAACTCACGTAGAAATCGTAGCGGTGAAAAAAATGCTGCTCAAACCAACAATATAATCTTGCATTTGGAAAGAAAGAATAAATCACATGTTTCTGCCTGGTATCGAACCGGGGACCTTTCGCGTGTGAGGCAAACATGATAACCGCTACACTACAGAAACTAGACGGAAAAAGCTTCTGTGGTCACGGCATGCAATCAAGATCAAGGACCGAAAGGCAAACGCTTTGATAGCAAACAATAAAATTATGTTTCTGCCCAGTTTCGAACTGGGGACCTTTCGCGTGTTAGGCGAACGTGACAACCGTTACACTACAGAAACTCACGGTACTACCAAAGACATTCACACATACCTAAATGCAATTGAACAAAATCATCCACCCAAAGCCAACACGTTTACCTCAATGTTTAAAAACAGGACAAAGGGCATTTTTCAACCAGGGAACATGCGTTCATTTGTCAGGCCATTGTGAATCAAATGGGTGAAAATCATGCTGCCCAAACCAACAGTATAGCCTTGTGTGAGAAAAAATGCTCACAAACACATGTTTCTGCCCGGTGTCGAACCAGGGACCTTTCGCGTGTAAAGCAAACGTGATAACCACTACACTACAGAAACTTCATGAAAAGGAGTGAAATGTTCACGTCAAGCAATCAAGAGCAAAAGTGGAAACAGAGTAATGGCATCATCTGAAAAGCAAAACTTGCATCTTTCAATGAGGGAACTTTTCACTTGTCAGGCTAACGTGATTCTGGTTTAAATGTAGCTGAGCTGGATTTGCATGGAGAAAACTATTTTGGACAAAGCATTCTCATGCCTTTGTCCAAAAGCCAAAAAGAAAGAGAAAAAGCACGTAGATGCCTAGTTTTGCACCCTAAAACTCTCAGGTGTTACTTGAATTGTGATAACCTATCAACTGTCAAAACCACACACTGTTGTCAAAAGCAAACTCACGTAGAAATCGTAGCGGTGAAAAAAATGCTGCTCAAACCAACAATATAATCTTGCATTTGGAAATAAAGAATAAATCACATGTCTCTGCCCGGTATCGAACCGGGGACCTTTCGCGTGTAAGGCGAACGTGATAACCGCTACACTACAGAAAGAAGACGGAAAAAGCTTCTGTGGTCACGGCATGCAATCAAGATCAAGGACCAAAAGGCAAACGCTTTGATAGCAAACAATAAAATTATGCTTCTGCCCAGTTTCGAACTGGGGACCTTTCGCATGTTAGGCGAACGTGATAACCGCTACACTACAGAAACTCACGGTACTACCAAAGACATTCATACATACCTAAATGCAATTGAACAAAATCATCCACCCAAAGCCAACAGGTTTACCTCAATGTTTAAAAACAGGACAAAGGGCATTTTTCAACCAGGGAACATGCGTTCATTTGTCAGGCCATTGTGAATCAAATGGGTGAAAATCATACTGCCCAAACCAACAGTATAGCCTTGTGTGAGAAAAAATGCTCACAAACACATGTTTCTGCCCGGTGTCGAACCAGGGACCTTTCGCGTGTAAAGCAAACGTGATAACCACTACACTACAGAAACTTCATGAAAAGGAGTGAAATGTTCACGTCAAGCAATCAAGAGCAAAAGTGGAAACAGAGTAATGGCATCATCTGAAAAGCAAAACTTGCATCTTTCAATGAGGGAACTTTTCACTTGTCAGGCTAACGTGATTCTGGTTTAAACGTAGCTGAGCTGGATTTGCATGGAAAAAAACATTTTGGACAAAGCATTCTCATGCCTTTGTCCAAAAGCCAAAAAGAAAGAGAAAAAGCACGTAGATGCCTAGTTTTGCACCCTAAAACTCTCAGGTGTTACTTGAATTGTGATAACCTATCAACTGTCAAAACCACACACTGTTGTCAAAAGCAAACTCACGTAGAAATCGTAGCGGTGAAAAAAATGCTGCTCAAACCAACAATATAATCTTGCATTTGGAAATAAAGAATAAATCACATGTTTCTGCCCGGTATCGAACCGGGGACCTTTCGCGTGTGAGGCGAACGTGATAACCGCTACACTACAGAAAGAAGACGGAAAAAGCTTCTGTGGTCACGGCATGCAATCAAGATCAAGGACCGAAAGGCAAACGCTTTGATAGCAAACAATAAAATTATGCTTCTGCCCAGTTTCGAACTGGGGACCTTTCGCATGTTAGGCGAACGTGATAACCACTACACTACAGAAACTCACGGTACTACCAAAGACATTCACACATACCTAAATGCAATTGAACAAAATCATCCACCCAAAGCCAACAGGTTTACCTCAATGTTTAAAAACAGGACAAAGGGCATTTTTCAACCAGGGAACATGCGTTCATTTGTCAGGCCATTGTGAATCAAATGGGTGAAAATCATGCTGCCCAAACCAACAGTATAGCCTTGTGTGAGAAAAAATGCTCACAAACACATGTTTCTGCCCAGTGTCAAACCAGGGACCTTTCGCGTGTAAAGCGAACGTGATAACCACTACACTACAGAAACTTCATGAAAAGGAGTGAAATGTTCACGTCAAGAAATCAAGAGCAAAAGTGGAAACAGAGTAATGGCATCATCTGAAAAGCAAAACTTGCATCTTTCAATGAGGGAACTTTTCACTTGTCAGGCTAACGTGATTCTGGTTTAAACGTAGCTGAGCTGGATTTGCATGGAAAAAAACATTTTGGACAAAGCATTCTCATGCCTTTGTCCAAAAGCCAAAAAGAAAGAGAAAAAGCACGTAGATGCCTAGTTTTGCACCCTAAAACTCTCAGGTGTTACTTGAATTGTGATAACCTATCAACTGTCAAAACCACACACTGTTGTCAAAAGCAAACTCACGTAGAAATCGTAGCGGTGAAAAAAATGCTGCTCAAACCAACAATATAATCTTGCATTTGGAAAGAAAGAATAAATCACATGTTTCTGCCTGGTATCGAACCGGGGACCTTTCGCGTGTGAGGCAAACATGATAACCGCTACACTACAGAAACTAGACGGAAAAAGCTTCTGTGGTCACGGCATGCAATCAAGATCAAGGACCGAAAGGCAAACGCTTTGATAGCAAACAATAAAATTATGTTTCTGCCCAGTTTCGAACTGGGGACCTTTCGCGTGTTAGGCGAACGTGACAACCGTTACACTACAGAAACTCACGGTACTACCAAAGACATTCACACATACCTAAATGCAATTGAACAAAATCATCCACCCAAAGCCAACACGTTTACCTCAATGTTTAAAAACAGGACAAAGGGCATTTTTCAACCAGGGAACATGCGTTCATTTGTCAGGCCATTGTGAATCAAATGGGTGAAAATCATGCTGCCCAAACCAACAGTATAGCCTTGTGTGAGAAAAAATGCTCACAAACACATGTTTCTGCCCGGTGTCGAACCAGGGACCTTTCGCGTGTAAAGCAAACGTGATAACCACTACACTACAGAAACTTCATGAAAAGGAGTGAAATGTTCACGTCAAGCAATCAAGAGCAAAAGTGGAAACAGAGTAATGGCATCATCTGAAAAGCAAAACTTGCATCTTTCAATGAGGGAACTTTTCACTTGTCAGGCTAACGTGATTCTGGTTTAAACGTAGCTGAGCTGGATTTGCATGGAAAAAAACATTTTGGACAAAGCATTCTCATGCCTTTGTCCAAAAGCCAAAAAGAAAGAGAAAAAGCACGTAGATGCCTAGTTTTGCACCCTAAAACTCTCAGGTGTTACTTGAATTGTGATAACCTATCAACTGTCAAAACCACACACTGTTGTCAAAAGCAAACTCACGTAGAAATCGTAGCGGTGAAAAAAATGCTGCTCAAACCAACAATATAATCTTGCATTTGGAAATAAAGAATAAATCACATGTTTCTGCCCGGTATCGAACCGGGGACCTTTCGCGTGTGAGGCGAACGTGATAACCGCTACACTACAGAAACTAGACGGAAAAAGCTTCTGTGGTCACGGCATGCAATCAAGATCAAGGACCGAAAGGCAAACGCTTTGATAGCAAACAATAAAATTATGTTTCTGCCCAGTTTCGAACTGGGGACCTTTCGCGTGTTAGGCGAACGTGATAACCGCTACACTACAGAAACTCACTGTACTACCAAAGACATTCACACATACCTAAATGCAATTGAACAAAATCATCCACCCAAAGCCAACAGGTTTACCTCAATGTTTAAAAACAGGACAAAGGGCATTTTTCAACCAAGGAACATGCGTTCATTTGTCAGGCCATTGTGAATCAAATGGGTGAAAATCATGCTGCCCAAACCAACAGTATAGCCTTGTGTGAGAAAAAATGCTCACAAACACATGTTTCTGCCCGGTGTCGAACCAGGGACCTTTCGCGTGTAAAGCGAACGTGATAACCACTACACTACAGAAACTTCATGAAAAGGAGTGAAATGTTCACGTCAAGCAATCAAGAGCAAAAGTGGAAACAGAGTAATGGCATCATCTGAAAAGCAAAACTTGCATCTTTCAATGAGGGAACTTTTCACTTGTCAGGCTAACGTGATTCTGGTTTAAACGTAGCTGAGCTGGATTTGCATGGAAAAAAACATTTTGGACAAAGCATTCTCATGCCTTTGTCCAAAAGCCAAAAAGAAAGAGAAAAAGCACGTAGATGCCTAGTTTTGCACCCTAAAACTCTCAGGTGTTACTTGAATTGTGATAACCTATCAACTGTCAAAACCACACACTGTTGTCAAAAGCAAACTCACGTAGAAATCGTAGCGGTGAAAAAAATGCTGCTCAAACCAACAATATAATCTTGCATTTGGAAATAAAGAATAAATCACATGTTTCTGCCCGGTATCGAACCGGGGACCTTTCGCGTGTGAGGCAAACGTGATAACCGCTACACTACAGAAACTAGACGGAAAAAGCTTCTTTGGTCACGGCATGCAATCAAGATCAAGGACCGAAAGGCAAATGCTTTGATAGCAAACAATAAAATTATGTTTCTGCCCAGTTTCGAACTGGGGACCTTTCGCGTGTTAAGCGAACGTGATAACCGCTACACTACAGAAACTCACGGTACTACCAAAGACATTCACACATACCTAAATGCAATTGAACAAAATCATCCACCCAAAGCCAACAGGTTTACCTCAATGTTTAAAAACAGGACAAAGGGCATTTTTCAACCAGGGAACATGCGTTCATTTGTCAGGCCATTGTGAATCAAATGGGTGAAAATCATGCTGCCCAAACCAACAGTATAGCCTTGTGTGAGAAAAAATGCTCACAAACACATGTTTCTGCCCGGTGTCGAACCAGGGACCTTTCGCGTGTAAAGCGAACGTGATAACCACTACACTACAGAAACTTCATGAAAAGAAGTGAAATGTTCACGTCAAGCAATCAAGAGCAAAAGTGGAAACAGAGTAATGGCATCATCTGAAAAGCAAAACTTGCATCTTTCAATGAGGGAACTTTTCACTTGTCAGGCTAACGTTATTCTGGTTTAAACGTAGCTGAGCTGGATTTGCATGGAAAAAAACATTTTGGACAAAGCATTCTCATGCCTTTGTCCAAAAGCCAAAAAAAAGAGAAAAAGCACGTAGATGCCTAGTTTTGCACCCTAAAACTCTCAGGTGTTACTTGAATTGTGATAACCTATCAACTGTCAAAACCACACACTGTTGTCAAAAGCAAACTCACGTAGAAATCGTAGCGGTGAAAAAAATGCTGCTCAAACCAACAATATAATCTTGCATTTGGAAATAAAGAATAAATCACATGTTTCTGCCTGGTATCGAACCGGGGACCTTTCACGTGTGAGGCAAACGTGATAACCGCTACACTACAGAAACTAGACGGAAAAAGCTTCTGTGGTCACGGCATGCAATCAAGATCAAGGACCGAAAGGCAAACGCTTTGATAGCAAACAATAAAATTATGTTTCTGCCCAGTTTCGAACTGGGGACCTTTCGCGTGTTACGCGAACATGATAACCGCTACACTACAGAAACTCACGGTACTACCAAAGACATTCACACATACCTAAATGCAATTGAACAAAATCATCCACCCAAAGCCAACACGTTTACCTCAATGTTTAAAAACAGGACAAAGGGCATTTTTCAACCAGGGAACACGCGTTCATTTGTCAGGCCATTGTGAATCAAATAGGTGAAAATCATGCTGCCCAAACCAACAGTATAGCCTTGTGTGAGAAAAAATGCTCACAAACACATGTTTCTGCCCGGTGTCGAACCAGGGACCTTTCGCGTGTAAAGCGAACGTGATAACCACTACACTACAGAAACTTCATGAAAAGGAGTGAAATGTTCACGTCAAGCAATCAAGAGCAAAAGTGGAAACAGAGTAATGGCATCATCTGAAAAGCAAAACTTGCATCTTTCAATGAGGGAACTTTTCACTTGTCAGGCTAACGTGATTCTGGTTTAAACGTAGCTGAGCTGGATTTGCATGGAAAAAAACATTTTGGACAAAGCATTCTCATTCCTTTGTCCAAAAGCCAAAAAGAAAAAGAAAAAGCACGTAGATGCCTAGTTTTGCACCCTAAAACTCTCAGGTGTTACTTGAATTGTGATAACCTATCAACTGTCAAAACCACACACTGTTGTCAAAAGCAAACTCACGTAGAAATCGTAGCGGTGAAAAAAATGCTGCTCAAACCAACAATATAATCTTGCATTTGGAAATAAAGAATAAATCACATGTTTCTGCCCGGTATCGAACCGGGGACCTTTCGCGTGTGAGGCGAACGTGATAACCGCTACACTACAGAAACTAGACGAAAAAAGCTTCTGTGGTCACGACATGCAATCAAGATCAAGGACCGAAAGGCAAACGCTTTGATTGCAAACAATAAAATTATGTTTCTGCCCAGTTTCGAACTGGGGACCTGTCGCGTGTTAGGCGAACGTGATAACCGCTACACTACAGAAACTCACGGTACTACCAAAGACATTCACACATACCTAAATGCAATTGAACAAAATCATCCACCCAAAGCCAACAGGTTTACCTCAATGTTTAAAAACAGGACAAAGGGCATTTTTCAACCAGGGAACATGCGTTCATTTGTCAGGCCATTGTGAATCAAATGGGTGAAAATCATGCTGCCCAAACCAACAGTATAGCCTTGTGTGAGAAAAAATGTTCTCAAACACATGTTTCTGCCCGGTGTCAAACCAGGGACCTTTCGCGTGTAAAGCGAACGTGATAACCACTACACTACAGAAACTTCATGAAAAGGAGTGAAATGTTCACGTCAAGCAATCAAGAGCAAAAGTGGAAACAGAGTAATGGCATCATCTGAAAAGCAAAACTTGCATCTTTCAATGAGGGAACTTTTCACTTGTCAGGCTAACGTGATTCTGGTTTAAACGTAGCTGAGCTGGATTTGCATGGAAAAAAACATTTTGGACAAAGCATTCTCATGCCTTTGTCCAAAAGCCAAAAAGAAAGAGAAAAAGCACGTAGATGCCTAGTTTTGCACCCTAAAACTCTCAGGTGTTACTTGAATTGTGATAACCTATCAACTGTCAAAACCACACACTGTTGTCAAAAGCAAACTCACGTAGAAATCGTAGCGGTGAAAAAAATGCTGCTCAAACCAACAATATAATCTTGCATTTGGAAATAAAGAATAAATCACATGTTTCTGCCCGGTATCGAACCGGGGACCTTTCGCGTGTGAGGCGAACGTGATAACCGCTACACTACAGAAACTAGACGGAAAAAGCTTCTGTGGTCACGGCATGCAATCAAGATCAAGGACCGAAAGGCAAACGCTTTGATAGCAAACAATAAAATTATGTTTCTGCCCAGTTTCGAACTGGGGACCTTTCGCGTGTTAGGCGAACGTGATAACCGCTACACTACAGAAACTCACTGTACTACCAAAGACATTCACACATACCTAAATGCAATTGAACAAAATCATCCACCCAAAGCCAACAGGTTTACCTCAATGTTTAAAAACAGGACAAAGGGCATTTTTCAACCAGGGAACATGCGTTCATTTGTCAGGCCATTGTGAATCAAATGGGTGAAAATCATGCTGCCCAAACCAACAGTATAGCCTTGTGTGAGAAAAAATGCTCACAAACACATGTTTCTGCCCGGTGTCGAACCAGGGACCTTTCGCGTGTAAAGCGAACGTGATAACCACTACACTACAGAAACTTCATGAAAAGGAGTGAAATGTTCACGTCAAGCAATCAAGAGCAAAAGTGGAAACAGAGTAATGGCATCATCTGAAAAGCAAAACTTGCATCTTTCAATGAGGGAACTTTTCACTTGTCAGGCTAACGTGATTCTGGTTTAAACGTAGCTGAGCTGGATTTGCATGGAAAAAAACATTTTGGACAAAGCATTCTCATGCCTTTGTCCAAAAGCCAAAAAGAAAGAGAAAAAGCACGTAGATGCCTAGTTTTGCACCCTAAAACTCTCAGGTGTTACTTGAATTGTGATAACCTATCAACTGTCAAAACCACACACTGTTGTCAAAAGCAAACTCACGTAGAAATCGTAGCGGTGAAAAAAATGCTGCTCAAACCAACAATATAATCTTGCATTTGGAAATAAAGAAAAAATCACATGTTTCTGCCCGGTATTGAACCGGGGACCTTTCGCGTGTGAGGCGAACGTGAGGCGAACGTGATAACCGCTACACTACAGAAACTAGACGGAAAAAGCTTCTGTGGTCACGGCATGCAATCAAGATCAAGGACCGAAAGGCAAACGCTTTGATAGCAAACAATAAAATTAGGTTTCTGCCCAGTTTCGAACTGGGGACCTTTCGCGTGTTAGGTGAACGTGATAACCGCTACACTACAGAAACTCACGGTACTACCAAAGACATTCACACATACCTAAATGCAATTGAACAAAATCATCCACCCAAAGCCAACAGGTTTACCTCAATGTTTAAAAACAGGACAAAGGGCATTTTCCAAACAGGGAACATGCGTTCATTTGTCAGGCCATTGTGAATCAAATGGGTGAAAATCATGCTGCCCAAACCAACAGTATAGCCTTGTGTGAGAAAAAATGCTCACAAACACATGTTTCTGCCCGGTGTCAAACCAGGGACCTATCGCGTGTAAAGCGAACGTGATAACCACTACACTACAGAAACTTCATGAAAAGGAGTGAAATGTTCACGTCAAGCAATCAAGAGCAAAAGTGGAAACAGAGTAATGGCATCATCTGAAAAGCAAAACTTGCATCTTTCAATGAGGGAACTTTTCACTTGTCAGGCTAACGTGATTCTGGTTTAAACGTAGCTGAGCTGGATTTGCATGGAAAAAAACATTTTGGACAAAGCATTCTCATGCCTTTGTCCAAAAGCCAAAAAGAAAGAGAAAAAGCACGTAGATGCCTAGTTTTGCACCCTAAAACTCTCAGGTGTTACTTGAATTGTGATAACCTATCAACTGTCAAAACCACACACTGTTGTCAAAAGCAAACTCACGTAGAAATCGTAGCGGTGAAAAAAATGCTGCTCAAACCAACAATATAATCTTGCATTTGGAAATAAAGAATAAATCACATGTTTCTGCCCGGTATCGAACCGGGGACCTTTCGCGTGTGAGGCAAACGTGATAACCGCTACACTACAGAAACTAGACGGAAAAAGCTTCTGTGGTCACGGCATGCAATCAAGATCAAGGACCGAAAGGCAAACGCTTTGATAGCAAACAATAAAATTATGTTTCTGCCCAGTTTCGAACTGGGGACCTTTCACGTGTTAGGCGAACGTGATAACCGCTACACTACAGAAACTCACGGTACTACCAAAGACATTCACACATACCTAAATGCAATTGAACAAAATCATCCACCCAAAGCCAACAGGTTTACCTCAATGTTTAAAAACAGGACAAAGGGCATTTTTCAACCAGGGAACATGCGTTCATTTGTCAGGCCATTGTGAATCAAATGGGTGAAAATCATGCTGCCCAAACCAACAGTATAGCCTTGTGTGAGAAAAAAATGCTCACAAACACATGTTTCTGCCCGGTGTCGAACCAGGGACCTATCGCGTGTAAAGCGAACATGATAACCACTACACTACAGAAACTTCATGAAAAGGAGCGAAATGTTCACGTCAAGCAATCAAGAGCAAAAGTGGAAACAGAGTAATGGCATCATCTGAAAAGCAAAACTTGCATCTTTCAATGAGGGAACTTTTCACTTGTCAGGCTAACGTGATTCTGGTTTAAACGTAGCTGAGCTGGATTTGCATGGAAAAAAACATTTTGGACAAAGCATTCTCATGCCTTTGTCCAAAAGCCAAAAAGAAAGAGAAAAAGCACGTAGATGCCTAGTTTTGCACCCTAAAACTCTCAGGTGTTACTTGAATTGTGATAACCTATCAACTGTCAAAACCACACACTGTTGTCAAAAGCAAACTCACGTAGAAATCGTAGCGGTGAAAAAAATGCTGCTCAAACCAACAATATAATCTTGCATTTGGAAATAAAGAATAAATCACATGTTTCTGCCCGGTATCGAACCGGGGACCTTTCGCGTGTGAGGCAAACGTGATAACCGCTACACTACAGAAACTAGACGGAAAAAGCTTCTGTGGTCACGGCATGCAATCAAGATCAAGGACCGAAAGGCAAACGCTTTGATAGCAAACAATAAAATTATGTTTCTGCCCAGTTTCGAACTGGGGACCTTTCACGTGTTAGGCGAACGTGATAACCGCTACACTACAGAAACTCACGGTACTACCAAAGACATTCACACATACCTAAATGCAATTGAACAAAATCATCCACCCAAAGCCAACAGGTTTACCTCAATGTTTAAAAACAGGACAAAGGGCATTTTTCAACCAGGGAACATGCGTTCATTTGTCAGGCCATTGTGAATCAAATGGGTGAAAATCATGCTGCCCAAACCAACAGTATAGCCTTGTGTGAGAAAAAATGCTCACAAACACATGTTTCTGCCCGGTGTCGAACCAGGGACCTTTCACGTGTAAAGCGAACGTGATAACCACTACACTACAGAAACTTCATGAAAAGGAGTGAAATGTTCACGTCAAGCAATCAAAAGCAAAAGTGGAAACAGAGTAATGGCATCATCTGAAAAGCAAAACTTGCATCTTTCAATGAGGGAACTTTTCACTTGTCAGGCTAACGTGATTCTGGTTTAAACGTAGCTGAGCTGGATTTGCATGGAAAAAAACATTTTGGACAAAGCATTCTCATGCCTTTGTCCAAAAGCCAAAAAGAAAGAGAAAAAGCACGTAGATGCCTAGTTTTGCACCCTAAAACTCTCAGGTGTTACTTGAATTGTGATAACCTATCAACTGTCAAAACCACACACTGTTGTCAAAAGCAAACTCACGTAGAAATCGTAGCGGTGAAAAAAATGCTGCTCAAACCAACAATATAATCTTGCATTTGGAAATAAAGAATAAATCACATGTTTCTGCCCGGTATCGAACCGGGGACCTTTCGCGAGTGAGGCGAACGTGATAACCGCTACACTACAGAAACTAGGTGGAAAAAGCTTCTGTGGTCACGGCATGCAATCAAGATCAAGGACCGAAAGGCAAACGCTTTGATAGCAAACAATAAAATTATGTTTCTGCCCAGTTTCGAACTGGGGACCTTTCGCGTGTTAGGCGAACGTGATAACCGCTACACTACAGAAACTCACGGTACTACCAAAGACATTCACATACCTAAATGCAATTGAACAAAATCATCCACCGAAAGCCAACAAGTTTACCTCAATGTTTAAAAACAGGACAAAGGGCATTTTTCAACCAGGGAACATGCGTTCATTTGTCAGGCCATTGTGAATCAAATGGGTGAAAATCATGCTGCCCAAACCAACAGTATAGCCTTGTGTGAGAAAAAATGCTCACAAACACATGTTTCTGCCCGGTGTCGAACCAGGGACCTTTCGCGTGTAAAGCGAACGTGATAACCACTACACTACAGAAACTTCATGAAAAGGAGTGAAATGTTCACGTCAAGCAATCAAGAGCAAAAGTGGAAACAGAGTAATGGCATCATCTGAAAAGCAAAACTTGTATCTTTCAATGAGGGAACTTTTCACTTGTCAGGCTAACGTGATTCTGGTTTAAACGTAGCTGAGCTGGATTTGCATGGAAAAAAACATTTTGGATAAAGCATTCTCATGCCTTTGTCCAAAAGCCAAAAAGAAAGAGAAAAAGCACGTAGATGCCTAGTTTTGCACCCTAAAACTCTCAGGTGTTACTTGAATTGTGATAACCTATCAACTGTCAAAACCACACACTGTTGTCAAAAGCAAACTCACGTAGAAATCGTAGCGGTGAAAAAAATGCTGCTCAAACCAACAATATAATCTTGCATTTGGAAATAAAGAATAAATCACATGTTTCTGCCAGGTATCGAACCGGGGACCTTTCGCGTGTGAGGCGAACGTGATAACCGCTACACTACAGAAACTAGACGGAAAAAGCTTCTGTGGTCACGGCATGCAATCAAGATCAAGGACCGAAAGGCAAACGCTTTGATAGCAAACAATAAAATTATGTTTCTGCCCAGTTTCGAACTGGGGACCTTTCGCGTGTTAGGCGAACGTGATAACCGCTACACTACAGAAACTCACGGTACTACCAGAGACATTCACACATACCTAAATGCAATTGAACAAAATCATCCACCCAAAGCCAACAGGTTTACCTCAATGTTTAAAAACAGGACAAAGGGCATTTTTCAACCAGGGAACATGCGTTCATTTGTCAGGCCATTGTGAATCAAATGGGTGAAAATCATGCTGCCCAAACCAACAGTATAGCCTTGTGTGAGAAAAAATGCTCACAAACACATGTTTCTGCCCGGTGTCGAACCAGGGACCTTTCGCGTGTAAAGCGAACGTGATAACCACTACACTACAGAAACTTCATGAAAAGGAGTGAAATGTTCACGTCAAGCAATCAAGAGCAAAAGTGGAAACAGAGTAATGGCATCATCTGAAAAGCAAAACTTGCATCTTTCAATGAGGGAACTTTTCACTTGTCAGGCTAACGTGATTCTGGTTTAAACGTAGCTGAGCTGGATTTGCATGGAAAAAAACATTTTGGACAAAGCATTCTCATGCCTTTGTCCAAAAGCCAAAAAAAAGAGAAAAAGCACGTAGATGCCTAGTTTTGCACCCTAAAACTCTCAGGTGTTACTTGAATTGTGATAACCTATCAACTGTCAAAACCACACACTGTTGTCAAAACCACACACTGTTGTCAAAAGCAAACTCACGTAGAAATCGTAGCAGTGAAAAAAATGCTGCTCAAACCAACAATATAATCTTGCATTTGGAAATAAAGAATAAATCACATGTTTCTGCCCGGTATCGAACCGGGGACCTTTCGCGTGTGAGGCGAACGTGATAACCGCTACACTACAGAAACTAGACGGAAAAAGCTTCTGTGGTCACGGCATGCAATCAAGATCAAGGACCGAAAGGCAAACGCTTTGATAGCAAACAATAAAATTATGTTTCTGCCGAGTTTCGAACTGGGGACCTTTCGCGTGTTAGACGAACGTGATAACCGCTACACTACAGAAACTCACGGTACTACCAAAGACATTCACACATACCTAAATGCAATTGAACAAAATCATCCACCCAAAGCCAACAGGTTTACCTCAATGTTTAAAAACAGGACAAAGGGCATTTTTCAACCAGGGAACATGCGTTCATTTGTCAGGCCATTGTGAATCAAATGGGTGAAAATCATGCTGCCCAAACCAACAGTATAGCCTTGTGTGAGAAAAAATGCTCACAAACACATGTTTCTGCCCGGTGTCGAACCAGAGACCTTTCGCATGTAAAGCGAACGTGATAACCACTACACTACAGAAACTTCATGAAAAGGAGTGAAATGTTCACGTCAAGCAATCAAGAGCAAAAGTGGAAACAGAGTAATGGCATCATCTGAAAAGCAAAACTTGCATCTTTCAATGAGGGAACTTTTCACTTGTCAGGCTAACGTGATTCTGGTTTAAGCGTAGCAGAGATGGATTTGCATGGAAAAAAAACGTTTTGGACAAAGCATTCTCATGCCTTTGTCCAAAAGCCAAAAAGAAAGAGAAAAAGCACGTAGATGCCTAGTTTTGCACCCTAAAACTCTCAGGTGTTACTTGAATTGTGATAACCTATCAACTGTCAAAACCACACACTGTTGTCAAAAGCAAACTCACGTAGAAATCGTAGCGGTGAAAAAAATGCTGCTCAAACCAACAATATAATCTTGCATTTGGAAATAAAGAATAAATCATATGTTTCTGCCCGGTATCGAACCAGGGACCTTTCGCGTGTGAGGCAAACGTGATAACCGCTACACTACAGAAACTAGACGGAAAAAAGCTTCTGTGGTCACGGCATGCAATCAAGATCAAGGACCGAAAGGCAAACGCTTTGATAGCAAACAATAAAATTATGTTTCTGCCCAGTTTTGAACTGGGGACCTTTCGCGTGTTAGGCGAACGTGATAACCGCTACACTACAGAAACTCAAGGTGCTACCAAAGACATTCACATACCTAAATGCAATTGAACAAAATCATCCACCCAAAGCCAACAAGTTTACCTCAATGTTTAAAAACAGGACAAAGGGCATTTTTCAACCAGGGAACATGCGTTCATTTGTCAGGCCATTGTGAATCAAATGGGTGAAAATCATGCTGCCCAAACCAACAGTATAGCCTTGTGTGAGAAAAAATGCTCACAAACACATGTTTCTGCCCGGTGTCGAACCAGGGACCGTTCGCGTGTAAAGCGAACGTGATAACCACTACACTACAGAAACTTCATGAAAAGGAGTGAAATGTTCACGTCAAGCAATCAAGAGCAAAAGTGGAAACAGAGTAATGGCATCATCTGAAAAGCAAAACTTGCATCTTTCAATGAGGGAACTTTTCACTTGTCAGGCTAACGTGATTCTGGTTTAAGCGTAGCAGAGATGGATTTGCATGGAAAAAAACGTTTTGGACAAAGCATTCTCATGCCTTTGTCCAAAAGCCAAAAAGAAAGAGAAAAAGCACGTAGATGCCTAGTTTTGCACCCTAAAACTCTCAGGTGTTACTTGAATTGTGATAACCTATCAACTGTCAAAACCACACACTGTTGTCAAAAGCAAACTCACGTAGAAATTGTAGCGGTGAAAAAAATGCTGCTCAAACCAACAATATAATCTTGCATTTGGAAATAAAGAATAAATCACATGTTTCTGCCCGGTATCGAACCGGGGACCTTTCGCGTGTGAGGCGAACGTGATAACCGCTACACTACAGAAACTAGATGGAAAAAGCTTCTGTGGTCACGGCATGCATTCAAGATCAAGGACCGAAAGGCAAACGCTTTGATAGCAAACAATAAACTTATGTTTCTGCCCAGTTTCGAACTGGGGACCTTTCGCGTGTTAAGCGAACGTGATAACCGCTACACTACAGAAACTCAAGGTACTACCAAAGACATTCACATACCTAAATGCAATTGAACAAAATCATCCACCCAAAGCCAACAAGTTTACCTCAATGTTTAAAAACAGGACAAAGGGCATTTTTCAACCAGGGAACATGCGTTCATTTGTCAGGCCATTGTGAATCAAATGGGTGAAAATCATGCTGCCCAAACCAACAGTATAGCCTTGTGTGAGAAAAAATGCTCACAAACACATGTTTCTGCCCGGTGTCGAACCAGGGACCGTTCGCGTGTAAAGCGAACGTGATAACCACTACACTACAGAAACTTCATGAAAAGGAGTGAAATGTTCACGTCAAGCAATCAAGAGCAAAAGTGGAAACAGAGTAATGGCATCATCTGAAAAGCAAAACTTGCATCTTTCAATGAGGGAACTTTTCACTTGTCAGGCTAACGTGATTCTGGTTTAAGCGTAGCAGAGATGGATTTGCATGGAAAAAAACGTTTTGGACAAAGCATTCTCATGCCTTTGTCCAAAAGCCAAAAAGAAAGAGAAAAAGCACGTAGATGCCTAGTTTTGCACCCTAAAACTCTCAGGTGTTACTTGAATTGTGATAACCTATCAACTGTCAAAACCACACACTGTTGTCAAAAGCAAACTCACGTAGAAATCGTAGCGGTGAAAAAAATGCTGCTCAAACCAACAATATAATCTTGCATTTGGAAATAAAGAATAAATCACATGTTTCTGCCCGGTATCGAACCGGGGACCTTTCGCGTGTGAGGCAAACGTGATAACCGCTACACTACAGAAACTACACGGAAAAAGCTTCTGTGGTCACGGCATGCAATCAAGATCAAGGACCGAAAGGCAAACGCTTTGATAGCAAACAATAAAATTATGTTTCTGCCCAGTTTCGAACTGGGGACCTTTCGCGTGTTAGGCGAACGTGATAACCGCTACACTACAGAAACTCACGGTACTACCAAAGACATTCACACATACCTAAATGCAATTGAACAAAATCATCCACCCAAAGCCAACAGGTTTACCTCAATGTTTAAAAACAGGACAAAGGGCATTTTTCAACCAGGGAACATGCGTTCATTTGTCAGGCCATTGTGAATCAAATGGGTGAAAATCATGCTGCCCAAACCAACAGTATAGCCTTGTGTGAGAAAAAATGCTCACAAACACATGTTTCTGCCCGGTGTCGAACCAGGGACCTTTCGCGTGTAAAGCGAACGTGATAACCACTACACTACAGAAACTTCATGAAAAGGAGTGAAATGTTCACGTCAAGCAATCAAGAGCAAAAGTGGAAACAGAGTAATGGCATCATCTGAAAAGCAAAACTTGCATCTTTCAATGAGGGAACTTTTCACTTGTCAGGCTAACGTGATTCTGGTTTAAACGTAGCTCAGCTGGATTTGCATGGAAAAAAACATTTTGGACAAAGCATTCTCATGCCTTTGTCCAAAAGCCAAAAAAAAGAGAAAAAGCACGTAGATGCCTAGTTTTGCACCCTAAAACTCTCAGGTGTTACTTGAATTGTGATAACCTATCAATAGAGATAGCGGTGTTCGACTAGAACTGTTCGCCAATCTCAAATTCGAGCTGTTTTGGGCGGTGTTCGAGTTGTTCGACGAACCCGAACGATTTGCAAAAAATTCGGCTGTTCGAGGTTATGTTCGATAACTGTTCGTGCACCAAAAGCGTGTCCTGCATGTCTGGCGCTATTTAGAGCACCAATCATGCAGGGATTGTCTGCCACTCACTGTAATGCCACAGCCATGGTGGTTGTGGCATTACAGTGATTGCCCAAATCGATGGGAACAGTGCTCACAGTGAAACATGAAAAGCCGGCAATTCAGCAGCGGCGAACACCGGTACCCGACAATTTAGAACCGAAAGAATAGAGCTTCACACATAGATTAGATAGATATAAACATGTCAGCCACATATATACGAAGTACAGTGAAAGTGCTGCTTACTGTACTTGTCATTTAGCGTAAAGGATTTATCAAAAAAAATAATAGTGTTTTCATGCACCGTCTCTTTAAAAAAGCCGGCCGGCAATTCAGCAGCGGTACCCGACAATTTATAACAGACAGAATAGAGCTTCACACATAGATTAGATAGATAGAAACATGTCAGTCACATATATATGAAGTACAGTGATAGTGTTGCTTACTGTACTTGTCATTTAGCGTCATTTAGCGTAAAGGATTTATCAAAAAAAATAATAGTGTTTTCATGCACCGTCTCTTTAAAAAAGCCGGCCGGCAATTCAGCAGCGGTACCCGACAATTTAGAACAGACAGAATAGAGCTTCACACATAGATTAGATAGATAGAAACATGTCAGTCACATATATATGAAGTACTGTGACAGTGCTGGTTACTGTACTTGTCATTTAGTATTAAAATAAAGGATTTATTATTAAAAAAATTGGCGTGGGGTTCCCCTTAATTTTAGGCTCTAGCGGAGGTTAAGCAGACGGCTGGGGCAGATGTTTGAAGCCTGGGAAGGGGGTAATACCCACGGAGCTTCCCAGGCCACTAATATCAGCCCCCAGCTGAATACATAGCCTTTACTAGCTATTAAAATGGGGGACCCCCCAAAAAAAATGACGTGGGGTCCCCCCTAATTTAATAGCTAGCAAAGGCTAGGCAAACAGCTGGGGGCTGATATTAATAGCCCAGGAAGGGAGCCATGAATATTGGCCCCCTCCCAGGCTAGAAACACCAGCCGTCAGCCGCCCCAGAAATGGCGCATTCATAGGATGCGCCAATTCTGGCACTTAGCCTCGCTCTTCCACGCTGCCCTGGTGCGGTGGCAGGGGGTAATAGGGTTGGGGTTGATGTCAGCTTATAATGCCAGCTGACATCAAGCCCAGGTTAGTAATGGAGAGGCGTCTATAAGACACCCCCATTACTAACCCCATAGTCAAAGTTAAAAAAAACACAAACACCCAGAATAAAGTCCTTTAATTGAAATAAAGACACAATCCTTTATTGTTCTAAATTAAACCATCCTTACCGTCACGCCCATTCCAGCTGAAGCCAACGATCTCCTGCAATAAAAGAAAAATAACAAAGCAACCTCATCCTTACCTTTCCATGGTTCCCACGACAGCTTCAGCTCTGCTACATCGAGATGACAGGCTGGACCGCAGCAGAACGCTGCCATCCAGCCTCTCATCCCGCAGACACTGAGAAGCGCAGGCTTGCTTGCGCTGCTCAGCGTCTCTCTGTGACGACATCCAGATGAGCCGAGTTCATGTCCAATGAACTCGGCTCACCTCATGCACGTCACTGACAGCGTGGGAAAATTCTCACGCTGAAGCGGTGAGTGCAGGAGAATTCTCCCACGCTGTCAGTGACGTGCATAAGGTGAGCTCATGTCCAATGAACTCAGCTCACCTCCTGCACGTCACTGACAGCGTGGGAGAATTCTCCTGCACTCAGCGCTTCAGCGTGAGAATTCTCCCACGCTGAAGCGCTGAGTGCAGGAGAATTTTCCCACGCTGTCAGTGACGTGCATAAGGTGAGCTCATGTCCAATGAACTCAGCTCACCTCCTGCACGTCACTGACAGCGTGGGAGAATTCTCCTGCACTCAGCGCTTCAGTGTGAGAATTCTCCCACGCTGAAGCGCTGAGTGCAGGAGAATTTTCCCACGCTGTCAGTGACGTGCATGAGGTGAGCCGAGTTCATTGGACATTAACTCGGCTCATCTGGATGCCCTCACAGAGAGACACTGTGGAGCGCAAGCAAGCCTGCGCTTCTCAGTGTCTGCGGGATGACAGGCTGGATGGCAGCGTTCTGCTGCGGTCCAGCCTGTCATCTCGATGTAGCAGAGCTGAAGCTGTCATGGGAACCATGGAAAGGTAAGGATGATGTTGCTTTATTATTTTTCTTTTATTTCAGGAGATCGTTGGCTTCAGCTGGAATGGGCGTGATGGTAAGTAAACACAACACCCAGAATAAAGTCCTTTAATTGAAATAAAGACACAATTCTTTATTGTTCTAAATTAAACCATACTTACCATCACACCCATTCCAGCTGAAGCCAACGATCTCCTGCAATAAAAGAAAAATAATAAACCAACCTCATCCTTACCTTTCCATGGTTCCCACGACAGCTTCAGCTCTGCTACATCGAGATGAGTGGCTGGACCGCAGCAGAACGCTGCCATCCAGTCTGTCATCCCGCAGACACTGAGAAGCGCAGGCATGCTTGCGCTCCTCACTGTCTCGCTGTGACGGCATCCAGATGAGCCGAGGTCATGTCCAATGAACTCGGCTCACCTCATGCACGTCACTGACAGCGTGGGAAAATTCTCACGCTGAAGTGCTGAGTGCAGGAGAATTCTCCCACGCTGTCAGTGATGTGCATGAGGTGAGCTCATGTCCAATGAATTCTGCTCACCTCCTGCACGTCACTGACAGCGTGGGAAAATTCTCCTGCAATCAGCGCTTCAGCGTGAGAATTTTCCCACGCTGTCAGTGACGTGCATGAGGTGAGCCGAGTTCATTGGACATGAACTCGGCTCATCTGGATGTCGTCACAGAGAGACGCTGAGCAGCGCAAGCAAGCCTGCGCTTCTCAGTGTCTGCGGGATGACAGGCTGGATGGCAGCGTTCTGCTGCGGTCCAGCCTGTCATCTCGATGTAGCAGAGCTGAAGCTGTCGTGGGAACCATGGAAAGGTAAGGATGAGGTTGCTTTATTATTTTTCTTTTATTGCAGGAGATCGTTGGCTTCAGCTGGAATGGGCGTGATGGTAAGTATGGTTTAATTTAGAACAATAAAGGATTGTGTCTTTATTTCAATTAAAGGACTTTATTCTGGGTGTTTGTGTTTTTTTTAACTTTGACTATGGGGTTAGTAATGGGGGTGTCTTATAGACGCCTCTCCATT
The DNA here is from genome assembly GCF_046119375.1 of Phyllobates terribilis. NCBI lineage: Eukaryota > Metazoa > Chordata > Amphibia > Anura > Dendrobatidae > Phyllobates > Phyllobates terribilis. The sequence continues at coordinate 10,756,532 of NW_027362763.1, read as the reverse complement.
ACTAACCTGGGCTTGATGTCAGCTGGCATTATAAGCTGACATCAACCCCAACCCTATTACCCCCTGCCACCGCACCAGGGCAGCGTGGAAGAGCGAGGCTAAGTGCCAGAATTGGCGCATCCTATGAATGCGCCATTTCTGGGGCGGCTGACGGCTGGTGTTTCTAGCCTGGGAGGGGGCCAATATTCATGGCTCCCTTCCTGGGCTATTAATATCAGCCCCCAGCTGTCTGCCTAGCCTTTGCTAGCTATTAAATTAGGGGGGACCCCACGTCATTTTTTTTGGGGGTCCCCCATTTTAATAGCTAGTAAAGGCTATGTATTCAGCTGGGGGCTGATATTAGTAGCCTGGGAAGCTCCGTGGGTATTACCCCCTTCCCAGGCTTCAAACATCTGCCCCAGCCGTCTGCTTAACCTCCGCTAGAGCCTAAAATTAAGGGGAACCCCACGCCAATTTTTTTAATAATAAATCCTTTATTTTAATACTAAATGACAAGTACAGTAACCAACACTATCACTGTACTTCATATATATGTGACTGACATGTTTCTATCTATCTAATCTATGTGTGATGCTCTATCTTTCTGTTCTAAATTGTCGGGTACCGCTGCTGAATTGCCGGCCGGCTTTTTTAAAGAGACAGTGCATGAAAACACTATTATTTTTTTAAATAAATCCTTTACACTAAATGACAAGTACAGTAAGCAACACTGTCACTGTACTTATTATATATGTGACTGACATGTTTCTATCTATCTAATCTATGTGTGAAGCTCTATTCTTTCTGTTCTAAATTGTCGGGTACCGCTGCTGAATTGCCGGCCGGCTTTTTTAAAGAGACAGTGCATGAAAACACTAATATTTTTTTTAATAAATCCTTTACACTAAATGACAAGTGCAGTAACCAACACTGTCACTGTGCTTCTTATATGTGTGACTGACATGTTTCTATCTATCTAATCTATGTGTGAAGCTCTATTCCTTCTTGTCTAAATTGTCGGGTACCGGTGTATGCCGCTGCTGAATTTGCCGGCCGGCTTTTTTAAAGAGAGTGTCTTCTGAGCAGTTTGTCAGCTTTTGGACACCTTTGCAGGTGTTTTCTATGTGTTTCTATGTGTTTTTGTTTGCCTGCCATTGGTTTTAACGGTGTTCGACGGTGTTCTAAGGTGTTCGACGAACAGTTCGACGAACAGTTCCTCGAACATCCCGGTGTTCGACGAACCGAACCGAACCCGAACACTACGGGGGTGGCTCAACACTACCTATCAACTGTCAAAACAACACACTGTTGTCAAAAGCAAACTCACGTAGAAATCGTAGTGGTGAAAAAAATGCTGCTCAAACCAACAATATAATCTTGCATTTGGAAATAAAGAATAAATCACATGTTTCTGGCCGGTATCGAACCGGGGACCTTTCGCGTGTGAGGCGAACGTGATAACCGCTACACTACAGAAACTAGACGGAAAAAGCTTCTGTGGTCACGGCATGCAATCAAGATCAAGGACCGAAAGGCAAACGCTTTGATAGCAAACAATAAAATTATGTTTCTGCCCAGTTTCGAACTGGGGACCTTTCGCGTGTTAGGCGAACGTGATAACCGCTACACTACAGAAACTCACGGTACTACCAAAGACATTCACACATACCTAAATGCAATTGAACAAAATCATCCACCCAAAGCCAACAGGTTTACCTCAATGTTTAAAAACAGGACAAAGGGCATTTTTCAACCAGGGAACATGCGTTCATTTGTCAGGCCATTGTGAATCAAATGGGTGAAAATCATGCTGCCCAAACCAACAGTATAGCCTTGTGTGAGAAAAAATGCTCACAAACACATGTTTCTGCCCGATGTCGAACCAGGGACCTTTCGCGTGTAAAGCGAACGTGATAACCACTACACTACAGAAACTTAATGAAAAGGAGTGAAATGTTCACGTCAAGCAATCAAGAGCAAAAGTGGAAACAGAGTAATGGCATCATCTGAAAAGCAAAACTTGCATCTTTCAATGAGGGAACTTTTCACTTGTCAGGCTAACGTGATTCTGGATTAAACGTAGCTGAGCTGGATTTGCATGGAAAAAAACATTTTGGATAAAGCATTCTCATGCCTTTGTCCAAAAGCCAAAAAGAAAGAGAAAAAGCACGTAGATGCCTAGTTTTGCACCCTAACTCTCAGGTGTTACTTGAATTGTGATAACCTATCAACTGTCAAAACCACACACTGTTGTCAAAAGCAAACTCACGTAGAAATCGTAGCGGTGAAAAAAATGCTGCTCAAACCAACAATATAATCTTGCATTTGGAAATAAAGAATAAATCACATGTTTCTGCCCGGTATCGAACCGGGGACCTTTCGCGTGTGAGGCGAACGTGATAACCGCTACACTACAGAAAGTAGACGGAAAAAGCTTCTGTGGTCACGGCATGCAATCAAGATCAAGGACCGAAAGGCAAACGCTTTGATAGCAAACAATAAAATTATGTTTCTGCCCAGTTTCGAACTGGGGACCTTTCGCATGTTAGGCAAACGTGATAACTGCTACACTACAGAAACTCACGGTACTACCAAAGACATTCACACATACCTAAATGCAATTGAACAAAATCATCCACCCAAAGCCAACAGGTTTACCTCAATGTTTAAAAACAAGACAAAGGGCATTTTTCAACCAGGGAACATGCGTTCATTTGTCAGGCCATTGTGAATCAAATGGGTGAAAATCATGCTGCCCAAACCAACAGTATAGCCTTGTGTGAGAAAAAATGCTCACAAACACATGTTTCTGCCCGGTGTCGAACCAGGGACCTTTCGCGTGTAAAGCGAACGTGATAACCACTACACTACAGAAACTTCATGAAAAGGAGTGAAATGTTCACGTCAAGCAATCAAGAGCAAAAGTGGAAACAGAGTAATGGCATCATCTGAAAAGCAAAACTTGCATCTTTCAATGATGGAACTTTTCACTTGTCAGGCTAACGTGATTCTGGTTTAAACGTAGCTGAGCTGGATTTGCATGGAAAAAAACATTTTGGACAAAGCATTCTCATGCCTTTGTCCAAAAGCCAAAAAGAAAGAGAAAAAGCACGTAGATGCCTAGTTTTGCACCCTAAAACTCTCAGGTGTTACTTGAATTGTGATCACCTATCAACTGTCAAAACCACACACTGTTGTCAAAAGCAAACTCACGTAGAAATCGTAGCGGTGAAAAAACTGCTGCTCAAACCAACAATATAATCTTGCATTTGGAAATAAAGAACAAATCACATGTTTCTGCCCGGTATCGAACCGGGGACCTTTCGCGTGTGAGGCGAACGTGATAACCGCTACACTACAGAAACTAGACGGAAAAAGCTTCTGTGGTCACGGCATGCAATCAAGATCAAGGACCGAAAGGCAAACGCTTTGATAGCAAACAATAAAATTATGTTTCTGCCCAGTTTCGAACTGGGGATCTTTCGCGTGTTAGGCGAACGTGATAACCGCTACACTACAGAAACTCACGGTACTACCAAAGACATTCACACATACCTAAATGCAATTGAACAAAATCATCCACCCAAAGCCAACAAGTTTACCTCAATGTTTAAAAACAGGACAAAGGGCATTTTTCAACCAGGGAACATGCGTTCATTTGTCAGGCCATTGTGAATCAAATGGGTGAAAATCATGCTGCCCAAACCAACAGTATAGCCTTGTGTGAGAAAAAATACTCACAAACACATGTTTCTGCCGGGTGTCGAACCGGGGACCTTTCGCGTGTAAAACGAACGTGATAACCACTACACTACAGAAACTTCATGAAAAGGAGTGAAATGTTCACGTCAAGCAATCAAGAGCAAAAGTGGAAACAGAGTAATGGCATCATCTGAAAAGCAAAACTTGCATCTTTCAATGAGGGAACTTTTCACTTGTCAGGCTAACGTGATTCTGGTTTAAACGTAGCTGAGCTGGATTTGCATGGAAAAAAACATTTTGGACAAAGCATTCTCATGCCTTTGTCCAAAAGCCAAAAAGAAAGAGAAAAAGCACGTAGATGCCTAGTTTTGCACCCTAAAACTCTCAGGTGTTACTTGAATTGTGATAACCTATCAAATGTCAAAACCACACACTGTTGTCAAAAGCAAACTCAAGTAGAAATCGTAGCGGTGAAAAAAATGCTGCTCAAACCAACAATATAATCTTGCATTTGGAAATTAAGAATAAATCACATGTTTCTGCCCGGTATCGAACAGGGGACCCTTCGCGAGTGAGGCGAACGTGAAAACCGTTACACTACAGAAACTAGACGGAAAAAGCTTCTGTGGTCACGGCATGCAATCAAGATCAAGGACCGAAAGGCAAAGCTTTGATAGCAAACAATAAAATTATGTTTTTGCCCAGTTTCAAACTGGGGACCTTTCGCATGTTAGGCGAACATGAAACCGCTACACTACAGAAACTCACGGTACTACCAAAGACATTCACACATACCTAAATGCAATTGAACAAAATCATCCACCCAAAACAAACAAGTTTACCTCAATGTTTAAAAACAGGACAAAGGGCATTTTTCAACCAGGGAACATGCGTTCATTTGTCAGGCCATTGTGAATCAAATGGGTGAAAATCATGCTGCCCAAACCAACAGTATAGCCTTGTGTGAGAAAAAATGCTCACAAACACATGTTTCTGCCCGGTGTCGAACCAGGGACCTTTCACGTGTAAAGCGAACGTGATAACCACTACACTACAGAAACTTCATGAAAAGGAGTGAAATGTTCACGTCAAGCAATCAAAAGCAAAAGTGGAAACAGAGTAAAGGCATCATCTGAAAAGCAAAACTTGCATCTTTCAATGAGGGAACTTTTCACTTGTCAGGCTAACGTGATTCTGGTTTAAACGTAGCTGAGCTGGATTTGCATGGAAAAAACCATTTTGGACAAAGCATTCTCATGCCTTTGTCCAAAAGCCGAAAAGAAAGAGAAAAAGCACGTAGATGCCTAGTTTTGCACCCTAAAACTCTCAGGTGTTACTTGAATTGTGATAATCTATCAACTGTCAAAACCACACACTGTTGTCAAAAGCAAACTCACGTAGAAATCGTAGCGGTGAAAAAAATGCTGCTCAAACCAACAATATAATCTTGCATTTGGAAATAAAGAATAAATCACATGTTTCTGCCCGGTATCGAACCGGGGACCTTTCGCGTGTGAGGCAAACGTGATTACCGCTACACTACAGAAACTAGACGGCAAAAGCTTCTGTGGTCACGGAATGCAATCAAGACCAAGGACCGAAAGGCAAATGCTTTGATAGCAAACAATAAAATTATGTTTCTGCCCAGTTTCAAACTGGGGACCTTCCGCATGTTAGGCGAACGTGATAACCGCTACACTAGAGAAACTCACGATACTACCAAAGACATTCACACATACCTAAATGCAATTGAACAAAATCATCCACCCAAAGCCAACAAGTTTACCTCAATGTTTAAAAACAGGACAAAGGGCATTTTTCAACCAGGGAACATGCGTTCATTTGTCAGGCCATTGTGAATCAAATGGGTGAAAATCATGCTGCCCAAACCAACAGTATAGCCTTGTGTGAGAAAAAATGCTCACAAACACATGTTTCTGCCCGGTGTCGAACCAGGGACCTTTCGCGTGTAAAGCAAAAGTGATAACCACTACACTACAGAAACTTCATGAAATGGAGTGAAATGTTCACGTCAAGCAATCAAGAGCAAAAGTGGAAACAGAGTAATGGCATCATCTGAAAAGCAAAACTTGCATCTTTCAATGAGGGAACTTTTCACTTGTCAGGCTAACGTGATTCTGGTTTAAACGTAGCTGAGCTGGATTTGCATGGAAAAAAACATTTTGGACAAAGCATTCTCATGCCTTTGTCCAAAAGCCAAAAAGAAAGAGAAAAAGCACGTAGATGCCTAGTTTTGCACCCTAAAACTCTCAGGTGTTACTTGAATTGTGATAACCTATCAACTGTCAAAACCACACACTGTTGTCAAAAGCAAACTCACGTAGAAATCGTAGCGGTGAAAAAAATGCTGCTCAAACCAACAATATAATCTTGCATTTGGAAATAAAGAATAAATCACATGTTTCTGCCCGGTATCGAACCGGGGACCTTTCGCGTGTGAGGTGAACGTGATAACCGCTGCACTACAGAAACTAGACGGGAAAAGGTTCTGTGGTCACGGCATGCAATCAAGATCAAGGACCGAAAGGCAAACGCTTTGATAGCAAACAATAAAATTATGTTTCTGCCCAGTTTCGAACTGTGGACCTTTCGCGTGTTAGGCGAACATGATAACCGCTACACTACAGAAACTCACGGTACTACCAAAGACATTCACACATACCTAAATGCAATTGAACAAAATCATCCACCCAAAGCCAACAGGTTTACCTCAATGTTTAAAAACAGGACAAAGGGCATTTTTCAACTAGGGAACATGCATTCATTTGTCAGGCCATTGTGAATCAAATGGGTGAAAATCATGCTGCCCAAACCAACAGTATAGCCTTGTGTGAGAAAAAATGCTCACAAACACATGTTTCTGCCCGGTGTCGAACCAGGGACCTTTCGCGTGTAAAGCGAACGTGATAACCACTACACTACAGAAACTTCATGAAAAGGAGTGAAATGTTCACGTCAAGCAATCAAGAGCAAAAGTGGAAACAGAGTAATGGCATCATCTGAAAAGCAAAACTTGCATCTTTCAATGAGGGAACTTTTCACTTGTCAGGCTAACGTGATTCTGGTTTAAACGTAGCTGAGCTGGATTTGCATGGAAAAAAACATTTTGGACAAAGCATTCTCATGCCTTTGTCCAAAAGCCAAAAAGAAAGAGAAAAAGCACGTAGATGCCTAGTTTTGCACCCTAAAACTCTCAGGTGTTACTTGAATTGTGATAACCTATCAACTGTCAAAACCACACACTGTTGTCAAAAGCAAACTCACGTAGAAATCGTAGCGGTGAAAAAAATGCTGCTCAAACCAACAATATAATCTTGCATTTGGAAATAAAGAATAAATCACATGTTTCTGCCCGGTATCGAACCGGGGACCTTTCGCGTGTGAGGCGAACGTGATAACCGCTACACTACAGAAACTAGACAGAAATGTCTTCTGTGGTCACGGCATGCAATCAAGATCAAGGACCGAAAGGCAAACGCTTTGATAGCAAGCAATAAAATTATGTTTCTGCCCAGTTTCGAACTGGGGACCTTTCACGTGTTAGGCGAACGTGATAACCACTACACTACAGAAACTCACGGTACTACCAAAGACATTCACACATACCTAAATGCAATTGAACAAAATCATCCACACAAAGCCAACAGGTTTACCTCAATGTTTAAAAACAGGACAAAGGGCATTTTTCAACCAGGGAACATGCGTTCATTTGTCAGGCCATTGTGAATCAAATGGGTGAAAATCATGCTGCCCAAACCAACAGTATAGCCTTGTGTGAGAAGAAATGCTCACAAACACATGTTTCTGCCCGCTGTCAAACCGGGGACCTTTCGCGTGTAAAGCGAACGTGATAACCACTACACTACAGAAACTTCATGAAAAGGAGTGAAATGTTCACGTCAAGCAATCAAGAGCAAAAGTGGAAACAGAGTAATGGCATCATCTGAAAAGCAAAACTTGCATCTTTCAATGAGGGAACTTTTCACTTGTCAGGCTAACGTGATTCTGGTTTAAACGTAGCTGAGCTGGATTTGCATGGAAAAAAACATTTTGGACAAAGCATTCTCATGCCTTTGTCCAAAAGCCAAAAAGAAAGAGAAAAAGCACGTAGATGCCTAGTTTTGCACCCTAAAACTCTCAGGTGTTACTTGAATTGTGATAACCTATCAACTGTCAAAACCACACACTGTTGTCAAAAGCAAACTCACGTAGAAATCGTAGCGGTGAAAAAAATGCTGCTCAAACCAACAGTATAACCTTGCATTTGGAAATAAAGAATAAATCACATGTTTCTGCCCGGTATCGAACCGGGGACATTTCGCGTGGGAGGCGAACGTGATAACCGCTACACTACAGAAACTAGACGGAAAAAGCTTCTGTGGTCACGGCATGCAATCAAGATCAAGGACCGAAAGGCAAACGCTTTGATTGCAAACAATAAAATTATGTTTCTGCCCAGTTTCGAAATGGGGACCTTTCGCGTGTTAGGCGAACGTGATAACCGCTACACTACAGAAACTCACGGTACTACCAAAGACATTCACACATACCTAAATGCAATTGAACAAAATCATCCACCCAAAGCCAACAGGTTTACCTCAATGTTTAAAAACAAGACAAAGGGCATTTTTCAACCAGGGAACATGCGTTCATTTGTCAGGCCATTGTGAATCAAATGGGTGAAAATCATGCTGCCCAAACCAACAGTATAGCCTTGTGTGAGAAAAAATGCTCACAAACACATGTTTCTGCCCGGTGTCAAACCGGGGACCTTTCGCATGTAAAGCAAACGTGATAACCACTACACTACCGAAACTTCATGAAAAGGAGTGAAATGTTCACGTCAAGCAATCAAGAGCAAAAGTGGAAACAGAGTAATGGCATCATCTGAAAAGCGAAACTTGCATCTTTCAATGAGGGAACTTTTCACTTGTCAGGCTAACGTGATTCTGGTTTAAACGTAGCTGAGCTGGATTTGCATGGAAAAAAACATTTTGGACAAAGCATTCTCATGCCTTTGTCCAAAAGCCAAAAAGAAAGAGAAAAAGCACGTAGATGCCTAGTTTTGCACCCTAAAACTCTCAGGTGTTACTTGAATTGTGATAACCTATCAAGTGTCAAAACCACACACTGTTGTCAAAAGCAAACTCACGTAGAAATCGTAGCAGTGAAAAAAATGCTGCTCAAACCAACAATATAATCTTGCATTTGGAAATAAAGAATAAATCACATGTTTCTGCCCGGTATCAAACCGGGGACAATTCGCGTGTAAGGCGAACGTGATAACCGCTACACTACAGAAACAAGACGGAAAAAGCTTCTGTGGTCACGGCATGCAATCAAGATCAAGGACCGAAAGGCAAACGCTTTGATAGCAAACAATAAAATTATGTTTCTGCCCAGTTTCGAACTGGGGACCTTTCACATATTAGGCGAACGTGATAACCGCTATACTACAGAAACTTACAGTACTACCAAAGACATTCACACATACCTAAATGCATTTGAACAAAATCATCCACCCAAAGCCAACAGGTTTACCTAAATGTTTAAAAACAGGACAAAGGGAATTTTTCAACCAGGGAACATGCGTTCATTTGTCAGGCCATTGTGAATCAAATGGGTGAAAATCATGCTGCCCAAACCAACAGTATAGCCTTGTGTGAGAAAAAATGCTCACAAACACATGTTTCTGCCCGGTGTCGAACCAGGGACCTTTCGCGTGTAAAGCGAACGTGATAACCACTACACTACAGAAACTTCATGAAAAGGAGTGAAATGTTCACGTCAAGCAATCAAGAGCAAAAGTGGAAACAGAGTAATGGCATCATCTGAAAAGCAAAACTTGCATCTTTCAATGAGGGAACTTTTCACTTGTCAGGCTAACGTGATTCTGGTTTAAACGTAGCTGAGCTGGATTTGCATGGAAAAAAACATTTTGGACAAAGCATTCTCATGCCTTTGTCCAAAAGCCAAAAAGAAAGAGAAAAAGCACGTAGATGCCTAGTTTTGCACCCTAAAACTCTCAGGTGTTACTTCAATTGTGATAACCTATCAACTGTCAAAACCACACACTGTTGTCAAAAGCAAACTCACGTAGAAATCGTAGCAGTGAAAAAAATGCTGCTCAAACCAACAATATAATCTTGCATTTGGAAATAAAGAATAAATCACATGTTTCTGCCCGGTATCGAACCGGGGAAATTTCGCGTGTGAGGCGAACGTGATAACCGCTACACTACAGAAACTAGACATGTAAAGCTTCTGTGGTCACGGCATACAATCAAGATCAAGGACCGAAAGGCAAACGCTTTGATTGCAAACAATAATATTATGTTTTTGCCCAGTTTCGAACTGGGGACCTTTCGCGTGTTAGGCGAACGTGATAACCAATACACTACAGAAACTCACGGTACTACCAAAGACATTCACACATACCTAAATGCAATTGAACAAAATCATCCACACAAAGCCAACAGGTTTACCTCAATGTTTAAAAACAGGACAAAGGGCATTTTTCAACCAGGGAACATGCATTCATTTGTCAGGCCATTGTGAATCAAATGGGTGAAAATCATGCTGCCCAAACCAACAGTATAGCCTTGTGTGAGAAAAAATGCTCACAAACACATGTTTCTGCCCGCTGTCAAACCGGGGACCTTTCGCGTGTAAAGCGAACGTGATAACCACTACACTACAGAAACTTCATGAAAAGGAGTGAAATGTTCACGTCAAGCAATCAAGAGCAAAAGTGGAAACAGAGTAATGGCATCATCTGAAAAGCAAAACTTGCATCTTTCAATGAGGGAACTTTTCACTTGTCAGGCTAACGTGATTCTGGTTTAAACGTAGCTGAGCTGGATTTGCATGGAAAAAAACATTTTGGACAAAGCATTCTCATGCCTTTGTCCAAAAGCCAAAAAGAAAGAGAAAAAGCACGTAGATGCCTAGTTTTGCACCCTAAAACTCTCAGGTGTTACTTCAATTGTGATAACCTATCAACTGTCAAAACCACACACTGTTGTCAAAAGCAAACTCACGTAGAAATCGTAGCGGTGAAAAAAATGCTGCTCAAACCAACAGTATAACCTTGCATTTGGAAATAAAGAATAAATCACATGTTTCTGCTCGGTATCGAACCGGGGACATTACGCATGTGAGGCGAACGTGATAACCGCTACACTACAGAAACTCACAGTACTACCAAAGACATTCACACATACCTAAATGCAATTGAACAAAATCATCCACCCAAAGCCAACAGGTTTACCTCAATGTTTAAAAACAGGACAAAGGGCATTTTTCAACCAGGGAACATGCGTTCATTTGTCAGGCCATTGTGAATCAAATGGGTGAAAATCATGCTGCCCAAACCAACAGTATAGCCTTGTGTGAGAAAAAATGCTCACAAACACATGTTTCTGCCCAGTGTCAAACCAGGGACCTTTCACGTGTAAAGCGAACGTGATAACCACTACACTACAGAATCTTCATGAAAAGGAGTGAAATGTTCATGTCAAGCAATCAAGAGCAAAAGTGGAAACAGAGTAATGGCATCATCTGAAAAGCAAAACTTGCATCTTTCAATGAGGGAACTTTTCACTTGTCAGGCTAACGTGATTCTGGTTTAAACGTAGCTGAGCTGGATTTGCATGGAAAAAAAACATTTTGGACAAAGCATTCTCATGCCTTTGTCCAAAAGCCAAAAAGAAAGAGAAAAAGCACGTAGATGCCTAGTTTTGCACCCTAAAACTCTCAGGTGTTACTTCAATTGTGATAACCTATCAACTGTCAAAACCACACACTGTTGTCAAAAGCAAACTCACGTAGAAATCGTAGCAGTGAAAAAAATGCTGCTCAAACCAACAATATAATCTTGCATTTGGAAATAAAGAATAAATCACATGTTTCTGCCCGGTATCGAACCGGGGAAATTTCGCGTGTGAGGCGAACGTGATAACCGCTACACTACAGAAACTAGACATGTAAAGCTTCTGTGGTCACGGCATACAATCAAGATCAAGGACCGAAAGGCAAACGCTTTGATTGCAAACAATAATATTATGTTTTTGCCCAGTTTCGAACTGGGGACCTTTCGCGTGTTAGGCGAACGTGATAACCAATACACTACAGAAACTCACGGTACTACCAAAGACATTCACACATACCTAAATGCAATTGAACAAAATCATCCACACAAAGCCAACAGGTTTACCTCAATGTTTAAAAACAGGACAAAGGGCATTTTTCAACCAGGGAACATGCATTCATTTGTCAGGCCATTGTGAATCAAATGGGTGAAAATCATGCTGCCCAAACCAACAGTATAGCCTTGTGTGAGAAAAAATGCTCACAAACACATGTTTCTGCCCGCTGTCAAACCGGGGACCTTTCGCGTGTAAAGCGAACGTGATAACCACTACACTACAGAAACTTCATGAAAAGGAGTGAAATGTTCACGTCAAGCAATCAAGAGCAAAAGTGGAAACAGAGTAATGGCATCATCTGAAAAGCAAAACTTGCATCTTTCAATGAGGGAACTTTTCACTTGTCAGGCTAACGTGATTCTGGTTTAAACGTAGCTGAGCTGGATTTGCATGGAAAAAAACATTTTGGACAAAGCATTCTCATGCCTTTGTCCAAAAGCCAAAAAGAAAGAGAAAAAGCACGTAGATGCCTAGTTTTGCACCCTAAAACTCTCAGGTGTTACTTCAATTGTGATAACCTATCAACTGTCAAAACCACACACTGTTGTCAAAAGCAAACTCACGTAGAAATCGTAGCGGTGAAAAAAATGCTGCTCAAACCAACAGTATAACCTTGCATTTGGAAATAAAGAATAAATCACATGTTTCTGCTCGGTATCGAACCGGGGACATTACGCATGTGAGGCGAACGTGATAACCGCTACACTACAGAAACTCACAGTACTACCAAAGACATTCACACATACCTAAATGCAATTGAACAAAATCATCCACCCAAAGCCAACAGGTTTACCTCAATGTTTAAAAACAGGACAAAGGGCATTTTTCAACCAGGGAACATGCGTTCATTTGTCAGGCCATTGTGAATCAAATGGGTGAAAATCATGCTGCCCAAACCAACAGTATAGCCTTGTGTGAGAAAAAATGCTCACAAACACATGTTTCTGCCCAGTGTCAAACCAGGGACCTTTCGCGTGTAAAGCGAACGTGATAACCACTACACTACAGAATCTTCATGAAAAGGAGTGAAATGTTCATGTCAAGCAATCAAGAGCAAAAGTGGAAACAGAGTAATGGCATCATCTGAAAAGCAAAACTTGCATCTTTCAATGAGGGAACTTTTCACTTGTCAGGCTAACGTGATTCTGGTTTAAACGTAGCTGAGCTGGATTTGCATGGAAAAAAAACATTTTGGACAAAGCATTCTCATGCCTTTGTCCAAAAGCCAAAAAGAAAGAGAAAAAGCACGTAGATGCCTAGTTTTGCACCCTAAAACTCTCAGGTGTTACTTGAATTGTGATAACCTATCAACTGTCAAAACCACACACTGTTGTCAAAAGCAAACTCACGTAGAAATCGTAGCGGTGAAAAAAATGCTACTCAAACCAACAATATAATCTTGCATTTGGAAATAAAGAATAAATCACACGTTTCTGCCCGGTATCGAAGCGGGGACATTTCGCGTGTGAGGCGAACGTGATAACCGCTACACTACAGAAACTAGACGGAAAAAGCTTCTGTGGTCACGGCATGCAATCAAGATCAAGGACCGAAAGGCAAACGCTTTGATTGCAAACAATAAAATTATGTTTCTGCCCAGTTTCGAACTGGGGACCTTTCGCGTGTTAGGCGAACGTGATAACCGCTACACTACAAAAACTCACAGTACTACCAAAGACATTCACACATACCTAAATGCAATTGAACAAAATCATCCACCCAAAGCCAACAGGTTTACCTCAATGTTTAAAAACAGGACAAAGGGCATTTTTCAACCAGGGAACATGCGTTCATTTGTCAGGCCATTGTGAATCAAATGGGTGAAAATCATGCTGCCCAAACCAACAGTATAGCCTTGTGTGAGAAAAATTGCTCACAAACACATGTTTCTGCCCGGTGTCAAACCAGGGACCTTTCGCGTGTAAAGCGAACGTGATAACCACTACACTACAGAAACTTCATGAAAAGGAGTGAAATGTTCACGTCAAGCAATCAAGAGCAAAAGTGGAAACAGAGTAATTGCATCATCTGAAAAGCAAAACTTGCATCTTTCAATGAGGGAACTTTTCACTTGTCAGGCTAACGTGATTCTGGTTTAAACGTAGCTGAGCTGGATTTGCATGGAAAAAAACATTTTGGACAAAGCATTCTCATGCCTTTGTCCAAAAGCCAAAAAGAAAGAGAAAAAGCACGTAGATGCCTAGTTTTGCACCCTAAAACTCTCAGGTGTTACTTGAATTGTGATAACCTATCAACTGTCAAAACCACACACTGTTGTCAAAAGCAAACTCACGTAGAAATCGTAGCGGTGAAAAAAATGCTACTCAAACCAACAATATAATCTTGCATTTGGAAATAAAGAATAAATCACACGTTTCTGCCCGGTATCGAAGCGGGGACATTTCGCGTGTGAGGCGAACGTGATAACCGCTACAATACAGAAACTAGACGGAAAAAGCTTCTGTGGTCACGGCATGCAATCAAGATCAAGGACCGAAAGGCAAACGCTTTGATTGCAAACAATAAAATTATGTTTCTGCCCAGTTTCGAACTGGGGACCTTTCGCGTGTTAGGCGAACGTGATAACCGCTACACTACAAAAACTCACAGTACTACCAAAGACATTCACACATACCTAAATGCAATTGAACAAAATCATCCACCCAAAGCCAACAGGTTTACCTCAATGTTTAAAAACAGGACAAAGGGCATTTTTCAACCAGGGAACATGCGTTCATTTGTCAGGCCATTGTGAATCAAATGGGTGAAAATCATGCTGCCCAAACCAACAGTATAGCCTTGTGTGAGAAAAAATGCTCACAAACACATGTTTCTGCCCGGTGTCAAACCAGGGACCTTTCGCGTGTAAAGCGAACGTGATAACCACTACACTACAGAAACTTCATGAAAAGGAGTGAAATGTTCACGTCAAGCAATCAAGAGCAAAAGTGGAAACAGAGTAATTGCATCATCTGAAAAGCAAAACTTGCATCTTTCAATGAGGGAACTTTTCACTTGTCAGGCTAACGTGATTCTGGTTTAAACGTAGCTGAGCTGGATTTGCATGGAAAAAAACATTTTGGACAAAGCATTCTCATGCCTTTGTCCAAAAGCCAAAAAGAAAGAGAAAAAGCACGTAGATGCCTAGTTTTGCACCCTAAAACTCTCAGGTGTTACTTGAATTGTGATAACCTATAAACTGTCAAAACCACACACTGTTGTCAAAAGCAAACTCACGTAGAAATCGTAGCGGTGAAAAAAATGCTACTCAAACCAACAATATAATCTTGCATTTGGAAATAAAGAATAAATCACATGTTTCTGCCCGGTATCGAAGCGGGGACATTTCGCGTGTGAGGCGAACGTGATAACCGCTACACTACAGAAACTAGACGGAAAAAGCTTCTGTGGTCACGGCATGCAATCAAGATCAAGGACCGAAAGGCAAACGCTTTGATAGCAAACAATAAAATTATGTTTCTGCCCAGTTTCGAACTGGGGACCTTTCGCGTGTTAGGTGAACGTGATAACCGCTACACTACAGAAACTCACGGTACTACCAAGCACATTCACACATACCTAAATGCAATTGAACAAAATCATCCACCCAAAGCCAACAAGTTTACCTCAATGTTTAAAAACAGGACAAAGGGCATTTTTCAACCAGGGAACATGCGTTCATTTGTCAGGCCATTGTGAATCAAATGGGTGAAAATCATGCTGCCCAAACCAACAGTATACCCTTGTGTGAGAAAAAATGCTCACAAACACATGTTTCTGCCCGGTGTCAAACCGGGGACCTTTCACGTGTAAAGCGAAAGTGATAACCACTACACTACAGAAACTTCATGAAAAGGAGTGAAATGTTCAAGTCAAGCAATCAAGAGCAAAAGTGGAAACAGAGTAATGGCATCATCTGAAAAGCAAAACTTGCATCTTTCCATGAGGGAACTTTTCACTTGTCAGGCTAACGTGATTCTGGTTTAAACGTAGCTGAGCTGGATTTGCATGGAAAAAAACATTTTGGACAAAGCATTCTCATGCCTTTGTCCAAAAGCGAAAAAGAAAGAGAAAAAGCACGTAGATGCCTAGTTTTGCACCCTAAAACTCTCAGGTGTTACTTGAATTGTGATAACCTATCAACTGTCAAAACCACACACTGTTGTCAAAAGCAAACTCACGTAGAAATCGTAGCGGTGAAAAAAATGCTGCTCAAACCAACAATATAATCTTGCATTTGGAAATAAATAATAAATCACATGTTTCTGCCCGGTATCGAACCGGGGACCTTTCGCGTGTGAGGCGAACGTTATAACCGCTACACTACAGAAACTAGATGAAAAAACTTCTGTGGTCACGGCATGCAATCAAGATTAAGGACAGAAAGGCAAACGCTTTGATAGCAAACAAGAGAATTATGTTTCTGCCCAGTTTCGAACTGGGGACCTTTCGCGTGTTAGGCGAACATGATATCCGCTACACTACATAAACTCACGGTACTACCAAAGACATTCACACATACCTAAATGCAATTGAACAAAGTCATCCACCCAAAGCTAACAAGTTTACCTCAATGTTTAAAAACAGGACAAAGGGCATTTTTCAACCAGGGAACATGCGTTCATTTGTCAGGCCATTGTGAATCAAATGGGTGAAAATCATGCTGCCCAAACCAACAGTATAGCCTTGTGTGAGAAAAAATGCTCACAAACATATGTTTCTGCCCGGTGTCGAACCGGGGACCTTTCGCGTGTAAAGCGAACGTGATAACCACTACACTACAGAAACTTCATGAAAAGGAGTGAAATGTTCACGTCAAGCAATCAAGAGCAAAAGTGGAAACAGAGTAATGGCATCATCTGAAAAGCAAAACTTGCATCTTTCAATGAGGGAACTTTTCACTTGTCAGGCTAACGTGATTCTGGTTTAAACGTAGCTGAGCTGGATTTGCATGGAAAAAAACATTTTGGACAAAGCATTCTCATGCCTTTGTCCAAAAGCCAAAAAGAAAGAGAAAAAGCACGTAGATACCTAGTTTTGCACCCTAAAACTCTCAGGTGTTACTTGAATTGTGATAACCTATCAACTGTCAAAACCACACACTGTTGTCAAAAGCAAACTCACGTAGAAATCGTAGCGGTGAAAAAAATGCTGCTCAAACCAACAATATAATCTTGCATTTGGAAATAAAGAATAAATCACATGTTTCTGCCCGGTATCGAACCAGGGACCTCTCGCGTGTGAGGCGAACGTGATAACCGCTACACTACAGAAACTAGACCGGAAAAGCTTCTGTGGTCACGGCATGCAATCAAGATCAAGGACCGAAAGGCAAACGCTTTGATAGCAAACAATAAAATTAGGTTTCTGCCCAGTTTCGAACTGGGGACCGTTCGCGTGTTATGCGAACGTGATAACCGCTACACTACAGAAACTCACAGTACTACCACACACATTCACACATACCTAAATGCAATTGAACAAAATCATCCACCCAAAGCCAACAGGTTTACCTCAATGTTTAAAAACAGGACAAAGGGCATTTTTCAACCAGGGAACATGCATTCATTTGTCAGGCCATTGTGAATCAAATGGGTGAAAATCATGCTGCCCAAACCAACAGTATAGCCTTGTGTGAGAAAAAATGCTCACAAACACATGTTTCTGCCCGGTGTCGAATCGGGGACCTTTCGCGTGTAATACAAACGTGATAACCACTACACTACAGAAACTTCATGAAAAGGAGTGAAATGTTCACGTCAAGTAATCAAGAGCAAATGTGGAAACAGAGTAATGGCATCATCTGAAAAGCAAAACTTGCATCTTTCAATGAGGGAACTTTTCACTTGTCAGGCTAACGTGATTCTGGTTTAAACGTAGCTGAGCTGGATTTGCATGGAAAAAAACATTTTGGACAAAGCATTCTCATGCCTTTGTCCAAAAGCCAAAAAGAAAGAGAAAAAGCATGTAGATGCCTAGTTTTGCACCCTAAAACTCTCAGGTGTTACTTGAATTGTGATAACCTATCAACTGTCAAAACCACACACTGTTGTCAAAAGCAAACTCACGTAGAAATCGTAGCGGTGAAAAAAATGCTGCTCAAACCAACAATATAATCTTGCATTTGGAAATAAAGAATAAATCACATGTTTCTGCCCGGTATCGAACCGGGGACCTTTCGCGTGTGAGGCGAATGTGATAACCGCTACACTACAGAAACTAGACGGAAAAAGCTTCTGTGGTCACGGCATGCAATCAAGATCAAGGACCGAAAGGCAAACGCTTTGATAGCAAACAATAAAATAATGTTTCTGCCCAGTTTCGAACTGGGGACCTTTCGCGTGTTGGGCGAACGTGATAACCGCTACACTACAGAAACTCACAGTACTACCAAAGACATTCACACATACCTAAATGCAATTGAACAAAATCATCCACCCAAAGCCAACAGGTTTACCTCAATGTTTAAAAACAGGACAAAGGGCATTTTTCAACCAGGGAACATGCGTTCATTTGTCAGGCCATTGTGAATCAAATGGGTGAAAATCATGCTGCCCAAACCAACAGTATAGCCTTGTGTGAGAAAAAATGCTCACAAACACATGTTTCTGCCCAGTGTCAAACCAGGGACCTTTCGCGTGTAAAGCGAACGTGATAACCACTACACTACAGAATCTTCATGAAAAGGAGTGAAATGTTCATGTCAAGCAATCAAGAGCAAAAGTGGAAACAGAGTAATGGCATCATCTGAAAAGCAAAACTTGCATCTTTCAATGAGGGAACTTTTCACTTGTCAGGCTAACGTGATTCTGGTTTAAACGTAGCTGAGCTGGATTTGCATGGAAAAAAACATTTTGGACAAAGCATTCTCATGCCTTTGTCCAAAAGCCAAAAAGAAAGAGAAAAAGCACGTAGATGCCTAGTTTTGCACCCTAAAACTCTCAGGTGTTACTTGAATTGTGATAACCTATCAACTGTCAAAACCACACACTGTTGTCAAAAGCAAACTCACGTAGAAATCGTAGCGGTGAAAAAAATGCTACTCAAACCAACAATATAATCTTGCATTTGGAAATAAAGAATAAATCACACGTTTCTGCCCGGTATCGAAGCGGGGACATTTCGCGTGTGAGGCGAACGTGATAACCGCTACACTACAGAAACTAGACGGAAAAAGCTTCTGTGGTCACGGCATGCAATCAAGATCAAGGACCGAAAGGCAAACGCTTTGATTGCAAACAATAAAATTATGTTTCTGCCCAGTTTCGAACTGGGGACCTTTCGCGTGTTAGGCGAACGTGATAACCGCTACACTACAAAAACTCACAGTACTACCAAAGACATTCACACATACCTAAATGCAATTGAACAAAATCATCCACCCAAAGCCAACAGGTTTACCTCAATGTTTAAAAACAGGACAAAGGGCATTTTTCAACCAGGGAACATGCGTTCATTTGTCAGGCCATTGTGAATCAAATGGGTGAAAATCATGCTGCCCAAACCAACAGTATAGCCTTGTGTGAGAAAAAATGCTCACAAACACATGTTTCTGCCCGGTGTCAAACCAGGGACCTTTCGCGTGTAAAGCGAACGTGATAACCACTACACTACAGAAACTTCATGAAAAGGAGTGAAATGTTCACGTCAAGCAATCAAGAGCAAAAGTGGAAACAGAGTAATTGCATCATCTGAAAAGCAAAACTTGCATCTTTCAATGAGGGAACTTTTCACTTGTCAGGCTAACGTGATTGTGGTTTAAACGTAGCTGAGCTGGATTTGCATGGAAAAAAACATTTTGGACAAAGCATTCTCATGCCTTTGTCCAAAAGCCAAAAAGAAAGAGAAAAAGCACGTAGATGCCTAGTTTTGCACCCTAAAACTCTCAGGTGTTACTTGAATTGTGATAACCTATAAACTGTCAAAACCACACACTGTTGTCAAAAGCAAACTCACGTAGAAATCGTAGCGGTGAAAAAAATGCTACTCAAACCAACAATATAATCTTGCATTTGGAAATAAAGAATAAATCACATGTTTCTGCCCGGTATCGAAGCGGGGACATTTCGCGTGTGAGGCGAACGTGATAACCGCTACACTACAGAAACTAGATGAAAAAACTTCTGTGGTCACGGCATGCAATCAAGATTAAGGACAGAAAGGCAAACGCTTTGATAGCAAACAAGAGAATTATGTTTCTGCCCAGTTTCGAACTGGGGACCTTTCGCGTGTTAGGCGAACATGATATCCGCTACACTACATAAACTCACGGTACTAGCAAAGACATTCACACATACCTAAATGCAATTGAACAAAATCATCCACCCAAAGCTAACAAGTTTACCTCAATGTTTAAAAACAGGACAAAGGGCATTTTTCAACCAGGGAACATGCGTTCATTTGTCAGGCCATTGTGAATCAAATGGGTGAAAATCATGCTGCCCAAACCAACAGTATAGCCTTGTGTGAGAAAAAATGCTCACAAACATATGTTTCTGCCCGGTGTCGAATCGGGGACCTTTCGCGTGTAATACAAACGTGATAACCACTACACTACAGAAACTTCATGAAAAGGAGTGAAATGTTCACGTCAAGTAATCAAGAGCAAATGTGGAAACAGAGTAATGGCATCATCTGAAAAGCAAAACTTGCATCTTTCAATGAGGGAACTTTTCACTTGTCAGGCTAACGTGATTCTGGTTTAAACGTAGCTGAGCTGGATTTGCATGGAAAAAAACATTTTGGACAAAGCATTCTCATGCCTTTGTCCAAAAGCCAAAAAGAAAGAGAAAAAGCATGTAGATGCCTAGTTTTGCACCCTAAAACTCTCAGGTGTTACTTGAATTGTGATAACCTATCAACTGTCAAAACCACACACTGTTGTCAAAAGCAAACTCACGTAGAAATCGTAGCGGTGAAAAAAATGCTGCTCAAACCAACAATATAATCTTGCATTTGGAAATAAAGAATAAATCACATGTTTCTGCCCGGTATCGAACCGGGGACCTTTCGCGTGTGAGGCGAATGTGATAACCGCTACACTACAGAAACTAGACGGAAAAAGCTTCTGTGGTCACGGCATGCAATCAAGATCAAGGACCGAAAGGCAAACGCTTTGATAGCAAACAATAAAATTATGTTTCTGCCCAGTTTCAAACTGGGGACCTTTCGCGTGTTGGGCGAACGTGATAACCGCTACACTACAGAACCTCACGGTACTACCAAAGACATTCACACATACCTAAATGCAATTGAACAAAATCATCCACCCAAAGCCAACAGGTTTACCTCAATGTTTAAAAACAGGACAAAGGGCATTTTTCAACCAGGGAACATGCGTTCATTTGTCAGGCCATTGTGAATCAAATGGGTGAAAATCATGCTGCCCAAACCAACAGTATAGCCTTGTGAGAAAAAATGCTCACATACACATGTTTCTGCCCGGTGTCGAACCGGGGACCTTTCGCGTGTAAAGCAAATGTGATAACCACTACACTACAGTCATGGCCAAAAGTTTTGAGAATGACACCAAAATTATATTTTCACATGATCTGCTGGCCTCTGGTTTTTATTAGTGTTTGTCTGATGTTTATATCACATACAGAAATATAAATGCAATCATATTATGAGTACCAATAGGTTATATTGACAGTTATAATGAGTTAATGCAGCAAGTCAATATTTGCAGTGTTGCCCTTTCTTCTTCAAGACCTCTGTAATTCTCCCTGGCATGCTCTCAATCAACTTTTGGACCAAATCCTGACTGATAGCAGTCCATTCTTGCATAATCAATGCTTGCATTTTGCCAGAATTTGTTGGGTTTTGTTTGTCCACCCGTCTCTTGATGATTGACCACAAGTTCTCAACGGGATTAAGATCTGGAGAGTTTCCAGGCCATGGACCCAAAATCTCTATGTTTTGTTCCATGAGCCATTTAGTTATCACCTTTGCTTTATGGCAAGATGCTCCATCATGCTGGAAAAGGCATTGTTGGGCGCCAAACTGCTCTTGGACGGTTGGGAGAAGTTGCTCTTGGAGGACATTCTGGTACCATTCTTTATTCATGGCTGTGTTTTTAGGCAAGACTGTGAGTGAGCCGATTCCCTTGGCTGAGAAGCAACCCCACACATGAATGGTTTCAGGATGCTTTACAGTTGACATGAGACAAGACTGGTGGAAGCGCTCACCTCTTCTTTTCCGAATAAGCTGTTTTCCAGATGTCCCAAACAATCGAAAAGGGGATTCATCAGAGAAAATGACTTTGCCCCAGTCCTCAGCAGTCCACTCCCTGTACCTTTTGCAGAATATCAGTCGGTCCCTGATGTTTTTTCTGGAGAGAAGTGGCTTCTTTGCTGCCCTCCTTGAAACCAGCCCTTGCTCAAAGAGTCTCCGCCTCACAGTGCGTGCAGAAGCACTCACACCAGCCTGCTGCCATTCCTGGCACTGCTGGTAGTCCGATCCCACAGCTGAAACAGTTTTAAGATACGGTCCTGGCGCTTGCTGGTCTTTCTTGGGCGCCCTGGAGCCTTTTTGACAACAATGGAAGCTCTCTCCTTGAAGTTCTTGATGATGCGATAGATTGTTGACTGAGGTGCAATCTTTGTAGCTGCGATACTCTTCCCTGTTAGGCCATTTTTGTGCAGTGCAATGATGGCTGCACGTGTTTCTTTAGAGATAACCATGGTTAACTGAAGAGAAACAATGATACCAAGAACCAGCCTCCTTTTAAAGTGTCCAGTGATGTCATTCTTACTTAATCATGACTGATTGATCTCCAGCCCTGTCCTCATCAACACCCACACCTGTGTTAATGGATCAATCACTAAAACGATGTTAGCTGCTCCTTTTAAGGCAGGACTGCAATGATGTTGAAATGCGTTTTGGGGGTTAAAGTTCATTTTCTGGGCAAATATTGACTTTGCAAGTACAGTAATTGCTGTTAAGCTGATCACTCTTTGACATTCAGGAGTATATGCAAATTGCCATTACAAAAAATGAAGCAGTAAACTTTGAAAAAATTACTATTTGTCTCATTCTCAATACTTTTGGCCATGACTGTACAGAAACTTCATGAAAAGGAGTGAAATGTTCACGTCAAGTAATCAAAAGCAAAAGTGGAAACAGAGTAATGGCATCATCTGAAAAGCAAAACTTGCATCTTTCAATGAGGGAACTTTTCACTTGTCAGGTTAACGTGATTCTGGTTTAAACGTAGCTGAGCTGGATTTGCATGGAAAAAAACATTTTGGACAAAGCATTCTCATGCCTTTGTCCAAAAGCCAAAAAGAAAGAGAAAAAGCATGTAGATGCCTAGTTTTGCACCCTAAAACTCTCAGGTGTTACTTGAATTGTGATAACCTATCAACTGTCAAAACCACACACTGTTGTCAAAAGCAAACTCACGTAGAAATCGTAGCGGTGAAAAAAATGCTGCTCAAACCAACAATATAATCTTGCATTTGGAAATAAAGAATAAATCACATGTTTCTGCCCGGTATCGAACCGAGGACCTTTCGCGTGTGAGGCGAACGTGATAACCGCTACACTACAGAAACTAGACGGAAAAAGCTTCTGTGGTCACGGCATGCAATCAAGATCAAGGACCGAAAGGCAAACGCTTTGATAGCAAACAATAAAATTATGTTTCTGCCTAGTTTCGAACTGGGGACCTTTCGCGTGTGAGGCGAACGTGATAACCGCTACTCTACAGAAACTAGACGGAAAAAGCTTTTGTGGTCACGGCATGCAATCAAGATCAAGGACCGAAAGGCAAACGCTTTGATAGCAAACAATACAATTATGTTTCTGCCCAGTTTCAAACTGTAGACCTTTTGCGTGTTAGGCGAACGTGATAACCGCTACATTGCAGAAACTCACGGTACTACCAAAGACATTCACACATACCTAAATGCAATTGAACAAAATCATCCACCCAAAGCCAACAGGTTTACCTCAATGTTTAAAAACAGGACAAAGGGCATTTTTCAACCAGGGAACATGCATTCATTTGTCAGGCCATTGTGAATCAAATGGGTGAAAATCATGCTGCCCAAACCAACAGTATAGCCTTGTGTGAGAAAAAATGCTCACAAACACAAGTTTCTGCCCGGTGTCAAAACAGGGATCTTTCGCGTGTAAAGCGAACGTGATAACCACTACACTACAGAAACTTCATGAAAAGGAGTGAAATGTGTTCACGTCAAGCAATCAAGAGCAAAAGTGGAAACAGAGTAATGGCATCATCTGAAAAGCAAAACTTGCATCTTTCAATGAGGGAACTTTTCACTTGTCAGGCTAACGTGATTCTGGTTTAAACGTAGCTGAGCTGGATTTGCATGGAAAAAAACATTTTGGACAAAGCATTCTCATGCCTTTGTCCAAAAACCAAAAAGAAAGAGAAGAAGCACGTAGATGCCTAGTTTTGCACCCTAAAACTCTCAGGTGTTACTTGAATTGTGATAACCTATCAACTGTCAAAACCACACACTGTTGTCAAAAGCAAACTCACGTAGAAATCGTAGCGGTGAAAAAAATGCTGCTCAAACCAACAATATAATCTTGCATTTGGAAATAAAGAATAAATCACATGTTTCTGCCCGGTATCGAACCGGGGACCTTTCGCGTGTGAGGCGAATGTGATAACCGCTACACTACAGAAACTAGACGGAAAAAGCTTCTGTGGTCACGGCATGCAATCAAGATCAAGGACCGAAAGGCAAACGCTTTGATAGCAAACAATAAAATTATGTTTCTGCCCAGTTTCGAACTGGGGACCTTTCGCGTGTTGGGCGAACGTGATAACCGCTACACTACAGAACCTCACGGTACTACCAAAGACATTCACACATACCTAAATGCAATTGAACAAAATCATCCACCCAAAGCCAACAGGTTTACCTCAATGTTTAAAAACAGGACAAAGGGCATTTTTCAACCAGGGAACATGCGTTCATTTGTCAGGCCATTGTGAATCAAATGGGTGAAAATCATGCTGCCCAAACCAACAGTATAGCCTTGTGTGAGAAAAAATGCTCACATACACATGTTTCTGCCCGGTGTCGAACCGGGGACCTTTCGCGTGTAAAGCAAACGTGATAACCACTACACTACAGTCATGACCAAAAGTTTTGAGAATGACACCAAAATTATATTTTCACATGATCTGCTGGCCTCTGGTTTTTATTAGTGTTTGTCTGATGTTTATATCACATACAGAAATATAAATGCAATCATATTATGAGTACCAATAGGTTATATTGACAGTTATAATGAGTTAATGCAGCAAGTCAATATTTGCAGTGTTGCCCTTTCTTCTTCAAGACCTCTGTAATTCTCCCTGGCATGCTCTCAATCAACTTTTGGACCAAATCCTGACTGATAGCAGTCCATTCTTGCATAATCAATGCTTGCATTTTGCCAGAATTTGTTGGGTTTTGTTTGTCCACCCGTCTCTTGATGATTGACCACAAGTTCTCAACGGGATTAAGATCTGGAGAGTTTCCAGGCCATGGACCCAAAATCTCTATGTTTTGTTCCATGAGCCATTTAGTTATCACCTTTGCTTTATGGCAAGATGCTCCATCATGCTGGAAAAGGCATTGTTGGGCGCCAAACTGCTCTTGGACGGTTGGGAGAAGTTGCTCTTGGAGGACATTCTGGTACCATTCTTTATTCATGGCTGTGTTTTTAGGCAAGACTGTGAGTGAGCCGATTCCCTTGGCTGAGAAGCAACCCCACACATGAATGGTTTCAGGATGCTTTACAGTTGACATGAGACAAGACTGGTGGAAGCGCTCACCTCTTCTTTTCCGAATAAGCTGTTTTCCAGATGTCCCAAACAATCGAAAAGGGGATTCATCAGAGAAAATGACTTTGCCCCAGTCCTCAGCAGTCCACTCCCTGTACCTTTTGCAGAATATCAGTCGGTCCCTGATGTTTTTTCTGGAGAGAAGTGGCTTCTTTGCTGCCCTCCTTGAAACCAGCCCTTGCTCAAAGAGTCTCCGCCTCACAGTGCGTGCAGAAGCACTCACACCAGCCTGCTGCCATTCCTGGCACTGCTGGTAGTCCGATCCCACAGCTGAAACAGTTTTAAGATACGGTCCTGGCGCTTGCTGGTCTTTCTTGGGCGCCCTGGAGCCTTTTTGACAACAATGGAAGCTCTCTCCTTGAAGTTCTTGATGATGCGATAGATTGTTGACTGAGGTGCAATCTTTGTAGCTGCGATACTCTTCCCTGTTAGGCCATTTTTGTGCAGTGCAATGATGGCTGCACGTGTTTCTTTAGAGATAACCATGGTTAACTGAAGAGAAACAATGATACCAAGAACCAGCCTCCTGGTTCTTGGTATCATCTGAAAAGCAGAGTAATGGCATCATCTGAAAAGCAAAACTTGCATCTTTCAATGAGGGAACTTTTCACTTGTCAGGCTAACGTGATTCTGGTTTAAACGTAGCTGAGCTGGATTTGCATGGAAAAAAACATTTTGGACAAAGCATTCTCATGCCTTTGTCCAAAAGCCAAAAAGAAAGAGAAAAAGCACGTAGATGTCTAGTTTTGCACTCTAAAACTCTCAGGTGTTACTTGAATTGTGATAGCCTATCAACTGTCAAAACCACACACAGTTGTCAAAAGCAAACTCACGTAGAAATCGTAGCGGTGAAAAAAATGCTGCTCAAACCAACAATATAATCTTGCATTTGGAAATAAAGAATAAATCACATGTTTCTGCCCGGTATCAAACCGGGGACTTTTTGCGTGTGAGGCGAACGTGATAACCGCTACACTACAGAAACTAGACGGAAAAAGCTTCTGTGGTCACGGCATGCAATCAAGATCAAGGACCGAAAGGCAAACGCTTTGATAGCAAACAATAAAATTATGTTTCTGCCCAGTTTCGAACTGGGGACCTTTCGCGTGTTAGGCGAACGTGATAACCGCTACACCGCAGAAACTCACGGTACTACCAAAGTCATTCACACATACCTAAATGCAATTGAACAAAATCATCCACCCAAAGCCAACAAGTTTACCTCAATGTTTAAAAACAGGACAAAGGGCATTTTTCAACCAGGGAACATGCGTTCATTTGTCAGGCCATTGTGAATCAAATGGGTGAAAATCATGCTGCCCAAACCAACAGTATAGCCTTGTGTGAGAAAAAATGCTCACAAACACATGTTTCTGCCCGGTGTCGAACCAGGTACCTTTCGCGTGTAAAGCTAACGTGATAACCACTACACTACAGAAACTTCATGAAAAGGAGTGAAATGTTCACGTCAAGGAATCAAGAGCAAAAGTGGAAACAAAGTAATGGCATCATCTGAAAAGCAAAACTTGCATCTTTCAATGAGGGAACTTTTCACTTGTCAGGCTAACGTGATTCTGGTTTAAACGTAGCTGAGCTGGATTTGCATGGAAAAAAACATTTTGGACAAAGCATTCTCATGCCTTTGTCCAAAAGCCAAAAAGAAAGAGAAAAAGAACGTAGATGCCTAGTTTTGCACCCTAAAACTCTCAGGTGTTACTTGAATTGTGATAACCTATCAACTGTCAAAACCACACACTGTTGTCAAAAGCAAACTCACGTAGAAATCGTAGCGGTGAAAAAAATGCTGCTCAAACCAACAATATAATCTTGCATTTGGAAATAAAAAATAAATCACATGTTTCTGCCTGGTATCGAACCGGGGACCTTTCGCGTGTAAGACGAACGTGATAACCGCGACACTACAGAAACTAGACGGAAAAAGCTTCTGTGGTCACGGCATGCAATCAAGATCAAGGACCGAAAGGCAAACGCTTTGATAGCAAACAATAAAATTATGTTTCTGCCCAGTTTCGAACTGGGGACCTTTCGCATGTTAGGCGAACGTGATAACCACTACACTACGGAAACTCACGGTACTACCAAAGACATTCACACATACCTAAATGCAATTGAACAAAATCATCCACCCAAAGCCAACAAGTTTACATCAATGTTTAAAAACATGACAAAGGGCATTTTTCAACCAGGGAACATGCGTTCATTTGTCAGGCCATTGTGAATCAAATAGGTGAAAATCATGCTGCCCAAACCAACAGTATAGCCTTGTGTGAGAAAAAAAGCTCACAAACACATGTTTCTGCCTGGTGTCGAACCAGGGACCTTTCGCGTGTAAAGCAAACGTGATAACCACTACACTACAGAAACTTCATGAAAAGGAGTGAAATGTTCTCGTCAAGCAATCAAGAGCAAAAGTGGAAACAGAGTAATGGCATCATCTGAAAAGCAAAACTTGCATCTTTCAATGAGGGAACTTTTCACTTGTCAGGCTAACGTGATTCTGGTTTAAACGTAGCTGAGCTGGATTTGCATGGAAAAAAACATTTTGGACAAAGCATTCTCATGCCTTTGTCCAAAAGCCAAAAAGAAAGAGAAAAAGCATGTAACACCTAAAACTCTCAGGTGTTACTTGAATTGTGATAACCTATCAACTGTCAAAACCACACACTGTTGTCAAAAGTAAACTCACGTAGAAATCGTAGCGGTGAAAAAAATGCTGCTCAAACCAACAATATAATCTTGCATTTGGAAATAAAGAATAAATCACATGTTTCTGCCCGGTATCGAACCGGGGAACTTTCGCGTGTGAGGCGAACGTGATAACCGCTACACTACAAAAACTAGACGGCAATAGCTTCTGTGGTCACGGCATGCAATCAAGATCAAGGACCGAAAGGCAAACGCTTTGATAGCAAACAATAAAATTATGTTTCTGCCCAGTTTCGAACTGGGGACCTTTCGCGTGTTAGGCGAGCGTGATAACCGCTACACTACAGAAACTCACGGTACTACCAAAGTCATTCACACATACTTAAATGCAATTGAACAAAATCATCCACCCATAGCCAACAGGTTTACGTCAATGTTTAAAAACAGGACAAAGGGCATTTTTCAACCAGGGAACATGCGTTCATTTGTCAGGCCATTGTGAATCAAATGGGTGAAAATCATGCTGCCCAAACCAACAGTATAGCCTTGTGTGAGAAAAAATGCTCACAAACACATGTTTCTGCCCGGTGTCGAACCGGGGACCTTTCGCGTGTAAAGCGAACGTGATAACCACTACACTACAGAAACTTCATGAAAAGGAGTGATTTGATAGCAAACAATAAAATTATGTTTCTGCCCAGTTTCGAACTGGGGACCTTTCGCGTGTTAGGCGAGCATGATAACCGCTACACTACAGAAACTCACGGTACTACCAAAGACATTCACACATACCTAAATGCAATTGAACAAAATCATCCACCCAAAGCCAACAGGTTTACCTCAATGTTTAAAAATAGGACAAAGGGCATTTTTCAACCAGAGAACATGCGTTCATTTGTCAGGCCATTGTGAATCAAATGGGTGAAAATCATGCTGCCCAAACCAACAGTATAGCCTTGTGTGAGAAAAAATGCTCACAAACACATGTTTCTGCCCGGTGTCGAACCAGGGTCCCTTCGCGTGTAAAGCGAACGTGATAATCACTACACTACACAAACTTCATGAAAAGGAGTGACATGTTCACGTCAAGCAATCAAGAGCAAAAGTGGAAACAGAGTAATGGCATCATCTGAAAAGCAAAACTTGCATCTTTCAATGAGGGAACTTTTCACTTGTCAGGCTAACGTGATTCTGGTTTAAACGTAGCTGAGCTGGATTTGCATGGAAAAAAACATTTTGGACAAAGCATTCTCATGCCTTGTCCAAAAGCCAAAAAGAAAGAGAAAAAGCACGTAGATGCCTAGTTTTGCACCCTAAAACTCTCAGGTGTTACTTGAATTGTGATAGCCTATCAACTGTCAAAACCACACACAGTTTTCAAAAGCAAACTCACGTAGAAATCGTAGCGGTGAAAAAAATGCTGCTCAAACCAACAATATAATCTTGCATTTGGAAATAAAGAATGAATCACATGTTTCTGCCCGGTATCGAACCGGGGACCTTTCGCGTGTGAGGCGAACGTGATAACCGCTACACTACAGAAACTAGACGGAAAACGCTTCTGTGGTCACGGCATGCAATCAAGATCAAGGACCGAAAGGCAAACGCTTTGATAGCAAACAATAAAATTATGTTTCTGCCCATTTTCGAACTGGGGACCTTTCGCGTGTTAGGCGAACGTGATAACCGCTACACTGCAGAAACTCACGGTACTACCAAAGACATTCACACATACCTAAATGCAATTGAACAAAATCATCCACCCAAAGCCAACAAGTTTACCTCAATGTTTAAAAACAGGACAAAGGGCATTTTTCAACCAGGGAACATGCGTTCATTTGTCAGGCCATTGTGAATCAAATGGGTGAAAATCATGCTGCCCAAACCAACAGTATAGCCTTGTGTGAGAAAAAATGCTCACAAACACAAGTTTCTACCCGGTGTCGAACCAGGGACCTTTCGCGTGTAAAGCGAACATGATAACCACTACACTACAGAAACTTCATGAAAAGGAGTGAAATGTTCACGTCAAGCAATCAAGAGCAAAAGTGGAAACAGAGTAATGGCATCATCTGAAAGCAAAACTTGCATCTTTCAATGAGGGAACTTTTCACTTGTCAGGCTAACGTGATTCTGGTTTAAACGTAGCTGAGCTGGATTTGCATGGAAAAAAACATTTTGGACAAAGCATTCTCATGCCTTTGTCCAAAAACAAAGAGAAAAAGCACGTAGATGCCTAGTTTTGCACCCTAAAACTCTCAGGTGTTACTTGAATTGTGATAACCTATCAACTGTCAAAACCACACACTGTTGTCAAAAGCAAACTCACGTAGAAATCGTAGCGGTGAAAAAAATGCTGCTCAAACCAACAATATAATCTTGCATTTGGAAATAAAGAATAAATCACATGTTTCTGCCCGGTATCGAACCGGGGAACTTTCGCGTGTGAGGCGAACGTGATAACCGCTACACTACAAAAACTAGACGGCAAAAGCTTCTGTGGTCACGGCATGCAATCAAGATCAAGGACCGAAAGGCAAACGCTTTGATAGCAAACAATAAAATAATGTTTCTGCCCAGTTTCGAACCAGGGCCCTTTCGCGAGTTACGCGAACGTGATAACCACTACACTACAGAAACTCACGGTACTACCAAAGACATTCACACATACCTAAATGCAATTGAACAAAATCATCCACCCAAAGCCAACAGGTTTACCTCAATGTTTAAAAACATGACAAAGGGCATTTTTCAACCAGGGAACATGCGTTCATTTGTCAGGCCATTGTGAATCAAATGGGTGAAAATCATGCTGCCCAAACCAACAGTATAGCCTTGTGTGAGAAAAAATGCTCACAAACACATGTTTCTGCCCGGTGTCGAACCTGGGACCTTTCGCGTGTAAAGCGAACGTGATAACCACTACACTACAGAAACTTCATGAAAACAAGTGAAATGTTCACTTCAAGCAATCAAGAGCAAAAGTGGAAACAGAGTAATGGCATCATCTGAAAAGCAAAACTTGCATCTTTCAATGAGGGAAATTTTCACTTGTCAGGCTAACGTGATTCTGGTTTAAACGTAGCTGAGCTGGATTTGCATGGAAAAAAACATTTTGGACAAAGCATTCTCATGCCTTTGTCCAAAAGCCAAAAAGAAAGAGAAAAAGCACGTAGATGCCTAGTTTTGCACCCTAAAACTCTCAGGTGTTACTTGAATTGTGATAACCTGTCAACTGTCAAAACCACACACTGTTGTCAAAAGCAAACTCACGTAGAAATCGGAGCGGTGAAAAAAATGCTGCTCAAACCAACAATATAATCTTGCCTTTGGAAATAAAGAATAAATCACATGTTTCTGCCCGGTATCGAACCAGGGACCTTTGCGCGTGTGAGGCGAACGTGATAACCGATACACTACAGAACTAGACGAAGAAAGCTTCTGTGGTCACCGCATGCAATCAAGATCAAGGACCGAAAGGCAAACGCTTTGATAGCAAACAATAAAATTATGTTTCTGCCCAGTTTCGAACTGGGGACCTTTCGCGTGTTAGGCGAACGTGATAACCGCTACACTACAGAAACTCACGGTACTACCAAAGACATTCACACATACCTAAATGCAATTGAACAAAATCATCCACCCAAAGCCAACAGGTTTACCTCAATGTTTAAATACAGGACAAAGGGCATTTTTCAACCAGGGAACATGCATTCATTTGTCAGGCCATTGTGAATCAAATGGGTGAAAATCATGCTGCCCAAACCAACAGTATAACCTTGTGTGAGAAAAAATGATCACAAACACATGTTTCTGCCCGGTGTCGAACCGGGGACATTTCGCGTGTAAAGCGAACGTGATAACCACTACACTACAGAAACTTCATGAAAAGGAGTGAAATGTTCACGTCAAGCAATCAAGAGCAAAAGTGGAAACAGAGTAATGGCATCATCTGAAAAGCAAAACTTGCATCTTTCAATGAGGGAACTTTTCACTTGTCAGGCTAACGTGATTCTGGTTTAAACGTAGCTGAGCTGGATTTGCATGGAAAAAAACATTTTGGACAAAGCATTCTCATGCCTTTGTCCAAAAGCCAAAAAGAAAGAGAAAAAGCACGTAGATGCCTAGTTTTGCACCCTAAAACTCTCAGGTGTTACTTGAATTGTGATAACCTATCAACTGTCAAAACCACACACTGTTGTCAAAAGCAAACTCACGTAGAAATCGTAGCGGTGAAAAAAATGCTGCTCAAACCAACAATATAATCTTGCATTTGGAAATAAAGAATAAATCACATGTTTCTGCCCGGTATCGAACCGGGGACCTTTCGCGCGTGAGGTGAACGTGATAACCGCTACACTACAGAAACTAGACGGAAAAAGCTTCTGTGGTCACGGCATGCAATCAAGATCAAGGACCGAAAAGCAAACGCTTTGATAGCAAACAATAGAATTATGCTTCTGCCCAGTTTCAAACTGGGGACCTTTCGCGTGTTAGGCGAACGTGATAACCGCTACACTACAGAAACTCACGGTACTACCAAAGACATTCACACATACCTAAATGCAATTGAACAAAATCATCCACCCAAAGCCAACAGGTTTACCTCAATTAGATATGAGCGTTGTTCTACTCGAACTGTTCGCCAATCTCAAATTCGAGCTGTTTTGGGCGGTGTTCGAGCCGTTCGGCGAACACGAACAATTTGAGAAAAATTCAGCTGTTCGAGGTTATGTTCGATAACTGTTCGTGCACCAAAATCATAACTGGATTTTTTCTCAGTAATGATGAAAATTAATGTTAATACGCAGTTTGAGTGTACAGCGGGGTGGGGGGAGGGGCAGGGGATGGATCTCTGCAGGAACAATGAAGATCTCCATTTTTTTTTCTCTTTCCCGCATTTACAGTGGGGAGGTGCAATCTGTCAGCCTATCAGCCTATCAGCAGCGCACACACGGAGCATCTAGCTCTGAAAAAATATTTGGCCTTCTAGCAGTGTGTCGGACTTTCTCTATTAGTCCATCTATACTGACCTCCATCAGGTTGCAAACTGAATATATTTTTTTCTGCATCTACCTCTGAAAAAATATTGGGCTTCTAGCTGTGTGTGGGTCTTGTTCTATTAATCCATCTATACAGACCTCCATCAGGTTGCAAACTGAATATAATTTTTTTCTGCATCTAGCTCTGAAAAAATATTTGGCCTTCTAGCAGTGTGTCGGACTTTCTCTATTAGTCCATCTATACTGACCTCCATCAGGTTGCAAATTCAAAATAATTTTTATCTGCATCTACAGTACCTCTGAAAAAATATTTGGGCTTCTAGCTGTGTGTGGGACTTGTTGTATTAGTCCATCTATACTGACCTCCATCAGGTTGCAAACTGAATATATTTTTTTCTGCATCTACCTCTGAAAAAATATTGGGCTTCTAGCTGTGTGTGGGACTTGTTGTATTAGTCCATCTATACTGACCTCCATCAGGTTGCAAATTGAATATAATTTTTTTCTGCATCTAACCCAGCCAATAGTTTTGGCCTAGTACCACAGTTTGGCCACTCAGCTCTGCTCGGTTACCATCCATTGTTTTTTTGTGCAAACAACTCCAGAGTTGTGAATTAGTTAACCACCAAAATGAGTGGAAAAAGGCCTGCTGCTGGTGGAAAGGGGAATAGGCGTGTTGGGAAGGGGAAAAAAGGTTGTGTCCGTGGGGTAGGTGTTAAAGCAACAGTAACATCTGCAGAAGAAAGACCATCTTCCAGCCAAACTAAAATGTCTACTTCTTTTAGCGGACAATGTGATAAGATCCCTTTCTTACGGCCACGCCAATCGCTACAAATTCCAGATGAGG
Organism: Phyllobates terribilis; assembly: GCF_046119375.1. Lineage (NCBI taxonomy): Eukaryota > Metazoa > Chordata > Amphibia > Anura > Dendrobatidae > Phyllobates > Phyllobates terribilis. Next base: position 10,722,299 of record NW_027362763.1, on the reverse strand, counting down.
CACAAAAACAGCAGGTGCTTCAACGGATATCAAGTGCTCCTTTAAGTGGGCTCTCCTCCACATCAACTTCAACATCACAAATACTCCAGTCCTCAAAGGTGTCACCCAAATCGCACTTGCTTCCTCACAGCTCCCAAATCTCCAGCTGCCCGTCTGAGTATGAGGTAGAACAGATGGTTGAGTCTGCAGAGCTGTTTACTCATACTATAGCCTGGGAATCAGAGGTCGACTCCAGCGCTTCTGTGAATCCAGATGAGGAAATGATCTGCACTGATGCCCAGAATCTTTATGAGTCGGATCCAGGACCAGACGCAGAAGGTTCTGACCATAATGTAGACCCTCATTCCCAAACTGTAACTCCTGTTGGTGGAGACAATGAGGAAGACGATGATAAGACTCAAATACCTGATTGGAGCGACAACTTTAGTTTTTTGTCAGGGCAGGAACAGGTTGGCTCTGAGGACGACGGGTGTGATAACACACAGGGTGATGATGATGAGGTTGGAGATCCCACTTACTGTCAACCCACAGTCAGCCAAGAGATGAGGTCAGCAGAGGAGGTGGAGGAAGATGCTAGTGACGACGAGGTCAGGTTGCGCCTTCCTGGACAGAGACGTAGTACTGGAAGCACGTCAACAACTGCATCCTCAAACACAACTCTGCCTCTCACCACAAGTCGTGGTGGCTCTTCAGGTCGCATGGGTGCTAAGCCTTGCATAGCCTGGGCATTTTTTCAGATCGATAAAGATGACCCAACTCGTGTTATCTGTAACATTTGTCAGCAAAAGCTAAGTAGAGGCCAAAAAATACATAGTTTGAGTACTTCATGCATGAACCGGCACATGGACATGAAGCATAAGTTGCAGTGGGAAGCTCAGTGTGCTACAATGCGGCCTAGCCGGCCGGGCCAACCACCGTCTGCCATATCTTGTGCATCCGCGTCCTCTTCATCCTCTGTGACTGGGGGGACAGCAGTCACACCTGTTTTGGGGCGCAGACCTGCCACCTCTTTACCCGCAACAGCCAGCGTGATTGGCAGGTCATCATTTTCTTTGGAGGTGGTAACACCAGCTGGTGTTGAGCGCTGTCCGACATCGATAGCACCACCTTTGGATCAAGGCAACCTAACATGTCCGCCTGCATCTTCCTCACAGACCGGCAGTTTGCCGGGGACACCCTTATCAACCCCGTCTAAGCACAATAGCCAGCCCTCGGTCCCTCAGATGTGGACAAGTAAAAGACCATTTCCTCCTAGCCATGAGAAAGCTAAGAGGTTGAATTTCACCATCTGCAAGCTCTTGGCTACAGAAATGCTGCCTTTCCGCCTGGTGGACACAGAGGATTTTCGAGACCTTATGTCCGTCGCAGTGCCCCAGTACCAGATGCCCAGTCGGCACTACTTCTCAAAGAAAGGTGTGCCTGCGCTCCACCAGCATGTCGCACACAACATCACCGCTTCTTTGAGAAACTCTGTGTGTGACAGGGTGCATTTCACCACAGACACTTGGACGAGTAGGCATGGACAGGGGCGTTACATGTCGCTGACTGGGCACTGGGTAACTATGGTGACAGCAGGACAAGGGGCTGCTGTCCAAGTCTTGCCGTCCCCACGAGTTGTGCGTCAATCCTCTTTATGTCAAAGTTCCTCCACTGCTTCTGCCTCCTCAACCTCCTCTCGGTCTTCCACCTGCATCCAAAGCCTGTCTGGTCATGCCACAAGCTTTCTAACTGCGCAGAAGGGATCCTGCACACCTCCTTACTATGCTGGCAGTAGGGCTCAACGTCATCAGGCGGTTTTTACTTTGAAATGTCTGGGAAATGTGAGTCACACAGCTGAGGAGTTGTGGTCAGCTCTGGAGAACCAATTTCATGAATGGTTGTCTCCACTGGACCTGAAACCAGGGAAGGCCGTGTGCGACAATGCTGCAAACCTGGGTGCGGCCCTTCGCCGGGGCAATGTCACACACGTGCCTTGTATGGCTCACGTGGTGAACCTGGTTGTCCAGCAATTTTTAGCCCACTATCCCAGACTAGATGGCCTTCTGCAGAGGGCACGGTCGCTGTGTGCTCACTTCCGCCGTTCGCATCCCGCAGCTCAGCGACTTACATCTCTACAGAAGTCGTTGGGCCTGCCACTTCACCGGCTAAAATGCGATGTGCCTACCCGGTGGAATTCAACTCTGCACATGTTGCAGCAACTGTGGCAGCACCGACAAGCCCTGGTGCAATACGTTCTAACGTATAGCCTGGGCCAACGAGATTCAGAGGTGGGGCAAATCACGCTGGAGGAGTGGTCTCAGATCAGGGACCTATGCACCCTTCTGCACAGTTTTGAAATGGCGACGAAGATGTTTAGTGCTGACGATGCCATTATCAGCATGACTATTCCGGTGATTTACATGCTGGAGCACATGTTAAACAGAATTCGGAGTCAGGTGGTGGCACAAGAGGAGGTGGAGGAAGTAGAGGAGGAGGAGTTGTATGCGGAAGGGCTAACATCTGCAAGGTCCAGACGGTCGGCAGCACCAAGGCGGCAGGCATGTGAGGGTGGGGGAGATGGTTTTACCAGGGCGCATGGTAGCAGCCAAACTAGTGAGGAAGGTGCAGGAGCCCAGGAAGAAGTGGAGGACGAACTGATGGAAGACTCATCAGATGAGGGAGACCTTGATCACATTTCTGTTGTGCGAGGTTGGGGGGAGAGGACAGAGGAAGGAAGCATGATTGTTACCTCGCCACCAACACAACAGGGACTTGGTGCTCCTGGATGCGCAACACACATGAGTGCCTTCTTGCTGCACTACCTGCAACATGACCCTCGAATTGTGAGAATTAGAAATAATCCTGACTACTGGGTTGCCACACTGTTAGATCCCCGGTACAAAAGTAAATTTGCAGAAATTATTCCTGCCATAGAAAGGGATGCACGCATGCAGGAGTATCAGCAGAGACTGTTGCAGAATCTTACATGTGCTTTTCCACAAAATACCAGTGGTGCACGTAGTGAATCTCACAGTTCCAACTTGCCAACCGTGGGACCGTCAAGTGTTCAGCACTCAAACCGTAACAGAACCACAGTATCTGCTGGTAACATCAATTTTGCGGAATCATTTCACCACTTTTTTAGCCCATCCTTTGCAAGGCCACAGGAGACAAGAAGTCTGACACATAGTCAACGCCTAGAGACGATGGTACAGGAGTATCTCCAAGTAAACATTGAAGCCACGACTGTGTCACTGGACCCTTGCTCTTTTTGGGCTTCCAATCTGGATAAATGGCCGGAGCTAGCCACTTACGCCTTGGTGATCTTGTCATGCCCCGCAGCCAGCGTTCTGTCTGAACGTGTGTTCAGCGCTGCTGGTGGTGTGCTGACAGATAAGCGCACGCGGCTCTCCACTGATAATGTAGACAGACTCACGTTCATAAAGATGAACAAATCATGGATCCGAAACGACTTTTCTACCCCTGTGTCATCCTGGGGAGAGTAAAAGCTTGATGATTGGTTAAAATCACCCTACCAACCGTTTTAAGCTTTCAAATTACTAATCATATTTATCTGTATCTTGACTGGAAAATAATTTGGGCTTTGTAGCAGTGTGCAGCACTGATCCTATTAGGCCATCTATAATAAGCTCCACCAGATTTAAAATTAAAAATAATTTTTAGCTGCATCTAGCCCGGAAAATAATTTTGGGGCTCCGAGATGCGCAAGACACATAAGTGCCTTCTTGCTGCTCTACCTGCAGCATGACCCTCATATTGTCAGAATTCGAAGTAATCATGACTACTGTGTTGCCACACTCTTAGATCCCCCAAACTTTTCGATCAACCTTTTCATTTTAATAAAGACCAAAAAAATGGTCATTTTTGAAATTATAAGCATTAGCAGGTTGTTAGAAACTGAAATCAAACAGTTTTCAACTCAAAACTTTATTGTAGGTGATGTTACATTTTCACATAGGACCCCTTGTTCGAAAGGAGCTTCTGAACTCTCTCGTCCATTGAATTTGTCAGGTTTTGGATGGTTTCTGCTTCAATTGTTTTGCATGAGGACAGAATACCCTCCCAGAGCTGTTGCTTAGATGTGAACTGCCTCCCGCCATCATAGACACTCCTTTTAATGATGCTCCAAAGGTTCTGAATGGGGTAGAGGTGAGGGGAGCATGGGGGTCACACCATAAGTTTGTCCCCTTTTATGCCCATATCAGCCAGAGATGCAGATGTTTTATGTGCAGCATGAGATGGTGCATTATCATGCAGAAAAATGATCTTGCTGTGAAATACACGGTTCTTCTTCTTGAACCATGGCAGGAAGTGCTGTTTGAGAAAATCCACATACATTATGGAGTTCATCTTTAGCGCCTTCAGGGATCCTAAAGGGGCCGACAATCTCTCTCCCCATGATTCCAGCCCAAAACATTACTCCACCTCCTCCTTGTTGGCGCTGTAGCCGTGTTTGCGTGGGGTGTCCATCAACCAGCCATCCTCCACTCCATCCATCTGGACCATCGAGCGCAGCACGGCACTCATCCGTGAACAAAACAGTTTTGAAATCAGTCTTCATGTAATGTTTGGCCCACTGGAGCCGTTTCTGCTTGTGTGAAGTGGATAGAGGAGGTCGACAGGATGGCGTATGCACAGCTGCAAACCTCTGAAGGACCCTGCATCTTGTTGTTCGGGGGACGTTGGAGGCACCAGCAGCTTCAAAAACTTGTCTGCTGCTATGACAAGGCTTTCTTGCCGCTGCTCTTTTAACCTGACATAATTGCCTGTAGGAAAGAGTCCTCAATTTGCCCTTATCAGCACGCACACGTGTGTACTGTGAATCAGCTACATACTTCTTGATTGCCAAGACACTTCATCCTGATCATCGCACAATGTTGATTGTAGTCATGCCTTGACCTAAACACTCCACAATTTGTTGCTTCTCAGCAGCCGACACATCCTTTTTCTTTCCCATTTTGGCAGAAAATGTAGGCTGCTTAATAATGTGAGAGAGCCTTCTTAAGTAGTCTTGCCTTTCATTGGACACACCTGCCAAACTAATTAGCGCAGGTGTCTGCAATTGCTTACAGTGATATAAAGAGCCCTGACACACATCACCATCAATGAGTTTAACTGACAAACAAACAAATTCTTCCCTTATCACTCCTAAACACTTTTTGCATAATAATTTGGAACGCAGTGTACATGTGCTTTTCCACAAAACACCAGTGGTTCACGTAGTGAATCTTACAGTTCTAACTTGCCAACCGTGGTCTGTATGGAATTGTTCAATAAAGGGCCCAAAATTAAGATAACATAGATGGGAGAGGTCTCTATGAATAGGAATTCCTAAGTATTTGATACCCTGTGAGGGCCAGGCAAAGGGAAAGTTGGACTGGATGGAATCCTATATGGATTTGGGGAGGGAAACATCGAGGGCCTCAGACTTCGCTGCATTGATTTTAAAATTTTACCATGTAACAAAGTGATCTATTTCAGCCATAACAGCAGGGATGGATATATGTGATTGAGTGATATATACTAGGACATCATCAGCAAATAGAGAGCACTTGTACTCGGTGCCTCCCACCTCAATCCACCTAATATTGGGGTTATGGCGAATTGATGAGAGCAGGTGCTCCATCACTAGGATGTATAAGAGAGGGGACAGAGGACATCCCTGTCTTGTCCCATTGGTGATTGTGAAAGGTGATGAAAATGTTCTGACGCACCCCCTGGGCCTTGGGACACCCGGAGCCGGACCCTTTTTGGTGGATGCTGGTGGTTGTAGTCTTCGTGGCGGCGATCCGGTTCCGTGGCTCAGGGCGGTCAAACCAGTGGCGGAACTATTTATGTGGTTTTCATGTTTAAATGTCCGACTACGCCACCCGTGGATTGCGGTCAGAGTGAACCGCCGCTACAGGGCAGACCGCTAAGGCTGGTGTTGTGGGTGCAGCAGAGCGTAGCATAACTCCCCACGGGAGGAGTATAGCCTCAGGGCAGTGTATGCGGAGGATGGGGGTGATGGTGCAGGGCAGCAGCAGTAACGACACGGAGTCAGTGATGCAGTTCAGGGCCTTTACTCACAGTTCTTATTATCCAGACCACGTCTGCAGGTAACGGCTGCCCACGTCGTACTGTGCTCACCAGGTGAGGGGCTCAGACAACTCCCAGATAACTTTGGAGCGCTTCACAGGACCCCCTTTGTGTGTCCTTTGTCTGGCCTTTCTTACCAACAGTTCTGTCCGGCTGCCTCGGGCCTCCTCTTGGTAAACTTGGCGCCAGTTTCCCTGACCCTATGTGGTGCCTTCCTAGCGGGTGGAGCAAGGGGCTGCGCCACATAAAATGTCAGAGCCTCCGGTTTCTAGCTGAGGGTCGTTTCCTGCCTCCACTAGTTCGGGGACCGGTCTCCCCCCTTGGCCTGACCCCTCCACGCAGGTGGATTCGGGCGTGCGGTGGCGACTCGCCCGTCCACACCCCTGGGATCCCTTCATTCCTCGTTCCTGGAGCCTTCTCCGCTCCTCTTCCTTCCTTCTCCCTCTTGCAGGCCTGGGCCTCTGTTACTAGGCCCGCCTCCGGAGCAGAGCTCATGCAGAGCCCCTGCTCCCTGCCACTTCTGCTCAGACTTCTCTGCACTGAACTAAGATGGTGCCCACCTTTTATACTCCCTTCTCAATGCACCCAGAAACTGCTTCCTCCCTGCTCCTGCACTGCAGGGTTCCCCTTCCTCAGTGTTCCCTCCCCCCACTCCAGCCAGGGACAGGGACTGTCGTGCCCATCTCAGGGGCATATTGGTCGCCCTGCCCCACGGCAATGTGGTGTAATGCATGCAGGTGTCGGGTCCTGATCCACACTCCATCCTTATCTGAGAGTGAGATATCACACCTCTGGGTGAGGTGCAATACGTCTGTAGCAACCGAGCCCTCGGTGCTACAGTTCCATTTATCTTCAGCCTAGGTGACGTATTGTGATACAGGGCCGTGATTTTGGCTATAAAAGGGTCCCCTAGACCCCTACCCCAAGCTTTTTAAGAGAATCATATATGGCGTGCCAGGAGACTCTATGGAATGCTTTCTCAGCATCCAACGAGAGTATCTACTTACAAATTTTTAACTGCATCTAGCCCAGGAAATACTTTGTGCCTAGTAGCAGTGTCTGCTAGTCAGTGGATTATCCCGGCTGTTAAGCAAGCTACACCACCTGTAGTTTGGACACTTAATTTTTTCAAAGGAAATGCTTCGGGACCACGGGATACTTAGTGAAGAGCATCAGGAGGCACCCCAAGGCATAGGGGCTGGGACTGGCACTAGGATGCCTTGCGGTGGACAGCCGAGCTCGATCCTTATAAAAGCTTTTTAACTGCAGCAGCTTTAGTGGACGCTACTGGAGCTGGAATTACGCGGCTGCTGGCATGAGACTTGCCCTCCAATAGATCCTTGTAAATGGATTTAAAGTGTATTCATTCAAATTAGAGGGACAATTTAAATTAAAAAGCTTAGAGCTGCCTCCACCACAGGGGGGCTCTCTCGACCCACCAGCGGACAGGCACCAGTATTGGGAGAGGGGGGCTGGCCGTCAGGGTTCACCGCGGCTCTGGCACAAACCCGGCGACACGGAGGTGGCACGGGCAGGAGCGGACTGGCCGTCTCGGCTTCTCACTTTTTGGATTTTAGAAGGGCATGACATGCCTATATCTGTGTCTCCCCCTCCTTTTACTCCTCCACCTCTTTTCTTTTCGCATGACTATATGTACTTGTCACTTTTCCATGTGTTAGTTGTGTCTTCTGAGCAGTTTGTCAGCTTTTGGACACCTTTGAAGGTGTTTTCTATGTGTTTCTATGTGTTTTTGTTTGCCTGCCATTGGTTTTAACGGTGTTCGAAGGTGTTCGACGAACCGAACCGAACTCGAACACTACGGGGGTGGCTCAACACTACTGGCGACCTTTCGCGTGTTAGGCGAGCGTGATAACCGCTACACTACAGAAACTCACGATACTACCAAAGACATTCACACATACCTAAATGCAATTGAACAAAATCATCCACCCAAAGCCAACAGGTTTACCTCAATGTTTAAAAACAGGACAAAGGGCATTTTTCAACCAGGGAACATGCGTTCATTTGTCAGGCCATTGTGAATCAAATGGGTGAAAATCATGCTGCCCAAACCAACAGTATAGCCTTGTGTGAGAAAAAATGCTCACAAACACATGTTTCTGCCCGGTGTCGAACCTGGGACCTTTCGCGTGTAAAGCAAACGTGATAACCACTACACTACAGAAACTTCATGAAAAGGAGTGAAATGTTCACTTCAAGCAATCAAGAGCAAAAGTGGAAACAGAGTAATGGCTTCATCTGAAAAGCAAAACTTGCATCTTTCAATGAGGGAAATTTTGACTTGTTAGGCTAACGTGATTCTGGTTTAAACGTAGCTGAGCTGGATTTGCATGGAAAAAAACATTTTGGACAAAGCATTCTCATGCCTTTGTCCAAAAGCCAAAAAGAAAGAGAAAAAGCACGTAGATGCCTAGTTTTGCACCCTAAAACTCTCAGGTGTTACTTGAATTGTGATAACCTATCAACTGTCAAAACCACACACTGTTGTCAAAAGCAAACTCACGTAGAAATCGTAGCGGTGAAAAAAATGCTGCTCAAACCAACAATATAATCTTGCATTTGGAAATAAAGAATAAATCACATGTTTCTGCCCGGTATCGAACCGGGGACCTTTCGCGTGTGAGGTAAACGTGATAACCGCTACACTACAGAAACTAGACGGAAAAAGCTTCTGTGGTCACGGCATGCAATCAAGATCAAGGACCGAAAGGCAAACGCTTTGATAGCAAACAATAAAATTATGTTTCTGCCCAGTTTCGAACTGGGGACTTTTCGCGTGTTAGGCGAACGTGATAACCGCTACACTACAGAAACTCACGGTACTACCAAAGACATTCACACATACCTAAATGCAATTGAACAAAATCATCCACCCAAAGCCAACAGGTTTACCTCAATGTTTAAAAACAGGACAAAGGGCATTTTTCAACCAGGGAACATGCGTTCATTTGTCAGGCCATTGTGAATCAAATGGGTGAAAATCATGCTGCCCAAACCAACAGTATAGCCTTGTGTGAGAAAAAATGCTCACAAACACATGTTTCTGCCCGGTGTCGAACCAGGGACCTTTCGCGTGTAAAGCGAACGTGATAACCACTACACTACAGAAACTTCATGAAAAGGAGTGAAATGTTCATGTCAAGCAATCAAGAGCAAAAGTGGAAACAGAGTAATGGCATCATCTGAAAAGCAAACCTTGCATCTTTCAATGAGGGAACTTTTCACTTGTCAGGCTAACGTGATTCTGGTTTAAACGTAGCTGAGCTGGATTTGCATGGAAAAAAACATTTTGGACAAAGCATTCTCATGCCTTTGTCCAAAAGCCAAAAAGAAAGAGAAAAAGCACGTAGATGCCTAGTTTTGCACCCTAAAACTCTCAGGTGTTACTTGAATTGTGATAACCTATCAACTGTCAAAACCACACACTGTTGTCAAAAACAAACTCACGTAGAAATCGTAGCGGTGAAAAAAATGCTGCTCAAACCAACAATATAATCTTGCATTTGGAAATAAAGAATAAATCACATGTTTATGCCCGTTATCGAACCAGGGACCTTTCGCGTGTGAGGCAAACGTGATAACCGCTACACTACAGAAACTAGACGGAAAATGCTTCTGTGGTCACGGCATGCAATCAAGATCAAGGACCGAAAGGCAAACGCTTTGATAGCAAACAATAAAATTATGTTTCTGCCCAGTTTCGAACTGGGGACCTTTCGCATGTTAGGCGAACGTGATAACCGCTACACTACAGAAACTCACGGTACTACCAAAGACATTCACACATACCTAAATGCAATTGAACAAAATCATCCACCCAAAGCCAACAGGTTTACCTCAATTAGAGATGAGCGTTGTTCTACTCGAACTGTTCGCCAATCTCAAATTCGAGCTGTTTTGGGCAGTGTTCGAGCCGTTCGGCAAACACGAACAATTTGAGAAAAATTCGGCTGTTCGAGGTTATGTTCGATCACTGTTCGTGCACCAAAATCATAACTGGATTTTTTCTCAGTAATGATGAAAATTAATGTTAATACGCAGTTTGAGTGTACAGCGGGGTGGGGGGAGGGGCAGGGGATGGATCTCTGCAGGAACAATGAAGATCTCCATTTTTTTTTCTCTTTCCCGCATTTACAGTGGGGAGGTGCAATCTGTCAGCCTATCAGCAGCGCACACACGGAGCGAAGTGCTTTTTTTCACACAAGCAAGGGCATGTGTCATTGGCAGTGTATGTCACATGTCCTTGCCCTATAAGACCAAGCCATTTTCCCCGTCGCCACCATTTCCTCACTGCTGCAGCTGCGTGTTAGACGGCACCGCTGTTGCTGTGTGCGCTATACCTTGTTAATTTCAAGACAATTTTCGCACAAATATACAGATAGCTTGGGAGTAGGGAATAGTTGTGATTGCAGTCCTTTTAAGGACTAGGTTACAGCATTTCCTACGACTTTTATCAGGCAGGTCTGTGCTCTTAAATAGATAGGTTGTGGGAGTAAAGACTAATTGTAATTGGAGTCCTTTTCAGGACTAGGTTACATCAGTTCCTATCAGTTTTTGCCAGGCAGGTCTGTGCCAGTGCTGTGCAAGTTTTTTTCACAGCATTTGGCTGAATCTAGCAAAGCTAATCCTTTTTGGCCTATTGCAGAGTGTGTTAGTCAGTGGAGTAGCCTATCTGTGTTGCAAGATATACCACCTGTGTATAGAATACCAATTTTTTTACTGCACCTAGTGAAGTAAAATCTTTTGGGCATAGCATCATTCTATTAGTCCATCTATACTGACCTCCATCAGGTTGCAAACTGAATCTAATTTTTTTCTGCATCTAGCTCTGAAAAAATATTTGGCCTTCTAGCAGTGTGTCGGACTTTCTCTATTAGTCCATCTATACTGACCTCCATCAGGTTGCAAACTGAATATATTTTTTTCTGCATCTACCTCTGAAAAAATATTGGGCTTCTAGCTGTGTGTGGGTCTTGTTCTATTAATCCATCTATGCAGACCTCCATCAGGTTGCAAACTGAATATAATTTTTTTCTGCATCTAGCTCTGAAAAAATATTTGGCCTTCTAGCAGTGTGTCGGACTTTCTCTATTAGTCCATCTATACTGACCTCCATCAGGTTGCAAATTCAAAATAATTTTTATCTGCATCTACAGTACCTCTGAAAAAATATTTGGGCTTCTAGCTGTGTGTGGGACTTGTTGTATTAGTCCATCTATACTGACCTCCATCAGGTTGCAAACTGAATATATTTTTTTCTGCATCTACCTCTGAAAAAATATTGGGCTTCTAGCTGTGTGTGGGACTTGTTGTATTAGTCCATCTATACTGACCTCCATCAGGTTGCAAACTGAATATATTTTTTTCTGCATCTACCTCTGAAAAAATATTGGGCTTCTAGCTGTGTGTGGGTCTTGTTCTATTAATCCATCTATACAGACCTCCATCAGGTTGCAAACTGAATATAATTTTTTTCTGCATCTAGCTCTGAAAAAATATTTGGCCTTCTAGCAGTGTGTCGGACTTTCTCTATTAGTCCATCTATACTGACCTCCATCAGGTTGCAAATTCAAAATAATTTTTATCTGCATCTACAGTACCTCTGAAAAAATATTTGGGCTTCTAGCTGTGTGTGGGACTTGTTGTATTAGTCCATCTATACTGACCTCCATCAGGTTGCAAACTGAATATATTTTTTTCTGCATCTACCTCTGAAAAAATATTGGGCTTCTAGCTGTGTGTGGGAATTGTTGTATTAGTCCATCTATACTGACCTCCATCAGGTTGCAAACTGAATATATTTTTTTCTGCATCTACCTCTGAAAAAATATTGGGCTTCTCGCTGTGTGTGGGACTTGTTGTATTAGTCCATCTATACTGACCTCCATCAGGTTGCAAACTGAATCTAATTTTTTTCTGCATCTAGCTCTGAAAAAATATTTGGCCTTCTAGTAGTGTGTCGGACTTTCTCTATTAGTCCATCTATACTGACCTCCATCAGGTTGCAAATTAAAAATAATTTTTATCTGCATCTACAGTACCTCTGAAAAAATATTTGGCCTTCTAGCAGTGTGTCGGACTACCTCTATTAGTCCATCTATACTGACCTCCATCAGGTTGCAAATTCAAAATAATTTTTATCTGCATCTACAGTACCTCTGAAAAAATATTTGGGCTTCTAGCTGTGTGTGGGACTTGTTGTTTTAGTCCATCTATACTGACCTCCATCAGGTTGCAAACTGAATATATTTTTTTCTGCATCTACCTCTGAAAAAATATTGGGCTTCTAGCTGTGTGTGGGTCTTGTTCTATTAATCCATCTATACTGACCTCCATCAGGTTGCAAACTGAATATAATTTTTTTCTGCATCTAGCTCTGAAAAAATATTTGGCCTTCTAGCAGTGTGTCGGACTTTCTCTATTAGTCCATCTATACTGACCTCCATCAGGTTGCAAATTCAAAATAATTTTTATCTGCATCTACAGTACCTCTGAAAAAATATTTGGGCTTCTAGCTGTGTGTGGGACTTGTTGTATTAGTCCATCTATACTGACCTCCATCAGGTTGCAAGCTGAATATATTTTTTTCTGCATCTACCTCTGAAAAAATATTGGGCTTCTAGCTGTGTGTGGGACTTGTTGTATTAGTCCATCTATACTGACCTCCATCAGGTTGCAAATTGAATATAATTTTTTTCTGCATCTAACCCAGCCAATAGTTTTGGCCTAATACCACAGTTTGGCCACTCAGCTCTGCTCGGTTACCATCCATTGTTTTTTTGTGCAAACAACTCCAGAGTTGTGAATTAGTTAACCACCAAAATGAGTGGAAAAAGGCCTGCTGCTGGTGGAAAGGGGAATAGGCGTGTTGGGAAGGGGAAAAAAGGTTGTGTCCGTGGGGTAGGTGTTAAAGCAACAGTAACATCTGCAGAAGAAAGACCATCTTCCAGCCAAACTAAAATGTCTACTTCTTTTAGCGGACAATGTGATAAGATCCCTTTCTTACGGCCACGCCAATCGCTACAAATTCCAGATGAGGCACAAAAACAGCAGGTGCTTCAACGGATATCAAGTGCTCCTTTAAGTGGGCTCTCCTCCACATCAACTTCAACATCACAAATACTCCAGTCCTCAAAGGTGTCACCCAAATCGCACTTGCTTCCTCACAGCTCCCAAATCTCCAGCTGCCCGTCTGAGTATGAGGTAGAACAGATGGTTGAGTCTGCAGAGCTGTTTACTCATACTATAGCCTGGGAATCAGAGGTCGACTCCAGCGCTTCTGTGAATCCAGACGAGGAAATGATCTGCACTGATGCCCAGAATCTTTATGAGTCGGATCCAGGACCAGACGCAGAAGGTTCTGACCATAATGTAGACCCTCATTCCCTAACTGTAACTCCTGTTGGTGGAGACAATGAGGAAGACGATGATAAGACTCAAATACCTGATTGGAGCGACAACTTTAGTTTTTTGTCAGGGCAGGAACATGTTGGCTCTGAGGACGACGGGTGTGATAACACACAGGGTGATGATGATGAGGTTGGAGATCCCACTTACTGTCAACCCACAGTCAGCCAAGAGATGAGGTCAGCAGAGGAGGTGGAGGAAGATGCTAGTGACGACGAGGTCAGGTTGCGCCTTCCTGGACAGAGACGTAGTACTGGAAGCACGTCAACAACTGCATCCTCAAACACAACTCTGCCTCTCACCACAAGTCGTGGTGGCTCTTCAGGTCACATGGGTGCTAAGCCTTGCATAGCCTGGGCATTTTTTCAGATCGATAAAGATGACCCAACTCGTGTTATCTGTAACATTTGTCAGTAAAAGCTAAGTAGAGGCCAAAAAATACATAGTTTGAGTACTTCATGCATGAACCGGCACATGGACATGAAGCATAAGTTGCAGTGGGAAGCTCAGTGTGCTACAATGCGGCCTAGCCGGCCGGGCCAACCACCGTCTGCCATATCTTGTGCATCCGCGGCCTCTTCATCCTCTGTGACTGGGGGGACAGCAGTCACACCTGTTTTGGGGCGCAGACCTGCCACCTTTTTACCCGCAACAGCCAGCGTGATTGGCAGGTCATCATTTTCTTTGGAGGTGGTAACACCAGCTGGTGTTGAGCGCTGTCCGACATCGATAGCACCACCTTTGGATCAAGGCAACCTAACATGTCCGCCTGCATCTTCCTCACAGACCGGCAGTTTGCCGGGGACACCCTTATCAACCCCGTCTAAGCACAATAGCCAGCCCTCGGTCCCTCAGATGTGGACAAGTAAAAGACCATTTCCTCCTAGCCATGAGAAAGCTAAGAGGTTGAATTTCACCATCTGCAAGCTCTTGGCTACAGAAATGCTGCCTTTCCGCCTGGTGGACACAGAGGATTTTCGAGACCTTATGTCCGTCGCAGTGCCCCAGTACCAGATGCCCAGTCGGCACTACTTCTCAAAGAAAGGTGTGCCTGCGCTCCACCAGCATGTCGCACACAACATCACCGCTTCTTTGAGAAACTCTGTGTGTGACAGGGTGCATTTCACCACAGACACTTGGACGAGTAGGCATTGACAGGGGCGTTACATGTCGCTGACTGGGCACTGGGTAACTATGGTGACAGCAGGACAAGGGGCTGCTGTCCAAGTCTTGCCGTCCCCACGAGTTGTGCGTCAATCCTCTTTATGTCAAAGTTCCTCCACTGCTTCTGCCTCCTCAACCTCCTCTCGGTCTTCCACCTGCACCCAAAGCCTGTCTGGTCATGCCACAAGCTTTCTAACTGCGCAGAAGGGATCCTGCACACCTCCTTACTATGCTGGCAGTAGGGCTCAACGTCATCAGGCGGTTTTTACTTTGAAATGTCTGGGAAATGTGAGTCACACAGCTGAGGAGTTGTGGTCAGCTCTGGAGAACCAATTTCATGAATGGTTGTCTCCACTGGACCTGAAACCAGGGAAGGCCGTGTGCGACAATGCTGCAAACCTGGGTGCGGCCCTTCGCCGGGGCAATGTCACACACGTGCCTTGTATGGCTCACGTGTTGAACCTGGTTGTCCAGCAATTTTTAGCCCACTATCCCAGACTAGATGGCCTTCTGCAGAGGGCACGGTCGCTGTGTGCTCACTTCCGCCGTTCGCATCCCGCAGCTCAGCGACTTACATCTCTACAGAAGTCGTTGGGCCTGCCACTTCACCGGCTAAAATGCGATGTGCCTACCCGGTGGAATTCAACTCTGCACATGTTGCAGCGACTGTGGCAGCACCGACAAGCCCTGGTGCAATACGTTCTGACGTATAACCTGGGCCAACGAGATTCAGAGGTGGGGCAAATCACGCTGGAGGAGTGGTCTCAGATCAGGGACCTATGCACCCTTCTGCACAGTTTTGAAATGGCGACGAAGATGTTTAGTGCTGACGATGCCATTATCAGCATGACTATTCCGGTGATTTACATGCCGGAGCACATGTTAAACAGAATTCGGAGTCAGGTGGTGGCACAAGAGGAGGTGGAGGAAGTAGAGGAGGAGGAGTTGTATGCGGAAGGGCTAACATCTGCAAGGTCCAGACGGTCGGCAGCACCAAGGCGGCAGGCATGTGAGGGTGGGGGAGATGGTTTTACCAGGGCGCATGGTAGCAGCCAAACTAGTGAGGAAGGTGCAGGAGCCCAGGAAGAAGTGGAGGACGAACTGATGGAAGACTCATCAGATGAGGGAGACCTTGATCACATTTCTGTTGTGCGAGGTTGGGGGGAGAGGACAGAGGAAGGAAGCATGATTGTTACCTCGCCACCAACACAACAGGGACTTGGTGCTCCTGGATGCGCAACACACATGAGTGCCTTCTTGCTGCACTACCTGCAACATGACCCTCGAATTGTGAGAATTAGTGTAGCGCCGGCGTCCCTGCCCTCTGCTAGGCAGGGACGCTGTTCCCCTCACCTCCCTGCTCCGTGCCCGGCGTCCTCCTCCCGCTCTGCTGGCAGCGCGCGCTCCTTCCCGGCCACTGTGCTTAGGGCGCGCGCGCGCGCTCTCCCTTCCTCTTAAAGGGGCCGCGCGCGCCGTCCTAAGGAGTCCCCGGCCAATGGCCGGAGGACTTCAGCATATATAAGGCACCTCCTCCAAAATGGAGGTGCCCGAGCAATGTTGTTGCACTGTTCTACTCTGCTTCAGCCCTCAGGTCCCGTTGCCAGTTACCTGCCAGTTACCTGCCTGATTCCTGCCAGAGTCCTGCCAGTTTGCTGTCTGTTTCCTGCCTGTTATTCCTGCTACCTGCTTGCTAGCCTGAGGTCCGACGGTCTGCCTTACAACTCCTGTCAGTCTGTCTAAGGACCAGCTTGCCCGCTCACCTGGGAGCGCACATCAGCTACCTGCCTGCTTGCTAGCCTGAGGTTCGACGGTCTGCCTTTCTACTCCTGTCAGTCTGTCTATGGACCAGCTTGCCCGCTCACCTGGGAGCGCTCCTCCGCTACCTGCCTGCTTGCCTGCCCGGAGGCTCCGCCGTCACGTGCTGTGACCACCAGCTATTCCAGAGACTCTTGCCCGCTCACCTGGGAGCGCTTCTCCGCTACCTGCCTGCTTGCCTGCCCGGAGGCTCCGCCGTCACATGCTGTGACCACCAGCTATTCCAGAGACTCTTGCCCGCTCACCTGGGAGCGCTTCTCCGCTACCTGCCTGCTTGCCTGCCCAGAGGCTCCGCCGTCACGTGCTGTGACCACCAGCTATTCCAGAGACTCTTGCCCGCTCACCTGGGAGCGCTTCTCCGCTACCTGCCTGCTTGCCTACCTGGAGGCTTCGCCGTCACGTGCTGTGACCACCTGCTATTCCAGAGACTCTCGCTTGCTCACCTGGGAGCACACATCCTCCATCTGCCTTGCTAGCCTACCTGGAGGTTCAGCCATCACAGGTCGTACCTACCCTTTACCTAGAGACTGCCCCGGTCACTTGCCGTGACCTCCAGCCCGTTCACCCAGAGACTGCCCCGGTCACTTGCCGTGACCTCCAGCCCGTTCTCCCAGAGACTGCCCCGGTCACTTGCCGTGACCTCCAGCCCGTTCATCCAGAGACTGTCCCGGTCACTTGCCGTGACCTCCTGCCCGTACACCCAGAGACTGTCCCGGTCACCTGCTGTGACTGCCTGCCTGGTCGCCACCCGCTCCCTTACAAGAACCGCCCCCTTGTATAGTAGCTCAGAGGTTCCGCCTCCCAGACCCGTTACAGTGTGCTCGGGCCATGGAACCCGGTGGCACCCAAGCTCCCTCGCTCTCGGACCTGTGTCATGAACTGTCCCGTCAAAGGTCCCAACAGGAGTCCATCCTGGGTCATCTGCGGAATGTCAATACTCGCCTGAACACTCTGACTGCTCCACCAGCAACCTCCGCCAGTGATATATCTTGCAATCCGGCAGCTCCGCTGCCCACCAATACCATGGTATCCTACCCCGGACCCCGGCTTTCTGCACCTCCTCGCTTCGGAGGCGACTCCGCCCAGGCTCGGGGCTTCATAAATCAGTGCACCCTGCACTTTGAACTATTGTCCCACCAGTTTAACTCCGACCGGGCCAAAATTGCCTTCATCATGTCCCATCTCACCGGGGAGGCCCTGGCCTGGCTAAATCCTCTATGGGAGAGGGGAGACCCCCTGGTGTCCGACTTGCCTGCCTTCCTCACGGCTTTCCGGAAAGTCTTCGACGAACCCGGACGGAAGACCTCATCCGCATCATCTCTGCTACGCCTCCGTCAGGGAAGTCTCACCGTGGGCCAATATGCCATACGGTTCCGTACCCTTGCCTCGGAGCTGGCCTGGGATAACGACGCTCTGGTATCCGTCTTCTGGGAGGGTCTGTCCGGCCGTATTAAAGATGAACTTGCCGGTCGGGACATTCCTACCACTCTCGATGACCTAATAACTCTTGCCACCCGGATTGACCTACGGTTCCAGGAGCGTGCCAAAGAGGTCACCCGTGAGAGGAGGTTTCCACGTCTAGCTCCTACCTTTCAGAAACCCGTCACTCCCTCCGTCTCTCCCCAGGTACACTCTCCTGAGTCTATGCAGGTCGACCAGACCAAGATGGTCAAAACCCGTCAGGACTTACGCCGTGCCGAGGGGAGCTGCTTCTACTGTGGCAGTAAGGAACACCGGATCCGTGCCTGCCCAGAGAGGTCGGGAAACGCCTGTGTCTAGGTTCGCTCAGAGAGGTCGACCTAGACAAGAATAAATCCTCTCCATCTCTGCTGCTGTCAGTTTCAATCGTCTGCGGGGAGAACCGTTATTTCGAACTAGCCCAACTGGACTCTGGAGCAGCCGGGAATCTTATTTCACAGTCCCTGGTAGAGAAATACCGCATCCCCACCAAACCTCTGGCTGTACCCTTGTCTGTTGCTGCCGTGGATGGGGGTCTCTTACCACGCCCCATCCAACTCATCACCGAATCCATTACTCTACAGGTGGGAATGCTGCATTCTGAGAGTATCTCCTTTCATGTTCTGCCTGGACTCTCTCACGCCCTCTTGCTAGGTCTACCTTGGCTCCAGAGACATGCACCCGTGCTTGACTGGCAGACCGGAGAAGTCCTTCGCTGGGGACAGGACTGCCATAAGACCTGTCTGGTTCCCGTCCATCCCGTCCGTCCTTCTCCTACCCCAGCTAATCTACCTGGACTTCCGATTCCTTATTGGTCTTATGCTGATGTCTTTAATAAAAAGGAAGCAGAGACACTACCCCCTCATAGACCATACGACTGCCCTATCGACCTGTTACCCGGTACTACTCCTCCCCGTGGGCGTATTTATCCATTATCCGCTGCTGAGACCCGGTCGATGTCCGAATATATTGAGGAGAATCTGGCCAGGGGATTCATCCGGAAATCTACCTCCCCGACGGGAGCAGGCTTCTTCTTCGTAAAAAAGAAGGACGGCTCTCTCCGTCCCTGTATAGACTATAGAGGCCTTAACCAAATCACGGTGAAGAATAAGTACCCCCTTCCGCTCATTCCGGAGTTATTTGATCGTCTGAGAGGGGCTAGAATCTTCACCAAACTGGACCTCCGTGGGGCGTACAACCTGGTTCGTATCCGTCAGGGGGATGAATGGAAGACGGCATTCAACACCCGGGACGGCCACTATGAATATCTGGTAATGCCCTTTGGTCTCTGTAATGCTCCTGCCGTCTTTCAAGAGTTGGTCAATGACATCTTCCGGGACCTTCTCTACTCCTGCGTAGTGGTGTACCTGGACGACATCTTGGTCTTCTCTCCGGATCTCCAGACTCACCGGAGGGACGTTCGTCAGGTCCTGCTAAGGCTCAGGCAGAATCACCTCTTCGCTAAATACGAGAAGTGCCTCTTTGAGCAGACCTCGCTTCCGTTTTTGGGCTACATTATTTCTCAGACCGGCCTACGAATGGATCCAGAGAAACTGTCTGCCATCGAGAAATGGCCTCGACCGGAGGGGTTGAAGGCCATTCAGCGGTTCCTGGGCTTCGCCAACTACTACCTCCTCTTCATACCACACTTCTCTTCCTGGATTGCCCCAATTTCCGCGCTCACCCGTAAGGGTACTAATCCCAAAGAGTGGCCGCCCGAAGCAGAGGAGGCTTTTCTTTCCTTAAAACAGGCCTTCTCTTCCGCCCCGGTGCTGCATCGCCCGGACGGCAACAAGCAGTTCTTCCTGGAAGTTGACGCCTCCTCCTCTGGAGCCGGAGCGGTACTTACTCAAAAATCATCTTCCGGGAGGATGGTAACTTGCGGCTTCTTCTCTAAACTCTTCTCCTCCTCAGAGCGCAATTATTCCATAGGAGACCGAGAGTTATTGGCCATCAAACTGGCATTGGAGGAGTGGCGTTACCTGCTCGAGGGGGCTCTTCACCCGGTAATAATTTACACTGACCACAAGAACTTGGCTTATCTCCAGCATGCCCAGAGACTTAACCCGCGCCAAGCCCGGTGGTCCTTGTTTTTTGCTCGCTTTGATTTTGTTCTTCATTTTCGCCCGGCTGACAAAAACGTCAAGGCGGACGCCTTGTCTCGATCCTTTCTGGTGTCTGATCTCGAGGAAGATCCGAAACACATCATCGATCCCGCCAGAGTAATGCAGGTGGCTCCCATGAGTCTAAATCGTCTCCCTCCCGGAAAGACGTTCGTATCAGTACCTGATCGGGAGAAGATCCTTCACTGGGGTCACTCGTCTAAACTGGCTGGCCATGCCGGTCAGAAAAAGACCCTCCAGCTTATTACCCGGCACTACTGGTGGCCTACCCTGCACAAGGACGTAATAGACTTTGTTTCTGCCTGTGTGTCCTGCGCCCGCAACAAGTTTCCGAGACATCTGCCAGCCGGTCGCCTCCTTCCGCTCCCAGTACCTGCTGCCCCCTGGCAGCATATAGCAATGGACTTTATAACAGACCTCCCAGTCTCTGCCGGTGGTACGGTCATTTGGGTGGTCGCTGACCGTTTCTCCAAGATGGCTCATTTCGTTCCCCTGCCAGGCCTCCCGTCTGCACCCGAGCTAGCTAAAGACTTTATTCGTCACATCTTCCGTCTTCATGGCCTGCCCCTCCACATCGTGTCGGATCGTGGGGTACAGTTCACCTCTCGCTTCTGGAGAGCCACTTGTAAACTGCTAGACGTCACCCTGGACTTCTCTTCTGCTTACCACCCACAGTCCAATGGTCAAGTGGAGCGGATCAATCAGAACCTGACCAGTTACCTCCGGCACTTCGTTAATGCCCATCATTCAGACTGGGTGGATCTCCTACCATGGGCCGAGTTCTCTTATAACAATCACGAGAGCGAATCCTCCTCCAAATCCCCGTTTTTTGTAGTCTTCGGTCAGCATCCTCGGATTCCTTTTCCTGTCTCCACCTCTGTGGACAACCCGGCTGCGGAATCTCTCATTGGCAAATTTTCCTCCATTTGGGAGAGTACCCGATCCACACTCCTTCAGTCGTCCGAACGGATGAAAAGACACGCTGACAAAAAACGCCTGGATCCTCCACAATTTCGTCCCGGAGATAAAGTCTGGCTCTCATCTAAATATGTCCGACTCAAGATACCTTCTTACAAGTTAGGGCCTCGGTTCATCGGCCCCCTGGAGGTCATCAGTCAGATCAACCCGGTGGCCTATAAATTGAAACTCCCGGCCAACTTACGGATCCCTAACTCCTTCCATGTATCTCTCCTCAAACCTGTGGTACTTAACTCTTTTTTTCAAGTCTACAGGTACGCCTCCTGCTCCGGTTTCTGCTGAGGACGAGTTTGAGGTAGAGAACATTCTTGCCACCAAAAGGGTAAGAGGAAAGACCTTTTTTCTAGTAGATTGGAAGGGGTTTGGTCCTGAGGAGAGAACGTGGGAGCCCCGGGAGAACATCCATGCACCTCTTATCCTTGCTAAATTTCTGTCTGGCCTAAAAAAGGGGGGGCCTAAAGGGGGGGGGTACTGTAGCGCCGGCGTCCCTGCCCTCTGCTAGGCAGGGACGCTGTTCCCCTCACCTCCCTGCTCCGTGCCCGGTGTCCTCCTCCCGCTCTGCTGGCAGCGCGCGCTCCTTCCCGGCCACTGTGCTTAGGGCGCTCGCGCGCGCCGTCCTAAGGAGTCCCCGGCCAATGGCCGGAGGACTTCACCATATATAAGGCACCTCCTCCAAAATGGAGGTGTCCGAGCAATGTTGTTGCACTGTTCTACTCTGCTTCAGCCCTCAGGTCCCGTTGCCAGTTACCTGCCAGTTACCTGCCTGATTCCTGCCAGAGTCCTGCCAGTTTGCTGTCTGTTTCCTGCCTGTTATTCCTGCTACCTGCTTGCTAGCCTGAGGTCTGACGGTCTGCCTTACAACTCCTGTCAGTCTGTCTAAGGACCAGCTTGCCCGCTCACCTGGGAGCGCACATCAGCTACCTGCCTGCTTGCTAGCCTGAGGTCCAACGGTCTGCCTTTCTACTCCTGTCAGTCTGTCTATGGACCAGCTTGCCCGCTCACCTGGGAGCGCTCCTCCGCTACCTGCCTGCTTGCCTGCCCGGAGGCTCCGCCGTCACGTGCTGTGACCACCAGCTATTCCAGAGACTCTTGCCCGCTCACCTGGGAGCGCTTCTCCGCTACCTGCCTGCTTGCCTGCCCGGAGGCTCCGCCGTCACGTGCTGTGACCACCAGCTATTCCAGAGACTCTTGCCCGCTCACCTGGGAGCGCTTCTCCGCTACCTGCCTGCTTGCCTGCCCGGAGGCTCCGCCGTCACGTGCTGTGACCACCAGCTATTCCAGAGACTCTTGCCCGCTCACCTGGGAGCGCTTCTCCGCTACCTGCCTGCTTGCCTACCTGGAGGCTTCGCCGTCACGTGCTGTGACCACCTGCTATTCCAGAGGCTCTCGCTTGCTCACCTGGGAGCACACATCCTCCATCTGCCTTGCTAGCCTACCTGGAGGTTCAGCCATCACAGGTCGTACCTACCCTTTACCTAGAGACTGCCCCGGTCACTTGCCGTGACCTCCAGCCCGTTCACCCAGAGACTGCCCCGGTCACTTGCCGTGACCTCCAGCCCGGTCACCCAGAGACTGCCCCGGTCACTTGCCGTGACCTCCAGCCCGTTCATCCAGAGACTGTCCCGGTCACTTGCCGTGACCTCCTGCCCGTACACCCAGAGACTGTCCCGGTCACCTGCTGTGACTGCCTGCCTGGTCGCCACCCGCTCCCTTACAAGGACCGCCCCCTTGTATAGTAGCTCAGAGGTTCCGCCTCCCAGACCCGTTACAATTAGAAATAATCCTGACTACTGGGTTGCCACACTGTTAGATCCCCGGTACAAAAGTAAATTTGCAGAAATTATTCCTGCCATAGAAAGGGATGCACGCATGCAGGAGTATCAGCAGAGACTGTTGCAGAATCTTACATGTGCTTTTCCACAAAATACCAGTGGTGCACGTAGTGAATCTCACAGTTCCAACTTGCCAACTGTGGGACCGTCAAGTGTTCAGCACTCAAACCGTAACAGAACCACAGTATCTGCTGGTAACATCAATTTTGCGGAATCATTTCACCACTTTTTTAGCCCATCCTTTGCAAGGCCACAGGAGACAAGAAGTCTGACACATAGTCAACGCCTAGAGACGATGGTACAGGAGTATCTCCAAGTAAACATTGAAGCCACGACTGTGTCACTGGACCCTTGCTCTTTTTGGGCTTCCAATCTGGATAAATGGCCGGAGCTAGCCACTTACGCCTTGGAGATCTTGTCATGCCCCGCAGCCAGCGTTCTGTCTGAACGTGTGTTCAGCGCTGCTGGTGGTGTGCTGACAGATAAGCGCACGCGGCTCTCCACTGATAATGTAGACAGACTCACGTTCATAAAGATGAACAAATCATGGATCCGAAACGACTTTTCTACCCCTGTGTCATCCTGGGGAGAGTAAAAGCTTGATGATTGGTTAAAATCACCCTACCAACCGTTTTAAGCTTTCAAATTACTAATCATGTTTATCTGTATCTTGACTGGAAAATAATTTGGGCTTTGTAGCAGTGTGCAGCACTGATCCTATTAGGCCATCTATAATAAGCTCCACCAGATTTAAAATTAAAAATAATTTTTAGCTGCATCTAGCCCAGAAAATAATTTTGGGGCCCCGAGATGCGCAAGACACATAAGTGCCTTCTTGCTGCACTACCTGCAGCATGACCCTCATATTGTCAGAATTCGAAGTAATCATGACTACTGGGTTGCCACACTCTTAGATCCCCCAAACTTTTCGATCAACCTTTTCATTTTAATAAAGACCAAAAAAATGGTCATTTTTGAAATTATAAGCATTAGCAGGTTGTTAGAAACTGAAATCAAACAGTTTTCAACTCAAAACTTTATTGTAGGTGATGTTACATTTTCACATAGGACCCCTTGTTCGAAAGGAGCTTCTGAACTCTCTCGTCCATTGAATTTGTCAGGTTTTGGATGGTTTCTGCTTCAATTGTTTTGCATGAGGACAGAATACCCTCCCAGAGCTGTTGCTTAGATGTGAACTGCCTCCCGCCATCATAGACACTCCTTTTAATGATGCTCCAAAGGTTCTGAATGGGGTAGAGGTCAGGGGAGCATGGGGGTCACACCATAAGTTTGTCCCCTTTTATGCCCATATCAGCCAGAGATGCAGATGTTTTATGTGCAGCATGAGATGGTGCATTATCATGCAGAAAAATGATCTTGCTGTGAAATACACGGTTCTTCTTCTTGAACCATGGCAGGAAGTGCTGTTTGAGAAAATCCACATACATTATGGAGTTCATCTTTAGCGCCTTCAGGGATCCTAAAGGGGCTGACAATCTCTCTCCCCATGATTCCAGCCCAAAACATTACTCCACCTCCTCCTTGTTGGTGCTGTAGCCGTGTTTGCGTGGGGTGTCCATCAACCAGCCATCCTCCACTCCATCCATCTGGACCATCGAGCACTGCACGGCACTCATCCGTGAACAAAACAGTTTTGAAATCAGTCTTCATGTAATCTTTGGCCCACTGGAGCCGTTTCTGCTTGTGTGAAGTGGATAGAGGAGGTCGACAGGATGGCGTATGCACAGCTGCAAACCTCTGAAGGACCCTGCATCTTGTTGTTCGGGGGACGTTGGAGGCACCAGCAGCTTCAAAAACTTGTCTGCTGCTATGACAAGGCTTTCTTGCCGCTGCTCTTTTAACCTGACGTAATTGCCTGTAGGAAAGAGTCCTCAATTTGCCCTTATCAGCACGCACACGTGTGTACTGTGAATCAGCTACATACTTCTTGATTGCCAAGACACTTCATCCTGATCATCGCACAATGTTGATTGTAGTCATGCCTTGACCTAAACACTCCACAATTTGTTGCTTCTCAGCAGCCGACACATCCTTTTTCTTTCCCATTTTGGCAGAAAATGTAGGCTGCTTAATAATGTGAGAGAGCCTTCTTAAGTAGTCTTGCCTTTCATTGGACACACCTGCCAAACTAATTAGCACAGGTGTCTGCAATTGCTTACAGTGATATAAAGAGCCCTGACACACATCACCATCAATGAGTTTAACTGACAAACAAACAAATTCTTCCCTTATCACTCCTAAACACTTTTTGCATAATAATTTGGAACGCAGTGTACATGTGCTTTTCCACAAAACACCAGTGGTTCACGTAGTGAATCTTACAGTTCTAACTTGCCAACCGTGGTCTGTATGGAATTGTTCAATAAAGGGCCCAAAATTAAGATAACATAGATGGGAGAGGTCTCTATGAATAGGAATTCCTAAGTATTTGATACCCTGTGAGGGCCAGGCAAAGGGAAAGTTGGACTGGATGGAATCCTATATGGATTTGGGGAGGGAGACATCGAGGGCCTCAGACTTCGCTGCATTGATTTTAAAATTTTACCATGTAACAAAGTGATCTATTTCAGCCATAACAGCAGGGATGGATATATGTGATTGAGTGATATATACTAGGACATCATCAGCAAATAGAGAGCACTTGTACTCGGTGCCTCCCACCTCAATCCACCTAATATTGGGGTTATGGCGAATTGATGAGAGCAGGTGCTCCATCACTAGGATGTATAAGAGAGGGGACAGAGGACATCACTGCCTTGTCCCATTGTTGATTGTGAAAGGTGATGAAAATGTTCTGACGCACCCCCTGGGCCTTGGGACACCCGGAGCCGGACCCTTTTTGGTGGATGCTGGTGGTTGTAGTCTTCGTGGCGGCGACCCGGTTCCGTGGCTCAGGGCGGTCAAACCAGTGGCGGAACTATTTATGTGGTTTTGATGTTTAAATGTCCGACTACGCCACCCGTGGATTGCGGTCAGAGTGAACCGCCGCTACAGGGCAGACCGCTGAGGCTGGTGTTGTGGGTGCAGCAGAGCGTAGCATAACTCCCCACGGGAGGAGTATAGCCTCAGGGCAGTGTATGCGGAGGATGGGGGTGATGGTGCAGGGCAGCAGCAGTAACGACACGGAGTCAGTGATGCAGTCCAGGGCCTTTACTCACAGTTCTTATTATCCAGACCACGTCTGCAGGTAACGGCTGCCCACGTCGTACTGTGCTCACCAGGTGAGGGGCTCAGACAACTCCCAGATAACTTTGGAGCACTTCACAGGACCCCCTTTGTGTGTCCTTTGTCTGGCCTTTCTTACCAACACTTCTGTCTGGCTGCTTCGGGCCTCCTCTTGGTAAACTTGGCGCCAGTTTCCCTGACCCTATGTGGTGCCTTCCTAGCTGGTGTAGCGAGGGGCTGCGCCACATAAAATGTCAGAGCCTCCTGTTTCTAGCTGAGGGTCATTTCCTGCCTCCACTAGCTCGGGGACCGGTCTCCCCCTTTGGCCTGACCCCTCCACGCAGGTGGATTCGGGCGTGCGGTGGCAACTTGCCCATCCGCACCCCTGGGTTCCCTTCATTCCTCGTTCCTGGAGCCTTCTCCGCTCCTCTTCCTTCCTTCTCCCTCTTCCAGGCCTGGGCCTCTGTTACTAGGCCCGCCTCCGGAGCAGAGCTCATGCAGAGCCCCTGCTCCCTGCCACTTCTGCTCAGACTTCTCTGCACTGAACTAAGATGGTGCCCACCTTTTATACTCCCTTCTCAATGCACCCAGGAACTGCTTCCTCCCTGCTCCTGCACTACAGGGTTCCCCTTCCTCAGTGTTCGCTCCCTCCACTCCAGCCAGGGACAGGGACTGTCGTGCCCATCTCAGGGGCATATTGGTCGCCCTGCCCCACGGCAATGTGGTGTAATGCATGCAGGTGTCGGGTCCTGATCCACAATCCATCCTTACCTGAGAGTGAGATATCACACCTCTGGGTGAGGTGCAATACGTCTGTAGCAACCGAGCCCTCAGGGTGCTACAGTTCCATTTATCTTCAGCCTAGGTGACGTATTGCGATACAGGGCCGTGATTTTGGCTATAAAAGGGTCCCCTAGACCCCTACCCCAAGCTTTTTAAGAGAATCATATATGGCGTGCCAGGAGACTCTATGGAATGCTTTCTCAGCATCCAACGAGAGTATCTAATTACAAATTTTTAACTGCATCTAGCCCAGGAAATACTTTGCGCCTAGTAGCAGTGTCTGCTAGTCAGCGGATTATCCCTGCTGTTAAGCAAGCTACACCACCTGTAGTTTAGACACAATTTTTTCAAAGGAAATGCTTCGGGACCATGGGATACTTAGTGAAGAGCATCAGGAGGCACCCCAAGGCATAGGGGCTGGGACTGGCAGTAGGATGCCTTGCGGTGGACAGCCGAGCTCGATCCTTATAAAAGCTTTTTAACTGCAGCAGCTTTAGTGGACGCTACTGGAGCTGGAATTACTGCGGCTGCTGGCATGAGACTTGCCCTCCAATAGATCCTTGTAAATGGATTTAAAGTGTATTCATTCAAATTAGAGAGACAATTTAAATTAAAAAGCTTAGAGCTGCCTCCACCACAGGGGGGCTCGCTCGACCCACCAGCGGACAGGCACCAGTATTGGGAGAGGGGGGCTGGCCGTCAGGGTTCACCGCGGCTCTGGCACAAACCCGGCGACACGGAGGTGGCACGGGCAGGAGCGGACTGGCCGTGTCGGCTTCTCACTTTTTGGATTTTAGAAGGACATGACATGCCTATATCTGTGTCTCCCCCTCCTTTTACTCCTCCACCTCTTTTATTTTCGCATGACTATATGTACTTGTCACTTTTCCATGTGTTAGTTATGTCTTCTGAGCAGTTTGTCAGCTTTTGGACACCTTTGAAGGTGTTTTCTATGTGTTTCTATGTGTTTTTGTTTGCCTGCCATTGGTTTTAACGGTGTTCGAAGGTGTTCGACGAACACACGGGTGTTCGACGAACCGAACCGACCTTGAACACTACGGGGGTGGCTCAACACTAACCTCAATGTTTAAAAACAGGACAAAGGGCATTTTTCAACCAGGGAACATGCGTTCATTTGTCAGGCCATTGTGAATCAAATGGGTGAAAATCATGCTGCCCAAACCAACAGTATAGCCTTGTGTGAGAAAAAATGCTCACAAACACATGTTTCTGCCCGGTGTTGAACAGGGGACCTTTCGCGTGTAAAGCGAACATGATAACCACTACACTACATAAACTTCATGAAAAGGAGTGAAATGTTCACATCAAGCCATCAAGAGCAAAAGTGGAAACAGAGTAATGGCATCATCTGAAAAGCAAAACTTGCATCTTTCAATGAGGGAACTTTTCACTTGTCAGGCTAACGTGATTCTGGTTTAAACGTAGCTGAGCTGGATTTGCATGGAAAAAAACATTTTGGACAAAGCATTCTCATGCCTTTGTACAAAAGCCAAAAAGAAAGAGAAAAAGCACGTAGATGCCTAGTTTTGCACCCTAAAACTCTCAGGTGTTACTTGAATTGTGATAACCTATCAACTGTCAAAACCACACACTGTTGTCAAAAGCAAACTCACGTAGAAATCGTAGCGGTGAAAAAAATGCTGCTCAAACCAACAATATAATCTTCCATTTGGAAATAAAGAATAAATCACATGTTTCTGCCCGGTATCGAACCGGGGACCTTTCGCGTGTGAATCGAACGTGATAACCGCTACACTACAGAAACTAGACGGAAAAAGCTTCTGTGGTCACGGCATGCAATCAAGATCAAGGACCGA
This sequence comes from Phyllobates terribilis, assembly GCF_046119375.1. Classification (NCBI taxonomy): domain Eukaryota; kingdom Metazoa; phylum Chordata; class Amphibia; order Anura; family Dendrobatidae; genus Phyllobates; species Phyllobates terribilis. Next base: position 10,693,616 of record NW_027362763.1, on the reverse strand, counting down.
AAGGCAAACGCTTTGATAGCAAACAATAAGATTATGTTTCTGCCCAGTTTCGAACTGGGGACCTTTCGCATGTTAGGCGGACGTGATAACCGCTACACTACAGAAACTCACGATACTACCGAAGACATTCACACATACCTAAATGCAATTGAACAAAATCATCCACCCAAAACCAACAGGTTTACCTCAATGTTTAAAAACAGGACAAAGGGCATTTTTCAACCAGGGAACATGCGTTCATTTGTCAGGCCATTGTGAATCAAATGGGTGAAAATCATGCTGCCCAAACCAACAGTATAGCCTTGTGTGAGAAAAAATGCTCACAAACACATGTTTCTGCCCGGTGTCGAACCAGGGACCTTTCGCGTGTAAAGCAAACGTGATAACCACTACACTACAGAAACTTCATGAAAAGGAGTGAAATGTTCACGTCAAGCAATCAAGAGCAAAAGTGGAAACAGAGTAATGGCATCATCTGAAAAGCAAAACTTGCATCTTTCAATGAGGGAACTTTTCACTTGTCAGGCTAACGTGATTCTGGTTTAAACGTAGCTGAGCTGGATTTGCATGGAAAAAAACATTTTGGACAAAGCATTCTCATGCCTTTGTCCAAAAGCCAAAAAGAAAGAGAAAAAGCAAGTAGATGCCTAGTTTTGCACCCTAAAACTCTCAGGTGTTACTTGAATTGTGATAACCTATCAACTGTCAAAACCACACACTGTTGTCAAAAGCAAACTCACGTAGAAATCGTAGCGGTGAAAAAAATGCTGCTCAAACCAACAATATAATCTTGCATTTGGAAATAAAGAATAAATCACATGTTTCTGCCCGGTATCGAACCGGGGACCTTTCGCGTGTGAATTGAACGTGATAACCGCTACACTACAGAAACTAGACGGAGAAAGCTTCTGTGGTCACGGCATGCAATCAAGATCAAGGACCGAAAGGCAAACGCTTTGATAGCAAACAATAAAATTATGTTTCTGCCCAGTTTCGAACTGGGGACCTTTCGCGTGTTAGGCGAACGTGATAACCGCGACACTACAGAAACTCACGGAACTACCAAAGACATTCACACATACCTAAATGCAAATGAACAAAATCATCCACCCAAAGCCAACAAGTTTACCTCAATGTTTAAAAACAGGACAAAGAGCATTTTTCAACCAGGGAACATGCGTTCATATGTCAGGCCATTGTGAATCAAATGGGTGAAAATCATGCTGCCCAAACCAACAGTATAGCCTTGTGTGAGAAAAATGCTAACAAACACATGTTTCTGCCCGGTGTCGAACCGGGGACCTTTCGCGTGTAAAGCGAACGTGATAACCACTACACTACAGAAACTTCATGAAAAGGAGTGAAATGTTCACGTCAAGCAATCAAGAGCAAAAGTGGAAACAGAGTAATGGCATCATCTGAAAAGCAAAACTTGCATCTTTCAATGAGGGAACTTTTCACTTGTCAGGCTAACGTGATTCTGGTTTAAACGTAGCTGAGCTGGATTTGCATGGAAAAAAACATTTTGGACAAAGCATTCTCATGCCTTTGTCCAAAAGCCAAAAAGAAAGAGAAAAAGCACGTAGATGCCTAGTTTTACACCCTAAAACTCTCAGGTGTTACTTGAATTGTGATAACCTATCAACTGTCAAAACCACACACTGTTGTCAAAAGCAAACTCACGCAGAAATCGTAGCGGTGAAAAAAATACTGCTCAAACCAACAATATAATCTTGTATTTGGAAATAAAGAATAAATCACATGTTTCTGCCCAGTATCGAACCGGGGACCTTTCGCGTGTGAGGCGAACGTGATAACCGCTACACTACAGAAACTAGACGGAGAAAGCTTCTGTGGTCACGGCATGCAATCAAGATCAAGGACCGAAAGGCAAACGCTTTGATAGCAAACAATAAGATTACGTTTCTGCCCAGTTTTGAACTGGGGACCTTTCGCGTGTTAGGCGAACGTGATAACCGCTATACTACAGAAACTCACGGTACTACCAAAGACATTCACACATACCTAAATGCAATTGAACAAAATCATCCACCCAAAGCCAACAGGTTTACCTCAATGTTTAAAAACAGGACAAAGGGCATTTTTCAACCAGGGAACATGCGTTCATTTGTCAGGCCATTGTGAATCAAATGGGTGAAAATCATGCTGCCCAAACAAACAGTATAGCCTTGTGTGAGAAAAAATGCTCATAAACACATGTTTCTGCCCGGTGTCGAACCAGGGTCCTTTCGCGTGTAAAGCAAACGTGATAACCACTACACTACAGAAACTTCATGAAAAGGAGTGACATGTTCACGTCAAGCAATCAAGAGCAAAAGTGGAAACAGAGTAATGGCATCATCTGAAAAGCAAAACTTGCATCTTTCAATGAGGGAACTTTTCACTTGTCAGGCTAACGTGATTCTGGTTTAAACGTAGCTGAGCTGGATTTGCATGGAAAAAAACATTTTGGACAAAGCATTCGCATGCCTTTGTCCAAAAGCCAAAAAGAAAGAGAAAAAGCACGTAGATGCCTAATTTTGCACCCTAAAACTCTCAGGTGTTACTTGAATTGTGATAACCTATCAACTGTCAAAACCACACACTGTTGTCAAAAGCAAACTCACGTAGAAATCGTAGCGGTGAAAAAAATGCTGCTCAAACCAACAATAAATTCTTGCATTTGGAAATAAAGAATAAATCACATGTTTCTGCCCGGTATCGAACCGGGGACCTTTCGCGTGTGAGGCGAACGTGATAACCGCTACACTACAGAAACTAGACGGAAAAAGCTTCTGTGGTCACGGCATGCAATCAAGATCAAGGACCGAAAGGCAAACGCTTTGATAGCAAACAATAAAATTATGTTTCTGCCCAGTTTCGAACTGGGGACCTTTCGCGTGTTAGGCGAACGTGATAACCGCTACACTGCAGAAACTCACGATACTACCAAAGACATTCACACATACCTAAATGCAATTGAACAAAATCACCCACCCAAAGCCAACAGGTTTACCTCAATGTTTAAAAACAGGACAAAGGGCATTTTTCAACCAGGGAACATGTGTTCATTTGTCAGGCCATTGTGAATCAAATGGGTGAAAATCATGCTGCCCAAACCAACAGTATAGCTTTGTGTGAGAAATAATGCTCACAAACACAAGTTTCTGCCCGGTGTCAAACCGGGGACCTTTCGCGTGTAAAGCGAAAGTGATAACCACTACACTACAGAAACTTCATGAAAAGGAGTGAAATGTTCACGTCAAGCAATCAAGAGCAAAAGTGGAAACAGAGTAATGGCATCATCTGAAAAGCAAAACTTGCATCTTTCAATGAGGGAACTTTTCACTTGTCAGGCTAACGTGATTCTGGTTTAAACGTAGCTGAGCTGGATTTGCATGGAAAAAAACATTTTGGACAAAGCATTCTCATGCCTTTGTCCAAAAGCCAAAAAGAAAGAGAAAAAGCATGTAGATGCCTAATTTTGCACCCTAAAACTCTCAGGTGTTACTTGAATTGTGATAACCTATCAACTGTCAAAACCACACACTGTTGTCAAAAGCAAACTCACGTACAAATCGTAGCAGTGAAAAAAATGCTGCTCAAACCAACAATAAATTCTTGCATTTGGAAATAAAGAATAAAACACATGTTTCTGCCCGGTATCGAACCGGGGACCTTTCGCGTGTGAGGCGAACGTGATAACCGCTACACTACAGAAACTAGACGGAAAAAGCTTCTGTGGTCACGGCATGCAATCAAGATCAAGGACCGAAAGGCAAACGCTTTGATAGCAAACAATAAAATTATGTTTCTGCCCAGTTTCGAACTGGGGACCTTTCGCGTGTTAGGCAAACGTGATAACCGCTACATTACAGAAACTCACGGTACAACCAAAGACATTCACTTATACCTAAATCATTCACCCAAAGCCAACAGGTTTACCTCAATGTTTAAAAACAGGACAAAGGGCATTTTTCAACCAGGGAACATGCGTTCATTTGTCAGGCCATTGTGAATCAAATGGGTGAAAATCATGCTGCCCAAACCAACAGTATAGCCTTGTGTGAGAAAAAACGCTCACAAACACATGTTTCTGCCCGGTGTCGAACCGGGGACCTTTCGCGTGTAAAGTGAACACAATAACCACTACACTACAGAAACTTCATGAAAAGGAGTGAAATGTTCACGTCAAGCAATCAAGAGCAAAAGTGGAAACAGAGTAATGGCATCTAGTGTTGAGCCACCCCCGTAGTGTTCGAGTTCGGTTCGGTTCGTCGAACACCCGTGTGCTCGCCGAACTGTTCGTCGAACTGTTCGTCGAACACCTTCGAACACCGTTAAAACCAATGGCAGGCAAACAAAAACACATAGAAACACATAGAAAACACCTTCAAAGGTGTCCAAAAGCTGACAAACTGCTCAGAAGACATAACTAACACATGGAAAAGTGACAAGTACATATAGTCATGCGAAAATAAAAGAGGTGGAGGAGTAAAAGGAGGGGGAGACACAGATATAGGCATGTCATGCCCTTCTAAAATCCAAAAAGTGAGAAGCCGACACGGCCAGTCCGCTCCTGCCCGTGCCACCTCCGTGTCGCCGGGTTTGTGCCAGAGCCGCGGTGAACCCTGACGGCCAGCCCCCCTCTCCCAATACTGGTGCCTGTCCGCTGGTGGGTCGAGCGAGCCCCCCTGTGGTGGAGGCAGCTCTAAGCTTTTTAATTTAAATTGTCTCTCTAATTTGAATGAATACACTTTAAATCCATTTACAAGGATCTATTGGAGGGCAAGTCTCATGCCAGCAGCCGCGGTAATTCCAGCTCCAGTAGCGTCCACTAAAGCTGCTGCAGTTAAAAAGCTTTTATAAGGATCGAGCTCGGCTGTCCACCGCAAGGCATCCTACTGCCAGTCCCAGCCCCTATGCCTTGGGGTGCCTCCTGATGCTCTTCACTAAGTATCCCATGGTCCCGAAGCATTTCCTTTGAAAAAATTAAGTGTCTAAACTACAGGTGGTGCAGCTTGCTTAACAGCCGGGATAATCCGCTCACTAGCAGACACTGCTACTAGGCACAAAGTATTTCCTGGGCTAGATGCAGTTAAAAATTTGTAATTAGATACTCTCGTTGGATGCTGAGAAAGCATTCCATAGAGTCTCCTGGCACGCCATATATGATTCTCTTAAAAAGCTTGGGGTAGGGGTCTAGGGGACCCTTTTATAGCCAAAATCACGGCCCTGTATCGCAATACGTCACCTAGGCTGAAGATAAATGGAACTGTAGCACCCTGAGGGCTCGGTTGCTACAGACGTATTGCACCTCACCCAGAGGTGTGATATCTCACTCTCAGGTAAGGATGGAGTGTGGATCAGGACCCGACACCTGCATGCATTACACCACATTGCCGTGGGGCAGGGCGACCAATATGCCCCTGAGATGGGCACGACAGTCCCTGTCCCTGGCTGGAGTGGGGGGAGGGAACACTGAGGAAGGGGAACCCTGTAGTGCAGGAGCAGGGAGGAAGCAGTTCCTGGGTGCATTGAGAAGGGAGTATAAAAGGTGGGCACCATCTTAGTTCAGTGCAGAGAAGTCTGAGCAGAAGTGGCAGGGAGCAGGGGCTCTGCATGAGCTCTGCTCCGGAGGCGGGCCTAGTAACAGAGGCCCAGGCCTGGAAGAGGGAGAAGGAAGGAAGAGGAGCGGAGAAGGCTCCAGGAACGAGGAATGAAGGGATCCCAGGGGTGCGGACGGGCGAGTCGCCACCGCACGCCCGAATCCACCTGCGTGGAGGGGTCAGGCCAAAGGGGGAGACCGGTCCCCGAACTAATGGAGGCAGGAAACGACCGTCAGCTAGAAACCGGAGGCTCTGACATTTTATGTGGCGCAGCCCCTCGCTACACCCGCTAGGAAGGCACCACATAGGGTCAGGGAAACTGGCGCCAAGTTTACCAAGAGGAGGCCCGAGGCAGCCGGACAGAAGTGTTGGTAAGAAAGGCCAGACAAAGGACACACAAAGGGGGTCCTGTGAAGTGCTCCAAAGTTATCTGGGAGTTGTCTGAGCCCCTCACCTGGTGAGCACAGTACGACGTGGGCAGCCGTTTCCTGCAGACGTGGTCTGGATAATAAGAACTGTGAGTAAAGGCCCTGAACTGCATCACTGACTCCGTGTCGTTACTGCTGCTGCCCTGCACCATCACCCCCATCCTCCGCATACACTGCCCTGAGGCTATACTCCTCCCGTGGGGAGTTATGCTACGCTCTGCTGCACCCACAACACCAGCCTCAGTGGTCTGCCCTGTAGCGGCGGTTCACTCTGACCGCAATCCACGGGTGGCGTAGTCGGACATTTAAACATGAAAACCACATAAATAGTTCCGCCACTGGTTTGACCGCCCTGAGCCACGGAACTGGGTCGCCGCCACGAAGACTACAACCACCAGCATCCACCAAAAAGGGTCCGGCTCCGGGTGTCCCAAGGCCCAGGGGGTGCGTCAGAACATTTTCATCACCTTTCACAATCACCAATGTGACAAGGCAGTGATGTCCTCTGTCCCCTCTCTTATACATCCTAGTGACGGAGCACCTGCTCTCATCAATTCGCCATAACCACAATATTAGGTGGATTGAGGTGGGAGGCACCGAGTACAAGTGCTCTCTATTTGCTGATGATGTCCTAGTATATATCACTCAATCACATATATCCATCCATGCTGTTATGGCTGAAATAGATCACTTTGTTACATGGTAAAATTTTAAAATCAATGCAGCGAAGTCTGAGGCCCTCGATGTCTCCCTCCCCAAATCCATATAGGATTCCATCCAGTCCAACTTTCCCTTTGCCTGACCCTCACAGGGTATCAAATACTTAGGAATTCCTATTCATAGAGACCTCTCCCATCTATGTTATCTTAATTTTGGGCCCTTTATTGAACAACTCCATACAGACCACGGTTGGCAAGTTAGAACTGTAAGATTCACTACGTGAACCACTGGTGTTTTGTGGAAAAGCACATGTACACTGCGTTCCAAATTATTATACAAAAAGTGTTTAGGAGTGATAAGGGAAGAATTTGTTTGTTTGTCAGTTAAACTCATTGATGGTGATGTGTGTCAGGGCTCTTTATATCACTGTAAGCAATTGCAGACACCTGTGCTAATTAGTTTGGCAGGTGTGTCCAATGAAAGGCAAGACTACTTAAGAAGGCTCTCTCACATTATTAAGCAGCCTACATTTTCTGCCAAAATGGGAAAGAAAAAGGATGCGTCGGCTGCTGAGAAGCAACAAATTGTGGAGTGTTTAGGTCAAGGCATGACTACAATCAACATTGTGCGATGATCAGGATGAAGTGTCTTGGCAATCAAGAAGTATGTAGCTGATTCACAGTACACACGTGTGCGTGCTGATAAGGGCAAATTGAGGACTCTTTCCTACAGGCAATTACATCAGGTTGAAAGAGCAGCGGCAAAAAAGCCTTGTCATAGCAGCAGACAAGTTTTTGAAGCTGCTTGTGCCTCCAACGTCCCCCGAACAACAAGATGCAGGGTCCTTCAGAGGTTTGCAGCTGTGCATGCGCCATCCTGTCGACCTCCTCTATCCACTTCACACAAGCAGAAACGGCTCCAGTGGGCCAAAGATTACATGAAGACTGATTTCAAAACTGTTTTGTTCACGGATGAGTGCCGTGCAGCGCTCGATGGTCCAGATGGATGGAGTGGAGGATGGCTGGTTGATGGACACCCCACGCAAACACGGCTACAGCGCCAACAAGGAGGAGGTGGAGTAATGTTTTGGGCTGGAATCATGGGGAGAGAGATTGTCGGCCCCTTTAGGATCCCTGAAGGCGCTAAAGATGAACTCCATAATGTATGTGGATTTTCTCAAACAGCACTTCCTGCCATGGTTCAAGAAGAAGAACCGTGTATTTCACAGCAAGATCATTTTTCTGCATGATAATGCACCATCTCATGCTGCACATAAAACATCTGCATCTCTGGCTGATATGGGCATAAAAGGGGACAAACTTATGATGTGACCCCCATGCTCCCCTGACCTCTACCCCATTCAGAACCTTTGGAGCATCATTAAAAGGAGTGTCTATGATGGCGGGAGGCAGTTCACATCTAAGCAACAGCTCTGGGAGGGTATTCTGTCCTCATGCAAAACAATTGAAGCAGAAACCATCCAAAACCTGACAAATTCAATGGACGAGAGAGTTCAGAAGCTCCTTTCGAACAAGGGGTCCTATGTGAAAATGTAACATCACCTAGAATAAAGTTTTGAGTTGAAAACTGTTTGATTTCAGTTTCTAACAACCTGCTAATGCTTATAATTTCAAAAATGACCATTTTTTTGGTCTTTATTAAAATGAAAAGGTTGATCGAAAAGTTTGGGGGATCTAAGAGTGTGGCAACCCAGTAGTCATGATTACTTCGAATTCTGACAATATGAGGGTCATGCTGCAGGTAGTGCAGCAAGAAGGCACTTATGTGCCTTGCGCATCTCGGAGCCCCAAAATTATTTTCCGGGCTAGATGCAGCTAAAAATTATTTTTAATTTTAAATCTGGTGAAGCTTTAGTATAGATGGCCTAATAGGATCAGTGCTGCACACTGCTACAAAGCCCAAATTATTTTACAGTCAAGATACAGAAAAACATGATTAGTAATTTGAAAGCTTAAAACGGTTGGTAGGGTGATTTTAACCAATCATCAAGCTTTTACTCTCCCCAGGATGACACAGGGGTAGAAAAGTCGTTTTGGATCCATGATTTGTTCATCTTTATGAACGTGAGTCTGTCTACATTATCAGTGGAGAGCCGCGTGCGCTTATCTGTCAGCACACCACCAGCAGCGCTGAACACACGTTCAGACAGAACGCTGGCTGCGGGGCATGACAAGATCTCCAAGGCGTAAGTGGCTAGCTCCGGCCATTTATCCAGATTGGAAGCCCAAAAAGAGCAAGGGTCCAGTGACACAGTCGTGGCTTCAATGATTACTTGGAGATACTCCTGTACCATCGTCTCTAGGCGTTGACTATGTGTCAGACTTCTTGTCTCCTGTGGCCTTGCAAAGGATGGGCTAAAAAAGTGGTGAAATGATTCCGCAAAATTGATGTTACCAGCAGATACTGTGGTTCTGTTACGGTTTGAGTGCTGAACACTTGACGGTCCCACGGTTGGCAAGTTGGAACTGTGAGATTCACTACGTGCACCACTGGTATTTTGTGGAAAAGCACATGTAAGATTCTGCAACAGTCTCTGCTGATACTCCTGCATGCGTGCATCCCTTTCTATGGCAGGAATAATTTCTGCAAATTTACTTTTGTACCGGGGATCTAACAGTGTGGCAACCCAGTAGTCAGGATTATTTCTAATTCTCACAATTCGAGGGTCATGTTGCAGGTAGTGCAGCAAGAAGGCACTCATGTGTGTTGCGCATCCAGGAGCACCAAGTCCCTGTTGTGTTGGTGGCGAGGTAACAATCATGCTTCCTTCCTCTGTCCTCTCCCCCCAACCTCGCACAACAGAAATGTGATCAAGGTCTCCCTCATCTGATGAGTCTTCCATCAGTTCGTCCTCCACTTCTTCCTGGGCTCCTGCACCTTCCTCACTAGTTTGGCTGCTACCATGCGCCCTGGTAAAACCATCTCCCCCACCCTCACATGCCTGCCGCCTTGGTGCTGCCGACCGTCTGGACCTTGCAGATGTTAGCCCTTCCGCATACAACTCCTCCTCCTCTACTTCCTCCACCTCCTCTTGTGCCACCACCTGACTCCGAATTCTGTTTAACATGTGCTCCAGCATGTAAATCACCGGAATAGTCATACTGATAATGGCATCGTCAGCACTAAACATCTTCGTCGCCATTTCAAAACTGTGCAGAAGGGTGCATAGGTCCCTGATCTGAGACCACTCCTCCAGCGTGATTTGCCCCACCTCTGAATCTCGTTGGCCCAGGCTATACGTCAGAACGTATTGCACCAGGGCTTGTCGGTGCTGCCACAGTCGCTGCAACATGTGCAGAGTTGAATTCCACCGGGTACGCACATCGCATTTTAGCCGGTGAAGTGGCAGGCCCAACGACTTCTGTAGAGATGTAAGTCACTGAGCTGCGGGATGCGAACGGCGGAAGTGAGCACACAGCGACCGTGCCCTCTGCAGAAGGCCATCTAGTCTGGGATAGTGGGCTAAAAATTGCTGGACAACCAGGTTCAACACGTGAGCCATACAAGGCACGTGTGTGACATTGCCCTGGCGAAGGGCCGCACCCAGGTTTGCAGCATTGTCGCACACGGCCTTCCCTGGTTTCAGGTCCAGTGGAGACAACCATTCATGAAATTGGTTCTCCAGAGCTGACCACAACTCCTCAGCTGTGTGACTCACATTTCCCAGACATTTTAATGTAAAAACCGCCTGATGACGTTGAGCCCTACTGCCAGCAAAGTAAGGAGGTGTGCAGGATCCCTTCTGCGCAGTTAGAAAGCTTGTGGCATGACCAGACAGGCTTTGGGTGCAGGTGGAAGACCGAGAGGAGGTTGAGGAGGCAGAAGCAGTGGAGGAACTTTGACATAAAGAGGATTGACGCACAACTCGTGGGGACGGCAAGACTTGGACAGCAGCCCCTTGTCCTGCTGTCACCATAGTTACCCAGTGCCCAGTCAGCGACATGTAACGCCCCTGTCCATGCCTACTCGTCCAAGTGTCTGTGGTGAAATGCACCCTGTCACACACAGAGTTTCTCAAAGAAGCGGTGATGTTGTGTGCGACATGCTGGTGGAGCGCAGGCACACCTTTCTTTGAGAAGTAGTGCCGACTGGGCATCTGGTACTGGGGCACTGCGATGGACATAAGGTCTCGAAAATCCTCTGTGTCCACCAGGCGGAAAGGCAGCATTTCTGTAGCCAAGAGCTTGCAGATGGTGAAATTCAACCTCTTAGCTTTCTCATGGCTAGGAGGAAATGGTCTTTTACTTGTCCACATCTGAGGGACCGAGGGCTGGCTATTGTGCTTAGACGGGGTTGATAAGGGTGTCCCCGGCAAACTGCCGGTCTGTGAGGAAGATGCAGGCGGACATGTTAGGTTGCCTTGATCCAAAGGTGGTGCTATCGATGTCGGACAGCGCTCAACACCAGCTGGTGTTACCACCTCCAAAGAAAATGATGACCTGCCAATCACGCTGGTAAAGAGGTGGCAGGTCTGCGCCCCAAAACAGGTGTGACTGCTGTCCCCCCAGTCACAGAGGGTGAAGAGGCCGCGGATGCACAAGATATGGCAGACGGCGATTGGCCCGGCCGGCTAGGCCGCATTGTAGCACACTGAGCTTCCCACTGCAACTTATGCTTCATGTCCATGTGCCGGTTCATGCATGAAGTACTCAAACTATGTATTTTTTGGCCTCTACTTAGCTTTTGCTGACAAATGTTACAGATAACACGAGTTGGGTCATCTTTACCTGTTCCTGCCCTGACAAAAAACTAAAGTTGTCGCTCCAATCAGGTATTTGAGTCTTATCATCGTCTCCACCAACAGGAGTTACAGTTTGGGAATGAGGGTCTACATTATGGTCAGAACCTTCTGCGTCTGGTCCTGGATCCGACTCATAAAGATTCTGGGCATCAGTGCAGATCATTTCCTCGTCTGGATTCACAGAAGCGCTGGAGTCGACCTCTGATTCCCAGGCTATAGTATGAGTAAACAGCTCTGCAGACTCAACCATCTGTTCTACCTCATACTCAGACGGGCAGCTGGAGATTTGGGAGCTGTGAGGAAGCAAGTGCGATTTGGGTGACACCTTTGAGGACTGGAGTATTTGTGATGTTGAAGTTGATGTGGAGGAGAGCCCACTTAAAGGAGCACTTGATATCCGTTGAAGCACCTGCTGTTTTTGTGCCTCATCTGGAATTTGTAGCGATTGGCGTGGCCGTAAGAAAGGGATCTTATCACATTGTCCGCTAAAAGAAGTAGACATTTTAGTTTGGCTGGAAGATGGTCTTTCTTCTGCAGATGTTACTGTTGCTTTAACACCTACCCCACGGACACAACCTTTTTTCCCCTTCCCAACACGCCTATTCCCCTTTCCACCAGCAGCAGGCCTTTTTCCACTCATTTTGGTGGTTAACTAATTCACAACTCTGGAGTTGTTTGCACAAAAAAACAATGGATGGTAACTGAGCAGAGCTGAGTGGCCAAACTGTGGTATTAGGCCAAAACTATTGGCTGGGTTAGATGCAGAAAAAAATTATTTTGAATTTGCAACCTGATGGAGGTCAGTATAGATGGACTAATACAAATAGTCTCACACACTGCTAGAGGCCCAAATATTTTTTCAGAGGTACTGTAGATGCAGATAAAAATTATTTTTAATTTGCAACCTGATGGAGGTCAGTATAGATGGACTAATAGACCAAGTCCCACACACTGCTAGAAGCCCAAATATTTTTTCAGAGCTAGATGCAGAAAAAAATTATTTTGAATTTGCAACCTGATGGAGGTCAGTATAGACGGATTAATACAAATAGTCCCACACACTGCTAGAAGCCCAAATATTTTTTCAGAGGTACTGTAGATGCAGATAAAAATTATTTTTAATTTGCAACCTGATGGAGGTCAGTATAGATGGACTAATAGACCAAGTCCCACACACTGCTAGAAGCCCAAATATTTTTTCAGAGCTAGATGCAGAAAAAAATTATTTTTAATTTGCAACCTGATGGAGGTCAGTATAGATGGACTAATAGACCAAGTCCCACACACCGCTAGAAGCCCAACTATTTTTTCAGAGCTAGATGCAGAAAAAAATTATATTCAATTTGCAACCTGCTGGAGGTCAGTATAGAAGGACTAATAGAACAAGTCCCACACACTGCTAGAAGCCCAAATATTTTTTCAGAGCTAGATGCAGAAAACAATTATTTTTAATTTGCAACCTGATGGAGGTCAGTATAGATGGACTAATAGACCAAGTCCCACACACCGCTAGAAGCCCAAATATTTTTTCAGAGCTAGATGCAGAAAAAAATTATTTTTAATTTGCAACCTGATGGAGGTCAGTATAGATAGACTAATAGACCAAGTCCCACACACTGCTAGAAGCCCAAATATTTTTTCAGAGCTAGATGCAGAAAAAAATTATTTTTAATTTGCAACCTGATGGAGGTCAGTATAGATGGACTAATAGACCAAGTCCCACACACCGCTAGAAGCCCAACTATTTTTTCAGAGCTAGATGCAGAAAAAAATTATATTCAATTTGCAACCTGCTGGAGGTCAGTATAGAAGGACTAATAGAACAAGTCCCACACACTGCTAGAAGCCCAAATATTTTTTCAGAGCTAAATGAAGAAAAAAATTATTTTTAATTTTCAACCTGATGGAGGTCAGTATAGATGGACTAATAGACCAAGTCCCACACACTGCTAGAAGCCCAAATATTTTTTCAGAGCTAGATGCAGAAAAAAATTATTTTTAATTTACAACCTGATGGAGGTCAGTATAGATGGACTAATAGACCAAGTCCCACACACTGCTAGAAGCCCAAATATTTTTTCAGAGCTAAATGAAGAAAAAAATTATTTTTAATTTGCAACCTGATGGAGGTCAGTATAGATGGACTAATAGACCAAGTCCCACACACTGCTAGAAGCCCAAATATTTTTTCAGAGCTAGATGCAGAAAAAAATTATATTCAGTTTGCAACCTGATGGAGGTCAGTATAGATGGACTAATAGAATGATGCTATGCCCAAAAGATTTTACTTCACTAGGTGCAGTAAAAAAATTGGTATTCTATACACAGGTGTTATATCTTGCAACACAGATAGGCTACTCCACTGACTAACACACTCTGCAATAGGCCAAAAAGGATTAGCTTTGCTAGATTCAGCCAAATGCTGTGAAAAAAACTTGCACAGCACTGGCACAGACCTGCCTGGCAAAAACTGATAGGAACTGATGTAACCTAGTCCTGAAAAGGACTCCAATTACAATTAGTCTTTACTCCCACAACCTATCTATTTAAGAGCACAGACCTCCCTGATAAAAGTCGTAGGAAATGCTGTAACCTAGTCCTTAAAAGGACTGCAATCACAACTATTCCCTACTCCCAAGCTATCTGTATATTTGTGCGAAAATTGGCTTGAAATTAACAAGGTATAGCGCACACAGCAACAGCGGTGCCGTCTAACACGCAGCTGCAGCAGTGAGCAAATGGTGGCGACGGGGAAAATGGCTTGGTCTTATAGGGCAAGGACATGTGACATACACTGCCAATGACACATGCCCTTGCTTGTGTGAAAAAAAGCACTTCGCTCTGTGTGTGCGCTGCTGATAGGCTGACAGATTGCACCTCCCCACTGCAAATGCGGGAAAGAGAAAAAAAAATGGAGATCTTCATTGTTCCTGCAGAGATCCATCCCCTGCCCCTCCCCCCACCCCGCTGTACACTCAAACTGCGTATTAACATTAATTTTCATCATTACTGAGAAAAAATCCAGTTATGATTTTGGTGCATGAACAGTTATCGAACATAACCTCGAACAGCCGAATTTTTCTCAAATTGTTCGTGTTCGCCGAACGGCTCGAACACCGCCCAAAACAGCTCGAATTTGAGATTGGCGAACAGTTCGAGTAGAACAACGCTCATCTCTAATGGCATCATCTGAAAAGCAAAACTTGCATCTTTCAATGAGGGAACTTTTCACTTGTCAGGCTAACGTGATTCTGGTTTAAACGTAGCTGAGCTGGATTTGCATGGAAAAAAAACATTTTGGACAAAGCATTCTCATGCCTTTGTCCAAAAGCCAAAAAGAAAGAGAAAAAGCACGTAGATGCTTAGTTTTGCACCCTAAGACTCTCAGGTGTTAATTGAATTGTGATAACCTATCAACTGTCAAAACCACACACTGTTGTCAAAAGCAAACTCACGTAGAAATCGTAGCGGTGAAAAAAAATGCCCGGTATCGGACCGGGGACCTTTCGCGTGTGAGGCGAACGTGATAACCGCTACACTACAGAAACTAGATGGGAAAAGCATCTGTGGTCACGGCATGCAATCAAGATCAAGGACCGAAACGCAAACGCTTTGATAGCAAACAATAAAATTATGTTTCTGCCCAGCTTCGAACTGGGGACCTTTCGCGTGTTAGGCAAACGTGATAACCGCTACACTACAGAAACTCACAGTACTACCAAAGACATTCACACATACCTAAATCATCGACCCAAAGCCAACAGGTTTACCTCAATGTTTAAAAACAGGACAAAGGGCATTTTTCAACCAGAGAACATGCGTTCATTTGTCAGGCCATTGTGAATCAAATGGGTGAAAATCATGCTGCCCAAACCAACAGTATAGTCTTGTTTGAGAAAAAATGCTCACAAACACATGTTTATTCCCGGTGTCGAAACGGGGACCTTTCGCGTGTAAAGCAAACGTGATAAGCACTACACTACAGAATCTTCATGAAAAGGAGTGAAATGTTCACGTCAAGCAATCAAGAGCAAAAGTGGAAACAGAGTAATGGCATCATCTGAAAAGCAAAACTTGCATCTTTCAATGAGGGAAATTTTCACTTGTCAGGCTAACGTGATTCTGGTTTAAACGTAGCTGAGCTGGATTTGCATGGAAAAAAACATTTTGGACAAAGCATTCTCATGCCTTTGTCCAAAAGCCAAAAAGAAAGAGAAAAAGCACGTAGATGCCTAGTTTTGCACCCTAAAACTCTCAGGTGTTACTTGAATTGTGATAACCTATCAACTGTCAAAACCACACACTGTTGTTGAAAGCAAACTCACGTAGAAATCGTAGCGGTGAAAAAAATGCTGCTCAAACCAACAATATAATCTTGCATTTGGAAATAAAGAATAAATCACATGTTTCTGCCCGGTATCGATTCGGGGACCTTTCGCGTGTGAGGCAAACGTGATAACCGCTAAACTACAGAAACTAGACGGGAAAAGCTTCTGTGGTCACGGCATGCAATCAAGATCAAGGACCGAAAGGCAAACGCTTTGATAGCAAACAATAAAATTATGTTTCTGCCCAGTTTCGAACTGGGGACCTTTCGCATGTCAGGCAAACGTGATAACCGCTACACTACAGAAACTCATGGTACTACCAAAGACATTCACACATACCTAAATGCAATTGAACAAAATCATCCACCCAAAGCCAACAGGTTTACCTCAATGTTTAAAAACAGGACAAAGGGCATTTTTCAACCAGGGAACATGCGTTCATTTGTCAGGCCATTGTGAATCAAATGGGTGAAAATCATGCTGCCCAAACCAACAGTAGAGCCTTGTGTGAGAAAAAATGCTCACAAACACATGTTTCTGCCCAGTGTCGAACTGGTGACCTTTCGCATGTAAAGCAAACGTGATAACCACTACACTACAGAAACTTCATGAAAAGAAGTGAAATGTTCACGTCAAGCAATGAAGAGCAAAAGTGGAAACAGAGTAATGGCATCATCTGAAAAGCAAAACTTGCATCTTTCAATGAGGGAACTTTTCACTTGTCAGGCTAACGTGATTCTGGTTTAAACGTAGCTGAGCTGGATTTGCATGGAAAAAAACATTTTGGACAAAGCATTCTCATGCCTTTGTCCAAAAGCCAAAAAGAAAGAGAAAAAGCACGTAGATGCCTAGTTTTGCACCCTAAAACTCTCAGGTGTTACTTGAATTGTGATAACCTATCAACTGTCAAAACCACACACTGTTGTCAAAAGCAAACTCACGTAGAAATCGTAGCGGTGAAAAAAATGCTGCTCAAACCAACAATATAATCTTGCATTTGGAAATAAAGAATAAATCACATATTTCTGCCCGGTATCAAACCGGGGACCTTTCGCGTGTGAGGCAAACGTGATAACCGATACACTACAGAAACTAGATGGAAAAAGCTTCTGTGGTCACGGCATGCAATCAAGATCAAGGACCGAAAGGCAAACGCTTTGATAGCAAACAATAAAATTATGTTTCTGCCCAGTTTCGATCTGGGGACCTTTCACGTGTTAGGCGAACGTGATAACCGCTACACTACAGAAACTCACGGTACTACCAAAGACATTCACACATACCTAAATGCAATTGAACAAAATCATCCACCCAAAGCCAACAGGTTTACCTCAATGTTTAAAAACAGGACAAAGGGCATTTTTCAAACAGGGAACAGGCGTTCATTTGTCAGGCCATTGTGAATCAAATGTGTGAAAATCATGCTGTCCAAACCAACAGTATAGCCTTGTGTGAGAAAAAATGCTCACAAACACATGTTTCTGTCCGGTGTCGAACCAGGGACCTTTCGCATGTAAAGCGAACGTGATAACCACTACACTACAGAAACTTCATGAAAAGGAGTGAAATGTTCACGTCAAGCAATCAAGAGCAAAAGTGGAAACAGAGTAATGGCATCATCTGAAAAGCAAAACTTGCATCTTTCAATGAGGGAACTTTTCACTTGTTAGGCTAACGTGATTCTGGTTTAAACGTAGCTGAGCTTGATTTGCATGGAAAAAAACATTTTGGACAAAGCATTCTCATGCCTTTGTCCAAAAGCCAAAAAGAAAGAGAAAAAGCACGTAGATGCCTAGTTTTGCACCCTAAAATTCTCAGGTGTTACTTGAATTGTGATAACCTATCAACTGTCAAAACCACAGACTGTTGTCAAAAGCAAACTCACGTAGAAATCGTAGCGGTGAAAAAAATGCTGCTCAAACCAACAATATAATCTTGCATTTGGAAATAAAGAATAAATCACATGTTTCTGCCCGGTATCAAACCGGGGACCTTTCGAGTGTGAGGCGAACGTGATAACCGCTACACTACAGAAACTAGACAGAAAAAGCTTTTGTGGTCACGGCTAGAGATGAGCGTTGTTCTACTCGAACTGTTCGCCAATCTCAAATTCGAGCTGTTTTGGGCGGTGTTCGAGCCGGTCGGCGAACACGAACAATTTGAGAAAAATTCGGCTGTTCGAGGTTATGTTCGATAACTGTTCGTGCACCAAAATCATAACTGGATTTTTTCTCAGTAATGATGAAAATTAATGTTAATACGCAGTTTGAGTGTACAGCGGGGCGGGGGGAGGGGCAGGGGATGGATCTCTGCAGGAACAATGAAGATCTCCATTTTTTTTTCTCTTTCCCGCATTTGCAGTGGGGAGGTGCAATCTGTCAGCCTATCAGCAGCGCACACACGGAGCGAAGTGCTTTTTTTCACACAAGCAAAGGCATGTGTGATTGGCAGTGTATGTCACATGTCCTTGCCCTATAAGACCAAGCCATTTTCCCCGTCGCCACCATTTTCTCACTGCTGCAGCTGCGTGTTAGATGGCACCGCTGTTGCTGTGTGCGCTATACCTTGTTAATTTCAAGCCAATTTTCGCACAAATATACAGATAGCTTGGGAGTAGGGAATAGTTGTGATTGCAGTCCTTTTAAGGACTAGGTTACAGCATTTCCTACGACTTTTATCAGGCAGGTCTGTGCTCTTAAATAGATAGATTGTGGGAGTAAAGACTAATTGTAATTGGAGTCCTTTTCAGGACTAGGTTACATCAGTTCCTATCAGTTTTTGCCAGGCAGGTCTGTGCCAGTGCTGTGCAAGTTTTTTTCACAGCATTTGGCTGAATCTAGCAAAGCTAATCCTTTTTGGCCTATTGCAGAGTGTGTTAGTCAGTGGAGTAGCCTATCTGTGTTGCAAGATATACCACCTGTGTATAGAATACCAATTTTTTTACTGCACCTAGTGAAGTAAAATCTTTTGGGCATAGCATCATTCTATTAGTCCATCTATACTGACCTCCATCAGGTTGCAAACTGAATATAATTTTTTTCTGCATCTAGCTCTGAAAAAATATTTGGGCTTCTAGCGGTGTGTGGGACTTGGTCTATTAGTCCATCTATACTGACCTCCATCAGGTTGCAAATTAAAAATAATTTTTTTCTTCATTTATCTCTGAAAAAATATTTGGGCTTCTAGCAGCGTGTGGGACTTGTTCTATTAGTCCATCTATACTGACCTCCATCAGGTTGCAAATTAAAAATAATTTTTTTCTTCATTTATCTCTGAAAAAATATTTGGGCTTCTAGCAGTGTGTGGGACTTGTTCTATTAGTCCATCTATACTGACCTCCATCAGGTTGCAAATTAAAAATATTTTTTTTCTGCATCTAGCTCTGAAAAAATATTTGGGCTTCTAGCAGTGTGTGGGACTTGGTCTATTAGTCCATCTATACTGACCTCCATCAGGTTGCAAATTAAAAATAATTTTTTTCTTCATCTAGCTCTGAAAAAATATTTGGGCTTCTAGCAGTGTGTGGGACTTGGTCTATTAGTCCATCTATACTGACCTCCATCAGGTTGCAAATTAAAAATAATTTTTTTCTTCATTTATCTCTGAAAAAATATTTGGGCTTCTAGCAGCGTGTGGGACTTGTTCTATTAGTCCATCTATACTGACCTCCATCAGGTTGCAAATTAAAAATAATTTTTTTCTGCATGTAGCTCTGAAAAAATATTTGGGCTTCTAGCAGTGTGTGGGACTTGGTCTATTAGTCTAGCTATACTGACCTCCATCAGGTTGCAAATTAAAAATAATTTTTTTCTGCATCTAGCTCTGAAAAAATATTTGGGCTTCTAGCAGTGTGTGGGACTTGGTCTATTAGTCCATCTATACTGACCTCCATCAGGTTGCAAATTGAATAAAAAAATTTTCTGCATCTAGCTCTGAAAAAATATTTGGGCTTCTAGCAGTGTGTGGGACTTGGTCTATTAGTCCATCTATACTGACCTCCATCAGGTTGCAAATTAAAAATAATTTTTTTCTTCATTTATCTCTGAAAAAATATTTGGGCTTCTAGCAGCGTGTGGGACTTGTTCTATTAGTCCATCTATACTGACCTCCATCAGGTTGCAAATTAAAAATAATTTTTTTCTGCATCTAGCCCAGCCAATAGTTTTGGCCTAATACCACAGTTTGGCCACTCAGCTCTGCTCGGTTACCATCCATTGTTTTTTTGTGCAAACAACTCCAGAGTTGTGAATTAGTTAACCACCAAAATGAGTGGAAAAAGGCCTGCTGCTGGTGGAAAGGGGAATAGGCGTGTTGGGAAGGGGAAAAAAGGTTGTGTCCGTGGGGTAGGTGCAGAAGAAAGACCATCTTCCAGCCAAACTAAAATGTCTACTTCTTTTAGCGGACAATGTGATAAGATCCCTTTCTTACGGCCACGCCAATCGCTACAAATTCCAGATGAGGCACAAAAACAGCAGGTGCTTCAACGGATATCAAGTGCTCCTTTAAGTGGGCTCTCCTCCACATCAACTTCAACATCACAAATACTCCAGTCCTCAAAGGTGTCACCCAAATCGCACTTGCTTCCTCACAGCTCCCAAATCTCCAGCTGCCCGTCTGAGTATGAGGTAGAACAGATGGTTGAGTCTGCAGAGCTGTTTACTCATACTATAGCCTGGGAATCAGAGGTCGACTCCAGCGCTTCTGTGAATCCAGACGAGGAAATGATCTGCACTGATGCCCAGAATCTTTATGAGTCGGATCCAGGACCAGACGCAGAAGGTTCTGACCATAATGTAGACCCTCATTCCCAAACTGTAACTCCTGTTGGTGGAGACAATGAGGAAGACGATGATAAGACTCAAATACCTGATTGGAGCGACAACTTTAGTTTTTTGTCAGGGCAGGAACAGGTTGGCTCTGAGGACGATGGGTGTGATAACGCACAGGGTGATGATGATGAGGTCGGAGATCACACTTACTGTCAACCCACAGTCAGCCAAGAGATGAGGTCAGCAGAGGAGGTGGAGGAAGATGCTAGTGACGACGAGGTCAGGTTGCGCCTTCCTGGACAGAGACGTAGTACTGGAAGCACGTCAACAACTGCATCCTCAAACACAACTCTGCCTCTCACCACAAGTCGTGGTGGCTCTTCAGGTCGCATGGGTGCTAAGCCTTGCATAGCCTGGGCATTTTTTCAGATCGATAAAGATGACCCAACTCGTGTTATCTGTAACATTTGTCAGCAAAAGCTAAGTAGAGGCCAAAAAATACATAGTTTGAGTACTTCATGCATGAACCGGCACATGGATATGAAGCATAAGTTGCAGTGGGAAGCTCAGTGTGCTACAATGCGGCCTAGCCGGCCGGGCCAATCACCGTCTGCCATATCTTGTGCATCCGCGGCCTCTTCATCCTCTGTGACTGGGGGGACAGCAGTCACACCTGTTTTGGGGCGCAGACCTGCCACCTCTTTACCCGCAACAGCCAGCGTGATTGGCAGGTCATCATTTTCTTTGGAGGTGGTAACACCAGCTGGTGTTGAGCGCTGTCCGACATCGATAGCACCACCTTTGGATCAAGGCAACCTAACATGTCCGCCTGCATCTTCCTCACAGACCGGCAGTTTGCCGGGGACACCCTTATCAACCCCGTCTAAGCACAATAGCCAGCCCTCGGTCCCTCAGATGTGGACAAGTAAAAGACCATTTCCTCCTAGCCATGAGAAAGCTAAGAGGTTGAATTTCACCATCTGCAAGCTCTTGGCTACAGAAATGCTGCCTTTCCGCCTGGTGGACACAGAGGATTTTCGAGACCTTATGTCCATCGCAGTGCCCCAGTACCAGATGCCCAGTCGGCACTACTTCTCAAAGAAAGGTGTGCCTGCGCTCCACCAGCATGTCGCACACAACATCACCGCTTCTTTGAGAAACTCTGTGTGTGACAGGGTGCATTTCACCACAGACACTTGGATGAGTAGGCATGGACAGGGGCGTTACATGTCGCTGACTGGGCACTGGGTAACTATGGTGACAGCAGGACAAGGGGCTGCTGTCCAAGTCTTGCCGTCCCCACGAGTTGTGCGTCAATCCTCTTTATGTCAAAGTTCCTCCACTGCTTCTGCCTCCTTAACCTCCTCTCGGTCTTCCACCTGCACCCAAAGCCTGTCTGGTCATGCCACAAGCTTTCTAACTGCGCAGAAGGGATCCTGCACACCTCCTTACTATGCTGGCAGTAGGGCTCAACGTCATCAGGCGGTTTTTACATTGAAATGTCTGGGAAATGTGAGTCACACAGCTGAGGAGTTGTGGTCAGCTCTGGAGAACCAATTTCATGAATGGTTGTCTCCACTGGACCTGAAACCAGGGAAGGCCGTGTGCGACAATGCTGCAAACCTGGGTGCGGCCCTTCGCCGGGGCAATGTCACACACGTGCCTTGTATGGCTCACGTGTTGAACCTGGTTGTCCAGCAATTTTTAGCCCACTATCCCAGACTAGATGGCCTTCTGCAGAGGGCACGGTCGCTGTGTGCTCACTTCCGCCGTTCGCATCCCGCAGCTCAGTGACTTACATCTCTACAGAAGTCGTTGGGCCTGCCACTTCACCGGCTAAAATGCGATGTGCCTACCCGGTGGAATTCAACTCTGCACATGTTGCAGCGACTGTGGCAGCACCGACAAGCCCTGGTGCAATACGTTCTGACGTATAGCCTGGGCCAACGAGATTCAGAGGTGGGGCAAATCACGCTGGAGGAGTGGTCTCAGATCAGGAACCTATGCACCCTTCTGCACAGTTTTGAAATGGCGACGAAGATGTTTAGTGCTGACGATGCCATTATCAGCATGACTATTCCGGTGATTTACATGCTGGAGCACATGTTAAACAGAATTCGGAGTCAGGTGGTGGCACAAGAGGAGGTGGAGGAAGTAGAGGAGGAGGAGTTGTATGCGGAAGGGCTAACATCTGCAAGGTCCAGACGGTCGGCAGCACCAAGGCGGCAGGCATGTGAGGGTGGGGGAGATGGTTTTACCAGGGCGCATGG
Source organism: Phyllobates terribilis (assembly GCF_046119375.1). Taxonomy (NCBI): domain Eukaryota; kingdom Metazoa; phylum Chordata; class Amphibia; order Anura; family Dendrobatidae; genus Phyllobates; species Phyllobates terribilis. The sequence continues at coordinate 10,670,790 of NW_027362763.1, read as the reverse complement.
TAGCAGCCAAACTAGTGAGGAAGGTGCAGGAGCCCAGGAAGAAGTGGAGGACGAACTGATGGAAGACTCATCAGATGAGGGAGACCTTGATCACATTTCTGTTGTGCGAGGTTGGGGGGAGAGGACAGAGGAAGGAAGCATGATTGTTACCTCGCCACCAACACAACAGGGACTTGGTGCTCCTGGATGCGCAAGACACATGAGTGCCTTCTTGCTGCACTACCTGCAACATGACCCTCGAATTGTGAGAATTAGAAATAATCCTGACTACTGGGTTGCCACACTGTTAGATCCCCGGTACAAAAGTAAATTTGCAGAAATTATTCCTGCCATAGAAAGGGATGCACGCATGCAGGAGTATCAGCAGAGACTGTTGCAGAATCTTACATGTGCTTTTCCACAAAATACCAGTGGTGCACGTAGTGAATCTCACAGTTCCAACTTGCCAACCGTGGGACCGTCAAGTGTTCAGCACTCAAACCGTAACAGAACCACAGTATCTGCTGGTAACATCAATTTTGCGGAATCATTTCACCACTTTTTTAGCCCATCCTTTGCAAGGCCACAGGAGACAAGAAGTCTGACACATAGTCAACGCCTAGAGACGATGGTACAGGAGTATCTCCAAGTAAACATTGAAGCCACGACTGTGTCACTGGACCCTTGCTCTTTTTGGGCTTCCAATCTGGATAAATGGCCGGAGCTAGCCACTTACGCCTTGGAGATCTTGTCATGCCCCGCAGCCAGCGTTCTGTCTGAACGTGTGTTCAGCGCTGCTGGTGGTGTGCTGACAGATAAGCGCACGCGGCTCTCCACTGATAATGTAGACAGACTCACGTTCATAAAGATGAACAAATCATGGATCCGAAACGACTTTTCTACCCCTGTGTCATCCTGGGGAGAGTAAAAGCTTGATGATTGGTTAAAATCACCCTACCAACCGTTTTAAGCTTTCAAATTACTAATCATGTTTATCTGTATCTTGACTGGAAAATAATTTGGGCTTTGTAGCAGTGTGCAGCACTGATCCTATTAGGCCATCTATAATAAGCTTCACCAGATTTAAAATTAAAAATAATTTTTAGCTGCATCTAGCCCGGAAAATAATTTTGGGGCTCCGAGATGCGCAAGACACATAAGTGCCTTCTTGCTGCACTACCTGCAGCATGACCCTCATATTGTCAGAATTCGAAGTAATCATGACTACTGGGTTGCCACACTCTTAGATCCCCCAAACTTTTCGATCAACCTTTTCATTTTAATAAAGACCAAAAAAATGGTCATTTTTGAAATTATAAGCATTAGCAGGTTGTTAGAAACTGAAATCAAACAGTTTTCAACTCAAAACTTTATTCTAGGTGATGTTACATTTTCACATAGGACCCCTTGTTCGAAAGGAGCTTCTGAACTCTCTCGTCCATTGAATTTGTCAGGTTTTGGATGGTTTCTGCTTCAATTGTTTTGCATGAGGACAGAATACCCTCCCAGAGCTGTTGCTTAGATGTGAACTGCCTCCCGCCATCATAGACACTCCTTTTAATGATGCTCCAAAGGTTCTGAATGGGGTAGAGGTCAGGGGAGCATGGGGGTCACACCATAAATTTGTCCCCTTTTATGCCCATATCAGCCAGAGATGCAGATGTTTTATGTGCAGCATGAGATGGTGCATTATCATGCAGAAAAATGATCTTGCTGTGAAATACACGGTTCTTCTTCTTGAACCATGGCAGGAAGTGGTTTGAGAAAATCCACATACATTATGGAGTTCATCTTTAGCGCCTTCAGGGATCCTAAAGGGGCCGACAATCTCTCTCCCCATGATTCCAGCCCAAAACATTACTCCACCTCCTCCTTGTTGGCGCTGTAGCCGTGTTTGCGTGGGGTGTCCATCAACCAGCCATCCTCCACTCCATTCATCTAGACCATCGAGCGCTGCACGGCACTCATCCGTGAACAAAACAGTTTTGAAATCAGTCTTCATGTAATGTTTGGCCCACTGGAGCCGTTTCTGCTTGTGTGAAGTGGATAGAGGAGGTCGACAGGATGGCATATGCACAGCTGCAAACCTCTGAAGGACCCTGCATCTTGTTGTTCGGGGGACGTTGGAGGCACAAGCAGCTTCAAAAACTTGTCTGCTGCTATGACAAGGCTTTTTTGCCACTGCTGTTTCAACCTGACGTAATTGCCTGTAGGAAAGAGTCCTCAATTTGCCCTTATCAGCATGCACACGTGTGTACTGTGAATCAGCTACATACTTCTTGATTGCCAAGACACTTCATCCTGATCATCGCACAATGTTGATTGTAGTCATGCCTTGACCTAAACACTCCACAATTTGTTGCTTCTCAGCAGCCGACACATCCTTTTTCTTTCCCATTTTGGCAGAAAATGTAGGCTGCTTAATAATGTGAGAGAGCCTTCTTAAGTAGTCTTGCCTTTCATTGGACACACCTGCCAAACTAATTAGCACAGGTGTCTGCAATTGCTTACAGTGATATAAAGAGCCCTGACACACATCACCATCAATGAGTTTAACTGACAAACAAACAAATTCTTCCCTTATCACTCCTAAACACTTTTTGCATAATAATTTGGAACGCGGTGTACATGTGCTTTTCCACAAAACACCAGTGGTTCACGTAGTGAATCTTACAGTTCTAACTTGCCAACCATGGTCTGTATGGCAAGTCTCGGCTTCTCACTTTTTGGATTTTAGAAGGGCATGACATGCCTATATCTGTGTCTCCCCCTCCTTTTACTCCTCCACCTCTTTTCTTTTCGCATGACTATATGTACTTGTCACTTTTCCATGTGTTAGTTGTGTCTTCTGAGCAGTTTGTCAGCTTTTGGACACCTTTGAAGGTGTTTTCTATGTGTTTCTATGTGTTTTTGTTTGCCTGCCATTGGTTTTAACGGTGTTCGAAGGTGTTCGACGAACCGAACCGAACTCGAACACTACGGGGGTGGCTCAACACTAGTCACGGCATGCAATCAAGATCAAGGACCGAAAGGCAAACGCTTTGATAGCAAACAATAAAATTATGTTTCTGCCCAGTTTCGAACTGGGGACCTTTCGCGTGTTAGGCGAACGTGATAACCGCTACACTACAGAAACTCACGGTACTACCAAAGACATTCACACATACCTAAATGCAATTGAACAAAATCATCCACCCAAAGCCAACAGGTTTACCTCAATGTTTAAAAACAGGACAAAAGGCATTTTTCAACCAGGGAACATGCGTTCATTTGTCAGGCCATTTGAATCAAATGGGTGAAAATCATGCTGCCCAAACCAACAGTATAGCCTTGTGTGAGAAAAAATGCTCACAAACACATGTTTCTGCCCAGTGTCAAACCGGGGACCTTTCGCGTATAAAGCGAGCGTGATAACCACTACACTACAGAAACTTCATGAAAAGGAGTGAAATGTTCACATCAAGCAATCAAGAGCAAAAGTGGAAACAGAGTAATGGCATCATCTGAAAAGCAAAACTTGCATCTTTCAATGAGGGAACTTTTCACTTGTCAGGCTAACGTGATTCTGGTTTAAACGTAGCTGAGCTGGATTTGCATGGAAAAAAACATTTTGGACAAAGCATTCTCATGCCTTTGTCCAAAAGCCAAAAAGAAAGAGAAAAAGCACGTAGATGCCTAGTTTTGCACCCTAAAACTCTCAGGTGTTACTTGAATTGTGATAACCTATCAACTGTCAAAACCACACACTGTTGTCAAAAGCAAACTCACGTAGAAATCGTAGCGGTGAAAAAAATGCTGCTCAAACCAACAATATAATCTTGCATTTGGAAATAAAGAATAAATCACATGTTTCTGGCCGGTATCGAACAGGGGACCTTTCGCTGTGAGGTGAACGTGATAACCGCTACACTACAGAAACTAGACGGAAAAAGCTTCTGTGGTCACGGCATGCAATCAAGATCAAGGACCGAAAGGCAAACGCTTTGATAGCAAACAATAAAATTATGTTTCTGCCCAGTTTCGAACTGGGGACCTTTCGCGTGTTAGGCGAACGTGATAACCGCTACACTACAGACTGCTCCTTTAAGTGGGCTCTCCTCCACATCAACTTCAACATCACAAATACTCCAGTCCTCAAAGGTGTCACCCAAATCGCACTTGCTTCCTCACAGCTCCCAAATCTCCAGCTGCCCGTCTGAGTATGAGGTAGAACAGATGGTTGAGTCTGCAGAGCTGTTTACTCATACTATAGCCTGGAAATCAGAGGTCGACTCCAGCGCTTCTGTGAATCCAGACGAGGAAATGATCTGCACTGATGCCCAGAATCTTTATGAGTCGGATCCAGGACCAGACGCAGAAGGTTCTGACCATAATGTAGACCCTCATTCCCAAACTGTAACTCCTGTTGGTGGAGACAATGAGGAAGACGATGATAAGACTCAAATACCTGATTGGAGCGACAACTTTAGTTTTTTGTCAGGGCAGGAACAGGTTGGCTCTGAGGACGATGGGTGTGATAACGCACAGGGTGATGATGATGAGGTCGGAGATCCCACTTACTGTCAACCCACAGTCAGCCAAGAGATGAGGTCAGCAGAGGAGGTGGAGGAAGATGCTAGTGACGACGAGGTCAGGTTGCGCCTTCCTGGACAGAGACGTAGTACTGGAAGCACGTCAACAACTGCATCCTCAAACACAACTCTGCCTCTCACCACAAGTCGTGGTGGCTCTTCAGGTCGCATGGGTGCTAAGCCTTGCATAGCCTGGGCATTTTTTCAGATCGATAAAGATGACCCAACTCGTGTTATCTGTAACATTTGTCAGCAAAAGCTAAGTAGAGGCCAAAAAATACATAGTTTGAGTACTTCATGCATGAACCGGCACATGGACATGAAGCATAAGTTGCAGTGGGAAGCTCAGTGTGCTACAATGCGGCCTAGCCGGCCGGGCCAATCACCGTCTGCCATATCTTGTGCATCCGCGGCCTCTTCATCCTCTGTGACTGGGGGGACAGCAGTCACACCTGTTTTGGGGCGCAGACCTGCCACCTCTTTACCCGCAACAGCCAGCGTGATTGGCAGGTCATCATTTTCTTTGGAGGTGGTAACACCAGCTGGTGTTGAGCGCTGTCCGACATCGATAGCACCACCTTTGGATCAAGGCAACCTAACATGTCCGCCTGCATCTTCCTCACAGACCGGCAGTTTGCCGGGGACACCCTTATCAACCCCGTCTAAGCACAATAGCCAGCCCTCGGTCCCTCAGATGTGGACAAGTAAAAGACCATTTCCTCCTAGCCATGAGAAAGCTAAGAGGTTGAATTTCACCATCTGCAAGCTCTTGGCTACAGAAATGCTGCCTTTCCGCCTGGTGGACACAGAGGATTTTCGAGACCTTATGTCCGTCGCAGTGCCCCAGTACCAGATGCCCAGTCGGCACTACTTCTCAAAGAAAGGTGTGCCTGCGCTCCACCAGCATGTCGCACACAACATCACCGCTTCTTTGAGAAACTCTGTGTGTGACAGGGTGCATTTCACCACAGACACTTGGACGAGTAGGCATGGACAGGGGCGTTACATGTCGCTGACTGGGCACTGGGTAACTATGGTGACAGCAGGACAAGGGGCTGCTGTCCAAGTCTTGCCGTCCCCACGAGTTGTGCGTCAATCCTCTTTATGTCAAAGTTCCTCCACTGCTTCTGCCTCCTCAACCTCCTCTCGGTCTTCCACCTGCACCCAAAGCCTGTCTGGTCATGCCACAAGCTTTCTAACTGCGCAGAAGGGATCCTGCACACCTCCTTACTATGCTGGCAGTAGGGCTCAACGTCATCAGGCGGTTTTTACATTGAAATGTCTGGGAAATGTGAGTCACACAGCTGAGGAGTTGTGGTCAGCTCTGGAGAACCAATTTCATGAATGGTTGTCTCCACTGGACCTGAAACCAGGGAAGGCCGTGTGCGACAATACTGCAAACCTGGGTGCGGCCCTTCGCCGTGGCAATGTCACACACGTGCCTTGTATGGCTCACGTGTTGAACCTGGTTGTCCAGCAATTTTTAGCCCACTATCCCAGACTAGATGGCCTTCTGCAGAGGGCACGGTCGCTGTGTGCTCACTTCCGCCGTTCGCATCCCGCAGCTCAGCGACTTACATCTCTACAGAAGTCGTTGGGCCTGCCACTTCACCGGCTAAAATGCGATGTGCCTACCCGGTGGAATTCAACTCTGCACATGTTGCAGCGACTGTGGCAGCACCGACAAGCCCTGGTGCAATACGTTCTGACGTATAGCCTGGGCCAACGAGATTCAGAGGTGGGGCAAATCACGCTGGAGGAGTGGTCTCAGATCAGGAACCTATGCACCCTTCTGCACAGTTTTGAAATGGCGACGAAGATGTTTAGTGCTGACGATGCCATTATCAGCATGACTATTCCGGTGATTTACATGCTGGAGCACATGTTAAACAGAATTCGGAGTCAGGTGGTGGCACAAGAGGAGGTGGAGGAAGTAGAGGAGGAGGAGTTGTATGCGGAAGGGCTAACATCTGCAAGGTCCAGACGGTCGGCAGCACCAAGGCGGCAGGCATGTGAGGGTGGGGGAGATGGTTTTACCAGGGCGCATGGTAGCAGCCAAACTAGTGAGGAAGGTGCAGGAGCCCAGGAAGAAGTGGAGGACGAACTGATGGAAGACTCATCAGATGAGGGAGACCTTGATCACATTTCTGTTGTGCGAGGTTGGGGGGAGAGGACAGAGGAAGGAAGCATGATTGTTACCTCGCCACCAACACAACAGGGACTTGGTGCTCCTGGATGCGCAACACACATGAGTGCCTTCTTGCTGCACTACCTGCAACATGACCCTCGAATTGTGAGAATTAGAAATAATCCTGACTACTGGGTTGCCACACTGTTAGATCCCCGGTACAAAAGTAAATTTGCAGAAATTATTCCTGCCATAGAAAGGGATGCACGCATGCAGGAGTATCAGCAGAGACTGTTGCAGAATCTTACATGTGCTTTTCCACAAAATACCAGTGGTGCACGTAGTGAATCTCACAGTTCCAACTTGCCAACCGTGGGACCGTCAAGTGTTCAGCACTCAAACCGTAACAGAACCACAGTATCTGCTGGTAACATCAATTTTGCGGAATCATTTCACCACTTTTTTAGCCCATCCTTTGCAAGGCCACAGGAGACAAGAAGTCTGACACATAGTCAACGCCTAGAGACGATGGTACAGGAGTATCTCCAAGTAAACATTGAAGCCACGACTGTGTCACTGGACCCTTGCTCTTTTTGGGCTTCCAATCTGGATAAATGGCCGGAGCTAGCCACTTACGCCTTGGAGATCTTGTCATGCCCCGCAGCCAGCGTTCTGTCTGAACGTGTGTTCAGCGCTGCTGGTGGTGTGCTGACAGATAAGCGCACGCGGCTCTCCACTGATAATGTAGACAGACTCACGTTCATAAAGATGAACAAATCATGGATCCGAAACGACTTTTCTACCCCTGTGTCATCCTGGGGAGAGTAAAAGCTTGATGATTGGTTAAAATCACCCTACCAACCGTTTTAAGCTTTCAAATTACTAATCATGTTTATCTGTATCTTGACTGGAAAATAATTTGGGCTTTGTAGCAGTGTGCAGCACTGATCCTATTAGGCCATCTATAATAAGCTTCCCAAGATTTAAAATTAAAATTAATTTTTAGCTGCATCTAGCCCGGAAAATAATTTTGGGGCTCCGAGATGCGCAAGACACATAAGTGCCTTCTTGCTGCACTACCTGCAGCATGACCCTCATATTGTCAGAATTCGAAGTAATCATGACTACTGGGTTGCCACACTCTTAGATCCCCCAAACTTTTCGATCAACCTTTTCATTTTAATAAAGACCAAAAAAATGGTCATTTTTGAAATTATAAGCATTAGCAGGTTGTTAGAAACTGAAATCAAACAGTTTTCAACTCAAAACTTTATTCTAGGTGATGTTACATTTTCACATAGGACCCCTTGTTCGAAAGGAGCTTCTGAACTCTCTCGTCCATTGAATTTGTCAGGTTTTGGATGGTTTCTGCTTCAATTGTTTTGCATGAGGACAGAATACCCTCCCAGAGCTGTTGCTTAGATGTGAACTGCCTCCCGCCATCATAGACACTCCTTTTAATGATGCTCCAAAGGTTCTGAATGGGGTAGAGGTCAGGGGAGCATGGGGGTCACACCATAAGTTTGTCCCCTTTTATGCCCATATCAGCCAGAGATGCAGATGTTTTATGTGCAGCATGAGATGGTGCATTATCATGCAGAAAAATGATCTTGCTGTGAAATACACGGTTCTTCTTCTTGAACCATGGCAGGAAGTGCTGTTTGAGAAAATCCACATACATTATGGAGTTCATCTTTAGCGCCTTCAGGGATCCTAAAGGGGCCGACAATCTCTCTCCCCATGATTCCAGCCCAAAACATTACTCCACCTCCTCCTTGTTGGCGCTGTAGCCGTGTTTGCGTGGGGTGTCCATCAACCAGCCATCCTCCACTCCATTCATCTGGACCATCGAGCGCTGCACGGCACTCATCCGTGAACAAAACAGTTTTGAAATCAGTCTTCATGTAATGTTTGGCCCACTGGAGCCGTTTCTGCTTGTGTGAAGTGGATAGAGGAGGTCGACAGGATGGCATATGCACAGCTGCAAACCTCTGAAGGACCCTGCATCTTGTTGTTCGGGGGACGTTGGAGGCACAAGCAGCTTCAAAAACTTGTCTGCTGCTATGACAAGGCTTTTTTGCCGCTGCTCTTTCAACCTGACGTAATTGCCTGTAGGAAAGAGTCCTCAATTTGCCCTTATCAGCACGCACACGTGTGTACTGTGAATCAGCTACATACTTCTTGATTGCCAAGACACTTCATCCTGATCATCGCACAATGTTGATTGTAGTCATGCCTTGACCTAAACACTCCACAATTTGTTGCTTCTCAGCAGCCGACACATCCTTTTTCTTTCCCATTTTGGCAGAAAATGTAGGCTGCTTAATAATGTGAGAGAGCCTTCTTAAGTAGTCTTGCCTTTCATTGGACAGACCTGCCAAACTAATTAGCACAGGTGTCTGCAATTGCTTACAGTGATATAAAGAGCCCTGACACACATCACCATCAATGAGTTTAACTGACAAACAAACAAATTCTTCCCTTATCACTCCTAAACACTTTTTGCATAATAATTTGGAACGCGGTGTACATGTGCTTTTCCACAAAACACCAGTGGTTCACGTAGTGAATCTTACAGTTCTAACTTGCCAACCGTGGTCTGTATGGCAAGTCTCGGCTTCTCACTTTTTGGATTTTAGAAGGGCATGACATGCCTATATCTGTGTCTCCCCCTCCTTTTACTCCTCCACCTCTTTTCTTTTCGCATGACTATATGTACTTGTCACTTTTCCATGTGTTAGTTGTGTCTTCTGAGCAGTTTGTCAGCTTTTGGACACCTTTGAAGGTGTTTTCCATGTGTTTCTATGTGTTTTTGTTTGCCTGCCATTGGTTTTAACGGTGTTCGAAGGTGTTCGACGAACCGAACCGAACTCGAACACTACGGGGGTGGCTCAACACTAGTCACGGCATGCAATCAAGATCAAGGACCGAAAGGCAAACGCTTTGATAGCAAACAATAAAATTATGTTTCTGCCTAGTTTCGAACTGGGGACCTTTCGCATGTTAGGTGAACGTGATAACCGCTACACTACAGAAACTCACGGTACTACCAAAGACATTCACACATACCTAAATGCAATTGAACAAAATCTGCCACCCAAAGCCAACAGGTTTACCTCAATGTTTAAAAACAGGACAAAGGGCATTTTTCAACCAGGGAACATGCGTTCATTTGTCAGGCCATTGTGAATCAAATGGGTGAAAATCATGCTGCCCAAACCAACAGTATAGCCTTGTGCAAGAAAAAATGCTTACAAACACATGTTTCTGCCCGGTGTCGAACCAGGGACCTTTCGCGTGTAAAGCGAACGTGATAACCACTACACTACAGAAACTTCATGAAAAGGAGTGAAATGTTCACATCAAGCAATCAAGAGCAAAAGTGGAAACAGTAATGGCATCATCTGAAAAGCAAAACTTGCATCTTTCAAAGAGGGAACTTTTCACTTGTCAGGCTAACGTGATTCTGGTTTAAACGTAGCTGAGCTGGATTTGCATGGAAAAAAACATTTTGGACAAAGCATTCTCATGCCTTTGTCCAAAAGCCAAAAAGAAAGAGAAAAAGCACGTAGATGCCTAGTTTTGCACCCTAAAACTCTCAGGTGTTACTTGAATTGTGATAACCTATCAACTGTCAAAACCACACACTGTTGTCAAAAGCAAACTCACGTAGAAATCGTAGCGGTGAAAAAAATGCTGCTCAAACCAACAATATAATCTTGCATTTGGAAATAAAGAATAAATCATATGTTTCTGCCCGGTATCAAACCGGGGACTTTTCGCGTGTGAGGCGAACGTGATAACCGCTACACTACAGAAACTAGACGGGAAAAGCTTCTGTGGTCACGGCATGCAATCAAGATCAAGGACTGAAAGGCAAACGCTTTGATAACAAACTATTAAATTATGTTTCTGCCCAGTTTTGAACTGTGGACCTTTCACGTGTTAGGTGAACGTGATAACCGCTACACTACAGAAACTCACGGTACTACCAAAGACATTCACACATACCTAAATGCAATTGAACAAAATCATCCACCCAAAGCCAACAGGTTTACCTCAATGTTTAAAAACAGGACAAAGGGCATTTTTCAACCAGGGAACATGCGTTCATTTGTCAGGCCATTGTGAATCAAATGGGTGAAAATTATGCTGCCCAAACCAATAGCTGTCTACAAATATGTCAAGGGCTGTCACATTGTAGAAGGATCATCTTTATTCTCATTTGCACAAGGAAAGACTAGAAGCAATGGGATGAAACTAAATGGGAGGAGACACAGATTAGATATTAGAAAAAACTTTTTGACAGTTAGGGTGATTAATGAGTGGAACAGGCTGCCACGAGAGGTGGTGAGTTCCCCTTCAATGGACGTCTTCAAACAGAGGCTGGACAGACATCTGTCTGAGATGATCTAGTGAATCCTGCTTTGAGCAGGGGGTTGGACCAGATGACCCAGGAGGTCCCTTCCAACTCTACCATTCTATGATTATTCTATGATTCTATGATTATTCTATGATTCTATGATTATTCTATAGCCTTGTGCGAGAAAAAATGCTCACAAACACATGTTTCTGCCCGGTGTCGAACCAGGGACCTTTCGCGTGTAAAGCAAACGTGATAACCACTACACTACAGAAACTTCATGAAAAGGAGTGAAATGTTCACGTCAAGCAATCAAGAGCAAATGTGGAAACAGAGTAATGGCATCATCTGAAAAGCAAAACTTGCATCTTTCAATGAGGGAACTTTTCACTTGTCATGCTAACGTGATTCTGGTTTAAACGTAGCTGAGCTGGATTTGCATGGAAAAAAGCATTTTGGACAAAGCATTCTCATGCCTTTGTCCAAAAGCCAAAAAGAAAGAGAAAAAGCATGTAGATGCCTAGTTTTGCACCCTAAAACTCTCAGGTGTTACTTGAATTGTGATAACCTATCAACTGTCAAAACCACACACTGTTGTCAAAAACAAACTCACGTAGAAATCGTAGCGGTGAAAAAAATGCTGCTCAAACCAACAATATAATCTTCCATTTGGAAATAAAGAATAAATCACATGTTTCTGCCCGGTATCGAACCGGGGACCTTTCGCGTGTGAGGCGAACGTGATAACCGCTACAAAACACAGACTAGACGGAGCAAGCTTCTGTGGTCACGGCATGCAATCAAGATCAAGGACCGAAAGGCAAACGCTTTGATAGCAAACAATAAAATTATGTTTCTGCCCAGTTTTGAACTGGGGACCTTTCGTGTGTTAAGCGAACATGATAACCGCTACACTACAGAAACTCACGGTACTACCAAAGACATTCACACATACCTAAATGCAATTGAACAAAATCATCCACCCAAAGACAACAAGTTTACCTCAATGTTTAAAAACAGGACAAAAGGCATTTTTCAACCAGGGAACATGCGTTCATTTGTCAGGCCATTGTGAATCAAATGGTTGAAAATCATGCTGCCCAAACCAACAGTATAGCCTTGTGTGAGAAAAAATGCTCACAAACACATGTTTCTGCCCGGTGTCGAACAGGGGACCTTTCGCATGTAAAGTGAACGTGATAACCACTACACTACAGAAACTTCATGAAAAAGAGTGAAATGTACACGTCAAGCAATCAAGAGCAAAAGTGGAAACAGAGTAATGGCATCATCTGAAAAGCAAAACTTGCATCTTTCAATGAGGGAACTTTTCACTTGTCAGGCTAACGTGAATCTAGTTTAAACGTAGCTGAGCTGGATTTGCATGGAAAATAACATTTTGGACAAAGCATTCTCATGCCTTTGTCCAAAAGCCAAAAAGAAAGAGAAAAAGCACGTAGATGCCTAGTTTTGCACCCTAAAACTCTCAGGTGTTACTTGAATTGTGATAACCTATCAACTGTCAAAACCACACACTGTTGTCAAAAGAAAACTCACGTAGAAATCGTAGCAGTGAAAAAAATGCTGCTCAAACCAACAATATAATCTTGCATTTGGAAATAAAGAATAAATCACATGTTTCTGCCCGGTATCGAACCGGGGACCTTTCGCCTGTGAGGCGAACGTGATAACCGCTACACTACAGAAACTAGACGGAAAAAGCTTCTGTGGTCACGGCATGCAATCAAGATCAAGGACCGAAAGGCAAACGCTTTGATAGCAAACAATAAAATTATGTTTCTGCCTAGTTTCGAACTGGGGACCTTTCGCATGTTAGGTGAACGTGATAACCGCTACACTACAGAAACTCACGGTACTACCAAAGACATTCACACATACCTAAATGCAATTGAACAAAATCATCCACCCAAAGCCAACAAGTTTACCTCAATGTTTAAAAACAGGACAAAGGGCATTTTTCAACCAGGGAACATGCGTTCATTTGTCAGGCCATTGTGAATCAAATGGGTGAAAATTATGCTGCCCAAACCAACAGTATAGCCTTGTGCGAGAAAAAATGCTCACAAACACATGTTTCTGCCAGGTGTCGAACCAGGGACCTTTCGCGTGTAAAGCGAACGTGATAACCACTACACTACAGAAACTTCATGAAAAGGAGTGAAATGTTCACGTCAAGCAATCAAGAGCAAATGTGGAAACAGAGTAATGGCATCATCTGAAAAGCAAAACTTGCATCTTTCAATGAGGGAACTTTTCACTTGTCATGCTAACGTGATTCTGGTTTAAACGTAGCTGAGCTGGATTTGCATGGAAAAAAGCATTTTGGACAAAGCATTCTCATGCCTTTGTCCAAAAGCCAAAAAGAAAGAGAAAAAGCATGTAGATGCCTAGTTTTGCACCCTAAAACTCTCAGGTGTTACTTGAATTGTGATAACCTATCAACTGTCAAAACCACACACTGTTGTCAAAAACAAACTCACGTAGAAATCGTAGCGGTGAAAAAAATGCTGCTCAAACCAACAATATAATCTTGCATTTGGAAATAAAGATTAAATCACATGTTTCTGCCCGGTATCGAACCGGGGACCTTTCGCGTGTGAGGCGAACGTGATAACCGCTACACTACAGAAACTAGACGGAAAAAGCTTCTGTGGTCACGGCATGCAATCAAGATCAAGGACCGAAAGGCAAACGCTTTGATAGCAAACAATAAAATTATGTTTCTGCCCAGTTTTGAACTGGGGACCTTTCGTGTCTTAAGCGAACATGATAACCGCTACACTACAGAAACTCACGGTACTACCAAAGACATTCACACATACCTAAATGCAATTGAACAAAATCATCCACCCAAAGCCAACAAGTTTACCTCAATGTTTAAAAACAGGACAAAAGGCATTTTTCAACCAGGGAACATGCGTTCATTTGTCAGGCCATTGTGAATCAAATGGGTGAAAATCATGCTGCCCAAACCAACAGTATAGCCTTGTGTGAGAAAAAATGCTCACAAACACATGTTTCTGCCCGGTGTCGAATGGGGAACCTTTCGCGCGTAAAGCGACCGTGATAACCACTACACTACAGAAACTTCATGAAAAGAAGCGAAATGTTCACGTCAAGCAATCAAGAGCAAAAGTGGAAACAGAGTAATGGCATCATCTGAAAAGCAAAACTTGCATCTTTCAATGAGGGAACTTTTCACTTGTCAGGCTAACGTGATTCTGGTTTAAACGTAGCTGAGCTGGATTTGCATGGAAAAAAACATTTTGGACAAAGCATTCTCATGCCTTTGTCCAAAAGCCAAAAAGAAAGAGAAAAAGCATGTAGATGCCTAGTTTTGCACCCTAAAACTCTCAGGTGTTACTTGAATTGTGATAACCTATCAACTGTCAAAACCACACACTGTTGTCAAAAGCAAACTCACGTAGAAATCGTAGCGGTGAAAAAAATGCTGCTCAAACCAACAATATAATCTTGCATTTGGAAATAAAGAAAAAATCACATGTTTCTGCCCGGTATCGAACCGGGGACCTCTCGCGTGTGAGGTAAACGTGATAACAGCTACACTACAGAAACTAGACGGAAAAAGCTTCTGTGGTCACGGCATGCAATCAAGATCAAGGACCGAAAAGTAAACGGTTTGATAGCAAACAATGAATTTATGTTTCTGTCCAGCTTCGAACTGGGGACCTTTCGCATGTTAGGCAAACATGATAACCACTACACTACAGAAACTCACGGTACTACCAAAGACATTCACACATACCTAAATGCAATTGAACAAAATCATCCACCCAAAGCCAACAGGTTTACCTTAATGTTTAAAAACAGAACAAAGGGCATTTTTCAACCAGGGAACATGCGTTCATTTGTCAGGCCATTGTGAATCAAATGGGTGAAAATCATGCTGCCCAAACCAACAGTATGGCCTTGTGCAAGAAGAAATGCTCACAAACACATGTTTCTGCCCGGTGTCGAACCGGGGACCTTTCGCGTGTAAAGCGAACGTGATAACCACTACACTACAGAAACTTCATGAAAAGGAGTGAAATGTTCACGTCAAGTAATCAAGAGCAAAAGTGGAAACAGAATAATGGCATCATCTGAAAAGCAAAACTTGCATCTTTCAATGAGGGAACTTTTCACTTGTCAGGCTAACGTGATTCTGGTTTAAACGTAGCTGAGCTGGATTTGCATGGAAAAAAACATTTTGGACAAAGCATTCTCATGCCTTTGTCCAAAAGCCAAAAAGAAAGAGAAAAAGCAAGTAGATGCCTAGTTTTGCACCCTAAAACTCTCAGGTGTTACTTGAATTGTGATAACCTATCAACTGTCAAAACCACACACTGTTGTCAAATGCAAACTCACGTAGAAATCGTAGCGGTGAAAAAAATGCTGCTCAAACCAACAATATAATCTTGCATTTGGAAATAAAGAATAAATCACATGTTTCTGCCCAGTATCGAACCGGTGACCTTTCGCATGTTAGGCGAACATGATAACCGCTACACTACAGAAACTAGACGGAAAATGCTTCTGTGGTCACGGCATGCAATCAAGATCAAGGACCGAAAGGCAAATGCTTTGATAGCAAACAATAAAATTATGTTTCTGCCCAGTTTCGAACAGGGGACCTTTCGCGTGTTAGGCAAACGTGATATCCGCTACACTACAGAAACTCACGGTACTACCAAAGACATTCACACATACCTAAATGCAATTGAACAAAATCATCCACCCAAAGCCAACAAGTTTACCTCAATGTTTAAAAACAGGACAAAGGGCATTTTTCAACCAGGGAACGTGCGTTCATTTGTCAGGCCATTGTGAATCAAATGGGTGAAAATCATGCTGCTCAAACCAACAGTATAGCCTTGTGTGAGAAAAAATGCACACAAACACATGTTTCTCCCGGTGTTGAACCGGGGACCTTTCACTCGTAAAGCGAAAGTGATAACCACTACACTACAGAAACTTAATGAAAAGGAGTGAAATGTTCACGTCAAGCAATCAAGAGCAAAAGCGGAAACACAGAGTAATGGCATCATCTGAAAAGCAAAACTTGCATCTTTCAACGAGGGAACTTTTCACTTGTCAGTAGTGTTGAGCCACCCCCGTAGTGTTCGAGTTCGGTTCGGTTCGTCGAACACCCGTGTGTTCGCCGAACTGTTCGTCGAACTGTTCGTCGAACACCTTCGAACACCATTAAAACCAATGGCAGGCAAACAAAAACACATAGAAACACATAGAAAACACCTTCAAAGGTGTCCAAAAGCTGACAAACTGCTCAGAAGACACAACTAACACATGGAAAAGTGACAAGTACATATAGTCATGCGAAAAGAAAAGAGGTGGAGGAGTAAAAGGAGGGGGAGACACAGATATAGGCATGTCATGCCCTTCTAAAATCCAAAAAGTGAGAAGCCGAGACGGCCAGTCCGCTCCTGCCCGTGCCACCTCCGTGTCGCCGGGTTTGTGCCAGAGCCGCGGTGAACCCTGACGGCCAGCCCCCCTCTCCCAATACTGGTGCCTGTCCGCTGGTGGGTCGAGAGAGCCCCCCTGTGGTGGAGGCAGCTCTAAGCTTTTTAATTTAAATTGTCCCTCTAATTTGAATAAATACACTTTAAATCCATTTACAAGGATCTATTGGAGGGCAAGTCTCATGCCAGCAGCCGCATAATTCCAGCTCCAGTAGCGTCCACTAAAACTGCTGCAGTTAAAAAGCTTTCATAAGGATCGAGCTCGGCTGTCCACCGCAAGGCATCCTAGTGCCAGTCCCAGCCCCTATGCCTTGGGGTGCCTCCTGATGCTCTTCACTGAGTATCCCGTGGTCCCGAAGCATTTCCTTTGAAAAAATTAAGTGTCCAAACTACAGGTGGTGTAGCTTGCTTAACAGCCGGGATAATCCGCTGACTAGCAGACACTGCTACTAGGCACAAAGTATTTCCTGGGCTAGATGCAGTTAAAAATTTGTAAGTAGATACTCTCGTTGGATGCTGAGAAAGCATTCCATAGAGTCTCCTGGCACGCCATATATGATTCTCTTAAAAAGCTTGGGGTAGGGGTCTAGGGGACCCTTTTATAGCCAAAATCACGGCCCTGTATCACAATACGTCACCTAGGCTGAAGATAAATGGAACTGTAGCACCGAGGGCTCGGTTGCTACAGACGTATTGCACCTCACCCAGAGGTGTGATATCTCACTCTCAGATAAGGATGGAGTGTGGATCAGGACCCGACACCTGCATGCATTACACCACATTGCCGTGGGGCAGGGCGACCAATATGCCCCTGAGATGGGCACGACAGTCCCTGTCCCTGGCTGGAGTGGGGGGAGGGAACACTGAGGAAGGGGAACCCTGCAGTGCAGGAGCAGGGAGGAAGCAGTTCCTGGGTGCATTGAGAAGGGAGTATAAAAGGTGGGCACCATCTTAGTTCAGTGCAGAGAAGTCTGAGCAGAAGTGGCAGGGAGCAGGGGCTCTGCATGAGCTCTGCTCCGGTGGCGGGCCTAGTAACAGAGGCCCAGGCCTGCAAGAGGGAGAAGGAAGGAAGAGGAGCGGAGAGGGCTCCAGGAACGAGGAATGAAGGGATCCCAGGGGTGCGGACGGGCGAGTCGCCACCGCACGCCCGAATCCACCTGCGTGGAGGGGTCAGGCCAAAGGGGGAGACCGGTCCCCGAACTAGTGGAGGCAGGAAACGACCCTCAGCTAGAAACCGGAGGCTCTGACATTTTATGTGGCGCAGCCCCTTGCTCCACCTGCTAGGAAGGCACCACATAGGGTCAGGGAAACTGGCGCCAAGTTTACCAAGAGGAGGCCCGAGGCAGCCGGACAGAAGTGTTGGTAAGAAAGGCCAGACAAAGGACACACAAAGGGGGTCCTGTGAAGCGCTCCAAAGTTATCTGGGAGTTGTCTGAGCCCCTCACCTGGTGAGCACAGTACGACGTGGGCAGCCGTTACCTGCAGACGTGGTCTGGATAATAAGAACTGTGAGTAAAGGCCCTGAACTGCATCACTGACTCCGTGTCGTTACTGCTGCTGCCCTGCACCATCACCCCCATCCTCCGCATACACTGCCCTGAGGCTATACTCCTCCCGTGGGGAGTTATGCTACGCTCTGCTGCACCCACAACACCAGCCTTAGCGGTCTGCCCTGTAGCGGCGGTTCACTCTGACCGCAATCCACGGGTGGCGTAGTCGGACATTTAAACATCAAAACCACATAAATAGTTCCGCCACTGGTTTGACCGCCCTGAGCCACGGAACCGGATCGCCGCCACGAAGACTACAACCACCAGCATCCACCAAAAAGGGTCCGGCTCCGGGTGTCCCAAGGCCCAGGGGGTGCGTCAGAACATTTTCATCACCTTTCACAATCACCAATGGGACAAGGCAGGGATGTCCTCTGTCCCCTCTCTTATACATCCTAGTGACGGAGCACCTGCTCTCATCAATTCGCCATAACCCCAATATTAGGTGGATTGAGGTGGGAGGCACCGAGTACAAGTGCTCTCTATTTGCTGATGATGTCCTAGTATATATCACTCAATCACATATATCCATCCCTGCTGTTATGGCTGAAATAGATCACTTTGTTACATGGTAAAATTTTAAAATCAATGCAGCGAAGTCTGAGGCCCTCGATGTCTCCCTCCCTAAATCCATATAGGATTCCATCCAGTCCAACTTTCCCTTTGCCTGGCCCTCACAGGGTATCAAATACTTAGGAATTCCTATTCATAGAGACCTCTCCCATCTATGTTATCTTAATTTTGGGCCCTTTATTGAACAATTCCATACAGACCACGGTTGGCAAGTTAGAACTGTAAGATTCACTACGTGAACCACTGGTGTTTTGTGGAAAAGCACATGTACACCGCGTTCCAAATTATTATGCAAAAAGTGTTTAGGAGTGATAAGGGAAGAATTTGTTTGTTTGTCAGTTAAACTCATTGATGGTGATGTGTGTCAGGGCTCTTTATATCACTGTAAGCAATTGCAGACACCTGTGCTAATTAGTTTGGCAGGTGTGTCCAATGAAAGGCAAGACTACTTAAGAAGGCTCTCTCACATTATTAAGCAGCCTACATTTTCTGCCAAAATGGGAAAGAAAAAGGATGTGTCGGCTGCTGAGAAGCAACAAATTGTGGAGTGTTTAGGTCAAGGCATGACTACAATCAACATTGTGCGATGATCAGGATGAAGTGTCTTGGCAATCAAGAAGTATGTAGCTGATTCACAGTACACACGTGTGCGTGCTGATAAGGGCAAATTGAGGACTCTTTCCTACAGGCAATTACGTCAGGTTGAAAGAGCAGCGGCAAAAAAGCCTTGTCATAGCAGCAGACAAGTTTTTGAAGCTGCTTGTGCCTCCAACGTCCCCCGAACAACAAGATGCAGGGTCCTTCAGAGGTTTGCAGCTGTGCATACGCCATCCTGTCGACCTCCTCTATCCACTTCACACAAGCAGAAACGGCTCCAGTGGGCCAAACATTACATGAAGACTGATTTCAAAACTGTTTTGTTCACGGATGAGTGCCGTGCAACGCTCGATGGTCCAGATGAATGGAGTGGAGGATGGCTGGTTGATGGACACCCCACGCAAACACGGCTACAGCGCCAACAAGGAGGAGGTGGAGTAATGTTTTGGGCTGGAATCATGGGGAGAGAGATTGTCGGCCCCTTTAGGATCCCTGAAGGCGCTAAAGATGAACTCCATAATGTATGTGGATTTTCTCAAACAGCACTTCCTGCCATGGTTCAAGAAGAAGAACCGTGTATTTCACAGCAAGATCATTTTTCTGCATGATAATGCACCATCTCATGCTGCACATAAAACATCTGCATCTCTGGCTGATATGGGCATAAAAGGGGACAAACTTATGGTGTGACCCCCATGCTCCCCTGACCTCTACCCCATTCAGAACCTTTGGAGCATCATTAAAAGGAGTGTCTATGATGGCGGGAGGCAGTTCACATCTAAGCAACAGCTCTGGGAGGGTATTCTGTCCTCATGCAAAACAATTGAAGCAGAAACCATCCAAAACCTGACAAATTCAATGGACGAGAGAGTTCAGAAGCTCCTTTCGAACAAGGGGTCCTATGTGAAAATGTAACATCACCTAGAATAAAGTTTTGAGTTGAAAACTGTTTGATTTCAGTTTCTAACAACCTGCTAATGCTTATAATTTCAAAAATGACCATTTTTTTGGTCTTTATTAAAATGAAAAGGTTGATCGAAAAGTTTGGGGGATCTAAGAGTGTGGCAACCCAGTAGTCATGATTACTTCGAATTCTGACAATATGAGGGTCATGCTGCAGGTAGTGCAGCAAGAAGGCACTTATTGTTAGAACCTTGCTGTTAGGTTTTTTTTTCCTTTGCTGGTCACATGACCTTGTTGGCCTATTTAATCCTGCTCCGCCCTTCTGGCTTTGCTGGACTTCATTGTATATCTACTTTCTAGCTAGCCTGTGCTCTGTATCTAACTCTGTTAGTTTGCTTGGTCTACGGACCTCTATGTTCTATCTATTTTGTTTGTTCGTCTGTCTGCTACTATTTCTGTTAGGAGGTGTCCCATATTCCTCCCAGTCCTTAGTACTTGTAGGGATTCCCTCCCCACATCTATAGGTCTTCGTACAGACTAGATTAGGACTTTAGCAGGTCTGATCGCAGGATCAGGTTCCCTGTTACATCGTAGGGATTCAGCTGAGTCTTATAGTAGGGACAGATCTCCTCTCTTTCCTTAGCTTTGGTAGCAGAACATAACAGTAAGTCCAGCCTGCAAATTCTCTAAGGAAAGATTTTTTTTTTTTTTTTTTTTTTTTTTGTTCCATCATGGTGTCGGTTCAGGATTTGGCTAAACACCTGCAGGGACTCTCTCTGGAAGTGGCCGAGCTCCGTCAGCACGTGAGTAACTGTCCTGGAGCATATTTCTTGGAGCCTAAGGTATGTTTGCCGGATTTATTTTTTGGTGAACATCGAGAATTTTTTTCATTTAAAAATGCTTGCTTATTGTATTTTCGTTTGAGACCCAAGTCCTCTGGGGATGAATCCCAGCGCGTAGGGTTCATAATGTCACTTTTGCGCAAAGAGCCTCAGGAGTGGGCCTTTTCTTTGCAACCTAGTGATACATGCTTCAGATCAGTGGATAGTTTTTTTTCTGCTTTAGGACTATTATATGATGATCCTGACCGTGTGGCATCAGCTGAGACTGAGTTGAGACGTTTAAAACAAGGATCAGGTAATGTCGAAAAATATTGTACTCATTTTCGTCGTTGGTCCACTCAAACAGGGTGGAACGATTCTGCTCTGAAAAGTCTATTTCTTGCTGGGCTCAGTGAAAGGGTTAAAGACCTGCTAATTGCTTATCCTACATCTGAGGATTTGCAACAGGCTATGCAATTAGCTATACGGGTGGATAGAAGACTGCGTGCTAGGGTTAATGAGAGCAAATCCTCTGCTATGTCAGTTTCTGGTTATGATAATGTGTGTACTAACAGTGGTGAACCGATGGAGATTGGATCGGTGGCACCTCGCTCTCAAGAAAAAGACCGTCGTTTTTCGCAAGGCTTGTGTTTCTATTGCGGAAAATCTGGTCATTTGATTAAAGGCTGTGAGCTTCGTATGAAGAAAGAAAAAAAAATGGTCTGTCACGCCCGTATTGCCTGTTTAAATTCCAAGGGTATATTTTTAGCTGCTTCCACGATTGCTCAGGAAAAATTAATGGAATTTCGGGTGTTTGTTGATTGCGGGTCTACACTGAATGTAATTGATGGGGGATTCGTGGAAAAACTCAATTTAAAACCTGAACCTTTGTCATCCCCCATTGCTGTGGTTTCTGTGGATGGTTCCCCTTTGAAGAATATTACTCTCAAGGTCAGTGAATTTCCTCTCACTATTAATGGTGTTCACCATGAGAAATTGGATTTGGTAGTGTTGAATAACTTGCCTTCTCCAGTAATATTGGGTTTGCCCTGGTTAAAATTTCACAATCCTGTACTGGATTGGTCTACCAGTGAAATTAAATCCTGGAGCCATAAATGTTATGACAAGTGTTGTAACGGGCGTATTGCAGCTTTGGATAGGGGAGAATTGCCTGTTCCTATTCAGGATTTTTGGAGAGTTTTTTCTGAGAAGGAATCGCAGGTTTTGCCTCCCCATAGAGACTATGATTGTTCTATTGAATTTGTCCCTGGAGCGACTCTTCCTAAAAGTCGTTTATTTAACCTTACTATTCCTGAGAGGAAGGCTTTGGAGGAATACATACAGACAAGTTTGGCCGCCGGTCACATTAGGCCCCCTAAGTCTACTGTGGCGGTTGGATTTTTTTTTGTAAAAAAAAAGGACGGCGGTTTACGTCCTTGTCTGGATTTTCGTGAGATCAACAAAATTACGGTACGCAATCCTTACCCACTGCCATTGATTCCTGATCTGTTTAACCAGTTATTGGGGGCCAAGTGGTTCTCTAAAATTGACCTTAAGGGGGCATACAATCTGTTGCGCATGAAGGAGGGTGATGAATGGAAGACTGCTTTTAACACTCCTGTGGGTCATTTTGAGAATCTGGTTATGCCTTTTGGTCTTACTAATGCTCCTGCATTTTTTCAGAATCTGATTAATGACATCCTTAGACCTTTGATCGGTAAAAATGTGGTTGTGTATTTGGATGACATTTTGATTTATTCGCCAGATCTGGAGTCTCATTGGCGGAGCGTGCGTGAGGTATTACAGTTATTAATGGACAATTCGCTTTTTGCTAAGCTGGAGAAATGTGAGTTCGCTGTACAGAGAATTAGTTTTTTGGGCTACATTATCTCCAGCAAAGGTTTTGAGATGGATCCGGTTAAGGTTCAAGCTGTGCAGGAATGGCCTAGGCCTATTGGTTTGAAATCGACACAGAGGTTTTTGGGTTTCGCCAATTACTACAGAAAATTCATAAAAAAATTTTCTAGTATTGTCAAACCTCTGACTGATCTCACCAGGAAAGGTGCTGATGCGGTTCAGTGGTCTTCTGAGGCCACTGAAGCTTTTGTGTATCTCAAGGAGAGGTTCACCTCTGCTCCCATCCTTATGCAGCCTGATGTTACTAGGCCGTTTTTGGTTGAGGTTGATGCTTCCTCTGTGGGGGTTGGCGCAGTATTGTCTCAGGATAACGGGGATGGATTACATCCCTGTGCCTTTTTTTCAAAAAAATTTTCGGAGACTGAACTGAATTACGATATTGGTAATCGGGAATTATTGGCTATTAAACTCGCATTTGAACACTGGCGCCACTTCTTGGAAGGTGCGGAATTTCCCGTTCAGGTTCTTACGGATCATAAAAATCTGATATATCTTGATGCTGCCAAGCGCCTGAATGCCCGTCAGGCTAGGTGGGCACTGTTTTTCTCGCGGTTTAATTTCTCCGTTACTTACATCCCTGGTACTAAGAATGTTAAGGCGGATGCCTTGTCTCGCAGTTTTTCTCCCATAGTCGGTGCTGAGAAAGAGGAAAACATTTTACAAGAAGGTGTTGTGATAGCTGCTTTAGACTCCGTTTTGGAAGATGAGATTCTTAAAGCTTAGGAGAATGCCCCATCTAACACTCCTCATGGGAGGTTGTTTGTGCCTGAGACCTTTAGGAGAGATTTGTTTGTTGAGTGTCACGAATCTCGGTTGGCAGGTCATCCCGGAATCTCTGAGACCAAGAGACTGGTGGGTCGCAGTTTTTGGTGGCCTGGATGGCAGAAGGAAGTCATTAAGTGGGTGCGCCAATGTACTATATGTGCTAGATCTAAGTCCTCACATACTCCTGCTGCGGGGTTGCTTTGTCCTTTGGAGGTCCCCAGTGCTCCTTGGACACATTTGGCTATGGACTTTATAACTGACCTTCCCCCCTCTGAGGGTTTTACTGTCATCTGGGTGATCGTGGACCGTTTTAGCAAGATGTGTCACTTGGTTCCCTTCGTCAAACTGCCCTGCGCTAAAACTCTCGCTAAGGCCTTTGTCAAGGAAATTGTCAGACTTCATGGCGTTCCTACTGACATTGTTTCTGATAGGGGTCCTCAGTTCGTGGCTCGTTTTTGGCGTGCCTTTTGTGACAGGTTGGGAATTCATTTGTCGTTTTCGTCTGGATATCATCCTGAATCTAATGGCCAGACAGAAAGGAAAAACCAGGATGTTGAGCAGTTCTTGCGTTGTTTTGTGGCAGACAATCAGGAGGGGTGGTCTGAGTTTCTGCCACTTGCCGAATTTGCTCTGAACAATCATACATCTTCTTCTGCTGGTTGTTCGCCTTTTTTTTGTTGTTCTGGGAGACATCCGTCGTTTGGGTCGTTCTCCAAGTTGGGATCTGCCGTGCCTGAGGAGGAGAATTTTTCCGGTGATTTGGAAAGAGTTTGGACGGATGTGCGTGGTAATCTTCAGGAGGCCAACAGAAAATCTAAAGACTACTTTGATAGGAAACGACAGGAGGTTTTGTTCGCTGTTGGTGACATGGTTTGGTTGTCCTCTAGGAATCTGCGGTTGAGGATTCCTTCTAAGAAATTGGGTCCCAAGTTTGTAGGGCCCTTTAAGGTGCTTCAGGTTGTCAACCAATCTGCTGTTAGGTTGGAGGTTCCTACCTCCTGGAGAATTAATCCGGTCTTTCATGTCTCTCTGTTAAAAAAAGCTGTTGTGTCGGATGGTGACGCCTCTGCCTCTGTTCCTCCGGTGGTGGAGGACGGGGAATATGAAATTTCTCGCATCCTTGACTCTAGACGGTATAGAGGTAGTTTGCAGTATCTTGTGGCCTGGAAAGGTTTCGGACCCGAGGATAACTCTTGGGTGAGGTCAGATGATGTTTCCGCGTCCAGACTTATCAGAGCGTTTCACAGGAGATTTCCTGATAAGCCTGGTCCTAGGGGATCCGGAGGATCCTCTTAGAAGGGGGGGTACTGTTAGAACCTTGCTGTTAGGTTTTTTTTTCCTTTGCTGGTCACATGACCTTGTTGGCCTATTTAATCCTGCTCCGCCCTTCTGGCTTTGCTGGACTTCATTGTATATCTACTTTCTAGCTAGCCTGTGCTCTGTATCTAACTCTGTTAGTTTGCTTGGTCTACGGACCTCTATGTTCTATCTATTTTGTTTGTTCGTCTGTCTGCTACTATTTCTGTTAGGAGGTGTCCCATATTCCTCCCAGTCCTTAGTACTTGTAGGGATTCCCTCCCCACATCTATAGGTCTTCGTACAGACTAGATTAGGACTTTAGCAGGTCTGATCGCAGGATCAGGTTCCCTGTTACATCGTAGGGATTCAGCTGAGTCTTATAGTAGGGACAGATCTCCTCTCTTTCCTTAGCTTTGGTAGCAGAACATAACACTTATGTGTCTTGCGCATCTCGGAGCCCCAAAATTATTTTCCGGGCTAGATGCAGCTAAAAATTATTTTTAATTTTAAATCTGGTGAAGCTTATTATAGATGGCCTAATAGGATCAGTGCTGCACACTGCTACAAAGCCCAAATTATTTTCCAGTCAAGATACAGATAAACATGATTAGTAATTTGAAAGCTTAAAACGGTTGGTAGGGTGATTTTAACCAATCATCAAGCTTTTACTCTCCCCAGGATGACACAGGGGTAGAAAAGTTGTTTCGGATCCATGATTTGTTCATCTTTATGAACGTGAGTCTGTCTACATTATCAGTGGAGAGCCGCGTGCGCTTATCTGTCAGCACACCACCAGCAGCGCTGAACACACGTTCAGACAGAACGCTGGCTGCGGGGCATGACAAGATCTCCAAGGCGTAAGTGGCTAGCTCCGGCCATTTATCCAGATTGGAAGCCCAAAAAGAGCAAGGGTCCAGTGACACAGTCGTGGCTTCAATGTTTACTTGGAGATACTCCTGTACCATCGTCTCTAGGCGTTGACTATGTGTCAGACTTCTTGTCTCCTGTGGCCTTGCAAAGGATGGGCTAAAAAAGTGGTGAAATGATTCCGCAAAATTGATGTTACCAGCAGATACTGTGGTTCTGTTACGGTTTGAGTGCTGAACACTTGACGGTCCCACGGTTGGCAAGTTGGAACTGTGAGATTCACTACGTGCACCACTGGTATTTTGTGGAAAAGCACATGTAAGATTCTGCAACAGTCTCTGCTGATACTCCTGCATGCGTGCATCCCTTTCTATGGCAGGAATAATTTCTGCAAATTTACTTTTGTACCGGGGATCTAACAGTGTGGCAACCCAGTAGTCAGGATTATTTCTAATTCTCACAATTCGAGGGTCATGTTGCAGGTAGTGCAGCAAGAAGGCACTCATGTGTGTTGCGCATCCAGGAGCACCAAGTCCCTGTTGTGTTGGTGGCGAGGTAACAATCATGCTTCCTTCCTCTGTCCTCTCCCCCCAACCTCGCACAACAGAAATGTGATCAAGGTCTCCCTCATCTGATGAGTCTTCCATCAGTTCGTCCTCCACTTCTTCCTGGGCTCCTGCACCTTCCTCACTAGTCTGGCTGCTACCATGCGCCCTGGTAAAATCATCTCCCCCACCCTCACATGCCTGCCGCCCTGGTGCTGCCGACCGTCTGGACCTTGCAGATGTTAGCCCTTCCGCATAAAACTCCTCCTCCTCTACTTCCTCCACCTCCTCTGCTGACCTCATCTCTTGGCTGACTGTGGGTTGACAGTAAGTGGGATCTCCGACCTCATCATCATCACCCTGTGCGTTATCACACCCGTCGTCCTCAGAGCCAACCTGTTCCTGCCCTGACAAAAAACTAAAGTTGTCGCTCCAATCAGGTATTTGAGTCTTATCATCGTCTTCCTCATTGTCTCCACCAACAGGAGTTACAGTTTGGGAATGAGGGTCTACATTATGGTCAGAACCTTCTGCGTCTGGTCCTGAATCCGACTCATAAAGATTCTGGGCATCAGTGCAGATCATTTCCTCGTCTGGATTCACAGAAGCGCTGGAGTCGACCTCTGATTCCCAGGCTATAGTATGAGTAAACAGCTCTGCAGACTCAACCATCTGTTCTACCTCATACTCAGACGGGCAGCTGGAGATTTGGGAGCTGTGAGGAAGCAAGTGCGATTTGGGTGACACCTTTGAGGACTGGAGTATTTGTGATGTTGAAGTTGATGTGGAGGAGAGCCCATTTAAAGGAGCACTTGATATCCGTTGAAGCACCTGCTGTTTTTGTGCCTCATCTGGAATTTGTAGCGATTGGCGTGGCCGTAAGAAAGGGATCTTATCACATTGTCCGCTAAAAGAAGTAGACATTTTAGTTTGGCTGGAAGATGGTCTTTCTTCTGCACCTACCCCACGGACACAACCTTTTTTCCCCTTCCCAACACGCCTATTCCCCTTTCCACCAGCAGCAGGCCTTTTTCCACTCATTTTGGTGGTTAACTAATTCACAACTCTGGAGTTGTTTGCACAAAAAAACAATGGATGGTAACCGAGCAGAGCTGAGTGGCCAAACTGTGGTATTAGGCCAAAACTATTGGCTGGGTTAGATGCAGAAAAAAATTATTTTTAATTTGCAACCTGATGGAGGTCAGTATAGATGGACTAATAGACCAAGTCCCACACACCGCTAGAAGCCCAAATATTTTTTCAGAGCTAGATGCAGAAAATTTTTTTATTCAATTTGCAACCTGATGGAGGTCAGTATAGATGGACTAATAGACCAAGTCCCACACACTGCTAGAAGCCCAAATATTTTTTCAGAGCTAGATGCAGAAAAAAATTATTTTTAATTTGCAACCTGATGGAGGTCAGTATAGATGGACTAATAGACCAAGTCCCACACACCGCTAGAAGCCCAAATATTTTTTCAGAGCTAGATGCAGAAAAAAATTATTTTTAATTTGCAACCTGATGGAGGTCAGTATAGATGGACTAATAGACCAAGTCCCACACACCGCTAGAAGCCCAAATATTTTTTCAGAGCTAGATGCAGAAAAAAATTATATTCAATTTGCAACCTGCTGGAGGTCAGTATAGAAGGACTAATAGAACAAGTCCCACACACTGCTAGAAGCCCAAATATTTTTTCAGAGCTAAATGAAGAAAAAAATTATTTTTAATTTGCAACCTGATGGAGGTCAGTATAGATGGACTAATAGACCAAGTCCCACACACTGCTAGAAGCCCAAATATTTTTTCAGAGCTAGATGCAGAAAAAAAATATTTTTAATTTGCAACCTGATGGAGGTCAGTATAGATGGACTAATAGACCAAGTCCCACACACTGCTAGAAGCCCAAATATTTTTTCAGAGCTAGATGCAGAAAAAAATTATTTTTAATTTGCAACCTGATGGAGGTCAGTATAGATGTACTAATAGACCAAGTCCCACACACCGCTAGAAGCCCAAATATTTTTTCAGAGCTAGATGCAGAAAAAAATTATATTCAATTTGCAACCTGCTGGACGTCAGTATAGAAGGACTAATAGAACAAGTCCCACACACTGCTAGAAGCCCAAATATTTTTTCAGAGCTAAATGAAGAAAAAAATTATTTTTAATTTGCAACCTGATGGAGGTCAGTATAGATGGACTAATAGACCAAGTCCCACACACTGCTAGAAGCCCAAATATTTTTTCAGAGCTAGATGCAGAAAAAAATTATTTTTAATTTGCAACCTGATGGAGGTCAGTATAGATGGACTAATAGACCAAGTCCCACACACCGCTAGAAGCCCAAATATTTTTTCAGAGCTAGATGCAGAAAATTTTTTTTTTCAATTTGCAACCTGATGGAGGTCAGTATAGATGGACTAATAGACCAAGTCCCACACACTGCTAGAAGCCCAAATATTTTTTCAGAGCTAGATGCAGAAAAAAATTATTTTTAATTTGCAACCTGATGGAGGTCAGTATAGATGGACTAATAGACCAAGTCCCACACACTGCTAGAAGCCCAAATATTTTTTCAGAGCTAGATGCAGAAAAAAATTATTTTTAATTTGCAACCTGATGGAGGTCAGTATAGATGGACTAATAGAACAAGTCCCACACGCTGCTAGAAGCCCAAATATTTTTTCAGAGATAAATGAAGAAAAAAATTATTTTTAATTTGCAACCTGATGGAGGTCAGTATAGATGGACTAATAGACCAAGTCCCACACACTGCTAGAAGCCCAAATATTTTTTCAGAGCTAGATGCAGAAAAAAATTATTTTTAATTTGCAACCTGATGGAGGTCAGTATAGATGGACTAATAGACCAAGTCCCACACACCGCTAGAAGCCCAAATATTTTTTCAGAGCTAGATGCAGAAAAAAATTATATTCAATTTGCAACCTGCTGGAGGTCAGTATAGAAGGACTAATAGAACAAGTCCCACACACTGCTAGAAGCCCAAATATTTTTTCAGAGCTAAATGAAGAAAAAAATTATTTTTAATTTGCAACCTGATGGAGGTCAGTATAGATGGACTAATAGAATGATGCTATGCCCAAAAGATTTTACTTCACTAGGTGCAGTAAAAAAATTGGTATTCTATACACAGGTGGTATATCTTGCAACACAGATAGGCTACTCCACTGACTAACACACTCTGCAATAGGCCAAAAAGGATTAGCTTTGCTAGATTCAGCCAAATGCTGTGAAAAAAACTTGCACAGCACTGGCACAGACCTGCCTGGCAAAAACTGATAGGAACTGATGTAACCTAGTCCTGAAAAGGACTCCAATTACAATTAGTCTTTACTCCCACAATCTATCTATTTAAGAGCACAGACCTGCCTGATAAAAGTCGTAGGAAATGCTGTAACCTAGTCCTTAAAAGGACTGCAATCACAACTATTCCCTACTCCCAAGCTATCTGTATATTTGTGCGAAAATTGGCTTGAAATTAACAAGGTATAACGCACACAGCAACAGCGGTGCCGTCTAACACGCAGCTGCAGCAGTGAGAAAATGGTGGCGACGGGGAAAATGGCTTGGTCTTATAGGGCAAGGACATGTGACATACACTGCCAATGACACATGCCCTTGCTTGTGTGAAAAAAAGCACTTCGCTCCGTGTGTGCGCTGCTGATAGGCTGACAGATTGCACCTCCCCACTGCAAATGCAGGAAAGAGAAAAAAAAATGGAGATCTTCATTGTTCCTGCAGAGATCCATCCCCTGCCCCTCCCCCCACCCCGCTGTACACTCAAACTGCGTATTAACATTAATTTTCATCATTACTGAGAAAAAATCCAGTTATGATTTTGGTGCACGAACAGTTATCGAACATAACCTCGAACAGCCGAATTTTTCTCAAATTGTTCGTGTTCGCCGACCGGCTCGAACACCGCCCAAAACAGCTCGAATTTGAGATTGGCGAACAGTTCGAGTAGAACAACGCTCATCTCTACTTGTCAGGCTAACGTGATTCTGGTTTAAACGTAGCTGAGCTGGATATGCATGGAAAAAAACATTTTGGACAAAGCATTCTCATGCCTTTGTCCAAAATCCAAAAAGAAAGAGGAAAAGCACGTAGATGCCTAGTTTTGCACCCTAAAACTCTCAGGTGTTCCTTGAATTGTGATAACCTATCAACTGTCAAAACCACACACTGTTGTCAAAAGCAAACTCACGTAGAAATCGTTGCGGTGAAAAAAATGCTGCTCAAACCAACAATATAATCTTGCATTTGGAAATAATGAATAAATCACATGTTTCTGCCCGGTATCAAAGCGGGGACCTTGCGCGTGTGAGGCGAATGTGATTACCGCTACACTACAGAAACTAGACGGAAAAAGCTTCTGTGGTCACGGCATGCAATCAAGATCAAGGACCGAAAGGCAAACGCTTTGATAGCAAACAATAAAATTATGTTTCTGCCCAGTTTCGAACTGGGGACCTTTCGCGTGTTAGGCGAACGTGATAACCGCTACACTACAGAAACTCACGGTACTACCAAAGACATTCACACATACCTAAATGCAATTGAACAAAATCATCCACCCAAAGCCAACAGGTTTACCTCCTTGTTTAAAAACAGGACAAAGGGCATTTTTCAACCAGGGAACGTGCGTTCATTTGTCAGGCCATTGTGAATCAAATGGGTGAAAATCATGCTGCCCAAACCAACAGTATAGCCTTGTGTGAGAAAAAATGTTCACAAACACACGTTTCTGCCCGGTGTTGAACCGGGGACCTTTCACGTGTAAAGGTAAAGTGATAACCACTACACTACAGAAACTTCATGAAAAGGAGTGAAATGTTCACGTCAAGCAATCAAGAGCAAAAGTGGAAACAGAGTAATGGCATCATCTGAAAAGCAAAACTTGCATCTTTCAATGAGGGAACTTTTCACTTGTCAGGCTAACGTGATTCTGGTTTAAACGTAGCTGAGCTGGATTTGCATGGAAAAAAACATTTTGGACAAAGCATTCTCATGCCTTTGTCCAAAAGCCAAAAAGAAAGAGAAAAAGCACGTAGATGCCTAGTTTTGCACCCTAAAACTCTCAGGTGTTACTTGAATTGTGATAATCTATCAACTGTCAAAACCACACACTGTTGTCAAAAGCAAACTCACGTAGAAATCGTTGCGGTGAAAAAAATGCTGCTCAAACCAACAATATAATCTTGCATTTGGAAATAAAGAATAAATCACATGTTTCTGCTCGGTATCGAACCGGGGTCCTTTCGCGTGTGAGGCGAATGTGATAACCGTTACACTATAGAAACCAGACGGAAAAAGCTTTTGTGGTCACGGCATGCAATCAAGATCAAGGACCGAAAGGCAAACGCTTTGATAGCTGTTGGAGGCCAACAGGTACAATATATATATATCATAGGAATGACTGAACTCTGCATTAAATTTGAGTGCTGGATATTTCCAGGACTCTATCAAGAGATACTAGGTACAAGGTTGTGAACCTGCTAGGCGAGAAGGCCGGTGTTCTTTGTGTGATGTCCTTTGTTTTAGTGATAAAGTAAAGGTTGCATCTACATATGGAAAGAGTATAGGCCCTCCAGCCTCTTGGATGATACAGGTACACACACCTTCTGTGGTGAACTTGAATACAGATCCTGTTTGTCACCTAGTGTAATCTACATATGTACACTGCCCCTGTGGATTTGAATTGTATACCATTGCTCCTGAGGTAGACATCCTGTCTCCAGCCTATGGATATGTATATTGGTGCACAATGCTTTTGATGAACATCTTGGAGCCAGCCCAAATGGAGTTGAACCTACACAAGGACTTTCTTCCAGAAGTACAAGAGTGCCATCTGCAGGAAGGTGTTGACCAATGCAGCCAATGATAATGCTCATACTACCCTGAAGATGATTGGATATTTGCCACAGAAGATACCGGAGAAGAAGGGCGGAGTCGTGGGTTGTATGTGGGTGTGGATGTGAAATTTTTAGTATAAATGAAGTAGAATCAAGACTATCTCTCTCTCTCTCTGCCATGAAGGATCATTGCTAAGTATACTTATAATTGTATTAGTATTTTCTCTAATTAGAGGACATTGAAGAAAGGTTCTATTGTGAAATTGTTGACTGAATTGCCTTATTATTATCTTATTTTTCTTGTTATTAAACATCTGTATTATTTTCCCAAAACTTGAGTTATTGATTATATAGGAAAGGTTCAGGACAGGATATAGAACGGGAAATCACAACCTACATTTTGGCACCCCAGATGGGATGTGGAAAAACAACATTCTACACAGAACCTAGAAGTTCCCAACTATTTCATCCAAGTGCCTGAGAAAATCCGGTTCCAAGACTAGGCAAGAAAACCTCTTCTTCAAGGAGACAGACTCAAGGAGAATATCTTATCGGTGGACAAGTGACACGCGGGTCGTGGAAACTGAAACGCCTGAGTTATTAACTGGAAGTTCTGTGATATTCTTCATCAGTGAGCGGACGTGCTTATTTGGTAAGCATACATTCCTTTAATTAGATTTTATACATGCATTATATTTTATGTTTATCAATATCTTTCTGCTAGGTTCAGGCCTGTTTGTCTATTTGTTTATTGGATTGTTTATTTGTTTGTTGAATTGTTGCCGGTAAAGTTAGGGTAGCACCCTGTTGATTGAAGTTCTCGTAAGATCTAAAGGGTAAAAACCAGACATCTCTGAGAAGAAAGTGAGGTAGAGGTTAAAAGTCTAAATCTCATGTTAAGGGGAAGTAGCCTTATGCTTCAATAGGCGATCACTCTTGGCCTGGATCTTGGATCTGTAGTTGATCAAGTGCATGAGACACTGTCAGTCAGATATAGGTAAAGTCACAAGACTGTGGCAGTGATTGCCTGAGGGAAAAGATTATATTCAATCTGAGTCCCTGTTTTAGTGAAGTGATATTCACTGGTTTCTGTATTGTGTTTCGTTAATTTGTAATTTTTGTTTGGAAAGCTGATTTGTTTATTTTTGTTGTCTTCTGTGAAAATAGTTGGAATTAATTAACATGGAAATAGTCAGTAAATTTATTGAAAAATATGCCTCTGCTCAGTTCAGTACTTGTGCAGATGATGCATTGACACATCAGTTTAATGACCTTATGAAACAATGTGAAGGGCAGAATGAGAACAAAAGTAAATTGTCAAAAAAGAAAGCAAAGAAAGAGAAGTTAGCAAATGTTTTGTGTATGTTGTTAAAAATGAAAGGAATTGCAGAACAAAAGGAATTGCACTGGTATTCAGAGAAAGCTCAATTAAGAGGTGAAGTGGACAAAATTGAACAGGAAGTCAGTCTGGCTATTGCTAGTGCTGAAGATCATAATTGTGAGTGTGAAGATCTAAGGGATGAGGTAGACAATATGAATTACCAAAATTGTGAATTAGAAGATAAGCTGGAGGAGTATAAGGAGAGATGTAAACTTAGGGAACAGCGTATTGCTTTGCTAGAAGGAAAAGAAGCGAAGTATAATGATGATATGACAATACTTAGGAACCAGTTGTATGATGCTAATGTAAAATTGGAGCTAAAAGAACATTGTATTATGTCCTTGAAATCACAAGAATGTACTAGAGTGAATAATCATAGTTATTGTAATCAAATGTGCAAGTCTGCTGCTCAGGAGGAAAGAGATTGGAAAAGAGGGGAGGAGCAGCCTGTGTGCATGCCTGACAACCCTGACTATAACCCAGATCATAGTTCCTCTCTCTTTACTCCTGAGTCAGGAGGGAGCAGATAAAGGAGAGACAATTTGCCTAGTAACAGCAGCAATTTAGTCCAATCCACAACACTCTCCATACAGGATAAGACAAATCTATGCCAGATATTAGGGAAGTTTGATACAAGTGCCTCAGCCATTAGTCTTTCCAATAAGTTAGAGGCAGTAGTGACACAATGCAGTCTGGGTAATAGAGCTGCATGTGCCTTACTTCGGGTATGGCTCACATCTCAACTTTGTGAAAAACTGCAGCCCCCTGTAGGAGCTCACAAAGGATTATCTGCAGATCTTGAATGTAATTGGGGAAATGCTAGTGACAGAGTGGAAGAATTAAAGAGAGTTATGGGGGGACGAGATATGAGAGGTACTAATGCCTTAGAAAATGCAAAATTAAATAGAGGAGATGATCCAATTATTTTTTGCAGTGAATATTTGACATTATATCGTTCTACCTATAACTGCCCTGACATGTCTCCTGATGATAGCAGTTTTCTATATTCAATGGCTAACAAATGCACTTTTGTTGATTATCCAACAAAGGTTGCCTTGAGGAATGCAAATTTCTATCAAGCCTTTGTAAATATATTAAAGGATTGGATTCAGGATACAAGTCATGACAACAAGCCCCAAAAGAGGATATCAGAGGTAGTCAAAAATGAAGGCAAAGTAAGGTTTATTGGAAAATGTTATAAATGTGGTAACACAGGTCACACTATGAAAGAATGTAGAAGTAGTAAAAGAGTTATCAATAATAGACCTTTTAATAATAGGAAGCAAAGACAAGAACCAAATACTGCAAGGAATGGACAGCATAGTCTTCCTGAAGTTACATTATATGGTCCACTTCTGGATGAACTGAGGAAGATTGGGAAGGCAATGGCAGCAAAGCCAGAGGAAGTAAAGACCCCACCTCCAACAAATCCTTATGTAAAACAATAGGAATGTCAGGTCCCAGTGTTGTCCCTAGTGAGTCAGCTTAGCAGGGACAAGGGCGGGAGACCCCGTATTCAGGGTACGGTAGGGGGCCATCGTACAAACATTTTACTGGATACAGGGGCTGCTGTCAGTTTGACTAATCTGGATTTGATTAAAGACCCTGGTGGTAAACACATTTTTCTGAGAGGGTTTGGAGGACAGTTAGTATCTTCAGAACAATCTTTACCAGTGACAATAAACCTGGGAAATCTATGTGTTGAGTATGGCTTATATCTTTCACCAACACATGAAGGTACCATTATTGGGTCAGATGTTATGAAGGAATAAGGACTTATTCTTGATTTATGCAACTGGATGTTGTGGAGAGGATCACGGTATAAAGGCTGTTTAAAAATGGTAACTGACAATTATGGTATTGATTCCATCAAAGGTGCTCAATCTTTAGATCCAGCCATGATATTGAGAACTGATGATGAAATATTGGCCAACATCTTGTGGCAACATAACAATGTGTGGGCAAATTCAAAAACCCAATGTGGCAAGGTGTCCAACATGGTAGTAATGGTAGAGGGTCCTGATTAGTGTTGAGCCACCCCCGTAGTGTTCGAGTTCGGTTCGGTTCGTCGAACACCCGTGTGTTCGCCGAACTGTTCATCGAACTGTTCGTCGAACACCTTCGAACACCGTTAAAACCAATGGCAGGCAAACAAAAACACATAGAAACACATAGAAAACACCTTCAAAGGTGTCCAAAAGCTGACAAACTGCTCAGAAGACATAACTAACACATGGAAAAGTGACAAGTACATATAGTCATGCGAAAATAAAAGAGGTGGAGGAGTAAAAGGAGGGGGAGACACAGATATAGGCATGTCATGCCCTTCTAAAATCCAAAAAGTGAGAAGCCGACACGGCCAGTCCGCTCCTGCCCGTGCCACCTCCGTGTCGCCGGGTTTGTGCCAGAGCCGCGGTGAACCCTGATGGCCAGCCCCCCTCTCCCAATACTGGTGCCTGTCCGCTGGTGGGTCGAGCGAGCCCCCCTGTGGTGGAGGCAGCTCTAAGCTTTTTAATTTAAATTGTCTCTCTAATTTGAATGAATACACTTTAAATCCATTTACAAGGATCTATTGGAGGGCAAGTCTCATGCCAGCAGCCGCGTAATTCCAGCTCCAGTAGCGTCCACTAAAGCTGCTGCAGTTAAAAAGCTTTTATAAGGATCGAGCTCGGCTGTCCACTGCAAGGCATCCTACTGCCAGTCCCAGCCCCTATGCCTTGGGGTGCCTCCTGATGCTCTTCACTGAGTATCCCATGGTCCCGAAGCATTTCCTTTGAAAAAATTAAGTGTCTAAACTACAGGTGGTGTAGCTTGCTTAACAGCCGGGATAATCCGCTGACTAGCAGACACTGCTACTAGGCACAAAGTATTTCCTGGGCTAGATGCAGTTAAAAATTTGTAATTAGATACTCTTGTTGGATGCTGAGAAAGCATTCCATAGAGTCTCCTGGCACGCCATATATGATTCTCTTAAAAAGCTTGGGGTAGGGGTCTAGGGGACCCTTTTATAGCCAAAATCACGGCCCTGTATCACAATACGTCACCTAGGCTGAAGATAAATGGAACTGTAGCACCCTGAGGGCTCGATTGCTACAGAGGTATTGCACCTCACCCAGAGGTGTGATATCTCACTCTCAGGTAAGGATGGAGTGTGGATCAGGACCCGACACCTGCATGCATTACACCACATTGCCGTGGGGCAGGGCGACCAATATGCCTCTGAGATGGGCACGACAGTCCCTGTCCCTGGCTGGAGTGGGGGGAGGGAACACTGAGGAAGGGAAACCCTGCAGTGCAGGAGCAGGGAGGAAGCAGTTCCTGGGTGCATTGAGAAGGGAGTATAAAAGGTGGGCACCATCTTAGTTCAGTGCAGAGAAGTCTGAGCAGAAGTGGCAGGGAGCAGGGGCTCTGCATGAGCTCTGCTCCGGAGGCGGGCCTAGTAACAGAGGCCCAGGCCTGGAAGAGGGAGAAGGAAGGAAGAGGAGCGGAGAAGGCTCCAGGAACGAGGAATGAAGGGATCCCAGGGGTGCGGACGGGCGAGTCGCCACCGCACGCCCGAATCCACCTGCGTGGAGGGGTCAGGCCAAAGGGGGAGACCGGTCCCCGAAACTAGTGGAGGCAGGAAACGACCCTCAGCTAGAAACCGGAGGCTGTGACATTTTATGTGGCGCAGCCCCTCGCTACACCCGCTAGGAAGGCACCACATAGGGTCAGGGAAACTGGCGCCAAGTTTACCAAGAGGAGGCCCATGGCAGCCGGACAGAAGGGTTGGTAAGAAAGGCCAGACAAAGGAAACACAAAGGGGGTCCTGTGAAGCGCTCCAAAGTTATCTGGGAGTTGTCTGAGCCCCTCACCTGGTGAGCACAGTACGACGTGGGCAGCCGTTACCTGCAGACGTGGTCTGGATAATAAGAACTGTGAGTAAAAGCCCTGGACTGCATCACTGACTCCGTGTCGTTACTGCTGCTGCCCTGCACCATCACCCCCATCCTCCGCATACACTGCCCTGAGGCTATACTCCTCCCGTGGGGAGTTATGCTACGCTCTGCTGCACCCACAACACCAGCCTCAGCGGTCTGCCCTGCAGCGGCGGTTCACTCTGACCGCAATCCACGGGTGGCGTAGTCGGACATTTAAACATCAAAACCACATAAATAGTTCCGCCACTGGTTTGACCACCCTGAGCCACGGAACCGGGTCGCCGCCACGAAGACTACAACCACCAGCATCCATCAAAAAGGGTCCGGCTCCGGGTGTCCCAAGGCCCAGGGGGTGCATCAGAACATTTTCATCACCTTTCACAATCACCAATGGGACAAGGCAGGGATGTCCTCTGTCCCCTCTCTTATACATCCTAGTGACGGAGCACCTGCTCTCATCAATTCGCCATAACCCCAATATTAGGTGGATTGAGGTGGGAGGCACCGAGTACAAGTGCTCTCTATTTGCTGATGATGTCCTAGTATATATCACTCAATCACATATATCCATCCATGCTGTTATGGCTGAAATAGATCACTTTGTTACATGGTCAAATTTTAAAATCAATGCAGCGAAGTCTGAGGCCCTCGATGTCTCCCTCCCCAAATCCATATAGGATTCCATCCAGTCCAACTTTCCCTTTGCCTGGCCCTCACAGGGTATCAAATACTTAGGAATTCCTATTCATAGAGACCTCTCCCATCTATGTTATCTTAATTTTGGGCCCTTTATTGAACAACTCCATACAGACCACGGTTGGCAAGTTAGAATTGTAAGATTCACTACGTGAACCACTGGTGTTTTGTGGAAAAGCACATGTACACTGTGTTCCAAATTATTATGCAAAAAGTGTTTAGGAGTGATAAGGGAAGAATTTGTTTGTTTGTCAGTTAAACTCATTGATGGTGATGTGTGTCAGGGCTCTTTATATCACTGTAAGCAATTGCAGACACCTGTGCTAATTAGTTTGGCAGGTGTGTCCAATGAAAGGCAAGACTACTTAAGAAGGCTGTCTCACATTATTAAGCAGCCTACATTTTCTGCCAAAATGGGAAAGAAAAAGGATGTGTCGGCTGCTGAGAAGCAACAAATTGTGGAGTGTTTAGGTCAAGGCATGACTACAATCAACATTGTGCGATGATCAGGATGAAGTGTCTTGGCAATCAAGAAGTATGTAGCTGATTCACAGTACACACGTGTGCGTGCTGATAAGGGCAAATTGAGGACTCTTTCCTACAGGCAATTACGTCAGGTTAAAAGAGCAGCGGCAAAAAAGCCTTGTCATAGCAGCAGACAAGTTTTTGAAGCTGCTGGTGCCTCCAACGTCCCCCGAACAACAAGATGCAGGGTCCTTCAGAGGTTTGCAGCTGTGCATACGCCATCCTGTCGACCTCCTCTATCCACTTCACACAAGCAGAAACGGTTCCAGTGGGCTAAACATTACATGAAGACTGATTTCAAACTGTTTTGTTCACGGATGAGAGAGATTGTCGGCCCCTTTAGGATCCCTGAAGGCGCTAAAGATGAACTCCATAATGTATGTGGATTTTCTCAAACAGCACTTCCTGCCATGGTTCAAGAAGAAGAACCGTGTATTTCACAGCAAGATCATTTTTTTGCATGAAAATGCACCATCTCATGCTGCACATAAAACATCTGCATCTCTGGCTGATATGGGCATAAAAGGGGACAAACTTATGGTGTGACCCCCATGCTCCCCTGACCTCTACCCCATTCAGAACCTCTGGAGCATCATCAAAAGGAGTGTCTATGATGGCGGGAGGCAGTTCACATCTAAGCAACAGCTCTGGGAGGGTATTCTGTCCTCATGCAAAACAATTGAAGCAGAAACCATCCAAAACCTGACAAATTCAATGGACGAGAGAGTTCAGAAGCTCCTTTCGAACAAGGGGTCCTATGTGAAAATGTAACATCACCTAGAATAAAGTTTTGAGTTGAAAACTGTTTGATTTCAGTTTCTAATAACCTGCTAATGCTTATAATTTCAAAAATGACCATTTTTTTGGTCTTTATTAAAATGAAAAGGTTGATCGAAAAGTTTGGGGGATCTAAGAGTGTGGCAACCCAGTAGTCATGATTACTTCGAATTCTGACAATATGAGGGTCATGTTGCAGGTAGTGCAGCAAGAAGGCACTTATGTGTCTTGCGCATCTCGGAGCCCCAAAATTATTTTCCGGGCTAGATGCAGCTAAAAATTATTATTAATTTTAAATCTGGTGGAGCTTAGTATAGATGGCCTAATAGGATCAGTGCTGCACACTGCTACAAAGCCCAAATTATTTTCCAGTCAAGATACAGATAAACATGATTAGTAATTTTAAATCTGGTGGAGCTTATTATAGATGACCTAATAGAATCAGTGATGCACACTGCTACAAAGCCCAAATTATTTTCCAGCCAAGATACAGATAAACATGATTAGTAATTTGAAAGCTTAAAACGGTTGGTAGGGTGATTTTAACCAATCATCAAGCTTTTACCCTCCCCAGGATGACACAGGGGTAGAAAAGTCATTTCAGATCCATGATTTGTTCATCTTTATGAACGTGAGTCTGTCTACATTATCAGTGGAGAGCCGCGTGCGCTTATCTGTCAGCACACCACCAGCAGCGCTGAACACACGTTCAGACAGAACGCTGGCTGCGGGGCATGACAAGATCTCCAAGGCGTAAGTGGCTAGCTCCGGCCATTTATCCAGATTGG
This sequence comes from Phyllobates terribilis, assembly GCF_046119375.1. NCBI lineage: Eukaryota > Metazoa > Chordata > Amphibia > Anura > Dendrobatidae > Phyllobates > Phyllobates terribilis. The sequence continues at coordinate 10,630,443 of NW_027362763.1, read as the reverse complement.
AAGCCCAAAAAGAGCAAGGGTCCAGTGACACAGTCATGGCTTCAATGTTTACTTGGAGATACTCCTGTAGTCTCTAGGCGTTGACTATGTGTCAGACTTCTTGTCTCCTGTGGCCTTGCAAAGGATGGGCTAAAAAAGTGGTGAAATGATTCCGCAAAATTGAAGTTACCAGCAGATACAGTGGTTCTGTTACGGTTTGAGTGCTGAACACTTGACGGTCCCACGGTTGGCAAGTTGGAACTGTGAGATTCACTACGTGCACCACTGGTGTTTTGTGGAAAAGCACATGTAAGATTCTGCAACAGTCTCTGCTGATACTCCTGCATGCGTGCATCCCTTTCTATGGCAGGAATAATTAATGCAAATTTACTTTTGTACCGGGGATCTAACAGTGTGGCAACCCAGTAGTCAGGATTATTTCTAATTCTCACAATTCGAGGGTCATGTTGCAGGTAGTGCAGCAAGAAGGCACTCATGTGTGTTGCGCATCCAGGAGCACCAAGTCCCTGTTGTGTTGGTGGCGAGGTAACAATCATGCTTCCTTCCTCTGTCCTCTCCCCCCAACCTCGCACAACAGAAATGTGATCAAGGTCTCCCTCATCTGATGAGTCTTCCATCAGTTCGTCCTCCACTTCTTCCTGGGCTCCTGCACCTTCCTCACTAGTTTGGCTGCTACCATGCGCCCTGGTAAAACCATCTCCCCCACCCTCACATGCCTGCCGCCTTGGTGCTGCCGACCGTCTGGACCTTGCAGATGTTAGCCCTTCCGCATACAACTCCTCCTCCTCTACTTCCTCCACCTCCTCTTGTGCCACCACCTGACTCCGAATTCTGTTTAACATGTGCTCCAGCATGTAAATCACCGGAATAGTCATGCTGATAATGGCATCGTCAGCACTAAACATCTTCGTCGCCATTTAAAAACTGTGCAGAAGGGTGCATAGGTCCCTGATCTGAGACCACTCCTCCAGCGTGATTTGCCCCACCTCTGGATCTGGTTGGCCCAGGCTATACGTCAGAACGTATTGCACCAGGGCTTGTCGGTGCTGCCACAGTCGCTGCAACATGTGCAGAGTTGAATCCACCGGGTAGGCACATCGCATTTCAGCCGGTGAAGTGGCAGGCCCAACGACTTCTGTAGAGATGTAAGTCGCTGAGCTGTGGGATGCGAACGGCGGAAGTGAGCACACAGCGACCGTGCCCTCTGCAGAAGGCCATCTAGTCTGGGATAGTGGACTAAAAATTGCTGGACAACCAGGTTCAACACGTGAGCCATACAAGGCACGTGTGTGACATTGCCCCAGCGAAGGGCCGCACCCAGGTTTGCAGCATTGTCGCACACGGCCTTCCCTGGTTTCAGGTCCAGTGGAGACAACCATTCATGAAATTGGTTCTCCAGAGCTGATCACAACTCCTCAGCTGTGTGACTCACATTTCCCAGACATTTCAAAGTAAAAACCGCCTGATGACGTTGAGCCCTACTGCCAGCATAGTAAGGAGGTGTGCAGGATCCCTTCTGCGCAGTTAGAAAGCTTGTGGCATGACCAGACAGGTTTTGGGTGCAGGTGGAAGACCGAGAGGAGGTTGAGGAGGCAGAAGCAGTGGAGGAACTTTGACATAAAGAGGATTGACGCACAACTCGTGGGGACGGCAAGACTTGGACAGCAGCCCCTTGTCCTGCTGTCACCATAGTTACCCAGTGCCCAGTCAGCGACATGTAACGCCCCTGTCCATGCCTACTCGTCCAAGTGTCTGTGGTGAAATGCACCCTGTCACACGCAGAGTTTCTCAAAGAAGCGGTGATGTTGTGTGCGACATGCTGGTGGAGCGCAGGCACACCTTTCTTTGAGAAGTAGTGCCGACTGGGCATCTGATACTGGGGCACTGCGACGGACATAAGGTCTCAAAAATCCTCTGTGTCCACCAGGCGGAATGGCAGCATTTCTGTAGCCAAGAGCTTGCAGATGGTGAAATTCAACCTCTTAGCTTTCTCATGGCTAGGAGGAAATGGTCTTTTACTTGTCCACATCTGAGGGACCGAGGGCTGGCTATTGTGCTTAGACGGGGTTGATAAGGGTGTCCCCGGCAAACTGCCGGTCTGTGAGGAAGATGCAGGTGGACATGTTAGGTTGCCTTGATCCAAAGGTGGTGCTATCGATGTCGGACAGCGCTCAACACCAGCTGGTGTTACCACCTCCAAAGAAAATGATGACCTGCCAATCACACTGGCTGTTGCGGGTAAAGAGGTGGCAGGTCTGCGCCCCAAAACAGGTGTGACTGCTGTCCCCCCAGTCACAGAGGATGAAGAGGCCGCGGATGCACAAGTTATGGCAGACGGTGGTTGGCCCGGCCGGCTAGGCCGCATTGTAGCACACTGAGCTTCCCACTGCAACTTATGCTTCATGTCCATGTGCCGGTTCATGCATGAAGTACTCAAACTATGTATTTTTTGGCCTCTACTTAGCTTTTGCTGACAAATGTTACAGATAACACGAGTTGGGTCATCTTTATCGATCTGAAAAAATGCCCAGGCTATGCAAGGCTTAGCACCCATGCGACCTGAAGAGCCACCACGACTTGTGGTGAGAGGCAGAGTTGTGTTTGAGGATGCAGTTGTTGACGTGCTTCCAGTACTACGTCTCTGTCCAGGAAGGCGCAACCTGACCTCGTCGTCACTAGCATCTTCCTCCACCTCCTCTGCTGACCTCATCTCTTGGCTGACTGTGGGTTGACAGTAAGTGGGATCTCCAACCTCATCATCATCACCCTGTGCGTTATCACACCCGTCGTCCTCAGAGCCAACCTGTTCCTGCCCTGACAAAAAACTAAAGTTGTCGCTCCAATCAGGTATTTGAGTCTCATCATCGTCTTCCTCATTGTCTCCACCAACAGGAGTTACAGTTTGGGAATGAGGGTCTACATTATGGTCAGAACCTTCTGCATCTGGTCCTGGATCCGACTCATAAAGATTCTGGGCATCAGTGCAGATCATTTCCTCGTCTGGATTCACAGAAGCGCTGGAGTCGACCTCTGATTCCCGGGCTATAGTATGAGTAAACAGCTCTGCAGACTCAACCATCTGTTCTACCTCATACTCAGACGGGCAGCTGGAGATTTGGGAGCTGTGAGGAAGCAAGTGCGATTGGGGTAACACCTTTGAGGACTGGAGTATTTGTGATGTTGAAGTTGATGTGGAGGAGAGCCCACTTAAAGGAGCACTTGATATCCGTTGAAGCACCTGCTGTTTTTGTGCCTCATCTGGAATTTGTAGCGATTGGCGTGGCCGTAAGAAAGGGATCTTATCACATTGTCCGCTAAAAGAAGTAGACATTTTAGTTTGGCTGGAAGATGGTCATTCTTCTGCAGATGTTACTGTTGCTTTAACACCTACCCCACGGACACAACCTTTTTTCCCCTTCCAAACACGCCTATTCCCCTTTCCACCAGCAGCAGGCCTTTTTCCACTCATTTTGGTGGTTAACTAATTCACAACTCTGGAGTTGTTTGCACAAAAAAACAATGGATGGGAACCGAGCAGAGCTGAGTGGCCAAACTGTGGTATTAGGCCAAAACTATTGGCTGGGTTAGATGCAGAAAAAAATTATATTCAATTTGCAACCTGATGGAGGTCAGTATAGATGGACTAATAGAGAAAGTCCCACACACTGCTAGAAGGCCAAATATTTTTTCAGAGCTAGATGCAGAAAAAAATTATATTCAGTTTGCAACCTGATGGAGGTCAGTATAGATGGACTAATAGAACAAGTCCCACACACAGCTAGAAGCCCAATATTTTTTCAGAGGTAGATGCAGAAAAAAAATATATTCAGTTTGCAACCTGATGGAGGTCAGTATAGATGGACTAATAGAGAAAGTCCCACACACTGCTAGAAGGCCAAATATTTTTTCAGAGCTAGATGCAGAAAAAATTATATTCAGTTTGCAACCTGATGGAGGTCAGTATAGATGGACTAATAGAACAAGTCCCACACACAGCTAGAAGCCCAAATATTTTTTCAGAGGTAGATGCAGAAAAAAATTATATTCAGTTTGCAACCTGATGGAGGTCTGTATAGATGGATTAATAGAACAAGTCCCACACACAGCTAGAAGCCCAATATTTTTTCAGAGATAGATGCAGAAAAAAAATTATTTTTAATTTGCAACCTGATGGAGGTCAGTATAGATGGACTAATAGAGAAAGTCCCACACACTGCTAGAAGGCCAAATATTTTTTCAGAGCTAGATGCAGAAAAAAATTATATTCAGTTTGCAACCTGATGGAGGTCAGTATAGATGGTCTAATAGAACAAGTCCCACACACAGCTAGAAGCCCAAATATTTTTTCAGAGGTAGATGCAGAAAAAAATTATATTCAGTTTGCAACCTGATGGAGGTCTGTATAGATGGATTAATAGAACAAGTCCCACACACAGCTAGAAGCCCAATATTTTTTCAGAGGTAGATGCAGAAAAAAAAATATTTTTAATTTGCAACCTGATGGAGGTCAGTATAGATGGACTAATAGAGAAAGTCCCACACACTGCTAGAAGGCCAAATATTTTTTCAGAACTAGATGCAGAAAAAAATTATATTCAGTTTGCAACCTGATGGAGGTCAGTATAGATGGACTAATAGAACAAGTCCCACACACAGCTAGAAGCCCAAATATTTTTTCAGAGGTAGATGCAGATAAAAATTATTTTTAATTTGCAACCTGATGGAGGTCAGTATAGATGGACTAATAGAGAAAGTCCCACACACTGCTAGAAGGCCAAATATTTTTTCAGAGCTAGATGCAGATAAAAATTATTTTTAACTTGCAACCTGATGGAGGTCAGTATAGATGGACTAATAGAGAAAGTCCCACACACTGCTAGAAGGCCAAATATTTTTTCAGAGCTAGATGCAGAAAAAAATTATATTCAGTTTGCAACCTGATGGAGGTCAGTATAGATGGACTAATAGAACAAGTCCCACACACTGCTAGAAGCCCAAATATTTTTTCAGAGCTAGATGCAGAAAAAAATTATATTCAATTTGCAACCTGATGGAGGTCAGTATAGATGGACTAATAGAATGGTGCTATGCCCAAAAGATTTTACTTCACTAGGTGCAGTAAAAAAATTGGTATTCTATACACAGGTGGTATATCTTGCAACACAGATAGGCTACTCCACTGACTAACACACTCTGCAATAGGCCAAAAAGGATTAGCTTTGCTAGATTCAGCCAAATGCTGTGAAAAAAAACTTGCACAGCACTGGCACAGACCTGCCTGGCAAAAACTGATAGGAACTGATGTAACCTATAGTGTTGAGCCACCCCCGTAGTGTTCGAGTTCGGTTCGGTTCGTCGAACACCCGTGTGTTCGCCGAACTGTTCGTCGAACTGTTCGTCGAACACCTTCGAACACCGTTAAAACCAATGGCAGGCAAACAAAAACACATAGAAACACATAGAAAACACCTTCAAAGGTGTCCAAAAGCTGACAAACTGCTCAGAAGACACAACTAACACATGGAAAAGTGACAAGTACATATAGTCATGCGAAAAGAAAAGAGGTGGAGGAGTAAAAGGAGGGGGAGACACAGATATAGGCATGTCATGCCCTTCTAAAATCCAAAAAGTGAGAAGCCGAGACGGCCAGTCCGCTCCTGCCCGTGCCACCTCCGTGTCGCCGGGTTTGTGCCAGAGCCGCGGTGAACCCTGACGGCCAGCCCCCCTCTCCCAATACTGGTGCCTGTCCGCTGGTGGGTCGAGAGAGCCCCCCTGTGGTGGAGGCAGCTCTAAGCTTTTTAATTTAAATTGTCCCTCTAATTTGAATGAATACACTTTAAATCCATTTACAAGGATCTATTGGAGGGCAAGTCTCATGCCAGCAGCCGCGTAATTCCAGCTCCAGTAGCGTCCACTAAAGCTGCTGCAGTTAAAAAGCTTTTATAAGGATCGAGCTCGGCTGTCCACCGCAAGGCATCCTAGTGCCAGTCCCAGCCCCTATGCCTTGGGGTGCCTCCTGATGCTCTTCACTAAGTATCCCGTGGTCCCGAAGCATTTCCTTTGAAAAAATTAAGTGTCCAAACTACAGGTGGTGTAGCTTGCTTAACAGCCGGGATAATCCGCTGACTAGCAGACACTGCTACTAGGCACAAAGTATTTCCTGGGCTAGATGCAGTTAAAAATTTGTAAGTAGATACTCTCGTTGGATGCTGAGAAAGCATTCCATAGAGTCTCCTGGCACGCCATATATGATTCTCTTAAAAAGCTTGGGGTAGGGGTCTAGGGGACCCTTTTATAGCCAAAATCACGGCCCTGTATCACAATACGTCACCTAGGCTGAAGATAAATGGAACTGTAGCACCGAGGGCTCGGTTGCTACAGACGTATTGCACCTCACCCAGAGGTGTGATATCTCACTCTCAGATAAGGATGGAGTGTGGATCAGGACCCGACACCTGCATGCATTACACCACATTGCCGTGGGGCAGGGCGACCAATATGCCCCTGAGATGGGCACGACAGTCCCTGTCCCTGGCTGGAGTGGGGGGAGGGAACACTGAGGAAGGGGAACCCTGCAGTGCAGGAGCAGGGAGGAAGCAGTTCCTGGGTGCATTGAGAAGGGAGTATAAAAGGTGGGCACCATCTTAGTTCAGTGCAGAGAAGTCTGAGCAGAAGTGGCAGGGAGCAGGGGCTCTGCATGAGCTCTGCTCCGGAGGCGGGCCTAGTAACAGAGGCCCAGGCCTGCAAGAGGGAGAAGGAAGGAAGAGGAGCAGATAAGGCTCCAGGAACGAGGAATGAAGGGATCCCAGGGGTGCGGACGGGCGAGTCGCCACCGCACGCCCGAATCCACCTGCGTGGAGGGGTCAGGCCAAAGGGGGAGACTGGTCCCCGAACTAGTGGAGGCAGGAAACGACCTTCAGCTAGAAACCGGAGGCTCTGACATTTTATGTGGCGCAGCCCCTTGCTCCACCCGCTAGGAAGGCACCACATAGGGTCAGGGAAACTGGCGCCAAGTTTACCAAGAGGAGGCCCGAGGCAGCCGGACAGAAGTGTTGGTAAGAAAGGCCAGACAAAGGACACACAAAGGGGGTCCTGTGAAGCGCTCCAAAGTTATCTGGGAGTTGTCTGAGCCCCTCACCTGGTGAGCACAGTACGACGTGGGCAGCCGTTACCTGCAGACGTGGTCTGGATAATAAGAACTGTGAGTAAAGGCCCTGAACTGCATCACTGACTCCGTGTCGTTACTGCTGCTGCCCTGCACCATCACCCCCATCCTCCGCATACACTGCCCTGAGGCTATACTCCTCCCGTGGGGAGTTATGCTACGCTCTGCTGCACCCACAACACCAGCCTTAGCGGTCTGCCCTGTAGCGGCGGTTCACTCTGACCGCAATCCACGGGTGGCGTAGTCGGACATTTAAACATCAAAACCACATAAATAGTTCCGCCACTGGTTTGACCGCCCTGAGCCACGGAACCGGATCGCCGCCACGAAGACTACAACCACCAGCATCCACCAAAAAGGGTCCGGCTCCGGGTGTCCCAAGGCCCAGGGGGTGCGTCAGAACATTTTCATCACCTTTCACAATCACCAATGGGACAAGGCAGGGATGTCCTCTGTCCCCTCTCTTATACATCCTAGTGACGGAGCACCTGCTCTCATCAATTCGCCATAACCCCAATATTAGGTGGATTGAGGTGGGAGGCACCGAGTACAAGTGCTCTCTATTTGCTGATGATGTCCTAGTATATATCACTCAATCACATATATCCATCCCTGCTCTTATGGCTGAAATAGATCTCTTTGTTACATGGTAAAATTTTAAAATCAATGCAGCGAAGTCTGAGGCCCTCGATGTCTCCCTCCCTAAATCCATATAGGATTCCATCCAGTCCAACTTTCCCTTTGCCTGGCCCTCACAGGGTATCAAATACTTAGGAATTCCTATTCATAGAGACCTCTCCCATCTATGTTATCTTAATTTTGGGCCCTTTATTGAACAATTCCATACAGACCACGGTTGGCAAGTTAGAACTGTAAGATTCACTACGTGAACCACTGGTGTTTTGTGGAAAAGCACATGTACACCGCGTTCCAAATTATTATGCAAAAAGTGTTTAGGAGTGATAAGGGAAGAATTTGTTTGTTTGTCAGTTAAACTCATTGATGGTGATGTGTGTCAGGGCTCTTTATATCACTGTAAGCAATTGCAGACACCTGTGCTAATTAGTTTGGCAGGTGTGTCCAATGAAAGGCAAGACTACTTAAGAAGGCTCTCTCACATTATTAAGCAGCCTACATTTTCTGCCAAAATGGGAAAGAAAAAGGATGTGTCGGCTGCTGAGAAGCAACAAATTGTGGAGTGTTTAGGTCAAGGCATGACTACAATCAACATTGTGCGATGATCAGGATGAAGTGTCTTGGCAATCAAGAAGTATGTAGCTGATTCACAGTACACACGTGTGCGTGCTGATAAGGGCAAATTGAGGACTCTTTCCTACAGGCAATTACGTCAGGTTGAAAGAGCAGCGGCAAAAAAGCCTTGTCATAGCAGCAGACAAGTTTTTGAAGCTGCTTGTGCCTCCAACGTCCCCCGAACAACAAGATGCAGGGTCCTTCAGAGGTTTGCAGCTGTGCATACGCCATCCTGTCGACCTCCTCTATCCACTTCACACAAGCAGAAACGGCTCCAGTGGGCCAAACATTACATGAAGACTGATTTCAAAACTGTTTTGTTCACGGATGAGTGCCGTGCAGCGCTCGATGGTCCAGATGAATGGAGTGGAGGATGGCTGGTTGATGGACACCCCACGCAAACACGGCTACAGCGCCAACAAGGAGGAGGTGGAGTAATGTTTTGGGCTGGAATCATGGGGAGAGAGATTGTCGGCCCCTTTAGGATCCCTGAAGGCGCTAAAGATGAACTCCATAATGTATGTGGATTTTCTCAAACAGCACTTCCTGCCATGGTTCAAGAAGAAGAACCGTGTATTTCACAGCAAGATCATTTTTCTGCATGATAATGCACCATCTCATGCTGCACATAAAACATCTGCATCTCTGGCTGATATGGGCATAAAAGGGGACAAACTTATGGTGTGACCCCCATGCTCCCCTGACCTCTACCCCATTCAGAACCTTTGGAGCATCATTAAAAGGAGTGTCTATGATGGCGGGAGGCAGTTCACATCTAAGCAACAGCTCTGGGAGGGTATTCTGTCCTCATGCAAAACAATTGAAGCAGAAACCATCCAAAACCTGACAAATTCAATGGACAAGAGAGTTCAGAAGCTCCTTTCGAACAAGGGGTCCTATGTGAAAATGTAACATCACCTAGAATAAAGTTTTGAGTTGAAAACTGTTTGATTTCAGTTTCTAACAACCTGCTAATGCTTATAATTTCAAAAATGACCATTTTTTTGGTCTTTATTAAAATGAAAAGGTTGATCGAAAAGTTTGGGGGATCTAAGAGTGTGGCAACCCAGTAGTCATGATTACTTCGAATTCTGACAATATGAGGGTCATGCTGCAGGTAGTGCAGCAACAAGGCACTTATGTGTCTTGCGCATCTCGGAGCCCCAAAATTATTTTCCGGGCTAGATGCAGCTAAAAATTATTTTTAATTTTAAATCTGGTGAAGCTTATTATAGATGGCCTAATAGGATCAGTGCTGCACACTGCTACAAAGCCCAAATTATTTTCCAGTCAAGATACAGATAAACATGATTAGTAATTTGAAAGCTTAAAACGGTTGGTAGGGTGATTTTAACCAATCATCAAGCTTTTACTCTCCCCAGGATGACACAGGGGTAGAAAAGTCGTTTCGGATCCATGATTTGTTCATCTTTATGAACGTGAGTCTGTCTACATTATCAGTGGAGAGCCGCGTGCGCTTATCTGTCAGCACACCACCAGCAGCGCTGAACACACGTTCAGACAGAACGCTGGCTGCGGGGCATGACAAGATCTCCAAGGCGTAAGTGGCTAGCTCCGGCCATTTATCCAGATTGGAAGCCCAAAAAGAGCAAGGGTCCAGTGACACAGTCGTGGCTTCAATGTTTACTTGGAGATACTCCTGTACCATCGTCTCTAGGCGTTGACTATGTGTCAGACTTCTTGTCTCCTGTGGCCTTGCAAAGGATGGGCTAAAAAAGTGGTGAAATGATTCCGCAAAATTGATGTTACCAGCAGATACTGTGGTTCTGTTACGGTTTGAGTGCTGAACACTTGACGGTCCCACGGTTGGCAAGTTGGAACTGTGAGATTCACTACGTGCACCACTGGTATTTTGTGGAAAAGCACATGTAAGATTCTGCAACAGTCTCTGCTGATACTCCTGCATGCGTGCATCCCTTTCTATGGCAGGAATAATTTCTGCAAATTTACTTTTGTACCAGGGATCTAACAGTGTGGCAACCCAGTAGTCAGGATTATTTCTAATTCTCACAATTCGAGGGTCATGTTGCAGGTAGTGCAGCAAGAAGGCACTCATGTGTGTTGCGCATCCAGGAGCACCAAGTCCCTGTTGTGTTGGTGGCGAGGTAACAATCATGCTTACTTCCTCTGTCCTCTCCCCCCAACCTCGCACAACAGAAATGTGATCAAGGTCTCCCTCATCTGATGAGTCTTCCATCAGTTCGTCCTCCACTTCTTCCTGGGCTCCTGCACCTTCCTCACTAGTTTGGCTGCTACCATGCGCCCTGGTAAAATCATCTCCCCCACCCTCACATGCCTGCCGCCCTGGTGCTGCCGACCGTCTGGACCTTGCAGATGTTAGCCCTTCCGCATACAACTCCTCCTCCTCTACTTTCTCCACCTCCTCTTGTGCCACCACCTGACTCCGAATTCTGTTTAACATGTGCTCCAGCATGTAAATCACCGGAATAGTCATGCTGATAATGGCATCGTCAGCACTAAACATCTTCGTCGCCATTTCAAAACTGTGCAGAAGGGTGCATAGGTCCCTGATCTGAGACCACTCCTCCAGCGTGATTTGCCCCACCTCTGAATCTCGTTGGCCCAGGCTATACGTCAGAACGTATTGCACCAGGGCTTGTCGGTGCTGCCACAGTCGCTGCAACATGTGCAGAGTTGAATTCCACCGGGTAGGCACATCGCATTTTAGCCGGTGAAGTGGCATTCCCAACGACTTCTGTAGAGATGTAAGTCGCTGAGCTGCGGGATGCGAACGGCGGAAGTGAGCACACAGCGACCGTGCCCTCTGCAGAAGGCCATCTAGTCTGGGATAGTGGGCTAAAAATTGCTGGACAACCAGGTTCAACACGTGAGCCATACAAGGCACGTGTGTGACATTGCCCCGGCGAAGGGCCGCACCCAGGTTTGCAGCATTGTCGCACACGGCCTTCCCTGGTTTCAGGTCCAGTGGAGACAACCATTCATGAAATTGGTTCTCCAGAGCTGACCACAACTCCTCAGCTGTGTGACTCACATTTCCCAGACATTTCAATGTAAAAACCGCCTGATGACGTTGAGCCCTACTGCCAGCATAGTAAGGAGGTGTGCAGGATCCCTTCTGCGCAGTTAGAAAGCTTGTGGCATGACCAGACAGGCTTTGGGTGCAGGTGGAAGACCGAGAGGAGGTTGAGGAGGCAGAAGCAGTGGAGGAAAAATGACATAAAGAGGATTGACGCACAACTCGTGGGGATGGCAAGACTTGGACAGCAGCCCCTTGTCCTGCTGTCACCATAGTTACCCAGTGCCCAGTCAGCGACATGTAACGCCCCTGTCCATGCCTACTCGTCCAAGTGTCTGTGGTGAAATGCACCCTGTCACACACAGAGTTTCTCAAAGAAGCGGTGATGTTGTGTGCGACATGCTGGTGGAGCGCAGGCACACCTTTCTTTGAGAAGTAGTGCCGACTGGGCATCTGGTACTGGGGCACTGCGACGGACATAAGGTCTCGAAAATCCTCTGTGTCCACCAGGCGGAAAGGCAGCATTTCTGTAGCCAAGAGCTTGCAGATGGTGAAATTCAACCTCTTAGCTTTCTCATGGCTAGGAGGAAATGGTCTTTTACTTGTCCACATCTGAGGGACCGAGGGCTGGCTATTGTGCTTAGACGGGGTTGATAAGGGTGTCCCCGGCAAACTGCCGGTCTGTGAGGAAGATGCAGGCGGACATGTTAGGTTGCCTTGATCCAAAGGTGGTGCTATCGATGTCGGACAGCGCTCAAGACCAGCTGGTGTTACCACCTCCAAAGAAAATGATGACCTGCCAATCACGCTGGCTGTTGCGGGTAAAGAGGTGGCAGGTCTGCGCCCCAAAACAGGTGTGACTGCTGTCCCCCCAGTCACAGAGGATGAAGAGGCCGCGGATGCACAAGATATGGCAGACGGTGGTTGGCCCGGCCGGCTAGACCGCATTGTAGCACACTGAGCTTCCCACTGCAACTTATGCTTCATGTCCATGTGCCGGTTCATGCATGAAGTACTCAAACTATGTATTTTTTGGCCTCTACTTAGCTTTTGCTGACAAATGTTACAGATAACACGAGTTGGGTCATCTTTATCGATCTGAAAAAATGCCCAGGCTATGCAAGGCTTAGCACCCATGCGACCTGAAGAGCCACCACGACTTGTGGTGAGAGGCAGAGTTGTGTTTGAGGATGCAGTTGTTGACGTGCTTCCAGTACTACGGACAATTCTCATGCCTTTGTCCAAAAGCCAAAAAGAAAGAGAAAAAGCACGTAGATGCCTAGTTTTGCACCCTAAAACTCTCAGGTGTTACTTGAATTGTGATAACCTATCAACTGTCAAAACCACACACTGTTGTCAAAAGCAAACTCACGTAGAAATCGTAGCGGTGAAAAAAATGCTGCTCAAACCAACAATATAATCTTGCATTTGGAAATAAAGAATAAATCACATGTTTCTGCCCGGTATCGAACAGGGGACCTTTCGCGTGTGAGGCGAACGTGATAATCGCTACACTACAGAAACTAGATGGAAAAAGCTTCTGTGGTCACGGCATGCAATCAAGATCAAGGACCGAAAGGCAAACGCTTTGATAGCAAACAATAAAATTGTGTTTCTGCCTATTTTCGAACTGGGGACCTTTCGCGTGCTAGGCGAACGTGATAACCGCTACACTACAGAAACTCACGGTACTACCAAAGACATTCACACATACCTAAATGCAATTGAACAAAATCATCCACCCAAAGCCAACAGGTTTACCTCAATGTTTAAAAACAGAACAAAGGGCATTTTTCAACCAAGGAACATGCGTTCATTTGTCAGGCCATTGTGAATCAAATGGGTGAAAATCATGCTGCCCAAACCAACAGTATAGCCTTTTGTGAGAAAAAATGCTCACAAACACGTTTCTGCCCGGTGTCAAAACGGGGACCTTTCGCGTGTAAAGCAAACGTGATAACCACTACACTACAGAAACTTCATGAAAAGGAGTGAAATGTTCACGTCAAGCAATCAAGAGCAAAAGTGGAAACAGAGTAATGGCATCATCTGAAAAGCAAAACTTGCATCTTTCAATGAGGGAACTTTTCACTTGTCAGGCTAACGTGATTCTGGTTTAAACATAGCTGAGCTAGATTTGCATGGAAAAAAACATTTTGGACAAAGCATTCTCATGCCTTTGTCCAAAAGCCAAAAAGAAAGAGAAAAAGCACGTAGATGCCTAGTTTTGCACCCTAAAACTCTCAGGTGTTACTTGAATTGTGATAACCTATCAACTGTCAAAACCACACACTGTTGTCAAAAGCAAACTCACGTAGAAATCGTAGCGGTGAAAAAAATGCTGCTCAAACCAACAATATAATCTTGCATTTGGAAATAAAAAAAAATCACATGTTTCTGCCCGGTATCGAACCGGGGACCGCTCGCGTGTGAGGCAACCGTGATAACCGGTACACTACAGAAACTAGACAGAAAAAGCTTCTGTGGTCAAGGCATGCAATCAAGATCAAGGACCGAAAGGCAAACGCTGTGATAGCAAACAAAGAATTTAAGTTTCTACCCAGTTTCGAACAGGGACCTTTCACGTGTTAGGCAAACGTGATAACCGCTACACTACAGAAACTCACGGTACTACCAAAGACATTCACACATACGTAAATGCAATGGAACAAAATCATCCACCCAAAACCAACATGTTTACCTCAATGTTTAAAAACAGGACAAAGGGCATTTTTCAACCAGGGAACATGCGTTCATTTGTCAGGCCATTGTGAATCAAATGGGTGAAAATCATGCTGCCCAAACCAACAGTATAGCCTTGTGTGAGAAAAAATGCTCACAAACACAAGTTTCTGCCCGGTGTCGAACCGGGGACATTTCGTGTGTAAAGCGAATGTGATAACCACTACACTACAGAAACTTCATGAAAAGAAGTGAAATGTTCATGTCAAGCAATCAAGAGCAAAAGTGGAAACAGAGTAATGGCATCATCTGAAAAGCAAAACTTGCATCTTTCAATGAGGGAACTTTTCACTTGTCAGGCTAACGTGATTCTGGTTTAAACATAGCTGAGCTGGATTTGCATGGAAAAAAACATTTTGGACAAAGCATTCTCATGCCTTTGTCCAAAAGCCAAAAAGAAAGAGAAAAAGCACGTAGATGCCTAGTTTTGCACCCTAAAACTCTCAGGTGTTACTTGAATTGTGATAACCTATCAACTGTCAAAACCACACACTGTTGTCAAAAGCAAACTCACGTAGAAATCGTAGCAGGGAAAAAAATGCTGCTCAAACCAACAATATAATCTTGCATTTGGAAATAAAGAATAAATCACATATTTCTACCCGGTACCGAACCGGGGACCTTTCGCATGTGAGGCAAACGTGATAACCGCTACACTACAGAAACTAGACGGAAAAAGCTTCTGTGGTCACGGCATGCAATCAAGATCAAGGACCGAAAGTCAAACGCTTTGATAGCAAACAATAAAATTATGTTTCTGCCCAGTTTCGAACTGGGGACCTTTCGCGTGTTAGGCGAACGTGATAACGGCTACACTACAGAAACTCACGGTACTACCAAAGACATTCACACATACCTAAATGCAATTGAACAAAATCATCCACCCAAAGCCAACAAGTTTACCTCAATGTTTAAAAACAGGACAAAAGGCATTTTTCAACCAGGTAACATGCGTTCATTTGTCAGGCCATTGTGAATCAAATGGGTGAAAATCATGCTGCCCAAACCAACAGTATAGCCTTGTGTGAGAAAAAATGCTCACAAATACATGTTTCTGCCCGGTGTCAAACCGTGGACATTTCGTGTGTAAAGCGAACGTGATAACCACTGCACTACAGAAACTTCATGAAAAGGAGTGAAATGTTCACGTCAAGCAATCAAGAGCAAAAGTGGAAACAGAGTAATGGCATCATCTGAAAAGCAAAACTTGCATCTTTCAATGAGGGAACTTTTCACTTGTCAGGCTAACGTGATTCTGGTTTAAACGTAGCTGAGCTGGATTTGCATGGAAAAAAACATTTTGGACAAAGCATTCTCATGCCTTTGTCCAAAAGCCAAAAAGAAAGAGAAAAAGCACGTAGATGCCTAGTTTTGCACCCTAAAACTCTCAGGTGTTACTTGAATTGTGATAACCTATCAACTGTCAAAACCACACACTGTTGTCAAAAGCAAACTCACGTAGAAATCGTAGCAGGGAAAAAAATGCTGCTCAAACCAACAATATAATCTTGCATTTGGAAATAAAGAATAAATCACATATTTCTGCCCGGTATCGAACCGGGGACCTTTCGCGTGTGAGGCAAACGTGATAACCGCTACACTACAGAAACTAGACGGAAAAAGCTTCTGTGGTCACGGCATGCAATCAAGATCAAGGACCGAAAGGCAAACGCTTTGATAGCAAACAATAATATAAAGTTTCTGCCCAGTTTCGAACTGGGGACCTTTCGCATGTTAGGCGAACGTGATTACCGCTACACTACAGAAACTCACGGTACTACCAAAGACATTCACACATACCTAAATGCAATTGAACAAAATCATCCACCCAAAGCCAACAAGTTTACCTCAATGTTTAAAAACAGGACAAAGGGCATTTTTCAACCAGGGAACATGCATTCATTTGTCAGGCCATTGTGAATCAAATGGGTGAAAATCATGCTGCCCAAACCAACAGTATAGCCTTGTGTGAGAAAAAATGCTCACAAACACATGTTTCTGCCCGGTGTCGAACCAGGGACCTTTCGCGTGAAAAGCGAACGTGATAACCACTACACTACAGAAACTTCATGAAAAGGAGTGAAATGTTCACGTCAAGCAATCAAGAGCAAAAGTGGAAACAGAGTAATGGCATCATCTGAAAAGCAAAACTTGCATCTTTCAATGAGGGAACTTTTCACTTGTCAGGCTAACGTGATTCTGGTTTAAACGTAGCTGAGCTGGATTTGCATGGAAAAAAACATTTTGGACAAAGCATTCTCATGCCTTTGTCCAAAAGCCAAAAAGAAAGAGAAAAAGCACGTAGATGCCTAGTTTTGCACCCTAAAACTCTCAGGTGTTACTTGAATTGTGATAACCTATCAACTGTCAAAACCACACACTGTTGTCAAAAGCAAACTCACGTAGAAATCGTAGCGGTGAAAAAATGCTGCTCAAACCAGCAATATAATCTTGCATTTGGAAATAAAGAATAAATCACATGTTTCTGCCCGGTATCGAACCGGGGACCTTTCGCGTGTGAGGCAAACGTGATAACCGCTACACTACAGAAACTAGACGGAAACAAAGCTTCTGTGGTCACGGCATGCAATCAAGATCAAGGACCGAAAGGCAAACGCTTTGATAGCAAACAATAAAATTATGTTTCTGCCCAGTTTCGAACTGGGGACCTTTCGGGAGTTAGGCGAACGTGATAACCGCTACAATACAGAAACTCAAGGTACTACCAAAGACATTCACACATACCTAAATGCAATTGAACAAAATCATCCACCCAAAGCCAAAAGGTATACCTCAATGTTTAAGAACAGGACAAAGGGCATTTTTCAACCAGGGAACATGCGTTCATTTGTCAGGCCATTGTGAATCAAATGGGTGAAAATCATGCTGCCCAAACCAACAGTATAGCCTTGTGTGAGAAAAAATGCTCACAAACACATGTTTCTGCCCGGTGTCAAATCGGGGACCTTTCGCGTGTAAAGCGAACGTGATAACCACTACACTACAGAAACTTCATGAAAAGGAGTGAAATGTTCACGTCAAGCAATCAAGAGCAAAAGTGGAAACAGAGTAATGGCATCATCTGAAAAGCAAAACTTGCATCTTTCAATGAGGGAACTTTTCACTTGTCAGGCTAACGTGATTCTGGTTTAAACGTAGCTGAGCTGGATTTGCATGGAAAAAAACATTTTGGACAAAGCATTCTCATGCCTTTGTCCAAAAGCCAAAAAGAAAGAGAAAAAGCACGTAGATGCCTAGTTTTGCACCCTAAAACTCTCAGGTGTTACTTGAATTGTGATAACCTATCAACTGTCAAAACCACACACTGTTGTCAAAAGCAAACTCACGTAGAAATCGTAGCAGGGAAAAAAATGCTGCTCAAACCAACAATATAATCTTGCATTTGGAAATAAAGAATAAATCACATATTTCTGCCCGGTATCGAACCGGGGACCTTTCGCGTGTGAGGCAAACGTGATAACCGCTACACTACAGAAACTAGACGGAAAAAGCTTCTGTGGTCACGGCATGCAATCAAGATCAAGGACCGAAAGGCAAACGCTTTGATAGCAAACAATAATATAAAGTTTCTGCCCAGTTTCGAACTGGGGACCTTTCGCATGTTAGGCGAACGTGATTACCGCTACACTACAGAAACTCACGGTACTACCAAAGACATTCACACATACCTAAATGCAATTGAACAAAATCATCCACCCAAAGCCAACAAGTTTACCTCAATGTTTAAAAACAGGACAAAGGGCATTTTTCAACCAGGGAACATGCATTCATTTGTCAGGCCATTGTGAATCAAATGAGTGAAAATCATGCTGCCCAAACCAACAGTATAGCCTTGTGTGAGAAAAAATGCTCACAAACACATGTTTCTGCCCGGTGTCGAACCAGGGACCTTTCGAGTGTAAAGCAAACGTGATAACTAGTACACTACAAAAACTTCATGAAAAGGAGTGAAATGTTCACGTCAAGCAATCAAGAGCAAAAGTGGAAACAGAGTAATGGCATCATCTGAAAAGCAAAACTTGCATCTTTCAATGAGGGAACTTTTCACTTGTCAGGCTAACGTGATTCTGGTTTAAACGTAGCTGAGCTGGATTTGCATGGAAAAAAACATTTTGGACAAAGCATTCTCATGCCTTTGTCCAAAAGCCAAAAAGAAAGAGAAAAAGCACGTAGATGCCTAGTTTTGCACCCTAAAACTCTCAGGTGTTACTTGAATTGTGATAACCTATCAACTGTCAAAACCACACACTGTTGTCAAAAGCAAACTCACGTAGAAATCGTAGCGGTGAAAAAATTCTGCTCAAACCAGCAATATAATCTTGCATTTGGAAATAAAGAATAAATCACATGTTTCTGCCCGGTATCGAACCGGGGACCTTTCGCGTGTGAGGCGAACGTGATAACCGCTACACTACAGAAACTAGACGGAAACAAAGCTTCTGTGGTCACGGCATGCAATCAAGATCAAGGACCGAAAGGCAAACGCTTTGATAGCAAACAATAAAATTATGTTTCTGCCCAGTTTCGAACTTGGGACCTTTCGGGAGTTAGGCGAACGTGATAACCGCTACACTACAGAAACTCAAGGTACTACCAAAGACATTCACACATACCTAAATGCAATTGAACAAAATCATCCACCCAAAGCCAAAAGGTTTACCTCAATGTTTAAAAACAGGACAAAGGGCATTTTTCAACCAGGGAACATGCGTTCATTTGTCAGGCCATTGCTAATCAAATGGGTGAAAATCATGCTGCCCAAACCAACAGTATAGCCTTGTGTGAGAAAAAATGCTCACAAACACATGTTTCTGCCCGGTGTCAAATCGGGGACCTTTCGCGTGTAAAGCGAACGTGATAACCACTACACTACAGAAACTTCATGAAAAGGAGTGAAATGTTCACGTCAAGCAATCAAAAGCAAAAGTGGAAACAGAGTAATGGCATCATCTGAAAAGCAAAACTTTCATCTTTCAATGAGGGAACTTTTCACTTGTCAGGCTAACGTGATTCTGGTTTAAACGTAGCTGAGCTGGATTTGCATGGAAAAAAACATTTTAGACAAAGCATTCTCATGCCTTTGTCCAAAAGCCAAAAAGAAAGAGAAAAAGCACGTAGATGCCTAGTTTTGCACCCTAAAACTCTCAGGTGTTACTTGAATTGTGATAACCTATCAACTGTCAAAACCACACACTGTTGTCAAAAGCAAACGCACGTAGAAATCATAGCGGTGAAAGAAATGCTACTCAAACCAACAATATAATCTTGCATTTGGAAATAAAGAATAAATCACATGTTTCTGCCCGGTATCGGACCGGGGACCTTTCGCGCGTGAGGCGAATGTGATAACTGCTACACTACAGAAACTAGACGGAAAAAGCTTCTGTGGTCACGGCATGCAATCAAGATCAAGGACCGAAAGGCAAACGCTTTGATAGCAAACAATAAAATTATGTTTCTGCCCAGTTTCGAACTGGGGACCTTTCGCATGTTAAGCAAACGTGATAACCGCTACACTACAGAAACTCACGGTACTACCAAAGACATTCACACATACCTAAATGCAATTGAACAAAATCATCCACCCAAAACCAACAGGTTTACCTCAATGTTTAAAAACAGGACAAAGGGCATTTTTCAACCAGGGAACATGCGTTCATTTGTCAGGCCATTGTGAATCAAATGGGTGAAAATCATGCTGCCCAAACCAACAGTATAGCCTTGTGTGAGAAAAAATGCTCACAAACACATGTTTCTGCCCGGTGTCAAACCGGGGACCTTTCGCGTGTAAAGCGAACGTGATAACCACTACACTACAGAAACTTCATGAAAAGGAGTGAAATGTTCACGTTAAGCAATCAAGAGCAAAAGTGGAAACAGAGTAATGGCATCATCTGAAAAGCAAAACTTGCATCTTTCAATGAGGGAATTTTTCACTTGTCAGGCTAACGTGATTCTGGTTTAAATGTAGCTGAGCTGGATTTGCATGGAAAAAAACATTTTGAACAAAGCATTCTCATGCCTTTGTCCAAAAGCCAAAAAGAAAGAGAAAAAGCACGTAGATGCCTAGTTTTGCACCCTAAAACTCTCAGGTGTTACTTGAATTGTGATAACCTATCAACTGTCAAAACCACACACTGTTGTCAAAAGCAAACTCACGTAGAAATCGTAGCGGTGAAAAAAATGCTGCTCAAACCAACAATATAATCTTGCATTTGGAAATAAAGAATAAATCACATGTTTCTGCCCGGTATCGAACCGGGGACCTTTCGCGTGTGAGGCGAACGTGATAACCGCTACACTACAGAAACTAGACAGAAAAAGCTTCTGTGGTCACGGCATGCAATCAAGATCAAGGACCGAAAGGCAAACGCTTTGATAGCAAACAATAAAATTATGTTTCTGCCCAGTGTCAAACTGGGGACCTTTCGCGAGTTAGGCGAACGTGATAACCGCTACACTACAGAAACTCACGGTACTACCAAAGACATTCACACATACCTAAATGCAATTGAACAAAATCATCCACCCAAATCCAACAGGTTTACCTCAATGTTTAAAAACAGGACAAAGGGCATTTTTCAACCAGGGAACATGCGTTCATTTGTCAGGCCATTGTGAATCAAATGGGTGAAAATCATGCTGCCCAAACCAACAGTATAGCCTTGTGTGAGAAAAAAAAGGTCACAAACACATGTTTCTGCCCGGTGTCGAACCAGGGACCTTTCGCGTGAAAAGCGAACGTGATAACCACTACACTACAGAAACTTCATGAAAAGGAGTGAAATGTTCACGTCAAGCAATCAAGAGCAAAAGTGGAAACAGAGTAATGGCATCATCTGAAAAGCAAAACTTGCATCTTTCAATGACGGAATTTTTCACTTGTCAGGCTAGCGTGATTCTGGTTTAAACGTAGCTGAGCTGAATTTGCATGGAAAAAAAACATTTTGGACAAAGCATTCTCATGCCTTTGTCCAAAAGCCAAAAAGAAAGAGAAAAAGCACGTAGATGCCTAGTTTTGCACCCTAAAACTCTCAGGTGTTACTTGAATTGTGATAACCTATCAACTGTCAAAACCACACACTGTTGTCAAAAGCAAACTCACGTAGAAATCGTAGCGGTGAAAAAAATGCTGCTCAAACCAACAATATAATCTTGCATTTGGAAATAAAGAATAAATCACATGTTTCTGCCCGGTATCGAACCGGGGACCTTTCGCGTGTGAGGCGAACGTGATAACCGCTACACTACAGAAGCTAGACGGAAAAAGCTTCTGTGGTCACGGCATGCAATCAAGATCAAGGACCGAAAGGCAAACGCTTTGATAGCAAACAATAAAATTAAGTTTCTGCCCAGTGTCAAACTGGGGACCTTTCACGAGTTAGGCGAACGTGATAACCGCTACACTACAGAAACTCACGGTACTACCAAAGACATTCACACATACCTAAATGCAATTGAACAAAATCATCCACCCAAAGCCAACATGTTTACCTCAATGTTTAAAAACAGGACAAAGGGCATTTTTCAACCAGGGAACATGCGTTCATTTGTCAGGCCATTGTGAATCAAATGGGTGAAAATCATGCTGCCCAAACCAACAGTATAGCCTTGTGTGAGAAAAAATGCTCACAAACACATGTTTCTGCCCAGTGTCGAACCAGGGACCTTTCGCATGTAAAGCGAACGTGATAACCACTACACTACAGAAACTTCATGAAAAGGAGTGAAATGTTCACGTCAAGCAATCAAGAGCAAAAGTGGAAACAGAGTAATGGCATCATCTGAAAAGCAAAACTTGCATCTTTCAATGAGGGAACTTTTCACTTGTCAGGCTAACGTGATTCTGGTTTAAACGTAGCTGAGCTGGATTTGCATGGAAAAAAACATTTTGGACAAAGCATTCTCATGCCTTTGTCCAAAAGCCAAAAAGAAAGAGAAAAAGCACGTAGATGCCTAGTTTTGCACCCTAAAACTCTCAGGTGTTACTTGAATTGTAATAACCTATCAACTGTCAAAACCACACACTGTTGTCAAAAGCAAACTCACGTAGAAATCGCAGCGGTGAAAAAAATGCTGCTCAAACCAACAATATAATCTTGCATTTGGAAATAAAGAATAAATCACATGTTTCTGCCAAGTATTGAACCGGGGACCTTTCACGTGTGAGGCGAACGTGATAACCGCTACACTACAGAAACTAGACGGTCAAAGCTTCTGTGGTCACGGCATGCAATCAAGATCAAGGACCGAAAGGCAAACGCTTTGATAGCAAACAATAAAATTATGTTTTTGCCCAGTGTCAAACTGGGGACCTTTCGCGAGTTAGGCGAACGTGATAAACGCTACACTACAGAAACTCACGGTACTACCAAAGACATTCACACATACCTAAATTCAATTGAACAAAATCATCCACCCAAATCCAACAGGTTTACCTCAATGTTTAAAAACAGGACAAAGGGCATTTTTCAACCAGGGAACATGCGTTCATTTGTCAGGCCATTGTGAATCAAATGGGTGAAAATCATGCTGCCCAAACCAACAGTATAGCCTTGTGTGAGAAAAAATGCTCACAAACACATGTTTCTGCCCGGTGTCGAACCAGGGACCTTTCGCGTGTAAAGCGAACGTGATAACCACTACACTACAGAAACTTCATGAAAAGGAGTGAAATGTTCACGTCAAGCAATCAAGAGCAAAAGTGGAAACAGAGTAATGGCATCATCTGAAAAGCAAAACTTGCATCTTTCAATGAGGGAACTTTTCACTTGTCAGGCTAACGTGATTCTGGTTTAAACGTAGCTGAGCTGGATTTGCATGGAAAAAAACATTTTGGACAAAGCATTCTCATGCCTTTGTCCAAAAGCCAAAAAGAAAGAGAAAAAGCACGTAGATGCCTAGTTTTGCACCCTAAAACTCTCAGCTGTTACTTGAATTGTGATAACCTATCAACTGTCAAAACCACACACTGTTGTCAAAAGCAAACTCACGTAGAAATCGCAGCGGTGAAAAAAATGCTGCTCAAACCAACAATATAATCTTGCATTTGGAAATAAAGAATAAATCACATGTTTCTGCCCAGTATCGAACCGGGGACCTTTCGCGTGTGAGGCGAATGTGATAACCGCTACACTACAGAAACTAGACGGAAAAAGCTTCTGTGGTCACGGCATGCAATCAAGATCAAGGACCGAAAGGCAAACGCTTTGATAGCAAACAATAAAATTATGTTTTTGCCCAGTGTCAAACTGGGGACCTTTCGCGAGTTAGTCGAACGTGATAACCGCTACACTACAGAAACTCACGGTACTACCAAAGACATTCACACATACCTAAATGCAATTGAACAAAATCATCCACCCAAATCCAACAGATTTACCTCAATGTTTAAAAACAGGACAAAGGGCATTTTTCAACCAGGGAACATGCGTTCATTTGTCAGGCCATTGTGAATCAAATGGGTGAAAATCATGCTGCCCAAACCAACAGTATAGCCTTGTGTGAGAAAAAATGCTCACAAACACATGTTTCTGCCCGGTGTCGAACCAGGGACCTTTCGCGTGTAAAGCGAACGTGATAACCACTACACTACAGAAACTTCATGAAAAGGAGTGAAATGTTCACGTCAAGCAATCAAGAGCAAAAGTGGAAACAGAGTAATGGCATCATCTGAAAAGCAAAACTTGCATCTTTCAATGACGGAATTTTTCACTTGTCAGGCTAACGTGATTCTGGTTTAAACGTAGCTGAGCTGGATTTGCATGGAAAAAAAACATTTTGGACAAAGCATTCTCATGCCTTTGTCCAAAAGCCAAAAAGAAAGAGAAAAAGCACGTAGATGCCTAGTTTTGCACCCTAAAACTCTCAGGTGTTACTTGAATTGTGATAACCTATCAACTGTCAAAACCACACACTGTTGTCAAAAGCAAACTCACGTAGAAATCGTAGCGGTGAAAAAAATGCTGCTCAAACCAACAATATAATCTTGCATTTGGAAATAAAGAATAAATCACATGTTTCTGCCCGGTATCGAACCGGGGACCTTTCGCGTGTGAGGCGAACGTGATAACTGCTACACTACAGAAACTAGACGTAAAAAGCTTCTGTGGTCACAGCATGCAATCAAGATCAAGGACCGAAAGGCAAACGCTTTGATAGCAAACAATAGAATTATGTTTCTGCCCAGTTTCGAACTGGGGACCTTTCGCGTGTTAGGCGAACGTGATAACCGCTACACTACAGAAACTCACGGTACTACCAAAGACAGTCACACATACCTAAATGCAATTGAACAAAATCATCCACCCAAAGCCAACAGGTTTACCTCAATGTTTAAAAACAGGACAAAGGGCATTTTTCAACCAGGGAACATGCGTTCATTTGTCAGGCCATTGTGAATCAAATGGGTGAAAATCATGCTGCCCAAACCAACAGTATAGCCCTGTGTGAGAAAAAATGCTCACAAACACATGTTTCTGCCCGGTGTCGAACCAGGGACCTTTCGCGTGTAAAGCGAACGTGATAACCACTACACTACAGAAACTTCATGAAAAGGAGTGAAATGTTCACGTCAAGCAATCAAGAGCAAAAGTGGAAACAGAGTAATGGCATCATCTGAAAAGCAAAACTTGCATCTTTGAATGAGGGAACTTTTCACTTGTCAGGCTAACGTCATTCTGGTTTAAACGTAGCTGAGCTGGATTTGCATGGAAAAAAACATTTTGGACAAAGCATTCTCATGCCTTTGTCCAAAAGCCAAAAAGAAAGAGAAAAAGCACGTAGATGCCTAGTTTTGCACCCTAAAACTCTCAGGTGTTACTTGAATTGTGATAACCTATCAACTGTCAAAACCACACACTGTTGTCAAAAGCAAACTCACGTAGAAATCGTAGCAGGGAAAAAAATGCTGCTCAAACCAACAATATAATCTTGCATTTGGAAATAAACGATATATCACATGTTTCTGCCCGGTATCGAACCGGGGACCTTTCGCGTGTGAGGCGAACGTGATAACCGCTACACTTCAGAAAGTAGACGGGAAAAGCTTCTGTGGTCATGGCATGCAATCAAGATCAAGGACCGAAAGGCAAACGCTTTGATAGCAAACAATAAAATTAAGTTTCTGCCCAGTTTCGAACTGGGGACCTTTCGCATGTTAGGCGAACGTGATTACCGCTACACTACAGAAACTCACGGTACTACAAAAGACATTCACACATACCTAAATGCATTTGAACAAAATCATCCACCCAAATCCAACAGGTTTACCTCAATGTTTAAAAACAGGACAAAGGGCATTTTTCAACCAGGGAACATGCGTTCATTTGTCAGGCCATTGTGAATCAAATGGGTGAAAATCATGCTGCCCAACCCAACAGTATAGCCTTGTGTGAGAAAAAAAGGTCATAAACACATGTTTCTGCCCAGTGTCGAACCAGGGACCTTTCGCGTATAAAGCGAAAGTGATAACCACTACACTACAGAAACTTCATGAAAAGCAGTGAAATGTTCACGTCAAGCAATCAAGAGCAAAAGTGGAAACAGAGTAATGGCATCATCTGAAAAGCAAAACTTGCATCGTTCAATGAGGGAACTTTTCACTTGTCAGGCTAACGTGATTCTGGTTTAAACGTAGCTGAGCTGGATTTGCATGGAAAAAAACATTTTGGACAAAGCATTCTCATGCCTTTGTCCAAAAGCCAAAAAGAAAGAGAAAAAGCACGTAGATGCCTAGCTTTGCACCCTAAAACTCTCAGGTGTTACTTGAATTGTGATAACCTATCAACTGTCAAAACCACACACTGTTGTCAAAAGCAAACTCACGTAGAAATCGTAGCGGTGAAAAAAATGCTGCTCATACCAACAATATAATCTTGCATTTGGAAATAAAGAATAAATCACGTTTCTGCCCGGTATCGAACCGGGGACCTTTCGCGTGTGAGGCGAACGTGATAACCGCTACACTACAGAAACTAGACGGAAAAAGCTT
This sequence comes from Phyllobates terribilis, assembly GCF_046119375.1. NCBI lineage: Eukaryota > Metazoa > Chordata > Amphibia > Anura > Dendrobatidae > Phyllobates > Phyllobates terribilis. The sequence goes on along the minus strand of NW_027362763.1, from coordinate 10,604,253 downwards.
CTGTGGTCACGGCATGCAATCAAGATCAAGGACCGAAAGGCAAACGCTTTGATAGCAAACAATAAAATTATGTTTCTGCCCAGTGTCAAACTGGGGACCTTTCGCGAGTTAGGCGAACGTGATAACCGCTACACTACAGAAACTCGCGTTACTACCAAAGACATTCACACATACCTAAATGCAATTGAACAAAATCATCCACCCAAATCCAACAGGTTTACCTCAATGTTTAAAAACAGGACAAAGGGCATTTTTCAACCAGGGAACATGCGTTCATTTGTCAGGCCATTGTGAATCAAATGGGTGAAAATCATGCTGCCCAAACCAACAGTATAGCCTTGTGTGAGAAAAAATACTCAAAAACACATGTTCCTGCCCAGTGTCGAACCAGGGACCTTTCGCGTGTAAAGCGAACGTGATAACCGCTACACTACAGAAACTTCATGAAAAGGAGTGAAATGTTCACGTCAAGCAATCAAGAGCAAAAGTGGAAACAGAGTAATGGCATCATCTGAAAAGCAAAACTTGCATCTTTCAATGAGGGAACTTTTCACTTGTCAGGCTAACGTGATTCTGGTTTAAACGTAGCTGAGCTGGATTTGCATGGAAAAAAACATTTTGGACAAAGCATTCTCATGCCTTTGTCCAAAAGCCAAAAAGAAAGAGAAAAAGCACGTAGATGCCTAGTTTTGCACCCTAAAACTCTCAGGTGTTACTTGAATTGTGATAACCTATCAACTGTCAAAACCACACACTGTTGTCAAAAGCAAACTCACGTAGAAATCGTAGCGGTGAAAAAAATGCTGCTCAAACCAGCAATATAATCTTGCATTTGGAAATAAAGAATAAATCACATGTTTCTGCCCGGTATCGAACCGGGGACCTTTCGCTTGTGAGGTGAACGTGATAACCGCTACACTACAGAAAGTAGACGGGAAAAGCTTCTGTGGTCATGGCATGCAATCAAGATGAAGGACCGAAAGGCAAACTCTTTGATAGCAAACAATAAAATTATGTTTCTGCCCAGTTTCGAACTGGGGACCTTTCGCGTGTTAAGCAAACGTGATAACCGCTACACTACAGAAACTCACGGTACTACAAAAGACATTCACACATACCTAAATGCAATTGAACAAAATCATCCACCCAAAACCAACAAGTTTACCTCAATGTTTAAAAACAGGACAAAGGGCATTTTTCAACCAGGGAACATGCGTTCATTTGTCAGACCATTGTGAATCAAATGGGTGAAAATCATGCTGCCCAAACCAACAGTATAGCCTTGTGTGAGAAAAAATGCTCACAAACACATGTTTCTGCCCGGTGTCGAACCGGGGACCGTTCGCGTGTAAAGCGAACGTGATAACCACTACACTACAGAAACTTCATGAAAAGCAGTGAAATGTTCACGTCAAGCAATCAAGAGCAAAAGTGGAAACAGAGTAATGGCATCATCTGAAAAGCAAAACTTGCATCGTTCAATGAGGGAACTTTTCACTTGTCAGGCTAACGTGATTCTGGTTTAAACGTAGCTGAGCTGGATTTGCATGGAAAAAAAACATTTTGGACAAAGCATTCTCATGCCTTTGTCCAAAAGCCAAAAAGAAAGAGAAAAAGCACGTAGATGCCTAGCTTTGCACCCTAAAACTCTCAGGTGTTACTTGAATTGTGATAATCTATCAACTGTCAAAACCACACACTGTTGTCAAAAGCAAACTCACGTAGAAATCGTAGCGGTGAAAAAAATGCTGCTCAAACCAACAATATAATCTTGCATTTGGAAATAAAGAATAAATCACATGTTTCTGCCCGTTATCGAACCGGGGACTTTTCGCGTGTGAGGTAATTGTGATAACCGCTACACTACAGAAACTAGATGTAAAAAGCTTCTGTGGTCACGGCATGCAATCAAGATCAAGGACCGAAAGGCAAACGCTTTGATAGCAAACAATAGATTTATGTTTCTGCCCAGTTTCGAACTGGGGACCTTTCGCGTGTTAGGCGAACGTGATAACTGCTACACTACAGAAACTCACGGTACTACCAAAGACAGTCACACATACCTAAATGCAATTGAACAAAATCATCCACCCAAAGCCAACAGGTTTACCTCAATGTTTAAAAACAGGACAAAGGGCATTTTTCAACCAGGGAACATGCGTTCATTTGTCAGGCCATTGTGAATCAAATGGGTGAAAATCATGCTGCCCAAACCAACAGTATAGCCTTGTGTGAGAAAAAATGCTCACAAACACATGTTTCTGCCCGGTGTCGAACCAGGGACCTTTCGCGTGTAAAGCAAACGTAATAACCACTATACTACAGAAACTTCATGAAAAGGAGTGAAATGTTCACGTCAAGCAATCAAGAGCAAAAGTGGAAACAGAGTAATGGCATCATCTGAAAAGCAAAACTTGCATCTTTGAATGAGGGAACTTTTCACTTGTCAGGCTAACGTGATTCTGGTTTAAACGTAGCTGAGCTGGATTTGCATGGAAAAAAACATTTTGGACAAAGCATTCTCATGCCTTTGTCCAAAAGCCAAAAAGAAAGAGAAAAAGCACGTAGATGCCTAGTTTTGCACCCTAAAACTCTCAGGTGTTACTTGAATTGTGATAACCTATCAACTGTCAAAACCACACACTGTTGTCAAAAGCAAACTCACGTAGAAATCGTAGCAGGGAAAAAAATGCTGCTCAAACCAACAATATAATCTTGCATTTGGAAATAAAGAATAAATCACATGTTTCTGCCCGTTATCGAACCGGGGACCTTTCGCGTGTGAGGCGAACGTGATAACCGCTACACTACAGAAACTAGACGGAAAAAGCTTCTGTGGTCACGGCATGCAATCAAGATCAAGGACCGAAAGGCAAACGCTTTGATAGCAAACAATAAAATTATGTTTTTGCCCAGTGTCAAACTGGGGACCTTTCGCGAGTTAGGCGAACGTGATAACCGCTACACTACAGAAACTCACGGTACTACCAAAGACATTCACACATACCTAAATGCAATTGAACAAAATCATCCACCCAAATCCAACAGGTTTACCTCAATGTTTAAAAACAGGACAAAGGGCATTTTTCAACCAGGGAACATGCGTTCATTTGTCAGGCCATTGTGAATCAAATGGGTGAAAATCATGCTGCCCAAACCAACAGTATAGCCTTGTGTGAGAAAAAATACTCAAAAACACATGTTCCTGCCCAGTGTCGAACCAGGGACCTTTCGCGTGTAAAGCGAACGTGATAACCGCTACACTACAGAAACTTCATGAAAAGGAGTGAAATGTTCACGTCAAGCAATCAAGAGCAAAAGTGGAAACAGAGTAATGGCATCATCTGAAAAGCAAAACTTGCATCTTTCAATGAGGGAACTTTTCACTTGTCAGGCTAACGTGATTCTGGTTTAAACGTAGCTGAGCTGGATTTGCATGGAAAAAAACATTTTGGACAAAGCATTCTCATGCCTTTGTCCAAAAGCCAAAAAGAAATAGAAAAAGCACGTAGATGCCTAGTTTTGCACCCTAAAACTCTCAGGTGTTACTTGAATTGTGATAACCTATCAACTGTCAAAACCACACACTGTTGTCAAAAGCAAACTCACGTAGAAATCGTAGCGGTGAAAAAAATGCTGCTCAAACCAGCAATATAATCTTGCATTTGGAAATAAAGAATAAATCACATGTTTCTGCCCAGTATCGAACCGGGGACCTTTCGCTTGTGAGGTGAACGTGATAACCGCTACACTACAGAAAGTAGACGGGAAAAGCTTCTGTGGTCATGGCATGCAATCAAGATGAAGGACCGAAAGGCAAACTCTTTGATAGCAAACAATAAAATTATGTTTCTGCCCAGTTTCGAACTGGGGACCTTTCGCGTGTTAAGCAAACGTGATAACCGCTACACTACAGAAACTCACGGTACTACAAAAGACATTCACACATACCTAAATGCAATTGAACAAAATCATCCACCCAAAACCAACAAGTTTACCTCAATGTTTAAAAACAGGACAAAGGGCATTTTTCAACCAGGGAACATGCGTTCATTTGTCAGACCATTGTGAATCAAATGGGTGAAAATCATGCTGCCCAAACCAACAGTATAGCCTTGTGTGAGAAAAAATGCTCACAAACACATGTTTCTGCCCGGTGTCGAACCGGGGACCGTTCGCGTGTAAAGCGAACGTGATAACCACTACACTACAGAAACTTCATGAAAAGCAGTGAAATGTTCACGTCAAGCAATCAAGAGCAAAAGTGGAAACAGAGTAATGGCATCATCTGAAAAGCAAAACTTGCATCGTTCAATGAGGGAACTTTTCACTTGTCAGGCTAACGTGATTCTGGTTTAAACGTAGCTGAGCTGGATTTGCATGGAAAAAAAACATTTTGGACAAAGCATTCTCATGCCTTTGTCCAAAAGCCAAAAAGAAAGAGAAAAAGCACGTAGATGCCTAGCTTTGCACCCTAAAACTCTCAGGTGTTACTTGAATTGTGATAATCTATCAACTGTCAAAACCACACACTGTTGTCAAAAGCAAACTCACGTAGAAATCGTAGCAGGGAAAAAAATGCTGCTCAAACCAACAATATAATCTTGCATTTGGAAATAAAGAATAAATCACATGTTTCTGCCCGGTATCGAACAGGGGACCTTTCGCGTGTGAGGTAATTGTGATAACCGCTACACTACAGAAACTAGACGGAAAAAGCTTCTGTGGTCACGGCATGCAATCAAGATCAAGGACCGAAAGGCAAACGCTTTGATAGCAAACAATAAAATTATGTTTCTGCCCAGTTTCGAACTGGGGACCTTTCGCATGTTAGGCGAACGTGATTACCGCTACACTACAGAAACTCACGGTACTAGCAAAGACATTCACACATACCTAAATGCATTTGAACAAAATCATCCACCCAAATCCAACAGGTTTACCTCAATGTTTAAAAACAGGACAAAGGGCATTTTTCAACCAGGGAACATGCGTTCATTTGTCAGGCCATTGTGAATCAAATGGGTGAAAATCATGCTGCCCAAACCAACAGTATAGCCTTGTGTGAGAAAAAAAGGTCACAAACACATGTTTCTGCCCGGTGTCGAACCAGGGACCTTTCGCGTGTAAAGCGAACGTGATAACCACTACACTACAGAAACTTCATGAAAAGGAGTGAAATGTTCACGTCAAGCAATCAAGAGCAAAAGTGGAAACAGAGTAATGGCATCATCTGAAAAGCAAAACTTGCATCTTTCAATGACGGAACTTTTCACTTGTCAGGCTAACGTGATTCTGGTTTAAACGTAGCTGAGCTGGATTTGCATGGAAAAAAAACATTTTGGACAAAGCATTCTCATGCCTTTGTCCAAAAGCCAAAAAGAAAGAGAAAAAGCACGTAGATGCCTAGTTTTGCACCCTAAAACTCTCAGGTGTTACTTGAATTGTGATAACCTATCAACTGTCAAAACCACACACTGTTGTCAAAAGCAAACTCACGTAGAAATCGTAGCGGTGAAAAAAATGCTGCTCAAACCAACAATATAATCTTGCATTTGGAAATAAAGAATAAATCACATGTTTCTGCCCGGTATCGAACCGGGGACCTTTCGCGTGAGAGCCGAACGTGATAACCGCTACACTACAGAAACTAGACGGAAAAAGCTTCTGTGGTCACGGCATGCAATCAAGATCAAGGACCGAAAGGCAAACGCTTTGATAGCAAACAATAAAATTATGTTTCTGCCCAGTGTCAAACTGGGGACCTTTCGCGAGTTAGGCGAACGTGATAACCGCTACACTACAGAAACTCACGGTACTACCAAAGACATTCACACATACCTAAATGCAATTGAACAAAATCATCCACCCAAATCCAACAGGTTTACCTCAATGTTTAAAAACAGGACAAAGGGCATTTTTCAACCAGGGAACATGCGTTCATTTGTCAGGCCATTGTGAATCAAATGGGTGAAAATCATGCTGCCCAAACCAACAGTATAGCCTTGTGTGAGAAAAAATGCTCACAAACACATGTTTCTGCCCGGTGTCAAACCGGGGACCGTTCGCGTGTAAAGCGAACGTGATAACCACTACACTACAGAAACTTCATGAAAAGCAGTGAAATGTTCACGTCAAGCAATCAAGAGCAAAAGTGGAAACAGAGTAATGGCATCATCTGAAAAGCAAAACTTGCATCTTTCAATGAGGGAACTTTTCACTTGTCAGGCTAACGTGATTCTGGTTTAAACGTAGCTGAGCTGGATTTGCATGGAAAAAAACATTTTGGACAAAGCATTCTCATGCCTTTGTCCAAAAGCCAAAAAGAAAGAGAAAAAGCACGTAGATGCCTAGCTTTGCACCCTAAAACTCTCAGGTGTTACTTGAATTGTGATAACCTATCAACTGTCAAAACCACACACTGTTGTCAAAAGCAAACTCACGTAGAAATCGTAGCGGTGAAAAAAATGCTGCTCAAACCAACAATATAATCTTGCATTTGGAAATAAAGAATAAATCACATGTTTCTGCCCGTTATCGAACCGGGGACCTTTCGCGTGTGAGGTAATTGTGATAACCGCTACACTACAGAAACTAGACGTAAAAAGCTTCTCTGGTCACGGCATGCAATCAAGATCAAGGACCGAAAGGCAAACGCTTTGATAGCAAACAATAGAATTATGTTTCTGCCCAGTTTCGAACTGGGGACCTTTCGCGTGTTAGGCGAACGTGATAACCGCTACACTACAGAAACTCACGGTACTACCAAAGACAGTCACACATACCTAAATGCAATTGAACAAAATCATCCACCCAAAGCCAACAGGTTTACCTCAATGTTTAAAAACAGGACAAAGGGCATTTTTCAACCAGGGAACATGCGTTCATTTGTCAGGCCATTGTGAATCAAATGGGTGAAAATCATGCTGCCCAAACCAACAGTATAGCCTTGTGTGAGAAAAAATGCTCACAAACACATGTTTCTGCCCGGTGTCGAACCAGGGACCTTTCGCGAGTAAAGCGAACGTGATAACCACTATACTACAGAAACTTCATGAAAAGGAGTGAAATGTTCACGTCAAGCAATCAAGAGCAAAAGTGGAAACAGAGTAATGGCATCATCTGAAAAGCAAAACTTGCATCTTTGAATGAGGGAACTTTTCACTTGTCAGGCTAACGTGATTCTGGTTTAAACGTAGCTGAGCTGGATTTGCATGGAAAAAAACATTTTGGACAAAGCATTCTCATGCCTTTGTCCAAAAGCCAAAAAGAAAGAGAAAAAGCACGTAGATGCCTAGTTTTGCACCCTAAAACTCTCAGGTGTTACTTGAATTGTGATAACCTATCAACTGTCAAAACCACACACTGTTGTCAAAAGCAAACTCACGTAGAAATCGTAGCAGGGAAAAAAATGCTGCTCAAACCAACAATATAATCTTGCATTTGGAAATAAAGAATATATCACATGTTTCTGCCCGGTATCGAACCAGGGACCTTTCGCGTGTGAGGCAAATGTGATAACCGCTACACTACAGAAACTAGACGGAAAAAGCTTCTGTGGTTACGGCATGCAATCAAGATCAAGGACCGAAAGGCAAACGCTTTGATAGCAAACAATAAAATTATGTTTCTGCCCAGTTTCGAACTGGGGACCTTTCGCATGTTAGGCGAACGTGATTACCGCTACACTACAGAAACTCACGGTACTACCAAAGACATTCACACATACCTAAATGCATTTGAACAAAATCATCCACCCAAATCCAACAGGTTTACCTCAATGTTTAAAAACAGGACAAAGGGCATTTTTCAACCAGGGAACATGCGTTCATTTGTCAGGCCATTGTGAATCAAATGGGTGAAAATCATGCTGCCCAAACCAACAGTATAGCCTTGTGTGAGAAAAAAAGGTCACAAACACATGTTTCTGCCCGGTGTCGAACCAGGGACCTTTCGCGTGTAAAGCAAACGTGATAACCACTACACTACAGAAACTTCATGAAAAGGAGTGAAATGTTCACGTCAAGCAATCAAGAGCAAAAGTGGAAACAGAGTAATGGCATCATTTGAAAAGCAAAACTTGCATCTTTCAATGAGGGAACTTTTCACTTGTCAGGCTAACGTGATTCTGGTTTAAACGTAGCTGAGCTGGATTTGCATGGAAAAAAACATTTTGGACAAAGCATTCTCATGCCTTTGTCCAAAAGCCAAAAAGAAAGAGAAAAAGCACGTAGATGCCTAGTTTTGCACCCTAAAACTCTCAGGTGTTACTTGAATTGTGATAACCTATCAACTGTCAAAACCACACACTGTTGTCAAAAGCAAACTCACGTAGAAATCGTAGCGGTGAAAAAAATGCTGCTCAAACCAACAATATAATCTTGCATTTGGAAATAAAGAATAAATCACATGTTTCTGCCCGGTATCGAACCGGGGACCTTTCGCGTGTGAGGTGAACGTGATAACCGCTACACTACAGAAACTAGACGGAAAAAGCTTCTGTGGTCACGGCATGCAATCAAGATCAAGGACCGAAAGGCAAACGCTTTGATAGCAAACAATAAAATTATGTTTCTGCCCAGTGTCAAACTGGGGACCTTTCGCGAGTAAGGCGAACGTGATAACCGCTACACTACAGAAACTAGACGGAAAAAGCTTCTGTGGTCACGGCATGCAATCAAGATCAAGGACCGAAAGGCAAACGCTTTGATAGCAAACAATAAAATTATGTTTCTGCCCAGTGTCAAACTGGGGACCTTTCGCGAGTTAGGCGAACGTGATAACCGCTACACTACAGAAACTCACGGTACTACCAAAGACATTCACACATACCTAAATGCAATTGAACAAAATCATCCACCCAAATCCAACAGGTTTACCTCAATGTTTAAAAACAGGACAAAGGGCATTTTTCAACCAGGGAACATGCGTTCATTTGTCAGGCCATTGTGAATCAAATGGGTGAAAATCATGCTGCCCAAACCAACAGTATAGCCTTGTGTGAGAAAAAAAGGTCACAAACACATGTTTCTGCCCGGTGTCGAACCAGGGACCTTTCGCGTGTAAAGCGAACGTGATAACCACTACACTACAGAAACTTCATGAAAAGGAGTGAAATGTTCACGTCAAGCAATCAAGAGCAAAAGTGGAAACAGAGTAATGGCATCATCTGAAAAGCAAAACTTGCATCTTTCAATGAGGGAACTTTTCACTTGTCAGGCTAACGTGATTCTGGTTTAAACGTAGCTGAGCTGGATTTGCATGGAAAAAAACATTTTGGACAAAGCATTCTCATGCCTTTGTCCAAAAGCCAAAAAGAAAGAGAAAAAGCACGTAGATGCCTAGTTTTGCACCCTAAAACTCTCAGGTGTTACTTGAATTGTGATAACCTATCAACTGTCAAAACCACACACTGTTGTCAAAAGCAAACTCACGTAGAAATCGTAGCGGTGAAAAAAATGCTGCTCAAACCAACAATATAATCTTGCATTTGGAAATAAAGAATAAATCACATGTTTCTGCCCAGTATCAAACCGGGGACCTTTCGCGTGTGAGGCGAATGTGATAACCGCTACACTACAGAAACTAGACGGAAAAAGCTTCTGTGGTCACGGCATGCAATCAAGATCAAGGACCGAAAGGCAAACGCTTTGATAGCAAACAATAAAATTATGTTTCTGCCCAGTGTCAAACTGGGGACCTTTCGCGAGTTAGGCGAACGTGATAACCGCTACACTACAGAAACTCACGGTACTACCAAAGACAGTCACACATACCTAAATGCAATTGAACAAAATCATCCACCCAAAGCCAACAGGTTTACCTCAATGTTTAAAAACAGGACAAAGGGCATTTTTCAACCAGGGAACATGCGTTCATTTGTCAGGCCATTGTGAATCAAATGGGTGAAAATCATGCTGCCCAAACCAACAGTATAGTCTTGTGTGAGAAAAAATGCTCACAAACACATGTTTCTGCCCGGTGTCGAACCAGGGACCTTTCGCGTGTAAAGCAAACGTGATAACCACTACACTACAGAAACTTCATGAAAAGGAGTGAAATGTTCACGTCAAGCAATCAAGAGCAAAAGTGGAAACAGAGTAATGGCATCATCTGAAAAGCAAAACTTGCATCTTTCAATGACGGAACTTTTCACTTGTCAGGCTAACGTGATTCTGGTTTAAACGTAGCTGAGCTGGATTTGCATGGAAAAAAAACATTTTGGACAAAGCATTCTCATGCCTTTGTCCAAAAGCCAAAAAGAAAGAGAAAATGCACGTAGATGCCTAGTTTTGCACCCTAAAACTCTCAGGTGTTACTTGAATTGTGATAACCTATCAACTGTCAAAACCACACACTGTTGTCAAAAGCAAACTCACGTAGAAATCGTAGCGGTGAAAAAAATGCTGCTCAAACCAACAATATAATCTTGCATTTGGAAATAAAGAATAAATCACATGTTTCTGCCCGGTATCAAACCGGGGACCTTTCGCGTGTGAGGCGAACGTGATAACCGCTACACTACAGAAACTAGACGGAAAAAGCTTCTGTGGTCACGGCATGCAATCAAGATCAAGGACCGAAAGGCAAACGCTTTGATAGCAAACAATAAAATTATGTTTCTGCCCAGTGTCAAACTGGGGACCTTTCGCGAGTTAGGCGAACGTGATAACCGCTACACTACAGAAACTCACGGTACTACCAAAGACATTCACACATACCTAAATGCAATTGAACAAAATCATCCACCCAAATCCAACAAGTTTACCTCAATGTTTAAAAACAGGACAAAGGGCATTTTTCAACCAGGGAACATGCGTTCATTTGTCAGGCCATTGTGAATCAAATGGGTGAAAATCATGCTGCCCAAACCAACAGTATAGCCTTGTGTGAGAAAAAAATGTCACAAACACATGTTTCTGCCCGGTGTCGAACCAGGGACCTTTCGCGTGTAAAGCGAACGTGATTACCACTACACTACAGAAACTTCATGAAAAGGATTGAAATGTTCACGTCAAGCAATCAAGAGCAAAAGTGGAAACAGAGTAATGGCATCATCTGAAAAGCAAAACTTGCATCTTTCAATGAGGGAACTTTTCACTTGTCAGGCTAACGTGATTCTGGTTTAAACGTAGCTGAGCTGGATTTGCATGGAAAAAAACATTTTGGACAAAGCATTCTCATGCCTTTGTCCAAAAGCCAAAAAGAAAGAGAAAAAGCACGTAGATGCCTAGTTTTGCACCCTAAAACTCTCAGGTGTTACTTGAATTGTGATAACCTATCAACTGTCAAAACCACACACTGTTGTCAAAAGCAAACTCACGTAGAAATCGTAGCGGTGAAAAAAATGCTGCTCAAACCAACAATATAATCTTGCATTTGGAAATAAAGAATAAATCACATGTTTCTGCCCGGTATCGAACCGGGGACCTTTCGCGTGTGAGGCGAACGTGATAACCGCTACACTACAGAAACTAGACGGGAAAAGCTTCTGTGGTCACGGCATGCAATCAAGATCAAGGACCGAAAGGCAAACGCTTTGATAGCAAACAATAAAATTATGTTTCTGCCCAGTGTCAAACTGGGGACCTTTCGCAAGTTAGGCGAATGTGATAACCGCTACACTACAGAAACTCACGGTACTACCAAAGACATTCACACATACCTAAATGCAATTGAACAAAATCATCCACCCAAACCCAACAAGTTTACCTCAATGTTTAAAAACAGGACAAAGGGCATTTTTCTACCAGGGAACATGCGTTCATTTGTCAGGCCATTGTGAATAAAATGGGTGAAAATCATGCTGCCCAAACCAACAGTATAGCCTTGTGTGAGAAAAAATGCTCACAAACACATGTTTCTGCCCGGTGTCGAACCAGGGACCTTTCGCGTGTAAAGCAAACGTGATAACCACTACACTACAGAAACTTCATGAAAAGGAGTGAAATGTTCACGTCAAGCAATCAAGAGCAAAAGTGGAAACAGAGTAATGGCATCATCTGAAAAGCAAAACTTGCATCTTTCAATGAGGGAACTTTTCACTTGTCAGGCTAACGTGATTCTGGTTTAAACGTAGCTGAGCTGGATTTGCATGGAAAAAAACATTTTGGACAAAGCATTCTCATGCCTTTGTCCAAAAGCCAAAAAGAAAGAGAAAAAGCATGTAGATGCCTAGTTTTGCACCCTAAAACTCTCAGGTGTTACTTGAATTGTGATAACCTATCAACTGTCAAAACCACACACTGTTGTCAAAAGCAAACTCACGTAGAAATCGTAGCGGTGAAAAAAATGCTGCTCAAACCAACAATATAATCTTGCATTTGGAAATAAAGAATAAATCACATGTTTCTGCCCGGTATCGAACCGGGGACCTTTCGCGTGTGAGGCGAACGTGATAACCGCTACACTACAGAAACTAGACAGAAAAAGCTTCTGTGGTCACGGCATGCAATCAAGATCAAGGACCGAAAGGCAAACGCTTTGATAGCAAACAATAAAATTATGTTTTTGCCCAGTGTCAAACTGGGGACCTTTCGCGAGTTAGGCGAACGTGATAACCGCTACACTACAGAAACTCACAGTACTACCAAAGACATTCACACATACCTAAATGCAATTGAACAAAATCATCCACCCAAATCCAACAGGTTTACCTCAATGTTTAAAAACAGGACAAAGGGCATTTTTCAACCAGGGAACATGCGTTCATTTGTCAGGCCATTGTGAATCAAATGGGTGAAAATCATGCTGCCCAAACCAACAGTATAGCCTTGTGTGAGAAAAAATGCTCACAAACACATGTTTCTGCCCGGTGTCGAAACAGGGACCTTTCGCGTGTAAAGCGAACGTGATAACCACTACACTACAGAAACTTCATGAAAAGAAGTGGAATGTTCACGTCAAGCAATCAAGAGCAAAAGTGGAAACAGAGTAATGGCATCATCTGAAAAGCAAAACTTGCATCTTTCAATGAGGGAACTTTTCACTTGTCAGGCTAACGTGATTCTGGTTTAAACGTAGCTGAGCTGGATTTGCATGGAAAAAAACATTTTGGACGAAGCATTCTCATGCCTTTGTCCAAAAGCCAAAAAGAAAGAGAAAAAGCACGTAGATGCCTAGTTTTGCACCCTAAAACTCTCAGGTGTTACTTGAATTGTGATAACCTATCAACTGTCAAAACCACACACTGTTGTCAAAAGCAAACTCATGTAGAAATCGTAGCAGGGAAAAAAATGCTGCTCAAACCAACAATATAATCTTGCATTTGGAAATAAAGAATATATCACATGTTTCTGCCCGGTATCGAACCAGGGACCTTTCGCGTGTGAGGCGAACGTGATAACCGCTACACTACAGAAACTAGACGGAAAAAGCTTCTGTGGTCACGGCATGCAATCAAGATCAAGGACCGAAAGGCAAACGCTTTGATAGCAAACAATAAAATTATGTTTCTGCCCAGTTTCGAACTGGGGACCTTTCGCATGTTAGGCGAACGTGATTACCGCTACACTACAGAAACTCACGGTACTACCAATTACATTCACACATACCTAAATGCATTTGAACAAAATCATCCACCCAAATCCAACAGGTTTACCTCAATGTTTAAAAACAGGACAAAGGGCATTTTTCAACCAGGGAACATGCGTTCATTTGTCAGGCCATTGTGAATCAAATGGGTGAAAATCATGCTGCCCAAACCAACAGTATAGCCTTGTGTGAGAAAAAAAGGTCACAAACACATGTTTCTGCCCGGTGTCGAACCAGGGACCTTTCGCGTGTAAAGCGAACGTGATAACCACTACACTACAGAAACTTCATGAAAAGGAGTGAAATGTTCACGTCAAGCAATCAAGAGCAAAAGTGGAAACAGAGTAATGGCATCATCTGAAAAGCAAAACTTGCATCTTTCAATGACGGAACTTTTCACTTGTCAGGCTAACGTGATTCTGGTTTAAACGTAGCTGAGCTGGATTTGCATGGAAAAAAAACATTTTGGACAAAGCATTCTCATGCCTTTGTCCAAAAGCCAAAAAGAAAGAGAAAATGCACGTAGATGCCTAGTTTTGCACCCTAAAACTCTCAGGTGTTACTTGAATTGTGATAACCTATCAACTGTCAAAACCACACACTGTTGTCAAAAGCAAACTCACGTAGAAATCGTAGCGGTGAAAAAAATGCTGCTCAAACCAACAATATAATCTTGCATTTGGAAATAAAGTATAAATCACACGTTTCTGCCCGGTATCGAACCGGGGACCTTTCGCGAGTGAGGCGAACGTGATAACCGCTACACTACAGAAACTAGACGGGAAAAGCTTCTGTGGTCACGGCATGCAATCAAGATCAAGGACCGAAAGGCAAACGCTTTGATAGCAAACAATAAAATTATGTTTCTGCCCAGTTTCGAACTGGGGACCTTTCGCGTGTTAGGCGAAGTGATAACCGCTACACTACAGAAACTCACGGTACTACCAAACACATTCACACATACCTAAATGCAATTGAACAAAATCATCCACCCAAATCCAACAGGTTTACCTCAATGTTTAAAAACAGGACAAAGGGCATTTTTCAACCAGGGAACATGCGTTCATTTGTCAGGCCATTGTGAATCAAATGGGTGAAAATCATGCTGCCCAAACCAACAGTATAGCCTTGTGTGAGAAAAAAAGGTCACAAACACATGTTTCTGCCCGGTGTCGAACCAGGGACCTTTCGCGTGTAAAGCGAACGTGATAACCACTACACTACAGAAACTTCATGAAAAGGAGTGAAATGTTCACGTCAAGCAATCAAGAGCAAAAGTGGAAACAGAGTAATGGCATCATCTGAAAAGCAAAACTTGCATCTTTCAATGAGGGAACTTTTCACTTGTCAGGCTAACGTGATTCTGGTTTAAACGTAGCTGAGCTGGATTTGCATGGAAAAAAACATTTTGGACAAAGCATTCTCATGCCTTTGTCCAAAAGCCAAAAAGAAAGAGAAAAAGCACGTAGATGCCTAGTTTTGCACCCTAAAACTCTCAGGTGTTACTTGAATTGTGATAACCTATCAACTGTCAAAACCACACACTGTTGTCAAAAGCAAACTCACGTAGAAATCGTAGCGGTGAAAAAAATGCTGCTCAAACCAACAATATAATCTTGCATTTGGAAATAAAGAATAAATCACATGTTTCTGCCCAGTATCAAACCGGGGACCTTTCGCGTGTGAGGCGAATGTGATAACCGCTACACTACAGAAACTAGACGGAAAAAGCTTCTGTGGTCACGGCATGCAATCAAGATCAAGGACCGAAAGGCAAACGCTTTGATAGCAAACAATAAAATTATGTTTCTGCCCAGTTTCGAACTGGGGACCTTTCGCATGTTAGGCGAACGTGATTACCGCTACACTACAGAAACTCACGGTACTACCAAAGACATTCACACATACCTAAATGCATTTGAACAAAATCATCCACCCAAATCCAACAGGTTTACCTCAATGTTTAAAAACAGGACAAAGGGCATTTTTCAACCAGGGAACATGCGTTCATTTGTCAGGCCATTGTGAATCAAATGGGTGAAAATCATGCTGCCCAAACCAACAGTATAGCCTTGTGTGAGAAAAAATGCTCACAAACACATGTTTCTGACCGGTGTCGAACCAGGGACCTTTCGCATGTAAAGCGAACGTGATAACCACTACACTACAGAAACTTCATGAAAAGGAGTGAAATGTTCACGTCAAGCAATCAAGAGCAAAAGTGGAAACAGAGTAATGGCATCATCTGAAAAGCAAAACTTGCATCTTTCAATGACGGAACTTTTCACTTGTCAGGCTAACGTGATTCTGGTTTAAACGTAGCTGAGCTGGATTTGCATGGAAAAAAAACATTTTGGACAAAGCATTCTCATGCCTTTGTCCAAAAGCCAAAAAGAAAGAGAAAATGCACGTAGATGCCTAGTTTTGCACCCTAAAACTCTCAGGTGTTACTTGAATTGTGATAACCTATCAACTGTCAAAACCACACACTGTTGTCAAAAGCAAACTCACGTAGAAATCGTAGCAGGGAAAAAAATGCTGCTCAAACCAACAATATAATCTTGCATTTGGAAATAAAGAATATATCACATGTTTCTGCCCGGTATCGAACCGGGGACCTTTCACGTGTGAGGCGAACGTGATAACCGCTACACTACAGAAACTAGACGGAAAAGGCTTCTGTGGTCACGGCATGCAATCAAGATCAAGGACCGAAAGGCAAACGCTTTGATAGCAAACAATAAAATTATGTTTCTGCCCAGCTTCGAACTGGGGACCTTTCGCATGTTAGGCGAACGTGATTACCGCTACACTACAGAAACTCACGGTACTACCAAAGACATTCACACATACCTAAATGCATTTGAACAAAATCATCCACCCAAATCCAACAGGTTTACCTCAATGTTTAAAAACAGGACAAAGGGCATTTTTCAACCAGGGAACATGCGTTCATTTGTCAGGCCATTGTGAATCAAATGGGTGAAAATCATGCTGCCCAAACCAACAGTATAGCCTTGTGTGAGAAAAAATGCTCACAAACACATGTTTCTGACCGGTGTCGAACCAGGGACCTTTCGCATGTAAAGCGAACGTGATAACCACTACACTACAGAAACTTCATGAAAAGGAGTGAAATGTTCACGTCAAGCAATCAAGAGCAAAAGTGGAAACAGAGTAATGGCATCATCTGAAAAGCAAAACTTGCATCTTTCAATGACGGAACTTTTCACTTGTCAGGCTAACGTGATTCTGGTTTAAACGTAGCTGAGCTGGATTTGCATGGAAAAAAAACATTTTGGACAAAGCATTCTCATGCCTTTGTCCAAAAGCCAAAAAGAAAGAGAAAATGCACGTAGATGCCTAGTTTTGCACCCTAAAACTCTCAGGTGTTACTTGAATTGTGATAACCTATCAACTGTCAAAACCACACACTGTTGTCAAAAGCAAACTCACGTAGAAATCGTAGCGGTGTAAAAAATGCTGCTCAAACCAACAATATAATCTTGCATTTGGAAATAAAGAATAAATCACATGTTTCTGCCCGGTATCGAACCGGGGACCTTTCGCGTGTGAGGCGAATGTGATAACCGCTACACTACAGAAACTAAACGGAAAAAGCTTCTGTGGTCACGGCATGCAATCAAGATCAAGGACCGAAAGGCAAACGCTTTGATAGCAAACAATAAAATTATGTTTCTGCCCAGTGTCAAACTGGGGACCTTTCGCGAGTTAGGCGAACGTGATAACCGCTACACTACAGAAACTCACGGTACTACCAAAGACAGTCACACATACCTAAATGCAATTGAACAAAATCATCCACCCAAAGCCAACAGGTTTACCTCAATGTTTAAAAACAGGACAAAGGGCATTTTTCAACCAGGGAACATGCGTTCATTTGTCAGGCCATTGTGAATCAAATGGGTGAAAATCATGCTGCCCAAACCAACACTATAGTCTTGTGTGAGAAAAAATGCTCACAAACACATGTTTCTGCCCGGTGTCGAACCAGGGACCTTTCGCGTGTAAAGCAAACGTGATAACCACTACACTACAGAAACTTCATGAAAAGGAGTGAAATGTTCACGTCAAGCAATCAAGAGCAAAAGTGGAAACAGAGTAATGGCATCATCTGAAAAGCAAAACTTGCATCTTTCAATGACGGAACTTTTCACTTGTCAGGCTAACGTGATTCTGGTTTAAACGTAGCTGAGCTGGATTTGCATGGAAAAAAAACATTTTGGACAAAGCATTCTCATGCCTTTGTCCAAAAGCCAAAAAGAAAGAGAAAATGCACGTAGATGCCTAGTTTTGCACCCTAAAACTCTCAGGTGTTACTTGAATTGTGATAACCTATCAACTGTCAAAACCACACACTGTTGTCAAAAGCAAACTCACGTAGAAATCGTAGCGGTGAAAAAAATGCTGCTCAAACCAACAATATAATCTTGCATTTGGAAATAAAGAATAAATCACATGTTTCTGCCCGGTATCAAACCGGGGACCTTTCGCGTGTGAGGCGAACGTGATAACCGCTACACTACAGAAACTAGACGGAAAAAGCTTCTGTGGTCACGGCATGCAATCAAGATCAAGGACCGAAAGGCAAACGCTTTGATAGCAAACAATAAAATTATGTTTCTGCCCAGTGTCAAACTGGGGACCTTTCGCGAGTTAGGCGAACGTGATAACCGCTACACTACAGAAACTCACGGTACTACCAAAGACATTCACACATACCTAAATGCAATTGAACAAAATCATCCACCCAAATCCAACAAGTTTACCTCAATGTTTAAAAACAGGACAAAGGGCATTTTTCAACCAGGGAACATGCGTTCATTTGTCAGGCCATTGTGAATCAAATGGGTGAAAATCATGCTGCCCAAACCAACAGTATAGCCTTGTGTGAGAAAAAAATGTCACAAACACATGTTTCTGCCCGGTGTCGAACCAGGGACCTTTCGCGTGTAAAGCGAACGTGATTACCACTACACTACAGAAACTTCATGAAAAGGATTGAAATGTTCACGTCAAGCAATCAAGAGCAAAAGTGGAAACAGAGTAATGGCATCATCTGAAAAGCAAAACTTGCATCTTTCAATGAGGGAACTTTTCACTTGTCAGGCTAACGTGATTCTGGTTTAAACGTAGCTGAGCTGGATTTGCATGGAAAAAAACATTTTGGACAAAGCATTCTCATGCCTTTGTCCAAAAGCCAAAAAGAAAGAGAAAAAGCACGTAGATGCCTAGTTTTGCACCCTAAAACTCTCAGGTGTTACTTGAATTGTGATAACCTATCAACTGTCAAAACCACACACTGTTGTCAAAAGCAAACTCACGTAGAAATCGTAGCGGTGAAAAAAATGCTGCTCAAACCAACAATATAATCTTGCATTTGGAAATAAAGAATAAATCACATGTTTCTGCCCGGTATCGAACCGGGGACCTTTCGCGTGTGAGGCGAACGTGATAACCGCTACACTACAGAAACTAGACGGGAAAAGCTTCTGTGGTCACGGCATGCAATCAAGATCAAGGACCGAAAGGCAAACGCTTTGATAGCAAACAATAAAATTATGTTTCTGCCCAGTGTCAAACTGGGGACCTTTCGCAAGTTAGGCGAATGTGATAACCGCTACACTACAGAAACTCACGGTACTACCAAAGACATTCACACATACCTAAATGCAATTGAACAAAATCATCCACCCAAACCCAACAAGTTTACCTCAATGTTTAAAAACAGGACAAAGGGCATTTTTCTACCAGGGAACATGCGTTCATTTGTCAGGCCATTGTGAATAAAATGGGTGAAAATCATGCTGCCCAAACCAACAGTATAGCCTTGTGTGAGAAAAAATGCTCACAAACACATGTTTCTGCCCGGTGTCGAACCAGGGACCTTTCGCGTGTAAAGCAAACGTGATAACCACTACACTACAGAAACTTCATGAAAAGGAGTGAAATGTTCACGTCAAGCAATCAAGAGCAAAAGTGGAAACAGAGTAATGGCATCATCTGAAAAGCAAAACTTGCATCTTTCAATGAGGGAACTTTTCACTTGTCAGGCTAACGTGATTCTGGTTTAAACGTAGCTGAGCTGGATTTGCATGGAAAAAAACATTTTGGACAAAGCATTCTCATGCCTTTGTCCAAAAGCCAAAAAGAAAGAGAAAAAGCATGTAGATGCCTAGTTTTGCACCCTAAAACTCTCAGGTGTTACTTGAATTGTGATAACCTATCAACTGTCAAAACCACACACTGTTGTCAAAAGCAAACTCACGTAGAAATCGTAGCGGTGAAAAAAATGCTGCTCAAACCAACAATATAATCTTGCATTTGGAAATAAAGAATAAATCACATGTTTCTGCCCGGTATCGAACCGGGGACCTTTCGCGTGTGAGGCGAACGTGATAACCGCTACACTACAGAAACTAGACAGAAAAAGCTTCTGTGGTCACGGCATGCAATCAAGATCAAGGACCGAAAGGCAAACGCTTTGATAGCAAACAATAAAATTATGTTTTTGCCCAGTGTCAAACTGGGGACCTTTCGCGAGTTAGGCGAACGTGATAACCGCTACACTACAGAAACTCACAGTACTACCAAAGACATTCACACATACCTAAATGCAATTGAACAAAATCATCCACCCAAATCCAACAGGTTTACCTCAATGTTTAAAAACAGGACAAAGGGCATTTTTCAACCAGGGAACATGCGTTCATTTGTCAGGCCATTGTGAATCAAATGGGTGAAAATCATGCTGCCCAAACCAACAGTATAGCCTTGTGTGAGAAAAAATGCTCACAAACACATGTTTCTGCCCGGTGTCGAAACAGGGACCTTTCGCGTGTAAAGCGAACGTGATAACCACTACACTACAGAAACTTCATGAAAAGAAGTGGAATGTTCACGTCAAGCAATCAAGAGCAAAAGTGGAAACAGAGTAATGGCATCATCTGAAAAGCAAAACTTGCATCTTTCAATGAGGGAACTTTTCACTTGTCAGGCTAACGTGATTCTGGTTTAAACGTAGCTGAGCTGGATTTGCATGGAAAAAAACATTTTGGACGAAGCATTCTCATGCCTTTGTCCAAAAGCCAAAAAGAAAGAGAAAAAGCACGTAGATGCCTAGTTTTGCACCCTAAAACTCTCAGGTGTTACTTGAATTGTGATAACCTATCAACTGTCAAAACCACACACTGTTGTCAAAAGCAAACTCATGTAGAAATCGTAGCAGGGAAAAAAATGCTGCTCAAACCAACAATATAATCTTGCATTTGGAAATAAAGAATAAATCACATGTTTCTGCCCGGTATCGAACCAGGGACCTTTCGCGTGTGAGGCGAACGTGATAACCGCTACACTACAGAAACTAGACGGAAAAAGCTTCTGTGGTCACGGCATGCAATCAAGATCAAGGACCGAAAGGCAAACGCTTTGATAGCAAACAATAAAATTATGTTTCTGCCCAGTTTCGAACTGGGGACCTTTCGCATGTTAGGCGAACGTGATTACCGCTACACTACAGAAACTCACGGTACTACCAATTACATTCACACATACCTAAATGCATTTGAACAAAATCATCCACCCAAATCCAACAGGTTTACCTCAATGTTTAAAAACAGGACAAAGGGCATTTTTCAACCAGGGAACATGCGTTCATTTGTCAGGCCATTGTGAATCAAATGGGTGAAAATCATGCTGCCCAAACCAACAGTATAGCCTTGTGTGAGAAAAAAAGGTCACAAACACATGTTTCTGCCCGGTGTCGAACCAGGGACCTTTCGCGTGTAAAGCGAACGTGATAACCACTACACTACAGAAACTTCATGAAAAGGAGTGAAATGTTCACGTCAAGCAATCAAGAGCAAAAGTGGAAACAGAGTAATGGCATCATCTGAAAAGCAAAACTTGCATCTTTCAATGACGGAACTTTTCACTTGTCAGGCTAACGTGATTCTGGTTTAAACGTAGCTGAGCTGGATTTGCATGGAAAAAAAACATTTTGGACAAAGCATTCTCATGCCTTTGTCCAAAAGCCAAAAAGAAAGAGAAAATGCACGTAGATGCCTAGTTTTGCACCCTAAAACTCTCAGGTGTTACTTGAATTGTGATAACCTATCAACTGTCAAAACCACACACTGTTGTCAAAAGCAAACTCACGTAGAAATCGTAGCGGTGAAAAAAATGCTGCTCAAACCAACAATATAATCTTGCATTTGGAAATAAAGTATAAATCACACGTTTCTGCCCGGTATCGAACCGGGGACCTTTCGCGAGTGAGGCGAACGTGATAACCGCTACACTACAGAAACTAGACGGGAAAAGCTTCTGTGGTCACGGCATGCAATCAAGATCAAGGACCGAAAGGCAAACGCTTTGATAGCAAACAATAAAATTATGTTTCTGCCCAGTTTCGAACTGGGGACCTTTCGCGTGTTAGGCGAAGTGATAACCGCTACACTACAGAAACTCACGGTACTACCAAACACATTCACACATACCTAAATGCAATTGAACAAAATCATCCACCCAAAGCCAACAGGTTTACCTCAATGTTTAAAAACAGGACAAAGGGCATTTTTCAACCAGGGAACATGCGTTCATTTGTCAGGCCATTGTGAATAAAATGGGTGAAAATCATGCTGCCCAAACCAACAGTATAGCCTTGTGTGAGAAAAAATGCTCACAAACACATGTTTCTGCCCGGTGTCGAACCAGGGACCTTTCGCGTGTAAAGCGAACGTGATAATCACTACACTACAGAAACTTCATGAAAAGGAGTGAAATGTTCACGTCAAGCAATCAAGAGCAAAAGTGGAAACAGAGTAATGGCATCATCTGAAAAGCAAAACTTGCATCTTTCAATGAGGGAACTTTTCACTTGTCAGGCTAACGTGATTCTGGTTTAAACGTAGCTGAGCTGGATTTGCATGGAAAAAAACATTTTGGACAAAGCATTCTCATGCCTTTGTCCAAAAGCCAAAAAGAAAGAGAAAAAGCACGTAGATGCCTAGTTTTGCACCCTAAAACTCTCAGGTGTTACTTGAATTGTGATAACCTATCAACTGTCAAAACCACACACTGTTGTCAAAAGCAAACTCACGTAGAAATCGTAGCGGTGAAAAAAATGCTGCTCAAACCAACAATATAATCTTACATTTGGAAATAAAGAATATATCACATGTTTCTGCCCGGTATCGAACCGGGGACCTTTCGCGTGTGAGGCGAACGTGATAACCGCTACACTACAGAAACTAGAGGGAAAAAGCTTCTGTGGTCACGGCATGCAATCAAGATCAAGGACCGAAAGGCAAACGCTTTGATAGCAAACAATAAAATTATGTTTTTGCCCAGTGTCAAACTGGGGACCTTTCGCGAGTTAGGCGAACGTGATAACCGCTACACTACAGAAACTCACGGTACTACCAAAGACATTCACACATACCTAAATGCAATTGAACAAAATCATCCACCCAAATCCAACAGATTTACCTCAATGTTTAAAAACAGGACAAAGGGCATTTTTCAACCAGGGAACATGCGTTCATTTGTCAGGCCATTGTGAATCAAATGGGTGAAAATCATGCTGCCCAAACCAACAGTATAGCCTTGTGTGAGAAAAAATGCTCACAAACACATGTTTCTGCCCGGTGTCGAACCAGGGACCTTTCACATGTAAAGTGAACGTGATAACCACTACACTACAGAAACTTCATGAAAAGGAGTGAAATGTTCACGTCAAGCAATCAAGAGCAAAAGTGGAAACAGAGTAATGGCATCATCTGAAAAGCAAAACTTGCATCTTTCAATGAGGGAACTTTTCACTTGTCAGGCTAACGTGATTCTGGTTTAAACGTAGCTGAGCTGGATTTGCATGGAAAAAAACATTTTGGACAAAGCATTCTCATGCCTTTGTCCAAAAGCCAAAAAGAAAGAGAAAAAGCACGTAGATGCCTAGTTTTGCACCCTAAAACTCTCAGGTGTTACTTAAATTGTGATAACCTATCAACTGTCAAAACCACACACTGTTGTCAAAAGCAAACTCACGTAGAAATCGTAGCGGTGAAAAAAATGCTGCTCAAACCAACAATATAATCTTGCATTTGGAAATAAAGTATAAATCACACGTTTCTGCCCGGTATCGAACCGGGGACCTTTCGCGTGTGAGGCGAACGTGATAACCGCTACACTACAGAAACTAGACGGGAAAAGCTTCTGTGGTCACGGCATGCAATCAAGATCAAGGACCGAAAGGCAAACGCTTTGATAGCAAACAATAAAATTATGTTTCTGCCCAGTTTCGAACTGGGGACCTTTCGCGTGTTAGGCGAAGTGATAACCGCTACACTACAGAAACTCACGGTACTACCAAACACATTCACACATACCTAAATGCAATTGAACAAAATCATCCACCCAAAGCCAACAGGTTTACCTCAATGTTTAAAAACAGGACAAAGGGCATTTTTCAACCAGGGAACATGCGTTCATTTGTCAGGCCATTGTGAATCAAATGGGTGAAAATCATGCTGCCCAAACCAACAGTATAGCCTTGTGTGAGAAAAAATGCTCACAAACACATGTTTCTGCCCGGCGTCGAATCGGGGACCTTTCGCGTGTAAAGCAAACGTGATAACCACTACACTACAGAAACTTCATGAAAAGGAGTAAAATGTTCACGTCAAGCAATCAAGAGCAAAAGTGGAAACAGAGTAATGGCATCATCTGAAAAGCAAAACTTGCATCTTTCAATGAGGGAACTTTTCACTTGTCAGGCTAACGTGATTCTGGTTTAAACGTAGCTGAGCTGGATTTGCATGGAAAAAAACATTTTGGACAAAGCATTCTCATGCCTTTGTCCAAAAGCCAAAAAGAAAGAGAAAAAGCACGTAGATGCCTAGTTTTGCACCCTAAAACTCTCAGGTGTTACTTGAATTGTGATAACCTATCAACTGTCAAAACCACACACTGTTGTCAAAAGCAAACTCACGTAGAAATCGTAGCGGTGAAAAAAATGCTGCTCAAACCAACAATATAATCTTGCATTTGGAAATAAAGAATAAATCACATGTTTCTGCCCGGTATCGAACCGGGGACCTTTCGCGTGTGAGGCAAACGTGATAACCGCTACACTACAGAAACTAGACGGAAAAAGCTTCTGTGGTCACGGCATGCAATCAAGAACAAGGACCGAAAGGCAAACGCTTTGATAGCAAACAATAAAATTATGTTTCTGCCCAGTTTCGAACTGGGGACCTTTCGCGTGTTAGGCGAGCGTGATAACCGCTACACTACAGAAACTCACGGTACTGCCAAAGACATTCACACATACCTAAATGCAATTGAACAAAATCATCCACCCAAAGCCAAAAGGTTTACCTCAATGTTTAAAAACAGGACAAAGGGCATTTTTCAACCAGGGAACATGCGTTCATTTGTCAGGCCATTGTGAATCAAATGGGTGAAAATCAAGCTGCCCAAACCAACAGTATAACCTTGTGTGAGAAAAAATGCTCACAAACACATGTTTATGCCCGGTGTCAAATCGGGGACCTTTCGCGTGTAAAGCAAACGTGATAACCACTACACTACAGAAACTTCATGAAAAAGAGTGAAATGTTCACGTCAAGCAATCAAGAGCAAAAGTGGAAACAGAGTAATGGCATCATCTGAAAAGCAAAACTTGCATCTTTCAATGAGGGAACTTTTCACTTGTCAGGCTAACGTGATTCTGGTTTAAACGTAGCTGAGCTGGATTTGCATGGAAAAAAACATTTTGGACAAAGCATTCTCATGCCTTTGTCCAAAAGCCAAAAAGAAAGAGAAAAAGCACGTAGATGCCTAGTATTGCACCCTAAAACTCTCAGGTGTTACTTGAATTGTGATAACCTATCAACTGTCAAAACCACACACTGTTGTCAAAAGCAAACGCACGTAGAAATCGTAGCGGTGAAAGAAATGCTACTCAAACCAACAATATAATCTTGCATTTGGAAATAAAGAATAAATCACATGTTTCTGCCCGGTATCGGACCGGGGACCTTTCGCGTGTGAGGCGAATGTGATAACTGCTACACTACAGAAACTAGACAGAAAAAGCTTCTGTGGTCACGGCATGCAATCAAGATCAAGGACCGAAAGGCAAACGCTTTGATAGCAAACAATAAAATTATGTTTCTGCCCAGTTTCGAACTGGGGACCTTTCGCATGTTAGGCGAACGTGATAACCGCTACACTACAGAAACTCACGGTACTACCAAAGACATTCATACATACCTAAATGCAATTGAACAAAATCATCCACCCAAAGCCAACAAGTTTACCTCAATGTTTAAAAACAGGACAAAGGGCATTTTTCAACCAGGGAACATGCGTTCATTTGTCAGGCCATTGTGAATAAAATGGGTGAAAATCATGCTGCCCAAACCAACAGTATAGCCTTGTGTGAGAAAAAATGCTCACAAACACATGTTTCTGCCCGGTGTCGAACCAGGGACCTTTCGCGTGTAAAGCGAACGTGATAATCACTACACTACAGAAACTTCATGAAAAGGAGTGAAATGTTCACGTCAAGCAATCAAGAGCAAAAGTGGAAACAGAGTAATGGCATCATCTGAAAAGCAAAACTTGCATCTTTCAATGAGGGAACTTTTCACTTGTCAGGCTAACGTGATTCTGGTTTAAACGTAGCTGAGCTGGATTTGCATGGAAAAAAACATTTTGGACAAAGCATTCTCATGCCTTTGTCCAAAAGCCAAAAAGAAAGAGAAAAAGCACGTAGATGCCTAGTTTTGCACCCTAAAACTCTCAGGTGTTACTTGAATTGTGATAACCTATCAACTGTCAAAACCACACACTGTTGTCAAAAGCAAACTCACGTAGAAATCGTAGCAGGGAAAAAAATGCTGCTCAAACCAACAATATAATCTTGCATTTGGAAATAAAGAAAATATCACATGTTTCTGCCCGGTATCGAACCGGGGACTTTTCGCGTGTGAGGCGAACGTGATAACCACTACACTACAGAAACTAGACGGAAAAAGCTTCTGTGGTCACGGCATGCAATCAAGATCAAGGACCGAAAGGCAAACGCTTTGATAGCAAACAATAAAATTATGTTTCTGCCCAGTTTCGAACTGGGGACCTTTCGCATGTTAGGCGAACGTGATTACCGCTACACTACAGAAACTCACGGTACTACCAAAGACATTCACACATACCTAAATGCATTTGAACAAAATCATCCACCCAAATCCAACAGGTTTACCTCAATGTTTAAAAACAGGACAAAGGGCATTTTTCAACCAGGGAACATGCGTTCATTTGTCAGGCCATTGTGAATCAAATGGGTGAAAATCATGCTGCCCAAACCAACAGTATAGCCTTGTGTGAGAAAAAAAGGTCACAAACACATGTTTCTGCCCGGTGTCAAACCAGTGACCTTTCGCGTGTAAAGCGAACGTGATAACCACTACACTACAGAAACTTCATGAAAAGGAGTGAAATGTTCACGTCAAGCAATCAAGAGCAAAAGTGGAAACAGAGTAATGGCATCATCTGAAAAGCAAAACTTGCATCTTTCAATGACGGAACTTTTCACTTGTCAGGCTAACGTGATTCTGGTTTAAACGTAGCTGAGCTGGATTTGCATGGAAAAAAACATTTTGGACAAAGCATTCTCATGCCTTTGTCCAAAAGCCAAAAAGAAAGAGAAAAAGCACGTAGATGCCTAGTTTTGCACCCTAAAACTCTCAGGTGTTACTTGAATTGTGATAACCTATCAACTGTCAAAACCACACACTGTTGTCAAAAGCAAACTCACGTAGAAATCGTAGCGGTGAAAAAAATGCTGCTCAAACCAACAATATAATCTTGCATTTGGAAATAAAGAAAAAATCACATGTTTCTGCCCGGTATCGAACCGGGGACCTTTCGCGTGTGAGGCGAACGTGATAACAGCTACACTACAGAAACTAGACGGAAAAAGCTTCTGTGGTCACGGCATGCAATCAAGATCAAGGACCGAAAGGCAAACGCTTTGATAGCAAACAATAAAATTATGTTTCTGCCCAGTGTCAAACTGGGGACCTTTCGCGAGTTAGGCGAACGTGATAACCGCTACACTACAGAAACTCACGGTACTACCAAAGACATTCACACATACCTAAATGCATTTGAACAAAATCATCCACCCAAATCCAACAGGTTTACCTCAATGTTTAAAAACAGGACAAAGGGCATTTTTCAACCAGGGAACATGCGTTCATTTGTCAGGCCATTGTGAATCAAATGGGTGAAAATCATGCTGCCCAAACCAACAGTATAGCCTTGTGTGAGAAAAAATACTCACAAACACATGTTTCTGCCCGGTGTCGAACCAGGGACCTTTTGCGTGTAAAGCGAACGTGATAACCACTACACTACAGAAACTTCATGAAAAGGAGTGAAATGTTCACGTCAAGCAATCAAGAGCAAAAGTGGAAACAGAGTAATGGCATCATCTGAAAAGCAAAACTTGCATCTTTCAATGAGGGAACTTTTCACTTGTCAGGCTAACGTGATTCTGGTTTAAACGTAGCTGAGCTGGATTTGCATGGAAAAAAACATTTTGGACAAAGCATTCTCATGCCTTTGTCCAAAAGCCAAAAAGAAAGAGAAAAAGCACGTAGATGCCTAGTTTTGCACCCTAAAACTCTCAGGTGTTACTTGAATTGTGATAACCTATCAACTGTCAAAACCACACACTGTTGTCAAAAGCAAACTCACGTAGAAATCGTAGCGGTGAAAAAAATGCTGCTCAAACCAACAATATAATCTTGCATTTGGAAATAAAGAATATATCACATGTTTCTGCCCGGTATCGAACCGGGGACCTTTCGCGTGTGAGGCGAACGTGATAACCGCTACACTACAGAAACTAGACGGAAAAAGCTTCTGTGGTCACGGCATGCAATCAAGATCAAGGACCGAAAGGCAAACGCTTTGATAGCAAACAATAAAATTATGTTTTTGCCCAGTGTCAAACTGGGGACCTTTCGCGAGTTAGGCGAACGTGATAACCGCTACACTACAGAAACTCACGGTACTACCAAAGACATTCACACATACCTAAATGCAATTGAACAAAATCATCCACCCAAATCCAACAGATTTACCTCAATGTTTAAAAACAGGACAAAGCGCATTTTTCAACCAGGGAACATGCGTTCATTTGTCAGGCCATTGTGAATCAAATGGGTGAAAATCATGCTGCCCAAACCAACAGTATAGCCTTGTGTGAGAAAAAATGCTCACAAACACATGTTTCTGCCCGGTGTCAAATCGGGGACCTTTCGCGTGTAAAGCGAACATGATAACCACTACACTACAGAAACTTCATGAAAAAGAGTGAAATGTTCACGTCAAGCAATCAAGAGCAAAAGTGGAAACAGAGTAATGGCATCATCTGAAAAGCAAAACTTGCATCTTTCAATGAGGGAACTTTTCACTTGTCAGGCTAACGTGATTCTGGTTTAAACGTAGCTGAGCTGGATTTGCATGGAAAAAAACATTTTGGACAAAGCATTCTCATGCCTTTGTCCAAAAGCCAAAAAGAAAGAGAAAAAGCACGTAGATGCCTAGTTTTGCACCCTAAAACTCTCAGGTGTTACTTGAATTGTGATAACCTATCAACTGTCAAAACCACACACTGTTGTCAAAAGCAAACGCACGTAGAAATCGTAGCGGTGAAAGAAATGCTACTCAAACCAACAATATAATCTTGCATTTGGAAATAAAGAATAAATCACATGTTTCTGCCCGGTATCGGACCGGGGACCTTTCGCGTGTGAGGCGAATGTGATAACTGCTACACTACAGAAACTAGACGGAAAAAGCTTCTGTGGTCACGGCATGCAATCAAGATCAAGGACCGAAAGGCAAACGCTTTGATAGCAAACAATAAAATTATGTTTCTGCCCAGTGTCAAACTAGGGTCCTTTCGCGAGTTAGGCGAACGTGATAACCGCTACACTACAGAAACTCACGGTACTACCAAAGACATTCACACATACCTAAATGCAATTGAACAGAATCATCCACCCAAATCCAACAGATTTACCTCAATGTTTAAAAACAAGACAAAGGGCATTTTTCAACCAGGGAACATGCGTTCATTTGTCAGGCCATTGTGAATCAAATGGGTGAAAATCATGCTGCCCAAACCAACAGTATAGCCTTGTGTGAGAAAAAATGCTCACAAACACATGTTTCTGCCCGGTGTCGAACCAGGGACCTTTCGCATATAAAGCAAACTTGATAACCACTACACTACAGAAACTTCATGAAAAGGAGTGAAATGTTCACGTCAAGCAATCAAGAGCAAAAGTGGAAACAGAGTAATGGTATCATCTGAAAAGCAAAACTTGCATCTTTCAATGAGGGAACTTTTCACTTGTCAGGCTAACGTGATTCTGGTTTAAACGTAGCTGAGCTGGATTTGCATGGAAAAAAACATTTTGGACAAAGCATTCTCATGCCTTTGTCCAAAAGCCAAAAAGAAAGAGAAAAAGCACGTAGATGCCTAGTTTTGCACCCTAAAACTCTCAGGTGTTACTTGAATTGTGATAACCTATCAACTGTCAAAACCACACACTGTTGTCAAAAGCAAACTCACGTAGAAATCGTAGCGGTGAAAAAAATGCTGCTCAAACCAACAATATAATCTTGCATTTGGAAATAAAGAATAAATCACATGTTTCTGCCCGGTATCGAACCGGGGACCTTTCGCGTGTGAGGCGAACGTGATAACCGCTACACTACAGAAACTAGACGGGAAAAGCTTCTGTGGTCACGGCATGCAATCAAGATCAAGGACCGAAAGGCAAACGCTTTGATAGCAAACAATAAAATTATGTTTCTGCCCAGTTTCGAACTGGGGACCTTTCGCGTGTTAGGCGAACGTGATAACCGCTACACTACAGAAACTCACGGTACTACCAAAGACATTCACACATACCTAAATGCAATTGAACAAAATCATCCACCCAAAGCCAACAGGTTTACCTCAATGTTTAAAAACAGGACAAAGGGCATTTTTCAACCAGGGAACATGCGTTCATTTGTCAGGCCATTGTGAATCAAATGGGTGAAAATCATGCTGCCCAAACCAACAGTATAGCCTTGTGTGAGAAAAAATGCTCACAAACACATGTTTCTGCCCGGTGTCGAACCGGGGACCTTTCGCGTGTAAAGCGAACGTGATAACCACTACACTACAGAAACTTCATGAAAAGGAGTGAAATGTTCACGTCAAGCAATCAAGAGCAAAAGTGGAAACAGAGTAATGGCATCATCTGAAAAGCAAAACTTGCATCTTTCAATGAGGGAACTTTTCACTTGTCAGGCTAACGTGATTCTGGTTTAAACATAGCTGAGCTGGATTTGCATGGAAAAAAACATTTTGGACAAAACATTCTCATGCCTTTGTCCAAAAGCCAAAAAGAAAGAGAAAAAGCACGTAGATGCCTAGTTTTGCACCCTAAAACTCTCAGGTGTTACTTGAATTGTGATAACCTATCAACTGTCAAAAAAACACACTGTTGTCAAAAGCAAACTCACGTAGAAATCGTAGCGGTGAAAAAAATGCTGCTCAAACCAACAATATAATCTTGCATTTGGAAATAAAGAATAAATCACATGTTTCCGCCCGGTATCGAGCCGGGGACCTTTCGCGTATGAGGCGAACGTGATAACCGCTACACTACAGAAACAATACGGAAACAGCTTCTGTGGTCACGGCATGCAATCAAGATCAAGGACCGAAAGGCAAACGCTTTGATAGCAAACAATAAAATTATGTTTCTGCCCAGTTTCGAACTGGGGACCTTTCGCGTGTTAGGCGAACGTGATAATCGCTACACTACAGAAACTCACGGTACTACCAAAGACATTCACACATACCTAAATGCAATTGAACAAAATCATCCACCCAAAGCCAACAGGTTTACCTCAATGTTTAAAAACAGGACAAAGGGCATTTTTCAACCAGGGAACATGCGTTCATTTGTCAGGCCATTGTGAATCAAATGGGTGAAAATCATGCTGCCCAAACCAACAGTATAGCCTTGTGTGAGAAAAAATGCTCACAAACACATGTTTCTGCCCCGTGTCGAACCGGGGACCTTTCGCGTGTAAAGCGAACGTGATAACCACTACACTACAGAAACTTCATGAAAAGGAGTGAAATGTTCACGTCAAGCAATCAAGAGCAAAAGTGGAAACAGAGTAATGGCATCATCTGAAAAGCAAAACTTGCATCTTTCAATGAGGGAACTTTTCACTTGTCAGGCTAACGTGATTCTGGTTTAAACGTAGCTGAGCTGGATTTGCATGGAAAAAAACATTTGGACAAAGCATTCTCATGCCTTTGTCCAAAAGCCAAAAAGAAAGAGAAAAAGCACGTAGATGCCTAGTTTTGCACCCTAAAACTCTCAGGTGTTACTTGAATTGTGATAACCTATCAACTGTCAAAACCACACACTGTTGTCAAAAGCAAACTCACGTAGAAATCGTAGCGGTGAAAAAAATGCTGCTCAAACCAACAATATAATCTTGCATTTGGAAATAAAGAATAAATCACATGTTTCCGCCCGGTATCGAACCAGGGACTTTTCACGTGTGAGGCGAACGTGATAACCGCTACACTACAGAAACTAGACAGAAAAAGCTTCTGTGGTCACGGCATGCAATCAAGATCAAGGACCGAAAGGCAAACGCTTTGATAGCAAACAATAAAATTATGTTTCTGCCCAGTTTCGAACTGGGGACCTTTCGCGTGTTAGGCGAACGTGATAATCGCTACACTACAGAAACTCACGGTACTACCAAAGACATTCACACATACCTAAATGCAATTGAACAAAATCATCCACCCAAATCCAACAGATTTACCTCAATGTTTAAAAACAAGACAAAGGGCATTTTTCAACCAGGGAACATGCGTTCATTTGTCAGGCCATTGTGAATCAAATGGGTGAAAATCATGCTGCCCAAACCAACAGTATAGCCTTGTGTGAGAAAAAATGCTCACAAACACATGTTTCTGCCCGGTGTCGAAACAGGGACCTTTCGCGTGTAAAGCGAACGTGATAACCACTACACTACAGAAACTTCATGAAAAGAAGTGGAATGTTCACGTCAAGCAATCAAGAGCAAAAGTGGAAACAGAGTAATGGCATCATCTGAAAAGCAAAACTTGCATCTTTCAATGAGGGAACTTTTCACTTGTCAGGCTAACGTGATTCTGGTTTAAACGTAGCTGAGCTGGATTTGCATGGAAAAAAACATTTTGGACGAAGCATTCTCATGCCTTTGTCCAAAAGCCAAAAAGAAAGAGAAAAAGCACGTAGATGCCTAGTTTTGCACCCTAAAACTCTCAGGTGTTACTTGAATTGTGATAACCTATCAACTGTCAAAACCACACACTGTTGTCAAAAGCAAACTCATGTAGAAATCGTAGCAGGGAAAAAAATGCTGCTCAAACCAACAATATAATCTTGCATTTGGAAATAAAGAATATATCACATGTTTCTGCCCGGTATCGAACCAGGGACCTTTCGCGTGTGAGGCGAACGTGATAACCGCTACACTACAGAAACTAGACGGAAAAAGCTTCTGTGGTCACGGCATGCAATCAAGATCAAGGACCGAAAGGCAAACGCTTTGATAGCAAACAATAAAATTATGTTTCTGCCCAGTTTCGAACTGGGGACCTTTCGCATGTTAGGCGAACGTGATTACCGCTACACTACAGAAACTCACGGTACTACCAATTACATTCACACATACCTAAATGCATTTGAACAAAATCATCCACCCAAATCCAACAGGTTTACCTCAATGTTTAAAAACAGGACAAAGGGCATTTTTCAACCAGGGAACATGCGTTCATTTGTCAGGCCATTGTGAATCAAATGGGTGAAAATCATGCTGCCCAAACCAACAGTATAGCCTTGTGTGAGAAAAAAAGGTCACAAACACATGTTTCTGCCCGGTGTCGAACCAGGGACCTTTCGCGTGTAAAGCGAACGTGATAACCACTACACTACAGAAACTTCATGAAAAGGAGTGAAATGTTCACGTCAAGCAATCAAGAGCAAAAGTGGAAACAGAGTAATGGCATCATCTGAAAAGCAAAACTTGCATCTTTCAATGACGGAACTTTTCACTTGTCAGGCTAACGTGATTCTGGTTTAAACGTAGCTGAGCTGGATTTGCATGGAAAAAAAACATTTTGGACAAAGCATTCTCATGCCTTTGTCCAAAAGCCAAAAAGAAAGAGAAAATGCACGTAGATGCCTAGTTTTGCACCCTAAAACTCTCAGGTGTTACTTGAATTGTGATAACCTATCAACTGTCAAAACCACACACTGTTGTCAAAAGCAAACTCACGTAGAAATCGTAGCGGTGAAAAAAATGCTGCTCAAACCAACAATATAATCTTGCATTTGGAAATAAAGTATAAATCACACGTTTCTGCCCGGTATCGAACCGGGGACCTTTCGCGAGTGAGGCGAACGTGATAACCGCTACACTACAGAAACTAGACGGGAAAAGCTTCTGTGGTCACGGCATGCAATCAAGATCAAGGACCGAAAGGCAAACGCTTTGATAGCAAACAATAAAATTATGTTTCTGCCCAGTTTCGAACTGGGGACCTTTCGCGTGTTAGGCGAAGTGATAACCGCTACACTACAGAAACTCACGGTACTACCAAACACATTCACACATACCTAAATGCAATTGAACAAAATCATCCACCCAAAGCCAACAGGTTTACCTCAATGTTTAAAAACAGGACAAAGGGCATTTTTCAACCAGGGAACATGCGTTCATTTGTCAGGCCATTGTGAATAAAATGGGTGAAAATCATGCTGCCCAAACCAACAGTATAGCCTTGTGTGAGAAAAAATGCTCACAAACACATGTTTCTGCCCGGTGTCGAACCAGGGACCTTTCGCGTGTAAAGCGAACGTGATAATCACTACACTACAGAAACTTCATGAAAAGGAGTGAAATGTTCACGTCAAGCAATCAAGAGCAAAAGTGGAAACAGAGTAATGGCATCATCTGAAAAGCAAAACTTGCATCTTTCAATGAGGGAACTTTTCACTTGTCAGGCTAACGTGATTCTGGTTTAAACGTAGCTGAGCTGGATTTGCATGGAAAAAAACATTTTGGACAAAGCATTCTCATGCCTTTGTCCAAAAGCCAAAAAGAAAGAGAAAAAGCACGTAGATGCCTAGTTTTGCACCCTAAAACTCTCAGGTGTTACTTGAATTGTGATAACCTATCAACTGTCAAAACCACACACTGTTGTCAAAAGCAAACTCACGTAGAAATCGTAGCGGTGAAAAAAATGCTGCTCAAACCAACAATATAATCTTACATTTGGAAATAAAGAATATATCACATGTTTCTGCCCGGTATCGAACCGGGGACCTTTCGCGTGTGAGGCGAACGTGATAACCGCTACACTACAGAAACTAGAGGGAAAAAGCTTCTGTGGTCACGGCATGCAATCAAGATCAAGGACCGAAAGGCAAACGCTTTGATAGCAAACAATAAAATTATGTTTTTGCCCAGTGTCAAACTGGGGACCTTTCGCGAGTTAGGCGAACGTGATAACCGCTACACTACAGAAACTCACGGTACTACCAAAGACATTCACACATACCTAAATGCAATTGAACAAAATCATCCACCCAAATCCAACAGATTTACCTCAATGTTTAAAAACAGGACAAAGGGCATTTTTCAACCAGGGAACATGCGTTCATTTGTCAGGCCATTGTGAATCAAATGGGTGAAAATCATGCTGCCCAAACCAACAGTATAGCCTTGTGTGAGAAAAAATGCTCACAAACACATGTTTCTGCCCGGTGTCGAACCAGGGACCTTTCACATGTAAAGTGAACGTGATAACCACTACACTACAGAAACTTCATGAAAAGGAGTGAAATGTTCACGTCAAGCAATCAAGAGCAAAAGTGGAAACAGAGTAATGGCATCATCTGAAAAGCAAAACTTGCATCTTTCAATGAGGGAACTTTTCACTTGTCAGGCTAACGTGATTCTGGTTTAAACGTAGCTGAGCTGGATTTGCATGGAAAAAAACATTTTGGACAAAGCATTCTCATGCCTTTGTCCAAAAGCCAAAAAGAAAGAGAAAAAGCACGTAGATGCCTAGTTTTGCACCCTAAAACTCTCAGGTGTTACTTAAATTGTGATAACCTATCAACTGTCAAAACCACACACTGTTGTCAAAAGCAAACTCACGTAGAAATCGTAGCGGTGAAAAAAATGCTGCTCAAACCAACAATATAATCTTGCATTTGGAAATAAAGTATAAATCACACGTTTCTGCCCGGTATCGAACCGGGGACCTTTCGCGTGTGAGGCGAACGTGATAACCGCTACACTACAGAAACTAGACGGGAAAAGCTTCTGTGGTCACGGCATGCAATCAAGATCAAGGACCGAAAGGCAAACGCTTTGATAGCAAACAATAAAATTATGTTTCTGCCCAGTTTCGAACTGGGGACCTTTCGCGTGTTAGGCGAAGTGATAACCGCTACACTACAGAAACTCACGGTACTACCAAACACATTCACACATACCTAAATGCAATTGAACAAAATCATCCACCCAAAGCCAACAGGTTTACCTCAATGTTTAAAAACAGGACAAAGGGCATTTTTCAACCAGGGAACATGCGTTCATTTGTCAGGCCATTGTGAATCAAATGGGTGAAAATCATGCTGCCCAAACCAACAGTATAGCCTTGTGTGAGAAAAAATGCTCACAAACACATGTTTCTGCCCGGCGTCGAATCGGGGACCTTTCGCGTGTAAAGCAAACGTGATAACCACTACACTACAGAAACTTCATGAAAAGGAGTAAAATGTTCACGTCAAGCAATCAAGAGCAAAAGTGGAAACAGAGTAATGGCATCATCTGAAAAGCAAAACTTGCATCTTTCAATGAGGGAACTTTTCACTTGTCAGGCTAACGTGATTCTGGTTTAAACGTAGCTGAGCTGGATTTGCATGGAAAAAAACATTTTGGACAAAGCATTCTCATGCCTTTGTCCAAAAGCCAAAAAGAAAGAGAAAAAGCACGTAGATGCCTAGTTTTGCACCCTAAAACTCTCAGGTGTTACTTGAATTGTGATAACCTATCAACTGTCAAAACCACACACTGTTGTCAAAAGCAAACTCACGTAGAAATCGTAGCGGTGAAAAAAATGCTGCTCAAACCAACAATATAATCTTGCATTTGGAAATAAAGAATAAATCACATGTTTCTGCCCGGTATCGAACCGGGGACCTTTCGCGTGTGAGGCAAACGTGATAACCGCTACACTACAGAAACTAGACGGAAAAAGCTTCTGTGGTCACGGCATGCAATCAAGAACAAGGACCGAAAGGCAAACGCTTTGATAGCAAACAATAAAATTATGTTTCTGCCCAGTTTCGAACTGGGGACCTTTCGCGTGTTAGGCGAGCGTGATAACCGCTACACTACAGAAACTCACGGTACTGCCAAAGACATTCACACATACCTAAATGCAATTGAACAAAATCATCCACCCAAAGCCAAAAGGTTTACCTCAATGTTTAAAAACAGGACAAAGGGCATTTTTCAACCAGGGAACATGCGTTCATTTGTCAGGCC
The DNA here is from genome assembly GCF_046119375.1 of Phyllobates terribilis. NCBI lineage: Eukaryota > Metazoa > Chordata > Amphibia > Anura > Dendrobatidae > Phyllobates > Phyllobates terribilis. The sequence goes on along the minus strand of NW_027362763.1, from coordinate 10,566,987 downwards.
ATTGTGAATCAAATGGGTGAAAATCAAGCTGCCCAAACCAACAGTATAACCTTGTGTGAGAAAAAATGCTCACAAACACATGTTTATGCCCGGTGTCAAATCGGGGACCTTTCGCGTGTAAAGCAAACGTGATAACCACTACACTACAGAAACTTCATGAAAAAGAGTGAAATGTTCACGTCAAGCAATCAAGAGCAAAAGTGGAAACAGAGTAATGGCATCATCTGAAAAGCAAAACTTGCATCTTTCAATGAGGGAACTTTTCACTTGTCAGGCTAACGTGATTCTGGTTTAAACGTAGCTGAGCTGGATTTGCATGGAAAAAAACATTTTGGACAAAGCATTCTCATGCCTTTGTCCAAAAGCCAAAAAGAAAGAGAAAAAGCACGTAGATGCCTAGTATTGCACCCTAAAACTCTCAGGTGTTACTTGAATTGTGATAACCTATCAACTGTCAAAACCACACACTGTTGTCAAAAGCAAACGCACGTAGAAATCGTAGCGGTGAAAGAAATGCTACTCAAACCAACAATATAATCTTGCATTTGGAAATAAAGAATAAATCACATGTTTCTGCCCGGTATCGGACCGGGGACCTTTCGCGTGTGAGGCGAATGTGATAACTGCTACACTACAGAAACTAGACAGAAAAAGCTTCTGTGGTCACGGCATGCAATCAAGATCAAGGACCGAAAGGCAAACGCTTTGATAGCAAACAATAAAATTATGTTTCTGCCCAGTTTCGAACTGGGGACCTTTCGCATGTTAGGCGAACGTGATAACCGCTACACTACAGAAACTCACGGTACTACCAAAGACATTCATACATACCTAAATGCAATTGAACAAAATCATCCACCCAAAGCCAACAAGTTTACCTCAATGTTTAAAAACAGGACAAAGGGCATTTTTCAACCAGGGAACATGCGTTCATTTGTCAGGCCATTGTGAATAAAATGGGTGAAAATCATGCTGCCCAAACCAACAGTATAGCCTTGTGTGAGAAAAAATGCTCACAAACACATGTTTCTGCCCGGTGTCGAACCAGGGACCTTTCGCGTGTAAAGCGAACGTGATAATCACTACACTACAGAAACTTCATGAAAAGGAGTGAAATGTTCACGTCAAGCAATCAAGAGCAAAAGTGGAAACAGAGTAATGGCATCATCTGAAAAGCAAAACTTGCATCTTTCAATGAGGGAACTTTTCACTTGTCAGGCTAACGTGATTCTGGTTTAAACGTAGCTGAGCTGGATTTGCATGGAAAAAAACATTTTGGACAAAGCATTCTCATGCCTTTGTCCAAAAGCCAAAAAGAAAGAGAAAAAGCACGTAGATGCCTAGTTTTGCACCCTAAAACTCTCAGGTGTTACTTGAATTGTGATAACCTATCAACTGTCAAAACCACACACTGTTGTCAAAAGCAAACTCACGTAGAAATCGTAGCAGGGAAAAAAATGCTGCTCAAACCAACAATATAATCTTGCATTTGGAAATAAAGAAAATATCACATGTTTCTGCCCGGTATCGAACCGGGGACTTTTCGCGTGTGAGGCGAACGTGATAACCACTACACTACAGAAACTAGACGGAAAAAGCTTCTGTGGTCACGGCATGCAATCAAGATCAAGGACCGAAAGGCAAACGCTTTGATAGCAAACAATAAAATTATGTTTCTGCCCAGTTTCGAACTGGGGACCTTTCGCATGTTAGGCGAACGTGATTACCGCTACACTACAGAAACTCACGGTACTACCAAAGACATTCACACATACCTAAATGCATTTGAACAAAATCATCCACCCAAATCCAACAGGTTTACCTCAATGTTTAAAAACAGGACAAAGGGCATTTTTCAACCAGGGAACATGCGTTCATTTGTCAGGCCATTGTGAATCAAATGGGTGAAAATCATGCTGCCCAAACCAACAGTATAGCCTTGTGTGAGAAAAAAAGGTCACAAACACATGTTTCTGCCCGGTGTCAAACCAGTGACCTTTCGCGTGTAAAGCGAACGTGATAACCACTACACTACAGAAACTTCATGAAAAGGAGTGAAATGTTCACGTCAAGCAATCAAGAGCAAAAGTGGAAACAGAGTAATGGCATCATCTGAAAAGCAAAACTTGCATCTTTCAATGACGGAACTTTTCACTTGTCAGGCTAACGTGATTCTGGTTTAAACGTAGCTGAGCTGGATTTGCATGGAAAAAAACATTTTGGACAAAGCATTCTCATGCCTTTGTCCAAAAGCCAAAAAGAAAGAGAAAAAGCACGTAGATGCCTAGTTTTGCACCCTAAAACTCTCAGGTGTTACTTGAATTGTGATAACCTATCAACTGTCAAAACCACACACTGTTGTCAAAAGCAAACTCACGTAGAAATCGTAGCGGTGAAAAAAATGCTGCTCAAACCAACAATATAATCTTGCATTTGGAAATAAAGAAAAAATCACATGTTTCTGCCCGGTATCGAACCGGGGACCTTTCGCGTGTGAGGCGAACGTGATAACAGCTACACTACAGAAACTAGACGGAAAAAGCTTCTGTGGTCACGGCATGCAATCAAGATCAAGGACCGAAAGGCAAACGCTTTGATAGCAAACAATAAAATTATGTTTCTGCCCAGTGTCAAACTGGGGACCTTTCGCGAGTTAGGCGAACGTGATAACCGCTACACTACAGAAACTCACGGTACTACCAAAGACATTCACACATACCTAAATGCATTTGAACAAAATCATCCACCCAAATCCAACAGGTTTACCTCAATGTTTAAAAACAGGACAAAGGGCATTTTTCAACCAGGGAACATGCGTTCATTTGTCAGGCCATTGTGAATCAAATGGGTGAAAATCATGCTGCCCAAACCAACAGTATAGCCTTGTGTGAGAAAAAATACTCACAAACACATGTTTCTGCCCGGTGTCGAACCAGGGACCTTTTGCGTGTAAAGCGAACGTGATAACCACTACACTACAGAAACTTCATGAAAAGGAGTGAAATGTTCACGTCAAGCAATCAAGAGCAAAAGTGGAAACAGAGTAATGGCATCATCTGAAAAGCAAAACTTGCATCTTTCAATGAGGGAACTTTTCACTTGTCAGGCTAACGTGATTCTGGTTTAAACGTAGCTGAGCTGGATTTGCATGGAAAAAAACATTTTGGACAAAGCATTCTCATGCCTTTGTCCAAAAGCCAAAAAGAAAGAGAAAAAGCACGTAGATGCCTAGTTTTGCACCCTAAAACTCTCAGGTGTTACTTGAATTGTGATAACCTATCAACTGTCAAAACCACACACTGTTGTCAAAAGCAAACTCACGTAGAAATCGTAGCGGTGAAAAAAATGCTGCTCAAACCAACAATATAATCTTGCATTTGGAAATAAAGAATATATCACATGTTTCTGCCCGGTATCGAACCGGGGACCTTTCGCGTGTGAGGCGAACGTGATAACCGCTACACTACAGAAACTAGACGGAAAAAGCTTCTGTGGTCACGGCATGCAATCAAGATCAAGGACCGAAAGGCAAACGCTTTGATAGCAAACAATAAAATTATGTTTTTGCCCAGTGTCAAACTGGGGACCTTTCGCGAGTTAGGCGAACGTGATAACCGCTACACTACAGAAACTCACGGTACTACCAAAGACATTCACACATACCTAAATGCAATTGAACAAAATCATCCACCCAAATCCAACAGATTTACCTCAATGTTTAAAAACAGGACAAAGCGCATTTTTCAACCAGGGAACATGCGTTCATTTGTCAGGCCATTGTGAATCAAATGGGTGAAAATCATGCTGCCCAAACCAACAGTATAGCCTTGTGTGAGAAAAAATGCTCACAAACACATGTTTCTGCCCGGTGTCAAATCGGGGACCTTTCGCGTGTAAAGCGAACATGATAACCACTACACTACAGAAACTTCATGAAAAAGAGTGAAATGTTCACGTCAAGCAATCAAGAGCAAAAGTGGAAACAGAGTAATGGCATCATCTGAAAAGCAAAACTTGCATCTTTCAATGAGGGAACTTTTCACTTGTCAGGCTAACGTGATTCTGGTTTAAACGTAGCTGAGCTGGATTTGCATGGAAAAAAACATTTTGGACAAAGCATTCTCATGCCTTTGTCCAAAAGCCAAAAAGAAAGAGAAAAAGCACGTAGATGCCTAGTTTTGCACCCTAAAACTCTCAGGTGTTACTTGAATTGTGATAACCTATCAACTGTCAAAACCACACACTGTTGTCAAAAGCAAACGCACGTAGAAATCGTAGCGGTGAAAGAAATGCTACTCAAACCAACAATATAATCTTGCATTTGGAAATAAAGAATAAATCACATGTTTCTGCCCGGTATCGGACCGGGGACCTTTCGCGTGTGAGGCGAATGTGATAACTGCTACACTACAGAAACTAGACGGAAAAAGCTTCTGTGGTCACGGCATGCAATCAAGATCAAGGACCGAAAGGCAAACGCTTTGATAGCAAACAATAAAATTATGTTTCTGCCCAGTGTCAAACTAGGGTCCTTTCGCGAGTTAGGCGAACGTGATAACCGCTACACTACAGAAACTCACGGTACTACCAAAGACATTCACACATACCTAAATGCAATTGAACAGAATCATCCACCCAAATCCAACAGATTTACCTCAATGTTTAAAAACAAGACAAAGGGCATTTTTCAACCAGGGAACATGCGTTCATTTGTCAGGCCATTGTGAATCAAATGGGTGAAAATCATGCTGCCCAAACCAACAGTATAGCCTTGTGTGAGAAAAAATGCTCACAAACACATGTTTCTGCCCGGTGTCGAACCAGGGACCTTTCGCATATAAAGCAAACTTGATAACCACTACACTACAGACACTTCATGAAAAGGAGTGAAATGTTCACGTCAAGCAATCAAGAGCAAAAGTGGAAACAGAGTAATGGTATCATCTGAAAAGCAAAACTTGCATCTTTCAATGAGGGAACTTTTCACTTGTCAGGCTAACGTGATTCTGGTTTAAACGTAGCTGAGCTGGATTTGCATGGAAAAAAACATTTTGGACAAAGCATTCTCATGCCTTTGTCCAAAAGCCAAAAAGAAAGAGAAAAAGCACGTAGATGCCTAGTTTTGCACCCTAAAACTCTCAGGTGTTACTTGAATTGTGATAACCTATCAACTGTCAAAACCACACACTGTTGTCAAAAGCAAACTCACGTAGAAATCGTAGCGGTGAAAAAAATGCTGCTCAAACCAACAATATAATCTTGCATTTGGAAATAAAGAATAAATCACATGTTTCTGCCCGGTATCGAACCGGGGACCTTTCGCGTGTGAGGCGAACGTGATAACCGCTACACTACAGAAACTAGACGGGAAAAGCTTCTGTGGTCACGGCATGCAATCAAGATCAAGGACCGAAAGGCAAACGCTTTGATAGCAAACAATAAAATTATGTTTCTGCCCAGTTTCGAACTGGGGACCTTTCGCGTGTTAGGCGAACGTGATAACCGCTACACTACAGAAACTCACGGTACTACCAAAGACATTCACACATACCTAAATGCAATTGAACAAAATCATCCACCCAAAGCCAACAGGTTTACCTCAATGTTTAAAAACAGGACAAAGGGCATTTTTCAACCAGGGAACATGCGTTCATTTGTCAGGCCATTGTGAATCAAATGGGTGAAAATCATGCTGCCCAAACCAACAGTATAGCCTTGTGTGAGAAAAAATGCTCACAAACACATGTTTCTGCCCGGTGTCGAACCGGGGACCTTTCGCGTGTAAAGCGAACGTGATAACCACTACACTACAGAAACTTCATGAAAAGGAGTGAAATGTTCACGTCAAGCAATCAAGAGCAAAAGTGGAAACAGAGTAATGGCATCATCTGAAAAGCAAAACTTGCATCTTTCAATGAGGGAACTTTTCACTTGTCAGGCTAACGTGATTCTGGTTTAAACATAGCTGAGCTGGATTTGCATGGAAAAAAACATTTTGGACAAAACATTCTCATGCCTTTGTCCAAAAGCCAAAAAGAAAGAGAAAAAGCACGTAGATGCCTAGTTTTGCACCCTAAAACTCTCAGGTGTTACTTGAATTGTGATAACCTATCAACTGTCAAAAAAACACACTGTTGTCAAAAGCAAACTCACGTAGAAATCGTAGCGGTGAAAAAAATGCTGCTCAAACCAACAATATAATCTTGCATTTGGAAATAAAGAATAAATCACATGTTTCCGCCCGGTATCGAGCCGGGGACCTTTCGCGTATGAGGCGAACGTGATAACCGCTACACTACAGAAACAATACGGAAACAGCTTCTGTGGTCACGGCATGCAATCAAGATCAAGGACCGAAAGGCAAACGCTTTGATAGCAAACAATAAAATTATGTTTCTGCCCAGTTTCGAACTGGGGACCTTTCGCGTGTTAGGCGAACGTGATAATCGCTACACTACAGAAACTCACGGTACTACCAAAGACATTCACACATACCTAAATGCAATTGAACAAAATCATCCACCCAAAGCCAACAGGTTTACCTCAATGTTTAAAAACAGGACAAAGGGCATTTTTCAACCAGGGAACATGCGTTCATTTGTCAGGCCATTGTGAATCAAATGGGTGAAAATCATGCTGCCCAAACCAACAGTATAGCCTTGTGTGAGAAAAAATGCTCACAAACACATGTTTCTGCCCCGTGTCGAACCGGGGACCTTTCGCGTGTAAAGCGAACGTGATAACCACTACACTACAGAAACTTCATGAAAAGGAGTGAAATGTTCACGTCAAGCAATCAAGAGCAAAAGTGGAAACAGAGTAATGGCATCATCTGAAAAGCAAAACTTGCATCTTTCAATGAGGGAACTTTTCACTTGTCAGGCTAACGTGATTCTGGTTTAAACGTAGCTGAGCTGGATTTGCATGGAAAAAAACATTTGGACAAAGCATTCTCATGCCTTTGTCCAAAAGCCAAAAAGAAAGAGAAAAAGCACGTAGATGCCTAGTTTTGCACCCTAAAACTCTCAGGTGTTACTTGAATTGTGATAACCTATCAACTGTCAAAACCACACACTGTTGTCAAAAGCAAACTCACGTAGAAATCGTAGCGGTGAAAAAAATGCTGCTCAAACCAACAATATAATCTTGCATTTGGAAATAAAGAATAAATCACATGTTTCCGCCCGGTATCGAACCAGGGACTTTTCACGTGTGAGGCGAACGTGATAACCGCTACACTACAGAAACTAGACAGAAAAAGCTTCTGTGGTCACGGCATGCAATCAAGATCAAGGACCGAAAGGCAAACGCTTTGATAGCAAACAATAAAATTATGTTTCTGCCCAGTTTCGAACTGGGGACCTTTCGCGTGTTAGGCGAACGTGATAATCGCTACACTACAGAAACTCACGGTACTACCAAAGACATTCACACATACCTAAATGCAATTGAACAAAATCATCCACCCAAATCCAACAGATTTACCTCAATGTTTAAAAACAAGACAAAGGGCATTTTTCAACCAGGGAACATGCGTTCATTTGTCAGGCCATTGTGAATCAAATGGGTGAAAATCATGCTGCCCAAACCAACAGTATAGCCTTGTGTAAGAAAAAATGCTCACAAACACATGTTTCTGCCCAGTGTCGAACCAGGGACCTTTCGCATGTAAAGCAAACGTGATAACCACTACACTACAGAAACTTCATGAAAAAGAGTGAAATGTTCACGTCAAGCAATCAAGAGCAAAAGTGGAAACAGAGTAATGGCATCATCTGAAAAGCAAAACTTGCATCTTTCAATGAGGGAACTTTTCACTTGTCAGGCTAACGTGATTCTGGTTTAAACGTAGCTGAGCTGGATTTGCATGGAAAAAAACATTTTGGACAAAGCATTCTCATGCCTTTGTCCAAAAGCCAAAAAGAAAGAGAAAAAGCACGTAGATGCCTAGTTTTGCACCCTAAAACTCTCAGGTGTTACTTGAATTGTGATAACCTATCAACTGTCAAAACCACACACTGTTGTCAAAAGCAAACTCACGTAGAAATCGTAGCGGTGAAAAAAATGCTGCTCAAACCAACAATATAATCTTGCATTTGGAAATAAAGAATAAATCACATGTTTCTGCCCGGTATCGAACCGGGGACCTTTCGCGTGTGAGGCGAACGTGATAACCGCTACACTACAGAAACTAGACGGGAAAAGTTTCTGTGGTCACGGCATGCAATCAAGATCAAGGACCGAAAGGCAAACGCTTTGATAGCAAACAATAAAATTATGTTTCTGCCCAGTTTCGAACTGGGGACCTTTCGCGTGTTAGGCGAACGTGATAACCGCTACACTACAGAAACTCACGGTACTACCAAAGACATTCACACATACCTAAATGCAATTGAACAAAATCATCCACCCAAAGCCAACAGGTTTACCTCAATGTTTAAAAACAGGACAAAGGGCATTTTTCAACCAGGGAACATGCGTTCATTTGTCAGGCCATTGTGAATCAAATGGGTGAAAATCATGCTGCCCAAACCAACAGTATAGCCTTGTGTGAGAAAAAATGCTCACAAACACATGTTTCTGCCCGGTGTCGAACCGGGGACCTTTCGCGTGTAAAGCGAACGTGATAACCACTACACTACAGAAACTTCATGAAAAGCAGTGAAATGTTCACGTCAAGCAATCAAGAGCAAAAGTGGAAACAGAGTAATGGCATCATCTGAAAAGCAAAACTTGCATCTTTCAATGAGGGAACTTTTCACTTGTCAGGCTAACGTGATTCTGGTTTAAACATAGCTGAGCTGGATTTGCATGGAAAAAAACATTTTGGACAAAGCATTCTCATGCCTTTGTCCAAAAGCCAAAAAGAAAGAGAAAAAGCACGTAGATGCCTAGTTTTGCACCCTAAAACTCTCAGGTGTTACTTGAATTGTGATAACCTATCAACTGTCAAAACCACACAGTGTTGTCAAAAGCAAACTCACGTAGAAATCGTAGCGGTGAAAAAAATGCTGCTCAAACCAACAATATAATCTTGCATTTGGAAATAAAGAATAAATCACATGTTTCCGCCCGGTATCGAACCGGGGACCTTTCGCGTGTGAGGCGAACGTGATAACCGCTACACTACAGAAACAATACGGAAAAAGTTTCTGTGGTCACAGCATGCAATCAAGATCAAGGACCGAAAGGTAAACGCTTTGATAGCAAACAATAAAATTATGTTTCTGCCCAGTTTCGAACTGGGGACCTTTCGCGTGTTAGGCGAACATGATAACCGCTACACTACAGAAACTAGACGGAAACAGCTTCTGTGGTCACGGCATGCAATCAAGATCAAGGACCGAAAGGCAAACGCTTTGATAGCAAACAATAAAATTATGTTTCTGCCCAGTTTCGAACTGGGGACCTTTCGCGTGTTAGGCGAACGTGATAACCGCTACACTACAGAAACTCACGGTACTACCAAAGACATTCACACATACCTAAATGCAATTGAACAAAATCATCCACCCAAAGCCAACAGGTTTACCTCAATGTTTAAAAACAGGACAAAGGGCATTTTTCAACCAGGGAACATGCGTTCATTTGTCAGGCCATCGTGAATCAAATGGGTGAAAATCATGCTGCCCAAACCAACAATATAGCCTTGTGTGAGAAAAAACGGTCACAAACGCATGTTTTTTGTTTTTTTGGGGTTTTTTTCGCTCTTTTTTCTTTGTCACCACATACCCTATTTTTTTAATAAAGTTTTTTTATTGATTATATATGGCCTCCTTGTCGGATTTTCCATTATAGGTTGTGCCCAAACCCACTGTACAGCCTTGTGTGAGAAAAAAAGTTCACAAACACATGTTTCTGCCCAGTGTTGAACCGGGGACCTTTCGCATGCAAAGCAAATTACAACTATTGTTAAGTGAATGTGCGTGCCACTACCCATTTGTTGACTGATCATCTCTGTATTCAACATGCTCGGTGAGTATTTCCTGGTTGCTCGGGTGGGAGCTCGGGTCTACACTCTGCTTGTTTGGTGCTCTTTCGAGAGCCAATGAATATGCAAGGATTGCTTGCCAAACACTGTAATGTTGTAGCCATGTTGGTTGTGGCATTACAGTGATTGGCTGGCTGCATAGGTCTATTTAAGAGCCGGTGACTCTAAGCTCGTCAAAGTCTACCCAGGAAACAGGCAGAGTAGGGAGAGCTGCTACTGACTCAGGGAGAGATTTGCTTGTTTATAGTTAGTAAAAGTATTCCACAGCATATCTATATATCCATCCGAACTAACAGTCCTTCTGAGGATTAATCCAGCTGCATATATTTAGTGGTGATAGCAAGAGTTAAGCAGGCAGGCAGGGTTATTCCTGGTTATTTGCTTAAAAAACAAGGCAGGCAGGGTATGTGGCAGACTGCAGTGCATACAGCACAAGAGGGTCCATTGAATGTTCTGACTGATCCTACTGTTACAGATATCCGTAGGCATAGCCCCAGATATCAGGGACCAGGGCTAATTTTTTTTTTTATCTTAATCCTGATTATTTGCTTAAAAAGCAATCCAGAGTACACCATTTTTCTGCTCCATTTTCTTGTTGGCACTGCAGAATACAGCCAGATCTTTTCCATATTACAGCGATAAAAATCCAGAAATTTGTAGTGAATGTGGAAAATATTGGCCTCCATTTACAGTTTGTTGCATTGTGTCAGTGAAGCTATTCATATGTGGTCGCTGTGAAGAATGGCACTAGTGAACTAGGAGTGTTTAAACTAGGGATTGGGGGGGAGGGTATTCATTTTATAGGTGGGGAAAATAGTGCAGATAGTGACCTGGGCACAAATAAAGAAATTGGGGGTGGGGTTAGAACAGTCAATAAAGTAAGAAGGAATAGAGGTACAGAGAGATACATAAAATGCATGTACACTAATGCAGAAGCCCCCCAACAAAATGGAAGAATTAGAATTAATTTTGTTGGAAAATAATTATGACATGGTGGGGATATGTGAGATGTGGCTGGACGAGAGCCAGGACTGGGCAGGTAATTTACAGGGCTATAGTCTGTTCAGAAATGACCGTACAAACAAGCGAGGGGGGGGTGTGTGTTTATATGTAAAATCATCCTTAAAACCTGTCTTGCGGGAGGATATATGTGAATCTAATGAAAATGTAGAGTCCGTGGGTGGGGATAAGGGGAGGGGGAAAAAATAATAAATTACTGATAGGGGTTTGTTATAAGTCTCCAAAAATAATGGAAGTAGCGGAGAATATCCTCGTAAAGCAAATAGATGAAGCAGCGACTCAAGGAGAAGTCATTATTATGGGAGACTTCAACTACCCTGAAATACATTGGGGAACAGAAACTGTAGTTCAAGCAAAGGTAATAGGTTTTTGACAACTATGAGAGACAATTACCTTTCATTACCTTAATGTAAGGTAATGCACTTAGGGCAGAGGAAATAAAATGTATAATTATATGCTTAATTGTAAAACACTGGGCTAAACTGTCACTGAAAAAGACCCGGGTGTATTGGTGGACGACAAGCTCACGTTTAGTGGCCAGTGTCAGGCAGCTGCTGCAAAGGCAAATAAAATAATGAGATGCATTAAAAGAGGCATAGATGCTCATGAGGAGAACATAATTTTACCTCTATACAAGTCATTAGTGCGACCACACTTAGAATACTGTGTACAGTTCTGGTCTCTGGTGTATAAGAAAGACATAGCTGAACTAGAGCGGGTGCAGAGAAGAGCGACCAAGGTTATTAGAGGACTGGGGGGTCTGCTATACCAAGACTGGTTATTACACTTGGGGTTATTTAGTTTGGAAAAACTAAGGCTTAGGGGTGATCTTATAACTATTGTAAGGCAGCACTAGTCATCATAATGGGGGATACTCGCTGCACTGGGTAAATCAAAGCACACCAGCAATGTCCTTCCGGTATTTCACAACGCTCAGCAGTTTATTACTTCATAAACCGTATATGACCGGGTCCAGCTCAGTGGCACGCCGACACACATATATACAATATTCATGAGCCAAGCGACACACAGGCCCACTTGCTCCAGGTACAGCCTTCAGCAAGGTAATCATATAGCAATGTCCATAGCAATGTCCATATAATGTAGGGTATTACCTTTGCCGGGTTTAGCTGTCTCAGTCCATTACTCCGCCACCACTGTGGCTCTGCGGCTTCCCAGGTAGGGGTCTCCAGCCGTCGTTCCCTCAAATGCCACTGACATCCGCACAGGATCCAGGCTCTGCCTTTCAGGCACTAGGCTTCACTCGGCCTCACTAGGCCTCACACGGTCGGTGTCCCACACACACGGGAACAGGCCTTACGACTCTGTCACAGAACACACCGAACACACCTGTCTCCCATCAAGCAGGGTTTATATATCCATCCCGTGCACACACACACACATACTGACAGAACCTTGCTGATGTCACAGTCATGTGATCAGACAGACATTCTGTGAGTGCAGGACCTGTGCTATGTCACAGTCATGTGACCAGTCACCTGAGGGGGAAGGTACATGGTCAGGTAAAACACATCCTGGACCATTACCGTAATGCTAGCAAGTCGCTGCATTACACTATGTACAAGTATATGAGGGGACAGTACAAAGACCTTTCTACTGATCTTTTTACTGTGAGGCCAGAGACGGGGACAAGGGGGCATCTTGTACGTCTGCAGGAAAGAAGGTTTAATCATAATCACAGACGCAGATTCTTTACTGTAAGAGCAGTGATGTGGAGCTCTCTGCCGCATGATGTTGTAATGAGTGATTCACTATTAAAATTTAAGTAGGGCCTGGACGCCTTTCTGAAAAAGTATAATATTACAGGTTATAAATACTAGATTCCTTGTAGGGCGTTGATCCAGGGAACTAGTCTGATTGTCGTATGGAGTCGGGAAGGATTTTTTTTCCCCAATGTGGAGCTTAGTATTTGCCACATGCGTTTTTTTTGCCTTCCTCTGGATCAACATGTTAGGCTATGGGTTGAACTAGATAGACTTAGTCTTCCTTCCACCTTAAAAACTATGTTACAATGTTACAGGCCCACTATTTAAAACCGTGGATGTCTGTCAGATGTATCACATATAAATGCGGTACAAATCCAGCCATTTGCAGTGAACGTGGAAAATATTGTCCTCCATTTACAGATTGTAGCAGTGTGTCAGTGTACACCATTTTATTGCTCCATTTACTTGTTCACTTGTTTGCTTGTCCATTTGCAGATTACAGACAGATTTTTTTACTTTTAGTCACATTACTGTATTGTGGAAGCAGAGGAGCTTTTTTCAATGATCAGTCGCACGTGATCCATATGACTGCCGTAATAATACAGATATTTTGTGGAGCGTGCCAAATATTCCCCTCCATTTAAAGTCAGCCACTTGTGTTTTGTTTTGTTGAAACAATTGACACTTAGTCACTGACAAATACCATACTATTAGGCGACTGTCTGAAACCGTGGCCATCAGAAGTTATTCCATATGACTGCCCTAATAATCCATCAATTTTTGTGAGTGTGTCAAATATTACACTCCATTTAAAGTATTGCAGTTGTGGGTTCAAACCTATTCACAGTTGGCAGCTGACAAATAGCATATCTGTGAACAATGTTGTCAGAGTATTACGCCACTTTTACGGACTGACAAAAAAAAACATACAAAAAACAAGCTAAAATGGACAAAATGTTAAGAAACATTCTTTCCAGGGTAATGACTTGTACATAAGGCCAAAGAAATTTAAAAAAAAGTTATGGACTGTGGAAGACATTGATGCGACCAGAATGAACACTCATCTGTAGCTGGTGATGATACCACCTAGCAGCACCTGTCCTTATTGTAAATGCATCTAACAGCGTTATCAATAGGGAATAGAATAGATTTAAAACATTTTTGGGCAGCACCAGCAGCACACAGTATAAGGCAATAATACCTGGCTGGATCAATGTAGTACGCTATCCATAGTGCGATACCTCACCCATAAAAGAATTTCAGATAAGACAGTTAATATTCTAGAATATAGAATATATTTGAATTGTCCTTCCAATTATTAAGGAGCAGGTCTCCTATATTGTTATTGCATATGCAGCAATTTCAAGGGCTGCCAAAAATTAGGACGAACTCTAATACACATTTGAAGAGATATAAAAATAAATAAAAACACAGTAGGATCTTTCTTTAGTATAAAAACCAGACTCGCCAATGTAACCTCAATGTATTCACATTGTTCAGCACCTCCTCCTCCTCTTGTCCAGCCTCCATCTCCGAAATGACCACATCAGTCACAAGCTGGAAGCACTGCCTTGGCCAAGCGGCAATAGGCTGTGCTGAAGATAACATGCATAATGCTTAGGTGACAAACCGCACAGCGCTGCTGAGTTGTTGAAAGCTGTAACACTGCAGCCTGATCTGTGGCTCTCACCGCTGAACACACAGCCAGCCATGGTCGTGTGTGACAATGGCCAGAACCTGGTGGCAGAGAAATGACAGCCGGGGTAGATACGGTTTCCCTCTATGCCAGTCCTTTCACTGAGCTAAAGAATATGGCTGTGGTGAAATACAACTCTCACCGAGATGCAGTGTCAAACTGAAGAACATTGGGCCCACCACAGGATTTGATTCTGAGGGCTCACCTTTCTCCCCCGCTCAAGAGCCCCACAGCAGCTGCAAAGTTTCTCTGGTGGGCCGGTCCAACTCTGCCGAGAAGCAGCCCTGGCAAAGAAAAGTCTGTGTGAAGGTTCCTGGACAGTATGGCTGCTTTTTTACTGAGAGGGAAACCCACGCAAACACGGGGAGAACATACAAATCCTTGCAGGTGTTGTCCTTGGTGGGATTGGAGCCCAGGACGCCAGCGCTGCAAGGCTTCAGTGTTAACCACTGAGCCACTGTGCTACCGTTCTCCCTCTGATTTCTAACATGCTGGAGAAGCTTACACCTACTGCCCCTCAGTATCTTCCTTTGTGAGAAACTAATGTATTTGGGCTGCCACTCAGTCTACCAAATAAAATTCCTAAGAAGGAAATTGTGGATGGCTTTGCTTCTGGTAATGGGTGCCAATACCAAACCACTGGAAATATTCCAGGCTGTTTGGAGGCAAGCTGATTCCCACAGAAAAGTACCAGCAGCAATCTAAGGAGATGGTGGCCTCCATCATCATCACGACCTGCAAAGTTTGCGCTATGAACTTTCCTGAAGGAGAAGCCAGGGCCCACCAGAGGAATCTCCGGTTCTCTGGTGGACCCGTCCAACCCTGCTGAGAAGCCACCCTTACTAAGAAAAGTCTGTGGGAAGGTTCCCGGACACTCTATGGCTGCTTTTTTTTACTGTGGACTGGCTCCAACAATCTATAACAATCTGTAAGATCCCTTCACTGGCTCCCCATTGGCCAGAGACTTCAGTTCAAAACCGTAAGCATGACATGCAAAGCCATCCGCAACCTGTCTCCTCCATATACAAATCTGTGACCTAGTCTCCTAGTACATACCTGCACACAATCTCCGATCCTCACAAGATCTCCTTCTCTACTTCCGTCATATCTCCTCTTTCTACAATCGCATACAAGATTTTTCCTGAGCATCCCTTCCACTTTTGAGCTCTGTACCCCAACATATCCGACTCTTGCCTACTGTTGAAACCTTTAAAAGGAAGCTGAAGACCCACCGCTTCCGACAAGCCTACAACCTGAACCAACCCTTGGTCCACCATACCGCTGCACGACCAGCTGTACCCTCACCTACTGTATCCTCACCCATCCCTTATAGACTGTTTGTGCGTCCTCATGGGCAGGGTCCTCTCTGCTCTTGTACCAATCAGTGACCTCTTTTCACATGTAAAGCTCAATGGAATAAATGGTGCTATAATAGTAAATAATAATAATTATACTACTCTGGGTCAATTGATGGCACTTTCCTGGTGACTGCCCCTAAATTGATGTGTTTTGGCAGCTTTTGGTCCCGTTTGAACGTATTGTCCATGCGTTTGGTTTTGGCACCCATTGAATTCAATGGCGTTAGACAATGTTCGGCGAATATTCGACAATTACATTGCCAAATATTGCAAAAATGGTGATTGTAATCCAAAACGAATATTGAAATATTCGCTCGTCTCTAATCAGAAACACCCTTAAAAAATTATGTGGGTGTTGCATCACGGTAACACTGGTGATATGGTGGTGGAGGATAAGAAGAAGGAGGAGGGCAACAAAAAATAGAACAATTCCTGAAGTGTATATCCATGTTTGGGTGTGAAGGGTATCATGGGAATAGACTCCTAAAAAAATAACCACTGGATTTGAGTTTATGTTTGATGCTATCATCTGGTGGTGTTGAAAAGTCTGGCCCAATCCAGCCTTTGTTTATTTTTATAAGAGTCTGCCTGTCAGCATTTTCAGTTGACAGGCGGATGCGCCTATCAGTTTTATCATTTATAATGCCCCCCAGGGGCACTAAAAACCATCTCTGACAAAACGCTAGTGGCCAGGACCTCCAAGGCGTAGAGAGACAGTTCATGCCACGTGTCCAGCTTGGGTACCCAACAGTTGTAAGGCACAGAGACAGAGAGGAATCATGGAGGACGCTGGTATGGTCGCCAAAGTAGTCCTTCAGCATCTTCCAAAACTTTTCCCTCCTTGTCAGAGTACCCCGTGTATCAGGGCCTGGGTGCTGGGAGGGTCTGAGAAACTGTCCCAGACCTTTGACAGCGTTCTCCTGCCTCTGCCACATATGGTTTGTGTCTCCCTCGCTTGTACTCCTTGGTTGTCCAATGAACTGTGTAATGCAGCGGCGTGCGGCATTACTGTAATGGTCCAGGATGTGTTTTGGCTGACCATGTACCTCCCCCTCAGGTGACTGGTCACATGACTGTGACATAGCACAGGTCCTGTGCACACAGAATGTCAGATCACATGACTGTGACATCAGCACAGGTCCTGTGTGCATTGGAAGATATATAAACCCTGGTAGTTTTGAGACAGGGTGTGTAAGGCGTGAGGCCTGTTCCCGTGTGGGACACCGCTAGAGTGAGAGGCCTAGCGAGGCCTATTGAAGCCTGGTGGAGCCTGAAAGGCGGAGGCTGGATCCTAAGGTGTAAGCGATCCCAGTAGCCTTGGAGGGCCAGAGGCTTGGAAGGCAAGAGTCCTGGAAGGCAAAGGCTGGATGTGAGGTGAGACCACATACCAGTAGCCTTTGAAGGAACGAAGGCTGGAGACCCCCATCTGGGAAGCCGTAAAGCCACAGTGGTGGCAGAACAACCCTGAAGCAGCTAAAACCCGGCAAAGGTAAAAACACTGATTGATGTGGACATTTATGTTGTTGCCTTGCTGAGGGCTGTATCTGGAGCCAAGTGGGCCTGTCTGCCACTTGAAAGGCTCCTGGACATTATATGTAATATGTCGGCGAGCCACTGAGTTGGAATCGGTTATAGCAGTTATGAAGTAAAATAAACTGCTGGACTGTGAAATAATGGAAAACGTGGCTGGTGTGCTTTAATTGACCCGGTGCAGCGAGTATCCCCCAGTATGATGGCTAGCGCTGCCTTACAACTGTCTGACTGTGACCTCTGCCGCCAGCATTGTCAGATGGGAATTTTTTTTCGTTAGAATTCTTCAACAAGAACCTGAACTTAATATCTCCAAAAATGAACTCCTTCATTTTCCTCCCTCTACTAACCTACCTATACCTGATTTTGCAATTTCCATTAGGTGGTGCCACCATAACTCCCACTCGGCACGCCTTCTGTCTTGGAGTAATATTTGACACACAACTTTCCTTTATTCAATGTGGAAAATCACTCACTCGCTCATGTCACCTGCACCTTAAAAACATCTCCAGAATTCGACCTTTTCTCACCTTTGATACTTCAAAAACTCTTATTGTCGCTCTTATTTACTACTACAACTCTCTTCTAATCGGTCTCCCTATAAACAAACTGTCTCCTCTCTAATCCCTTATGAATGCAACAGCCAGGGTCGTATTTCTATCAAGGCGCTTCACCGACGCCTCTACCCTGTGCCAGTCATTGTACTGGTTAGGTTAAACAATCAATCACTACAGAATACAATACAAACTCATTTCTCTCACCCACCAAGCTCTCCACAGTTCTGCACCGCCCTATATCTCGTCCCTCATTTCTGTGTATCACCCCTCCCATGCCCTCCATTCTAAAACTCATCTAAGACTGACATCTTCCTTAATCAGAACCTCACACCTCCGTCTCCAAGAATTCTCTTGTGCCGTGCCATTTTTCTGTAATGCCCAAAATGCTTACAACGCGATGGTCATGGTAAAGGCAGCGGAACATAAAATCAGCCATGTGTGCCAGACTGCCAACAGCCAAGACTTCCCTGTTCTCACCAAGAGGACGACTGTCTATGTTCTCTTCCTCCTCCACCTCCTCATTATCACCCAATCCGTGTTGAGATGAAATGAGGCTGGGCTGAGTAGCATCACCCTGTATAGTTCTTTGCTCCGCCTGCAATGCCTCCTCTTTAATTGTGAGCAGCGAGTGTTTTAGTAGACAAGAGAAGCGGGAAGGTGACACTACTTATGGTGTCATTGCCGCTCACCATCTTGGTGGAGTCCTCAAAGTTTTGGAGGATGGTACAGATGTCAAACATCCATGCCCAAGCTGTGGGAAAGCTTTTATACTATTTTTGATCAAAAACAGTGTTACTAAGAACACTATTTTATTTAAATGCACTTGCTTTTTATTTTTTTACAGCAGGGTTTTTGTTCATTTTGCTTCTTGTAGGTGTTTCTGATTTATGGTCATTGTAAACATGCATTTAAGTACTGCATGTATACCAACTTAAACCAAGTTCTAATTTTGTGCTTTTTTCTTTGTATTTTTTGCATTCTGTGCAAGCCAGGGTGTGGCCTCACTTCCTAGAGTTGGATAATACATTTAAAAAGCTTCCCTTGGCTGGTGTTCACAGTTTGGGACCCAGTCCTTTGTCTGCCCTTATTCACACAGATGTCAGCTTTGACACATTGTAAGGTTTTTAATATTAGACAGTGTAGGACTTTCTCAAACGGGTTCACCTTGTCGCGGTGGGAAAGCTTTTATACTATTTTTGATCAAAAACAGTGTTACTATGAACCCTATTTTATTTAAATGCACTTGCTTTTTATTTATTTACAGCAGGGTTTTTGTTCATTTTGCTTCTTGTAGGTTTTTCTGATTCATGGCCATTGTGAAACGTGCATTTATGTGCTGCATGTATACCAACTTAAACAAAGCTAAAATTTTCAGTTTTTTCTTTGTATTTTTTGCATTCTGTGCAAGCCAGGGTGTGGCCTTCCTTCCTAGAGCTGGGTAATACATTTAAAAAGCTTCCCTTGGCTGGTGTTCACAGTTTGGGACCCAGTCCTTTGTCTGCCCTTATTCACACAGAGGTCAGTTTTGACACATGGTAAGGTTTTTAATATTAGACAGAGTAGTACTTTCCCAAACAGGTTCACCTTGTCACGGTGGGAAAGCTTTTATACTATTTTTGATCAAAAACAGTGTTACTAAGAACCCTATTTTATTTAAATGCACTTGCTTTTTATTTACAACAGGGTTTTTGTTCATTTTGCTTCTTGTAAGTTTTTCTGATCCATGCCCACTCATCAGTTCTTATGTGCGGAGGCTGACCTGAATGCCGACGGACGTGTTGAAGCTGATACTCAACAACTGCTCTCTGCTGCTCAAAATCATTCCAAACATCTGCAATGTTGAGTTCCAATGCGTGGTCACATCACACACAAGTCGGTGAGCTGGAAGCTGCAAACGTTGCTGAAGCACTGCCAGGTTGGCGGAAGGTATAACTGACTTTCTGAAATGGGCACACACGCGGCGTACTTTCACAAGCCGCTCTGGCAGATCCGGGTAGGTTTTGAGAAACTGCAGAACCACTAAGTTGAGCACATGGGTTAGGCATAGTACGTGTGCGAGCTTACCTAGGTTCAGAGCCGCCACCAGGTTCTCTGATACAGCTTTCAACAACTCCGCAACGGTGTGCGGTTTTTCGCCTAAGCATACAGTCCTGCTTGTTATTGGCACACACGAAGTTTAAGTAAATAATCTGGAATATTTTCTGAACAAATGAATCAAGTAATGGATATGGAGGCTGAAGAGGAGGAGGAGGTGGTGCAGGAGCTGTAGAATGTAGGGGCAACCCTGATTGACCCAGGGCCCAAAATCCTCTGCGTCGGGAGGACGTGTTCAGTCCCAGGGTTCCACTGGGTCCCAGTTTCCACAATATTAACCCAGTGGAATGCGTCAGTGAGATGAACTGTCCCTGGCCACATTCACTTATCCACGTGTTTGTGGTTAGACGTTCCTTCCCACTTAAGTGCACTGGGGAGGGCACAGGTAATGTTCTGGGACCCATGCTTGTGAAAGGTGCAGACGACACCAGGAGAAATAGTGGCGGCTGGGGACCGAGTATGGACACCTGGCAGCCGCCATGAAGTTGTGGAAAGCTTCCGCCTCCACGAGCCTAAAACGCAACATTTCAAGTGCAATCAAGCTGTCCAGAAATGTGGCAGTTTAGTACTGCGGCTTGTGGGTGGGTGTTTTGGTTGCATACTTGCGCTTGCATTCCATTCCAAGTAACACAAAGCTAAGGCGATGGATGATCCGACCATCATTAAAATAATAATAATCTTTTTATCATCATGAATAATTTGGTCATTGTCTAGGAGACCGAGCACAATATTAACCCAGTGACATGCATTAGTGAGATGCACCGTCCCTGGCCACATTCACTTGTCCAAGTGTTTGTGGTTAGGCGGTCCTTCCCACTTAAGTGCACTGGGGAGGGCAATGGTAATGTTCTGGGACCCACGCTTGTGGAGGGCGGAGATGACACCGGGAGAAATAGTGTTGGCTTGGCACCGAGTATGGACACCTGGCCACCGCCATGAGGTTGTGGAAAGCTTCCCAAGAGGCAACAGTTCAAGTGCAAGCAAGCAGTCCAGAAATGTGGCAGTTTACTATTACGGCCTATTTGGTTGGCCACATACTTGAGCTTGTATTCCAAGTACAGGGGTAGGGACAACTGAACGCTGCAAAGGGACATGGACGTGGACGGTGATGGTTGCAAGTCTGCAACGACAGGTGCAGGGCAGGAGGCATCTTCGCATGCGCCATGGACAGGGGATTGGCATGTACACACAACAGCGGAAGAGGCAGTGGTGTCACCTGCAGACACTGTTTCTAGACCTTGGCGTTCGGCCCAGCTAGTCGCGTGCTTTGCTGTCATGTGCCTGAGCATGCTGGTGGTGGTCAGGCTGGTAGTTTTGGTGCTCTTGATGATGCTAGCCTGGCAGATGTTGCAAATGACCTTTTTAGGATTATCTAAACAACAGTCTTTAAAAAGAACCAGACTCGGGAAGACCTAACAGTTGTACTGGCAACTTCCGTCGTGTTCGTATTCCGGGGAGCAGTTGCCCGCCTTGTGTCTGTGGCCACCACACTGCTTGTTCCTGTCTGTTGTGGTGCTATGCCTCCCTTACCCCGTGTGCTGCTGTCCTCGCTGTGCATGTCCCCTTGCCAGGTTGGGTCAGTGACTTTATCGTCCAACGCTTCATCTTCCACTTCTGCACCCTGGTCATCTTCCTGACTTTCTGTCCATTGTGTCTCATCATTATCCACCTCTTGCGAAAGTAATTGCACTTTCCCATCGTCACCTTCAGGTGACCATAGCTGCTCAAATCGCTGCATGCAATCTTCTGTTGCCCTGCTTGAAGCTGGCTGGGCGAGAGGCCCAAATCTATCAATGGAAAAGTGAACAGCTCTTGGGGTAACCCTTGGCTCTAATCTCTCCTTCAAACCACATATCCATGCTCTTTCCACTTCCGAGTGGACCGAGCAAGAGGCCAGATTCTATAAATGGAAAGATGAACAAAACAGCTCTTCAGAGTGTCCACGTGTGGGATCAGTTGTCTCAGGGCACTCGGAATGGTGGGAGGAAGGAGGATCAGGGTGAGGAGTATGCCGACTCCAAGTAAAAAAAACTCTCAGATCCACACATTCCTCAAGCACAAATCTACAAAAACACTAGTGCACGCCCTCATCATCTCCCGTCTCGACGACTACAACCTCCTGCTCTGTGGCCTCCCTTTTAACACTCTTGCATTCCTCCAATCTATCCTAAACTCTGTTGCCTGACTAATCCACATGTCCCTTCACTATTCCCTGGCATCTCCTGTCAATCCCTTCACTGGCTCCCCATTGCATAGAGACTGCAGTTCAAAACCCTAACCTTGGCATGCAAAGCCATCCACAACCTGTCTCCTCCATATATCTGTGACCTAGTCTCCCAGTACTTACCTGCACGCAACCTCCAATCCTCACAAGATCTCCTTCTCTACTCCTCTCCTATCTCCTCTTCCCACAATCGCATACATGATTTTTCCCATGCATCCCCCATTATCTGGAACTCTTTACCCCAACATTTCTGACTCTCGCCTACTATTGAAACGTTCAAAAGGTACCTGAAGACCCACCTCTTCCAACAAGCGTACAACCTGCAGTAACCCTCGCTCCACCATATCGCTTCATGACCAGCTCTGTCCTCACATACTCTATCCTAACCCATACCTTGTAGACTTTGAGCCCTCGTGGGCAGGGTCCTCTCCTTTCCTGTAGCAGTTCCTGTCACATTTTTGTTCAAGATTATTGTAATTGTTTTTGCGATGTATTTGTATACCCCATGGAATAAATGGCGCTAAAATAATAATAATGTGGTCCAGACTCACAGCTACTGAGACTGGACCGTGTGGAAGACAGAGAGGTGGTGGTGGCAAACTGGCTGGAAGCATTATCTGCTATCCAACCAACATCTTTTTCACACTGCTATGACTTGAAGAGAAGTGCTCCGCGGCCCCCTTGAAATTGGGACAGGAAGGTAGTTCGACATGATGTGGGTGTTTGTTGTGCTCCCTCAGTAGACACAGTTTCATCTTGCCCACGACCTCTGCATGCACTATCACCATCACCATAACGTCCACTTCCCCGTCCCTTGCCCATTTTAAATAGAGTTTAATATTTGTCAGGTTGCCAAAAATGTCTGTATTATTACCGCAGTAATATAGGATCACGTCTCACACACCACATGGCCAGATAAGGTAATTGAGACAAATGGATTCTGGAGGCGCTCCCGTAGAAGAAAGAGTAACCAAAAAATTGTTGAATCTTCCAAATGTGGTGCAATCACATGGAGGATATTCCACAAAGGATTAATATTTGTAGGTTTATTAAAAAATCATAAAACCGTGAATACACATAAGGGACATGGATGTACAAAAAAGGGAAGGGAGTCTTTAAAAAGGATCACACAGAATAAATCACGTTTCTGCCCAGAATTGAACGTGGGACCTTTTGCATGTGAGGCAAACATGATAACCACTACACTACAGAAACTGGATGGAAAAAGCTTCTGTGGTCACGGCATGTAATCAAGATCAAGGACTGAAAGGCAAAATCTTTGATATCAAACAATAAAATCTTGTTTCTGCTCTGTTTCTTGCTAGGTCTACAAAAGATTTTTTTTGTGTCGCAAACGTGATACACTCTGTGAAAAGCCACCTACTATTTTAATAGCGTTGAAGTTCATCTGTTTTCATAGTAAAAAAATAGATTTTTTTGTCTTGCTAGGCAGAGCAGAGTCCACAAAAGATTTTTCCATGTCGCAAATGTGATACACTCTGCTAAAAGCCACCTACTATTTTAGATTTTTTTGTCTTGCTAGGCAGAGTCCAAAAAATTTTTTTTTGTGTGACAAACGTGATACACTTTGCTATAAGCCACCTATTCCTTTAGTGGGGGTGAAATTCGGCTGTATGCACAGCTTATACAGAGTAAAAAAATCCATTTTTTGCTGTGACTAACGTGATACAGCAGGCTAGATCTAAGTTTGAAATATCTTGGAGCACATATTCCATGTTATGCAGGCCTCATCCACAGTAAAAAAAATACTTTCTTCAATTCCTAACATTATACACCAGGGGATATCTCAGTTTGAATTAGTTTGGAGAATATCCCGTATGTTATTCAGGCCTCATCCACACTAAAAAAATACTTTCTTCTGTTACTAATGTGATACAGCAGGGGACATCTCAGTTTGAAATTGTTCGTAGCATATCTCCTATGTTATACAGCCCTCATCCACGCTAAAAAAATACTTTCTTCTGTTACTAACGTCATACACTAGGAGACATCTCAGGGTCCCAAGGGAGGGTGGTTCACTGCGATCGAGGGGTTTGGTGATACCAGAAAAACTATTAGTGAAGGTGTTAGTGAAATAGTGAAGGCAAGGAACAAATGGAAGAGGAATAGGTGATGGCGAGTGTAACATCCCTGGCGGCGTGCTTGTATGGTGCACCACCTCCCACCATGCAAGACCGCAATCTTACCTGTCAGTCCATGCTGCACTCTTTGCTCTAGTACCTGCTCTGTCCATGTCTCTTGTCTGATTGCTTAGGGCATCGGCGTGGCTTTCTGCTTGTTTCTTAAAGCTACTGTGTGCACAGTCCTAATGCGTCCCCAGCCTATTGCTGTGAGTCACTGGATACTTAAACCCCCTCCACCCAGTAGGAGGTGCCTGAGCAACATTTTCTCTCAGTTTGTCCTTGCAACTGAATTGCCAGGTCCTGTCCTGTATCTAGTCTGTGCCGCCACCCTGGGGGCTATATACCCAGGACTGTTACCTGTCTGTTCTGCCACCCTGGGGGCTGTATACCCAGGCCTGTTACCTGTCTGTTTCTGCCACCCTGGGGGCTGAGTTCCCAGGCTCGTTTCTGTATCTTGTTTCTGTTTCAGTTCCTGTCTGAACAATGTCCTAGCCCGTTTCTTGTTTGTTTCCATGTTTATACCTTCCCTTTTCCTGCAGTGTCTGAACCTGCACCTAACTCCAACTCGTTGTCTCTGTACTTCTGTTTGTGAGTTTTGTGTCCACTCACTACTTCATTGTAAGTACCTTGTGTGTATCTGGTTCTGCGCGTTCTGTTTCCCTGCCTCCGTATTTACCTCCTGTGTTCTAGCTATCTTCCTGTATTTTCCAGTCTGTTCCATGTGAACAGAGCCCTGTCCTGTCGGCCTTCACCTTCTGCTCTGTTCTGCTCTGCTTGCTCACCGCTCCGTCGGTTCCGCTCTGCTCCGCTTGTTTACCGCACCTGCGGTTCCGCTCTGCTCTGCTTGCTCACCGCTTCGGCGGTTCCGCTCTGCTCTGCTTGTTTACCGCACCTGCGGTTCCGCTCTGCTCTGCTTGCTCACCGCTCCGGCGGTTCCGCTCTGCTTGTTTACTGCACCTGCAGTTCCGCTCTGCTCTGCTTGTTTACTGCCCCTGCGGTTCCGCTCTGCTCTGCTTGTTCACCGCTCTGGCAGTTCCGCTCTGCTCCGCTTGTTTACCGCACCTGTGGTTCCGCTCTGCTCTGCTTGTTCACTGCACCTGCGGTTTTGCTCCGCTCTGCTTGCTCACCGCACCTGCGGTTTTGCTCCGCTCTGCTTGTTCACCGCTCCTGCGGTTTTGCTCTGCTAGTCCACTGCACCTGCGGCTCTGTTCCTGTATTCCAGTCTGTACTGGTCCCTATCCAGATTGCGTTCATACCTGCCAGTATCTGCCTGTCTGCATTCCAGCTGTGCCTGTCAGCACCCGCCAGTCTTCATACCAGCCGTGCCTGCTAGTACCCACCTGCCTTCATACCAGCCATGTCTGCCAGTGCCCACCTGTCTGCATACCAGCTAACTTGCCTGTTCCTGCATTCCCCGGTGTGGGTCAACAGCTGTGACCGGGGTCTGACCAGGAGTAGCACCTGATCCCTCTGCTCGGTTCCTCCCTGGTTCACGGAGTCGACTGAGGCCTGTTACCCAGGCCTGTTCCCTGTCTGTTCTGCCACCCTGGGGGCTGTATACCCAGGCCTGCTACCTGTCTGTTTCCGCCACCCTGGGGGCTGAGTTCCCAGGCTTGTTTCTATATCTTGTTTCTGTTTCAGTTCCTGTCTGAACAGTGTCCTAGCCCGTTTCTTGTTTGTTTCCATGTTTGTACCTTCCCTTTTCCTGCAGTGTCTGAACCTGCACCTAACTCCAACTTGTTGTCTCTGTACTTCTGTTTGTGAGTTGTGTCCACTCGCTACTTCATTGTAAGTACCTTGTGTGTATCTGGTTCTGCGTGTTCTGTTTCCCTGCCTCTGTATTTACCTCCTGTGTTCTAGCTATCTTCCTGTATCTTCCAGTCGGTTTCAAGTGAACAGAGCCCTGTCCTGTCTGCCTTCACCTTCTGCTCTGTTCTGCTCTGCTTGCTCACCGCTCCGGCGGTTTTGCTCTGCTCTGCTTGCTCACCGCTCTGGCGGTTCCGCTCTGCTCCACTTGTTTACCGCACCTGCGGTTCCTATCTGCTCCACTTGTTTACCGCACCTGCGGTTCCTATCTGCTCTGCTTGCTCACCACTCCGGCGGCTCCACTCTGCTCTGCTAGTTTACCGCACCTGCGGTTCCACTCTGCTCTGCTTGTTCACCGTTCCGGCGGTTCCGCTCTGCTCTGCTTGTTTACCACACCTGCGGTTCCGCTCTGCTCTGCTTTTTTACCGCACCTGCGGTTCCGCTCTGCTCTGCTTGTTTACCGCTCCGGCGTTTCCGCTCTGCTCTGCTTGTTTACCGCACGTGCGGTTCCGCTCTGCTTGTTTACCGCCCCTGCGGTTCCGCTCTGCTCTGCTTGTTCACCGCTCCGGCAGTTCCGCTCTGCTCCACTTGTTTACCGCACCTGCGGTTTGGCTCTGCTCTGCTTGTTTACCGCACCTGCGGTTCCGCTCTGCTCCGCTTGTTTACCGCACCTGCGGTTCTGCTCTGCTCTGCTTGTTTACTGCACCTGCGGTTTCGCTCTGCTCTGCTTGTTCACCGCTCCGGTGGTTCCGCACTGCTCCGCTTGTTTACCGCACCTGCGGTTCCACTCTGCTCTGCTTGTTCACTGCACCTGCGGTTTTGCTCCGCTCTGCTTGTTCACCGCACCTGCGGTTTTGCTCCGCTCTGCTTGTTCACTGCACCTGCGGTTTCGCTCCGCTCTGCTTGTTCACCGCATCTGCGGTTTTGCTCCGCTCTGCTTGTTCACCGCTCCTGCGGTTTTGCTCTGCTAGTCCACTGCACCTGCGGCTCTTTTCCTGTATCCCAGTCTGTACTGGTCCCTATCCAGCCTGCGTTCATACCTGCCAGTATCTGCCTGTCTGCATTCCAGCCATGCCTTTCAGCACCCGCCTGTCTTCATACCAGCCGTGCCTGCTAGTACCCACCTGCCTTCATACCAGCCGTGCCTGCCAGTGCCCACCTGTCTGCATACCAGCTAACGTGCCTGTTCCTGCATTCCCCGGTGTGGGTCAACAGCTGTGACCGGGGTCTGACCTGGAGTAGCACCTGGTCCCTCTGCTCGGTTCCTCCCTGGTTCACGGAGTCGACTGAGCCACCGTGTGACCTTGGTCGGATCGGGTTGCTACTTAGTTACGCCCCTCCAGGCACTCCTCGGTTCATGGTACAGTGGGATCACTAATCACGCTCACGCCAGTCAGTCCGGACGTGAGCGTAACAGCGAGCAGCAATCAGAACATGAAGAGGATAATCATCCCCTCTCTGTTCATGTTTGGCAGGAGGGGACGGAGGAAACAAGCATCAGAACAACACAGCATGGGCTTGAACCTCATGAAAGAGCCCGACATATGAGTGCATTCTTGCTGCACTATCTGCAACATGATCCCCGTATCGTTATGATTCGAAATAGTGCTGATTGCTGGGTTGCCACTCTGTTAGATCCACGTTATAAGAATAAATTTTGCCAGATGCTTCCTGCCCTGGAAAGGGACCCGCGAATGCTGGAGTATTGAAACATGCTTTTACACATTCTTAAGATAGGTTTTCCCTAAGTCAGCAGTGAGGCACACAGAGTGCATCGCAGCTCTACACTTCCAACCTCTGGCACGTCAATTCGTCAATGCCAAAATATTAGCAGCAGCAGTAGTGTAAGTGGCAGAAGCAATTTCTGTGAGTCCTTTCACACATTTTTTAGACCAGCTCGTGCACCTGTACAACAGAGTACAAGTCTGACACGTGGTGAACGACAGGAGAGGATGATGCACTAATGATTGAGTCTCCATCTGCTGGGTTGGCTGTAGTGGAAGAGGTTTTGGTTCCTAATTCTACAATTTCTACTGTAGTGAAATTGATGCCACTTTGCTGGTGTCTGCCACTAATTTTGGAAATGTGGAGAATCCTGATTGGGTCTCCATCAGTTGGGTTGGCTGTAGTGGGAGCATTGTTGGTCCCAATTATACAACCCCTGGCAAAAATTATGGAATCACCGGGCTCAAAGGATGTTCATTCAGTTGTTTAATGTTGTTGAAATAAAGCAGATCACAGACATGGCACAAAACTAAAGTCAATTGAAATGGCAACTTTATGGCTTTAAGAAACACTAAAAGAAACCAAGAAAAAAAATGTGGTATTCAGTAAGGGTAATTTTTTTTAGACCAAGCAGAGGGAAAAAATTATGGAATCACTCAATTCTGAGGAAAAAATTGTGGAATCATGAAAAGCAAACACACAAAAGAACACTCCAATACATCACTAGTATTTTGTTGCACCACCTCTGGCTTTAATAACAGCTTGCAGTCTCTGAGGCATGGACTTAATGAGTGACAAACAGTACTCTTCATCAATCTGGCTCCAACTTTCTCTGATTGCTGTTGCCATATTAGCTTTGCAGGTTGGAGCCTTGTCATGGACCATTTTCTTCAACTTCCACCAAAGATTTTCAATTGGATTGAGATCCGGACTATTTGCAGGCCATGACATTGACCTTATATATCTTCTTTCAATGTTTTCACCATTTTTGCTGTATGGCAGGATGCATTATCATCTTCAATAATGATGTCATCATCCCCAAACATCCTTTCTGTTATGCACACGCCCGGGCTGACTGGCGTGTGCGTGATTTAGTGATTCCACTGTGCCATGAACCGGAGAGTGCCTGGAGGGGCGTAACTAAGTATCAAACCGATCCGACCAAGGACGCACGACGGCTAACGACGCCGTGCACCAGGGAGGAACCGAGCAGAGGGACCAGGTGCTACTCCAGGCCAGACTCCGGACACGGCTGTTGACCCACACCGGGGAATACAAGAACAGGCAGGTTAGGCTGGCACACAGACAGGTGGGTATTGGCAGGCACGGCTGGCATGCAAACAGGTGGGCTCTGGCAGGCACGGCTGGAGTGCAGACAGGAGGATACTGGCAGGCACGGCTGGTATGCAGACAGGAGGGTACTGACAAGTAAGGCTGGCGTGCAGACGGAGAGGTACTAGCAGGTTGGAGCACAGGCAGGATAGGGTCCAGTACAGACTGGGATTCAGGAACAGAACCGCAGATGCGGTAGACAAGCAGAGCAGAGAGGAACTGCCGAAGCGGTGGGCAAGGCGGAGCAGAGAGGAACCGCCGGAGCGGTGAGCAAGACAGAGCAGGCAGGAACCGCCGTAGCGGTGAGCAAGACAGAGCAGGCAGGAACCGCCGGAGCGGTGAGCAAGGCAGAGCAGGCAAGAACCGCCGGAGCGGTGAGCAAGGCAGAGCAGGCAAGAACCGCCGGAGCGGTGAGCAAGGCAGAGCAGGCAGAAACCGCCAGAGCGGTGAGCAAGGCAGAGCAGGCAGGAACCTCCAGAGCGGTGAGCAAGGCAGAGCAGGCAGGAACCTCCGGGGCGGTGAGCAAGGCAGAGCAGAGAGAAACCGCCGGATCGGTGAGCAAGGCAGAGCGGGCAGAAACCGCCGGAGCAGTGAGCAAGGCAGAGCAGGCAAGAACCGCCGGA
This sequence comes from Phyllobates terribilis, assembly GCF_046119375.1. Lineage (NCBI taxonomy): Eukaryota > Metazoa > Chordata > Amphibia > Anura > Dendrobatidae > Phyllobates > Phyllobates terribilis. The sequence continues at coordinate 10,537,160 of NW_027362763.1, read as the reverse complement.
GCTGTGAGCAAGGCAGAGCAGGCAAGAACCGCCAGAGCGGTGAGCAAGGCAGAGCAGGCAGGAACCGCCGGAGCAGTGAGCAAGGCAGAGCAGGCAGGAACCGCCGGAGCGGTGAGCAAGGCAGAGCAGGCAGGAACCGCCGGAGCGGTGAGAAAGGCAGAGCAGGCAGGAACCGCCAGAGCGGTGAGCAAGGCAGAGCAGGCAGGAACCACCGGAGCGGTGAGCAAGGCAGAGCAGGCAAGAACCGCCGGAGCGGTGAGCAAGGCAGAGCAGGCAGAAACCGCCAGAGCGGTGAGCAAGGCAGAGCAGGCAGGAACCTCCAGAGCGGTGAGCAAGGCAGAGCAGGCAGGAACCTCCGGGGCGGTGAGCAAGGCAGAGCAGAGAGAAACCGCCGGATCGGTGAGCAAGGCAGAGCGGGCAGAAACCGCCGGAGCAGTGAGCAAGGCAGAGCAGGCAAGAACCGCCGGAGCTGTGAGCAAGGCAGAGCAGGCAAGAACCGCCAGAGCGGTGAGCAAGGCAGAGCAGGCAGGAACCGCCGGAGCGGTGAGCAAGGCAGAGCAGGCAGGAACCGCCGGAGCGGTGAGCAAGGCAGAGCAGGCAGGAACCGCCGGAGCGGTGAGAAAGGCAGAGCAGGCAGGAACCGCCAGAGCGGTGAGCAAGGCAGAGCAGGCAGGAACCACCGGAGCGGTGAGCAAGACAGAGCAGGCAGGAACTGCCAGAGCGGTGAGCAAGGCAGAGCAGGCAGGAACTGCCGGAGTGGTGAGCAAGGCAGAGCGGGCAGGAACCGCCGGAGCGGTGAGCAAGGCAGCGCGGGCAGAAACCGCCAGAGCGGTGAGCAAGGCAGAGCAGAGATAAACCGCCGGAGCGGTGAGCAAAGGCAGAGCAGAGGGGACAGGGCTCTGTTCACACAGAACAGACTGGAAGGGAAAGGCAGAACCAGATACACACAAGATACTTGCAATGAAGTAGCGAGTGGACTCTAAACTCACAAACGGAAGTACAGCGACAACGAGCAGGAGTTAGGTGCAGGTTCAGACTCTGCAGAAAAAGGGAAGGTACGGACATAGAGAAAAACAGGTAACAGACTAGGAGAGAGTGCAGACAGGAACTGAGTGTTCAGACAGGAACTGACACTGCAGCGAGATACAGGAGCGAGTATGGGTATGCGGCCCCCAGAAGGCGGGACGAACAGGCAAGGAGCGTGTTCAGACTGGCCTGGAAATACAGCATCCAGGAAGGCGGACAGACAACAGGCTAGGAAATAGTTCAGACAGGCCTGGGAATACAGCCCCCAGGTTGGTGGACAGGCAAGAACAGAACAGGACCTGGCACATTCAGAGACAAGGAGCACACTGAATGATAGAGTTGCTCAGGCATCAGCTCCAAGGTGGAGCTGGTTTAAATATCCAGTGACAGAGAGCAATAGGCTGAGGACGCATTAGGGGTGTGCCCACAGCAGCTACAAGAAACAGGAAGTGACCGGGCCGCCGCCCTAAGCAGTCAGAACAGAGACAAGCAGACAGCATGAATAGAAGCCAGACTAGCAGATTGGACAGAGGATCAAGTTTGCGATCTTGCATAGTGGGAGATGGTGCACTATGCAAGCCCGCCACCAGGTATGTTACACTTTCAATTGATGGGATAAGAAAACTGTCCAAAATATCAATGTAAACTTGGGCATTTATTGAAGATGTAATGACAGCCATCTCCCCAGTGCCTTTACCTGACATGCAGCCCCATATCATCAATGACTGTGGAAATTTGCATGTTCTCTTCATGCAGTCATCTTTATAAATCTCATTGGAACGGCACCAAACAAAAGTTCCAGCATCATCACCTTGCCCAATGCAGATTCGCGATTCATCACTGAATATGACTTTCATCCAGTCATCCACAGTCCATGAATGCTTTTCCTTAGCCCATTGTAACCTTGTTTTTTTCTGTTTAGGTGTTAATTGTTACGGATCTGGGTGGTGGAACCTCTGTGCTGTGGTGCAAGGAGGGACCAGAGGGGAGTGACTAAGTATCTACTGGGCCTGACCAGGGTCGCACGGCGGCTCAGTCGACTCCGTGAACCAGGGAGGGACCGAGCAGAGGGACCAGGTGCCACTCTGGGACCAACCTTGTAAGAGAGCAGGTGACTCCCATGGGTCAGAAGGCAGGAACTGACCGGTACAGCGGAAGAGCACGGCAGGCAGGCTGACGGGTGGTCCAGGTAGTCAGGCAGGATGATTCGGCTGATAGCCAGACAGGTGCTCCGGGTAGGCAAGCTGGCAGGCACAACAGATAACAGGCAGGTGCTTCCAGGTAAGCAGGCAGGTGGGCACGGCAGGTAAAGGCAGGCAAGCGGGCATGGCAGGTAACAGGCAGGTGCTTCCAGGTAAGCAGGCTGGCGGGCACGGCAGGTAACAGGCAGGTGCTTCAAGGTAAGCAGGCTGGCAGGCACGGCAGGTAACAGGCAGGTGTTTCCAGGTAAGCAGGCGGACAGAGCCCATAGACAGACTGGCGGACTGGACTGAAGGCAGACTGTCGGGCTGGAAAGTAGTCAGACTGGCGGACTGGACTGAAGATCAGATTGGCAGACAACACTGACTTGCAGAGGACCTGAGGGCTGAAGCAAAGTAAGTATCACAGAGCAACAACCTTGCACGGGTACCTCCAAATTGGAGGAGGTGCCTTTTATAGAGAAAGTCCTCCGGCCATTGGCCGGGGACTTTTTAGGACGGCGCGCGCGGCCCCTTTAAGAGGGAGTGCGTGCGCACGCCCTAAGCACAGTGCCGGGGAAGCTGCACGCACCAGCAGCAGCAGGGAGGCCGGAAGATGCCGGCGCAGGACCGTGGTGGTAAGGGGGACGGCGTCTCTGCCTGGCAGGGGACAGAGATGCTGACGCTACAGTACCCCCCCTTTACGCCCCCTCTTTTTTAGGCCAGCAAGAAATTCTTTAAGAAGAAGAGGGTCATGGATGTTTTCCCTGGGTTCCCAAGACCTCTCCTCTGGGCCAAACCCCTTCCAATCCACCAGAAAAAAGGTTTTTCCTCTTACCCTTTTGGTGGTCAAAATGTTCTCTACCTCATAGATGTCCTCAGCGGAGACTGGAGCTGGAGTGGTACCTGGATCGTCAGAAAAAGAATTTAGAACAACTGGTTTGAGGAGAGATACGCGGAAGGAGTTTGTAACATACCTGGCGGCGCCCTTGCATGGTGGTCCATCTCCCACTGTGCAAGAGCGCGCACTTGATCTCCAGTCCAGAATGTCTCTCTGGCTTCCCTCCATGCTGTCTGTTTGTGTCTGTTTCTGCTGCTTAAGGGCGGCGCCCGATCACTTCCTGCTTTTTGTACCTGCTGTGGGTCACACCCCTTGTGCGTCCTCAGCCTATTGCTGTCTGTCACCTGGTATATAACCCAGCTGCTCCAATCAATCCCGGCCTGAGCATAGTGTTTCATTCAGTGTGTGCATGCACTCTGAAGGTGCCAGGTCCCGTTCTTTGTCTCCTGCCTTGCGGTATCAGTTCCCGTGTCTGAACTGAGTCCTGTCTTTGTCTCCTGCCTTGCGGTATCAGTTCCCGTGTCTGAACTGAGTCCTGTCTGTGTACTCTTGCCTGCTGCCTCTCCTGGAGGCTGTATTTCCAGGCCTGTCTGAACACGCTCCTAGCCTGTTCCTCCCGCCTTCTAGGGGCCGATTACCTAGACCCGCTCCTGTATCTTGTCTGTCCTGTCTGAACACGCTCCTTGCCTGTTTGTCCCGCCTCTCTGGGGGCCGTATTCCCAGACCCGCTCCTGTATCCCGCTGCAGTGTCGGTCTCCTCCGTACACTCAGTTCCAGTCTGAACTCTCTCCTATCCTTTACCTGTTTTGCCTCTATGTCCGTTCCCTTCCTTTTTCTGCAGAGTCTGAACTCGTACCTAACTCCTGCTTGTTGTCTCTGTGCTCCCGTTTGTGAGTTTGTGGTCCACTCGCTACTTCACTGCTAGTACCCTGTGGGTATCTGGCTCTGCCTTTCTCTTCCTGTCTGTTCCGTGTGAACAGAGCCCTGTCCCCCCTGCTCTGCCTTGCTTGTCGCTCCGGCGGTTTCCGCTCTGCTCCTGCCTTGTTTGCCGCTCTGCGGTTTCCGCTCTGCTCCTGCCTTCTTAGCCGCTCTGCGGTTTCCGCTCTGCTCCTGCCTTGTTTACCGCTCTGCGGTTTCCGCTCTGCTCCTGCTTAGCTTGCCGCTCTTGCGGTTTCTGCTCTGCTCTTGCCTTGCTTGCCACTCCTGCGGTTTCCGCTCTGCTCCTGCCTTGTTTGCCACTCTGCGGTTTCCGCTCTGCTCCTGCCTTGTTTGCCGCTCTGCGGTTTCCGCTCTGCTCCTGCCTTCTTAGCCGCTCTGCGGTTTCCGCTCTGCTCCTGCCTTGTTTACCGCTCTGCGGTTTCCGCTCTGCTCCTGCCTTGTTTACCGCTCTGCGGTTTCCGTCCTGCTCCTGCCTTGTTTGCCGCTCTGCGGTTTCCGCTCTGCTCCTGCATTCTTAGCCGCTCTGCGGATTTCCGCTCTGCTCCTGCCTTGTTTACCGCTCTGCGGTTTCCGCTCTGCTCCTGCCTCGTTTACCGCTCTGCGGTTTCCGTCCTGCTCCTGCCTTGTTTACCGCTCTGCGGTTTCCGCTCTGCTCCTGCTTAGCTTGCCGCTCTTGCGGTTTCCACTCTGCTCTTGCCTTGCTTGCCGCTCCTGCGGTTTCTGCTCTGCATCTGCTCGCTGCTCCGGCAGTCCTGTCCTGCTCTGCTTCTGCTCGCTGCTCCGGCAGCCCCGTCCTGCTCTGCATCTGCTCGCTGCTCCGGCAGTCCTGTCCTGCTCTGCTTGTGCTCGCTGCTCCGGCAGTCCCGTCCTGCTCTGCTCTTGCCCACCGCTTCGGGCGTTCCCTCTCTGCTGTGTTTGGCTACTGCATCTGCGGTTCTGTTTCTGTGACCCAGTCTGTACTGGGTCTTGTCCTCTCTGTGCTCCAGCCCGTCCTTTCGGCCAGTACCTCCCCGCCTGCATACTCGCCTGTATCCACCCGTCTGCATACCTGCCGTGTTCGCTTATATCCACCAGTCTGTGCCAGCCTAACCTGCCTGTTCCAGTAATCCCTGTGTGGGTCAACCCCCGTGTCCGGAGTTTGACCTGGAGTAGCACCTGGTCCCTCTGCCCGGTTTCTCCCTGGTGCACTGGCGTCGTATGCCGTCGTGCCACCTTGGTCGGATCGGCCAGATACTTAGTCACGCCCCTCCAGGCACTCTCCGGTTCATGGTCCAGTGGAACCACTACTCCCGCACATGCCAGTCAGTCCGGGCGTGTGCATAACAGCATGCTCAGGCCATGGTTCCCGTTGAGCCCCACGGCCTTCGCTCTCTGAGAAGTTTTCCAGCGAATACATGCATTAAAAATAAATAAATACATTTTTTTTTTTCTCAGCTGAGTTCCAGGCGAATTACGCACCCGTCCAGATGGATCTATCTGCTGTCGTTCCTGCGGATCCGCCACGTTACTATGGGGATCCAAGACAAAGTCGTGCATTTGTGGAGCAATGCATGCTACACTTCAAGTTCTACCCTCTATGTTTTCCCACCGATCGGGTTAAGGTGGCATTCATTATGTCTTACCTGGCGGGTGATGCCTTGGAATGGATCAACCCCCTATATGAAACACAGGATCCGATCCTCCTGGACCTAATGGCCTTCCTGGTGGCCTTTCTAATGGTCTTCGATGATCCTAACCCGGAGGCTCCTGCTGAAGCTTCACCTCCCAATATCCCGGAGCAGCCCCGATGGGTAATGTGTGTGGGTAGCGCAATAGTCCTCCAGCCCAATGAGACTACTGCCCACCCAGAATCCTCACAGGGTGACTACGCTTTCCGGAATACTTCTCCCAACCTCAAGAGGCAGTCCAGACGTGCTAGACGTAGAGGCAAGCCGTCACGCCAGGGTCTGTCCTCCCTGAGACCTCCTGACCCCAACCTTGAAGTCCCTACTGAAGTTTCATCTCCCTGTATCCTGGAGAAGCCCCAACGGGTAATGTGCGTGGGTAGTGCACCGGTTCTCCTGCCCGAAGAGACTTCTGCCCATCCAGACTCCACACAGGAGAACTTCCTGCACCCGGCATCAGATGCTTCACCCACTTTAACCGGTGTGCATGTCCAAGGATGCTCCAAAGCTGTGGTTACCTCTGAGTCTGTGCACCTCTACTACCTGGCGGAGGACCCCCTGTTGCCTCCTGAATCCTCCGGGATACCACTCGATGACAAATGGAGAGAGACTTCTCTACACTCGGTACTCGATACTTTGTCCACTTCGTCCTGTGAGCCTGACAATGGGTACCCCAAAGTGGTAGTTACCCCCAAGTCTCTACACCCCTCCGACCAGGCGGAGGACCTCCAGTTGTCTCCAGAACCCTTCGGGGTGCTACCTGGTAGCAAAAGGACAGAGACTCTCCTATACTCTGTACCTGATACCTCGCTCGCTTCGTCCAGTGAGTCCAACCTAGTGTACTCCGAAGCAGAGGTTACTCCCGAGTCTCTACACCCCTCCGACCAGGCGGAGGACCTCCAGTTGTCTCCAGAACCCTACGGGGTGCTACCTGGTAGCGAAAGGACAGAGACTCTCCTATACTCTGTACCTGATACCTCGCTCGCTACGTCCAGTGAGTCCAACCTAGTGTACTCCGAAGCAGAGGTTACTCCCGAGTCTCTACACCCCTCCGACCAGGCGGAGGACCTCCAGTTGTCTCCAGAACCCTACGGGGTGCTACCTGGTAGCGAAAGGACAGAGACTCTCCTATACTCTGTACCTGATACCTCGCTCGCTTCGTCCAGTGAGTCCAACCTAGTGTACTCCGAAGCAGAGGTTACTCCCGAGTCTCTACACCCCTCCGACCAGGCGGAGGACCTCCAGTTGTCTCCAGAACCCTTCGGGGTGCCACCTGGTGGTGAATGGACAGAGACTTTCCTATATCCTGGATCTGATACCTCGCCTGCTTCGTTCAGTGAGTCCGACCTTGTGTACTCTGAAGCAGAGGTTACCCATAAGTCTCTACACTCCTCTGACCAGGCGGAGTACCCCCAGTTGTCTCCAGAACCCTTTGGGGTGCCACCTGGTGGTGAATGGACAGAGACTTTCCTATACTCGGTACCCGATACCTCGCCTGCTTCCTCCAGTGAGTCCGACCTAGTGTACTCTGAAGCAGATGTTTTCTCTGAGCCTCTGCACTCTTCTGACCCGGCGGAGGACCTCCAGTTGTTTCCTGAATTCTCCGGGGTACCACCAGATAACAAAGAGACAGTAACTTTTCCTCATTATGTACCTGATAACCCGTCTATTTCTTCCTGTGAGCTTGACAAGATGTATCTCGAAGCAGAGATTACCCCCAAGTCTCTGTCCCCCTCCAACCCGGTGAAGGACTTCCAGTTGTCTCCTGTACCCTCTGGGGTGCCACCTGAAAATATGTGGAGAGAGACTTCCTTGTGTGCTGTTCCTGGTACTCCACCCGTTTCGTCTGTTGCTGAGGATGGCTGGATAGGAGGTAGCATCCTAGCTAACCAGATGAGATCAGTTTTTCCTGTGGACAGTGGAAGTGATCTCCTTGAAGTGAACGACTGGTCCTCGAATTCCCTGCGGAAGATTCTGGCAGGCCTGAAGAAGAGGGGGCGTAAGGGGGGGGGTACTGTAACATACCTGGCAGCGCCCTTGCATGGTGGTCCATCTCCCACTGTGCAAGAGCGCGCACTTGATCTCCAGTCCAGAATGTCTCTCTGGCTTCCCTCCATGCTGTCTGTTTGTGTCTGTTTCTGCTGCTTAAGGGCGGCGCCCGATCACTTCCTGCTTTTTGTACCTGCTGTGGGTCACACCCCTTGTGCGTCCTCAGCCTATTGCTGTCTGTCACCTGGTATATAACCCAGCTGCTCCAATCAATCCCGGCCTGAGCATAGTGTTTCATTCAGTGTGTGCATGCACTCTGAAGGTGCCAGGTCCCGTTCTTTGTCTCCTGCCTTGCGGTATCAGTTCCCGTGTCTGAACTGAGTCCTGTCTTTGTCTCCTGCCTTGCAGTATCAGTTCCCGTGTCTGAACTGAGTCCTGTCTGTGTACTCTTGCCTGCTGCCTCTCCTGGAGGCTGTATTTCCAGGCCTGTCTGAACACACTCCTAGCCTGTTCCTCCCGCCTTCTAGGGGCCGATTACCTAGACCCGCTCCTGTATCTTGTCTGTCCTGTCTGAACACGCTCCTTGCCTGTTCGTCCCGCCTCTCTGGGGGCCGTATTCCCAGACCCGCTCCTGTATCCCGCTGCAGTGTCGGTCTCCTCCGTACAATCAGTTCCAGTCTGAACTCTCTCCTATCCTTTACCTGTTTTGCCTCTATGTCCGTTCCCTTCCTTTTTCTGCAGAGTCTGAACTCGTACCTAACTCCTGCTTGTTGTCTCTGTGCTCCCGTTTGTGAGTTTGTGGTCCACTCGCTACTTCACTGCTAGTACCCTGTGGGTATCTGGCTCTGCCTTTCTCTTCCTGTCTGTTCCGTGTGAACAGAGCCCTGTCCCCCCTGCTCTGCCTTGCTTGTCGCTCCGGCGGTTTCCGCTCTGCTCCTGCCTTGTTTGCCGCTCTGCGGTTTCCGCTCTGCTCCTGCCTTCTTAGCCGCTCTGCGGTTTCCGCTCTGCTCCTGCCTTGTTTACCGCTCTGCGGTTTCCGCTCTGCTCCTGCTTAGCTTGCCGCTCTTGCGGTTTCTGCTCTGCTCTTGCCTTGCTTGCCACTCCTGCGGTTTCCGCTCTGCACCTGCCTTGTTTGCCGCTCTGCGGTTTCCGCTCTGCTCCTGCCTTGTTTGCCGCTCTGCGGTTTCCGCTCTGCTCCTGCCTTCTTAGCCGCTCTGCGGTTTCCGCTCTGCTCCTGCCTTGTTTACCGCTCTGCGGTTTCCGCTCTGCTCCTGCCTTGTTTACCGCTCTGCGGTTTCCGTCCTGCTCCTGCCTTGTTTGCCGCTCTGCGGTTTCCGCTCTGCTCCTGCCTTCTTAGCCGCTCTGCGGTTTCCGCTCTGCTCCTGCCTTGTTTACCGCTCTGCGGTTTCCGCTCTGCTCCTGCCTCGTTTACCGCTCTGCGGTTTCCGTCCTGCTCCTGCCTTGTTTACCGCTCTGCGGTTTCCGCTCTGCTCCTGCTTAGCTTGCCGCTCTTGCGGTTTCCACTCTGCTCTTGCCTTGCTTGCCGCTCCTGCGGTTTCTGCTCTGCATCTGCTCGCTGCTCCGGCAGTCCTGTCCTGCTCTGCTTCTGCTCGCTGCTCCGGCAGCCCCGTCCTGCTCTGCATCTGCTCGCTGCTCCGGCAGTCCTGTCCTGCTCTGCTTGTGCTCGCTGCTCCGGCAGTCCCGTCCTGCTCTGCTCTTGCCCACCGCTTCGGGTGTTCCCTCTCTGCTGTGTTTGGCTACTGCATCTGCGGTTCTGTTTCTGTGACCCAGTCTGTACTGTGTCTTGTCCTCTCTGTGCTCCAGCCCGTCCTTTCGGCCAGTACCTCCCGGCCTGTATCCACCCGTCTGCATACCTGCCGTGTTCGCTTATATCCACCAGTCTGTGCCAGCCTAACCTGCCTGTTCCAGTAATCCCTGTGTGGGTCAACCCCCGTGTCCGGAGTTTGACCTGGAGTAGCACCTGGTCCCTCTGCCCGGTTTCTCCCTGGTGCACTGGCGTCGTATGCCGTCGTGCCACCTTGGTCGGATCGGCCAGATACTTAGTCACGCCCCTCCAGGCACTCTCCGGTTCATGGTCCAGTGGAACCACTACTCCCGCACATGCCAGTCAGTCCGGGCGTGTGCATAACAGAGTTGGGAATCCGTAAGGTGGCCGGGAGTTTTAGCTTGCAAGCCACGTGATTGATATGCTTGAAAACCTCAAACGGGCCGATGAACCGCCTACCCAACTTATACGAAGGTATTTTGAGCCGAACATATTTGGAGGAGAGCCAGACCCTGTTTCCCGGACGGAACTGAGGCGAATCCAGACATCTCTTATCGTCATGTCTCTTCATCCGCTCAGAGGACCGAAGAAGTGCGGATCTAGTGTCTTCCCAAATAGTAGAAAATTCACTGACCAGAGACTCCGCGGTAGGATTGTCCGCAGAAGCGGAGACGGGAAACGGAATCCGGGGGTGTTGAACGTAGACCACAAAGAATGGAGATTTGAAAGAAGACTCATTCTCATGGTTGTTATAGGAGAACTAGGCCCATGGTAGGAACTCAACCCAATCATTATGGTGAGCATTGACGAAATGTGGGAGAAAGCTGGTAAGGACCTGGTTGATACGTTCCACTTGACCATTGGACTGAGGATGATAAGCAGAGGAGAAATCCAGGGTGACATCCAGCAGTTTACAAGTAGCTCTCCAGAAGCACGAAGTGAACTGGATCCGGCGATCAGACACGATGTGGAGGGGAAGGCCGTGGAGATGAAAGATGTGATGGATGAAGTCCTTAGCCAGCACAGATGCGGACGGGAGACCAGGCAGGGGGATGAAGTGGGCCATCTTAGAAAAGCAGTCAGCGACCACCAAAATGACAGTACAACCGGCAGAAACAGGGAGATCCATAATAAAGTCCATAGCAATGTGTTGCCACAGAGCGGAAGGTACGGGTAGAGGCAGGAGACGACCGGCGGGAAGCTGCCTGGGAACTTTATTACGGGCACAGAAGTAACAAGCCGTGACGAAATACGCAACGTCCTTGCGCAGAGAAGGATACCAGTAATGCCGGGCGATGAGCAGGAAGGTTTTCCTCTGGCCTGCATGGCCGGCTAGTTTGGACGAATGACCGCAGAGAAGAACCTTCTTACGATCCGGAACAGCTATAAAAGTCTTACCGGGTGGTAGACGAGACAGGTCAAATGGGGCCACAGTCATTATACTGGAGGAGTCAATCATATGCAGAGGCTCCTCCTCTTGGATGGAGGACAGGAATGAGCGGGATAGAGCGTCGGCTTTAACGTTCTTGTCCGCAGGGCAGTAATGTAGAGTAAAGCAGAATCGGGCAAAGAACAGAGACCACCGGGCCTGTCGCGGATTGAGTCTCTGGGCGTTTTGTAAATAGGCCAGGTTTTTGTGATCAGTGTAGATGATCACCGGGTACAGAGCCCCTTCCAGCAGGTAGTGCCACTCCTCCAGGGCCAATTTGATGGCAAGCAGCACACGATCACCTATGGAGTAGTTGCGCTTGGATGAGGAGAAAAGCTTGAAGAAGCCGCAGGTTACCATTCTCCCGGACGGGGATTTCTGGGTGAGCACCGCTCCGAAGGAGGAAGCATCTACCTCCAGGAAGAACTGCTTGTTGCAATCCGGACGGTGCAGCACAGGGGCGGAGGAGAAAGCTTGTTTAAGGGAGATGAAGGCCTCCTCCGCTTCAGAAGTCCATTCCTTGGGATTTGCTCCCTTACGGGTGAGCACGGAGATGGGAGCGGTCCGGGAGGAGAAATGAGGGATGAAGAGGCGGCAATAATTTGCGAAGCCCAGGAATCGCTAAATCGCCTTCAACCCCTCCAGCCGGGGCCATTTTAAGACGGCAGAAACCTTCTCGGGGTCCATCCGAAGACCAGTCTCAGAGATAATATATCCCAGGAACGGAAGGGAAGTCTGCTCGAAGAGACACTTCTCAAATTTTGCGTAGAGACGATTCTGCCGGAGCCTTAGCAGAACCTGACAAACATTCCTCCGGTGTTTGGGCAGATCCGGAGAGAAGATCAAGATATCGTCCAAGTACACCACTACGCAAGAATACAAGAGATCACGGAAGATGTCATTAACCAGCTTCTGGAAGACGGCTGGGGCGTTACAGAGACCAAAGGGCATCACGCGGTATTCATAGTGACCGTCCCGGGTGTTGAATGCTGTCTTCCACTCATCTCCCTGGCGGATCCAGACCAAATTGTACGCCCCACGAAGATCGAGCTTGGTGAAGACCCTCGTGCCTTTAAGGCGGTCGAACAGCTCCGAGATGAGAGGCAGGGGGTACTTATTCTTGATGGTAATCTGGTTAAGCCCCCTGTAGTCGATACACGGCCGTAGCGAGCCGTCTTTCTTTTTAACGAAAAATAATTTTGCTCCAGCTGGGGAAGTAGATTTCTGAATAAGTCCCCTAGCAACATTCTCCTTGATATACTCAGACATGGCTCGGGTCTCAGCCAGCGACAAGGGATAGATACGCCCACGGGGAGAAGCACCGGGTACCAGATCGATGGGGCAATCATACGGCCTATGAGGTGGTAGTGTCTCCGCTTCCTTCTTGTCAAAGACGTCCGCATAGGACCAGTAGGGTGCCGGCAGACCAGGTAGATTAGCTGGAGTAGACGGAGGTCGAGCCGGACGAACCGGAACCAGGCAGGTCTCATGGCAATCCTGCCCCCAATGGAGCACCTAACCAGATCACCAATTCAGGACGGGTTCATGTGACGCGCCCCTGGGCCTGTGCTGTGCAGGGGATACCCGGAGCCGGATCGCTGGTGGGATGCTGGGGGTTGTAGTCTCAGTGTGGCGGCGACCCGGTCCGTGGCTCAGGGTGGTCAAACCAGTGGCAGTCTTAGGTAATAACAATGTCCGACTACGCCACCCGTGGATTGCGGTCAGTGGGGACCGCCGCTGCGCTGCAGACTGCTGAGGCTGATGTTGTTTGCGCAGCTGAGTATGGGATAACTCCCCATGGGAGAAGTATTGCCTCAGGGCAGCTAATGTGAGAGATGATGGGAGTGATGGTGTGAGCGTCCCAGTGCTAATGGTGCTGGTGCGACAAGGAATCACAGAGACGTGTGGTGCAGTTCAGGGTCTTTACTGATGGTACAAGGCAGACCCTCCCGGGAGTACTGGCTAGTATAAGGGGCCTGGTCAGTCTGTGAGCATGCAGGAGTTCCCCTGGCCAGGTGGAGTTGTAGGCCTCCCTGTTTATCTGCACTCTTCCTGGCTACCTTGCTGTCAGCGGTTACAAGTAGCCCACGTCCCTGAGTATACCGTGTGGTGCTCACCCGTATGGCTGGTGACTTGGGGCCTTCTGTTAGCCTCCGCTCCTGGATGGCGGCGCTGGTCCCTTCTTTGTGACTGAGCCTCCGGGCTTCTATGGCCAGAGGACCTGGAATCCCCTGCCGGCTGGTTTCTGCTGCTCGGTATATATATCAGTCCCCACAGCCTCGGACTTCTGTGTCCGGTTTTAGTAACTTCAGCCAGGGCGAGCTATATCTCTGCTCAGCTCCAGCCCCTGGTCTTCAGCTGCTGCTCCTACAGAGCTCCTGATGTATCTTTCCCTGTGTCTGGAACTGAACTCTTTCTCTGTCTGCAGCTTCACTCACCAATCCCGCCCCAGACCCAGTTTATAAGGGCAGATTCCTCCCCTCCCAGGTCTGGGCGGACCGTGTTGCATGCTTAGGGCTCCTGACCAGAGAAACCTCCCACTTGCTCTCAGACATAATATCTCTATTACCGTGGCAACCAGACCCCTGGGGTGCCACACATGTCTCTAAAGCCAGGGTAGACCAAGCAAGAGGGAGTGAGAGAGACCGGACAGCACATGAAAGGAGATCCTCTCCAAGTGCAGCATTCCCACCTGAAGGGTTACAGGTTCTGTGACGAGCAGGATGGTCACCGGAAGGAGTCTCCCATCCACGGAAGTGACTGCCAATGGTTCAGCCAGACGTTTGGTAGGAATCTGATACTGTTCCACAAGGGCCTGAGAAATGAGATTCCCAGCGGCTCCGGAATCCAGGTGGGTGGTCTCAAAGAAGCGGCTCTCGCCACTGGAAATAGAAACAGATAGAGTCAAGGACGGAGAGGATTTACTCTTGCCTAGGACGACCTCTCCGAGCGGTCCTAGACACTGGAGTTTCCCGGCTTCACCAGGCAGGAACGGATCAGATGCTCCTTACTGCCACAGTAGAAGCAACTCTCTTCGACTCGGAGTGTCTCCTGGCGAGACCTGACCATCTTGGTTTGGTCAATTTGCATGCATTCAGGCGAGCGTGCCCGGGGAATTGCTGGTTGGTAGGCAGGTTTCTGGAATACCGGAGTGAGAAGAGGAAATCTTCTCTCCCAGGTAGTCTCCTTAACTCGTTCCAAGAAACGGATGTCAATCCGGGTAGCTAGTGACACCAGGTCGTCCAGAGTGGAAGGGATGTCACGACCGGCTAGCTCATCCTTGATTCGTCCGGAAAGACCCTCCCAGAAGGTGGACACCAGGGCCTCGTTGTTCCAAGCAAGCTCAGATGCGAGGGTACGGAACTGTATGGCATACTGGCCCACGGTGAGACTCACTTGGCGGAGACGGAGCAGTGAGGAGGCAGTAGAAGTCTTCCGTCTCGGCTCATCAAAGACCTTCCGGAAGGCAGTGAGGAAAGCCGGAAGATCGGACACCAGGGGATCCCCTCTCTCCCATAGGGGGTTTAGCCATGCCAATGCTTCCCCGGTGAGGTGAGACATGATGAACGCCACCTTGGCCCGGTCGGAGGGAAACTGATGTGCCAGGAGTTCAAAGTGCAGCGTGCACTGGCTTAGAAAACCCCGACATAAGACGGGGTCACCAAAAAAACATGGAGGCGCAGAGAGCCGGGGTCCAGAGCTGGATGCCATGGCACCAGTAGGCTGAGGCGCCGCCGGAGTGGGTGCCGCTCGGCTCGAGACGGACATGGGTGGGATGGACAGCGTATCCAGGCGGGAGCTGACAGACCGCAGGTAGGTCAGGATAGTTTCCTGTTGGGATCTCTGATGAGAAACCTCCTGGTACAGGTCAGAAAGCGAAGGAGCCTGGGAGGCACCGGGTTCCATGGCCCGTACAAACTGTTACGGATCTGGGTGGTGGAACCTCTATGCTGTGGTGCAAGGAGGGACCAGAGGGGCGTGACTAAGTATCTACTCGGCATGACCAGGGTCGCACGGCGGCTCAGTCGACTCCGTGAACCAAAGAGGGACTGAGCAGAGGGACCAGGTGCCACTCTGGGACCGACCTTGTAAGAGAGCAGGTGACTCCCACGGGTCAGAAGGCAGGAACTGACTGGTACAGCGGAAGAGCACGGCAGGCAGGCTGACGGGTGGTCCAGGTAGTCAGGCAGGCTGATTTGGCTGATAGCCAGACAGGTGCTCCAGGTAGGCAAGCTGGCGGGCACAACAGATAACAGGCAGGTGCTTCCAGGTAAGCAGGCAGGTGGGCACGGCAGGTAACAGGCAGGTGCTTCCAGGTAAGCAGGCTGGCGGGCACGGCAGGTAACAGGCAGGTGCTTCCAGGTAAGCAGGCGGACAGAGCCCATAGACAGTCCAGTCCGCCAGCCTGACTACCAGTTCTGTCCGCCAGCTTGTCTACTCTCCAGCCCAACAGTCTGTCTGTAGTCCAGTCCGCCAGTGTCTATGGGCCTTGCCCGCCTGCTTACCTGGAAGCACCTGCCTGTTACCTGCCGTGCCTGCCAGCCCGCTTACCTGGAAGCACCTGCCTGTTACCTGCCGTGCCTACCAGCCAGCCTACCTGGAGGCTCCAGCTTGTTACCTGCCGTGTCTGCCAGTCCGTCTCCCCGGATCACCCGTCAGCCTGCCTCCCGTGCTGATCTGCTGTACCGGTCAGTCCCTGCCTTCTGACCGGTGGGAGTCACCTGCTCTCATACAAGCTCAGTCCCAGAGTAGCACCTGGTCCCTCTGCTCGGTCCTTCCCTGGTCATGGAGTCGATTGAGCCGCCGTACGACCTTGGTCGGTCCGAGGTGATACCTAGTTACGCCCCTCTGGTCCCTCCTTGCACCGCAGCACAGAGGTTCCACCACCCGGATCCATAACAGTGTCTGCCATTAATTTTTGGAAATGTAGAGAATCCTGATTGGGTCTCCATCTATTGGGTTGACTGTAGTGGAAGAGGTTTCTGGCTCCATTATATTATTATTATTATTTATTATTATAGCGCCATTTATTCCATGGCGCTTTACATGTGATAGGGATAAACATAGCAAAAACATTTACATAATCTTAACAAAACAAGTCAGCGACTGGTACAGGAGGAGCGAGGACTCTGCCCGCGAGGGCTCACAGTCTACAAGGGATGGGTGAGGATACAGTAGGTGAGGGTAGAGGAGGTCATGCAGTAATGTGGTGGAGCGGTGGTTACTGCAGGTTGTAGGCTTGTCGGAAGAGGTAGGTCTTCAGGTTTCTTTTGAAGGCTGCCATGGTAGATATTAGTTCTACTCTAGTAAAATTAATTCTTTGGTGCAGATGTTTTTGTCACAGTAGTACACAAGATATAATCGCTATTGGTTTTGTTAGTACCGTGGTACATAAAGCAGGCTATATTTCATCTTTCAATTTTTCGGTGCTGATATTGTTTTCCATACAGGGGTACACAGTAGTAATGAGAGAGCAATAAATGTGTTCAACTTAGTGGTTCAGCGGTTTCTCAAAACAGATCTGTCAGAGCTGCTTGTGAAAGTACAATGCGTGTGTGCCCATTTCAGAAAGTTAGCTATAGCTTCCGCCACCTTGGCAGTACTTCAGCAGCGTCTGTGTAACGGGTCTGGGAGGTGGAACCTCTGAGTTATTATACAAAGGGGCAGTCTTTGTAAGGAGGCAGGTGGCTCCCAGGGAAGGCGGGAAGGTAGACACGGCAGGTGACAAGAACAGTCTCAGGGTAGAAGGACAGAACGGACACGGCAAGTGACGGGAACAGTCTCTTGACAGGCGGGTGGTCACGGCAAGTGACAGCAGAGCCTCCAGGTAGGCAAGCAGGCAGGTAACAGGTGAGCGCTCCCAGGTGAGCGGGCAAGAGTCTCTGGACAGGCAGGTGGTCACAGCAAGTGACGGCTGAGCCTCCAGGTAGGCTAGCAGGCAGGTAGCAGGTGGGCGCTCCCAGGTGAGCGGGCAAGAGTCTCTGGACAGGCAGGTGGTCACAGCAAGTGACGGCTAAGCCTCCAGGTAGGCTAGCAGGCGGGTAGCAGGTGAGCGCTCCCAGGTGAGCGGGCAAGAGTCTCTGGACGGGCAGGTGGTCACAGCAAGTGACGGCAGAGCCTCCAGGTAGGCTAGCAGGCAGGTAGCAGGTGGGCGCTCCCAGGTGAGCGGGCAAGAGTCTCTGGACAGGCAGGTGGTCACAGCAAGTGACGGCGGAGCCTCCAGGTAGGCTAGCAGGCAGGTAGCAGGTGGGCGCTCCCAGGTGAGCGGGCAAGTGTCTCTGGACAGGCAGGTGGTCACAGCAAGTGACGGCGGAGCCTCCAGGTAGGCTAGCAGGCGGGAAGCAGGTGAGCGCTCCCAGGTGAGCGGGTAGACTGATCCATAGACAGACTGGCAGGTGCTGGTAGGCAGACTGTCGGACCGCAGGAATGCAAGCAGATAGACAGGTATCAGGCAGGAATCAAGCAGGAATCTGGCAGGTAACTGGCAGGTATCTGGTAACGGGACCTGAGGGCTGAAGCAGAGTTGAGAGGCTTTGCAACAACATTGCTCGGGCACCTCCATTTTGGAGGAGGTGCCTTATATATGGTGAGATCCTCCGGCCATTGGCCGGGGACTCCTTAGGACGGCGCGCGCGGCCCCTTTAAGAGAGGGGGAGCGCGCGCGCGCGTGCCCTAAGCACAGTGGCCGGGAAGCAGAGCGCGCTGCCAGCAGAGCGGGAGGAAGACGCCGGGCACGGAGCGGAGAGGTGAGGGGAACGGCGTCCCTGCCTAGCAGGAGGCAGGGACGCCCACGCTACAGTCTGCAACTTCCAGCTCACCAACTGGTGTGCGATGTGACCACGCATTGGAACTCAACGTTGCAGATGTTGGGAAGGATTTGTGAGCAGAAGACGGCAGTTGTTGACTACAAGCATCAACAAAGCCGTAGGTATTCAGGTCAGCCTCCGCACATAAGAACTGATGAGTGGACATGGATGTCAGAAATCTGGTCAATCCTCCAAAACTTTGAGGACTCCACTAAGATGGTGAGCAGCGATGACGCCATAACTAGAGAGGAGGAGGATGAAGAGGAGAACATGAACAGTCGTCCTCTTGGTGAGGACAGGGAAGTCTTGGCTGCCTTGGAAGTCTTGATAACCCTCTTTCAGTCTGTGGGAAAGACGTATGCATTTCGCTTAATGATGACCTTCAGTGGCCTAAACCGTGGCTTTGCTTATGCACGTTATTTCTCAAAAGGCATTGCAGATCAGGTCATTGCCCAACTCTGTAGTGATTAAATTCAAGGAAAGAAAGATCTTTGTCTGTGACTAAACACCACAATGACAGGACACAGCTGACAGATCATGGCTGATGGGACACAGCTGACGGGACACTGCTGACGGGACACAGCTGAATGGACCGTGCTGACGCGACGCGGCTGACTGGACGCGGCTGACGGGACACTGCTGACGGGACAGAGCTGACGGGACACTGCTGACGGGACACAGCTGACAGGACGCGGCTGACGGGACACTGCTGACGGGACGCAGCTGACTGGACGCGACTGATGGGACACTGCTGACAGGACACAGCTCACAGGACGCAGCTGACGGGACACTGCTGATGGCACACAGCTCACAGGACGCGGCTGACAGGACGCAGCTGACAGGACACTGCTGACCGGACACGGCTGACGGGACGCGGCTGACGGGACGCGGCTGACAGAACACTGCTGACGGGACACAGTTCACAGAACGCGGCTGAAAGGACACTGCTGACGGGACACAGCTGACAGGACGCGGCTGACAGGACACTGCTGACGGGACACGGCTGAAGGGACACTGCTGACGGTACACTGTTGACGGGACACAGCTTGTGGGACACTGCTGATGGGACGTGGCTGACGGGACACAGCTGACGGGACACAGCTCACAGGACGGGCTGACAGGACGCACCTGACAGGACGCAGCTGACAGGACACTGCTGACGGGACACGGCTGAAGGGACATAGCTGATGGCACACGGCTGACGGGACACTGCTGACGGTACACTGTTGACGGGACACAGCTTGTGGGACACTGCTGACGGGACGGGGCTGACGGGACACTGCTGATGGGACACACCTGACGGGACACAGCTCACAGCTGACAGGACGGGCTGACAGGACGCACCTGACAGGACGCAGCTGACAGGACACTGCTGACGGGACACGGCTGACAGGACACGGCTGACGGGACACGGCTGACAGAACACTGCTGATGGGACACAGCTCACAGGACGCGGCTGACAGGACACTGCTGACGGGACACAGCTGACGGGACACTGCTGACTGGACGCGGCTGACTGGACGCGACTGACGGGACACAGCTCACAGAACGCGGCTGACAGGACCCACCTGACAGGACACTGCTGACGGCACACTGCTGACTGGACGCGGCTGACTGGACGCGACTGACGGGACACAGCTGATGGGACACAGCTCACAGGACGCGGCTGACAGGACGCAGCTGACAGGACACTGCTGACAACACTGCTGAAGGGACACAGCTCACAGGACGCGGCTGAAAGGACACTGCTGACGGGACACAGCTGACAGGACGCGGCTGACAGGAGCACAGCTGATGGGACACGGCTGACAGTACGCGGCTAACGGGACAGTGCTGATGGGACACGGCTGACGGGACACAGCTCACAGGACGCGGCTGACGGGACACTGCTGACGGGACACTGCTGACGGGACACAGCTTGCAGGACACTGCTGACTGGACGCGGCTGACGGGACACAGCTGACGGGACACAGCTCACAGGACGCGGCTGACAGGACGGGCTAACAAGACGCAGCTGACAGGACACGACTGACAGTACACGGCTAACGGGACACTGCTGACGGGACACTGCTGACGGGACGCAGGCTGACTGGACGCAGCTGACCGGACGAGGCTGATGGGACACTGCTGACGAAAGACAGTTCACAGGACGCGGCTGACAGGACGCAGCTGACAGGACACTGCTGACGGGACACGGCTGACAGGACGCGGCTGACAGAACACTGCTGACGGGACACAGCTCACAGAACGCGGCTGAAAGGACACTGCTGACGGGACACAGCTGACAGGACGCGGCTGACAGGACACTGCTGACGGGACACGGCTGAAGGGACACAGCTGATGGCACACGGCTGACGGGACGCGGCTGACAGGATGCGACTGACGGGACGTGGCTGACGGGACACTGCTGACGGTACACTGCTGACGGGACACAGCTTGTGGGACACTGCTGACAGGACGTGGCTGACGGGACACTGCGTGATGGGACACAGCTGACGAGACACAGCTCACAGGACACGGCTGACAGGACGGGCTGACAGCACGCACCTGACAGGACACGGCTGACAGTACGCGGCTAACGGGACACTGCTGACGGGACGCAGCTGACTGGACGCAGCTGACGGGACACGGCTGACAGGACACGGCTGACAGAACACTGCTGATGGGACACAGCTCACAGGACGCGGCTGACAGGACACTGCTGACAGGACACTGCTGACGGGACACGGCTGACGGGACACGGCTGACGGGACACAGCTGACGGGACGCGGCTGACTGGACGCGGCTGACTGGACGCGACTGATGGGACACAGCTGACGGGGCACAGCTCACAGAACTCGGCTGACAGGACCCACCTGACAGGACACTGCTGACGGGACACTGCTGACGGGACACAGCTCACAGGACGCGGCTGACAGGACGCAGCTGACAGGACACTGCTGACAACACTGCTGAAGGGACACACCTCACAGGACGCGGCTGAAAGTACACTGCTGACGGGACACAGCTGACAGGACGCGGCTGACAGGAGCACAGCTGACAGGACGCGGCTGATGGGACACAGCTGACGGGACACAGCTCACAGGACGCAGCTGACGGGACACTGCTGACGGGACACAGCTCACAGGACGCAGCTCACAGGACGCAGCTGACGGGACACTGCTGACGGGACACTGCTGACGGGACGCGGCTAACGGGACGCGGCTGACGGGACACTGCTGACGGGACGCGGCTGACGGGACACAGCTGACGGGACACAGCTCACAGGACGCAGCTAATGGGACACTGCTGACGGGACACAGCTCACAGGACGCAGCTCACAGGACGCAGCTGACGGGACACTGCTGACGGGACGCGGCTGACGGGACACTGCTGACGGGACGCGGCTGACGGGACACAGCTCACAGGACAGGGCTGACGGGACACAGCTCACAGGACACAGCTCACGGGACACAGCTGACGGGACACAGCTCACAGGACGCAGCTAACGGGACACTGCTGACGGGACACAGCTCACAGGACGCAGCTCACAGGACGCAGCTGACGGGACACTGCTGACGGGACGCGGCTGACGGGACGCGGCTGACGGGATGCTGCTGACGGGACACTGCTGACGGGACACAGCTGACGGGACACTGCTGACGGGACACTGCTGACGGGACGCAGCTGACGGGACGCAGCTGACGGGACGCGGCTGACGGGACACTGCTGACGGGACGCGGCTGACGGGACACTGCTGACGGGATGCGGCTGACGGGATGCGGCTGACAGGACACTGCTGACGGGACACAGCTGACGGGACGCGGCTGACGGGACACTGCTGACGGGACGCGGCTGACGGGACACAGCTCACAGGACAGGGCTGACGGGACACAGCTCACAGGACGCAGCTGACGGGACACTGCTGACGGGAAGTAGCTGACGGGACACTGCTGACGGGACACAGCTCACAGGATGCAGCTGACGGGACACTGCTGACGGGACACAGCTCACAGGACGCAGCTCACAGGACGCAGCTGACGGGACACTGCTGACGGGACGCGGCTGACGGGACGCTGCTGACGGGACACTGCTGACGGGACACAGCTCACAGGACGCAGCTGACGGGACACTGCTGACGGGACACTGCTGACGGGACGCGGCTAACGGGACGCGGCTGACGGGACACTGCTGACAGGACGCGGCTGACAGGAGCACAGCTGACAGGACGCGGCTGATGGGACACAGCTGACGGGACACAGCTCACAGGACGCAGCTGACGGGACACTGCTGACGGGACACAGCTCACAGGACGCAGCTCACAGGACGCAGCTGACGGGACACTGCTGACGGGACACTGCTGACGGGACGCGGCTAACGGGACGCGGCTGACGGGACACTGCTGACGGGACGCGGCTGACGGGACACAGCTGACGGGACACAGCTCACAGGACGCAGCTAACGGGACACTGCTGACGGGACACAGCTCACAGGACGCAGCTCACAGGACGCAGCTGACGGGACACTGCTGACGGGACGCGGCTGACGGGACACTGCTGACGGGACGCGGCTGACGGGACACAGCTCACAGGACAGGGCTGACGGGACACAGCTCACAGGACACAGCTGACGGGACACAGCTGACGGGACACAGCTCACAGGACGCAGCTAACGGGACACTGCTGACGGGACACAGCTCACAGGACGCAGCTCACAGGACGCAGCTGACGGGACACTGCTGACGGGACGCGGCTGACGGGACGCGGCTGACGGGATGCTGCTGACGGGACACTGCTGACGGGACACAGCTGACGGGACACTGCTGACGGGACACTGCTGACGGGACGCAGCTGACGGGACGCAGCTGACGGGACGCGGCTGACGGGACACTGCTGACGGGACGCGGCTGACGGGACACTGCTGACGGGATGCGGCTGACGGGATGCGGCTGACGGGACACTGCTGACGGGACACAGCTGACGGGACGCGGCTGACGGGACACTGCTGACGGGACACAGCTCACAGGACAGGGCTGACGGGACACAGCTCACAGGACGCAGCTGACGGGACACTGCTGACGGGAAGCAGCTGACGGGACACTGCTGACGGGACACAGCTCACAGGATGCAGCTGACGGGACACTGCTGACGGGACACAGCTCACAGGACGCAGCTCACAGGACGCAGCTGACGGGACACTGCTGACGGGACGCGGCTGACGGGACGCTGCTGACGGGACACTGCTGACGGGACACAGCTCACAGGACGCAGCTGACGGGACACTGCTGACGGGACACTGCTGACGGGACGCGGCTGACGGGACACAGCTCACAGGACGCAGCTGACGGGACACTGCTGACGGGACACTGCTGACGGGACGCGGCTGACGGGACACAGCTCACAGGACGCAGCTGACGGGACACTGCTGACGGGACACAGCTCACAGAACGCGGCTGAAAGGACACTGCTGACGGGACACAGCTGACAGGACGCGGCTGACAGGACACTGCTGACGGGACACGGCTGAAGGGACACAGCTGATGGCACACGGCTGACGGGACGCGGCTGACAGGATGCGACTGACGGGACGTGGCTGACGGGACACTGCTGACGGGACACTGCTGACGGTACACTGCTGACGGGACACAGCTTGTGGGACACTGCTGACAGGACGTGGCTGACGGGACACTGCGTGATGGGACACAGCTGACGAGACACAGCTCACAGGACACGGCTGACAGGACGGGCTGACAGCACGCACCTGACAGGACACGGCTGACAGTACGCGGCTAACGGGACACTGCTGACGGGACGCAGCTGACTGGACGCAGCTGACGGGACACGGCTGACAGGACACGGCTGACAGAACACTGCTGATGGGACACAGCTCACAGGACGCGGCTGACAGGACACTGCTGACAGGACACTGCTGACGGGACACGGCTGACGGGACACGGCTGACGGGACACAGCTGACGGGACGCGGCTGACTGGACGCGGCTGACTGGACGCGACTGATGGGACACAGCTGACGGGGCACAGCTCACAGAACTCAGCTGACAGGACCCACCTGACAGGACACTGCTGATGGGACACTGCTGACGGGACACAGCTCACAGGACGCGGCTGACAGGACGCAGCTGACAGGACACTGCTGACAACACTGCTGAAGGGACACAGCTCACAGGACGCGGCTGAAAGTACACTGCTGACGGGACACAGCTGACAGGATGCGGCTGACAGGAGCACAGCTGACAGGACGCGGCTGATGGGACACAGCTGACGGGACACAGCTCACAGGACGCAGCTGACGGGACACTGCTGACGGGACACAGCTCACAGGACGCAGCTCACAGGACGCAGCTGACGGGACACTGCTGACGGGACACTGCTGACGGGACGCGGCTAACGGGACGCGGCTGACGGGACACTGCTGACGGGACGCGGCTGACGGGACACAGCTGACGGGACACAGCTCACAGGACGCAGCTAATGGGACACTGCTGACGGGACACAGCTCACAGGACGCAGCTCACAGGACGCAGCTGACGGGACACTGCTGACGGGACGCGGCTGACGGGACACTGCTGACGGGACGCGGCTGACGGGACACAGCTCACAGGACAGGGCTGACGGGACACAGCTCACAGGACACAGCTCACGGGACACAGCTGACGGGACACAGCTCACAGGACGCAGCTAACGGGACACTGCTGACGGGACACAGCTCACAGGACGCAGCTCACAGGACGCAGCTGACGGGACACTGCTGACGGGACGCGGCTGACGGGACGCGGCTGACGGGATGCTGCTGACGGGACACTGCTGACGGGACACAGCTGACGGGACACTGCTGACGGGACACTGCTGACGGGACGCAGCTGACGGGACGCAGCTGACGGGACGCGGCTGACGGGACACTGCTGACGGGACGCGGCTGACGGGACACTGCTGACGGGATGCGGCTGACGGGATGCGGCTGACGGGACACTGCTGACGGGACACAGCTGACGGGACGCGGCTGACGGGACACTGCTGACGGGACGCGGCTGACGGGACACAGCTCACAGGACAGGGCTGACGGGACACAGCTCACAGGACGCAGCTGACGGGACACTGCTGACGGGAAGCAGCTGACGGGACACTGCTGACGGGACACAGCTCACAGGATGCAGCTGACGGGACACTGCTGACGGGACACAGCTCACAGGACGCAGCTCACAGGACGCAGCTGACGGGACACTGCTGACGGGACGCGGCTGACGGGACGCTGCTGACGGGACACTGCTGACGGGACACAGCTCACAGGACGCAGCTGACGGGACACTGCTGACGGGACACTGCTGACGGGACGCGGCTAACGGGACGCGGCTGACGGGACACTGCTGACGGGACGCGGCTGACGGGACACAGCTGACGGGACACAGCTCACAGGACGCAGCTAACGGGACACTGCTGACGGGACACAGCTCACAGGACGCAGCTCACAGGACGCAGCTGACGGGACACTGCTGACGGGACGCGGCTGACGGGACACTGCTGACGGGACGCGGCTGACGGGACACAGCTCACAGGACAGGGCTGACGGGACACAGCTCACAGGACACAGCTGACGGGACACAGCTGACGGGACACAGCTCACAGGACGCAGCTAACGGGACACTGCTGACGGGACACAGCTCACAGGACGCAGCTCACAGGACGCAGCTGACGGGACACTGCTGACGGGACGCGGCTGACGGGACGCGGCTGACGGGATGCTGCTGACGGGACACTGCTGACGGGACACAGCTGACGGGACACTGCTGACGGGACACTGCTGACGGGACACTGCTGACGGGACGCAGCTGACGGGACGCAGCTGACGGGACGCGGCTGACGGGACACTGCTGACGGGACGCGGCTGACGGGACACTGCTGACGGGATGCGGCTGACGGGATGCGGCTGACGGGACACTGCTGACGGGACACAGCTGACGGGACGCGGCTGACGGGACACTGCTGACGGGACGCGGCTGACGGGACACAGCTCACAGGACAGGGCTGACGGGACACAGCTCACAGGACGCAGCTGACGGGACACTGCTGACGGGAAGCAGCTGACGGGACACTGCTGACGGGACACAGCTCACAGGATGCAGCTGACGGGACACTGCTGACGGGACACAGCTCACAGGACGCAGCTCACAGGACGCAGCTGACGGGACACTGCTGACGGGACGCGGCTGACGGGACGCTGCTGACGGGACACTGCTGACGGGACACAGCTCACAGGACGCAGCTGACGGTACACTGCTGACGGGACACTGCTGACGGGACGCGGCTGACGGGACACAGCTCACAGGACGCAGCTGACGGGACACTGCTGACGGGACACTGCTGACGGGACGCGGCTGACGGGACACAGCTCACAGGACGCAGCTGACGGGACACTGCTGACGGGACACAGCTGACGGGACACAGCTGACGGGACACAGCTGACATGACGCGTCCCGCGGGCCTCACAGGCAGCAGGAACACTGGTTGCCAGGACACCCCAACAAGCGTGAGGCACTCTCAGCTCCATAGCAACCGCCTTGCACTTTCCGAGTCATGTGATGTGCCGCCCGTCCCGCCCTCCCCGCGTCATGTGACTTGTCCCCGCCCCTCTCCTCTGCGTCGGCTCCCGGCTGACGTGGCTTAGTCGCACTTCCAGCTCCGCAGCCGGCTTCTCTGTCAAGTAACTGCCAATCAGAGCGAGCTACGTCACCACTTGAAGGGAAAAGGCGGGGCTAGACGCCTGGAGCTTACCGGAAGTGACGCAGTGAGCGCAGGGATCAGACATGGCTTCCGGAGCTGCCGGTGACGGCAAATGGAAAGTGGTCGGGAAGAGCAAGAAGAATGGAGACCGGAGGAGAGCGCTGGGCGAGAACAACCTGCCTCCGACCGTGGCCGCCATCACCTCGGGGGGTGAGAGGCTGACAGACGGAGCACAAGTCCCAGCCTGCCCGAGCAGCTGCAGCACGTGACCAACTGTGACAGCGGAGCGCACCGAGGACTACAAGTCCCAGCCTGCCCGAGCATCTGCAGCACGTGACCAACTGTGACAGCGGAGCGCACCGAGGACTACAAGTCCCAGCCTGCCCGAGCAGCTGCAGCACGTGACCAACTGTGACAGCGGAGCGCACCGAGGACTACAAGTCCCAGCCTGCCTGAGCAGCTGCAGCACGTGACCAACTGTGACAGCCGAGCGCACCGAGGGCTACAAGTCCCAGCCTGCCCCAGCAGCTGCAGCACGTGACCAACTGTGACAGCGGAGCGCGCCGAGGACTACAAGTCCCAGCCTGCCCGAGCAGCTGCAGCACGTGACCAACTGTGACAGCGGAGCGCAACGAGGACTACAAGTCCCAGCCTGCCCGAGTAGCTGCAGCACGTGACCAACTGTGACAGCCGAGCGCACCGAGGACTACAAGTCCCAGCCTGCCCGAGCAGCTGCAGCAAGTGACCAACTGTGACAGCGGAGCGTGGCGAGGACTACAAGTCCCAGCCTGCCCGAGCAGCTGCAGCACGTGACCAACTGTGACAGCGGAGCGCAACGAGGACTACAAGTCCCAGCCTGCCCGAGCAGCTGCAGCACGTGACCAACTGTGACAGCCGAGCGCACCGAGGACTACAAGTCCCAGCCTGCCCGAGCAGCTGCAGCACGTGACCAACTGTGACAGCGGAGCGTGGCGAGGACTACGAGTCCCAGCCTGCCCGAGCAGCTGCAGCACGTGACCAACTGTGACAGCCGAGCGCGCCGAGGACTACGAGTCCCAGCCTGCCCGAGCAGCTGCAGCACGTGACCAACTGTGACAGCCGAGCGCGGCGAGGACTACGAGTCCCAGCCTGCCCGAGCAGCTGCAGCACGTGACCAACTGTGACAGCGGAGCGCACCGAGGACTACAAGTCCCAGCCTGCCCGAGCAGCTGCAGCACGTGACCAACTGTGACAGCGGAGCGCACCGAGGACTACAAGTCCCAGCCTGCCCGAGCAGCTGCAGCACGTGACCAACTGTGACAGCGGAGCGCACCGAGGACTACAAGTCCCAGCCTGCCCGAGCAGCTGCAGCACGTGACCAACTGTGACAGCGGAGATCACCGAGGACTACAAGTCCCAGCCTGCCCGGGCAGCTGCAGCACGTGACCAACTGTGACAGCCGAGCGCACCGAGGGCTACAAGTCCCAGCCTGCCCGAGCAGCTGCAGCACGTGACCAACTGTGACAGCGGAGCGCGGCGAGGACTACGAGTCCCAGCCTGCCCGAGCAGCTGCAGCACGTGACCAACTGTGACAGTGGAGCGCGGCGAGGGCTACAAGTCCCAGCCTGCCCGAGCAGCTGCAGCACGTGACCAACTGTGACAGCGGAGCGCACTGAGGACTACAAGTCCCAGCCTGCCCGAGCAGCTGCAGCACGTGACCAACTGTGACAGCGGAGCGCACCGAGGACTACAAGTCCCAGCCTGCCCGAGCAGCTGCAGCACGTGACCAACTGTGACAGCGGAGATCACCGAGGACTACGAGTCCCAGCCTGCCCGAGCAGCTGCAGCACGTGACCAACTGTGACAGCGGAGATCACCGAGGACTACAAGTCCCAGCCTGCCCGGGCAGCTGCAGCACGTGACCAACTGTGACAGCGGAGCGCGGCGAGGGCTACAAGTCCCAGCCTGCCCGAGCAGCTGCAGCACGTGACCAACTGTGACAGCGGAGCGCGACGAGGACTACAAGTCCCAGCCTGCCCGAGCAGCTGCAGCACGTGACCAACTGTGACTGCGGAGCGCACCGAGGACTACAAGTCCCAGCCTGCCCGAGCAGCTGCAGCACGTGACCAACTGTGACAGCAGAGCGCACCGAGGACTACAAGTCCCAGCCTGCCCGAGCAGCTGCAGCACGTGACCAACTGTTACAGCCGAGCGCACCGAGGACTACAAGTCCCAGCCTGCACGAGCAGCTGCAGCACGTGACCACCCAGGACCTGCTGGGAATTGTAGTTCCTCAGTCTGGGGTGCGGTGTCTGTGCTGCTGGTGCAGCGGGGTTTGTCGTCCTCCCACCTTGAGCACTGGAACATGCCGTCAGCGTGACTAGGACTCCAAGTCCCAGCACGTGACAGCGGAGCACGGCGAGGACTCCCAAGTCCCAGCACGTGACAGCGGAGCGCGGCGAGTGACAGCGGAGCACGGCAAGGACTGCGAGTCCCAGCGCGCTCCTGCTGACTCCTGGCTGGAGGGGTGCTGTCTCTTACTGCCGTCTCACGTGCAGTCTCGGCTGACCCCTCACACGCCCTCCTCTGCACAATGTGGGGGTCAGTCTCTGCGCTGACCGCGTCTCTCTTGCAGTCCCCGTGCAGCCATCGCTTTATGAACAAGGATTCGAGAAGATGATGAAGAAGCAGCAGAACAAGGAGCAGGTTCCTCCGCGCAGCAGCTCCGAACCCCAGAAGAAGCCGCCGAGCGCCGGCAAAAGCTCCAAGAAGACGTCTCCCGGGGGCAGCACCTCGGCAGCTCCAAAGAAGCGGGCCACGCTGGAGGAGGCGCTGCGGGCGGTGAGTGACCCTCACAGGGCTGCTCCAGTCACCTCCAGAGCTGCACTCACTATTCTGTTGGTAGTCAGTGCTCACATGCTCCTACTGGTCTGGTGTCAGTTCAGAGCTCTGATGATACGCAGCTGCGTGCAGTGCATTGTGGGATCTTCCCGGCTGACAGCAGACCTGTGAATGCTGCTCTGGGTGTGACGTGTCTCATACGGCCTCTGCTCTCAGGGGTCTGCCTCTGTGACCCCTTCTCTCTGCTTTCTCTCCAGCTGGACGTGGCGGAGCTGCAGTTGGAGATGGAGAGGAGTCAGACCATGTTCCCTGAGAACCCCCAGATCTGGGTGAAGGACCTGGTGGGCTACCTGAACGACAAGCTGCAGACCCCCAAGAACGAGCCGGTGCCGAGCCACCAATCCCACGGTTAGTGGTGTGACTGCTGGCGTCTGAGGTGCAGCGCCTCCCGGTGGTGCAGGTGTTTATGATGTCGTCCTCTCCTCTCAGATTACCCCTACTGCCTGATGAGCAGGGAGCTGAGGGGCGTCATCCGAGCGCTGCTCCTGAGGGCGCGCACCGAGATGGAGATGTTCCTGGACTACTGTATGTTCGCCATGCTGCAGGAGGTGGACAAACCCACAGGTGATGGACGCCCCGTGTGCGTGCAGATGCGGGAGGGTGGTCTGACGTGGGGATGGGGCGGCGTGCAGATGAGGGGGAGGGTGGTGGGCTGGGTAGGTTGGTCTGGCTGCAGATGGTGAGGGTGCGTCCAGTCTTTCGGGGAGGCGCGTCGTGGAGGTGTGTGCGGCTGCCAGTGCTTGCAGATTGTGTAGTGACTTGTGCCGTTTCTTCTGTTTACAGGGGCGTCCGTCCACGGCTACCGGATCTGTATTCAGGCCGTTCTACTGGACAAGCCCAAAATCGTCACTGTTAACCTAAAGAAGGTAAGGGGGCGGGGCTATCTGGCCTTTTCCGCTGTGGGCGGGGCTAACCTTGGCTGGGTGAGAACATTCCCGGTCGGACCATGTAATTCTCGCAGCTGCAGGTTCGTCACTGTTGTAACCCGATGTGGCCAATACTTTGTGTTCGGCTCCGTACTGATACATTGTAACAAACCCTCAGCTGACAGAACACCTAATGTCCCTTTTTCTTCGTCCCCGGGTTCAGTGTGTTGTTAAATATCCCACGACGCTCTGCTTCCCGCCCCCAGGTCCAGCACACAGGTCCAGCACACAGGGTATTTGCCGCTGCTCTCGGTGTCCGGTATTGGCAGCGGTTGTGATGTCATGCAGCCAATCAGTGAGCTCAGCAGGTCTGGAGGGGGCGTGTACTCTGCTGAGCTCACTGATTGGTTGCGGTAGCGGAGACCGTACACCACGAGCAGTGGTAGAGAGCCAGCGCTGGACCGGGGGAGGGGAGAGGAAAGAGCTGTTGTTATTTTATCACACACTGCACCCGGCGATGAAAGTGACCACCCTTGTAATCCTGCCTGGATGATTGTCTCTCCTGACGCTGCCGTGTGTCAGGGCCGGTGCGCACTAACAGTCCCAGCATGCAGCGGGTGCGTCTATGGTTGTCGCTGACGTCCTCCGTGCAGCGGCCGGAGCTTTCTGCCTGTAACGCTCTGCGTCTTCTCTATCGGCTCTGCAGCTCCGTCACTTTTATGTTGTGGATCTGTACTGCAGTACCAGACACAGCCTGTGCGCTGGGGTGGCGCTGTCTCTCTAAGGTGAGGATTTAATGTGTCGCCTCTTACCGTCTCTCCTCAGTACCTGGAGATGCTACGGGCTCAGCAGAACCGGCCGGCACGGTGTCTTGCCATGATGTGGGCTGTGGGTCAGGCAGGATACGCGGACCTAACGGAGGGACTGAAAGGTGGGTGCTGGAGAAGACAGCTGTGCATGGGGGCGCAGCACGGAGGATGGGCTCAGCAGGGGGTGGGGTGAAGCAAAGAGCAGTCTTGTGGAGCGCAGGATGGGGGCGGGGCGCAGCATGGAGCGATGTGGTGGGGCACGGAGTGGTTGGGGCTCAGCACGTAGCGGGATGGTGGAGCAGAGCATGAAGTGGAGAGGGCTGAAGCTCAGCATGGAGCGGGGAGGGTGGGGGCACAGCACGGAGCAGTGTTGTGGGGCGCAGCAGGGAGGGTTGGGGCTCAGCATGGAGCGGAGAGGGTTGGGGCGCAGCACAGAGCAGTGTTGTGGGGCGCAGCATGGTGCGGAGAGGGTTGGGGCGCAGCACGGAGCAGTGTTGTGGGGCGCAGCAGGGAGGGTTGGGGCTCCGCATGGAGCGGAGAGGGTGAGGGCGCAGCACCGATCTGTGTGGTGTGGCGCAGCGGGGAGGATTGGGGCTCAGCATGGAGAGGGTGAGGGAGCAGTGTGGTGTGGCGCAGCGGGGAGGATTGGGGCTCAGCATGGAGAGGGTGAGGGCGCAGCACGGAGCAGTGTGGTGTGGCGCAGCGGAGAGGGTGAGGGCGCAGCACGGAGCAGTGTGGTGTGGCGCAGCGGAGAGGGTGAGGGCGCAGCACGGAGCAGTGTGGTGTGGCGCAGCGGGGAGGGTTGGGGCTCAGCATGGAGTGGAGAGGGTGAGGGCGCAGCACCGAGCAGTGTGGTGGGGCGCAGCGGGGAGGGTTGGGGCTCAGCATGGAGTGGAGAGGGTGAAGGCGCAGCACCGAGCAGTGTGGTGGGGCGCAGCGGGGAGGGTTGGGGCTCAGCATGGAGTGGAGAGGGTTGGGGCTCAGCATGGAGTGGAGAGGGTTGGGGCGCAGCACGGAGCAGTGTGGTGTGGCGGGGAGGGTTGGGGCACAGCACGGAGCAGTGTGGCGGGGAGGGTTGGGGCTCCACATGGAGAGGGTGAGGGCGCAGCACCGAGCAGTGTGGTGGGGCGCTGCATGGAGCGGAGAGGGTTGGGACGCAGCACGGAGCAGTGTGGTGTGGCGGGGAGGGTTGGGGCTCCGCATGGAGAGGGTGAGGGCGCAGCACCGAGCAGTGTGGTGGGGCGCAGCATGGAGCAGAGAGGGTTGGGGCGCAGCACGGAGCAGTGTTGTGGGGCGCAGCAGGGAGGGTTGGGGCTCCACATGGAGCGGAGAGGGTGAGGGCGCAGCACCGATCAGTGTGGTGGGGCGCAGCGGGGAGGGTTGGGGCTCAGCATGGAGCGGAGTGGTTGGGGCTCAGCACGTAGCGGGATGGTGGAGCAGAGCATGAAGTGGAGAGGGCTGAAGCTCAGCATGGAGCGGGGAGGGTGGGGGCACAGCACGGAGCAGTGTTGTGGGGCGCAGCAGGGAGGGTTGGGGCTCAGCATGGAGCGGAGAGGGTTGGGGCGAAGCACGGAGCAGTGTTGTGGGGCGCAGCATGGTGCGGAGAGGGTTGGGGCGCAGCACGGAGCAGTGTTGTGGGGCGCAGCAGGGAGGGTTGGGGCTCCGCATGGAGCGGAGAGGGTGAGGGCGCAGCACCGATCTGTGTGGTGTGGCGCAGCGGGGAGGATTGGGGCTCAGCATGGAGAGGGTGAGGGCGCAGCACGGAGCAGTGTGGTGTGGCGCAGCGGAGAGGGTGAGGGCGCAGCACGGAGCAGTGTGGTGTGGCGCAGCGGGGAGGGTTGGGGCTCAGCATGGAGTGGAGAGGGTGAGGGCGCAGCACCGAGCAGTGTGGTGGGGCGCAGCGGGGAGGGTTGGGGCTCAGCATGGAGTGGAGAGGGTGAGGGCGCAGCACCGAGCAGTGTGGTGGGGCGCAGCGGGGAGGGTTGGGGCTCAGCATGGAGTGGAGAGGGTTGGGGCTCAGCATGGAGTGGAGAGGGTTGGGGCGCAGCACGGAGCAGTGTGGTGTGGCGGAGAGGGTTGGGGCACAGCGGGGAGGGTTCGGGCTCAGCATGGAGTGGAGAGGGTTGGGGTGCAGCACGGAGCAGTGTGGTGTGGCGGGGAGGGTTGGGGCACAGCACGGAGCAGTGTGGCGGGGAGGGCGCAGCACCGAGCAGTGTGGTGGGGCGCAGCATGGAGCGGAGAGGGTTGGGACGCAGCACGGAGCAGTGTGGTGTGGCGGGGAGGGTTGGGGCACAGCGGGGGGAGAGTTTGACGCAGCATGGAGCAGTGTGGCGTGGTGCAGCGGGGAGGGTTGGGGCTCCGCATGGAGAGGGTGAGGGCGCAGCACCGAGCAGTGTGGTGGGGCGCAGCATGGAGCAGAGAGGGTTGGGGCGCAGCACGGAGCAGTGTTGTGGGGCACAGCAGGGAGGGTTGGGGCTCCACATGGAGCGGAGAGGGTGAGGGCGCAGTACCGATCAGTGTGGTGGGGCGCAGCGGGGAGGGTTGGGGCTCAGCATGGAGCGGAGAGGGTGAGGGCGCAGCACCGAGCAGTGTGGTGGGGCGCAGCGGGGAGGGTTGGGGCTCAGCATGGAGTGGAGAGGGTTGGGGTGCAGCACGGAGCAGTGTGGTGTGGCGGGGAGGGTTGGGGCACAGCGGGGAGGGTTGGGACACAGCACGGAGCAGTGTGGCGGGGAGGGTTGGGGCTCCGCATGGAGAGGGTGAGGGCGCAGCACGGATCAGTGTGGTGGGGCGCAGCGGGGAGGGTTGGGGCTCAGCATGGAGCGGAGAGGGTGAGGGCGCAGCACCGAGCAGTGTGGTGGGGCGCAGCGGGGAGGGTTGGGGCTCAGCATGGAGTGGAGAGGGTTGGGGTGCAGCACGGAGCAGTGTGGTGTGGCGGGGAGGGTTGGGGCACAGCGGGGAGGGTTGGGACACAGCACGGAGCAGTGTGGCGGGGAGGGTTGGGGCTCCGCATGGAGAGGGTGAGGGCGCAGCACGGATCAGTGTGGTGGGGCGCAGCGGGGAGGGTTGGGGCTCAGCATGGAGCGGAGAGGGTGAGGGCGCAGCACCGAGCAGTGTGGTGGGGCGCAGCGGGGAGGGTTGGGGCTCAGCATGGAGTGGAGAGGGTTGGGGTGCAGCACGGAGCAGTGTGGTGTGGCGGGGAGGGTTGGGGCACAGCGGGGAGGGTTGGGACACAGCACGGAGTAGTGTGGCGGGGAGGGTTGGGGCTCCGCATGGAGAGGGTGAGGGCGCAGCACCGAGCAGTGTGGTGGGGCGCAGCATGGAGCGGAGAGGGTTGGGGCGCAGCACGGAGCAGTGTGGTGTGGTGGGGAGGGTTGGGGCGCAGCACGGAGCAGTGTGGTGTGGCGGGGAGGGTTGGGGCGCAGCACGGAGCAGTGTGGTGTGGCGGGGAGGGTTGGGGCGCAGCACGGAGCAGTGTGGCGGGGAGGGTTGGGGCACAGCGGGGGGAGAGTTTGGCGCAGCATGGAGCAGTGTGGCGTGGTTCAGCGGGGAGGGTTGTGGCTCAGCACGGAGCGGCGAGGGTTTGGGCGCAGCACGGAGCGGCGTGGTGTGGCGCAGCGGGGGAGGGTTGGGGCGTAGCACGGAGCGGGGAGGGTTTGGGCGCAGCACGGAGCAGTGTGGTGGGGCGCAGCGGGGATGTTGGGGCTCAGAACGGAGCAGAGAGGATGGGGCGCAGCACGGAGCAGCTTGATGTGGCGCAGCGGTGGAGGGTTGGGGCGCAGCACGGAGCAGTGTGGTGTGGCGCAGCTGGGGAGGGTTGTCGCACAGCACGGAGCGGGATGGTGGCGCACAGCTTGGAGTGGGGCGGGTGGGGTCGCAGCATGGAGCGCAGTGGGAGGGCAGGAGTGCATCTTGCAGCGAGGGTGGGGTGCGCCACCTGCTGCCTCACACTTGGTCTCACGCCGGTCTCCTCCTTCTTGCAGTCTGGCTCGGCTTCATGCTGCCTGTACTCGGGATCAAGACGCTCTCGCCCTACGCCATATCCTACCTGGAGCGACTCCTGCTGTGAGTGACGCCACCTACTGGGGGCTTGTTGGGCAATGCTGGGGGGTGTAGTCATGGTTACCAGGCTGGTATATTTCCACTGTGCGACCTGTGGCTGTGCCGCTGTCGTGCAGGGTTCGTCGCAATCTTTCGATGTGATATCTCGCTTTTTCACCGCAGATTACACTCTAATCTCACCAAAGGATTCGGGATGATCGGCCCCAAGGATTTCTTCCCACTCCTGGACTTCGCCTTCATGCCAAACAACTCGCTGTCCGCCAGGTATGAGACCATACACTGCTGTGGGGGAGAGGGGACCTGCTGGCTGATGCCCCCTGCTGGTCCTGTGGGGGGGGGGGGGACCTGCTGGCTGATGCCCCCTGCTGGTCCTGTGGGGGGGGGGGGGGGGACCTGCTGGCTGATGCCCCCTGTTGGTCCTGTGTGTGTGGGGGGGGGGGGGACCTGCTGGCTGATGCCCCCTGCTGGTCCTGTGGGGGGGTGGCGGACCTGCTGGCTGATGCCCCCTGTTGGTCCTGTGTGTGTGTGGGGGGGGGGGGACCTGCTGGCTGATGCCCCCTGCTGGTCCTGTGGGGGGAGGGGGGGACCTGCCGGCTGATGCCCCCTGCTGGTCCTGTGGCGGACCTGCTGGCTGATGCCCCCTGCTGGTCCTGTGGGGGACTTGCCGGCTGATGCCCCCTGCTGGTCCTGTGTGGGGGGGGGGGACCTGCCGGCTGATGCCCCCTGCTGGTCCTGTGGGGGGGGGGACCTGCTGGCTGATGCCCCCTGCTGGTCCTGTGGGGGGGGGGGGACCTGCTGGCTGATGCCCCCTGCTGGTCCTGTGGGGGACCTGCTGGCTGATGCCCCCTGCTGGTCCTGTTGGGGGGGGGGGGGGACCTGCTGGCTGATGCCCCCTGCTGGTCCTGTGGGGGACCTGCTGGCTGATGCCCCCTGCTGGTCCTGTGGGGGACCTGCTGGCTGATGCCCCCTGCTGGTCCTGGATGCTGTGCCTGCGGCCGACTGATCGGAGGGTAGAATGTGAGGAAACGTTAGAGATGTGCTCGCAGCTTTGGCTGTGAATGGAGCATTAGGAGCGCTCTTCCAGGAGCTGCAGTGTCGGGGGTCTTGTTCTCTCACGCTCCCTGTTATCTTGCAGCCAGCAGGAGCAGCTCCGAGACTTGTACCCCCGGCTGAAGGTGCTGGCGTTTGGCGCGACCCCCGAGAGCACGCTGCACACGTACTTCCCTTCCTTCCTGTCCAGAGCCACGCCGAGCTGCCCCGACGTCATGAAGACAGAGGTACGTGGCCAGTAGCAGCAGTGAGAGCGCATCAGTGTGAGAATCGTGCAGCAGCAGTGAGAGCGCATCACTGTGGGAATCGTGCAGCAGCAGGGTGGGAATCGTGCAGCAGCAGGGTGGGAATCGTGCAGCAGCAGGGTGGGAATCGTGCAGCAGCAGGGTGGGAATCGTGCAGCAGCAGGGTGGGAATCGTGCAGCAGCAGGGTGGGAATCGTGCAGCAGCAGGGTGGGAATCGTGCAGCAGCAGGGTGGGAATCGTGCAGCAGCAGTGAGAGCGCAGCAGGGAGGGAATCGTGCAGCAGCAGTGAGAGCGCAGCAGGGAGGGAATCGTGCAGCAGCAGTGAGAGCGCAGCAGGGTGGGAATCGTGCAGCAGCAGTGAGAGCACAGCAGGGTGGGAATCGTGCAGCAGCAGTGAGAGCGCAGCAGGGTGGGAATCGTGCAGCAGCAGTGAGAGCGCAGCGGGGTGGGAATCGTGCAGCAGCAGTGAGAGCGCAGCGGGGTGGGAATCGTGCAGCAGCAGTGAGCGCAGCAGGGTGGGAATCGTGCAGCAGCAGTGAGAGCGCAGCAGGGTGGGAATCGTGCAGCAGCAGTGAGAGCGCAGCAGGGTGGGAATCGTGCAGCAGCAGTGAGAGCGCAGCAGGGTGGGAATCGTGCAGCAGCAGTGAGAGCGCAGCGGGGTGGGAATCGTACAGCAGCAGTGAGCGCAGCAGGGTGGGAATCGTGCAGCAGCAGTGAGAGCGCAGCAGGGTGGGAATCGTGCAGCAGCAGTGAGAGCGCAGCGGGGTGGGAATCGTACAGCAGCAGTGAGCGCAGCAGGGTGGGAATCGTGCAGCAGCAGTGAGAGCGCAGCAGGGTGGGAATCGTGCAGCAGCAGTGAGAGCGCAGCAGGGTGGGAATCGTGCAGCAGCAGTGAGAGCGCAGCAGGGTGGGAATCGTGCAGCAGCAGTGAGAGCGCAGCAGGGTGGGAATCGTGCAGCAGCAGTGAGAGCGCAGCGGGGTGGGAATCGTACAGCAGCAGTGAGCGCAGCAGTAAGTGCGCAGCAGGGTGGGAATCGTGCAGCAGCAGTGAGAGCACAGCAGGGTGGGAATCGTGCAGCAGCAGTGAGAGCACAGCAGGGTGGGAATCGTGCAGCAGCAGTGAGAGCACAGCAGGGTGGGAATCGTGCAGCAGCAGTGAGAGCACAGCAGGGTGGGAATCGTGCAGCAGCAGTGAGAGCACAGCAGGGTGGGAATCGCGCAGCAGCAGTGAGATCACAGCAGGGTGGGAATCGCGCAGCAGCAGTGAGAGCGCAGCAGGGTGGGAATCGTGCAGCAGCAGTGAGAGCGCAGCAGGGTGGGAATCGTGCAGCAGGGTGGGAATCGCGCAGCAGCAGTGAGAGCGCAGCAGGGTGGGAATCGCGCAGCAGCAGTGAGAGCGCAGCAGGGTGGGAATCGCGCAGCAGCAGTGAGAGCGCAGCAGGGTGGGAATCGCGCAGCAGCAGTGAGAGCGCAGCAGGGTGGGAATCGCGCAGCAGCAGTGAGAGCGCAGCAGGGTGGGAATCGCGCAGCAGCAGCGAGAGCGCAGCAGGGTGGGAATCGCGCAGCAGCAGTGAGAGCGCAGCAGGGTGGGAATCGCGCAGCAGCAGTGAGAGCGCAGCAGGGTGGGAATCGCGCAG
Organism: Phyllobates terribilis; assembly: GCF_046119375.1. Lineage (NCBI taxonomy): Eukaryota > Metazoa > Chordata > Amphibia > Anura > Dendrobatidae > Phyllobates > Phyllobates terribilis. The sequence goes on along the minus strand of NW_027362763.1, from coordinate 10,499,239 downwards.
CAGCAGTGAGAGCGCAGCAGGGTGGGAATCGCGCAGCAGCAGTGAGAGCGCAGCAGGGTGGGAATCGCGCAGCAGCAGTGAGAGCGCAGCAGGGTGGGAATCGCGCAGCAGCAGTGAGAGCGCAGCAGGGTGGGAATCGCGCAGCAGCAGTGAGAGCGCAGCAGGGTGGGAATCGCGCAGCAGCAGTGAGCGCAGCAGGGTGGGAATCGCGCAGCAGCAGTGAGAGCACAGCAGGGTGGGAATCGCGCAGCAGCAGTGAGAGCACAGCAGGGTGGGAATCGCGCAGCAGCAGTGAGAGCACAGCAGGGTGGGAATCGCGCAGCAGCAGTGAGAGCACAGCAGGGTGGGAATCGCGCAGCAGCAGTGAGAGCACGTAGCAGGGTGGGAATCGTGCAGCAGCAGTGAGCACGTAGCAGGGTGGGAATCGTGCAGCAGCAGTGAGAGCGCAGCAGGGTTGGAATCGTGCAGCAGCAGTGAGCGCAGCAGGGTGGGAATCGTGCAGCAGCAGTGAAAGCACAGCAGGGTGGGAATCGTGCAGCAGCAGTGAGAGCACAGCAGGGTGGGAATCGTGCAGCAGCAGTGAGAGCACAGCAGGGTGGGAATCGTGCAGCAGCAGTGAGCATGCAGCAGGGTGGGAATCGTGCAGCAGCAGTGAGAGCACAGCAGGGTGGGAATCGTGCAGCAGCAGTGAGAGCACAGCAGGGTGGGAATCGTGCAGCGGCATCCGTAGAGTGGGAATCATGCAGCGGCATCCGTAGCGCAGCAGCAGTGAGCACTCAGCAGGGTGGGAATCGTGCAGCAGCAGTGAGCACGCGGCAGGGTGGGAATCGTACAGCAGCAGTGAGAGCGCAGCAGGGTGGGAATCGTGCAGCAGCAGTGAGAGCGCAGCAGGGTGGGAATCGTGCAGCAGCAGTGAGAGCGCAGCGGGGTGGGAATCGTACAGCAGCAGTGAGCGCAGCGGGGTGGGAATCGTGCAGCAGCAGTGAGAGCGCAGCAGGGTGGGAATCGTACAGCAGCAGTGAGAGCGCAGCAGGGTGGGAATCGTGCAGCAGCAGTGAGAGCACAGCAGGGTGGGAATCGTGCAGCAGCAGTGAGAGCGCAGCAGGGTGGGAATCGTGCAGCAGCAGTGAGAGCACAGCAGGGTGGGAATCGTGCAGCAGCAGTGAGCACAGCAGGGTGGGAATCGTGCAGCAGCAGTGAGATCACAGCAGGGTGGGAATCGTACAGCAGCAGTGAGAGCGCAGCAGGGTGGGAATCGTACAGCAGCAGTGAGAGCGCAGCAGGGTGGGAATCGTGCAGCAGCAGTGAGAGCGCAGCAGGGTGGGAATCGTACAGCAGCAGTGAGAGCGCAGCAGGGTGGGAATCGTGCAGCAGCAGTGAGAGCGCAGCAGGGTGGGAATCGTGCAGCAGCAGTGAGAGCACAGCAGGGTGGGAATCGTGCAGCAGCAGTGAGAGCACAGCAGGGTGGGAATCGTGCAGCAGCAGTGAGAGCACAGCAGGGTGGGAATCGTACAGCAGCAGTGAGATCACAGCACTGGGAATCGCGCAGCAGCAGTGAGAGCGCAGCAGGGTGGGAATCGTGCAGCAGCAGTGAGAGCGCAGCAGGGTGGGAATCGTGCAGCAGCAGTGAGAGCGCAGCAGGGTGGGAATCGTGCAGCAGCAGTGAGAGCACAGCAGGGTGGGAATCGTGCAGCAGCAGTGAGAGCACAGCAGGGTGGGAATCGTACAGCAGCAGTGAGATCACAGCACTGTGGGAATCGTGCAGCGGCAGTGAGAGCGCAGCAGGGTGGGAATCGTGCAGCAGCAGTGAGAGCACAGCAGGGTGGGAATCGTGCAGCAGCAGTGAGAGCACAGCAGGGTGGGAATCGTACAGCAGCAGTGAGAGCACAGCAGGGTGGGAATCGTGCAGCGGCAGTGAGAGCGCAGCAGGGTGGGAATCATGCAGCGGCATCCGTAGCGCAGCAGCAGTGAGCACGCAGCAGGGTGGGAATCGTGCAGCAGCAGTGAGAGCACAGCAGGGTGGGAATCGTGCAGCAGCAGTGAGAGCACAGCAGGGTGGCAATCATGCAGCGGCATCCGTAGCGCAGCAGCAGTGAGCACGCGGCAGGGTGGGAATCGTGCAGCAGCAGTGAGCACGCGGCAGGGTGGGAATCGTGCAGCAGCAGTGAGCACGCGGCAGGGTGGGAATCGTGCAGCAGCAGTGAGCACGCGGCAGGGTGGGAATCGTGCAGCAGCAGTGAGCACGCGGCAGGGTGGGAATCGTGCAGCAGCAGTGAGCACGCGGCAGGGTGGGAATCGTGCAGCAGCAGTGAGCACGCGGCAGGGTGGGAATCGTGCAGCAGCAGTGAGCACGCGGCAGGGTGGGAATCGTGCAGCAGCAGTGAGCACGCGGCAGGGTGGGAATCGTGCAGCAGCAGTGAGCACGCGGCAGGGTGGGAATCGTGCAGCAGCAGTGAGCACGCGGCAGGGTGGGAATCGTGCAGCGGCATCAATGCGGCTAACATGCAGCGGCAGCAGTAACGTGGGAATCGTGAAGCAGTGTGAGCGCAGCAGTGACAGCAGCTTTTCTCTGTGTTGCAGCTTCTGCACAGTCTCTCCGAGTGTCTGCAGTTGGACCCACTCAGCTTCAGTGTGTGGAGGCAGCTGTACACCAAGCACCTGTCACAGTCCAGGTGAGTGTCCGCTCCGCCCCGCAGGGGCCTGTGCTCTGCCCTGCAGGAGCCCGTCCATTCTACATAAGATCCTCAGCCTGGGGTCACCACTCCGATATACAGTGCCGTGAAAAAGTCTTCATACCCCTTGAACGTTTCCACATTTTTCACGTTACCGCAACAAACTTATTTGTATTTTATTGGGATTTTCTCCGATACCAATAAACTAAGTAACAAATATTAGTGACATGTTAAGGAAATGGTACAGGGTGTACGAATTATTTCATAAATATAAATCTGAGAATTGTTTGGTGCATTAGTCTTCAGTCCCCGAGTCAGTACTTTGTAGGACCTTTCTCTGCTGCAGTCTTTTGGGGTCTGTCTCTCCAGCTTTCCCTTCTGCAGTCTTTTGGGATCTGTCTCTCCACATTTCTCTGCTGCAGTCTTTTGGGATCTGTCTCTCCACCTTTCTCTGCTGCAGTCTTTTGGGGTCTGTCTCCAGCTTTCGCTGCAGGATTGCCCTGTATTTAGCTCCATCCTTCTTCCCATCACCTCTGACCAGCTCCCCTGCCCCTGCTCAAGAAAAGCCTCCCCACAGCAGGATGCTGCCACCACCATGTGTGATGGTGGGGATGGTGTTTTCAGTGTGATGTGCATTGTTAGTTTTCCGCCACGCATAGCGTTACCCTTTGGTCTCATCTGACCAGAGCCCCTTCTTCCACATACTCGCTGTGTCCCCTACATGGACTTTTGCAAACTACAAAAGGGACTTGTTATGGCTTTCAAAAATGTCTTTCTTCTTGCCGCTGTTCCATAAAGGCCAGATTTGTGGAGTAGACGACTAATAGTTTTCCTGTGGACCGATTCTCCGCCCTGAGCTGTGGATCTGCAGCTTCTCCAGTGACCATGGGCCTTTTGGCTGCTTCTCTCATTAGTTCTCTCACTGCTTAAGATGTCCGGTTAGGTGGCGGCCATGTCTTGGTAGGTTTGCAGTTGTGCCATACTCCTCCTGTTTTTACATAATTTTTATTTATATAGCGCCAACATATTCCGCAGCACCTTACTATTAAACAGTGACATATACAGACAATAAATTCAATACAAGGTAATACAGTGTAAACAGTTACATTAGGAGCGAGGGTCCGGCTGCTCGCTGCTTACATTCTACAAGGAAATGGGGGGACACAATAGGTGAAAAGTGCTTGTTATTTCAGGTCTGGCAATTATAATAAATAGGGATTTTCATATAAAGCTGCAGGATCCGGTCATCAGCCCGTATGTTTAAGTGCAATAATCAAGTATTTAGTGTAGTTATCGTGCGCATGGAGGGTGTGGAGACAGAGGAATAGTAGGGAACAGATTCTGAATAATATTTACAAGGAGGGAACAGGGGAAAGTTAGTTTACTGAGTAGTTCAGGTGGTAGACTTGTTTAAAGAGATGGGTTTTTAAAGCGCGCTTGAAGATATGGGGGCTAGGCATCAGTCGGATCGTCTGGGGTAGAGCATTCCAGAGAACTGGCGCAGCACGAGAGAAGTCTTGGAGACGGAGGTGTGAGGTTCGGATTATGGGGGATGTTAGTCTTGGGTCATTTGTAGAACGGAGGGCACGTGTAGGACGATAGACAGAGATGAGAGGAGATATAAGGCGGTGCAGAACTGTGGAGAGCTTTGTGGGTGAGAGCGATGAGTTTATATTGAACCCAGTAGCGAGTGTGCAACCAGTGTAAAGACTGGCACAAGGTGGAGGCATCGGTCAAGTGGCTGGACAGATATACGACCCTGGCTGCCGCATTCAGGACGGATTGGAGAGGAGAAAGTTTAGTAAGAGAGACATAAGAAAGTTGAAGTAGTCCAGACGAGAGTGAATAAGAGCAACAGTCAGAGATTTAGTAGTTTCAAAGGTGAGAAAAGGTTGAATTCCAGAGATTTTTTTGACGTGCAGGTGACGAGCGAGTGACTGATCCGGATATAGGGAATAAAGGAAAGTTCTGTGTCAGATATGACCCCAAGGCAGCGAGCGTGCTGCTGGGAGTTATGGTTAAACCCTCCAAGGTAACTTCGATGTCAGGGTTAAGTTAGTAGAGGGAGAAACATAAGAAGTTCAGTTTTGTAGAGATTCAGTTTAAGATAGAGGAAGGGACATGATGTTAGAGACAGCGGAAAGACAATCACTAGTGTTTTGTATTAGGACGATAGATGTTCAGAGCTTTTGGCTATTTTCTATAACCTAACCCGGCTTTCCTCTTCACCACTTTATCCCTGAAATGTCTGGTGGGCTCTTTGGTTTTCTGCATTATCCCTGACCTGTCTGGTGGGCTCCTTGGTTTTTATGATGCTGTTTGATCCCTAATATTCTCACACTAACCTCCGAGGCCTTCACAGAACATCTGTAGTTATACTGAGAATAAATCACACCCAGGTGGACGCATTGTACTAATTGTAACTTCTGGAGGCGATTGGACACTCAGGAATTTAAGGACATCAGACTACAGGGTGCTGAATACAAATGCACCTCACAATTAGCAAATTTATATTAATATAATAATTAGTAAGCCCTGTATAATTTCCTTTACACCTCACAAATACTTGTTACTTTATGTTGCTCTCAGATTAAACCCCAGTAAAATAAATTTAAGTTTGTGGCTGTAACGTGGAAAATTTCACAGGGTATGAAGATTTTTTTCAAGGCACTGTATAAAGACCTGTCCATTGTAGATATGATCCTCATTCTGTTCCTTCATGTGGAGGCTCAGGATTAGTGTAGATCTTTACTGCCTGTCTGCAGAACATGGAGTATAGTGAGGACATGGACATTCATAAACACAATATAAAGCAGTGCGCTCCACCCGGCTGCTCCTCCTCCCTCCTGCTCTTCCCTCTAACTGTATTTTCCCTTGTGCTCCTCCGCCCCCTCCCTCCAGCTCTTATCCCTCCAGCTTTTATCCCTCTTTCCGGCTCCTGATCCTTCTGCCTCCCATACCCCCCGCTTGATCCTTCTGCCTCCCCCATCCCCCCCGCCTGATCCTTCTGCCTCCCCCGCCTGATCCTTCTGCCTCCCCCTGCCTGATCCTTCTGCCTCCCCCACCCCCTGCCTGATCCTTCTGCCTCCCCCACCCCCTGCCTGATCCTTCTGCCTCCCCCACCCCCTGCCTGATCCTTCTGCCTCCCCCACCCCCTGCCTGATCCTTCTGCCTCCCCCACCGCCTGCCTGATCCTTCTGCCTCCCCCACCGCCTGCCTGATCCTTCTGCCTGCCTCCCACCCCTCCTGATCCTTCTGCCTGCCTCCCACCCCTCCTGATCCTTCTGCCTGCCTCCCACCCCTCCTGATCCTTCTGCCTGCCTCCCACCCCTCCTGATCCTTCGGCCTGCCTCCCACCCCTCCTGATCCTTCGGCCTGCCTCCCACCCCTCCTGATCCTTCGGCCTGCCTCCCACCCCTCCTGATCCTTCGGCCTGCCTCCCACCCCTCCTGATCCTTCGGCCTGCCTCCCACCCCTCCTGATCCTTCGGCCTGCCTCCCACCCCTCCTGATCCTTCGGCCTGCCTCCCACCCCTCCTGATCCTTCGGCCTGCCTCCCACCCCTCCTGATCCTTCGGCCTGCCTCCCACCCCTCCTGATCCTTCGGCCTGCCTCCCACCCCTCCTGATCCTTCGGCCTGCCTCCCACCCCTCCTGATCCTTCGGCCTGCCTCCCACCCCTCCTGATCCTTCGGCCTGCCTCCCACCCCTCCTGATCCTTCGGCCTGCCTCCCACCCCTCCTGATCCTTCGGCCTGCCTCCCACCCCTCCTGATCCTTCGGCCTGCCTCCCACCCCTCCTGATCCTTCGGCCTGCCTCCCACCCCTCCTGATCCTTCGGCCTGCCTCCCACGCCTCCTGATCCTTCGGCCTGCCTCCCACCCCTCCTGATCCTTCGGCCTGCCTCCCACCCCTCCTGATCCTTCTGCATTCTTCCCACCCCTCCTGATCCTTCTGCCTTCTTCCCACCCCTCCTGATCCTTCTGCCTTCTTCCCACCCCTCCTGATCCTTCTGCCTTCTTCCCACCCCTCCTGATCCTTCTGCCTTCTTCCCACCCCTCCTGATCCTTCTGCCTTCTTCCCACCCCTCCTGATCCTTCTGCCTTCTTCCCACCCCTCCTGATCCTTCTGCCTTCTTCCCACCCCTCCTGATCCTTCTTCCCACCCCTCCTGATCCTTCTTCCCACCCCTCCTGATCCTTCTTCCCACCCCTCCTGATCCTTCTTCCCACCCCTCCTGATCCTTCTTCCCACCCCTCCTGATCCTTCTTCCCACCCCTCCTGATCCTTCTTCCCACCCCTCCTGATCCTTCTTCCCACCCCTCCTGATCCTTCTTCCCACCCCTCCTGATCCTTCTTCCCACCCCGCCTGATCCTTCTTCCCACCCCGCCTGATCCTTCTTCCCACCCCGCCTGATCCTTCTTCCCACCCCGCCTGATCCTTCTTCCCACCCCGCCTGATCCTTCTTCCCACCCCGCCTGATCCTTCTGCCTCCCCCGCCTGATCCTTCTGCCTCCCCCGCCTGATCCTTCTGCCTCCCCCGCCTGATCCTTCTGCCTCCCCCGCCTGATCCTTCTGCCTCCCCCGCCTGATCCTTCTGCCTCCCCCGCCTGATCCTTCTGCCTCCCCCGCCTGATCCTTCTGCCTCCCCTGCCTGATCCTTCTGCCTCCCCCCCCCCCTGCCTGATCCTTCTGCTTTCTTCCCCCCCCCCTTCCTGATCCTTCTGCCTCCCCCCCCCCTTCCTGATCCTTCTGCCTTCTCCCCCCCCCCCTTCCTGATCCTTCTGCCTTCTCTCCCCCCCCCTTCCTGATCCTTCTGCCCTCTTCCCCCCCCCCCCCCCCCTTCCTGATCCTTCTGCCTTCTCCTCCCCCCCCCCTTCCTGATCCTTCTGCCTTCTCCCCTCCTGATCCTTCTGGCGTCTCTCCCCTTCCTCCTCCAGATCCTTTGCCTCCCCTCCAGATCCTTTGCCTCCCCTCCAGATCCTTTGCCTCCCCTCCAGATCCTTTGCCTCCCCTCCAGATCTTTTGCCTCCCCTCCAGATCTTTTGCCTCCCCTCCTGATCTTTTGCCTCCCCTCCTGATCTTTTGCCTCCCCTCCTGATCTTTTGCCTCCCCTCCTGATCTTTTGCCTCCCCTCCTGATCTTTTGCCTCCCCTCCTGATCTTTTGCCTCCCCTCCTGATCTTTTGCCTCCCCTCCTGATCTTTTGCCTCCCCTCCTGATCTTTTGCCTCCCCTCCTGATCCTGCGGCCTCCCCTCCTGATCCTGCGGCCTCCCCTCCTGATCCTGCGGCCTCCCCTCCTGATCCTGCGGCCTCCCCTCCTGATCCTGCGGCCTCCCCTCCTGATCCTGCGGCCTCCCCTCCTCCTCTCCTGATCCTTTGCCTCCCCTCCTGATCCTGCGGCCTCTCCCTCCAGCTCCTCATTATCAGATTGTCTGACCACAGTTCCCGCCATCTTCTTTTTCAGTTTACTTTTGCAGCATCTGGTCAAATCCTGGGACGCGACCTCTAAACCGGTGAGTTAACCCCTCGTGTGCTGGAGCCATATATTCATAGACTCTGCATAGTATTGGTGTGAGTCTTCATGGGCATTTTACGCCTATTAAAGGGGTGCTCCTGTCTGAGCCCTGTACAGCGTGTCCACTGCACTGGCGGCTCTGTGTGAGCCGGAGAGTGTAGACAGGAACACCTGAGTGCAGCATGGCATGATGGCGGCACTCGTGGGGGCACTGTGGTTTGTGGTGTTGAGGCGGTATGTAGTGCTGCGTTGTGGTAATTCGGTGCTTTTCCTGGTGTATTTTATGTTTTATATTGGTGTTAATTTGCTACCGCAGGGGAGGTGTGCTGTGCTGCCCGGAGGTGTACTGTGCTACCCAGTGGTGGTTGGTGCTAATATGGGTTTTGTGACCTGCTGAAATGTCCTCTGACGCAGCAAATAGGCGGGCGCCCTTGTCACAGGGGGGTCACACTCACAGTGTAGGAAATCCACGCTGTCCAAGCAGGACGTGGGCAGGAGGAACTTTCAGCCCCAAAATGTATATGTTACTAATAGCGATGAACTAGGGGGGCGCGCTCAGTGTATGGCGGGTGCTTGGGGGGGCGCGCACAGTGTATGACGCGTGCTCGGGGGGGGGGGGGCGCACAGTGTATGGCGCGTGCTCGGGGGGGCGCACAGTGTATGGCGCGTGCTCGGGGGGGGGCGCACAGTGTATGGCGCGTGCTCGGGGGGGGGGCGCACAGTGTATGGCGCGTGCTCGGGGGGGGCGCACAGTGTATGGCGCGTGCTCGGGGGGGGGGCGCACAGTGTATGGCGGGTGCATGTTTCACAGCTAACGGCTTTCCCCATCTAACGACTCTGAACACATCACTCGAGCACCCGCCATACTCTGTGCTTACAGGAGCACCCTCAGCAAACTCGACGCTCATTGCTAGTCACTAATTTACTGTCGGTATGCCCTGCCCCCGCTCACCTCCTGTCTCTCATCTTCCTCTGTGACAATCTGATAGATGAGGAAGTCTGTGATGGAGACGGTGCAGTCGTTTTGTGTGACCAATGAAGATTTTTCCAAAAAATCACCAAATTCAAAGGAGCTGGAACTGTGTGACACTGCGTGTCAGGTGAGGAGCACTATTCTGTATTGTACTCCAGAGCTGCGCTCACTATTCTGCTGGTGCAGTCACTGTGTACATACATTACATTACTGATCCTGAGTTACCTTCTGTATTATACTCCAGAGCTGCACTCACTATTCTGCTGGTGCAGTCACTGTGTACATACATTACATTACTGATCCTGAGTTACATCCTGTATTATACTCCAGAGCTGCACTCACTATTCTGCTGGTGCAGTCACTGTGTACATACATTACATTACTGATCCTGAGTTACCTTCTGTATTATACTCCAGAGCTGCACTCACTATTCTGCTGGGGCAGTCACTGTGTACATACATTACATTACTGATCCTGGGTTACATCCTGTATTATACTCCAGAGCTGCAGTCACTGTGTACATACATTACATTACTGATCCTGAGTTACATCCTGTATTATACTCCAGAGCTGCACTCACTATTCTGCTGGTGCAGTCATTGTGTACATACATTACATTACTGATCCTGAGTTACATCCTGTATTATACTCCAGAGCTGCACTCACTATTCTGCTGGTGCAGTCACTGTGTACATACATTACATTACTGATCCTGAGTTACATCCTGTATTATACCCCAGAGCAGCACTCACTATTCTGCTGGTGGAGTCCCTGTGCACATACATTACATTACTGATCCTGAGTTACATCCTGTATTATACTCCAGAGCTGCACTCACTATTCTGCTGGTGCAGTCACTGTGTACATACATTACATTACTGATCCTGAGTTACATCCTGTATTATACCCCAGAGCTGCACTCACTATTCTGCTGGTGCAGTCACTGTGTACATACATTACATTACTGATCCTGAGTTACATCCTGTATTATACTCCAGAGCAGCACTCACTATTCTGCTGGTGGAGTCACTGTGCACATACATTACGTTACTGATCCTGAGTTACCTCCTGTATTATACTCCAGAGCTGCGCTCACTGTTCTGCTGTGTCTTGCTTGTGTATTGATGCCTGTGGTGGTTTTGCAGTCTCTCCTGAAGATGATGAAGGGTCGTGGCATGCCCTGGTTGCGGATTTTCTTGGTCGCTCTCGTATTCACATCCGGGTTTGTGGTCCATGACATGCGGACGCACGGCTCGTTCCAAGGTCAGTGATGCTCTGTGATAGTCTGAGCTTGTGCTAGGACCAGTCCATTCTGTAAACTCTCGTGGTGAAGATGATACTGTAACGACACTGCAGCTGTGTAGTCACAAATTTCCTGGTCTGGCTGTGGTGGGTGACTTTTGTGCCACACTCATTCTTTTCTCTCTGGTTTCAGCTTCCACCACAGCGGGCGTGCTACAGCAGACCGGGCTCCTGACTCTGACACAGCAGGCGTGGAGCCACGTCTCGTACTGTGCAGTGCAGTGTCACAGGTACGTCCTCCTCTGTCCGGCGGGGTGAGCGGCGGCGGCGTCCTCCTCTGTCTGGCGGGGTGAGCGGCGTCCTCCTCCCCTGTCCGGGCGGGGTGAGCGGCAACGGCGTCCCCTGTCCGGCGGGGTGAGCGCCGGCGGCGGCGTCCCCTGTCCGGCGGGGTGAGCGCCGGCGGCGGCGTCCCCTGTCCGGCGGGGTGAGCGCCGGCGGCGGCGTCCCCTGTCCGGCGGGGTGAGCGCCGGCGGCGGCGTCCCCTGTCCGGCGGGGTGAGCGCCGGCGGCGGCGTCCCCTGTCCGGCGGGGTGAGCGCCGGCGGCGGCGTCCCCTGTCCGGCGGGGTGAGCGCCGGCGGCGGCGTCCCCTGTCCGGCGGGGTGAGCGCCGGCGGCGGCGTCCCCTGTCCGGCGGGGTGAGCGCCGGCGGCGGCGTCCCCTGTCCGGCGGGGTGAGGGCCGGCGGCGGCGTCCCCTGTCCGGCGGGGTGAGGGCCGGCGGCGGCGTCCCCTGTCCGGCGGGGTGAGGGCCGGCGGCGGCGTCCCCTGTCCGGCGGGGTGAGGGCCGGCGGCGGCGTCCCCTGTCCGGCGGGGTGAACGCCGGCGTCCTCTGTCCGGCGGGGTGAGCGCCGGCGTCTCTACCTGTACAGTAACCACCTTCCTCTCTCCTTACAGCTGGCTGCTGCGCAATGTGCCGGTGTACTACTCTCAGGCCGTGGAGGTTCTGGGACCAGTCCTGGAGCTGGGGTGGGAGAAGAGCCAGGACGCAGTCATACTGGTGGCACAGAAATGCTCCTCACAGCTGGGGCACATGAGGGACAACCTGCCCTGGTTTATTGAATGGGTAAGGAGCCGCCATGTGCAGCCCTCCACCACCAGATCAGCTAGAAAATCTCATCCCCGGTAACAGAGAAATTGAAGTAACAAGGCAAATGTTTTTTGTGAGGGAATTATTATCCCAGATATCACAGAGACCACCCACTGTAATCTTTGTAGTGAACAGCTCTCTGCTGCCCTCTATCGTCCGGACAATTACATGATTGCCCGACGATCAACCGAGGGGACCGCAGGCTGTTCTCACTAATTGCCTATCGGAAAGGTCACAGTGAGCGTATGGAATATGTGTGTATACCGCCGTACGATCACTGCTAACACCACGATAACCAAAGTAAGATATTAGCTGCCACTACCAATACGTTTTTCCGGCTGATTCGACACCGTTTCAGGTAGCGTGTGGCTTCGGGGACGGCACGATTACGGAACAAAAGAAACAGAACTATTACATTTTATATTTAGTCCAAAGGGAGGCAGTGTTTATGAAAAATATACATAAGATTTTACAAAGGAGACAAAACAATACAGCATATACAGTCACAGAAAATAAAAGGGATCAACAGAATAACTTACTAAACCAATTGCGGAGACGATTCAGTTTAGCCGAAGGAGAGCATTTCGACTGGCTGTTACGTGAATGTTGTCCCTGCTTACACAAACAATGTATCTCTCTATATGAACACAGATCATAATTCGGCTTGATCTTTTATCAGCACCGAATGCCACCCACAAACACCCCTGTGATGACCTCACATGGGCCGGGTTTTTAGGCTGGTCTCATCCCTTCATGATTTTATGAAATCCCCAACTTATGAGAACTCCTCTCCGGATGGTCTTAGAAGTTGGAGATTGACGCCATATTTTTTATTGGGACTTTATTTCCTTAGAGATCAAACATGACCAAGCTGCCGTCAGTTATCTTTGCACTGTTGATTTACGGCTCATCGGCAGGCCTCACAGCTATGAAAAAATATGCATATTGTTCCCCAATTAGTCCTGCCGCTAAAAATATATGTCCCATCCCAATCAGATTTATAGAAATTCCCCTATTCTATATTTTCTTTCGGAGACTTAGTCGGTATGGGAAGTATTCAGACCACTTTACATTTTTCACTCTTTGTTTCATTGCAGCCATTTGGTAAATTCTAAAAAGTTCATTTTTTCTCTCATTAATGTACACTCTGCACCCCATCTTGACTGGAAAAAAACAGAAATGTATAAATTTTTGCAAATTTATTAAAAAAGAAAAACTGAAATATCACATGGTCATAACTGCTCAGACCCTTTGCTCAGACACTCATATTTAAGTCACATGCTGTCCATTTCCTTGTGATCCTCCTTGAGATGGTTCTTCTCCTTCATTGGAGTCCAGCTGTGTTTAATTAAACTGATAGGACTTGATTTGGAAAGGCACACACCTGTCTATATAAGACCTCACAGCTCACAGTGCATGTCAGACCAAATGGGAATCATGAGCTCAAAGGAACTGCCCAAGGAGCTCAGAGACAGAATTGTGGAAGGCACAGATCTGGCCAAGGTTACAAAAGAATTTCTGCATTACTCAAGGTTCCTAAGAGCACAGTGGCCTCCATAATACTTAAATGGAAGAAGTTTGGGACCACCAGAAGTCTTCCTAGACCTGGCCGTCCAGCCAAACTGATCAATCGTGGGAGAAGAGCCTTGAGAGAGGTAAAGAACCCCAAGATCACTGTGGCTGAGCTCCAGACATGCAGTAGGGAGATAGGAGAAAGTTCCACAAAGTCAACTATCACTGTAGCCCTCCACCAGTTGGGCCTTTATGGCAGAGTGACCCGACGGAAGCCTCTTCTCAGTGCAAGACATATGAAAGCCCACGTACAGTTTGCTCAAAAACACATGAAGGACTCCCAGACTATGAGAAATAAGATTCTCTGGTCTGATGAGACGAAGATAGAACTTTTTGGTGATAATTCTAAGCGGTATGTGTGGAGAAAACCAGGCACTGCTCATCACCTGCCCAATACAATCCCAACAGTGAAACATGGTGGTGGCAGCATCATGCTATGGGGGTGTTTTTCAGCTGCAGGGACAGGACGACTGGTTGCAATTGAAGGAAACATGAATGCAGCCAAGTACAGAGATATCCTGGATGAAAACCTCTTCCAGAGTGCTCTGGACCTCAGACTTGTCCGAAGGTTCACCTTCCAACAAGACAGTGACCCTAAGCACACAGCTAAAATAACAAAGGAGTGGCTTCAGAACAACTCTGTGACCATTCTTGACTGGCCCAGCCAGAGCCCTTACCTAAACACAATTGAGCCTGTCTGGAGAGACCTGAAAATGGCTGTCCACCAACGTTCACCATCCAACCTGACGGAACGGGAGATGATCTGCCAGGAAGAATGGCAGAGGATCCCCAAATCCAGGAGCGAAAAACTTGTTGCATCATTCCCAAGAAGACTCATGGCTGTACTAGCTCAAAAGGGGGCTTCTACTCAATACTGAGCAAAGGGTCTGAATACTTATGACCATGTGATATTTCAGATTTTCTTTTTTAACAAATTTGCAAAAATTTCTACATTTCTGTTTTTTTCAGTCAAGATGGGGTGCAGAGTGGACATTAATGAGAAAAAAATGAACTTTTTAGAATTTACCAAATGGCTGCAATGAAACAGCCATTTGGTTCCTGGTCGTCTGTTACTGAGACGGTCAGCCGTCTTTCCCCCTTCAGTTTCATGTGGCATAGAGATGTTAATATCTTCTACAACACATATTTCTATGACCTTTTTCATTACTGATCTGTTTCGGATCTTCTGCACCTTTACAGACCTACAGTGCCTACAAGTAGTATTCAACCCCCTGCAGATTTAGCTGGTTTGATAAGATGCAAATAAGTTAGAGCCTTCAAACTGCAAACGAGAGTAGGATTTATGAACAGAAGCATAAATCTTACAAACCAAAAAGTTATGTTGCTCAGTTGAATTTTATTAAATTTTAAACATAAGTGTGGGTCAATTATTATACAACCCCTATGTTTAATATTTTGTGGAATAACCCTTGTTTGCAATTACAGCTAATAATCGTCTTTTATAAGACCTGATCAGGCCGGCACAGGTCTGTGGAGTTATCTTGGCCTACTCCTCCATGCAGATCTTCTCCAAGTTATCTAGGTTCTTTGGGTGTCTCATGTGGACTTTATTCTTGAGCTCCTTCCACAAGTTTTCAATTGGGTTAAGGTCAGGAGACTGACTAGGCCACTCCAACACCTTGACTTTTTCCCTCTTGAACCAGGCCTTGGTTTTCTTGGCTGTGTGCTTTGGGTCGTTGTCTTGTTGGAAGATGAAGTTACGACCCATCTTAAGATCCTTGATGGAGGAGCGGAGGTTCTTGGCCAAAATCTCCAGGTAGGCCGTGCTATCCATCTTCCCATGGATGCGGACCAGATGGCCAGGCCCCTTGGCAGAGAAACAGCCCCACAGCATGATGCTGCCACCACCATGCTTGACTGTAGGGATGGTATTCTTGAGGTCGTATGCAGTGCCATCCAGTCTCCAAACGTCACGTGTGTGGTTGGCACCAAAGATCTCGATCTTGGTCTCATCAGACCATAGAACCTTGAACCAGTCTGTCTCAGAGTCCTCCAAGTGATCATGAGCAAACTGTAGACGAGCCTTGACATGACGCTTTGAAAGTAAAAGGTACCTTACGGGCTCGTCTGGAACGGAGACCATTGCGGTGGAGTACGTTACTTATGGTATTGACTGAAACCAATGTCCCCACTGCCATGAGATCTTCCCGGAGCTCCTTCCTTGTTGTCCTTGGGTTAGCCTTGACTCTTCGGACAAGCCTGGCCTCGGCACGGGAGGACACTTTCAAAGGCTGTCCTGGCCGTGGAAGGCTAACAGTAGTTCCATAAGCCTTCCACTTACGGATGATGCTCCCAACAGTGGAGACAGGTAGGCCCAACTCCTTGCAAAGGGTTTTGTACCCCTTGCCAGCCTTGTGACCCTCCACGATCTTTGTATCTGATGGCCTTGGAATGCTCCTTTGTCTTTCCCATGTCGACCATGTCTGAGTGCTGTTCACAAGTTTGGGGAGGGTCTTAAATAGTCAGAAAAGGCTGGCAAAAGAGATCTTTAATCCACACATGTGAAGCTCATTATTCTTGGTGCCTGAACTACTTCTTAATACTTTAGGGGGACCAAACAGAATTCTTGTGGTTTGAGGGGTTGAATAATAAATGACACTCTGAATTAACTTTTAACGTTTTTTAAAAAAAAAATATATATTTGCTGCAGTGCATTTCCCACTTCCAGGCTGATCTACAGTACAAATGTCACAATGCCAAGATAATTCCGCATGTGTCAACCAGCTAAATCTGCAGGGGGTTGAATACTACATGTAGGCACTGTATATGTCTCCATGGTAACAGACTACGAAGGATCCCTGTGTAGTCTGATCCAGCATTCAGTCACGTGCTCTCTGTGCTCTGCTGATGGTCAGGAGAGTTGTCGGTCAAGCATGTCCATTTTTCTACTGCAGATCGCAGTGTTCTTCCGGAGATAACCCAGCGGCCGACGTGTCAGCTGACTGCTTTCTCCTAGAGAACACGAGTCTGCTGAGATGGTTGTCGGCCAAATAATTGTCAGAAGAATGTCAGCCAATGGCCATCTGCGGTGTATGACCAGCTTTACTCTTCAGCCCTCCGTCACTCAGCAGAGGGGGGATGCAGGAGCTTATCATCATGTTATCACTCTCTTTACTAATCACAGCATGATAATCTCATTACCCTAAGTCTAGGGTAGGGGTTACAACATAGGAGCTTTTCATCATGTTATCACTCCTCTCTTCACTGGCAGCCTGGTAATCTCATAACTCTACAGAGAGGATGAAGGAACTTCTCCTGTTTATTTCTCTTACTAGTCACAGCTTGGTAATCTCATCACTCTATGTCTAGGGCAAGGGGAGCTTTTCTTCATGTTATCACTCCTTTTACCAATCACAGTCGGCTAATCTACAGCCCTCCGTGACACAAGCTGGAAATGCAGGAGAATTTCCTCATGTTATCTCTATCTCATTACCCTACGTCTAGGTAGGGGAGTACATAGGATCTTTTCCTTATGTTATCACTCTTCTCTTCATACTAGTCACAGCTTGGTAATCGCAGCTCTACAACCCTCTTAGTCCCAGAGGAAGGGATGTAGGAGCTTTTCCTCATGTTATCACTCTTCTTACTAGTCACAGCTTGGTAATCTCATTACCTTACGTCTAGGCTAGGGGAGTACATAGAATCTTTTCCTTACGTTATCACTCTTCTCTTCTTACTAGTCACAGCTTGGTAATCTCATTTGGTGCTTTTCCTCGTGTTATCACTCCAATTCCCAACTATGTCCTAGTGATGTCACGACTCTCCAGACCTCTGTGACCTACAGAACATACGCCCTCTGTCATTTTAAATGTGTTTTATTCTTGAGGAAACATCTGTTGTAGGTTGGACTCTCTTGACTTAATAATTAATCAGAGGAGATGCATGTTGTCTCTGTAACCTCTCGTCCTCTGTCCTGACAGCTCCATTCCCACATCCCTGAATCCGTCTTCCAGCTGCTGGAGTATCTGAGAGACCTGCTCCTCCTCCTCTACCACAATTACCTCCTGCCGGCGGTGCAGTATGGTGAAGCCGCCCTTCAGAGGACATGGCAGCAATATGTGGACTCCTGCAAGTACGTAACTGCACCCGCCTGGTTTATGGGGTGGTGCAGTGATTCTTGGCGAGCGTCTGTACTGTCCATCTATACATCAGATTTTTCATTTTTCCTTGCAGCGGTGAGGTGACGTGGGACTGCGCGAAGGGTCATCTGAGCAACATCACCCAATCCTCGTGGACGTTCCTGCAGAACACTACACTGGCCATTAAGGACTGGGCCGTGGCCATGGTCTCCAGTCACTAGATCAGGAACCAATACCTGCAATGACTTTATCATCGGCTTCTTTATCCTCCCTCCCCTACCCCGCCATGAGTTAGCTGGTGACATCACACCTGCAATGGGACCAGGGGTCGTGACTGGTGCGGATATTTTGGGATCAAACACACAAACCTTACCCTTTCTTTCCTCCTGACTCTTGTGGTTCAGAGTTGGTCCGGGACCTGGCTGCTCGAGAACTGATGGGAATCTATGCAGGGAGTCTTCTGGGTCTCCTCTGACATTTGCTCCAGAAGTCTTGATGAGACTGCTGGGGGGTTTTTTTGGGTTACTTTGTGGTGACATTCGGAGGCGTTTTGTCCTTTTCCTGTGGACATTCTATTTGTTTTTGATCAGATGGCGCTCTTTGTCCAGCGATGATCGCCTCTGATCAAGTTCTCACACTTGTCATTTTGGGTCTTAATTCATCATCCATGTTGCTCTCATCCCAGGGCAGATGACATGGAGTCTCAGTCTTTTTATCCAGCTTTTTTTTTTTTTTTTCCGAGGGGGGGGGGTGGGGATGTAATTCTTCTCACTAAGTATCTGTATTTCAGGTCTTGTCTTGTCAGACGCTAGCAAGGCGTTGTGACCGATCCTTCTGTATCATTCTATACATTTCAATAAACTCTACAGTATTCCAGAAGACAATAAAGGAGGTGATGTGATGATCGACAAAAGTTTTTGCTTCTTACAGGGTGGTACATACTCATTACTTATAAACAAAGTGCCCCTGGTGGGGGCTGGCCAGTGATAGGGTGTGGGGGGGGGTCAACCTGGCTCAAAGTGTAAGGCGAAACATAAAAAAGAACAGATGACAGGAGACTTTTCTCAAGTAGATGTCATTATTAGATATTTTTTTTAATCAGCTGTGTACGATGTCCTTGTGTAATATACAGCTCAGATAAAATCTTTAGAAATTGTCCTGCTTTATCTGGAAGAGGAGGACATGGCTGCTTCTAAATGGTCAATATTATATGGGTGGGACATTGCGGCTGCTTCTAAATGGTCAATCTTCTAGTGGTGGGTCATGGCTGCTCATAAACGGTCATGGGTGGGATGTAGTTGCTTCTAAATGGTCAATATTATATGGGTGGGATATTGCGGCTGCTTCTAAATGGTAAATCTTCTAGTGGTGGGTCATGGCTGCTCATAAACGGGAATGGGTGGGATGTAGCTGCTTCTAAATGGTCAATATTATATTGGTGGGACATTGCCGCTTATAAACGGTCCATCTTCTAGGGGTGGAACGTGTCTGCTTCTAAAGGGTTTGGATTTCTCATTACATACACACAGGGTACACTGACAAGAAGCTGTGGCAGGTTTTACCTATGTAGCTGTTTCGTTTATCCTGCTCCATCACAATACACAGGAATCCATCGTACATTGCATCAGTAGGTAAGACAGCTGCACAGATCAGTCTCCTTTCGCAGAGGCAGGAAGTTAACAATGCTGTCAAGAGAGTGAGACGGTGGAGAGCCACACTTGAGCCTCTCTCTTAAAGAGCCGGAGCTTCTATTACTATATTAATGAAGCAATTTACTTTTCCTAATGTTAAATATTGCTGCGTTAAGTATACCTGAATCACAGCTGCGGACAGTGATTGGCAGCGGCGTTCAAATGCTGTACAGAAATCTTGGGCATCATTTATAACGAAAGCTTTTACGGAGGAATATTCATATTTAGAGACATCATTTGCTGCTGTTTTTTTTTTTTTTTAAGTAACTTCTCTTTTTTTGCCTTGCGTTCGATGACCTTCGTTCTGCCAAATTCTACTAAGGGTTCTTTCACACATTCGTGTCTCCAGTACGTGTGGTGACAGAGTAGTAGTGTCGGCTCCCGCAGTGTCCAACTGTAAAAATGAGAATAAAATAAAAAAAACCTTATACTCGCCTGTCCTAAGTGTCCCCTGCTGTGATCCATGCGACCACTCAGGGCTCGGAGCCAGGTAGAATGACTCCTGCAGCGAGCGGGCCCCGGAGCTGCGCTCAGTGAGTGACAGGACACCGCTCGCTGGAGCGGCTCATTCTCCCCGGCTCCGCTGCTGAGCAGTCACGTGGATTACAGCGGGAGACACTTAAGAAAAATGAGTATATGGATTTTTTTTTTTTTATTTTATTCTTATTTTTACAGTTAGACACTACAGGAGCAGACTACTACTCTCATTATTGTCCCTGCTGGTGCTGATCGCAACGCCGGCAGAGGACTTTGAGGACAGATTTCAGCACCCAGTGTTTGGGAACAGCGCAAAGTGTACGCTGATTCCCAGGCGCCGGTACGTCTGCTCCTGATGCGGCACACCGACACGGATATCTCTGGTACTGGTTTTTCCGGTACCAGAAATATCAGGACGTGTGAAAGAGGCCCAACTGACGGGATGAATTTTGTACAAAATCAAAGATGCTTTTTTTTTTTTATTATTTTTTTTAAACGCCTTTAAAGAGAATTAAGCTAAAACTCCTGGATAAGAAAACACGCCTGTAATATCGAACAAAAAATGGGTGAAACCAAGTAAAGTTAATGGCAAATAAAATAATGAACGAGGCGCAACCGTAAAAGTCACGATTGGGAACGATCTTTAGGCCTGAAAAAAAAGGCACAAAGACAATGACCAGTCTGCGTCTTAATGTCCCTTGTGGTCAGAAAGTTCATCCCGGTACTGGTCCGAAGGGCAGTCGGTTAGATAAGTCCCCGTGGTCTTGTTCTTAAAGGGGTTTTTTGGTTACACGAGATTGACGATCAATGCTTAGATCCCGCTGCCCCCAGAGCTGATGATCGCTGGTGAAGGTGGCGGATTCCCACAGATCCAACATTGATGGCCAATCCTAAGGAGAAGACTATCGAGTGACTAAAGCTTTTTTTTTTTTTACCTAAATATTCCAGTATTTTAGATAGAAAAAGGGTGGGAGATTTTTTTTTTTTTCTTTTTCCTTAAGGGGTCATTTTTGGTTTTCGCTAGAGATGAGTGAATCGCAGGGAAATTCAATTCACAGAAAAGTTATTTGATGCAAATCAAATGTTCCTTATTATGCCAAGATCTCTGCAGACAACAGAGCACTTGCCACTTACCGGTCCTGACTGCTGTAGCCCGCCATCTGGTGCACCGCGCCTTTTCTTCTATAAGCTTCATTCCGTGTCAAGAAGACATTGCAATGTCAGGACGTCCATCGCCCGAGGCTTAGCCAGTATTATGGTAGGGTCAAATCATCAGGGTCATTGGGATATTTTTGGTTGTCATTAAGATTTAAAAAGAGAAAACGCAGTAGACTGACAATAATTGGCTTCACCCAACCAATAACCATGAGGGGAGGAAAAGC
Organism: Phyllobates terribilis; assembly: GCF_046119375.1. Lineage (NCBI taxonomy): Eukaryota > Metazoa > Chordata > Amphibia > Anura > Dendrobatidae > Phyllobates > Phyllobates terribilis. The sequence goes on along the minus strand of NW_027362763.1, from coordinate 10,478,471 downwards.
TTTTTTGTTATCATTCATATTCTCTGAAACAAAGCCAAGAAAGGAAAAATTCTGCCGGGGTGTGTAAACTTTGGAGCACAATTTTATGTTCTTGTACATAGGAGCAGTATTATAGTAGTTATATTCTTGTACATAGGGGGCAGTATTATAGTAGTTATATTCTTGTACATAGGGGGCAGTATTATAGTAGTTATATTCTTGTACATAGGGGCAGTATTATAGTAGTTATATTCTTGTACATAGGAGCAGTATTATAGTAGTTATATTCTTGTACATAGGGGGCAGTATTATAGTAGTTATATTCTTGTACATAGGGGCAGTATTATAGTAGTTATATTCTTGTACATAGGAACAGTATTATAGTAGTTATATTCTTGTACATAGGGGCAGTATTATAGTAGTTATATTCTTGTACATAGGGGCAGTATTATAGTAGTTATATTCTTGTATATAGGAGCAGTATTATAGTAGTTATATTCTTGTACATAGGAGCAGTATTATAGTAGTTATATTCTTGTACATAGGGGGCAGTATTATAGTAGTTATATTCTTGTACATAGGGGGCAGTATTATAGTAGTTATATTCTTGTACATAGGGAGCAGTATTATAGTAGTTATATTCTTGTACATAGGGGTAGTATTATAGTAGTTATATTCTTGTACATAGGGGCAGTATTATAGTAGTTATATTCTTGTATATAGGGGCAGTATTATAGTAGTTATATTCTTGTACATAGGAGCAGTATTATAGTAGTTATATTCTTGTACATAGGGGCAGTATTATAGTAGTTATATTCTTGTACATAGGAGCAGTATTATAGTAGTTATATTCTTGTACATAGGAGCAGTATTATAGTAGTTATATTCTTGTACATAGGGGCAGTATTATAGTAGTTATATTCTTGTACATAGGAGCAGTATTATAGTAGTTATATTCTTGTACATAGGGGCAGTATTATAGTAGTTATATTCTTGTACATAGGAGCAGTATTATAGTAGTTATATTCTTGTACATAGGAGCAGTATTATAGTAGTTATATTCTTGTACATAGGGGCAGTATTATAGTAGTTATATTCTTGTACATAAGGGGCAATTTTTATTATAAAAACAAACATAAATACAAATATAACAAACAAAAGTCATCCAGTATTACAAAAAGACAAATCACATGGGTTATATATACAAAAAAAAACCATTAAAATAATCAGATCATATACATAAATAAATTAAAAAGTCCACGCCTGCGGGAAAGAGAAAAAAAAAAAAATAAAATAATAATAATCATCATATTCCCTAACTGAATTTTACGTTGCTCCATAACTTTATGTTTTTCTGACTCCTTCCAACTTCTAGTGATTTTATCCACCGGAGTTCTGATATCACCTGATTGGCTGCAGCGGTGTGATCGAACGGCTCATTGTGCAGTGACACCCGGGTTCTCATGTGCCAGTGATAGTATTTTATGACACTGATTATAATGTACATGGTCTCTCTGTCGATGTTACTGACAGTGGATGGGACACCATAGATTATGTCAGGATACTTTAGGGTCAGAAGTCTGGGGATTTTTAGATTAGCTGACACCTCCTCCCAGATCTTCCTCCCTCCCCAGCAATCACATATAAAGTGCTCCATAGTCTCCTCCTGCTGACAACCAAGGGGATAATTCCGATCAGAGACACTCAGATTTTTCAGGTTCCCCCTGACAAAGAGCCGACTATGTAGTGAAAGCCAAGAGATGTCAAACAGTTTGGGAGGAAGTCGTTTCCCGTTTAGGAACCTGAGACTTTCCTGCAGGGTGGTGGTGACACAATCTCTCAGGGCCAGTGGAGAAAAGAAGAACGTCCCACATACATGAGCATATAGGTCTCTTCTCGTATTGCTCTCAATGTAAGACCTCTCCAGTCCCCACTTCCTGACACACTTCAGACCGTAGTCCAGATACTGGGGGAGGTGGCCACCTGTCCATCTCCTCCTCTTGAGACTGCCGCCTCGCACCCAAGACTCTGCAAAAGGCAATATCCAGTCCTTGATACTATTCACCCACAGGGAGCTACTGTTTGAGTCCATGTTCCCAAAATTCACTTTTAGAAACAGGGAGTCAAAGAAAACCCTTGGATTTAACATATCCAGCCCACCATCTCTCCGCCGTAGGTACGTTACTCCCCTCTTTATTAGGTTCAACCTATTCCCCCACAAGAGCTGGAAGAACAAGCTGAAAAGCCTCGCTGAGAAAGACTCTGGCAAAGGGAAAATAACAGAGACATACAAGAAGATGGGGACCAGGTAGGTCTTCAACATAGCGACCCTTTCTCTGTAGGTCAGCCTCCAGTTCTTCCATCGCTGAACCTTTGCATTTCCGGTTTCCAATTTCTCTTCCCAATTTAGCTTGGCATTATCATCCCTCCCAAATTTAACCCCTAGGATCTTAATATGGGTGGAGGCTTTAGCAAACTGTGGCAGATCAAAGCCAGGATCAGTGTCTAACGTCCACAGAGCTTGACTCTTCTCAAGGTTGACCAGAGACCCGGAGGCCTCAGAGTAGCTTCTGATGGCCGCCGATAACATCCGCACCTCTTGAGGATTGGAGATCACCAACGTCACATCATCAGCATAGGCAACAACAGTCAGAGGCAAGCAGTGGGGGACCGGCACCCCCTGAAAATCACACTCCTGCAGTGACCTCAGAAACGGGTCTATGGCGAAAACATACAGGAGCGGACTCAGTGGGCAGCCCTGTCTCACCCCCGCCCCAACTCCAAAAGTATCACCCTGCCAACCATTAATCAGAGGAAAGCTCACCGCCTCTCTATACAAAGTCTTCAGCCAATCCACGAATTGTCCCGGAACACCGTACTTTGACAAAGTGGCCCACAGATAATCGTGATCAACTCTGTCAAAGGCTTTAGCCTGGTCCAGACTGACAACATATCTCCCACACCGCAGAGCTTTACATCTCTCAAACATCTCCCGTATCGAGATGACTGCTCCAGAGATGTTCCGCCCTTTTACTGTGCCAAACTGAGAGCCTGCCAACAGTGCCGGGGACAAACAGACTAACCTAGAAAACAGGATCTTTGCCAGAATCTTCCTGTCTACATTCAAGAGGGCAATCGGCCTCCAGTTCTTGATGTCACTCGGCTCTTTACCTTTAGACAGCAGAATTAACGAGGACACTCTCATGGATGGAGGCATCAGGTGATTTTCTAGACAATTCCTATACACATCCACAAGGATTGGAGCCAGGAGGTCTCTGAATTCCTTATAAAATTCTGCTGTTATACCATCTGGACCTGGTGCCTTCTTCAGATATAATTTATCAATAGCCGCCTTAACTTCCTCCACCGTTAATTCTGCTGTCAAAGAAGAAAAGTCCAGATCGTTAGTATCAGGCACTGGAGTTGCCTCCAAGAATTGAGCCATCTTATTTTTATCCAAAACTTTCCTCTGAAACAAGTCAGCATAGTAAGATCTCACGACCCCCAGAATACCCTCCCGTGAATCCTGCAATACACCCTGGGAGTCAGTGAGACCTGGGACCATTTTTTTGGCCACCCTCTCCCTGCAATTCTCAAAGGGATCAGGTGCCCCTAAGGACCCATAATCCCGTTCAAGAACCAGGGAGGTGTACCTGCTGTACTGATACTGCCTTATCTCAGATTTCAGCCGGTCGATCTTCACTTTGTCATCCCCGCCTGCCGAATACAATGACTCCAATTCTTTACGCAGCTTTAGGTACTGGCTGTACTTGTTCCTCCCTTTATTAACTGACAGTCTCTTTAAGAGGGATCTGATATCCTCCTTGACGTCCTCCCACCAGTCGGTCATGTTGTCATAAAAATCAACCCTGTCTAGATGGACCTGAATAAGGGAGTGGACACGACTCTGGACATAGGCATCACCTAGGAGACTGGAATTAAGCTTCCACAACCCTCTACCAATGTCCGGGCGGTTAGAGGTCCCCAGACAGAAGCACAAGGCGAGGTGGTCAGAGTAAGGGACGACCTTCTCACTCAGGGAGCTGACAGCCTCAGTAGGACTCGCAAAAACAAAATCTATCCTACTGCTCCTGTTGGAACAAGAATACGTAAATTTTGGCTGACGACCTCCCTGTGTGAAAATGTCAGTCAGTCCTGCCTGCATTATGATGTTATGTAGGACCTTGCCGTCCCTGGTCACTGTCCTACCTGAGGAGCTGTCACCTGATGTCAGTATGGCATTAAAGTCTCCCGCCATCACCACCGGGAGAGAGGTGAAGAGGAAAGGCCTGACGTCATTAAACAGCTGGATCCTGTCAGTCACCGTCTGTGGCCCATAGATGTTAATAAGCCGGAGTCGCCTACCATGGATAGTGACTTCCAGGACCAGACACCTTCCCATGACCACTTCTGTCATCCTATGTACAGTCACATCATGGGTGTTAAACAGGATAGCAACCCCGGCGTAAGGCTCCACAGCCAGTGACCAGAAAGATGGACCGGACCGCCATTCCCTCTCAGCCTCTCTCAAAAGCCCCAGAGATGTCAGTCGTGTCTCCTGCAGGAAGATGACATCTGTGTCCAGGTATCTGAGATGTTCATACACCGTGTGTCTCGTCCTCCTCACCTTAATACTATTCACGTTACTTGATGTCAGTGTTAATGAGAACCCCGCCATCACAACACAATATAGAAGGAGCAGAGTAACAGCCATCATCGTGAATCAGAGATATTCTGTCCACCACCGGTGTCCATGTCAGCCTCCACCTGAGGGTCCACAGATAAGGGCTTCCGCTTTGGCGGGGGATGGTCCTCTGTGTCCCTGTCACATTCAGCATCAATTTTCCTCAACTCTTCCTCATAGTCATCATCATTATCCTCAGATAAGACTCCATATTTGTTGGACACAACCATCACATCTGCAGAACTCTGGACCTTCTTACTACCACTCTGACCAGAGTCATATTCTGCCTCAGGTTTACGGGAGGACGTGTTCTTTTTCTTTCTTTTATTATGATTTACGCTCCAGTCATCAGATACAGACATTGATGCTGAAGGGGGGGCTACCTGAGGCACGACCTCCATGTTCCCCTCTGCACCCTCTGTACCCCGCTGCTCTGGTGTTACATGGGTGGACTCCTGGCGGGCACCTGAGCTATTCAGTATCCCTGCTGAAGTTAAATCCTCTTCCTCCTGCACCCCTGCCACCACCTCCTGAGCCTCTGCCCCTGCCACCACCTCCTGAGCCTCTGCCCCTGCCACCACATCCTCATCAGGGAAGGCTTTGCAGATATTGTGCCAGGCGTCTGGACAGTCCCTGTGAGGGTGGCCCATCTTACCACAGAGGTTGCACCTAACGTCCCGGCAGTCTGCAGCGACATGGCCGATTACCCCACACAGGCTGCACTTTAGTACAGTACAGGCATTAGCCAGATGACCTGTTTTACCACATTTAAAGCATTTTCTTGGCTGCCCGGGATAGTAACATGCCCCCTTCTCCCTCCCAATGAAGAAGGAGTTGGGTAGGTGGGCAGTGATGTTGTTATACTGCCGCAGCTTCACCTGGACCTTCCACCCCGTTGTCCAGATACCATCCTCATCTCTGATCTTGGTGAGTCCAGAGACGAGGTCACAATGTCTCTGGAGCCACACCTGGATGTCCTGTGGGGGAACGGCCTCATTCCAGAAGGTGATATTCACAGTGACGGTATCTGGCCTGGAAATGGGAACCAGTATAAACTTATTCCAGCCTTCAGTTTCTCTGAACTTGGGGTAATTGGCCCAGAATCTATCCAGGTCAGGCATGAGCTTAAAGCTGACATCATAGCCCTGCCTGTCCTGCAGATTAGTTACCGCCAGGATTTCAGTCGGCACAAACCCCATCTGGCGGCACAGTAGCTCTCTCACCACATACCTGCGTTGTGGTAGATCCTCCTTGGCACCTAAGAATTTAAAACGCACTACATTTATGCGCCTAAATGTCTGGCCCGTATACCCTGCTCCGGAGGTGAAAGACGGAGCGCCGCGGCTCCAGGCATTCCTGGGGGGCACCTGCCGGGTCACACTAGGCTGGCTGACAGGGATAGGGTCTGCAGCAGGAGGGGCTGTCACACCTTGTGTACTAGATGGTAAAGGGGGACAATCACCCATATCATGCACATTATCATGAACAGCATTATTATCATCAGACAGTACAACGTCCATCACAGCCTGTGAATCCCCTCCAACCCCTGACCCCATAGGCACAGCATCATTAGCGCCAGTCTGTGCTTCAGCCTCGGCCTCATCAGCACAAACAGTCTCACATGCAATGTCCTGCTCCTGTGTGGGGCACTCTGGGACTTGTGGTGCCTCTGCTGGAATCTGAGGTATACACTCCCGTTCACACGCCGCTGCCTGCTGTTGCAGTGTTTTTCCAACCTGGAAACAGAAGCGGGGAGCCTGTAACACCGGTCGTGCCTGCAGCTGGGGGGTCTCTGACTTCACATCAGGGGTTCTGGACTCCGCAGCACAGTCCTGCTTATAGGAGGCGAACCGTGCCCGGTTTCCGTAGGTCTCCTTCAGGGGCCCAATGCTTTCCAGCACACTGTCCATGTCCTGCACCACACTCGCCAGCTCGACACCAAGTGAGTTCAGTTTCATGTCACATACAGCGTTACTCTCAGGGTTAGTTGCTTTTAGATTATAGATAAAGTCTATCTGCATCTGCAGCAGTTGTTTGTGCTGCTGCAACTCACCCATCTTCCTGACCAGTCCGGGTATCTCCTCCGCCAGCTGCAGCTCGGGGGCACGCTGCGTCTCCACAGATTTAGGCTTGGCCACAGGGTCAGGGACTCTGAATACTGACTTGTCCCTTGCGTCCACCACAGGTGTTTTTGTGGCTACCTTGTTGGATTCAGGCACTGCGGCAAGTTTACCGCTGACACCAGACTGCGACCTCGTGCGACCTGAATTCACCATGCCGGACACCACATGCTGCTGCTGGAGATTTTCCTGGAGGGTTTGTTTCTCCAGAGACGTCCGTCTCTGTCTGCAGACTGGAGAGCTGAGCTGCACACCTGATGGTGATGGAGGCTGAGCTGCCGGCTGGGGCTGTGCACGGACTGGACTTCCACTGGGTGGATTACAAAGCTTCACACTTTGCTGCATTTCTTTACTCACATCTGGCTTCTTTGCTGCACTTGGAGCTGGTTTTCCTCCCAAAACTTTACACACAGATTCTTTATCTCCTTCTTTCTTGCTGGAGCTTTGTGCTGCAGTCACAGGTCTCACAGTGACTCTGGGTGTATTATTCCCATTGGAAGTAGCCTGGGAGCCTTGTCCCAGTATAGGCCGAGAAGCCTGGGCCTTGCCTGGGGAGCTTCCCCGCCCAGGGGGGCCCCGCCCTGGGCTTGCTCCAGACATGAGGAGAGCTACAAAACACAACCTCACAGCTTGGGGGCAGTATTATAGTAGTTATATTCTTGTACATAAGGGGCAATATTATAGTAGTTATATTCTTGTATATAGGGGGCAGTATTATAGTAGTTATATTCTTGTACATAGGGAGCAGTATTATAGTAGTTATATTCTTGTACATAGGAGCAGTATTATAGTAGTTATATTCTTGTACATAGGGGCAGTATTATAGTAGTTATATTCTTGTACATAGGGGCAGTATTATAGGAGTTATATTCTTGTACATAGGAGCAGTATTATAGTAGTTATATTCTTGTACATAGGGGGCAGTATTATAGTAGTTATATTCTTGTACATAGGGGACAGTATTATAGTAGTTATATTCTTGTATATAGGAGCAGTATTATAGTAGTTATATTCTTGTACATAGGGGCAGTATTATAGTAGTTATATTCTTGTACATAGGAGCAGTATTATAGTAGTTATATTCTTGTACATAGGAGCAGTATTATAGTAGTTATATTCTTGTACATAGGGGGCAGTATTATAGTAGTTATATTCTTGTACATAGGGGCAGTATTATAGTAGTTATATTCTTGTACATAGGGGGCAGTATTATAGTAGTTATATTCTTGTACATAGGGGGCAGTATTATAGGAGTTATATTCTTGTACATAGGAGCAGTATTATAGGAGTTATATTCTTGTACATAGGAGCAGTATTATAGTAGTTATATTCTTGTACATAGGGGCAGTATTATAGTAGTTATATTCTTGTACATAGGAGGCAGTATTATAGTAGTTATATTCTTGTACATAGGAGCAGTATTATAGTAGTTATATTCTTGTACATAGGGGCAGTATTATAGTAGTTATATTCTTGTACATAGGGGCAGTATTATAGTAGTTATATTCTTGCACATAGGGGGCAGTATTATAGTAGTTATATTCTTGCACATAGGGGGCAGTATTATAGTAGTTATATTCTTGTACATAGGGGGCAGTATTATAGGAGTTATATTCTTGTACATAGGGGCAGTATTATAGTAGTTATATTCTTGTACATAGGGGCAGTATTATAGTAGTTATATTCTTGTACATAGGGGCAGTATTATAGTAGTTATATTCTTGTACATAGGGGCAGTATTATAGTAGGTATATTCTTGTACATTGGAGCAGTATTATAGTAGTTATATTCTTGTACATAGGAGCAGTATTATAGTAGTTATATTCTTGTACATAGGAGGCAGTATTATAGTAGATATATTCTTGTACATAGGAGCAGTATTATAGTAGTTATATTCTTGTACATAGGGGCAGTATTATAGTAGTTATATTCTTGTACATAGGGGCAGTATTATAGTAGTTATATTCTTGCACATAGGGGGCAGTATTATAGTAGTTATATTCTTGTACATAGGGGGCAGTATTATAGGAGTTATATTCTTGTACATAGGAGCAGTATTATAGTAGTTATATTCTTGTACATAGGGGCAGTATTATAGTAGTTATATTCTTGTACATAGGGGCAGTATTATAGTAGTTATATTCTTGTACATAGGAGCAGTATTCTAGTAGTTATATTCCTGTACATAGGAGCAGTATTATATTAGATATATTCTTGTACATTGGAGCAGTATTATAGTAGTTATATTCCTGTACATAGGAGCAGTATTATATTAGATATATTCTTGTACATTGGAGCAGTATTATAGTAGTTATATTCCTGTACATAGGAGCAGTATTATAGTAGTTATATTCTTGTACATTGGAGCAGTATTATAGTAGTTATATTCTTGTACATTGGAGCAGTATTATAGTAGCTATATTCTTGTACATAGGAGCAGTATTATAGTATTTATATTCTTGTACATAGGGGAAGTATTATAGTAGTTATATTCTTGTACATAGGAGCAGTATTATAGTAGTTATATTCCTGTACATAGGGGGCAGTATTATAGTAGTTATATTCTTGTACATTGGAGCAGTATTATAGTAGTTATATTCTTGTACATAGGAGCAGTATTATAGTAGTTATATTCCTGTACATAGGGGGCAGTATTATAGTAGTTATATTCTTGTACATTGGAGCAGTATTGTAGTTATATTCTTGTACATAGGAGCAGTATTATAGTAGCTATATTCTTGTACATAGGAGCAGTATTATAGTAGTTATATTCTTGTACATAGGAGCAGTATTATAGTAGTTATATTCCTGTACATAGGGGGCAGTATTATACTAGTTATATTCCTGTACATAGGGGGCAGTATTATAGTAGTTATATTCCTGTACATTGGAGCAGTGTTATAGTAGCTATATTCTTGTACATAGGAGCAGTATTATAGTAGTTATATTCTTGTACATAGGAGCAGTATTATAGTAGTTATATTCCTGTACATAGGGGGCAGTATTATAGTAGTTATATTCCTGTACATAGGGGGCAGTATTATAGTAGTTATATTCTTGTACATTGGAGCAGTATTATAGTAGTTATATTCTTGTACATTGGAGCAGTATTATAGTAGTTATATTCTTGCACATAGGGGGCAGTATTATAGTAGTTATATTCTTGTACATAGGGGGCAGTATTATAGGAGTTATATTCTTGTACATAGGAGCAGTATTATAGTAGTTATATTCTTGTACATAGGGGCAGTATTATAGTAGTTATATTCTTGTACATAGGGGCAGTATTATAGTAGTTATATTCTTGTACATACGAGCAGTATTCTAGTAGTTATATTCCTGTACATAGGAGCAGTATTATATTAGATATATTCTTGTACATTGGAGCAGTATTATAGTAGTTATATTCTTGTACATAGGAGCAGTATTATAGTAGTTATATTCTTGTACATAGGAGCAGTATTATAGTAGTTATATTCCTGTACATAGGAGCAGTATTATAGTAGTTATATTCTTGTACATTGGAGCAGTATTATAGTAGTTATATTCTTGTACATTGGAGCAGTATTATAGTAGTTATATTCTTGTACATAGGGGCAGTATTATAGTAGTTATATTCTTGTACATAGGGGGCAGTATTATAGTAGTTATATTCTTGTACATAGGGGGCAGTATTATAGTAGTTATATTCTTGTACATAGGAGCAGTATTATAGTAGTTATATTCTTGTACATAGGGGCAGTATTATAGTAGTTATATTCTTGTACATAGGGGGCAGTATTATAGTAGTTATAATCTTGTACATTGGGAGCAGTATTATAGTAGTTATATTCCTGTACATTGGGAGCAGTATTATAGTAGTTATATTCTTGTACATAGGGGCATTATTATAGTAGTTATATTCTTGTACATAGGAGCAGTATTATAGTAGTTATATTCTTGTACATAGGGGCAGTATTATAGTAGTTATATTCTTGCACATAGGGGGCAGTATTATAGTAGTTATATTCTTGTACATAGGGGGCAGTATTATAGGAGTTATATTCTTGTACATAGGAGCAGTATTATAGGAGTTATATTCTTGTACATAGGGGCAGTATTATAGTAGTTATATTCTTGTACATAGGGGCAGTATTATAGTAGTTATATTCTTGTACATAGGAGCAGTATTCTAGTAGTTATATTCCTGTACATAGGAGCAGTATTATATTAGATATATTCTTGTACATTGGAGCAGTATTATAGTAGTTATATTCTTGTACATAGGAGCAGTATTATAGTAGTTATATTCTTGTACATAGGAGCAGTATTATAGTAGTTATATTCCTGTACATAGGAGCAGTATTATAGTAGTTATATTCTTGTACATTGGAGCAGTATTATAGTAGTTATATTCTTGTACATTGGAGCAGTATTATAGTAGCTATATTCTTGTACATAGGAGCAGTATTATAGTAGTTATATTCTTGTACATAGGGGCAGTATTATAGTAGTTATATTCTTGTACATAGGAGCAGTATTATAGTAGTTATATTCTTGTACATAGGAGCAGTATTATAGTAGTTATATTCTTGTACATAGGGGGCAGTATTATAGTAGTTATACTCTTGTACATAGGGGCAGTATTATACTAGTTATATTCTTGTACATAGGGGGCAGTATTATAGTAGTTATATTCTTGTACATAGGGGCAGTATTATAGGAGTTATATTCTTGTACATAGGAGCAGTATTATAGGAGTTATATTCTTGTACATAGGAGCAGTATTATAGTAGTTATATTCTTGTACATAGGGGCAGTATTATAGTAGTTATATTCTTGTACATAGGAGGCAGTATTATAGTAGTTATATTCTTGTACATAGGAGCAGTATTATAGTAGTTATATTCTTGTACATAGGGGCAGTATTATAGTAGTTATATTCTTGTACATAGGGGCAGTATTATAGTAGTTATATTCTTGCACATAGGGGGCAGTATTATAGTAGTTATATTCTTGTACATAGGGGGCAGTATTATAGGAGTTATATTCTTGTACATAGGAGCAGTATTATAGTAGTTATATTCTTGTACATAGGGGCAGTATTATAGTAGTTATATTCTTGTACATAGGGGCAGTATTATAGTAGTTATATTCTTGTACATAGGGGCAGTATTATAGTAGTTATATTCTTGTACATAGGGGCAGTATTATAGTAGTTATATTCTTGTACATAGGGGCAGTATTATAGTAGTTATATTCTTGTACATTGGAGCAGTATTATAGTAGTTATATTCTTGTACATAGGAGCAGTATTATAGTAGTTATATTCTTGTACATAGAAGGCAGTATTATAGTAGTTATATTCTTGTACATAGGAGCAGTATTATAGTAGTTATATTCTTGTACATAGGGGCAGTATTATAGTAGTTATATTCTTGTACATAGGGGCAGTATTATAGTAGTTATATTCTTGCACATAGGGGGCAGTATTATAGTAGTTATATTCTTGTACATAGGGGGCAGTATTATAGGAGTTATATTCTTGTACATAGGAGCAGTATTATAGTAGTTATATTCTTGTACATAGGGGCAGTATTATAGTAGTTATATTCTTGTACATAGGGGCAGTATTATAGTAGTTATATTCTTGTACATAGGAGCAGTATTCTAGTAGTTATATTCCTGTACATAGGAGCAGTATTATATTAGATATATTCTTGTACATTGGAGCAGTATTATAGTAGTTATATTCTTGTACATAGGAGCAGTATTATAGTAGTTATATTCTTGTACATAGGAGCAGTATTATAGTAGTTATATTCCTGTACATAGGAGCAGTATTATAGTAGTTATATTCTTGTACATTGGAGCAGTATTATAGTAGTTATATTCTTGTACATTGGAGCAGTATTATAGTAGCTATATTCTTGTACATAGGAGCAGTATTATAGTATTTATATTCTTGAACATAGGGGAAGTATTATAGTAGTTATATTCTTGTACATAGGAGCAGTATTATAGTAGTTATATTCCTGTACATAGGGGGCAGTATTATAGTAGTTATATTCTTGTACATTGGAGCAGTATTATAGTAGTTATATTCTTGTACATAGGAGCAGTATTATAGTAGTTATATTCTTGTACATTGGAGCAGTATTGTAGTTATATTCTTGTACATAGGAGCAGTATTATAGTAGCTATATTCTTGTACATAGGAGCAGTATTATAGTAGTTATATTCTTGTACATAGGAGCAGTATTATAGTAGTTATATTCCTGTACATAGGGGGCAGTATTATAGTAGTTATATTCCTGTACATAGGGGGCAGTATTATAGTAGTTATATTCCTGTACATTGGAGCAGTATTATAGTAGCTATATTCTTGTACATAGGAGCAGTATTATAGTAGTTATATTCTTGTACATAGGAGCAGTATTATAGTAGTTATATTCCTGTACATAGGGGGCAGTATTATAGTAGTTATATTCCTGTACATAGGGGGCAGTATTATAGTAGTTATATTCTTGTACATTGGAGCAGTATTATAGTAGTTATATTCTTGTACATTGGAGCAGTATTATAGTAGTTATATTCTTGCACATAGGGGGCAGTATTATAGTAGTTATATTCTTGTACATAGGGGGCAGTATTATAGGAGTTATATTCTTGTACATAGGAGCAGTATTATAGTAGTTATATTCTTGTACATAGGGGCAGTATTATAGTAGTTATATTCTTGTACATAGGGGCAGTATTATAGTAGTTATATTCTTGTACATACGAGCAGTATTCTAGTAGTTATATTCTTGTACATAGGGGGCAGTATTATAGTAGTTATATTCTTGTACATACGAGCAGTATTATAGTAGTTATATTCTTGCACATAGGGGGCAGTATTATAGTAGTTATATTCTTGTACATAGGGGGCAGTATTATAGGAGTTATATTCTTGTACATAGGAGCAGTATTATAGTAGTTATATTCTTGTACATAGGGGCAGTATTATAGTAGTTATATTCTTGTACATAGGAGCAGTATTATAGTAGTTATATTCTTGTACATAGGGGCAGTATTATAGTAGTTATATTCCTGTACATAGGAGCAGTATTATATTAGATATATTCTTGTACATTGGAGCAGTATTATAGTAGTTATATTCTTGTACATAGGAGCAGTATTATAGTAGTTATATTCTTGTACATAGGAGCAGTATTATAGTAGTTATATTCCTGTACATAGGAGCAGTATTATAGTAGTTATATTCCTGTACATAGGAGCAGTATTATAGTAGTTATATTCTTGTACATTGGAGCAGTATTATAGTAGTTATATTCTTGTACATTGGAGCAGTATTATAGTAGCTATATTCTTGTACATAGGAGCAGTATTATAGTATTTATATTCTTGTGCATAGGGGGCAGTATTATAGTAGTTATATTCTTGTACATAGGAGCAGTATTATAGTAGTTATATTCCTGTACATAGGGGGCAGTATTATAGTAGTTATATTCTTGTACATTGGAGCAGTATTATAGTAGTTATATTCTTGTACATTGGAGCAGTATTATAGTAGTTATATTTTTGTACATAGGAGCAGTATTATAGTAGCTATATTCTTGTACATAGGAGCAGTATTATAGTAGTTATATTCTTGTACATAGGAGCAGTATTATAGTAGTTATATTCCTGTACATAGGGGGCAGTATTATAGTAGTTATATTCCTGTACATTGGAGCAGTATTATAGTAGCTATATTCTTGTACATAGGAGCAGTATTATAGTAGTTATATTCTTGTACATAGGAGCAGTATTATAGTAGTTATATTCCTGTACATAGGGGGCAGTATTATAGTAGTTATATTCCTGTACATAGGGGGCAGTATTATAGTAGTTATATTCTTGTACATTGGAGCAGTATTATAGTAGTTATATTCTTGTACATTGGAGCAGTATTATAGTAGTTATATTCTTGTATATAGCAGCAGTATTATAGTAGTTATATTCTTGTACATAGGAGCAGTATTATAGTAGTTATATTCTTGTACATAGGGAGCAGTATTATAGTGGTTATATTCTTGTACATTGGGAGCAGTATTATAGTGGTTATATTCTTGTACATAGGAGCAGTATTATAGTAGTTATATTCTTGTACATAGGGGCAGTATTATAGTAGTTATATTCTTGTACATAGGAGCACTATTATAGTAGTTATATTCTTGTACATAGGGGCAGTATTATATTAGTTATATTCTTGTACATAGGGGGCAGTATTATAGTAGTTATATTCTTGTACATAGGGGGCAGTATTATAGTAGTTATATTCTTGTACATAGGAGCAGTATTATAGTAGTTATATTCCTGTACATAGGGGGCAGTATTATAGTAGTTATATTCTTGTACATTGGAGCAGTATTATAGTAGTTATATTCTTGTACATTGGAGCAGTATTATAGTAGTTATATTCTTGCACATAGGGGGCAGTATTATAGTAGTTATATTCTTGTACATAGGGGGCAGTATTATAGGAGTTATATTCTTGTACATAGGAGCAGTATTATAGTAGTTATATTCTTGTACATAGGGGCAGTATTATAGTAGTTATATTCTTGTACATAGGGGCAGTATTATAGTAGTTATATTCTTGTACATACGAGCAGTATTCTAGTAGTTATATTCCTGTACATAGGAGCAGTATTATATTAGATATATTCTTGTACATTGGAGCAGTATTATAGTAGTTATATTCTTGTACATAGGAGCAGTATTATAGTAGTTATATTCTTGTACATAGGAG
Organism: Phyllobates terribilis; assembly: GCF_046119375.1. Lineage (NCBI taxonomy): Eukaryota > Metazoa > Chordata > Amphibia > Anura > Dendrobatidae > Phyllobates > Phyllobates terribilis. The sequence goes on along the minus strand of NW_027362763.1, from coordinate 10,462,912 downwards.
CAGTATTATAGTAGTTATATTCCTGTACATAGGAGCAGTATTATAGTAGTTATATTCTTGTACATTGGAGCAGTATTATAGTAGTTATATTCTTGTACATTGGAGCAGTATTATAGTAGTTATATTCTTGTACATAGGGGCAGTATTATAGTAGTTATATTCTTGTACATAGGGGGCAGTATTATAGTAGTTATATTCTTGTACATAGGGGGCAGTATTATAGTAGTTATATTCTTGTACATAGGAGCAGTATTATAGTAGTTATATTCTTGTACATAGGGGCAGTATTATAGTAGTTATATTCTTGTACATAGGGGGCAGTATTATAGTAGTTATAATCTTGTACATTGGGAGCAGTATTATAGTAGTTATATTCCTGTACATTGGGAGCAGTATTATAGTAGTTATATTCTTGTACATAGGGGCATTATTATAGTAGTTATATTCTTGTACATAGGAGCAGTATTATAGTAGTTATATTCTTGTACATAGGGGCAGTATTATAGTAGTTATATTCTTGCACATAGGGGGCAGTATTATAGTAGTTATATTCTTGTACATAGGGGGCAGTATTATAGGAGTTATATTCTTGTACATAGGAGCAGTATTATAGGAGTTATATTCTTGTACATAGGGGCAGTATTATAGTAGTTATATTCTTGTACATAGGGGCAGTATTATAGTAGTTATATTCTTGTACATAGGAGCAGTATTCTAGTAGTTATATTCCTGTACATAGGAGCAGTATTATATTAGATATATTCTTGTACATTGGAGCAGTATTATAGTAGTTATATTCTTGTACATAGGAGCAGTATTATAGTAGTTATATTCTTGTACATAGGAGCAGTATTATAGTAGTTATATTCCTGTACATAGGAGCAGTATTATAGTAGTTATATTCTTGTACATTGGAGCAGTATTATAGTAGTTATATTCTTGTACATTGGAGCAGTATTATAGTAGCTATATTCTTGTACATAGGAGCAGTATTATAGTAGTTATATTCTTGTACATAGGGGCAGTATTATAGTAGTTATATTCTTGTACATAGGAGCAGTATTATAGTAGTTATATTCTTGTACATAGGAGCAGTATTATAGTAGTTATATTCTTGTACATAGGGGGCAGTATTATAGTAGTTATACTCTTGTACATAGGGGCAGTATTATAGTAGTTATATTCTTGTACATAGGGGGCGGTATTATAGTAGTTATATTCTTGTACATAGGGGCAGTATTATAGGAGTTATATTCTTGTACATAGGAGCAGTATTATAGGAGTTATATTCTTGTACATAGGAGCAGTATTATAGTAGTTATATTCTTGTACATAGGGGCAGTATTATAGTAGTTATATTCTTGTACATAGGAGGCAGTATTATAGTAGTTATATTCTTGTACATAGGAGCAGTATTATAGTAGTTATATTCTTGTACATAGGGGCAGTATTATAGTAGTTATATTCTTGTACATAGGGGCAGTATTATAGTAGTTATATTCTTGCACATAGGGGGCAGTATTATAGTAGTTATATTCTTGTACATAGGGGGCAGTATTATAGGAGTTATATTCTTGTACATAGGAGCAGTATTATAGTAGTTATATTCTTGTACATAGGGGCAGTATTATAGTAGTTATATTCTTGTACATAGGGGCAGTATTATAGTAGTTATATTCTTGTACATAGGGGCAGTATTATAGTAGTTATATTCTTGTACATAGGGGCAGTATTATAGTAGTTATATTCTTGTACATAGGGGCAGTATTATAGTAGTTATATTCTTGTACATTGGAGCAGTATTATAGTAGTTATATTCTTGTACATAGGAGCAGTATTATAGTAGTTATATTCTTGTACATAGAAGGCAGTATTATAGTAGTTATATTCTTGTACATAGGAGCAGTATTATAGTAGTTATATTCTTGTACATAGGGGCAGTATTATAGTAGTTATATTCTTGTACATAGGGGCAGTATTATAGTAGTTATTTTCTTGCACATAGGGGGCAGTATTATAGTAGTTATATTCTTGTACATAGGGGGCAGTATTATAGGAGTTATATTCTTGTACATAGGAGCAGTATTATAGTAGTTATATTCTTGTACATAGGGGCAGTATTATAGTAGTTATATTCTTGTACATAGGGGCAGTATTATAGTAGTTATATTCTTGTACATAGGAGCAGTATTCTAGTAGTTATATTCCTGTACATAGGAGCAGTATTATATTAGATATATTCTTGTACATTGGAGCAGTATTATAGTAGTTATATTCTTGTACATAGGAGCAGTATTATAGTAGTTATATTCTTGTACATAGGAGCAGTATTATAGTAGTTATATTCCTGTACATAGGAGCAGTATTATAGTAGTTATATTCTTGTACATTGGAGCAGTATTATAGTAGTTATATTCTTGTACATTGGAGCAGTATTATAGTAGCTATATTCTTGTACATAGGAGCAGTATTATAGTATTTATATTCTTGAACATAGGGGAAGTATTATAGTAGTTATATTCTTGTACATAGGAGCAGTATTATAGTAGTTATATTCCTGTACATAGGGGGCAGTATTATAGTAGTTATATTCTTGTACATTGGAGCAGTATTATAGTAGTTATATTCTTGTACATAGGAGCAGTATTATAGTAGTTATATTCTTGTACATTGGAGCAGTATTGTAGTTATATTCTTGTACATAGGAGCAGTATTATAGTAGCTATATTCTTGTACATAGGAGCAGTATTATAGTAGTTATATTCTTGTACATAGGAGCAGTATTATAGTAGTTATATTCCTGTACATAGGGGGCAGTATTATAGTAGTTATATTCCTGTACATAGGGGGCAGTATTATAGTAGTTATATTCCTGTACATTGGAGCAGTATTATAGTAGCTATATTCTTGTACATAGGAGCAGTATTATAGTAGTTATATTCTTGTACATAGGAGCAGTATTATAGTAGTTATATTCCTGTACATAGGGGGCAGTATTATAGTAGTTATATTCCTGTACATAGGGGGCAGTATTATAGTAGTTATATTCTTGTACATTGGAGCAGTATTATAGTAGTTATATTCTTGTACATTGGAGCAGTATTATAGTAGTTATATTCTTGCACATAGGGGGCAGTATTATAGTAGTTATATTCTTGTACATAGGGGGCAGTATTATAGGAGTTATATTCTTGTACATAGGAGCAGTATTATAGTAGTTATATTCTTGTACATAGGGGCAGTATTATAGTAGTTATATTCTTGTACATAGGGGCAGTATTATAGTAGTTATATTCTTGTACATACGAGCAGTATTCTAGTAGTTATATTCTTGTACATAGGGGGCAGTATTATAGTAGTTATATTCTTGTACATACGAGCAGTATTATAGTAGTTATATTCTTGCACATAGGGGGCAGTATTATAGTAGTTATATTCTTGTACATAGGGGGCAGTATTATAGGAGTTATATTCTTGTACATAGGAGCAGTATTATAGTAGTTATATTCTTGTACATAGGGGCAGTATTATAGTAGTTATATTCTTGTACATAGGAGCAGTATTATAGTAGTTATATTCTTGTACATAGGGGCAGTATTATAGTAGTTATATTCCTGTACATAGGAGCAGTATTATATTAGATATATTCTTGTACATTGGAGCAGTATTATAGTAGTTATATTCTTGTACATAGGAGCAGTATTATAGTAGTTATATTCTTGTACATAGGAGCAGTATTATAGTAGTTATATTCCTGTACATAGGAGCAGTATTATAGTAGTTATATTCCTGTACATAGGAGCAGTATTATAGTAGTTATATTCTTGTACATTGGAGCAGTATTATAGTAGTTATATTCTTGTACATTGGAGCAGTATTATAGTAGCTATATTCTTGTACATAGGAGCAGTATTATAGTATTTATATTCTTGTACATAGGGGGCAGTATTATAGTAGTTATATTCTTGTACATAGGAGCAGTATTATAGTAGTTATATTCCTGTACATAGGGGGCAGTATTATAGTAGTTATATTCTTGTACATTGGAGCAGTATTATAGTAGTTATATTCTTGTACATTGGAGCAGTATTATAGTAGTTATATTTTTGTACATAGGAGCAGTATTATAGTAGCTATATTCTTGTACATAGGAGCAGTATTATAGTAGTTATATTCTTGTACATAGGAGCAGTATTATAGTAGTTATATTCCTGTACATAGGGGGCAGTATTATAGTAGTTATATTCCTGTACATTGGAGCAGTATTATAGTAGCTATATTCTTGTACATAGGAGCAGTATTATAGTAGTTATATTCTTGTACATAGGAGCAGTATTATAGTAGTTATATTCCTGTACATAGGGGGCAGTATTATAGTAGTTATATTCCTGTACATAGGGGGCAGTATTATAGTAGTTATATTCTTGTACATTGGAGCAGTATTATAGTAGTTATATTCTTGTACATTGGAGCAGTATTATAGTAGTTATATTCTTGTATATAGCAGCAGTATTATAGTAGTTATATTCTTGTACATAGGAGCAGTATTATAGTAGTTATATTCTTGTACATAGGGAGCAGTATTATAGTGGTTATATTCTTGTACATTGGGAGCAGTATTATAGTGGTTATATTCTTGTACATAGGAGCAGTATTATAGTAGTTATATTCTTGTACATAGGGGCAGTATTATAGTAGTTATATTCTTGTACATAGGAGCACTATTATAGTAGTTATATTCTTGTACATAGGGGCAGTATTATATTAGTTATATTCTTGTACATAGGGGGCAGTATTATAGTAGTTATATTCTTGTACATAGGGGGCAGTATTATAGTAGTTATATTCTTGTACATAGGAGCAGTATTATAGTAGTTATATTCTTGTACATTGGAGCAGTATTATAGTAGTTATATTCTTGTACATTGGAGCAGTATTATAGTAGCTATATTCTTGTACATAGGAGCAGTATTATAGTATTTATATTCTTGTACATAGGGGGCAGTATTATAGTAGTTATATTCTTGTACATAGGAGCAGTATTATAGTAGTTATATTCCTGTACATAGGGGGCAGTATTATAGTAGTTATATTCTTGTACATTGGAGCAGTATTGTAGTTATATTCTTTTACATAGGAGCAGTATTATAGTAGCTATATTCTTGTACATAGGAGCAGTATTATAGTAGTTATATTCTTGTACATAGGAGCAGTATTATAGTAGTTATATTCCTGTACATAGGGGGCAGTATTATAGTAGTTATATTCCTGTACATAGGGGGCAGTATTATAGTAGTTATATTCCTGTACATTGGAGCAGTATTATAGTAGCTATATTCTTGTACATAGGAGCAGTATTATAGTAGTTATATTCTTGTACATAGGAGCAGTATTATAGTAGTTATATTCCTGTACATAGGGGACAGTATTATAGTAGTTATATTCCTGTACATAGGGGGCAGTATTATAGTAGTTATATTCTTGTACATTGGAGCAGTATTATAGTAGTTATATTCTTGCACATAGGGGGCAGTATTATAGTAGTTATATTCTTGCACATAGGGGGCAGTATTATAGTAGTTATATTCTTGTACATAGGGGGCAGTATTATAGGAGTTATATTCTTGTACATAGGAGCAGTATTATAGTAGTTATATTCTTGTACATAGGGGCAGTATTATAGTAGTTATATTCTTGTACATAGGGGCAGTATTATAGTAGTTATATTCTTGTACATACGAGCAGTATTCTAGTAGTTATATTCCTGTACATAGGAGCAGTATTATATTAGATATATTCTTGTACATTGAAGCAGTATTATAGTAGTTATATTCTTGTACATAGGAGCAGTATTATAGTAGTTATATTCTTGTACATAGGAGCAGTATTATAGTAGTTATATTCCTGTACATAGGAGCAGTATTATAGTAGTTATATTCTTGTACATTGGAGCAGTATTATAGTAGTTATATTCTTGTACATTGGAGCAGTATTATAGTAGCTATATTCTTGTACATAGGAGCAGTATTATAGTATTTATATTCTTGTACATAGGGGGCAGTATTATAGTAGTTATATTCTTGTACATAGGAGCAGTATTATATTAGTTATATTCCTGTACATAGGGGGCAGTATTATAGTAGTTATATTCTTGTACATTGGAGCAGTATGATAGTAGTTATATTCTTGTACATTGGAGCAGTATTATAGTAGTTATATTCTTGTACATAGGAGCAGTATTATAGTAGCTATATTCTTGTACATAGGAGCAGTATTATAGTAGTTATATTCTTGTACATAGGAGCAGTATTATAGTAGTTATATTCCTGTACATAGGGGGCAGTATTATAGTAGTTATATTCCTGTACATTGGAGCAGTATTATAGTAGCTATATTCTTGTACATAGGAGCAGTATTATAGTAGTTATATTCTTGTACATAGGAGCAGTATTATAGTAGTTATATTCCTGTACATAGGGGGCAGTATTATAGTAGTTATATTCCTGTAAATAGGGGGCAGTATTATAGTAGTTATATTCTTGTACATTGGAGCAGTATTATAGTAGTTATATTCTTGTACATTGGAGCAGTATTATAGTAGTTATATTCTTGTATATAGCAGCAGTATTATAGTAGTTATATTCTTGTACATAGGAGCAGTATTATAGTAGTTATATTCTTGTACATAGGGAGCAGTATTATAGTGGTTATATTCTTGTACATTGGGAGCAGTATTATAGTGGTTATATTCTTGTACATAGGAGCAGTATTATAGTAGTTATATTCTTGTACATAGGGGCAGTATTATAGTAGTTATATTCTTGTACATAGGAGCACTATTATAGTAGTTATATTCTTGTACATAGGGGCAGTATTATATTAGTTATATTCTTGTACATAGGGGGCAGTATTATAGTAGTTATATTCTTGTACATAGGGGGCAGTATTATAGTAGTTATATTCTTGTACATTGGGAGCAGTATTATAGTAGTTATATTCCTGTACATTGGGAGCAGTATTATAGTAGTTATATTCTTGTACATAGGGGCATTATTATAGTAGTTATATTCTTGTACATAGGAGCAGTATTATAGTAGTTATATTCTTGTACATAGGGGCAGTATTATAGTAGTTATATTCTTGTACATAGGGGGCAGTATTATAGTAGTTATATTCCTGTACATAGGGGGCAGTATTATAGTAGTTATATTCCTGTACATTGGAGCAGTATTATAGTAGCTATATTCTTGTACATAGGAGCAGTATTATAGTAGTTATATTCTTGTACATAGGAGCAGTATTATAGTAGTTATATTCCTGTACATAGGGGGCAGTATTATAGTAGTTATATTCCTGTACATAGGGGGCAGTATTATAGTAGTTATATTCCTGTACATTGGAGCAGTATTATAGTAGCTATATTCTTGTACATAGGAGCAGTATTATAGTAGTTATATTCTTGTACATAGGAGCAGTATTATAGTAGTTATATTCCTGTACATAGGGGGCAGTATTATAGTAGTTATATTCCTGTACATAGGGGGCAGTATTATAGTAGTTATATTCTTGTACATTGGAGCAGTATTATAGTAGTTATATTCTTGTACATTGGAGCAGTATTATAGTAGTTATATTCTTGCACATAGGGGGCAGTATTATAGTAGTTATATTCTTGTACATAGGGGGCAGTATTATAGGAGTTATATTCTTGTACATAGGAGCAGTATTATAGTAGTTATATTCTTGTACATAGGGGCAGTATTATAGTAGTTATATTCTTGTACATAGGGGCAGTATTATAGTAGTTATATTCTTGTACATACGAGCAGTATTCTAGTAGTTATATTCCTGAACATAGGAGCAGTATTATATTAGATATATTCTTGTACATTGGAGCAGTATTATAGTAGTTATATTCTTGTACATAGGAGCAGTATTATAGTAGTTATATTCTTGTACATAGAAGCAGTATTATAGTAGTTATATTCCTGTACATAGGAGCAGTATTATAGTAGTTATATTCTTGTACATTGGAGCAGTATTATAGTAGTTATATTCTTGTACATTGGAGCAGTATTATAGTAGCTATATTCTTGTACATAGGAGCAGTATTATAGTATTTATATTCTTGTACATAGGGGGCAGTATTATAGTACTTATATTCTTGTACATAGGAGCAGTATTATAGTAGTTATATTCCTGTACATAGGGGGCAGTATTATAGTAGTTATATTCTTGTACATTGGAGCAGTATTATAGTAGTTATATTCTTGTACATTGGAGCAGTATTATAGTAGTTATATTCTTGTACATAGGAGCAGTATTATAGTAGCTTTATTCTTGTACATAGGAGCAGTATTATAGTAGTTATATTCTTGTACATAGGAGCAGTATTATAGTAGTTATATTCCTGTACATAGGGGGCAGTATTATAGTAGTTATATTCCTGTACATTGGAGCAGTATTATAGTAGCTATATTCTTGTACATAGGAGCAGTATTATAGTAGTTATATTCTTGTACATAGGAGCAGTATTATAGTAGTTATATTCCTGTACATAGGGGGCAGTATTATAGTAGTTATATTCCTGTACATAGGGGGCAGTATTATAGTAGTTATATTCTTGTACATTGGAGCAGTATTATAGTAGTTATATTCTTGTACATTGGAGCAGTATTATAGTAGTTATATTCTTGTATATAGCAGCAGTATTATAGTAGTTATATTCTTGTACATAGGAGCAGTATTATAGTAGTTATATTCTTGGACATAGGGAGCAGTATTATAGTGGTTATATTCTTGTACATTGGGAGCAGTATTATAGTAGTTATATTCTTGCACATAGGGGGCAGTATTATAGTAGTTATATTCTTGTACATAGGGGGCAGTATTATAGGAGTTATATTCTTGTACATAGGAGCAGTATTATAGTAGTTATATTCTTGTACATAGGGGCAGTATTATAGTAGTTATATTCTTGTACATAGGGGCAGTATTATAGTAGTTATATTCTTGTACATACGAGCAGTATTCTAGTAGTTATATTCCTGTACATAGGAGCAGTATTATATTAGATATATTCTTGTACATTGGAGCAGTATTATAGTAGTTATATTCTTGTACATAGGAGCAGTATTATAGTAGTTATATTCTTGTACATAGGAGCAGTATTATAGTAGTTATATTCCTGTACATAGGAGCAGTATTATAGTAGTTATATTCTTGTACATTGGAGCAGTATTATAGTAGTTATATTCTTGTACATTGGAGCAGTATTATAGTAGCTATATTCTTGTACATAGGAGCAATATTATAGTATTTATATTCTTGTACATAGGGGGCAGTATTATAGTAGTTATATTCTTGTACATAGGAGCAGTATTATAGTAGTTATATTCCTGTACATAGGGGGCAGTATTATAGTAGTTATATTCTTGTACATTGGAGCAGTATTATAGTAGTTATATTCTTGTACATTGGAGCAGTATTATAGTAGTTATATTCTTGTACATAGGAGCAGTATTATAGTAGCTATATTCTTGTACATAGGAGCAGTATTATAGTAGTTATATTCTTGTACATAGGAGCAGTATTATAGTAGTTATATTCCTGTACATAGGGGGCAGTATTATAGTAGTTATATTCCTGTACATTGGAGCAGTATTATAGTAGCTATATTCTTGTACATAGGAGCAGTATTATAGTAGTTATATTCTTGTACATAGGAGCAGTATTATAGTAGTTATATTCCTGTACATAGGGGGCAGTATTATAGTAGTTATATTCCTGTACATAGGGGGCAGTATTATAGTAGTTATATTCTTGTACATTGGAGCAGTATTATAGTAGTTATATTCTTGTACATTGGAGCAGTATTATAGTAGTTATATTCTTGTATATAGCAGCAGTATTATAGTAGTTATATTCTTGTACATAGGAGCAGTATTATAGTAGTTATATTCTTGTACATAGGGAGCAGTATTATAGTGGTTATATTCTTGTACATTGGGAGCAGTATTATAGTGGTTATATTCTTGTACATAGGAGCAGTATTATAGTAGTTATATTCTTGTACATAGGGGCAGTATTATAGTAGTTATATTCTTGTACATAGGAGCACTATTATAGTAGTTATATTCTTGTACATAGGGGCAGTATTATATTAGTTATATTCTTGTACATAGGGGGCAGTATTATAGTAGTTATATTCTTGTACATAGGGGGCAGTATTATAGTAGTTATATTCTTGTACATAGGAGCAGTATTATAGTAGTTATATTCTTGTACATAGGGGCAGTATTATAGTAGTTATATTCTTGTACATAGGGGGCAGTATTATAGTAGTTATATTCTTGTACATTGGGAGCAGTATTATAGTAGTTATATTCCTGTACATTGGGAGCAGTATTATAGTAGTTATATTCTTGTACATAGGGGCATTATTATAGTAGTTATATTCTTGTACATAGGAGCAGTATTATAGTAGTTATATTCTTGTACATAGGGGCAGTATTATAGTAGTTATATTCTTGCACATAGGGGGCAGTATTATAGTAGTTATATTCTTGTACATAGGGGGCAGTATTATAGGAGTTATATTCTTGTACATAGGAGCAGTATTATAGTAGTTATATTCTTGTACATAGGGGCAGTATTATAGTAGTTATATTCTTGTACATAGGGGCAGTAGTATAGTAGTTATATTCTTGTACATAGGAGCAGTATTCTAGTAGTTATATTCCTGTACATAGGAGCAGTATCATATTAGATATATTCTTGTACATTGGAGCAGTATTATAGTAGTTATATTCTTGTACATAGGAGCAGTATTATAGTAGTTATATTCTTGTACATAGGAGCAGTATTATAGTAGTTATATTCCTGTACATAGGAGCAGTATTATAGTAGTTATATTCTTGTACATTGGAGCAGTATTATAGTAGTTATATTCTTGTACATTGGAGCAGTATTATAGTAGCTATATTCTTGTACATAGGAGCAGTATTATAGTATTTATATTCTTGTACATAGGGGAAGTATTATAGTAGCTATATTCTTGTACATAGGAGCAGTATTATAGTAGTTATATTCCTGTACATACGGGGCAGTATTATAGTAGTTATATTCTTGTACATTGGAGCAGTATTATAGTAGTTATATTCTTGTACATAGGAGCAGTATTATAGTAGTTATATTCCTGTACATAGGGGGCAGTATTATAGTAGTTATATTCTTGTACATTGGAGCAGTATTGTAGTTATATTCTTGTACATAGGAGCAGTATTATAGTAGCTATATTCTTGTACATAGGAGCAGTATTATAGCAGTTATATTCTTGTACATAGGAGCAGTATTATAGTAGTTATATTCCTGTACATAGGGGGCAGTATTATAGTAGTTATATTCCTGTACATAGGGGGCAGTATTATAGTAGTTATATTCCTGTACATTGGAGCAGTATTATAGTAGCTATATTCTTGTACATAGGAGCAGTATTATAGTAGTTATATTCTTGTACATAGGAGCAGTATTATAGTAGTTATATTCCTGTACATAGGGGGCAGTATTATAGTAGTTATATTCCTGTACATAGGGGGCAGTATTATAGTAGTTATATTCTTGTACATTGGAGCAGTATTATAGTAGTTATATTCCTGTACATAGGGGGCAGTATTATAGTAGTTATATTCTTGTACATTGAAGCAGTATTATAGTAGTTATATTCTTGTACATTGGAGCAGTATTATAGTAGTTATATTTTTGCACATAGGGGGCAGTATTATAGTAGTTATATTCTTGTACATAGGGGGCAGTATTATAGGAGTTATATTCTTGTACATAGGAGCAGTATTATAGTAGTTATATTCTTGTACATAGGGGCAGTATTATAGTAGTTATATTCTTGTACATAGGGGCAGTATTATAGTAGTTATGTTCTTGTACATAGGAGCAGTATTCTAGTAGTTATATTCCTGTACATAGGAGCAGTATTATATTAGATATATTCTTGTACATTGGAGCAGTATTATAGTAGTTATATTCTTGTACATAGGAGCAGTATTATAGTAGTTATATTCTTGTACATAGGAGCAGTATTATAGTAGTTATATTCCTGTACATAGGAGCAGTATTATAGTAGTTATATTCTTGTACATTGGAGCAGTATTATAGTAGTTATATTCTTGTACATTGGAGCAGTATTATAGTAGCTATATTCTTGTACATAGGAGCAGTATTATAGTATTTATATTCTTGTACATAGGGGGCAGTATTATAGTAGTTATATTCTTGTACATAGGAGCAGTATTATAGTAGTTATATTCCTGTACATAGGGGGCAGTATTATAGTAGTTATATTCTTGTACATTGGAGCAGTATTATAGTAGTTATATTCTTGTACATTGGAGCAGTATTATAGTAGTTATATTCTTGTACATAGGAGCAGTATTATAGTAGCTATATTCTTGTACATAGGAGCAGTATTATAGTAGTTATATTCTTGTACATAGGAGCAGTATTATAGTAGTTATATTCCTGTACATAGAGGGCAGTATTATAGTAGTTATATTCCTGTACATTGGAGCAGTATTATAGTAGCTATATTCTTGTACATAGGAGCAGTATTATAGTAGTTATATTCTTGTACATAGGAGCAGTATTATAGTAGTTATATTCCTGTACATAGGGGGCAGTATTATAGTAGTTATATTCCTGTACATAGGGGGCAGTATTATAGTAGTTATATTCTTGTACATTGGAGCAGTATTATAGTAGTTATATTCTTGTACATTGGAGCAGTAATATAGTAGTTATATTCTTGTATATAGCAGCAGTATTATAGTAGTTATATTCTTGTACATTGGGAGCAGTATTATAGTGGTTATATTCTTGTACATAGGAGCAGTATAATAGTAGTTATATTCTTGTACATAGGGGCAGTATTATAGTATTTATATTCTTGTACATAGGAGCACTATTATAGTAGTTATATTCTTGTACATAGGGGCAGTATTATATTAGTTATATTCTTGTACATAGGGGGCAGTATTATAGTAGTTATATTCTTTTACATAGGGGGCAGTATTATAGTAGTTATATTCTTGTACATAGGAGCAGTATTATAGTAGTTATATTCTTGTACATAGGGGCAGTATTATAGTAGTTATTTTCTTGTTCATAGGGGGCAGTATTATAGTAGTTATATTCTTGTACATTGGGAGCAGTATTATAGTAGTTATATTCTTGTACATAGGAGCAGTATTATAGTAGTTATATTCTTGTACATAGGGGCAGTATTATATTAGTTATATTCTTGTACATAGGGGGCAGTATTATAGTAGTTATATTCTTGTACATAGGAGCAGTATTATAGTAGTTATATTCTTGTACATTGGGAGCAGTATTATAGTAGTTATATTCTTGTACATAGGGGCAGTATTATATTAGTTATATTCTTGTACATAGGGGGCAGTATTATAGTAGTTATATTCTTGTACATTGGGAGCAGTATTATAGTAGTTATATTCTTGTACATTGGGAGCAGTATTATAGTAGTTATATTCTTGTACATAGGAGCAGTATTATAGTAGTTATATTCTTGTACATAGGGGGCAATATTATAGTAGTTATATTCTTGTACATAGGGGGCAGTATTATAGTAGTTATATTCTTGTACATTGGGAGCAGTATTATAGTAGTTATATTCTTGTACATAGGAGCAGTATTATAGTAGTTATATTCTTGTACATTGGAGCAGTATTATAGTAGTTATATTCTTGTACATAGGAGCAGTATTATAGTAGCTATATTCTTGTACATAGGAGCAGTATTATAGTAGTTATATTCTTGTACATAGGAGCAGTATTATAGTAGTTATATTCCTGTACATAGGGGGCAGTATTATAGTAGTTATATTCTTGTACATTGGAGCAGTATTATAGTAGTTATATTCTTGTACATTGGAGCAGTATTATAGTAGTTATATTCTTGTACATTGGGAGCAGTATTATAGTAGTTATATTCTTGTACATAGGAGCAGTATTATAGTAGTTATATTCTTGTACATAGGGGCAGTATTATATTAGTTATATTCTTGTACATAGGGGGCAGTATTATAGGAGTTATATTCTTGTACATAGGAGCAGTATTATAGTAGTTATATTCTTGTACATAGGGGCAGTATTATAGTAGTTATATTCTTGTACATAGGGGCAGTATTATAGTAGTTATATTCTTGTACATAGGGGCAGTATTATAGTAGTTATATTCTTGTACATAGGGGCAGTATTATAGTAGTTATATTCTTGTACATAGGGGCAGTATTATAGTAGTTATATTCTTGTACATTGGAGCAGTATTATAGTAGTTATATTCTTGTACATAGGGGCAGTATTATAGTAGTTATATTCTTGCACATAGGGGGCAGTATTATAGTAGTTATATTCTTGTACATAGGGGGCAGTATTATAGGAGTTATATTCTTGTACATAGGAGCAGTATTATAGGAGTTATATTCTTGTGCATAGGGGCAGTATTATAGTAGTTATATTCTTGTACATAGGGGCAGTATTATAGTAGTTATATTCTTGTACATAGGGGCAGTATTATAGTAGTTATATTCTTGTACATAGGGGCAGTATTATAGTAGTTATATTCTTGTACATAGGGGCAGTATTATAGTAGTTATATTCTTGTACATTGGAGCAGTATTATAGTAGTTATATTCTTGTACATAGGAGCAGTATTATAGTAGTTATATTCTTGTACATAGGAGGCGGTATTATAGTAGTTATATTCTTGTACATAGGAGCAGTATTATAGTAGTTATAATCTTGTACATAGGGGCAGTATTATAGTAGTTATATTCTTGTACATAGGGGCAGTATTATAGTAGTTATATTCTTGCACATAGGGGGCAGTATTATAGTAGTTATATTCTTGTACATAGGGGGTAGTATTATAGGAGTTATATTCTTGTACATAGGAGCAGTATTATAGTAGTTATATTCTTGTACATAGGGGCAGTATTATAGTAGTTATATTCTTGTACATAGGGGCAGTATTATAGTAGTTATATTCTTGTACATAGGAGCAGTATTCTAGTAGTTATATTCCTGTACATAGGACCAGTATTATATTAGATATATTCTTGTACATTGGAGCAGTATTATAGTAGTTATATTCTTGTACATAGCAGCAGTATTATAGTAGTTATATTCTTGTACATAGGAGCAGTATTATAGTAGTTATATTCCTGTACATAGGAGCAGTATTATAGTAGTTATATTCTTGTACATTGGAGCAGTATTATAGTAGTTATATTCTTGTACATTGGAGCAGTATTATAGTAGCTATATTCTTGTACATAGGAGGAGTATTATAGTATTTATATTCTTGTACATAGGGGCAGTATTACAGTAGTTATATTCTTGTACATAGGGGCAGTATTATAGTAGTTATATTCTTGCACATAGGGGGCAGTATTATAGTAGTTATATTCTTGTACATAGGGGGCAGTATTATAGGAGTTATATTCTTGTACATAGGAGCAGTATTATAGTAGTTATATTCTTGTACATAGGGGCAGTATTATAGTAGTTATATTCTTGCACATAGGGGGCAGTATTATAGTAGTTATATTCTTGTACATAGGGGGCAGTATTATAGGAGTTCTATTCTTGTACATAGGAGCAGTATTATAGTAGTTATATTCTTGTACATAGGGGCAGTATTATAGTAGTTATATTCTTGTACATAGGAGCAGTATTCTAGTAGTTATATTCCTGTACATAGGAGCAGTATTATATTAGATATATTCTTGTACATTGGAGCAGTATTATAGTAGTTATATTCTTGTACATAGGAGCAGTATTATAGTAGTTATATTCTTGTACATAGGAGCAGTATTATAGTAGTTATATTCCTGTACATAGGAGCAGTATTATAGTAGTTATATTCTTGTACATTGGAGCAGTATTATAGTAGTTATATTCTTGTACATTGGAGCAGTATTATAGTAGCTATATTCTTGTACATAGGAGCAGTATTATAGTATTTATATTCCTGTACATAGGGGAAGTATTATAGTAGTTATATTCTTGTACATAGGAGCAGTATTATAGTAGTTATATTCCTGTACATAGGGGGCAGTATTATAGTAGTTATATTCTTGTACATTGGAGCAGTATTATAGTAGTTATATTCTTGTACAAAGGAGCAGTATTATAGTAGTTATATTCCTGTACATAGGGGGCAGTATTATAGTAGTTATATTCTTGTACATTGGAGCAGTATTGTAGTTATATTCTTGTACATAGGAGCAGTATTATAGTAGCTATATTCTTGTACATAGGAGCAGTATTATAGTAGTTATATTCTTGTACATAGGAGCAGTATTATAGTAGTTATATTCCTGTACATAGGGGGCAGTATTATAGTAGTTATATTCCTGTACATAGGGGGCAGTATTATAGTAGTTATATTCCTGTACATTGGAGCAGTATTATAGTAGCTATATTCTTGTACATAGGAGCAGTATTATAGTAGTTATATTCTTGTACATAGGAGCAGTATTATAGTAGTTATATTCCTGTACATAGGGGGCAGTATTATAGTAGTTATATTCCTGTACATAGGGGGCAGTATTATAGTAGTTATATTCTTGTACATTGGAGCAGTATTATAGTAGTTATATTCTTGTACATTGGAGCAGTATTATAGTAGTTATATTCTTGTACATTGGGAGCAGTATTATAGTAGTTATATTCTTGTACATAGGAGCAGTATTATAGTAGTTATATTCTTGTACATAGGGGCAGTATTATATTAGTTATATTCTTGTACATAGGGGGCAGTATTATAGGAGTTATATTCTTGTACATAGGAGCAGTATTATAGTAGTTATATTCTTGTACATAGGGGCAGTATTATAGTAGTTATATTCTTGTACATAGGGGCAGTATTATAGTAGTTATATTCTTGTACATAGGGGCAGTATTATAGTAGTTATATTCTTGTACATAGGGGCAGTATTATAGTAGTTATATTCTTGTACATAGGGGCAGTATTATAGTAGTTATATTCTTGTACATTGGAGCAGTATTATAGTAGTTATATTCTTGTACATAGGGGCAGTATTATAGTAGTTATATTCTTGCACATAGGGGGCAGTATTATAGTAGTTATATTCTTGTACATAGGGGGCAGTATTATAGGAGTTATATTCTTGTACATAGGAGCAGTATTATAGGAGTTATATTCTTGTACATAGGGGCAGTATTATAGTAGTTATATTCTTGTACATAGGGGCAGTATTATAGTAGTTATATTCTTGTACATAGGGGCAGTATTATAGTAGTTATATTCTTGTACATAGGGGCAGTATTATAGTAGTTATATTCTTGTACATAGGGGCAGTATTATAGTAGTTATATTCTTGTACATTGGAGCAGTATTATAGTAGTTATATTCTTGTACATAGGAGCAGTATTATAGTAGTTATATTCTTGTACATAGGAGGCAGTATTATAGTAGTTATATTCTTGTACATAGGAGCAGTATTATAGTAGTTATAATCTTGTACATAGGGGCAGTATTATAGTAGTTATATTCTTGTACATAGGGGCAGTATTATAGTAGTTATATTCTTGCACATAGGGGGCAGTATTATAGTAGTTATATTCTTGTACATAGGGGGCAGTATTATAGGAGTTATATTCTTGTACATAGGAGCAGTATTATAGTAGTTATATTCTTGTACATAGGGGCAGTATTATAGTAGTTATATTCTTGTACATAGGGGCAGTATTATAGTAGTTATATTCTTGTACATAGGAGCAGTATTCTAGTAGTTATATTCCTGTACATAGGAGCAGTATTATATTAGATATATTCTTGTACATTGGAGCAGTATTATAGTAGTTATATTCTTGTACATAGCAGCAGTATTATAGTAGTTATATTCCTGTACATAGGAGCAGTATTATAGTAGTTATATTCTTGTACATTGGAGCAGTATTATAGTAGTTATATTCTTGTACATTGGAGCAGTATTATAGTAGCTATATTCTTGTACATAGGAGCAGTATTATAGTATTTATATTCTTGTACATAGGGGCAGTATTACAGTAGTTATATTCTTGTACATAGGGGCAGTATTATAGTAGTTATATTCTTGCACATAGGGGGCAGTATTATAGTAGTTATATTCTTGTACATAGGGGGCAGTATTATAGGAGTTATATTCTTGTACATAGGAGCAGTATTATAGGAGTTATATTCTTGTACATAGGGGCAGTATTATAGTAGTTATATTCTTGCACATAGGGGGCAGTATTATAGTAGTTATATTCTTGTACATAGGGGGCAGTATTATAGGAGTTCTATTCTTGTACATAGGAGCAGTATTATAGTAGTTATATTCTTGTACATAGGGGCAGTATTATAGTAGTTATATTCTTGTACATAGGAGCAGTATTCTAGTAGTTATATTCCTGTACATAGGAGCAGTATTATATTAGATATATTCTTGTACATTGGAGCAGTATTATAGTAGTTATATTCTTGTACATAGGAGCAGTATTATATTAGTTATATTCTTGTACATAGGAGCAGTATTATAGTAGTTATATTCCTGTACATAGGAGCAGTATTATAGTAGTTATATTCTTGTACATTGGAGCAGTATTATAGTAGTTATATTCTTGTACATTGGAGCAGTATTATAGTAGCTATATTCTTGTACATAGGAGCAGTATTATAGTATTTATATTCCTGTACATAGGGGAAGTATTATAGTAGTTATATTCTTGTACATAGGAGCAGTATTATAGTAGTTATATTCCTGTACATAGGGGGCAGTATTATAGTAGTTATATTCTTGTACATTGGAGCAGTATTATAGTAGTTATATTCTTGTACAAAGGAGCAGTATTATAGTAGTTATATTCCTGTACATAGGGGGCAGTATTATAGTAGTTATATTCTTGTACATTGGAGCAGTATTGTAGTTATATTCTTGTACATAGGAGCAGTATTATAGTAGCTATATTCTTGTACATAGGAGCAGTATTATAGTAGTTATATTCTTGTACATAGGAGCAGTATTATAGTAGTTATATTCCTGTACATAGGGGGCAGTATTATAGTAGTTATATTCCTGTACATAGGGGGCAGTATTATAGTAGTTATATTCCTGTACATTGGAGCAGTATTATAGTAGCTATATTCTTGTACATAGGAGCAGTATTATAGTAGTTATATTCTTGTACATAGGAGCAGTATTATAGTAGTTATATTCCTGTACATAGGGGGCAGTATTATAGTAGTTATATTCCTGTACATAGGGGGCAGTATTATAGTAGTTATATTCTTGTACATTGGAGCAGTATTATAGTAGTTATATTCTTTTACATTGGAGCAGTATTATAGTAGTTATATTCTTGTACATAGGGGGCAGTATTATAGGAGTTATATTCTTGTACATAGGAGCAGTATTATAGTAGTTATATTCTTGTACATAGGGGCAGTATTATAGTAGTTATATTCTTGTACATATTGGCAGTATTATAGTAGTTATATTCTTGTACATAGGAGCAGTATTCTAGTAGTTATATTCCTGTACATAGGAGCAGTATTATATTAGATATATTCTTGTACATTGGAGCAGTATTATAGTAGTTATATTCTTGTACATAGGAGCAGTATTATAGTAGTTATATTCTTGTACATAGGAGCAGTATTATAGTAGTTATATTCCTGTACATAGGAGCAGTATTATAGTAGTTATATTCTTGTACATTGGAGCAGTATTATAGTAGTTATATTCTTGTACATTGGAGCAGTATTATAGTAGCTATATTCTTGTACATAGGAGCAGTATTATAGTATTTATATTCTTGTACATAGGGGGCAGTATTATAGTAGTTATATTCTTGTACATAGGAGCAGTATTATAGTAGTTATATTCCTGTACATAGGGGGCAGTATTATAGTAGTTATATTCTTGTACATTGGAGCAGTATTATAGTAGTTATATTCTTGTACATTGGAGCAGTATTATAGTAGTTATATTCTTGTACATAGGAGCAGTATTATAGTAGCTATATTCTTGTACATAGGAGCAGTATTATAGTAGTTATATTCTTGTACATAGGAGCAGTATTAGAGTAGTTATATTCCTGTACATAGGGGGCAGTATTATAGTAGTTATATTCCTGTACATTGGAGCAGTATTATAGTAGCTATATTCTTGTACATAGGAGCAGTATTATAGTAGTTATATTCTTGTACATAGGAGCAGTATTATAGTAGTTATATTCATGTACATAGGGGGCAGTATTATAGTAGTTATATTCCTGTACATAGGGGGCAGTATTATAGTAGTTATATTCTTGTACATTGGAACAGTATTATAGTAGTTATATTCTTGTACATTGGAGCAGTATTATAGTAGTTATATTCTTGTATATAGCAGCAGTATTATAGTAGTTATATTCTTGTACATAGGAGCAGTATTATAGTAGTTATATTCTTGTACATAGGGAGCAGTATTATAGTGGTTATATTCTTGTACATTGGGAGAAGTATTATAGTGGTTATATTCTTGTACATAGGAGCAGTATTATAGTAGTTATATTCTTGTACATAGGGGCAGTATTATAGTAGTTATATTCTTGTACATAGGAGCACTATTATAGTAGTTATATTCTTGTACATAGGGGCAGTATTATATTAGTTATATTCTTGTACATAGGGGGCAGTATTATAGTAGTTATATTCTTGTACATAGGGGGCAGTATTATAGTAGTTATATTCTTGTACATAGGAGCAGTATTATAGTAGTTATATTCTTGTACATAGGGGCAGTATTATAGTAGTTATATTCTTGTACATAGGGGGCAGTATTATAGTAGTTATATTCTTGTACATTGGGAGCAGTATTATAGTAGTTATATTCCTGTACATTAGGAGCAGTATTATAGTAGTTATATTCTTGTACATAGGGGCAGTATTATAGTAGTTATATTCTTGTACATAGGAGCAGTATTATAGTAGTTATATTCTTGTACATAGGGGCAGTATTATAGTAGTTATATTCTTGCACATAGGGGGCAGTATTATAGTAGTTATATTCTTGTACATAGGGGGCAGTATTATAGGAGTTATATTCTTGTACATAGGAGCAGTATTATAGTAGTTATATTCTTGTACATAGGGGCAGTATTATAGTAGTTATATTCTTGTACATAGGGGCAGTATTATAGTAGTTATATTCTTGTACATAGGAGCAGTATTCTAGTAGTTATATTCCTGTACATAGGAGCAGTATTATATTAGATATATTCTTGTACATTGGAGCAGTATTATAGTAGTTATATTCTTGTACATAGGAGCAGTATTATAGTAGTTATATTTTTGTACATAGGAGCAGTATTATAGTAGTTATATTCCTGTACATAGGAGCAGTATTATAGTAGTTATATTCTTGTACATTGGAGCAGTATTATAGTAGTTATATTCTTGTACATTGGAGCAGTATTATAGTAGTTATATTCTTGTACATTGGAGCAGTATTATAGTAGCTATATTCTTGTACATAGGAGCAGTATTATAGTATTTATATTCTTGTACATAGGGGAAGTATTATAGTAGTTATATTCTTGTACATAGGAGCAGTATTATAGTAGTTATATTCCTGTGCATACGGGGCAGTATTATAGTAGTTATATTCTTGTACATTGGAGCAGTATTATAGTAGTTATATTCTTGTACATAGGAGCAGTATTATAGTAGTTATATTCATGTACATAGGGGGCAGTGTTATAGTAGTTATATTCTTGTACATTGGAGCAGTATTGTAGTTATATACTTGTACATAGGAGCAGTATTATAGTAGCTATATTCTTGTACATAGGAGCAGTATTATAGTAGTTATATTCTTGTACATAGGAGCAGTATTATAGTAGTTATATTCCTGTACATAGGGGGCAGTATTATAGTAGTTATATTCCTGTACATAGGGGGCAGTATTATAGTAGTTATATTCCTGTACATTGGAGCAGTATTATAGTAGCTATATTCTTGTACATAGGAGCAGTATTATAGTAGTTATATTCTTGTACATAGGAGCAGTATTATAGTAGTTATATTCCTGTACATAGGGGGCAGTATTATGGTAGTTATATTCCTGTACATAGGGGGCAGTATTATAGTAGTTATATTCTTGTACATTGGAGCAGTATTATAGTAGTTATATTCCTGTACATAGGGGGCAGTATTATAGTAGTCATATTCTTGTACATTGGAGCAGTATTATAGTAGTTATATTCTTGTACATTGGAGCAGTATTATAGTAGTTATATTTTTGCACATAGGGGGCAGTATTATAGTAGTTATATTCTTGTACATAGGGGGCAGTATTATAGTAGTTATATTCTTGTACATAGGAGCAGTATTATAGTAGTTATATTCTTGTACATAGGAGCAGTATTATAGTAGTTATATTCTTGTACATAGGGGCAGTATTATAGTAGTTATATTCTTGTACATAGGAGCAGTATTCTAGTAGTTATATTCCTGTACATAGGAGCAGTATTATATTAGATATATTCTTGTACATTGGAGCAGTATTATAGTAGTTATATTCTTGTACATAGGAGCAGTATTATAGTAGTTATATTCTTGTACATAGGAGCAGTATTATAGTAGTTATATTCCTGTACATAGGAGCAGTATTATAGTAGTTATATTCTTGTACATTGGAGCAGTATTATAGTAGTTATATTCTTGTACATTGGAACAGTATTATAGTAGCTATATTCTTGTACATAGGAGCAGTATTATAGTATTTATATTCTTGTACATAGGGGGCAGTATTATAGTAGTTATATTCTTGTACATAGGAGCAGTATTATAGTAGTTATATTCCTGTACATAGGGGGCAGTATTATAGTAGTTATATTCTTGTACATTGGAGCAGTATTATAGTAGTTATATTCTTGTACATTGGAGCAGTATTATAGTAGTTATATTCTTGTACATAGGAGCAGTATTATAGTAGCTATATTCTTGTACATAGGAGCAGTATTATAGTAGTTATATTCTTGTACATAGGAGCAGTATTATAGTAGTTATATTCCTGTACATAGGGGGCAGTATTATAGTAGTTATATTCCTGTACATTGGAGCAGTATTATAGTAGCTATATTCTTGTACATAGGAGCAGTATTATAGTAGTTATATTCTTGTACATAGGAGCAGTATTATAGTAGTTATATTCCTGTACATAGGGGGCAGTATTATAGTAGTTATATTCCTGTACATAGGGGGCAGTATTATAGTAGTTATATTCTTGTACATTGGAGCAGTATTATAGTAGTTATATTCTTGTACATTGGAGCAGTATTATAGTAGTTATATTCTTGTATATAGCAGCAGTATTATAGTAGTTATATTCTTGTACATTGGGAGCAGTATTATAGTGGTTATATTCTTGTTCATAGGAGCAGTATTATAGTAGTTTTATTCTTGTACATAGGGGCAGTATTATAGTAGTTATATTCTTGTACATAGGAGCACTATTATAGTAGTTATATTCTTGTACATAGGGGCAGTATTATATTAGTTATATTCTTGTACATAGGAGGCAGTATTATAGTAGTTATATTCTTGTACATAGGGGGCAGTATTATAGTAGTTATATTCTTGTACATAGGAGCAGTATTATAGTAGTTATATTCTTGTACATAGGGGCAGTATTATAGTAGTTATATTCTTGTACATAGGGGGCAGTATTATGGTAGTTATATTCTTGTACATTGGGAGCAGTATTATAGTAGTTATATTCCTGTACATTGGGAGCAGTATTATAGTAGTTATATTCTTGTACATAGGGGCAGTATTATAGTAGTTATATTCTTGTACATAGGAGCAGTATTATAGTAGTTATATTCTTGTACATAGGGGCAGTATTATATTAGTTATATTCTTGTACATAGGGGGCAGTATTATAGTAGTTATATTCTTGTACATAGGAGCAGTATTATAGTAGTTATATTCTTGTACATTGGGAGCAGTATTATAGTAGTTATATCCTTGTACATAGGGGCAGTATTATATTAGTTATATTCTTGTACATAGGGGGCAGTATTATAGTAGTTATATTCTTGTACATTGGGAGCAGTATTATAGTAGTTATATTCTTGCACATTGGGAGCAGTATTATAGTAGTTATATTCTTGTACATAGGAGCAGTATTATAGTAGTTATATTCTTGTACATAGGGGGCAATATTATAGTAGTTATATTCTTGTACATAGGGGGCAGTATTATAGTAGTTATATTCTTGTACATTGGGAGCAGTATTATAGTAGTTATATTCTTGTACATAGGAGCAGTATTATAGTAGTTATATTCTTGTACATTGGAGCAGTATTATAGTAGTTATATTCTTGTACATAGGAGCAGTATTATAGTAGCTATATTCTTGTACATAGGAGCAGTATTATAGTAGTTATATTCTTGTACATAGGAGCAGTATTATAGTAGTTATATTCCTGTACATAGGGGGCAGTATTATAGTAGTTATATTCCTGTACATAGGGGGCAGTATTATAGTAGTTATATTCTTGTACATTGGAGCAGTATTACAGTAGTTATATTCTTGTACATTGGAGCAGTATTATAGTAGTTATATTCTTGTACATTGGGAGCAGTATTATAGTAGTTATATTCTTGTACATAGGAGCAGTATTATAGTAGTTATATTCTTGTACATAGGGGCAGTATTATATTAGTTATATTCTTGTACATAGGGGGCAGTATTATAGTAGTTATATTCTTGTACATAGGAGCAGTATTATAGTAGTTATATTCTTGTACATAGGGGGCAGTATTATAGTAGTTATATTCTTGTACATAGGAGCAGTATTATAGTAGTTATATTCTTGTACATTGGGAGCAGTATTATAGTAGTTATATTCTTGTACATAGGAGCAGTATTATAGTAGTTATATTCTTGTACATAGGAGCAGTATTATAGTAGTTATATTCTTGTACATAGGAGGCAGTATTATAGTAGTTATATTCTTGTACATAGGAGCAGTATTATAGTAGTTATATTCTTGCACATAGGGGGCAGTATTATAGTAGTTATATTCTTGTACATAGGGGGCAGTATTATAGGAGTTATATTCTTGTACGTAGGAGCAGAATTATCGTAGTTATATTCTTGTACGTAGGGGCAGTATTATAGTAGTTATATTCTTGTACATAGGGGCAGTATTATAGTAGTTATATTCTTGTACATAGGGGCAGTATTATAGTAGTTATATTCTTGTACATAGGGGCAGTATTATAGTAGTGATATTCTTGTACATAGGGGCAGTATTATAGTAGTTATATTCTTGTACATAGGGGCAGTATTATAGTAGTTATATTCTTGTACATAGGGGGCAGTATTATAGTAGTTATATTCTTGTACATAGGAGCAGTATTATAGTAGTTATATTCTTGTACATAGGGGGCAGTATTATAGTAGTTATTTTCCTGTACATAGGGGGCAGTATTATAGGAGTTATATTCTTGTACATAGGAGCAGTATTATAGTAGTTATATTCTTGTACATAGGAGCAGTATTATAGTAGTTATATTCTTGTACATAGGGGCAGTATTATAGTAGTTATATTCTTGTACATAGGAGGCAGTATTATAGTAGTTATATTCTTGTACATAGGAGCAGTATTATAGTAGTTATATTCTTGTACATAGGGGCAGTATTATAGTAGTTATATTCTTGTACATAGGGGCAGTATTATAGTAGTTATATTCTTGCACATAGGGGGCAGTATTATAGGAGTTATATTCTTGTACATAGGGGGCAGTATTATAGGAGTTATATTCTTGTACATAGGAGCAGTATTATAGGAGTTATATTCTTGTACATAGGGGCAGTATTATAGTAGTTATATTCTTGTACATAGGGGCAGTATTATAGTAGTTATATTCTTGTACATAGGAGCAGTATTCTAGTAGTTATATTCCTGTATATAGGAGCAGTATTATATTAGATATATTCTTGTACATTGGAGCAGTATTATAGTAGTTATATTCTTGTACATAGGAGCAGTATTATAGTAGTTATATTCTTGTACATAGGAGCAGTATTATAGTAGTTATATTCCTGTACATAGGAGCAGTATTATAGTAGTTATATTCTTGTACATTGGAGCAGTATTATAGTAGTTATATTCTTGTACATTGGAGCAGTATTATAGTAGCTATATTCTTGTACATAGGGGGCAGTATTATAGTATTTATATTCTTGTACATAGGGGGCAGTATTATAGTAGTTATATTCTTGTACATAGGAGCAGTATTATAGTAGTTATATTCCTGTACATAGGGGGCAGTATTATAGTAGTTATATTCTTGTACATTGGAGCAGTATTATAGTAGTTATATTCTTGTACATTGGAGCAGTATTATAGTAGTTATATTCTTGTACATAGGAGCAGTATTATAGTAGCTATATTCCTGTACATAGGAGCAGTATTATAGTAGTTATATTCTTGTACATAGGAGCAGTATTATAGTAGTTATATTCCTGTACATAGGGGGCAGTATTATAGTAGTTATATTCCTGTACATAGGGGGCAGTATTATAGTAGTTATATTCCTGTACATTGGAGCAGTATTATAGTAGCTATATTCTTGTACATAGGAGCAGTATTATAGTAGTTATATTCTTGTACATAGGAGCAGTATTATAGTAGTTATATTCCTGTACATAGGGGGCAGTATTATAGTAGTTATATTCCTGTACATAGGGGGCAGTATTATAGTAGTTATATTCTTGTACATTGGAGCAGTATTATAGTAGTTATATTCTTGTACATTGGAGCAGTATTATAGTAGTTATATTCTTGTACATAGGAGCAGTATTATAGTAGTTATATTCTTGTATATAGCAGCAGTATTATAGTAGTTATATTCTTGTACATAGGAGCAGTATTATAGTAGTTATATTCTTGTACATAGGGAGCAGTATTATAGTGGTTATATTCTTGTACATTGGGAGCAGTATTATAGTGGTTATATTCTTGTACATAGGAGCAGTATTATAGTAGTTATATTCTTGTACATAGGGGCAGTATTATAGTAGTTATATTCTTGTACATAGGAGCACTATTATAGTAGTTATATTCTTGTACATAGGGGCAGTATTATATTAGTTATATTCTTGTACATAGGGGGCAGTATTATAGTAGTTATATTCTTGTACATAGGGGGCAGTATTATAGTAGTTATATTCTTGTACATAGGAGCAGTATTATAGTAGTTATATTCTTGTACATAGGGGCAGTATTATAGTAGTTATATTCTTGTACATAGGGGGCAGTATTATAGTAGTTATATTCTTGTACATTGGGAGCAGTATTATAGTAGTTATATTCTTGTACATTGGGAGCAGTATTATAGTAGTTATATTCTTGTACATAGGGGCAGTATTATAGTAGTTATATTCTTGTACATAGGAGCAGTATTATAGTAGTTATATTCTTGTACATAGGAGCAGTATTATAGTAGTTATATTCTTGTACATAGGGGCAGTATTATATTAGTTATATTCTTGTACATAGGGGGCAGTATTATAGTAGTTATATTCTTGTACATTGGGAGCAGTATTATAGTAGTTATATTCTTGTACATAGGAGCAGTATTATAGTAGTTATATTCTTGTACATTGGGAGCAGTATTATAGTAGTTATATTCTTGTACATAGGGGCAGTATTATATTAGTTATATTCTTGTACATAGGAGCAGTATTATAGTAGTTATATTCTTGTACATTGGGAGCAGTATTATAGTAGTTATATTCTTGTATATAGGAGCAGTATTATAGTAGTTATATTCTTGTACATAGGGGGCAGTATTATAGTAGTTATATTCTTGTACATAGGAGCAGTATTATAGTAGTTATATTCCTGTACATAGGGGGCAGTATTATAGTAGTTATATTCCTGTACATAGGGGGCAGTATTATAGTAGTTATATTCCTGTACATTGGAGCAGTATTATAGTAGCTATATTCTTGTACATAGGAGCAGTATTATAGTAGTTATATTCTTGTACATAGGAGCAGTATTATAGTAGTTATATTCCTGTACATAGGGGGCAGTATTATAGTAGTTATATTCCTGTACATAGGGGGCAGTATTATAGTAGTTATATTCTTGTACATTGGAGCAGTATTATAGTAGTTATATTCTTGTACATTGGAGCAGTATTATAGTAGTTATATTCTTGTACATAGGGGGCAGTATTATAGGAGTTATATTCTTGTACATAGGAGCAGTATTATAGTAGTTATATTCTTGTACATGGGGGCAGTATTATAGTAGTTATATTCTTGTACATATTGGCAGTATTATAGTAGTTATATTCTTGTACATAGGAGCAGTATTCTAGTAGTTATATTCCTGTACATAGGAGCAGTATTATATTAGATATATTCTTGTACATTGGAGCAGTATTATAGTAGTTATATTCTTGTACATATGAGCAGTATTATAGTAGTTATATTCTTGTACATAGGAGCAGTATTATAGTAGTTATATTCCTGTACATAGGAGCAGTATTATAGTAGTTATATTCTTGTACATTGGAGCAGTATTATAGTAGTTATATTCTTGTACATTGGAGCAGTATTATAGTAGCTATATTCTTGTACATAGGAGCAGTATTATAGTATTTATATTCTTGTACATAGGGGGCAGTATTATAGTAGTTATATTCTTGTACATAGGAGCAGTATTATAGTAGTTATATTCCTGTACATAGGGGGCAGTATTATAGTAGTTATATTCTTGTACATTGGAGCAGTATTATAGTAGTTATATTCTTGTACATTGGAGCAGTATTATAGTAGTTATATTCTTGTACATAGGAGCAGTATTATAGTAGCTATATTCTTGTACATAGGAGCAGTATTATAGTAGTTATATTCTTGTACATAGGAGCAGTATTATAGTAGTTATATTCCTGTACATAGGGGGCAGTATTATAGTAGTTATATTCCTGTACATTGGAGCAGTATTATAGTAGCTATATTCTTGTACATAGGAGCAGTATTATAGTAGTTATATTCTTGTACATAGGAGCAGTATTATAGTAGTTATGTTCCTGTACATAGGGGGCAGTATTATAGTAGTTATATTCCTGTACATAGGGGGCAGTATTATAGTAGTTATATTCTTGTACATAGGGGGCAGTATTATAGTAGTTATATTCTTGTACATTGGAGCAGTATTATAGTAGTTATATTCTTGTATATAGCAGCAGTATTATAGTAGTTATATTCTTATACATAGGAGCAGTATTATAGTAGTTATATTCTTGTACATAGGGAGCAGTATTATAGTGGTTATATTCTTGTACATTGGGAGAAGTATTATAGTGGTTATATTCTTGTACATAGGAGCAGTATTATAGTAGTTATATTCTTGTACATAGGGGCAGTATTATAGTAGTTATATTCTTGTACATAGGAGCACTATTATAGTAGTTATATTCTTGTACATATGGGCAGTATTATATTAGTTATATTCTTGTACATAGGGGGCAGTATTATAGTAGTTATATTCTTGTACATAGAGGGCAGTATTATAGTAGTTATATTCTTGTACATAGGAGCAGTATTATAGTAGTTATATTCTTGTACATAGGGGCAGTATTATAGTAGTTATATTCTTGTACATAGGGGGCAGTATTATAGTAGTTATATTCTTGTACATTGGGAGCAGTATTATAGTAGTTATATTCCTGTACATTGGGAGCAGTATTATAGTAGTTATATTCTTGTACATAGGGGCAGTATTATAGTAGTTATATTCTTGTACATAGGAGCAGTATTATAGTAGTTATATTCTTGTACATAGGGGCAGTATTATAGTAGTTATATTCTTGCACATAGGGGGCAGTATTATAGTAGTTATATTCTTGTACATATGGGGCAGTATTATAGGAGTTATATTCTTGTACATAGGAGCAGTATTATAGTAGTTATATTCTTGTACATAGGGGCAGTATTATAGTAGTTATATTCTTGTATATAGGGAGCAGTATTATAGTAGTTATATTCTTGTACATAGGGGCAGTATTATAGTAGTTATATTCTTGTACATAGGGGGCAATATTATAGTAGTTATATTCTTGTACATAGGGGGCAGTATTATAGTAGTTATATTCTTGTACATTGGGAGCAGTATTATAGTAGTTATATTCTTGTACATAGGAGCAGTATTATAGTAGTTATATTCTTGTACATTGGAGCAGTATTATAGTAGTTATATTCTTGTACATAGGAGCAGTATTATAGTAGCTATATTCTTGTACATAGGAGCAGCATTATAGTAGTTATATTCTTGTACATAGGAGCAGTATTATAGTAGTTATATTCCTGTACATAGGGGGCAGTATTATAGTAGTTATATTCCTGTACATAGGGGGCAGTATTATAGTAGTTATATTCTTGTACATTGGAGCAGTATTACAGTAGTTATATTCTTGTACATTGGAGCAGTATTATAGTAGTTATATTCTTGTACATTGGGAGCAGTATTATAGTAGTTATATTCTTGTACATAGGAGCAGTATTATAGTAGTTATATTCTTGTACATAGGGGCAGTATTATATTAGATATATTCTTGTACATAGGGGGCAGTATTATAGTAGTTATATTCTTGTACATAGGAGCAGTATTATAGTAGTTATATTCTTGTACATAGGGGGCAGTATTATAGTAGTTATATTCTTGTACATAGGAGCAGTATTATAGTAGTTATATTCTTTTACATTGGGAGCAGTATTATAGTAGTTATATTTTTGTACATAGGAGCAGTATTATAGTAGTTATATTCTTGTACATAGGAGCAGTATTATAGTAGTTATATTCTTGTACATAGGAGGCAGTATTATAGTAGTTATATTCTTGTACATAGGAGCAGTATTATAGTAGTTATATTCTTGCACATAGGGGGCAGTATTATAGTAGTTATATTCTTGTACATAGGGGGCAGTATTATAGGAGTTATATTCTTGTACATAGGAGCAGAATTATCGTAGTTATATTCTTGTACGTAGGGGCAGTATTATTGTAGTTATATTCTTGTACATAGGGGCAGTATTATAGTAGTTATATTCTTGTACATAGGGGCAGTATTATAGTAGTTATATTCTTGTACATAGGGGCAGTATTATAGTAGTTATATTCTTGTACATAGGGGCAGTATTATAGTAGTTATATTCTTGTACATAGGGGCAGTATTATAGTAGTTATATTCTTGTACATAGGGGGCAGTATTATAGTAGTTATATTCTTGTACATAGGAGCAGTATTATAGTAGTTATATTCTTGTACATAGGGGGCAGTATTATAGTAGTTATTTTCCTGTACATAGGGGGCAGTATTATAGGAGTTATATTCTTGTACATAGGAGCAGTATTATAGTAGTTATATTCTTGTACATAGGAGCAGTATTATAGTAGTTATATTCTTGTACATAGGGGCAGTATTATAGTAGTTATATTCTTGTACATAGGAGGCAGTATTATAGTAGTTATATTCTTGTACATAGGAGCAGTATTATAGTAGTTATATTCTTGTACATAGGGGCAGTATTATAGTAGTTATATTCTTGTACATAGGGGCAGTATTATAGTAGTTATATTCTTGCACATAGGGGGCAGTATTATAGGAGTTATATTCTTGTACATAGGGGGCAGTATTATAGGAGTTATATTCTTGTACATAGGAGCAGTATTATAGGAGTTATATTCTTGTACATAGGGGCAGTATTATAGTAGTTATATTCTTGTACATAGGGGCAGTATTATAGTAGTTATATTCTTGTACATAGGAGCAGTATTCTAGTAGTTATATTCCTGTATATAGGAGCAGTATTATATTAGATATATTCTTGTACATTGGAGCAGTATTATAGTAGTTATATTCTTGTACATAGGAGCAGTATTATAGTAGTTATATTCTTGCACATAGGGGGCAGTATTATAGTAGTTATATTCTTGTACATAGGGGGCAGTATTATAGGAGTTATATTCTTGTACATAGGAGCAGAATTATCGTAGTTATATTCTTGTACGTAGGGGCAGTATTATAGTAGTTATATTCTTGTACATAGGGGCAGTATTATAGTAGTTATATTCTTGTACATAGGGGCAGTAATATAGTAGTTATATTCTTGTACATAGGGGCAGTATTATAGTAGTTATATTCTTGTACATAGGGGCAGTATTATAGTAGTTATATTCTTGTACATAGGGGCAGTATTATAGTAGTTATATTCTTGTACATAGGAGGCAGTATTATAGTAGTTATATTCTTGTACATAGGAGCAGTATTATAGTAGTTATATTCTTGTACATAGGGGCAGTATTATAGTAGTTATATTCTTGTACATAGGGGCAGTATTATAGTAGTTATATTCTTGCACATAGGGGGCAGTATTATAGGAGTTATATTCTTGTACATAGGGGGCAGTATTATAGGAGTTATATTCTTGTACATAGGAGCAGTATTATAGGAGTTATATTCTTGTACATAGGGGCAGTATTATAGTAGTTATATTCTTGTACATAGGGGCAGTATTATAGTAGTTATATTCTTGTACATAGGAGCAGTATTCTAGTAGTTATATTCCTGTATATAGGAGCAGTATTATATTAGATATATTCTTGTACATTGGAGCAGTATTATAGTAGTTATATTCTTGTACATAGGAGCAGTATTATAGTAGTTATATTCTTGTACATAGGAGCAGTATTATAGTAGTTATATTCCTGTACATAGGAGCAGTATTATAGTAGTTATATTCTTGTACATTGGAGCAGTATTATAGTAGTTATATTCTTGTACATTGGAGCAGTATTATAGTAGCTATATTCTTGTACATAGGGGGCAGTATTATAGTATTCATATTCTTGTACATAGGGGGCAGTATTATAGTAGTTATATTCTTGTACATAGGAGCAGTATTATAGTAGTTATATTCCTGTACATAGGGGGCAGTATTATAGTAGTTATATTCTTGTACATTGGAGCAGTATTATAGTAGTTATATTCTTGTACATTGGAGCAGTATTATAGTAGTTATATTCTTGTACATAGGAGCAGTATTATAGTAGCTATATTCCTGTACATAGGAGCAGTATTATAGTAGTTATATTCTTGTAAATAGGAGCAGTATTATAGTAGTTATATTCCTGTACATAGGGGGCAGTATTATAGTAGTTATATTCCTGTACATAGGGGGCAGTATTATAGTAGTTATATTCCTGTACATTGGAGCAGTATTATAGTAGCTATATTCTTGTACATAGGAGCAGTATTATAGTAGTTATATTCTTGTACATAGGAGCAGTATTATAGTAGTTATATTCCTGTACATAGGGGGCAGTATTATAGTAGTTATATTCCTGTACATAGGGGGCAGTATTATAGTAGTTATATTCTTGTACATTGGAGCAGCATTATAGTAGTTATATTCTTGTACATTGGAGCAGTATTATAGTAGTTATATTCTTGTACATAGGAGCAGTATTATAGTAGTTATATTCTTGTATATAGCAGCAGTATTATAGTAGTTATATTCTTGTACATAGGAGCAGTATTATAGTAGTTATATTCTTGTACATAGGGAGCAGTATTATAGTGGTTATATTCTTGTACATTGGGAGCAGTATTATAGTGGTTATATTCTTGTACATAGGAGCAGTATTATAGTAGTTATATTCTTGTACATAGGGGCAGTATTATAGTAGTTATATTCTTGTACATAGGAGCACTATTATAGTAGTTATATTCTTGTACATAGGGGCAGTATTATATTAGTTATATTCTTGTACATAGGGGGCAGTATTATAGTAGTTATATTCTTGTACATAGGGGGCAGTATTATAGTAGTTATATTCTTGTACATAGGAGCAGTATTATAGTAGTTATATTCTTGTACATAGGGGCAGTATTATAGTAGTTATATTCTTGTACATAGGGGGCAGTATTATAGTAGTTATATTCTTGTACATTGAGAGCAGTATTATAGTAGTTATATTCTTGTACATTGGGAGCAGTATTATAGTAGTTATATTCTTGTACATAGGGGCAGTATTATAGTAGTTATATTCTTGTACATAGGAGCAGTATTATAGTAGTTATATTCTTGTACATAGGAGCAGTATTATAGTAGTTATATTCTTGTACATAGGGGCAGTATTATATTAGTTATATTCTTGTACATAGGGGGCAGTATTATAGTAGTTATATTCTTGTACATTGGGAGCAGTATTATAGTAGTTATATTCTTGTACATAGGAGCAGTATTATAGTAGTTATATTCTTGTACATTGGGAGCAGTATTATAGTAGTTATATTCTTGTACATAGGGGCAGTATTATATTAGTTATATTCTTGTACATAGGAGCAGTATTATAGTAGTTATATTCTTGTACATTGGGAGTAGTATTATAGTAGTTATATTCTTGTATATAGGAGCAGTATTATAGTAGTTATATTCTTGTACATAGGGGGCAGTATTATAGTAGTTATATTCTTGTACATAGGAGCAGTATTATAGTAGTTATATTCTTGTACATAGGGGGCAGTATTATAGTAGTTATATTCCTGTACATAGGGGGCAGTATTATAGTAGTTATATTCCTGTACATTGGAGCAGTATTATAGTAGCTATATTCTTGTACATAGGAGCAGTATTATAGTAGTTATATTCTTGTACATAGGAGCAGTATTATAGTAGTTATATTCCTGTACATAGGGGGCAGTATTATAGTAGTTATATTCCTGTACATAGGGGGCAGTATTATAGTAGTTATATTTTTGCACATTGGAGCAGTATTATAGTAGTTATATTCTTGTACATTGGAGCAGTATTATAGTAGTTATATTCTTGTACATAGGGGGCAGTATTATAGGAGTTATATTCTTGTACATAGGAGCAGTATTATAGTAGTTATATTCTTGTACATAGGGGCAGTATTATAGTAGTTATATTCTTGTACATATTGGCAGTATTATAGTAGTTATATTCTTGTACATAGGAGCAGTATTCTAGTAGTTATATTCCTGTACATAGGAGCAGTATTATATTAGATATATTCTTGTACATTGGAGCAGTATTATAGTAGTTATATTCTTGTACATATGAGCAGTATTATAGTAGTTATATTCTTGTACATAGGAGCAGTATTATAGTAGTTATATTCCTGTACATAGGAGCAGTATTATAGTAGTTATATTCTTGTACATTGGAGCAGTATTATAGTAGTTATATTCTTGTACATTGGAGCAGTATTATAGTAGCTATATTCTTGTACATAGGAGCAGTATTATAGTATTTATATTCTTGTACATAGGGGGCAGTATTATAGTAGTTATATTCTTGTACATAGGAGCAGTATTATAGTAGTTATATTCCTGTACATAGGGGGCAGTATTATAGTAGTTATATTCTTGTACATTGGAGCAGTATTATAGTAGTTATATTCTTGTACATTGGAGCAGTATTATAGTAGTTATATTCTTGTACATAGGAGCAGTATTATAGTAGCTATATTCTTGTACATAGGAGCAGTATTATAGTAGTTATATTCTTGTACATAGGAGCAGTATTATAGTAGTTATATTCCTGTACATAGGGGGCAGTATTATAGTAGTTATATTCCTGTACATTGGAGCAGTATTATAGTAGCTATATTCTTGTACATAGGAGCAGTATTATAGTAGTTATATTCTTGTACATAGGAGCAGTATTATAGTAGTTATATTCCTGTACATAGGGGGCAGTATTATAGTAGTTATATTCCTGTACATAGGGGGCAGTATTATAGTAGTTATATTCTTGTACATTGGAACAGTATTATAGTAGTTATATTCTTGTACATTGGAGCAGTATTATAGTAGTTATATTCTT
Source organism: Phyllobates terribilis (assembly GCF_046119375.1). Lineage (NCBI taxonomy): Eukaryota > Metazoa > Chordata > Amphibia > Anura > Dendrobatidae > Phyllobates > Phyllobates terribilis. The sequence continues at coordinate 10,426,909 of NW_027362763.1, read as the reverse complement.
GTATATAGCAGCAGTATTATAGTAGTTATATTCTTGTACATAGGAGCAGTATTATAGTAGTTATATTCTTGTACATAGGGAGCAGTATTATAGTGGTTATATTCTTGTACATTGGGAGAAGTATTATAGTGGTTATATTCTTGTACATAGGAGCAGTATTATAGTAGTTATATTCTTGTACATAGGGGCAGTATTATAGTAGTTATATTCTTGTACATAGGAGCACTATTATAGTAGTTATATTCTTGTACATAGGGGCAGTATTATATTAGTTATATTCTTGTACATAGGGGGCAGTATTATAGTAGTTATATTCTTGTACATAGAGGGCAGTATTATAGTAGTTATATTCTTGTACATAGGAGCAGTATTATAGTAGTTATATTCTTGTACATAGGGGCAGTATTATAGTAGTTATATTCTTGTACATAGGGGGCAGTATTATAGTAGTTATATTCTTGTACATTGGGAGCAGTATTATAGTAGTTATATTCCTGTACATTGGGAGCAGTATTATAGTAGTTATATTCTTGTACATAGGGGCAGTATTATAGTAGTTATATTCTTGTACATAGGAGCAGTATTATAGTAGTTATATTCTTGTACATAGGGGCAGTATTATAGTAGTTATATTCTTGCACATAGGGGGCAGTATTATAGTAGTTATATTCTTGTACATATGGGGCAGTATTATAGGAGTTATATTCTTGTACATAGGAGCAGTATTATAGTAGTTATATTCTTGTACATAGGGGCAGTATTATAGTAGTTATATTCTTGTACATAGGGGCAGTATTATAGTAGTTATATTCTTGTACATAGGAGCAGTATTCTAGTAGTTATATTCCTGTACATAGGAGCAGTATTATATTAGATATATTCTTGTACATTGGAGCAGTATTATAGTAGTTATATTCTTGTACATAGGAGCAGTATTATAGTAGTTATATTCTTGTACATAGGAGCAGTATTATAGTAGTTATATTCCTGTACATAGGAGCAGTATTATAGTAGTTATATTCTTGTACATTGGAGCAGTATTATAGTAGTTATATTCTTGTACATTGGAGCAGTATTATAGTAGCTATATTCTTGTACATAGGAGCAGTATTATAGTATTTATATTCTTGTACATAGGGGAAGTATTATAGTAGTTATATTCTTGTACATAGGAGCAGTATTATAGTAGTTATATTCCTGTACATACGGGGCAGTATTATAGTAGTTATATTCTTGTACATTGGAGCAGTATTATAGTAGTTATATTCTTGTACATAGGAGCAGTATTATAGTAGTTATATTCCTGTACATAGGGGGCAGTATTATAGTAGTTATATTCTTGTACATTGGAGCAGTATTGTAGTTATATTCTTGTACATAGGAGCAGTATTATAGTAGCTATATTCTTGTACATAGGAGCAGTATTATAGTAGTTATATTCTTGTACATAGGAATCATAGAATCATAGAATCATAGAATGGTAGAGTTGGAAGGGACCTCCTGGGTCATCTGGTCCAACCCCCTGCTCAAAGCAGGATTCACTAGATCATCTCAGACAGATGTCTGTCCAACCTCTGTTTGAAGACGTCCATTGAAGGGGAACTCACCACCTCTCGTGGCAGCCTGTTCCACTCATTAATCACCCTAACTGTCAAAAAGTTTTTTCTAATATCTAATCTGTGTCTCCTCCCATTTAGTTTCATCCCATTGCTTCTAGTCTTTCCTTGTGCAAATGAGAATAAAGATGATCCTTCTACAATGTGACAGCCCTTGACATATTTGTAGACAGCTATTAAGTCTCCTCTCAGTCTTCTTTTTTGCAAGCTAAACATTCCCAAATCCTGCAACCGTTCCTCATAGGACATGGTTTGCAGACCAGTCACCATTCTGGTCGCTCTTCTCTGAACTTGCTCCAGTTTGTCTATGTCTTTTTTAAAATGTGGTGCCCAAAACTGTACACAGTATTCCAGATGAGGTCTGACCAAAGAGGAGTAAAGACCGATAATGACTTCACGTGATCTAGACTGTATGCTTCTGTTAATACATCCCAGAATTGTATTTGCCTTTTTTGCTGCTGCATCACACTGTTGACTCATGTTCAGTCTATGATCTATTAGTATACCTAAGTCTCTTTCACATGTACTGTTGCTTAGCTCTATTCCTCCCATTCTGTATATGCTTTTTTCATTTTTATTGCCCAGATGTAGTACTTTGCATTTTTCCCTGTTAAAAACCATTCTGTTGGTTGCTGCCCACTGCTCCAGTTTATTTAGGTCTTTTTGAATCCTTTCTCTCTCTTCTCTAGTATTAGCTATCCCTCCTAGCTTTGTGTCATCAGCAAATTTAATCAGTTTACCCTCAATTCCTTCATCTAAATCATTGATAAAGATGTTGAACAATACAGGTCCCAGGACGGAGCCCTGTGGTACCCCACTTGAGACATTCATCCAGCTGGATGTGAAGCCATTTACAACCACCCTTTGAGTCCGATCACTAAGCCAGTTATGAATCCACCTAACAGTTGCCTGGTCCATTGCATACTTGGTCATTTTTTCAATAAGGATGATGTGAGATACTTTGTCAAATGCTTTGCTGAAGTCAAGATATACTATATCTACAGCATTTCCCTGATCCACCCAGTCAGTGATTCTGTCATAGAAGGAAATTAAGTTAGTCTGACATGACTTGTTAGTTACAAACCCATGCTGACTCTGGTTAATCACTTCATTCTTATCCATGTACTTACATACATGTTGTTTAATAATTTGTTCAAAGATCTTTCCTGGTATAGAAGTCAGACTCACCGGCCTATAGTTCCCTGGGTCCACCTTCTTCCCCTTTTTGAAGATAGGAACAACATTTGCTCTTCTCCAGTCTTCTGGGACTTCTCCTGTTCTCCAAGAATTTTCAAAGATTATGGAGAGTGGTTCTAAAATTTCTTCTACAATCTCCTTCAGTACTCTGGGGTGTAATTCATCTGGACCTGGAGACTTGAACTCATTTATGTTAGCTAAATATTCCCTCACAATCTCTCTGTTTACTGATAACTTGGATTCCTCTATTCCTTTAAAAGGACAGTGAAGATCAGTTGATGTTACATTTTCTTTCTGAGAGAAAACAGATGCAAAATAGGAATTAAAAAGTTCGGCCTTCTCAACATCCTCTCTTACCATTTCTCCATTTTCATCCTGTAAAAATCCTATAGCATCTTTGACTTTTCTTTTACTTTTGACATACCCCCAAAATCCTTTTTTATTGCTTTTGACATCTCTTGCAAGCCTTAATTCATTGTCAGCTTTAGCTAACCTGATACGTGCCCTACAGGATCTGCAGACTGCATTATAATCTTCTTTAGATATGCCTCCCTCTTTCCATTTAATAAACATTTCTTTCTTTCTTTTTAGCATGTGTTTAAGTTCTGTGTTCATCCATCCTGGTTTCCTTAAATGCTTCCCATTTTTCCTACTTTTCGGGATTGTTAACGATTGTGCTTTGAGAATCTCATTTTTAAAAATTTCCCATCCTTCCTGGACATTTTTGTCCTTAAGGACATCCAGCCATTGGATCCCTCCTATTCTCTTTCTGAGTCTCTTAAAATCTGCCTTTCTAAAATCTAACCTTGAAGTTTGAGTCTTTACATGTCTTCCTCCTCTAGTTATCCAAAATTCTATAATAGCATGATCGCTGCCTCCTAGGGTCCCAGCCACCTTTACCTCCTCAACCATTTCCTCCCTGTTTATAAGAATTAGATCCAAAGTAGCAGATCCCCTTGTTTTCTCCCCTACCTTTTGGAAGATAAAGTTGTCAGCAAGAGAGGATAAGAATTTGCTTGACCTGTTAGTTTTACTTGAGAGAAATTCCCAACAAATGTCTGGATAGTTGAAATCTCCCATGACCACTACGTCATATTTTTTGGAGAACTTGGTCATTTGATACATAAAGAGTTCATCCATATCTTCAGCTTGCCCAGGTGGCCTGTAGTAAATGCCTACAATGGTGTCCTTTCCGTTGTTCTCTCCTTGTATTCTTACCCAAACAGTTTCCACAGAACTCCCAGTCTCTGAAGCTTCAATCTCTGTGCAGATATACGCTTTTCTAACATACAATGCAACACCTCCTCCTCGTTTATCAAGTCTGTTTCTTGCAAATAAGTTGTATCCTTTTAGCCTTTTATTCCAATCATGTGTATCGTCCCACCAAGTTTCAGTGATTCCAATGACATCATATTCCTTTTCCTGCATTAGTAGTTCCAATTCTCCTTGTTTGTTGCCCATGCTTTGTGCATTTGTATAAAAACATTTTAGTTTGTGATTGGTTTCTCTTCCTCCCATATTTTTATTATTTCGATTTTTTTGTCTTTGTTCTTCTTTTCCACTTCCAGTAGCAGAGATCTCAATAGTATTTGTCAGCTGTATGGCTTTTTCTGGCCTTTTGCTTCCCTTCCCACATTGTTCTAGTTTAAAGCTCTTCTGATGAGTGTAGCAAGGCGACTTCCAAATACATGTTTTCCAGTCTTCGTAAGGTGCACCCCATCTCTAGCAAGTAGTCCATCGTATAGGTAATTCATTCCGTGATCCAGAAATCCAAATCCTTGTTGACGGCACCATCGACGTAGCCAGTTGTTCACCTGTAGAATCTTATTCCACCTCATTGTTCCATGGCCATCCACTGGGAGGATGGATGAGAAGACCACCTGCGCTCCCAATTCTTTCACTTTCTTGCCTAAGTCTTCAAAGTCTCTGCAGATGGTTTCCAGGTCCTTTCTTGCGGTGTCATTTGTCCCCACATGTATTAGCAGGAATGGGTAGTGATCTGTAGGTCTGAAGAGTCTTGATATCCTGTCAGACACATCTTTAATTTTTGCTCCTGGAAGACAGCACATTTCTCTTGAGGTTATGTCTGGTCTGCAGATAGCGGCCTCTGTTCCTCTTAACAGGGAATCCCCCATGACCACCACTCTCCGTTTTTTCTTCACAACATTCTTCTTTCTCCATCCAGGAGGATTCTGAGGGCTTACAAGGTTATTCATTGCTGGCAAAGTCTTATCTTGCTGTATTTCTTCATGGTTCTCCTGTGTGAGAGCCTGGTACTGGTTCCTGAGCAGTATGGGTGCTGACTGCCTCTCGATCCTCCTGCTTCTGTGGGTCACATGCTTCCATTCCTCTGTTTCGTCAGGTGCAGTTCGAATTTCTTCTCTTTCTGAATCATGAAGAGATAATTCTGCTCTGTCTAAGAACTCTTCACCTTCCTTAATGATTTTCAAGGTAGTTAACCTCTCTTCTAGATTTCGCAACTTTTCCTCCAACAGGGACACAAGCTGCATTTCTGGCATGTGAAGTTTGGCTTTTCCACTGGCAAGTCTGTGAACATGTAGCAGGATATGCAGCTCACCAAATGGCTCCTGGACTCTTCCATGTTCTTATTGTTAATGTTCTGAAAACAGTGAAAAAAGCTTAAAAAAAAAGTTTCAAAATGCGCGCGCCGGTAGGCGCGCGGTTTACCGATGTCCTCTTTTCAGCTCCAACAGCCAAAATCCAGTGTTCTCTGAGCTCGCGGAGACTCTTCACTTACCCCAAAATGCAGTGGGAATATGCAAATTATCTCCTCAGGACTCCTCCCCTGGTTTACCGATGTCCTCTTTTCAGCTCCAACAGCCAAAATCCAGTGTTCTCTGAGCTCGCGGAGACTCTTCACTTACCCCAAAATGCAGTGGGAATATGCAAATTATCTCCTCAGGACTCCTCCCCTGGTTTACCGATGTCCTCTTTTCAGCTCCAACAGCCAAAATCCAGTGTTCTTTGAGCTCGCGGAGACTCTTCACTTACCCCAAAATGCAGTGGGAATATGCAAATTATCTCCTCAGGACTCCTCCCCTGGAGCAGTATTATAGTAGTTATATTCCTGTACATAGGGGGCAGTATTATAGTAGTTATATTCCTATACATTGGAGCAGTATTATAGTAGCTATATTCTTGTACATAGGAGCAGTATTATAGTAGTTATATTCTTGTACATAGGAGCAGTATTATAGTAGTTATATTCTTGTACATAGGAGCAGTATTATAGTAGTTATATTCTTGTACATTGGAGCAGTGTTATAGTAGTTATATTCCTGTACATTGGAGCAGTATTATAGTAGCTATATTCTTGTACATAGGAGCAGTATTATAGTAGTTATATTCCTGTACATTGGAGCAGTATTATAGTAGCTATATTCTTGTACATAGGAGCAGTATTATAGTAGTTATATTCTTGTACATAGGAGCAGTATTATAGTAGTTATATTCCTGTACATTGGAGCAGTATTATAGTAGTTATATTCCTGTACATTGGAGCAGTATTATAGTAGCTATATTCTTGTACATAGGAGCAGTATTATAGTAGTTATATTCCTGTACATTGGAGCAGTATTATAGTAGCTATATTCTTGTACATAGGAGCAGTATTATAGTAGTTATATTCTTGTACATAGGAGCAGTATTATAGTAGTTATATTCTTGTACATAGGAGCAGTATTATAGTAGTTATATTCTTGTACATAGGAGCAGTATTATAGTAGCTATATTCTTGTACATAGGAGCAGTATTATAGTAGTTATATTCTTGTACATTGGAGCAGTATTATAGTAGCTATATTCCTGTACATTGGAGCAGTATTATAGTAGCTATATTCTTGTACATAGGAGCAGTATTATAGTAGTTATATTCTTGTACATAGGAGCAGTATTATAGTAGTTATATTCTTGTACATAGGAGCAGTATTATAGTAGTTAAATTCTTGTACATAGGAGCAGTATTATAGTAGTTATATTCTTGTACATAGGAGCAGTATTATAGTAGTTATATTCCTGTACATAGGGGGCAGTATTATAGTAGTTATATTCCTGTACATAGGGGGCAGTATTATAGTAGTTATATTCTTGTACATAGGAGCAGTATTATAGTAGTTATATTCTTGTACATAGGGGCAGTATTATAGTAGTTATATTCTTGTACATAGGGGGCAGTATTATAGTAGTTATATTCTTGTACATTGGGAGCAGTATTATAATAGTTATATTCCTGTACATTGGGAGCAGTATTATAGTAGTTATATTCTTGTACATAGGGGCAGTATTATAGTAGTTATATTCTTGTAGATAGGAGCAGTATTATAGTAGTTATATTCTTGTACATAGGGGCAGTATTATATTAGTTATATTCTTGTACATAGGGGGCAGTATTATAGTAGTTATATTCTTGTACATAGGAGCAGTATTATAGTAGTTATATTCTTGTACATTGGGAGCAGTATTATAGTAGTTATATTCTTGTACATAGGGGCAGTATTATATTAGTTATATTCTTGTACATAGGGGGCAGTATTATAGTAGTTATATTCTTGTACATTGAGAGCAGTATTATAGTAGTTATATTCTTGTACATTGGGAGCAGTATTATAGTAGTTATATTCTTGTACATAGGAGCAGTATTATAGTAGTTATATTCTTGTACATAGGGGGCAATATTATAGTAGTTATATTCTTGTACATAGGGGGCAGTATTATAGTAGTTATATTCTTGTACATTGGGAGCAGTATTATAGTAGTTATATTCTTGTACATAGGAGCAGTATTATAGTAGTTATATTCTTGTACATTGGAGCAGTATTATAGTAGTTATATTCTTGTACATAGGAGCAGTATTATAGTAGCTATATTCTTGTACATAGGAGCAGTATTATAGTAGTTATATTCTTGTACATAGGAGCAGTATTATAGTAGTTATATTCCTGTACATAGGGGGCAGTATTATAGTAGTTATATTCCTGTACATAGGGGGCAGTATTATAGTAGTTATATTCTTGTACATTGGAGCAGTATTATAGTAGTTATATTCTTGTACATTGGAGCAGTATTATAGTAGTTATATTCTTGTACATTGGGAGCAGTATTATAGTAGTTATATTCTTGTACATAGGAGCAGTATTATAGTAGTTATATTCTTGTACATAGGGGCAGTATTATATTAGTTATATTCTTGTACATAGGGGGCAGTATTATAGTAGTTATATTCTTGTACATAGGAGCAGTATTATAGTAGTTATATTCTTGTACATAGGGGGCAGTATTATAGTAGTTATATTCTTGTACATAGGAGCAGTATTATAGTAGTTATATTCTTGTACATAGGAGCAGTATTATAGTAGTTATATTCTTGTACATAGGAGCAGTATTATAGTAGCTATATTCTTGTACATAGGAGCAGTATTATAGTAGTTATATTCTTGTACATTGGAGCAGTATTATAGTAGCTATATTCCTGTACATTGGAGCAGTATTATAGTAGCTATATTCTTGTACATAGGAGCAGTATTATAGTAGTTATATTCTTGTACATAGGAGCAGTATTATAGTAGTTATATTCTTGTACATAGGAGCAGTATTATAGTAGTTAAATTCTTGTACATAGGAGCAGTATTATAGTAGTTATATTCTTGTACATAGGAGCAGTATTATAGTAGTTATATTCCTGTACATAGGGGGCAGTATTATAGTAGTTATATTCCTGTACATAGGGGGCAGTATTATAGTAGTTATATTCTTGTACATTGGAGCAGTATTATAGTAGTTATATTCCTGTACATAGGGGGCAGTATTATAGTAGTCATATTCTTGTACATTGGAGCAGTATTATAGTAGTTATATTCTTGTACATTGGAGCAGTATTATAGTAGTTATATTTTTGCACATAGGGGGCAGTATTATAGTAGTTATATTCTTGTACATAGGGGGCAGTATTATAGGAGTTATATTCTTGTACATAGGAGCAGTATTATAGTAGTTATATTCTTGTACATAGGGGCAGTATTATAGTAGTTATATTCTTGTACATAGGGGCAGTATTATAGTAGTTATATTCTTGTACATAGGAGCAGTATTCTAGTAGTTATATTCCTGTACATAGGAGCAGTATTATATTAGATATATTCTTGTACATTGGAGCAGTATTATAGTAGTTATATTCTTGTACATAGGAGCAGTATTATAGTAGTTATATTCTTGTACATAGGAGCAGTATTATAGTAGTTATATTCCTGTACATAGGAGCAGTATTATAGTAGTTATATTCTTGTACATTGGAGCAGTATTATAGTAGTTATATTCTTGTACATTGGAGCAGTATTATAGTAGCTATATTCTTGTACATAGGAGCAGTATTATAGTATTTATATTCTTGTACATAGGGGGCAGTATTATAGTAGTTATATTCTTGTACATAGGAGCAGTATTATAGTAGTTATATTCCTGTACATAGGGGGCAATATTATAGTAGTTATATTCTTGTACATTGGAGCAGTATTATAGTAGTTATATTCTTGTACATTGGAGCAGTATTATAGTAGTTATATTCTTGTACATAGGAGCAGTATTATAGTAGCTATATTCTTGTACATAGGAGCAGTATTATAGTAGTTATATTCTTGTACATAGGAGCAGTATTAAAGTAGTTATATTCCTGTACATAGGGGGCAGTATTATAGTAGTTATATTCCTGTACATTGGAGCAGTATTATAGTAGCTCTATTCTTGTACATAGGAGCAGTATTATAGTAGTTATATTCTTGTACATAGGAGCAGTATTATAGTAGTTATATTCCTGTACATAGGGGGCAGTATTATAGTAGTTATATTCCTGTACATAGGGGGCAGTATTATAGTAGTTATATTCTTGTACATTGGAGCAGTATTATAGTAGTTATATTCTTGTACATTGGAGCAGTATTATAGTAGTTATATTCTTGTATATAGCAGCAGTATTATAGTAGTTATATTCTTGTACATTGGGAGCAGTATTATAGTGGTTATATTCTTGTACATAGGAGCAGTACTATAGTAGTTATATTCTTGTACATAGGGGCAGTATTATAGTAGTTATATTCTTGTACATAGGAGCACTATTATAGTAGTTATATTCTTGTACATAGGGGCAGTATTATATTAGTTATATTCTTGTACATAGGGGGCAGTATTATAGTAGTTATATTCTTGTACATAGGGGGCAGTATTATAGTAGTTATATTCTTGTACATAGGAGCAGTATTATAGTAGTTATATTCTTGTACATAGGGGCAGTATTATAGTAGTTATATTCTTGTACATAGGGGGCAGTATTATAGTAGTTATATTCTTGTACATTGGGAGCAGTATTATAGTAGTTATATTCCTGTACATTGGGAGCAGTATTATAGTAGTTATATTCTTGTACATAGGGGCAGTATTATAGTAGTTATATTCTTGTAGATAGGAGCAGTATTATAGTAGTTATATTCTTGTACATAGGGGCAGTATTATATTAGTTATATTCTTGTACATAGGGGGCAGTATTATAGTAGTTATATTCTTGTACATAGGAGCAGTATTATAGTAGTTATATTCTTGTACATTGGGAGCAGTATTATAGTAGTTATATTCTTGTACATAGGGGCAGTATTATATTCTTTATATTCTTGTACATAGGGGCAGTATTATAGTAGTTATATTCTTGTACATTGGGAGCAGTATTATAGTAGTTATATTCTTGTACATTGGGAGCAGTATTATAGTAGTTATATTCTTGTACATAGGAGCAGTATTATAGTAGTTATATTCTTGTACATAGGGGGCAATATTATAGTAGTTATATTCTTGTACATAGGGGGCAGTATTATAGTAGTTATATTCTTGTACATTGGGAGCAGTATTATAGTAGTTATATTCTTGTACATAGGAGCAGTATTATAGTAGTTATATTCTTGTACATTGGAGCAGTATTATAGTAGTTATATTCTTGTACATAGGAGCAGTATTATAGTAGCTATATTCTTGTACATAGGAGCAGTATTATAGTAGTTATATTCTTGTACATAGGAGCAGTATTATAGTAGTTATATTCCTGTACATAGGGGGCAGTATTATAGTAGTTATATTCCTGTACATAGGGGGCAGTATTATAGTAGTTATATTCTTGTACATTGGAGCAGTATTATAGTAGTTATATTCTTGTACATTGGAGCAGTATTATAGTAGTTATATTCTTGTACATTGGGAGCAGTATTATAGTAGTTATATTCTTGTACATAGGAGCAGTATTATAGTAGTTATATTCTTGTACATAGGGGCAGTATTATATTAGTTATATTCTTGTACATAGGGGGCAGTATTATAGTAGTTATATTCTTGTACATAGGAGCAGTATTATAGTAGTTATATTCTTGTACATAAGGGGCAGTATTATAGTAGTTATATTCTTGTACATAGGAGCAGTATTATAGTAGTTATATTCTTGTACATTGGAGCAGTATTATAGTAGTTATATTCTTGTACATTGGAGCAGTATTATAGTAGTTATATTCTTGTACATTGGGAGCAGTATTATAGTAGTTATATTCTTGTACATAGGAACAGTATTATAGTAGTTATATTCTTGTACATAGGGACAGTATTATATTAGTTATATTCTTGTACATAGGGGGCAGTATTATAGTAGTTATATTCTTGTACATAGGAGCAGTATTATAGTAGTTATATTCTTGTACATAGGGGGCAGTATTATAGTAGTTATATTCTTGTACATAGGAGCAGTATTATAGTAGTTATATTCTTGTACATTGGGAGCAGTATTATAGTAGTTATATTCTTGTACATAGGAGCAGTATTATAGTAGTTATATTCTTGTACATAGGGGCAGTATTATAGTAGTTATATTCTTGTACATAGGAGGCAGTATTATAGTAGTTATATTCTTGTACATAGGAGCAGTATTATAGTAGTTATATTCTTGCACATAGGGGGCAGTATTATAGTAGTCATATTCTTGTACATAGGGGGCAGTATTATAGGAGTTATATTCTTGTACATAGGAGCAGAATTATCGTAGTTATATTCTTGTACATAGGGGCAGTATTATAGTAGTTATATTCTTGTACATAGGGGCAGTATTATAGTAGTTATATTCTTGTACATAGGGGCAGTATTATAGTAGTTATATTCTTGTACATAGGGGCAGTATTATAGTAGTTATATTCTTGTACATAGGGGCAGTATTATAGTAGTTATATTCTTGTACATAGGGGCAGTATTATAGTAGTTACATTCTTGTACATAGGGGCAGTATTATAGTAGTTATATTCTTGTACATAGGGGGCAGTATTATAGTAGTTATATTCTTGTACATAGGAGCAGTATTATAGTAGTTATATTCTTGTACATAGGGGGCAGTATTATAGTAGTTATATTCTTGTACATAGGGGCAGTATTATAGTAGTTATATTCTTGTACATAGGGGGCAGTATTATAGTAGTTATTTTCCTGTACATAGGGGGCAGTATTATAGGAGTTATTTTCTTGTACATAGGAGCAGTATTATAGTAGTTATATTCTTGTACATAGGAGCAGTATTATAGTAGTTATATTCTTGTACATAGGGGCAGTATTATAGTAGTTATATTCTTGTACATAGGAGGCAGTATTATAGTAGTTATATTCTTGTACATAGGAGCAGTATTATAGTAGTTATATTCTTGTACATAGGGGCATTATTATAGTAGTTATATTCTTGTACATAGGGGCAGTATTATAGTAGTTATATTCTTGCACATAGGGGGCAGTATTATAGGAGTTATATTCTTGTACATAGGGGGCAGTATTATAGGAGTTATATTCTTGTACATAGGAGCAGTATTATAGGAGTTATATTCTTGTACATAGGGGCAGTATTATAGTAGTTATATTCTTGTACATAGGGGCAGTATTATAGTAGTTATATTCTTGTACATAGGAGCAGTATTCTAGTAGTTATATTGCTGTATATAGGAGCAGTATTATATTAGATATATTCTTGTACATTGGAGCAGTATTATAGTAGTTCTATTCTTGTACATAGGAGCAGTATTATAGTAGTTATATTCTTGTACATAGGAGCAGTATTATAGTAGTTATATTCCTGTACATAGGAGCAGTATTATAGTAGTTATATTCTTGTACATTGGAGCAGTATTATAGTAGTTATATTCTTGTACATTGGAGCAGTATTATAGTAGCTATATTCTTGTACATAGGGGGCAGTATTATAGTATTTATATTCTTGTACATAGGGGGCAGTATTATAGTAGTTATATTCTTGTACATAGGAGCAGTATTATAGTAGTTATATTCCTGTACATAGGGGGCAGTATTATAGTAGTTATATTCTTGTACATTGGAGCAGTATTATAGTAGTTATATTCTTGTACATTGGAGCAGTATTATAGTAGTTATATTCTTGTACATAGGAGCAGTATTATAGTAGCTATATTCTTGTACATAGGAGCAGTATTATAGTAGTTATATTCTTGTACATAGGAGCAGTATTATAGTAGTTATATTCCTGTACATAGGGGGCAGTATTATAGTAATTATATTCCTGTACATAGGGGGCAGTATTATAGTAGTTATATTCCTGTACATTGGAGCAGTATTATAGTAGCTATATTCTTGTACATAGGAGCAGTATTATAGTAGTTATATTCTTGTACATAGGAGCAGTATTATAGTAGTTATATTCCTGTACATAGGAGGCAGTATTATAGTAGTTATATTCCTGTACATAGGGGGCAGTATTATAGTAGTTATATTCTTGTACATTGGAGCAGTATTATAGTAGTTATATTCTTGTACATTGGAGCAGTATTATAGTAGTTATATTCTTGTACATAGGAGCAGTATTATAGTAGTTATATTCTTGTATATAGCAGCAGTATTATAGTAGTTATATTCTTGTACATAGGAGCAGTATTATAGTAGTTATATTCTTGTATATAGCAGCAGTATTATAGTAGTTATATTCTTGTACATAGGGGCATTATTATAGTAGTTATATTCTTGTACATAGGGGCAGTATTATAGTAGTTATATTCTTGTACATAGGAGCAGTATTATAGTAGTTATATTCTTGTACATAGGGGCAGTATTATAGTAGTTATATTCTTGTACATAGGAGGCAGTATTATAGTAGTTATATTCTTGTACATAGGAGCAGTATTATAGTAGTTATATTCTTGTACATAGGGAGCAGTATTATAGTAGTTATATTCTTGTACATAGCAGCAGTACTATAGCAGTTATATTCCTGTACATAGGGAGCAGTATTATAGTAGTTATATTCTTGTACATAGGGGCAGTATTATAGTAGTTATGTTCTTGTACATAGGGAGCCGTATTATAGTAGTTATATTTTTGTACATAGGGAACAGTATTATAGTAGTTATATTCTTGTACATAGGGAGCAGTATTATAGCAGTTATATTCTTGTTCGTAGGAGCAGTATTATAGTAGTTATATTCTTGTACGTAGGAGCAGTATTATAGTAGTTATATTCTAGTACGTAGGAGCAGTATTATAGTAGTTATATTCTTGTACATAGGGGACAGTATTATAGTAGTTATATTCTTGTACATAGGAGCAGTATTATAGTAGTTATATTCTTGTACATAAGGGGCAGTATTATAGTAGTTATATTCTTGTACATAGGAGCAGTATTATAGTAGTTATATTCTTGTACATAGGAGCAGTATTATAGTAGTTATATTCTTGTACATAGGAGCAGTATTATAGTAGTTATGTTCTTGAATAAAGGGAGCAGTATTATGGTAGTTACATTCTTGTACATATTGGGCAGTATTATAGTAGTTATATTCTTGAATAAAGGGGGCAGTATTATAGTAGTTATATTCTTGTACATAGGGGGCAATATTATAGTAGTTATATTCTTTTACATAGTGGGCAATATTATAGTAGTTATATTCTTGTACATTGGGAGCAGTATTATAGTAGTTATATTCTTGTACATAGGAGCAGTATTATAGTAGTTATATTCTTGTACATAGGAGCAGTATTATATTAGTTATATTCTTGTACATAGGGAGCAGTATTATAGTAGTTATATTCTTGTACATAGGAGCAGTATTATAGTAGTTATATTCTTGTACATAGGAGCAGTATTATAGTAGATATATTCTTGTACATAGGGGCAGTATTATAGTAGTTATATTCTTGTACATAGGAGCAGTATTATAGTAGTTATATTCTTGTACATAGGGGGCAGTATTATAGTAGTTATATTCTGTACATAGGAGCAGTATTATAGTAGTTATATTCTTGTACATTGGGAGCAGTATTATAGTAGTTATATCCTTGTACATAGGGGCATTATTATATTAGTTATATTCTTGTACATAGGGGGCAGTATTATAGTAGTTATATTCTTGTACATAGGAGCAGTATTATAGTAGTTATATTCTTCTACATAGGAGCAGTATTACAGTAGTTATATTCTTGTACATTGGGAGCAGTATTATAGTAGTTATATTCTTCTACATAGGAGCAGTATTATAGTAGTTATATTCTTCTACATAGGGGCAGCATTATAGTAGTTATATTCGTTTACATAGGAGCAGTATTATAGTAGTTATATTCTTGTACATAGGAGCAGTATTATAGTAGTTATATTCTTGTACATAGGGGGCAGTATTATAGTAGTTATATTCTTGTACATAGGAGCAGAATTATATTAGTTATATTCTTGTACATAGGAGCAGTATTATAGTAGTTATATTCTTGTACATAGGAGCAGTATTATAGTAGTTACATTCTTGTACATAGGGGCAGTATTATAGTAGTTATATTCTTGTACATAGGAGCAGTATTATAGTAGTTATTTTCTTGTACATAGGGGCAGTATTATAGTATCTATATTCTTGTACATAGGGGGCAGTATTATAGTAGTTATATTCTTGTACATAGGGGCAGTATTATAGTAGTTATATTCTTCTACATAGGGAGCAGTATTATAGTAGTTATATTCTTGTACATCGGAGCAGTATTATAGTAGTTATATTCTTGTACTTATTAGCTGTATTATAGTAGTTATATTCTTGTACATAGGGAGCAGTATTATAGTAGTTATATTCTTGTACATAGGGAGCAGTATTATAGTAGTTATATTCTTGTACATAGGAGCAGTATTATAGTAGTTATATTCTTGTACATAGGAGCAGTATTATAGTAGTTATATTCCTGTACATAGGGAGCAGTATTATAGTAGTTATATTCTTGTACATAGGGGCAGTATTATAGTAGTTATATTCTTGTACATAGGGTGCAGTATTATAGTAGTTATATTCTTGTACATAGGTAGCAGTATTATAGTGGTTATATTCTTGTACATAGGGAGCAGTATTATAGTGGTTAAATTCTTGTATATAGGAGCAGTATTATAGTGGTTATATTCTTGTACATAGGGGGCAGTATTATAGTAGTTATATTCTTGTACATAGGAGCAGTATTATAGTAGTTATATTCTTGTACATAAGGGGCAGTATTATAGTAGTTATATTCTTGTACATAGGAGCAGTATTATAGTAGTTATATTCTTGTACATAGGAGCAGTATTATAGTAGTTATATTCTTGAATAAAGGGGGCAGTATTATAGTAGTTATATTCTTGTACATATTGGGCAGTATTATAGTAGTTATATTCTTGAATAAAGGGGGCAGTATTATAGTAGTTATATTCTTGTACATAGGGGGCAATATTATAGTAGTTTTATTCTTGCACATAGGGGGCAGTATTATAGTAGTTATATTCTTGTACATTGGGAGCAGTATTATAGTAGTTATATTCTTGTACATAGGAGCAGTATTATAGTAGTTATATTCTTGTACATAGGAGCAGTATTATAGTAGTTATATTCTTGTACGTAGGAGCAGTATTATAGTAGTTATATTCTAGTACGTAGGAGCAGTATTATAGTAGTTATATTCTTGTACATAGGGGGCAGTATTATAGTAGTTATATTCTTGTACATAGGAGCAGTATTATAGTAGTTATATTCTTGTACATAAGGGGCAGTATTATAGTAGTTATATTCTTGTACATAAGGGGCAGTATTATAGTAGTTATATTCTTGTACATAGGAGCAGTATTATAGTAGTTATATTCTTGTACATAGGAGCAGTATTATAGTAGTTATATTCTTGAATAAAGGGGGCAGTATTATAGTAGTTATATTCTTGTACATATTGGGCAGAATTATAGTAGTTATATTCTTGAATAAAGGGGGCAGTATTATAGTAGTTATATTCTTGTACATAGGGGGCAATATTATAGTAGTTTTATTCTTGTACATAGGGGGCAGTATTATAGTAGTTATATTCTTGTACATAGGGGGCAGTATTATAGTAGTTATATTCTTGTACATGGAGAGCAGTATTATAGTAGTTATATTCTTGTACATAGGAGCAGTATTATAGTAGTTTTATTCTTGTACATAGGAGCAGTATTATAGTAGTTATATTCTTGTACATAGGGGCAGTATTATAGGTGTTATATTCTTGTACATAGGAGCAGTATTATAGTAGTTATATTCTTGTACATAGGGGCAGTATTATAGTAGCTATATTCTTGTACATATGGGCAGTATTATAGTAGTTATATTCTTGTACATAGGAGCAGTATTATAGTAGTTATATTCTTGTACATAGGGAGCAGTATTATAGTAGTTATATTCTTGTACATAGGGAGCAGTATTATAGTAGTTATATTCTTGTACATAGGGAGCAGTATTATAGTAGTTATATTCTTGTACATAGGAGCAGTATTATAGTAGTTATATTCTTGTACATAGGAGCAGTATTATAGTAGTTATATTCCTGTACATAGGGAGCAGTATTATAGTAGTTATATTCTTGTACATAGGGGGCAGTATTATAGTAGTTATATTCTTGTACATAGGGGGCAGTATTATAGTAGTTATATTCTTGTACATAGGAGCAGTATTATAGTAGTTATATTCTTGTACATAAGGGGCAGTATTATAGTAGTTATATTCTTGTACATAGGAGCAGTATTATAGTAGTTATATTCTTGTACATAGGAGCAGTATTATAGTAGTTATATTCTTGAATAAAGGGGGCAGTATTATAGTAGTTATATTCTTGTACATATTGGGCAGTATTATAGTAGTTATATTCTTGAATAAAGGGGGCAGTATTATAGTAGTTATATTCTTGTACATAGGGGGCAATATTATAGTAGTTATATTCTTGTACATAGGGGGCAGTATTATAGTAGTTATATTCTTGTACATTGGGAGCAGTATTATATTAGTTATATTCTTGTACATAGGAGCAGTAGTATATTAGTTATATTCTTGTACATAGGGGGCAGTATTATAGTAGTTATATTCTTGTACATTGGTAGCAGTATTATAGTAGTTATATTCTTGTACATAGGAGCAGTATTATATTAGTTATATTCTTGTACATAGGAGCAGTATTATAGTAGTTATATTCTTATACATAGGAGCAGTATTATAGTAGTTATATTCTTGTACATAGGAGCAGTATTATAGTAGTTATCTTCTTGTACATAGGAGCAGTATTATAGTAGTTATATTCTTGTACATAGGGGCAGTATTATAGTAGCTATATTCTTGTGCATAGGGGGCAGTAATATAGTAGTTATATTCTTGTACATAGGGGCAGTATTATAGTAGTTATATTCTTGTACATAGGGAGCAGTATTATAGTAGTTATATTCTTGTACATAAGAGCAGTATTATAGTAGTTATATTCTTGTACATAGGGAGCAGTATTATAGTAGTTATATTCTTGTACATAGGGAGCAGTATTATAGTAGTTATATTCTTGTACATAGGAGCAGTATTATAGTAGTTATATTCTTGTACATAGGAGCAGTATTATAGTAGTTATATTCCTGTACATAGGGAGCAGTATTATAGTAGTTATATTCTTGTACATAGGGGGCAGTATTATGGTAGTTATATTCTTGTACATAGGGGGCACTATTATAGTAGTTATATTCTTGTACATAGGAGCAGTATTATAGTAGTTATATTCTTGTACTTAAGGGGCAGTATTATAGTAGTTATATTCTTGTACATAGGAGCAGTATTATAGTAGTTATATTCTTGTACATAGGAGCAGTATTATAGTAGTTATATTCTTGAATAAAGGGGGCAGTATTATAGTAGTTATATTCTTGTACATATTGGGCAGTATTATAGTAGTTATATTCTTGAATAAAGGGGGCAGTATTATAGTAGTTATATTCTTGTACATAGGGGGCAATATTATAGTAGTTATATTCTTGTACATAGGGGTTCAGTATTATAGTAGTTATATTCTTGTACATTGGGAGCAGTATTATATTAGTTATATTCTTGTACATAGGAGCAGTATTATATTAGTTATATTCTTGTACATAGGGGGCAGAATTATAGTAGTTATATTCTTGTACATTGGTAGCAGTATTATAGTAGTTATATTCTTGTACATAGGAGCAGTATTATATTAGTTATATTCTTGTACATAGGAGCAGTATTATTGTAGTTATATTTTTGTACATAGGAGCAGTATTATAGTAGTTATATTCTTGTACATAGGAGCAGTATTATAGTAGTTATATTCTTGTACATAGGAGCAGTATTATAGT
Organism: Phyllobates terribilis; assembly: GCF_046119375.1. Lineage (NCBI taxonomy): Eukaryota > Metazoa > Chordata > Amphibia > Anura > Dendrobatidae > Phyllobates > Phyllobates terribilis. The sequence goes on along the minus strand of NW_027362763.1, from coordinate 10,407,398 downwards.
ATTTATCTTCTTGTACATAGGAGCAGTATTATAGTAGTTATATTCTTGTACATAGGGGCAGTATTATAGTAGCTATATTCTTGTGCATAGGGGGCAGTAATATAGTAGTTATATTCTTGTACATAGGAGCAGTATTATAGTAGTTATATTCTTGTACATAGGGAGCAGTATTATAGTAGTTATATTCTTGTACATAAGAGCAGTATTATAGTAGTTATATTCTTGTACATAGGGAGCAGTATTATAGTAGTTATATTCTTGTACATAAGGGGCAGTATTATAGTAGTTATATTCTTGTACATAGGAGCAGTATTATAGTAGTTATATTCTTGTACATAGGAGCAGTATTATAGTAGTTATATTCTTGAATAAAGGGGGCAGTATTATAGTAGTTATATTCTTGTACATAGGAGCAGTATTATAGTAGTTATATTCTTGTACATAGGAGCAGTATTATAGTAGTTATATTCCTGTACACAGGGAGCAGTATTATAGTAGTTATATTCTTGTACATAGGGGGCAGTATTATAGTAGTTATATTCTTGTACATAGGGGCAGTATTATAGTAGTTATATTCTTGTACATAGGAGCAGTATTATAGTAGTTATATTCTTGTACATAAGGGGCAGTATTATAGTAGTTATATTCTTGTACATAGGAGCAGTATTATAGTAGTTATATTCTTGTACATAGGAGCAGTATTATAGTAGTTATATTCTTGAATAAAGGGGGCAGTATTATAGTAGTTATATTCTTGTACATATTGGGCAGTATTATAGTTGTTATATTCTTGAATAAAGGGGGCAGTATTATAGTAGTTATATTCTTGTACATAGGGGGCAATATTATAGTAGTTATATTCTTGTACATAGGGGGCAGTATTATAGTAGTTGTATTCTTGTACATTGGAAGCAGTATTATATTAGTTATATTCTTGTACATAGGACAGTATTATATTAGTTATATTCTTGTACATAGGGGGCAGTATTATAGTAGTTATATTCTTGTACATTGGTAGCAGTATTATAGTAGTTATATTCTTGTACATAGGAGCAGTATTATATTAGTTATATTCTTGTACATAGGAGCAGTATTATTGTAGTTATATTCTTGTACATAGGAGCAGTATTATAGTAGTTATATTCTTGTACATAGGAGCAGTATTATAGTAGTTATATTCTTGTACATAGGAGCAGTATTATAGTAGTTATGTTCTTGTACATAGGAGCAGTATTATAGTAGTTATATTCTTGTACATAGGGGCAGTATTATAGTAGCTATATTCTTGTGCATAGGGGGCAGTAATATAGTAGTTATATTCTTGTACATAGGGGCAGTATTATAGTAGTTATATTCTTGTACATAGGGAGCAGTATTATAGTATTTATATTCTTGTACATAAGAGCAGTATTATAGTAGTTATATTCTTGTACATAGGGAGCAGTATTATAGTAGTTATATTCTTGTACATAGGAGCAGTATTATAGTAGTTATATTCTTGTACATAGGAGCAGTATTATAGTAGTTATATTCCTGTACATAGGGAGCAGTATTATAGTAGTTATATTCTTGTACATAGGGGGCAGTATTATAGTAGTTATATTCTTGTACATAGGGAGCAGTATTATAGTAGTTATATTCTTGTACATAGGGAGCAGTATTATAGTAGTTATATTCTTGTACATAGGGAGCAGTATTATAGTAGTTATATTCTTGTACATAGGAGCAGTATTATAGTAGTTATATTCTTGTACATAGGAGCAGTATTATAGTAGTTATATTCCTGTACATAGGGAGCAGTATTATAGTAGTTATATTCTTGTACATAGGGGGCAGTATTATAGTAGTTATATTCTTGTACATAGGGGGCAGTATTATAGTAGTTATATTCTTGTACATAGGAGCAGTATTATAGTAGTTATATTCTTGTACATAAGGGGCAGTATTATAGTAGTTATATTCTTGTACATAGGAGCAGTATTATAGTAGTTATATTCTTGTACATAGGAGCAGTATTATAGTAGTTATATTCTTGAATAAAGGGGGCAGTATTATAGTAGTTATATTCTTGTACATATTGGGCAGTATTATAGTAGTTATATTCTTGAATAAAGGGGGCAGTATTATAGTAGTTATATTCTTGTACATAGGGGGCAATATTATAGTAGTTAAATTCTTGTACATAGGGGGCAGTATTATAGTAGTTATATTCTTGTACATTGGGAGCAGTATTATATTAGTTATATTCTTGTACATAGGAGCAGTATTATATTAGTTATATTCTTGTACATAGGGGGCAGTATTATAGTAGTTATATTCTTGTACATTGGTAGCAGTATTATAGTAGTTATATTCTTGTACATAGGAGCAGTATTATATTAGTTATATTCTTGTACATAGGAGCAGTATTATAGTAGTTATATTCTTATACATAGGAGCAGTATTATAGTAGTTATATTCTTGTACATAGGAGCAGTATTATAGTAGTTATCTTCTTGTACATAGGAGCAGTATTATAGTAGTTATATTCTTGTACATAGGGGCAGTATTATAGTAGCTATATTCTTGTGCATAGGGGGCAGTAATATAGTAGTTATATTCTTGTGCATAGGGGGCAGTAATATAGTAGTTATATTCTTGTACATAGGAGCAGTATTATAGTAGTTATATTCTTGTACATAGGGAGCAGTATTATAGTAGTTATATTCTTGTACATAAGAGCAGTATTATAGTAGTTATATTCTTGTACATAGGGAGCAGTATTATAGTAGTTATATTCTTGTACATAAGGGGCAGTATTATAGTAGTTATATTCTTGTACATAGGAGCAGTATTATAGTAGTTATATTCTTGTACATAGGAGCAGTATTATAGTAGTTATATTCTTGAATAAAGGGGGCAGTATTATAGTAGTTATATTCTTGTACATAGGAGCAGTATTATAGTAGTTATATTCTTGTACATAGGAGCAGTATTATAGTAGTTATATTCCTGTACACAGGGAGCAGTATTATAGTAGTTATATTCTTGTACATAGGGGGCAGTATTATAGTAGTTATATTCTTGTACATAGGGGGCAGTATTATAGTAGTTATATTCTTGTACATAGGAGCAGTATTATAGTAGTTATATTCTTGTACATAAGGGGCAGTATTATAGTAGTTATATTCTTGTACATAGGAGCAGTATTATAGTAGTTATATTCTTGTACATAGGAGCAGTATTATAGTAGTTATATTCTTGAATAAAGGGGGCAGTATTATAGTAGTTATATTCTTGTACATTGGTAGCAGTATTATAGTAGTTATATTCTTGTACATAGGAGCAGTATTATATTAGTTATATTCTTGTACATAGGAGCAGTATTATTGTAGTTATATTCTTGTACATAGGAGCAGTATTATAGTAGTTATATTCTTGTACATAGGAGCAGTATTATAGTAGTTATATTCTTGTACATAGGAGCAGTATTATAGTATTTATCTTCTTGTACATAGGAGCAGTATTATAGTAGTTATATTCTTGTACATAGGGGCAGTATTATAGTAGCTATATTCTTGTGCATAGGGGGCAGTAATATAGTAGTTATATTCTTGTACATAGGAGCAGTATTATAGTAGTTATATTCTTGTACATAGGGAGCAGTATTATAGTAGTTATATTCTTGTACATAAGAGCAGTATTATAGTAGTTATATTCTTGTACATAGGGAGCAGTATTATAGTAGTTATATTCTTGTACATAAGGGGCAGTATTATAGTAGTTATATTCTTGTACATAGGAGCAGTATTATAGTAGTTATATTCTTGTACATAGGAGCAGTATTATAGTAGTTATATTCTTGAATAAAGGGGGCAGTATTATAGTAGTTATATTCTTGTACATAGGAGCAGTATTATAGTAGTTATATTCTTGTACATAGGAGCAGTATTATAGTAGTTATATTCCTGTACACAGGGAGCAGTATTATAGTAGTTATATTCTTGTACATAGGGGGCAGTATTATAGTAGTTATATTCTTGTACATAGGGGGCAGTATTATAGTAGTTATATTCTTGTACATAGGAGCAGTATTATAGTAGTTATATTCTTGTACATAAGGGGCAGTATTATAGTAGTTATATTCTTGTACATAGGAGCAGTATTATAGTAGTTATATTCTTGTACATAGGAGCAGTATTATAGTAGTTATATTCTTGAATAAAGGGGGCAGTATTATAGTAGTTATATTCTTGTACATATTGGGCAGTATTATAGTTGTTATATTCTTGAATAAAGGGGGCAGTATTATAGTAGTTATATTCTTGTACATAGGGGGCAATATTATAGTAGTTATATTCTTGTACATAGGGGGCAGTATTATAGTAGTTGTATTCTTGTACATTGGAAGCAGTATTATATTAGTTATATTCTTGTACATAGGACAGTATTATATTAGTTATATTCTTGTACATAGGGGGCAGTATTATAGTAGTTATATTCTTGTACATTGGTAGCAGTATTATAGTAGTTATATTCTTGTACATAGGAGCAGTATTATATTAGTTATATTCTTGTACATAGGAGCAGTATTATTGTAGTTATATTCTTGTACATAGGAGCAGTATTATAGTAGTTATATTCTTGTACATAGGAGCAGTATTATAGTAGTTATATTCTTGTACATAGGAGCAGTATTATAGTAGTTATGTTCTTGTACATAGGAGCAGTATTATAGTAGTTATATTCTTGTACATAGGGGCAGTATTATAGTAGCTATATTCTTGTGCATAGGGGGCAGTAATATAGTAGTTATATTCTTGTACATAGGGGCAGTATTATAGTAGTTATATTCTTGTACATAGGGAGCAGTATTATAGTATTTATATTCTTGTACATAAGAGCAGTATTATAGTAGTTATATTCTTGTACATAGGGAGCAGTATTATAGTAGTTATATTCTTGTACATAGGAGCAGTATTATAGTAGTTATATTCTTGTACATAGGAGCAGTATTATAGTAGTTATATTCTTGAATAAAGGGGGCAGTATTATAGTAGTTTTATTCTTGTACATATTGGGCAGTATTATAGTAGTTATATTCTTGAATAAAGGGGGCAGTATTATAGTAGTTATATTCTTGTACATAGGGGGCAATATTATAGTAGTTTTATTCTTGTACATAGGGGGCAGTATTATAGTAGTTATATTCTTGTACATTGGGAGCAGTATTATTGTAGTTATATTCTTGTACATAGGAGCAGTATTATAGTAGTTATATTCTTGTACATAGGAGCAGTATTATAGTAGTTATATTCTTGTACGTAGGAGCAGTATTATAGTAGTTATATTCTAGTACGTAGAAGCAGTATTATAGTAGTTATATTCTTGTACATAGGGGGCAGTATTATAGTAGTTATATTCTTGTACATAGGAGCAGTATTATAGTAGTTATATTCTTCTACATAAGGGGCAGTATTATAGTAGTTATATTCTTTTACATAAGGGGCAGTATTATAGTAGTTATATTCTTGTACATAGGAGCAGTATTATAGTAGTTATATTCTTGTACATAGGAGCAGTATTATAGTAGTTATATTCTTGAATAAAGGGGGCAGTATTATAGTAGTTATATTCTTGTACATATTGGGCAGTATTATAGTAGTTATATTCTTGAATAAAGGGGGCAGTATTATAGTAGTTATATTCTTGTACATAGCGGGCAATATTATAGTAGTTTTATTCTTGTACATAGGGGGCAGTATTATAGTAGTTATATTCTTGTACGTAGGGGGCAGTATTATAGTAGTGATATTCTTGTACATGGAGAGCAGTATTATAGTAGTTATATTCTTGTACATAGGAGCAGTATAATAGTAGTTATATTCTTGTACATAGGAGCAGTATTATAGTAGTTATATTCTTGTACATAGGAGCAGTATTATAGTAGTTATATTCTTGTACATAGGGGCAGTATTATAGTAGTTATATTCTTGTACATAGGAGCAGTATTATAGCAGTTATATTCTTGTACATAGGGGCAGTATTATAGTAGCTATATTCTTGTACATAGGGGCAGTATTATAGTAGTTATATTCTTGTACATAGGAGCAGTATTATAGTAGTTATATTCTTGTACATAGGGAGCAGTATTATAGTAGTTATATTCTTGTACATAGGGAGCAGTATTATAGTAGTTATATTCTTTTACATAGGGAGCAGTATTATAGTAGTTATATTCTTGTACATAGGAGCAGTATTATAGTAGTTATATTCTTGTACATAGGAGCAGTATTATAGTAGTTATATTCCTGTACATAGGGAGCAGTATTATAGTAGTTATATTCTTGTACATAGGGGGCAGTATTATAGTAGTTATATTCTTGTACATAGGAGCAGTATTATAGTAGTTATATTCTTGTACATAAGGGGCAGTATTATAGTAGTTATATTCTTGTACATAGGAGCAGTATTATAGCAGTTATATTCTTGTACATAGGAGCAGTATTATAGTAGTTATATTCTTGAATAAAGGGGGCAGTATTATAGTAGTTATATTCTTGTACATATTGGGCAGTATTATAGTATTTATATTCTTGAATAAAGGGGGCAGTATTATAGTAGTTATATTCTTGTACATAGGGGGCAATATTATAGTAGTTATATTCTTGTACATAGGGGGCAGTATTATAGTAGTTATATTCTTGTACATTGGGAGCAGTATTATATTAGTTATATTCTTGTACATAGGAGCAGTATTATATTAGTTATATTCTTGTACATAGGGGGCAGTATTATAGTAGTTATATTCTTGTACATTGGTAGCAGTATTATAGTAGTTATATTCTTGTACATAGGAGCAGTATTATATTAGTTATATTCTTGTACATAGGAGCAGTATTATTGTAGTTATATTCTTGTACATAGGAGCAGTATTATAGTAGTTATATTCTTGTACATAGGAGCAGTATTATAGTAGTTATATTCTTGTACATAGGAGCAGTATTATAGTAGTTATGTTCTTGTACATAGGAGCAGTATTATAGTAGTTATATTCTTGTACATAGGGGCAGTATTATAGTAGCTATATTCTTGTGCATAGGGGGCAGTAATATAGTAGTTATATTCTTGTACATAGGGGCAGTATTATAGTAGTTATATTCTTGTACATAGGGAGCAGTATTATAGTAGTTATATTCTTGTACATAAGAGCAGTATTATAGTAGTTAAATTCTTGTACATAGGGAGCAGTATTATAGTAGTTATATTCTTGTACATAGGAGCAGTATTATAGTAGTTATATTCTTGTACATAGGAGCAGTATTATAGTAGTTATATTCTTGAATAAAGGGGGCAGTATTATAGTAGTTATATTCTTGTACATATTGGGCAGTATTATAGTAGTTATATTCTTGTACATAGGGGGCATTATTATAGTAGTTATATTCTTGTACATTGGGAGCAGTATTATAGTAGTTATATTCTTGTACATAGGAGCAGTATTATAGTAGTTATATTCTTGTACATAGGAACAGTATTATAGTAGTTATATTCTTGTACGTAGGAGCAGTATTATAGTAGTTATATTCTAGTACGTAGGAGCAGTATTATAGTAGTTATATTCTTGTACATAGGGGGCAGTATTATAGTAGTTATATTCTTGTACATAGGATCAGTATTATAGTAGTTATATTCTTGTACATAAGGGGCAGTATTATAGTAGTTATATTCTTGTACATAAGGGGCAGTATTATAGTAGTTATATTCTTGTACATAGGAGCAGTATTATAGTAGTTATATTCTTGTACATAGGAGCAGTATTATAGTAGTTATATTCTTGAATAAAGGGGGCAGTATTATAGTAGTTATATTCTTGTACATAGGGAGCAGTATTATAGTAGTTATATTCTTGAATAAAGGGGGCAGTATTATAGTAGTTATATTCTTGTACATAGGGGGCAATATTATAGTAGTTTTATTCTTGTACATAGGGGGCAGTATTATTGTAGTTATATTCTTGTACATAGGGGGCAGTATTATAGTAGTTATATTCTTGTACATGGAGAGCAGTATTATAGTAGTTATATTCTTGTACATAGGAGCAGTATTATAGTAGTTATATTCTTGTACATAGGAGCAGTATTATAGTAGTTATATTCTTGTACATAGGAGCAGTATTATAGTAGTTATATTCTTGTACATAGGGGCAGTATTATAGTAGTTATATTCTTGTACATAGGAGCAGTATTATAGCAGTTATATGCTTGTACATAGGGGCAGTATTATAGTAGCTATATTCTTGTACATAGGGGCAGGATTATAGTAGTTATATTCTTGTACATAGGAGCAGTATTATAGTAGTTATATTCTTGTACATAGGGAGCAGTATTATAGTAGTTATATTCTTGTACATAGGGAGCAGTATAATAGTAGTTATATTCTGGTACATAGGGAGCAGTATTATAGTAGTTATATTCTTGTACATAGGAGCAGTATTATAGTAGTTATATTCTTGTACATAGGAGCAGTATTATAGTAGTTATATTCCTGTACATAGGGAGCAGTATTATAGTAGTTATATTCTTGTACATAGGGGGCAGTATTATAGTAGTTATATTCTTGTACATAGGGGGCAGTATTATAGTAGTTATATTCTTGTACATAGGAGCAGTATTATAGTAGTTATATTCTTGTACATAAGGGGCAGTATTATAGTAGTTATATTCTTGTACATAGGAGCAGTATTATAGTAGTTATATTCTTGTACATAGGAGCAGTATTATAGTAGTTATATTCTTGAATAAAGGGGGCAGTATTATAGTAGTTATATTCTTGTACATATTGGGCAGTATTATACTAGTTATATTCTTGAATAAAGGGGGCAGTATTATAGTAGTTATATTCTTGTACATAGGGGGCAATATTATAGTAGTTATATTCTTGTACATAGGGGGCAGTATTATAGTAGTTATATTCTTGTACATTGGGAGCAGTATTATATTAGTTATATTCTTGTACATAGGAGCAGTATTATATTAGTTATATTCTTGTACATAGGGGGCAGTATTATAGTAGTTATATTCTTGTACATTGGTAGCAGTATTATAGTAGTTATATTCTTGTACATAGGAGCAGTATTATATTAGTTATATTCTTGTACATAGGAGCAGTATTATAGTAGTTATATTCTTGTACATAGGAGCAGTATTATAGTAGTTATATTCTTGTACATAGGAGCAGTATTATAGTAGTTATGTTCTTGTACATAGGAGCATTATTATAGTAGTTATATTCTTGTACATAGGGGCAGTATTATAGTAGCTATATTCTTGTGCATAGGGGGCAGTAATATAGTAGTTATATTCTTGTACATAGGGGCAGTATTATAGTAGTTTTATTCTTGTACATAGGGAGCAGTATTATAGTAGTTATATTCTTGTACATAAGAGCAGTATTATAGTAGTTATATTCTTGTACATAGGGAGCAGTATTATAGTAGTTATATTCTTGTACATAGGGAGCAGTATTATAGTAGTTATATTCTTGTACATAGGAGCAGTATTATAGTAGTTATATTCTTGTACATAGGAGCAGTATTATAGTAGTTATATTCCTGTACATAGGGAGCAGTATTATAGTAGTTATATTCTTGTACATAGGGGGCAGTATTATAGTAGTTATATTCTTGTACATAAGGGGCAGTATTATAGTAGTTATATTCTTGTACATAGGAGCAGTATTATAGTAGTTATATTCTTGTACATAAGGGGCAGTATTATAGTAGTTATATTCTTGTACATAGGAGCAGTATTATAGTAGTTATATTCTTGTACATAGGAGCAGTATTATAGTAGTTATATTCTTGAATAAAGGGGGCAGTATTATAGTAGTTATATTCTTGTACATATTGGGCAGTATTATAGTAGTTATATTCTTGTACGTAGGAGCAGTATTATAGTAGTTATATTCTAGTACGTAGAAGCAGTATTATAGTAGTTATATTCTTGTACATAGGGGGCAGTATTATAGTAGTTATATTCTTGTACATAGGAGCAGTATTATAGTAGTTATATTCTTCTACATAAGGGGCAGTATTATAGTAGTTATATTCTTGTACATAAGGGGCAGTATTATAGTAGTTATATTCTTGTACATAGGAGCAGTATTATAGTAGTTATATTCTTGTACATAGGAGCAGTATTATAGTAGTTATATTCTTGAATAAAGGGGGCAGTATTATAGTAGTTATATTCTTGTACATATTGGGCAGTATTATAGTAGTTATATTCTTGAATAAAGGGGGCAGTATTATACTAGTTATATTCTTGTACATAGGGGGCAATATTATAGTAGTTTTATTCTTGTACATAGGGGGCAGTATTATAGTAGTTATATTCTTGTACATAGGGGGCAGTATTATAGTAGTTATATTCTTGTACATGGAGAGCAGTATTATAGTAGTTATATTCTTGTACATAGGAGCAGTATTATAGTAGTTATATTCTTGTACATAGGAGCAGTATTATAGTAGTTATATTCTTGTACATAGGAGCAGTATTATAGTAGTTATATTCTTGTACATAGGGGCAGTATTATAGTAGTTATATTCTTGTACATCGGAGCAGTATTATAGCAGTTATATTCTTGTACAAAGGGGCAGTATTATAGTAGCTATATTCTTGTACATAGGGGCAGTATTATAGTAGTTATATTCTTGTACATAGGAGCAGTATTATAGTAGTTATATTCTTGTACATAGGGAGCAGTATTATAGTAGTTATATTCTTGTACATAGGGAGCAGTATTATAGTAGTTATATTCTTGTACATAGGGAGCAGTATTATAGTAGTTATATTCTTGTACATAGGAGCAGTATTATAGTAGTTATATTCTTGTACATAGGAGCAGTATTATAGTAGTTATATTCCTGTACATAGGGAGCAGTATTATAGTAGTTATATTCTTGTACATAGGGGGCAGTATTATAGTAGTTATATTCTTGTACATAGGGGGCAGTATTATAGTAGTTATATTCTTGTACATAGGAGCAGTATTATAGTAGTTATATTCTTGTACATAAGGGGCAGTATTATAGTAGTTATATTCTTGTACATAGGAGCAGTATTATAGTCGTTATATTCTTGTACATAGGAGCAGTATTATAGTAGTTATATTCTTGAATAAAGGGGGCAGTATTATAGTAGTTATATTCTTGTACATATTGGGCAGTATTATAGTAGTTATATTCTTGAATAAAGGGGGCAGTATTATAGTAGTTATATTCTTGTACATAGGGGGCAATATTATAGTAGTTATATTCTTGTACATAGGGGGCAGTATTATAGTAGTTATATTCTTGTACATTGGGAGCAGTATTATATTAGTTATATTCTTGTACATAGGAGCAGTATTATATTAGTTATATTCTTGTACATAGGGGGCAGTATTATAGTAGTTATATTCTTGTACATTGGTAGCAGTATTATAGTAGTTATATTCTTGTACATAGGAGCAGTATTATATTAGTTATATTCTTTTACATAGGAGCAGTATTATTGTAGTTATATTCTTGTACATAGGAGCAGTATTATAGTAGTTATATTCTTGTACATAGGAGCAGTATTATAGTAGTTATATTCTTGTACATAGGAGCAGTATTATAGTAGTTATGTTCTTGTACATAGGAGCAGTATTATAGTAGTTATATTCTTGTACATAGGGGCAGTATTATAGTAGCTATATTCTTGTGCATAGGGGGCAGTAATATAGTAGTTATATTCTTGTACATAGGGGCAGTATTATAGTAGTTATATTCTTGTACATAGGGAGCAGTATTATAGTAGTTATATTCTTGTACATAAGAGCAGTATTATAGTAGTTATATTCTTGTACATAGGGAGCAGTATTATAGTAGTTATATTCTTGTACATAGGAGCAGTATTATAGTAGTTATATTCTTGTACATAGGAGCAGTATTATAGTAGTTATATTCTTGAATAAAGGGGGCAGTATTATAGTAGTTATATTCTTGTACATATTGGGCAGTATTATAGTAGTTATATTCTTGTACATATTGGGCAGTTTTATAGTTGTTATATTCTTGAATAAAGGGGGCAGTATTATATTAGTTATATTCTTGTACATAGGGGGCAATATTATAGTAGTTTTATTCTTGTACATAGGGGGCAGTATTATAGTAGTTATATTCTTGTACATTGGGAGCAGTATTATAGTAGTTATATTCTTGTACATAGGAGCAGTATTATAGTAGTTATATTCTTGTACATAGGAGCAGTATTATAGTAGTTATATTCTTGTACGTAGGAGCAGTATTATAGTAGTTATATTCTAGTACGTAGGAGCAGTATTATAGTAGTTATATTCTTGTACATAGGGGGCAGTATTATAGTAGTTATATTCTTGTACATAGGAGCAGTATTATAGTAGTTATATTCTTCTACATAAGGGGCAGTATTATAGTAGTTATATTCTTGTACATAAGGGGCAGTATTATAGTAGTTATATTCTTGTACATAGGAGCAGTATTATAGTAGTTATATTCTTGTACATAGGAGCAGTATTATAGTAGTTATATTCTTGAATAAAGGGGGCAGTATTATAGTAGTTATATTCTTGTACATAGGGAGCAGTATTATAGTAGTTATATTCTTGAATAAAGGGGGCAGTATTATAGTAGTTATATTCTTGTACATAGGGGGCAATATTATAGTAGTTTTATTCTTGTACATAGGGGGCAGTATTATAGTAGTTATATTCTTGTACGTAGGGGGCAGTATTATAGTAGTTATATTCTTGTACATGGAGAGCAGTATTATAGTAGTTATATTCTTGTACATAGGAGCAGTATTATAGTAGTTATATTCTTGTACATAGGAGCAGTATTATAGTAGTTATATTCTTGTACATAGGAGCAGTATTATAGTAGTTATATTCTTGTACATAGGGGCAGTATTATAGTAGTTATATTCTTGTACATAGGAGCAGTATTATAGCAGTTATATTCTTGTACATAGGGGCAGTATTATAGTAGCTATATTCTTGTACATAGGGGCAGTATTATAGTAGTTATATTCTTGTACATAGGAGCAGTATTATAGTAGTTATATTCTTGTACATAGGGAGCAGTATTATAGTAGTTATATTCTTGTACATAGGGAGCAGTATTATAGTAGTTATATTCTTGTACATAGGGAGCAGTATTATAGTAGTTATATTCTTGTACATAGGAGCAGTATTATAGTAGTTATATTCTTGTACATAGGAGCAGTATTATAGTAGTTATATTCCTGTACATAGGGAGCAGTATTATAGTAGTTATATTCCTGTACATAGGGGGCAGTATTATAGTAGTTATATTCTTGTACATAGGGGGCAGTATTATAGTAGTTATATTCTTGTACATAGGAGCAGTATTATAGTAGTTATATTCTTGTACATAAGGGGCAGTATTATAGTAGCTATATTCTTGTACATAGGAGCAGTATTATAGTAGTTATATTCTTGTACATAGGAGCTGTATTATAGTAGTTATATTCTTGAATAAAGGGGGCAGTATTATAGTAGTTATATTCTTGTACATATTGGGCAGTATTATACTAGTTATATTCTTGAATAAAGGGGGCAGTATTATAGTAGTTATATTCTTGTACATAGGGGGCAATATTATAGTAGTTATATTCTTGTACATAGGGGGCAGTATTATAGTAGTTATATTCTTGTACATTGGGAGCAGTATTATATTAGTTATATTCTTGTACATAGGAGCAGTATTATATTAGTTATATTTTTGTACATAGGGGGCAGTATTATAGTAGTTATATTCTTGTACATTGGTAGCAGTATTATAGTAGTTATATTCTTGTACATAGGAGCAGTATTATATTAGTTATATTCTTGTACATAGGAGCAGTATTATTGTAGTTATATTCTTGTACATAGGAGCAGTATTATAGTAGTTATATTCTTGTACATAGGAGCAGTATTATAGTAGTTATATTCTTGTACATAGGAGCAGTATTATAGTAGTTATGTTCTTGTACATAGGAGCAGTATTATAGTAGTTATATTCTTGTACATAGGGGCAGTATTATAGTAGCTATATTCTTGTGCATAGGGGGCAGTAATATAGTAGTTATATTCTTGTACATAGGGGCAGTATTATAGTAGTTTTATTCTTGTACATAGGGAGCAGTATTTTAGTAGTTATATTCTTGTACATAAGAGCAGTATTATAGTAGTTATATTCTTGTACATAGGGAGCAGTATTATAGTAGTTATATTCTTGTACATAGGGAGCAGTATTATAGTAGTTATATTCTTGTACATAGGAGCAGTATTATAGTAGTTATATTCTTGTACATAGGAGCAGTATTATAGTAGTTATATTCCTGTACATAGGGGGCAGTATTATAGTAGTTATATTCTTGTACATAAGGGGCAGTATTATAGTAGTTATATTCTTGTACATAGGAGCAGTATTATAGTAGTTATATTCTTGTACATAAGGGGCAGTATTATAGTAGTTATATTCTTGTACATAGGAGCAGTATTATAGTAGTTATATTCTTGTACATAGGAGCAGTATTATAGTAGTTATATTCTTGAATAAAGGGGGCAGTATTATAGTAGTTATATTCTTGTACATATTGGGCAGTATTATAGTAGTTATATTCTTGAATAAAGGGGGCAGTATTATAGTAGTTATATTCTTGTACATAGGGGGCAATATTATAGTAGTTATATTCTTGTACATAGGGGGCAGTATTATAGTAGTTATATTCTTGTACATTGGGAGCAGTATTATATTAGTTATATTCTTGTACATAGGAGCAGTATTATATTAGTTATATTCTTGTACATAGGGGGCAGTATTATAGTAGTTATATTCTTGTACATTGGTAGCAGTATTATAGTAGTTATATTCTTGTACATAGGAGCAGTATTATATTAGTTATATTCTTTTACATAGGAGCAGTATTATTGTAGTTATATTCTTGTACATAGGAGCAGTATTATAGTAGTTATATTCTTGTACATAGGAGCAGTATTATAGTAGTTATATTCTTGTACATAGGAGCAGTATTATAGTAGTTATGTTCTTGTACATAGGAGCAGTATTATAGTAGTTATATTCTTGTACATAGGGGCAGTATTATAGTAGCTATATTCTTGTGCATAGGGGGCAGTAATATAGTAGTTATATTCTTGTACATAGGGGCAGTATTATAGTAGTTATATTCTTGTACATAGGGAGCAGTATTATAGTAGTTATATTCTTGTACATAAGAGCAGTATTATAGTAGTTATATTCTTGTACATAGGGAGCAGTATTATAGTAGTTATATTCTTGTACATAGGAGCAGTATTATAGTAGTTATATTCTTGTACATAGGAGCAGTATTATAGTAGTTATATTCTTGAATAAAGGGGGCAGTATTATAGTAGTTATATTCTTGTACATATTGGGCAGTATTATAGTAGTTATATTCTTGTACATATTGGGCAGTTTTATAGTTGTTATATTCTTGAATAAAGGGGGCAGTATTATATTAGTTATATTCTTGTACATAGGGGGCAATATTATAGTAGTTTTATTCTTGTACATAGGGGGCAGTATTATAGTAGTTATATTCTTGTACATTGGGAGCAGTATTATAGTAGTTATATTCTTGTACATAGGAGCAGTATTATAGTAGTTATATTCTTGTACATAGGAGCAGTATTATAGTAGTTATATTCTTGTACGTAGGAGCAGTATTATAGTAGTTATATTCTAGTACGTAGGAGCAGTATTATAGTAGTTATATTCTTGTACATAGGGGGCAGTATTATAGTAGTTATATTCTTGTACATAGGAGCAGTATTATAGTAGTTATATTCTTCTACATAAGGGGCAGTATTATAGTAGTTATATTCTTGTACATAAGGGGCAGTATTATAGTAGTTATATTCTTGTACATAGGAGCAGTATTATAGTAGTTATATTCTTGTACATAGGAGCAGTATTATAGTAGTTATATTCTTGAATAAAGGGGGCAGTATTATAGTAGTTATATTCTTGTACATAGGGAGCAGTATTATAGTAGTTATATTCTTGAATAAAGGGGGCAGTATTATAGTAGTTATATTCTTGTACATAGGGGGCAATATTATAGTAGTTTTATTCTTGTACATAGGGGGCAGTATTATAGTAGTTATATTCTTGTACGTAGGGGGCAGTATTATAGTAGTTATATTCTTGTACATGGAGAGCAGTATTATAGTAGTTATATTCTTGTACATAGGAGCAGTATTATAGTAGTTATATTCTTGTACATAGGAGCAGTATTATAGTAGTTATATTCTTGTACATAGGAGCAGTATTATAGTAGTTATATTCTTGT
This sequence comes from Phyllobates terribilis, assembly GCF_046119375.1. Classification (NCBI taxonomy): domain Eukaryota; kingdom Metazoa; phylum Chordata; class Amphibia; order Anura; family Dendrobatidae; genus Phyllobates; species Phyllobates terribilis. The sequence continues at coordinate 10,391,016 of NW_027362763.1, read as the reverse complement.
ACATAGGGGCAGTATTATAGTAGTTATATTCTTGTACATAGGAGCAGTATTATAGCAGTTATATTCTTGTACATAGGGGCAGTATTATAGTAGCTATATTCTTGTACATAGGGGCAGTATTATAGTAGTTATATTCTTGTACATAGGAGCAGTATTATAGTAGTTATATTCTTGTACATAGGGAGCAGTATTATAGTAGTTATATTCTTGTACATAGGGAGCAGTATTATAGTAGTTATATTCTTGTACATAGGGAGCAGTATTATAGTAGTTATATTCTTGTACATAGGAGCAGTATTATAGTAGTTATATTCTTGTACATAGGAGCAGTATTATAGTAGTTATATTCCTGTACATAGGGAGCAGTATTATAGTAGTTATATTCCTGTACATAGGGGGCAGTATTATAGTAGTTATATTCTTGTACATAGGGGGCAGTATTATAGTAGTTATATTCTTGTACATAGGAGCAGTATTATAGTAGTTATATTCTTGTACATAAGGGGCAGTATTATAGTAGCTATATTCTTGTACATAGGAGCAGTATTATAGTAGTTATATTCTTGTACATAGGAGCTGTATTATAGTAGTTATATTCTTGAATAAAGGGGGCAGTATTATAGTAGTTATATTCTTGTACATATTGGGCAGTATTATACTAGTTATATTCTTGAATAAAGGGGGCAGTATTATAGTAGTTATATTCTTGTACATAGGGGGCAATATTATAGTAGTTATATTCTTGTACATAGGGGGCAGTATTATAGTAGTTATATTCTTGTACATTGGGAGCAGTATTATATTAGTTATATTCTTGTACATAGGAGCAGTATTATATTAGTTATATTTTTGTACATAGGGGGCAGTATTATAGTAGTTATATTCTTGTACATTGGTAGCAGTATTATAGTAGTTATATTCTTGTACATAGGAGCAGTATTATATTAGTTATATTCTTGTACATAGGAGCAGTATTATTGTAGTTATATTCTTGTACATAGGAGCAGTATTATAGTAGTTATATTCTTGTACATAGGAGCAGTATTATAGTAGTTATATTCTTGTACATAGGAGCAGTATTATAGTAGTTATGTTCTTGTACATAGGAGCAGTATTATAGTAGTTATATTCTTGTACATAGGGGCAGTATTATAGTAGCTATATTCTTGTGCATAGGGGGCAGTAATATAGTAGTTATATTCTTGTACATAGGGGCAGTATTATAGTAGTTTTATTCTTGTACATAGGGAGCAGTATTTTAGTAGTTATATTCTTGTACATAAGAGCAGTATTATAGTAGTTATATTCTTGTACATAGGGAGCAGTATTATAGTAGTTATATTCTTGTACATAGGGAGCAGTATTATAGTAGTTATATTCTTGTACATAGGAGCAGTATTATAGTAGTTATATTCTTGTACATAGGAGCAGTATTATAGTAGTTATATTCCTGTACATAGGGGGCAGTATTATAGTAGTTATATTCTTGTACATAAGGGGCAGTATTATAGTAGTTATATTCTTGTACATAGGAGCAGTATTATAGTAGTTATATTCTTGTACATAAGGGGCAGTATTATAGTAGTTATATTCTTGTACATAGGAGCAGTATTATAGTAGTTATATTCTTGTACATAGGAGCAGTATTATAGTAGTTATATTCTTGAATAAAGGGGGCAGTATTATAGTAGTTATATTCTTGTACATATTGGGCAGTATTATAGTAGTTATATTCTTGAATAAAGGGGGCAGTATTATAGTAGTTATATTCTTGTACATAGGGGGCAATATTATAGTAGTTATATTCTTGTACATAGGGGGCAGTATTATAGTAGTTATATTCTTGTACATTGGGAGCAGTATTATATTAGTTATATTCTTGTACATAGGAGCAGTATTATATTAGTTATATTCTTGTACATAGGGGGCAGTATTATAGTAGTTATATTCTTGTGCATAGGGGGCAGTAATATAGTAGTTATATTCTTGTACATAGGGGCAGTATTATAGTAGTTATATTCTTGTACATAGGAGCAGTATTATAGTAGTTATATTCTTGTACATAAGAGCAGTATTATAGTAGTTATATTCTTGTACATAGGGAGCAGTATTATAGTAGTTATATTCTTGTACATAGGGGGCAGTATTATAGTAGTTATATTCTTGTACATAGGGGCAGTATTATAGTAGTTATATTCTTGTACATAGGAGCAGTATTATAGTAGTTATATTCTTGTACATAGGAGCAGTATTATAGTAGTTATATTCTTGTACGTAGGAGCAGTATTATAGTAGTTATATTCTAGTACGTAGGAGCAGTATTATAGTAGTTATATTCTTGTACATAGGGGGCAGTATTATAGTAGTTATATTCTTGTACATTGGTAGCAGTATTATAGTAGTTATATTCTTGTACATAGGAGCAGTATTATATTAGTTATATTCTTGTACATAGGAGCAGTATTATTGTAGTTATATTCTTGTACATAGGAGCAGTATTATAGTAGTTATATTCTTGTACATAGGAGCAGTATTATAGTAGTTATATTCTTGTACATAGGAGCAGTATTATAGTAGTTATGTTGTTGTACATAGGAGCAGTATTATAGTAGTTATATTCTTGTACATAGGGGCAGTATTATAGTAGCTATATTCTTGTGCATAGGGGGCAGTAATATAGTAGTTATATTCTTGTACATAGGGGCAGTATTATAGTAGTTTTATTCTTGTTCATAGGGAGCAGTATTTTGGTAGTTATATTCTTGTACATAAGAGCAGTATTATAGTAGTTATATTCTTGTACATAGGGAGCAGTATTATAGTAGTTATATTCTTGTACATAGGGACCAGTATTATAGTAGTTATATTCTTGTACATAGGAGCAGTATTATAGTAGTTATATTCTTGTACATAGGAGCAGTATTATAGTAGTTATATTCCTGTACATAGGGGGCAGTATTATAGTAGTTATATTCTTGTACATAAGGGGCAGTATTATAGTAGTTATATTCTTGTACATAGGAGCAGTATTATAGTAGTTATATTCTTGTACATAAGGGGCAGTATTATAGTAGTTATATTCTTGTACATAGGAGCAGTATTATAGTAGTTATATTCTTGTACATAGGAGCAGTATTATAGTAGTTATATTCTTGAATAAAGGGGGCAGTATTATAGTAGTTATATTCTTGTACATATTGGGCAGTATTATAGTAGTTATATTCTTGAATAAAGGGGGCAGTATTATAGTAGTTATATTCTTGTACATAGGGGGCAATATTATAGTAGTTATATTCTTGTACATAGGGGGCAGTATTATAGTAGTTATATTCTTGTACATTGGGAGCAGTATTATATTAGTTATATTCTTGTACATAGGAGCAGTATTATATTAGTTATATTTTTGTTCATAGGGGGCAGTATTATAGTAGTTATATTCTTGTACATTGGTAGCAGTATTATAGTAGTTATATTCTTGTACATAGGAGCAGTATTATATTAGTTATATTCTTGTACATAGGAGCAGTATTATTGTAGTTATATTCTTGTACATAGGAGCAGTATTATAGTAGTTATATTCTTGTACATAGGAGCAGTATTATAGTAGTTATATTCTTGTACATAGGGGCAGTATTATAGTAGCTATATTCTTGTGCATAGGGGGCAGTAATATAGTAGTTATATTCTTGTACATAGGGGCAGTATTATAGTAGTTATATTCTTGTACATAGGAGCAGTATTATAGTAGTTATATTCTTGTACATAAGAGCAGTATTATAGTAGTTATATTCTTGTACATAGGGAGCAGTATTATAGTAGTTATATTCTTGTACATAGGGGGCAGTATTATAGTAGTTATATTCTTGTACATAGGGGCAGTATTATAGTAGTTATATTCTTGTACATAGGAGCAGTATTATAGTAGTTATATTCTTGTACATAGGAGCAGTATTATAGTAGTTATATTCTTGTACGTAGGAGCAGTATTATAGTAGTTATATTCTAGTACGTAGGAGCAGTATTATAGTAGTTATATTCTTGTACATAGGGGGCAGTATTATAGTAGTTATATTCTTGTACATTGGTAGCAGTATTATAGTAGTTATATTCTTGTACATAGGAGCAGTATTATATTAGTTATATTCTTGTACATAGGAGCAGTATTATTGTAGTTATATTCTTGTACATAGGAGCAGTATTATAGTAGTTATATTCTTGTACATAGGAGCAGTATTATAGTAGTTATATTCTTGTACATAGGAGCAGTATTATAGTAGTTATGTTGTTGTACATAGGAGCAGTATTATAGTAGTTATATTCTTGTACATAGGGGCAGTATTATAGTAGCTATATTCTTGTGCATAGGGGGCAGTAATATAGTAGTTATATTCTTGTACATAGGGGCAGTATTATAGTAGTTTTATTCTTGTACATAGGGAGCAGTATTTTAGTAGTTATATTCTTGTACATAAGAGCAGTATTATAGTAGTTATATTCTTGTACATAGGGAGCAGTATTATAGTAGTTATATTCTTGTACATAGGGACCAGTATTATAGTAGTTATATTCTTGTACATAGGAGCAGTATTATAGTAGTTATATTCTTGTACATAGGAGCAGTATTATAGTAGTTATATTCCTGTACATAGGGGGCAGTATTATAGTAGTTATATTCTTGTACATAAGGGGCAGTATTATAGTAGTTATATTCTTGTACATAGGAGCAGTATTATAGTAGTTATATTCTTGTACATAAGGGGCAGTATTATAGTAGTTATATTCTTGTACATAGGAGCAGTATTATAGTAGTTATATTCTTGTACATAGGAGCAGTATTATAGTAGTTATATTCTTGAATAAAGGGGGCAGTATTATAGTAGTTATATTCTTGTACATATTGGGCAGTATTATAGTAGTTATATTCTTGAATAAAGGGGGAAGTATTATAGTAGTTATATTCTTGTACATAGGGGGCAATATTATAGTAGTTATATTCTTGTACATAGGGGGCAGTATTATAGTAGTTATATTCTTGTACATTGGGAGCAGTATTATATTAGTTATATTCTTGTACATAGGAGCAGTATTATATTAGTTATATTTTTGTACATAGGGGGCAGTATTATAGTAGTTATATTCTTGTACATTGGTAGCAGTATTATAGTAGTTATATTCTTGTACATAGGAGCAGTATTATATTAGTTATATTCTTGTACATAGGAGCAGTATTATTGTAGTTATATTCTTGTACATAGGAGCAGTATTATAGTAGTTATATTCTTGTACATAGGAGCAGTATTATAGTAGTTATATTCTTGTACATTGGGGCAGTATTATAGTAGCTATATTCTTGTGCATAGGGGGCAGTAATATAGTAGTTATATTCTTGTACATAGGGGCAGTATTATAGTAGTTATATTCTTGTACATAGGAGCAGTATTATAGTAGTTATATTCTTGTACATAAGAGCAGTATTATAGTAGTTATATTCTTGTACATAGGGAGCAGTATTATAGTAGTTATATTCTTGTACATAGGGGGCAGTATTATAGTAGTTATATTCTTGTACACAGGGGCAGTATTATAGTAGTTATATTCTTGTACATAGGAGCAGTATTATAGTAGTTATATTCTTGTACATAGGGAGCAGTATTATAGTAGTTATATTCTTGTACATAGGGAGCAGTATTATAGTAGTTATATTCTTGTACATAGGGGGCAGTATTATAGTAGTTATATTCTTGTACATAGGGGGCAATATTATAGTAGTTATATTCTTGTACATAGGAGCAGTATTATAGTAGTTATATTCTTGTACATAGGGGGCAGTATTATAGTAGTTATATTCTTGTACATAGGAGCAGTATTATAGTAGTTATATTCTTGAATAAAGGGGGCAGTATTATAGTAGTTATATTATTGTACATAGGGGGCAGTATTATAGTAGTTATATTCTTGTACATAGGGGGCAGTATTATAGTAGTTATATTCTTGTACGTAGGAGCAGTATTATAGCAGTTATATTCTTGTACGTAGGAGCAGTATTATAGCAGTTATATTCTTGTACATAGGAGCAGTATTATAGTAGTTATATTCTAGTACGTAGGAGCAGTATTATAGTAGTTATATTCTTGTACATAGGGGGCAGTATTATAGTAGTTATATTCTTGTACATAGGAGCAGTATTATAGTAGTTATATTCTTGTACATAGGGGGCAGTATTATAGTAGTTATATTCTTGTACATAGGAGCAGTACTATAGTAGTTATATTCTTGTACATAGCAGCAGTATTATAGTAGTTATATTCTTGAATAAAGGGGGTAGTATTATAGTAGTTATATTCTTGTACATAGGGGGCAGTATTATAGTAGTTATATTCTTGAATAAAGGGGGCAGTATTATAGTAGTTATATTCTTGTACATAGGGGGCAGTATTATAGTAGTTATATTCTTGTACATAGGAGCAGTATTATTGTAGTTATATTCTTGTACATAGGGGTAGTGTTATAGTCTTGTACATAGTGGGCAGTATTATAGTAATAGTCTTGTACATAGGGGGCAGTATTATAGTAGTTATATTCTTGTACGTAGGGGGCAGTATTATAGTAGTTATATTCTTGTACGTAGGGAGCAGCATTATAGTAGTTATATTCTTGTACGTAGGGAGCAGCATTATAGTAGTTATATTCTTGTACGTAGGGAGCAGTATTATAGTAGTTATATTCTTGTACATAAGGGCAGTATTATAGTAGTTATATTCTTGTACATAGGAGCAGTCTTATAGTAGATATATTCTTGTACATAGGGGGCAGTATTATAGTAGTTATATTCTTGAACATAGGAGCAGCATTATAGTAGTTATATTCTTGTACATAGGGGCAGTATTATAGTAGTTATATTTTTGTACATAGGGGGCAGTATTATAGTAGTTATATTCTTGTACATAGGAGCAGTATTAGTTATATTCTTGTACATAGGAGCAGTATTATAGTAGTTATATTCTTGAATAAAGGGGGCAGTATTATAGTAGTTATATTCTTGTACATAGGGGGCAGTATTATAGTAGTTATATTCTTGAATAAAGAGGGCAGTATTATAGTAGTTATATTCTTGTACATAGGGGGCAGTATTATAGTAGTTATATTCTTGTACATAGGAGCAGTATTATTGTAGTTATATTCTTGTACATAGGGGTAGTGTTATAGTCTTGTACATAGGGGGCAGTATTATAGTAATAGTCTTGTACGTAGGGGGCAGTATTATAGTATTTATATTCTTGTACGTAGGGAGCAGCATTATAGTAGTTATATTCTTGTACGTAGGGAGCAGCATTATAGTAGTTATATTCTTGTACGTAGGGAGCAGTATTATAGTAGTTATATTCTTGTACATAAGGGCAGTATTATAGTAGTTATATTCTTGTACATAGGAGCAGTCTTATAGTAGATATATTCTTGTACATAGGGGGCAGTATTATAGTAGTTATATTCTTGAACATAGGAGCAGCATTATAGTAGTTATATTCTTGTACATAGGGGCAGTATTATAGTAGTTATATTCTTGTACATAAGGGCAGTATTATAGTAGTTATATTCTTGTACATAGGGGCAGTATTATAGTAGTTATATTCTTGTAAATAGGGGGCAGTATTATAGTAGTTATATTCTTGTACATAGGAGCAGCATTATAGTAGTTATATTCTTGTACACAGGGGCAGTATTATAGTAGTTATATTCTTGAACATAGGAGCACTATTATAGTAGTTAGATTCTTGTACATAGGGAGCAGTATTATAATAGTTAGATTCTTGTACATAGGGGCAGTATTATAGTAGTTATATTCTTGTACATAGGAGCAGTATTATAGTAGTTATAGTCTTGTACATAGGGAGCAGTATTATAGTAGTTATAGTCTTGTACATAGGGAGGAGTATTATAGTAGTTATATTCTTGTACATAGGAGCAGTATTATAGTAGTTATATTCTTATACATAGGAGCAGTATTATAGTAGTTATAGTCTTGTACATAGGGAGCAGTATTATAGTAGTTATAGTCTTGTACATAGGAGCAGTATTATAGTAGTTATAGTCTTGTACATAGGGGGCAGTATTATAGTATATTCTTGTACATAGGAGCAGTATTATAGTAATTATATTCTTGTACATAGAGGGCAGTATTATAGTAGTTATATTCTTGTACATAGGGAGCAGTATTATAGTAGTTATATTCTTGTACATATTGGGCAGTATTATAGTAGTTATATTCTTGAATAAAGGGGGCAGTATTATAGTAGTTATATTCTTGTACATAGGGGGCAATATTATAGTAGTTTTATTCTTGTACATAGGGGGCAGTATTATAGTAGTTATATTCTTGTACATAGGGGGCAGTATTATAGTAGTTATATTCTTGTACATGGAGAGCAGTATTATAGTAGTTATATTCTTGTACATAGGAGCAGTATTATAGTAGTTATATTCTTGTACATAGGAGCAGTATTATAGTAGTTATATTCTTGTACATAGGAGCAGTATTATAGTAGTTATATTCTTGTACATAGGGGCAGTATTATAGTAGTTATATTCTTGTACATAGGAGCAGTATTATAGCAGTTATATTCTTGTACATAGGGGCAGTATTATAGTAGCTATATTCTTGTACATAGGGGCAGTATTATAGTAGTTATATTCTTGTACATAGGAGCAGTATTATAGTAGTTATATTCTTGTACATAGGGAGCAGTATTATAGTAGTTATATTCTTGAATAAAGGGGGCAGTATTATAGTAGTTATATTCTTGTACATAGGGGGAAATATTATAGTAGTTTTATTCTTGTACATAGGGGGCAGTATTATAGTAGTTATATTCTTGTACATAGGGGGCAGTATTATAGTAGTTATATTCTTGTACATGGAGAGCAGTATTATAGTAGTTATATTCTTGTACATAGGAGCAGTATTATAGTAGTTATATTCTTGTACATAGGAGCAGTATTATAGTAGTTATATTCTTGTACATAGGAGCAGTATTATAGTAGTTATATTCTTGTACATAGGGGCAGTATTATAGTAGTTATATTCTTGTACATAGGAGCAGTATTATAGCAGTTATATTCTTGTACATAGGGGCAGTATTATAGTAGCTATATTCTTGTACATAGGGGCAGTATTATAGTAGTTATATTCTTGTACATAGGAGCAGTATTATAGTAGTTATATTCTTGTACATAGGGAGCAGTATTATAGTAGTTATATTCTTGTACATAGGGAGCAGTATTATAGTAGTTATATTCTTGTACATAGGGAGCAGTATTATAGTAGTTATATTCTTGTACATAGGAGCAGTATTATAGTAGTTATATTCTTGTACATAGGAGCAGTATTATAGTAGTTATATTCCTGTACATAGGGAGCAGTATTATAGTAGTTATATTCTTGTACATAGGGTTCAGTATTATAGTAGTTATATTCTTGTACATAGGGGGCAGTATTATAGTAGTTATATTCTTGTACATAGGAGCAGTATTATAGTAGTTATATTCTTGTACATAAGGGGCAGTATTATAGTAGTTATATTCTTGTACATAGGAGCAGTATTATAGTAGTTATATTCTTGTACATAGGAGCAGTATTATAGTAGTTATATTCTTGAATAAAGGGGGCAGTATTATAGTAGTTATATTCTTGTACATATTGGGCAGTATTATAGTAGTTATATTCTTGAATAAAGGGGGCAGTATTATAGTAGTTATATTCTTGTACATAGGGGGCAATATTATAATAGTTATATTCTTGTACATAGGGGGCAGTATTATAGAAGTTATATTCTTGTACATTGGGAGCAGTATTATATTAGTTATATTCTTGTACATAGGAGCAGTATTATATTAGTTATATTCTTGTACATAGGGGGCAGTATTATAGTAGTTATATTCTTGTACATTGGTAGCAGTATTATAGTAGTTATATTCTTGTACATAGGAGCAGTATTATATTAGTTATATTCTTGTACATAGGAGCAGTATTATTGTAGTTATATTCTTGTACATAGGAGCAGTATTATAGTAGTTATATTCTTGTACATAGGAGCAGTATTATAGTAGTTATGTTCTTGTACATAGGAGCAGTATTATAGTAGTTATATTCTTGTACATAGGGGCAGTATTATAGTAGCTATATTCTTCTGCATAGGGGGCAGTAATATAGTAGTTATATTCTTGTACATAGGGGCAGTATTATAGTAGTTATATTCTTGTACATAGGGAGCAGTATTATAGTTATATTCTTGTACATAAGAGCAGTATTATAGTAGTTATATTCTTGTACATAGGGAGCAGTATTATAGTAGTTATATTCTTGTACATAGGAGCAGTATTATAGTAGTTATATTCTTGTACATAGGAGCAGTATTATAGTAGTTATATTCTTGAATAAAGGGGGCAGTATTATAGTAGTTATATTCTTGTACATATTGGGCAGTATTATAGTAGTTATATTCTTGAATAAAGGGGGCAGTATTATAGTAGTTATATTCTTGTACATAGGGGGCAATATTATAGTAGTTTTATTCTTGTACATAGGGGGCAGTATTATAGTAGTTATATTCTTGTACATTGGGAGCAGTATTATAGTAGTTATATTCTTGTACATAGGAGCAGTATTATAGTAGTTATATTCTTGTACATAGGAGCAGTATTATAGTAGTTATATTCTTGTACGTAGGAGCAGTATTATAGTAGTTATATTCTAGTACGTAGGAGCAGTATTATAGTAGTTATATTCTTGTACATAGGGGGCAGTATTATAGTAGTTATATTCTTGTACATAGGAGCAGTATTATAGTAGTTATATTCTTGTACATAAGGGGCAGTATTATAGTAGTTATATTCTTGTACATAAGGGGCAGTATTATAGTAGTTATATTCTTGTACATAGGAGCAGTATTATAGTAGTTATATTCTTGTACATAGGAGCAGTATTATAGTAGTTATATTCTTGAATAAAGGGGGCAGTATTATAGTAGTTATATTCTTGTACATAGGGAGCAGTATTATAGTAGTTATATTCTTGAATAAAGGGGGCAGTATTATAGTAGTTATATTCTTGTACATAGGGGGAAATATTATAGTAGTTTTATTCTTGTACATAGGGGGCAGTATTATAGTAGTTATATTCTTGTACATAGGGGGCAGTATTATAGTAGTTATATTCTTGTACATGGAGAGCAGTATTATAGTAGTTATATTCTTGTACATAGGAGCAGTATTATAGTAGTTATATTCTTGTACATAGGAGCAGTATTATAGTAGTTATATTCTTGTACATAGGAGCAGTATTATAGTAGTTATATTCTTGTACATAGGGGCAGTATTATAGTAGTTATATTCTTGTACATAGGAGCAGTATTATAGCAGTTATATTCTTGTACATAGGGGCAGTATTATAGTAGCTATATTCTTGTACATAGGGGCAGTATTATAGTAGTTATATTCTTGTACATAGGAGCAGTATTATAGTAGTTATATTCTTGTACATAGGGAGCAGTATTATAGTAGTTATATTCTTGTACATAGGGAGCAGTATTATAGTAGTTATATTCTTGTACATAGGGAGCAGTATTATAGTAGTTATATTCTTGTACATAGGAGCAGTATTATAGTAGTTATATTCTTGTACATAGGAGCAGTATTATAGTAGTTATATTCCTGTACATAGGGAGCAGTATTATAGTAGTTATATTCTTGTACATAGGGTTCAGTATTATAGTAGTTATATTCTTGTACATAGGGGGCAGTATTATAGTAGTTATATTCTTGTACATAGGAGCAGTATTATAGTAGTTATATTCTTGTACATAAGGGGCAGTATTATAGTAGTTATATTCTTGTACATAGGAGCAGTATTATAGTAGTTATATTCTTGTACATAGGAGCAGTATTATAGTAGTTATATTCTTGAATAAAGGGGGCAGTATTATAGTAGTTATATTCTTGTACATATTGGGCAGTATTATACTAGTTATATTCTTGAATAAAGGGGGCAGTATTATAGTAGTTATATTCTTGTACATAGGGGGCAATATTATAGTAGTTATATTCTTGTACATAGGGGGCAGTGTTATAGTAGTTATATTCTTGTACATTGGGAGCAGTATTATATTAGTTATATTCTTGTACATAGGAGCAGTATTATATTAGTTATATTCTTGTACATAGGGGGCAGTATTATAGTAGTTATATTCTTGTACATTGGTAGCAGTATTATAGTAGTTATATTCTTGTACATAGGAGCAGTATTATATTAGTTATATTCTTGTACATAGGAGCAGTATTATTGTAGTTATATTCTTGTACATAGGAGCAGTATTATAGTAGTTATATTCTTGTACATAGGAGCAGTATTATAGTAGTTATATTCTTGTACATAGGAGCAGTATTATAGTAGTTATGTTCTTGTACATAGGAGCAGTATTATAGTAGTTATATTCTTGTACATAGGGGCAGTATTATAGTAGCTATATTCTTGTGCATAGGGGGCAGTAATATAGTAGTTATATTCTTGTACATAGGGGCAGTATTATAGTAGTTTTATTCTTGTACATAGGGAGCAGTATTATAGTAGTTATATTCTTGTACATAAGAGCAGTATTATAGTAGTTATATTCTTGTACATAGGGAGCAGTATTATAGTAGTTATATTCTTGTACATAGGGAGCAGTATTATAGTAGTTATATTCTTGTACATAGGAGCAGTATTATAGTAGTTATATTCTTGTACATAGGAGCAGTATTATAGTAGTTATATTCCTGTACATAGGGAGCAGTATTATAGTAGTTATATTCTTGTACATAGGGGGCAGTATTATAGTAGTTATATTCTTGTACATAAGGGGCAGTATTATAGTAGTTATATTCTTGTACATAGGAGCAGTATTATAGTAGTTATATTCTTGTACATAAGGGGCAGTATTATAGTAGTTATATTCTTGTACATAGGAGCAGTATTATAGTAGTTATATTCTTGTACATAGGAGCAGTATTATAGTAGTTATATTCTTGAATAAAGGGGGCAGTATTTTAGTAGTTATATTCTTCTACATATTGGGCAGTATTATAGTAGTTATATTCTTGAATAAAGGGGGCAGTATTATAGTAATTATATTCTTGTACATAGGGGGCAATATTATAGTAGTTATATTCTTGTACATAGGGGGCAGTATTATAGTAGTTATATTCTTGTACATTGGGAGCAGTATTATAGTAGTTATATTCTTGTACATAGGAGCAGTATTATAGTAGTTATATTCTTGTTCATAGGAGCAGTATTATAGTAGTTATATTCTTGAATAAAGGGGGCAGTATTATAGTAGTTATATTCTTGTACATATTGGGCAGTATTATAGTAGTTATATTCTTGAATAAAGGGGGCAGTATTATAGTAGTTATATTCTTGTACATAGGGGGCAATATTATAGTAGTTTTATTCTTGTACATAGGGGGCAGTATTATAGTAGTTATATTCTTGTACATTGGGAGCAGTATTATAGTAGTTATATTCTTGTACATAGGAGCAGTATTATAGTAGTTATATTCTTGTACATAGGAGCAGTATTATAGTAGTTATATTCTTGTACGTAGGAGCAGTATTATAGTAGTTATATTCTAGTACGTAGGAGCAGTATTATAGTAGTTATATTCTTGTACATAGGGGGCAGTATTATAGTAGTTATATTCTTGTACATAGGAGCAGTATTATAGTAGTTATATTCTTGTACATAAGGGGCAGTATTATAGTAGTTATATTCTTGTACATAAGGGGCAGTATTATAGTAGTTATATTCTTGTACATAGGAGCAGTATTATAGTAGTTATATTCTTGTACATAGGAGCAGTATTATAGTAGTTATATTCTTGAATAAAGGGGGCAGTATTATAGTAGTTATATTCCTGTACATAGGGAGCAGTATTATAGTAGTTATATTCTTGAATAAAGGGGGCAGTATTATAGTAGTTATATTCTTGTACATAGGGGGAAATATTATAGTAGTTTTATTCTTGTACATAGGGGGCAGTATTATAGTAGTTATATTCTTGTACATAGGGGGCAGTATTATAGTAGTTATATTCTTGTACATGGAGAGCAGTATTATAGTAGTTATATTCTTGTACATAGGAGCAGTATTATAGTAGTTATATTCTTGTACATAGGAGCAGTATTATAGTAGTTATATTCTTGTACATAGGAGCAGTATTATAGTAGTTATATTCTTGTACATAGGGGCAGTATTATAGTAGTTATATTCTTGTACATAGGAGCAGTATTATAGCAGTGATATTCTTGTACATAGGGGCAGTATTATAGTAGCTATATTCTTGTACATAGATGCAGTATTATAGTAGTTATATTCTTGTACATAGGAGCAGTATTATAGTAGTTATATTCTTGTACATAGGGAGCAGTATTATAGTAGTTATATTCTTGTACATAGGGAGCAGTATTATAGTAGTTATATTCTTGTACATAGGGAGCAGTATTATAGTAGTTATATTCTTGTACATAGGAGCAGTATTATAGTAGTTATATTCTTGTACATAGGAGCAGTATTATAGTAGTTATATTCCTGTACATAGGGAGCAGTATTATAGTAGTTATATTCTTGTACATAGGGTTCAGTATTATAGTAGTTATATTCTTGTACATAGGGGGCAGTATTATAGTAGTTATATTCTTGTACATAGGAGCAGTATTATAGTAGTTATATTCTTGTACATAAGGGGCAGTATTATAGTAGTTATATTCTTGTACATAGGAGCAGTATTATAGTAGTTATATTCTTGTACATAGGAGCAGTATTATAGTAGTTATATTCTTGAATAAAGGGGGCAGTATTATAGTAGTTATATTCTTGTACATATTGGGCAGTATTATACTAGTTATATTCTTGAATAAAGGGGGCAGTATTATAGTAGTTATATTCTTGTACATAGGGGGCAATATTATAGTAGTTATATTCTTGTACATAGGGGGCAGTGTTATAGTAGTTATATTCTTGTACATTGGGAGCAGTATTATATTAGTTATATTCTTGTACATAGGAGCAGTATTATATTAGTTATATTCTTGTACATAGGGGGCAGTATTATAGTAGTTATATTCTTGTACATTGGTAGCAGTATTATAGTAGTTATATTCTTGTACATAGGAGCAGTATTATATTAGTTATATTCTTGTACATAGGAGCAGTATTATTGTAGTTATATTCTTGTACATAGGAGCAGTATTATAGTAGTTATATTCTTGTACATAGGAGCAGTATTATAGTAGTTATATTCTTGTACATAGGAGCAGTATTATAGTAGTTATGTTCTTGTACATAGGAGCAGTATTATAGTAGTTATATTCTTGTACATAGGGGCAGTATTATAGTAGCTATATTCTTGTGCATAGGGGGCAGTAATATAGTAGTTATATCCTTGTACATAGGGGCAGTATTATAGTAGTTTTATTCTTGTACATAGGGAGCAGTATTATAGTAGTTATATTCTTGTACATAAGAGCAGTATTATAGTAGTTATATTCTTGTACATAGGAGCAGTATTATAGTAGTTATATTCTTGTACATAGGAGCAGTATTATAGTAGTTATGTTCTTGTACATAGGAGCAGTATTATAGTAGATATATTCTTGTACATAGGGGCAGTATTATAGTAGCTATATTCTTGTGCATAGGGAGCAGTATTATAGTAGTTATATTCTTGTACATAGGAGCAGTATTATAGTAGTTATATTCTTGTACATAGGAGCAGTATTATAGTAGTTATATTCCTGTACATAGGGGGCAGTATTATAGTAGTTATATTCTTGTACATAAGGGGCAGTATTATAGTAGTTATATTCTTGTACATAGGAGCAGTATTATAGTAGTTATATTCTTGTACATAAGGGGCAGTATTATAGTAGTTATATTCTTGTACATAGGAGCAGTATTATAGTAGTTATATTCTTGTACATAGGAGCAGTATTATAGTAGTTATATTCTTGAATAAAGGGGGCAGTATTATAGTAGTTATATTCTTGTACATATTGGGCAGTATTATAGTAGTTATATTCTTGAATAAAGGGGGCAGTATTATAGTAGTTATATTCTTGTACATAGGGGGCAATATTATAGTAGTTATATTCTTGTACATAGGGGGCAGTATTATAGTAGTTATATTCTTGTACATTGGGAGCAGTATTATATTAGTTATATTCTTGTACATAGGAGCAGTATTATATTAGTTATATTCTTGTACATAGGGGGCAGTATTATAGTAGTTATATTCTTGTACATTGGTAGCAGTATTATAGTAGTTATATTCTTGTACATAGGAGCAGTATTATATTAGTTATATTCTTGTACATAGGAGCAGTATTATTGTAGTTATATTCTTGTACATAGGAGCAGTATTATAGTAGTTATATTCTTGTACATAGGAGCAGTATTATAGTAGTTATATTCTTGTACATAGGGGCAGTATTATAGTAGCTATATTCTTGTGCATAGGGGGCAGTAATATAGTAGTTATATTCTTGTACATAGGGGCAGTATTATAGTAGTTATATTCTTGTACATAGGAGCAGTATTATAGTAGTTATATTCTTGTACATAAGAGCAGTATTATAGTAGTTATATTCTTGTACATAGGGAGCAGTATTATAGTAGTTATATTCTTGTACATAGGGGGCAGTATTATAGTAGTTATATTCTTGTACATAGGGGCAGTATTATAGTAGTTATATTCTTGTACATAGGAGCAGTATTATAGTAGTTATATTCTTGTACATAGGAGCAGTATTATAGTAGTTATATTCTTGTACGTAGGAGCAGTATTATAGTAGTTATATTCTAGTACGTAGGAGCAGTATTATAGTAGTTATATTCTTGTACATAGGGGGCAGTATTATAGTAGTTATATTCTTGTACATTGGTAGCAGTATTATAGTAGTTATATTCTTGTACATAGGAGCAGTATTATGTTAGTTATATTCTTGTACATAGGAGCAGTATTATTGTAGTTATATTCTTGTACATAGGAGCAGTATTATAGTAGTTATATTCTTGTACATAGGAGCAGTATTATAGTAGTTATATTCTTGTACATAGGAGCAGTATTATAGTAGTTATGTTCTTGTACATAGGAGCAGTATTATAGTAGTTATATTCTTGTACATAGGGGCAGTATTATAGTAGCTATATTCTTGTGCATAGGGGGCAGTAATATAGTAGTTATATTCTTGTACATAGGGGCAGTATTATAGTAGTTTTATTCTTGTACATAGGGAGCAGTATTTTAGTAGTTATATTCTTGTACATAAGAGCAGTATTATAGTAGTTATATTCTTGTACATAGGGAGCAGTATTATAGTAGTTATATTCTTGTACATAGGGACCAGTATTATAGTAGTTATATTCTTGTACATAGGAGCAGTATTATAGTAGTTATATTCTTGTACATAGGAGCAGTATTATAGTAGTTATATTCCTGTACATAGGGGGCAGTATTATAGTAGTTATATTCTTGTACATAAGGGACAGTATTATAGTAGTTATATTCTTGTACATAGGAGCAGTATTATAGTAGTTATATTCTTGTACATAAGGGGCAGTATTATAGTAGTTATATTCTTGTACATAGGAGCAGTATTATAGTAGTTATATTCTTGTACATAGGAGCAGTATTATAGTAGTTATATTCTTGAATAAAGGGGGCAGTATTATAGTAGTTATATTCTTGTACATATTGGGCAGTATTATAGTAGTTATATTCTTGAATAAAGGGGGCAGTATTATAGTAGTTATATTCTTGTACATAGGGGGCAATATTATAGTAGTTATATTCTTGTACATAGGGGGCAGTATTATAGTAGTTATATTCTTGTACATTGGGAGCAGTATTATATTAGTTATATTCTTGTACATAGGAGCAGTATTATATTAGTTATATTTTTGTACATAGGGGGCAGTATTATAGTAGTTATATTCTTGTACATTGGTAGCAGTATTATAGTAGTTATATTCTTGTACATAGGAGCAGTATTATATTAGTTATATTCTTGTACATAGGAGCAGTATTATTGTAGTTATATTCTTGTACATAGGAGCAGTATTATAGTAGTTATATTCTTGTACATAGGAGCAGTATTATAGTAGTTATATTCTTGTACATAGGGGCAGTATTATAGTAGCTATATTCTTGTGCATAGGGGGCAGTAATATAGTAGTTATATTCTTGTACATAGGGGCAGTATTATAGTAGTTATATTCTTGTACATAAGAGCAGTATTATAGTAGTTATATTCTTGTACATAGGGAGCAGTATTATAGTAGTTATATTCTTGTACATAGGGGGCAGTATTATAGTAGTTATATTCTTGTACATAGGGGCAGTATTATAGTAGTTATATTCTTGTACATAGGAGCAGTATTATAGTAGTTATATTCTTGTACATAGGGAGCAGTATTATAGTAGTTATATTCTTGTACATAGGGAGCAGTATTATAGTAGTTATATTCTTGTACATAGGGGGCAGTATTATAGTAGTTATATTCTTGTACTTAGGGGGCAATATTATAGTAGTTATATTCTTGTACATAGGAGCAGTATTATAGTAGTTATATTCTTGTACATAGGGGGCAGTATTATAGTAGTTATATTCTTGTACATAGGAGCAGTATTATAGTAGTTATATTCTTGAATAAAGGGGGCAGTATTATAGTAGTTATATTATTGTACATAGGGGGCAGTATTATAGTAGTTATATTCTTGTACATAGGGGGCAGTATTATAGTAGTTATATTCTTGTACGTAGGAGCAGTATTATAGCAGTTATATTCTTGTACATAGGAGCAGTATTATAGTAGTTATATTCTAGTACGTAGGAGCAGTATTATAGTAGTTATATTCTTGTACATAGGGGGCAGTATTATAGTAGTTATATTCTTGTACATAGGAGCAGTATTATAGTAGTTATATTCTTGTACATAGGGGGCAGTATTATAGTAGTTATATTCTTGTACATAGGAGCAGTACTATAGTAGTTATATTCTTGTACATAGGAGCAGTATTATAGTAGTTATATTCTTGAATAAAGGGGGTAGTATTATAGTAGTTATATTCTTGTACATAGGGGGCAGTATTATAGTAGTTATATTCTTGAATAAAGGGGGCAGTATTATAGTAGTTATATTCTTGTACATAGGGGGCAGTATTATAGTAGTTATATTCTTGTACATAGGAGCAGTATTATTGTAGTTATATTCTTGTACATAGGGGTAGTGTTTTAGTCTTGTACATAGTGGGCAGTATTATAGTAATAGTCTTGTACATAGGGGGCAGTATTATAGTAGTTATATTCTTGTACGTAGGGGGCAGTATTATAGTAGTTATATTCTTGTACGTAGGAAGCAGCATTATAGTAGTTATATTCTTGTACGTAGGGAGCAGCATTATAGTAGTTATATTCTTCTACGTAGGGAGCAGTATTATAGTAGTTATATTCTTGTACATAAGGGCAGTATTTTAGTAGTTATATTCTTGTACATAGGAGCAGTCTTATAGTAGATATATTCTTGTACATAGGGGGCAGTATTATAGTAGTTATATTCTTGAACATAGGAGCAGCATTATAGTAGTTATATTCTTGTACATAGGGGCAGTATTATAGTAGTTATATTTTTGTACATAGGGGGCAGTATTATAGTAGTTATATTCTTGTACATAGGAGCAGTATTAGTTATATTCTTGTACATAGGAGCAGTATTATAGTAGTTATATTCTTGAATAAAGGGGGCAGTATTATAGTAGTTATATTCTTGTACATAGGGGGCAGTATTATAGTAGTTATATTCTTGAATAAAGAGGGCAGTATTATAGTAGTTATATTCTTGTACATAGGGGGCAGTATTATAGTAGTTATATTCTTGTACATAGGAGCAGTATTATTGTAGTTATATTCTTGTACATAGGGGTAGTGTTATAGTCTTGTACATAGGGGGCAGTATTATAGTAATAGTCTTGTATGTAGGGGGCAGTATTATAGTAGTTATATTCTTGTACGTAGGGAGCAGCATTATAGTAGTTATATTCTTGTACGTAGGGAGCAGCATTATAGTAGTTATATTCTTGTACGTAGGGAGCAGTATTATAGTAGTTATATTCTTGTACATAAGGGCAGTATTATAGTAGTTATATTCTTGTACATAGGAGCTGTCTTATAGTAGATATATTCTTGTACATAGGGGGCAGTATTATAGTAGTTATATTCTTGAACATAGGAGCAGCATTATAGTAGTTATATTCTTGTACATAGGGGCAGTATTATAGTAGTTATATTCTTGTACATAAGGGCAGTATTATAGTAGTTATATTCTTGTACATAGGGGCAGTATTATAGTAGTTATATTCTTGTAAATAGGGGGCAGTATTATAGTAGTTATATTCTTGTACATAGGAGCAGCATTATAGTAGTTATATTCTTGTACACAGGGGCAGTATTATAGTAGTTATATTCTTGTACATAGGAGCACTATTATAGTAGTTAGATTCTTGTACATAGGGAGCAGTATTATAATAGTTAGATTCTTGTACATAGGGGCAGTATTATAGTAGTTATATTCTTGTACATAGGAGCAGTATTATAGTAGTTATAGTCTTGTACATAGGGAGCAGTATTATAGTAGTTATAGTCTTGTACATAGGGAGGAGTATTATAGTAGTTATATTCTTGTACATAGGAGCAGTATTATAGTAGTTATATTCTTATACATAGGAGCAGTATTATAGTAGTTATAGTCTTGTACATAGGGAGCAGTATTATAGTAGTTATAGTCTTGTACATAGGAGCAGTATTATAGTAGTTATAGTCTTGTACATAGGGGGCAGTATTATAGTATATTCTTGTACATAGGAGCAGTATTATAGTAATTATATTCTTGTACATAGAGGGCAGTATTATAGTAGTTATATTCTTGTACATAGGGAGCAGTATTATAGTAGTTATATTCTTGTACATATTGGGCAGTATTATAGTAGTTATATTCTTGAATAAAGGGGGCAGTATTATAGTAGTTATATTCTTGTACATAGGGGGCAATATTATAGTAGTTTTATTCTTGTACATAGGGGGCAGTATTATAGTAGTTATATTCTTGTACATAGGGGGCAGTATTATAGTAGTTATATTCTTGTACATGGAGAGCAGTATTATAGTAGTTATATTCTTGTACATAGGAGCAGTATTATAGTAGTTATATTCTTGTACATAGGAGCAGTATTATAGTAGTTATATTCTTGTACATAGGAGCAGTATTATAGTAGTTATATTCTTGTACATAGGGGCAGTATTATAGTAGTTATATTCTTGTACATAGGAGCAGTATTATAGCAGTTATATTCTTGTACATAGGGGCAGTATTATAGTAGCTATATTCTTGTACATAGGGGCAGTATTATAGTAGTTATATTCTTGTACATAGGAGCAGTATTATAGTAGTTATATTCTTGTACATAGGGAGCAGTATTATAGTAGTTATATTCTTGTACATAGGGAGCAGTATTATAGTAGTTATATTCTTGTACATAGGGAGCAGTATTATAGTAGTTATATTCTTGTACATAGGAGCAGTATTATAGTAGTTATATTCTTGTACATAGGAGCAGTATTATAGTAGTTATATTCCTGTACATAGGGAGCAGTATTATAGTAGTTATATTCTTGTACATAGGGGGCAGTATTATAGTAGTTATATTCTTGTACATAGGGGGCAGTATTATAGTAGTTATATTCTTGTACATAGGAGCAGTATTATAGTAGTTATATTCTTGTACATAAGGGGCAGTATTATAGTAGTTATATTCTTGTACAAAGGAGCAGTATTATAGTAGTTATATTCTTGTACATAGGAGCAGTATTATAGTAGTTATATTCTTGATTAAAGGGGGCAGTATTATAGTAGTTATATTCTTGTACATATTGGGCAGTATTATAGTAGTTATATTCTTGAATAAAGGGGGCAGTATTATAGTAGTTATATTCTTGTACATAGGGGGCAATATTATAATAGTTATATTCTTGTACATAGGGGGCAGTATTATAGAAGTTATATTCTTGTACATTGGGAGCAGTATTATATTAGTTATATTCTTGTACATAGGAGCAGTATTATATTAGTTATATTCTTGTACATAGGGGGCAGTATTATAGTAGTTATATTCTTGTACATTGGTAGCAGTATTATAGTAGTTATATTCTTGTACATAGGAGCAGTATTATATTAGTTATATTCTTGTACATAGGAGCAGTATTATTGTAGTTATATTCTTGTACATAGGAGCAGTATTATAGTAGTTATATTCTTGTACATAGGAGCAGTATTATAGTAGTTATGTACTTGTACATAGGAGCAGTATTATAGTAGTTATATTCTTGTACATAGGGGCAGTATTATAGTAGCTATATTCTTCTGCATAGGGGGCAGTAATATAGTAGTTATATTCTTGTACATAGGGGCAGTATTATAGTAGTTATATTCTTGTACATAGGGAGCAGTATTATAGTAGTTATATTCTTGTACATAAGAGCAGTATTATAGTAGTTATATTCTTGTACATAGGGAGCAGTATTATAGTAGTTATATTCTTGTACATAGGAGCAGTATTATAGTAGTTATATTCTTGTACATAGGAGCAGTATTATAGTAGTTATATTCTTGAATAAAGGGGGCAGTATTATAGTAGTTATATTCTTGTACATATTGGGCAGTATTATAGTAGTTATATTCTTGAATAAAGGGGGCAGTATTATAGTAGTTATATTCTTGTACATAGGGGGCAATATTATAGTAGTTTTATTCTTGTACATAGGGGGCAGTATTATAGTAGTTATATTCTTGTACATTGGGAGCAGTATTATAGTAGTTATATTCTTGTACATAGGAGCAGTATTATAGTAGTTATATTCTTGTACATAGGAGCAGTATTATAGTAGTTATATTCTTGTACGTAGGAGCAGTATTATAGTAGTTATATTCTAGTACGTAGGAGCAGTATTATAGTAGTTATATTCTTGTACATAGGGGGCAGTATTATAGTAGTTATATTCTTGTACATAGGAGCAGTATTATAGTAGTTATATTCTTGTACATAAGGGGCAGTATTATAGTAGTTATATTCTTGTACATAAGGGGCAGTATTATAGTAGTTATATTCTTGTACATAGGAGCAGTATTATAGTAGTTATATTCTTGTACATAGGAGCAGTATTATAGTAGTTATATTCTTGAATAAAGGGGGCAGTATTATAGTAGTTATATTCTTGTACATAGGGAGCAGTATTATAGTAGTTATATTCTTGAATAAAGGGGGCAGTATTATAGTAGTTATATTCTTGTACATAGGGGGCAATATTATAGTAGTTTTATTCTTGTACATAGGGGGCAGTATTATAGTAGTTATATTCTTGTACATAGGGGGCAGTATTATAGTAGTTATATTCTTGTACATGGAGAGCAGTATTATAGTAGTTATATTCTTGTACATAGGAGCAGTATTATAGTAGTTATATTCTTGTACATAGGAGCAGTATTATAGTAGTTATATTCTTGTACATAGGAGCAGTATTATAGTAGTTATATTCTTGTACATAGGGGCAGTATTATAGTAGTTATATTCTTGTACATAGGAGCAGTATTATAGTAGCTATATTCTTGTGCATAGGGGGCAGTAATATAGTAGTTATATTCTTGTACATAGGGGCAGTATTATAGTAGTTATATTCTTGTACATAGGAGCAGTATTATAGTAGTTATATTCTTGTACATAAGAGCAGTATTATAGTAGTTATATTCTTGTACATAGGGAGCAGTATTATAGTAGTTATATTCTTGTACATAGGAGCAGTATTATAGTAGTTATATTCTTGTACATAGGGAGCAGTATTATAGTAGTTATATTCTTGTACATAGGGAGCAGTATTATAGTAGTTATATTCTTGTACATAGGGGGCATTATTATTGTAGTTATATTCTTGTACATAGGGGGCAATATTATAGTAGTTATATTCTTGTACATAGGAGCAGTATTATAGTAGTTATATTCTTGTACATAGGGGGCAGTATTATAGTAGTTATATTCTTGTACAAAGGAGCAGAATTATAGTAGTTATATTCTTGAATAAAGGGGGCAGTATTATAGTAGTTATATTATTGTACATAGGGGGCAGTATTATAGTAGTTATATTCTTGTACATAGGGGGCAGTATTATAGTAGTTATATTCTTGTATGTAGGAGCAGTATTATAGCAGTTATATTCTTGTACGTAGGAGCAGTATTATAGCAGTTATATTCTTGTACATAGGAGCAGTATTATAGTAGTTATATTCTAGTACGTAGGAGCAGTATTATAGTAGTTATATTCTTGTACATAGGGGGCAGTATTATAGTAGTTATATTCTTGTACATAGGAGCAGTATTATAGTAGTTATATTCTTGTACATAGGGGGCAGTATTATAGTAGTTATATTCTTGTACATAGGAGCAGTATTATAGTAGTTATATTCTTGTACATAGGAGCAGTATTATAGTAGTTATATTCTTGAATAAAGGGGGTAGTATTATAGTAGTTATATTCTTGTACATAGGGGGCAGTATTATAGTAGTTATATTCTTGTACATAGGAGCAGTATTATAGTAGTTATATTCTTGTACATAGGAGCAGTATTATAGTGGAGCAGTATTATAGTAGT
Source organism: Phyllobates terribilis (assembly GCF_046119375.1). NCBI lineage: Eukaryota > Metazoa > Chordata > Amphibia > Anura > Dendrobatidae > Phyllobates > Phyllobates terribilis. The sequence continues at coordinate 10,366,231 of NW_027362763.1, read as the reverse complement.
TATATTCTTGTACATAGGAGCAGTATTATAGTAGTTATATTCTTGTACATAGGAGCAGTATTATAGTAGTTATATTCTTGAATAAAGGGGGTAGTATTATAGTAGTTATATTCTTGTACATAGGGGGCAGTATTATAGTAGTTATATTCTTGAATAAAGGGGGCAGTATTATAGTAGTTATATTCTTGTACATAGGGGGCAGTATTATAGTAGTTATATTCTTGTACATAGGAACAGTATTATTGTAGTTATATTCTTGTACATAGGGGTAGTGTTATAGTCTTGTACATAGGGGGCAGTATTATAGTAATAGTCTTGTACATAGGGGGCAGTATTATAGTAGTTATATTCTTGTACGTAGGGGGCAGTATTATAGTAGTTATATTCTTGTACGTAAGGAGCAGCATTATAGTAGTTATATTCTTGTACGTAGGGAGCAGCATTATAGTAGTTATATTCTTGTACGTAGGGAGCAGTATTATAGTAGTTATATTCTTGTACATAAGGGCAGTATTATAGTAGTTATATTCTTGTACATAGGAGCAGTCTTATAGTAGATATATTCTTGTACATAGGGGGCAGTATTATAGTAGTTATATTCTTGAACATAGGAGCAGCATTATAGTAGTTATATTCTTGTACATAGGGGCAGTATTATAGTAGTTATATTTTTGTACATAGGGGGCAGTATTATAGTAGTTATATTCTTGTACATAGGAGCAGTATTAGTTATATTCTTGTACATAGGAGCAGTATTATAGCAGTTATATTCTTGAATAAAGGGGGCAGTATTATAGTAGTTATATTCTTGTACATAGGGGGCAGTATTATAGTAGTTATATTCTTGAATAAAGAGGGCAGTATTATAGTAGTTATATTCTTGTACATAGGGGGCAGTATTATAGTAGTTATATTCTTGTACATAGGAGCAGTATTATTGTAGTTATATTCTTGTACATAGGGGTAGTGTTATAGTCTTGTACATAGGGGGCAGTATTATAGTAATAGTCTTGTACGTAGGGGGCAGTATTATAGTAGTTATATTCTTGTACGTAGGGAGCAGCATTATAGTAGTTATATTCTTGTACGTAGGGAGGAGCATTATAGTAGTTATATTTTTGTACGTAGGGAGCAGTATTATAGTAGTTATATTCTTGTACATAAGGGCAGTATTATAGTAGTTATATTCTTGTACATAGGAGCAGTCTTATAGTAGATATATTCTTGTACATAGGGGGCAGTATTATAGTAGTTATATTCTTGAACATAGGAGCAGCATTATAGTAGTTATATTCTTGTACATAGGGGCAGTATTATAGTAGTTATATTCTTGTACATAAGGGCAGTATTATAGTAGTTATATTCTTGTACATAGGGGCAGTATTATAGTAGTTATATTCTTGTAAATAGGGGGCAGTATTATAGTAGTTATATTCTTGTACATAGGAGCAGCATTATAGTAGTTATATTCTTGTACATAGGGGCAGTATTATAGTAGTTATATTCTTGTACATAGGAGCAGTATTATAGTAGTTAGATTCTTGTACATAGGGAGCAGTATTATAATAGTTAGATTCTTGTACATAGGGGCAGTATTATAGTAGTTATATTCTTGTACATAGGAGCAGTATTATAGTAGTTATAGTCTTGTACATAGGGAGCAGTATTATAGTAGTTATAGTCTTGTACATAGGGAGCAGTATTATAGTAGTTATATTCTTGTACATAGGAGCAGTATTATAGTAGTTATATTCTTATACATAGGAGCAGTATTATAGTAGTTATAGTCTTGTACATAGGGAGCAGTATTATAGTAGTTATAGTCTTGTACATAGGAGCAGTATTATAGTAGTTATAGTCTTGTACATAGGGGGCAGTATTATAGTATATTCTTGTACATAGGAGCAGTATTATAGTAATTATATTCTTGTACATAGAGGGCAGTATTATAGTAGTTATATTCTTGTACATAGGGAGCAGTATTATAGTAGTTATATTCTTGTACATAGGGAGCAGTATTATAGTAGTTATAGTCTTGTACATAGGGGGCAGTATTATAGTAGTTATAGTCTTGTACATAGGAGCAGTATTATAGTAATTATATTCTTGTACATAGAGGGCAGTATTATAGTAGTTATATTCTTGTACATAGGGAGCAGTATTATAGTAGTTATAGTCTTGTACATAGGGGGCAGTATTATAGTAGTTATAGTCTTGTACATAGCAGCAGTATTATAGTAGTTATATTCTTGTACATAGGGGGCAGTATTATAGTAGTTATATTCTTGTACGTAGGAGCAGTATTATAGCAGTTATATTCTTGTACGTAGGAGCAGTATTATAGCAGTTATATTCTTGTACGTAGCAGCAGTATTATAGTAGTTATATTCTAGTACGTAGGAGCTGTATTATAGTAGTTATATTCTTGTACATAGGGGGCAGTATTATAGTAGTTATATTCTTGTACATAGGAGCAGTATTATAGTAGTTATATTCTTGTACATAGGGGGCAGTATTATAGTAGTTATATTCTTGTACATAGGAGCAGTATTATAGTAGTTATATTCTTGTACATAGGAGCAGTATTATAGTAGTTATATTCTTGAATAAAGGGGGCAGTATTATAGTAGTTATATTCTTGTACATAGGGGGCAGTATTATAGTAGTTATATTCTTGAATAAAGGGGGCAGTATTATAGTAGTTATATTCTTGTACATAGGAGCAGTATTATAGTAGTTATAGTCTTGTACATAGGAGCAGTATTATAGTAATTATATTCTTGTACATAGAGGGCAGTATTATAGTAGTTATATTCTTGTACATAGGGAGCAGTATTATAGTAGTTATAGTCTTGTACATAGGTGGCAGTATTATAGTAGTTATACTCTTGTACATAGCAGCAGTATTATAGTAGTTATATTCTTGTACATAGGGGGCAGTATTATAGTAGTTATATTCTTGTACGTAGGAGCAGTATTATAGCAGTTATATTCTTGTACGTAGGAGCAGTATTATAGGTTATATTCTTGTACGTAGCAGCAGTATTATAGTAGTTATATTCTAGTACGTAGGAGCTGTATTATAGTAGTTATATTCTTGTACATAGGGGGCAGTATTATAGTAGTTATATTCTTGTACATAGGAGCAGTATTATAGTAGTTATATTCTTGTACATAGGGGGCAGTATTATAGTAGTTATATTCTTGTACATAGGAGCAGTATTATAGTAGTTATATTCTTGTACATAGGAGCAGTATTATAGTAGTTATATTCTTGAATAAAGGGGGCAGTATTATAGTAGTTATATTCTTGTACATAGGGGGCAGTATTATAGTAGTTATATTCTTGAATAAAGGGGGCAGTATTATAGTAGTTATATTCTTGTACATAGGGGGCAGTATTATAGTAGTTATATTCTTGTACATGGAGAGCAGTATTATAGTAGTTATATTCTTGTACATAGGAGCAGTATTATAGTAGTTATATTCTTGTACATAGGAGCAGTATTATAGTAGTTATATTCTTGTACATAGGAGCAGTATTATAGTAGTTATATTCTTGTACATAGGGGCAGTATTATAGTAGTTATATTCTTGTACATAGGAGCAGTATTATAGCAGTTATATTCTTGTACATAGGGGCAGTATTATAGTAGCTATATTCTTGTACATAGGGGCAGTATTATAGTAGTTATATTCTTGTACATAGGAGCAGTATTATAGTAGTTATATTCTTGTACATAGGGAGCAGTATTATAGTAGTTATATTCTTGTACATAGGGAGCAGTATTATAGTAGTTATATTCTTGTACATAGGGAGCAGTATTATAGTAGTTATATTCTTGTACATAGGAGCAGTATTATAGTAGTTATATTCTTGTACATAGGAGCAGTATTATAGTAGTTATATTCTTGAATAAAGGGGGCAGTATTATAGTAGTTATATTCTTGTACATATTGGGCAGTATTATACTAGTTATATTCTTGAATAAAGGGGGCAGTATTATAGTAGTTATATTCTTGTACATAGGGGGCAATATTATAGTAGTTATATTCTTGTACATAGGGGGCAGTATTATAGTAGTTATATTCTTGTACATTGGGAGCAGTATTATATTAGTTATATTCTTGTACATAGGAGCAGTATTATATTAGTTATATTCTTGTACATAGGGGGCAGTATTATAGTAGTTATATTCTTGTACATTGGTAGCAGTATTATAGTAGTTATATTCTTGTACATAGGAGCAGTATTATATTAGTTATATTCTTGTACATAGGAGCAGTATTATTGTAGTTATATTCTTGTACATAGGAGCAGTATTATAGTAGTTATATTCTTGTACATAGGAGCAGTATTATAGTAGTTATATTCTTGTACATAGGAGCAGTATTATAGTAGTTATGTTCTTGTACATAGGAGCAGTATTATAGTAGTTATATTCTTGTACATAGGGGCAGTATTATAGTAGCTATATTCTTGTGCATAGGGGGCAGTAATATAGTAGTTATATTCTTGTACATAGGGGCAGTATTATAGTAGTTTTATTCTTGTACATAGGGAGGAGTATTATAGTAGTTATATTCTTGTACATAAGAGCAGTATTATAGTAGTTATATTCTTGTACATAGGGAGCAGTATTATAGTAGTTATATTCTTGTACATAGGGAGCAGTATTATAGTAGTTATATTCTTGTACATAGGAGCAGTATTATAGTAGTTATATTCTTGTACATAGGAGCAGTATTATAGTAGTTATATTCTTGTACATAGGAGCAGTATTATAGTAGTTATATTCCTGTACATAGGGAGCAGTATTATAGTAGTTATATTCTTGTACATAGGGGGCAGTATTATAGTAGTTATATTCTTGTACATAAGGGGCAGTATTATAGTAGTTATATTCTTGCACATAGGAGCAGTATTATAGTAGTTATATTCTTGTACATAAGGGGCAGTATTATAGTAGTTATATTCTTGTTCATAGGAGCAGTATTATAGTAGTTATATTCTTGTACATAGGAGCAGTATTATAGTAGTTATATTCTTGAATAAAGGGGGCAGTATTTTAGTAGTTATATTCTTCTACATATTGGGCAGTATTATAGTAGTTATATTCTTGAATAAAGGGGGCAGTATTATAGTAGTTATATTCTTGTACATAGGGGGCAATATTATAGTAGTTATATTCTTGTACATAGGGGGCAGTATTATAGTAGTTATATTCTTGTACATTGGGAGCAGTATTATATTAGTTATATTCTTGTACATAGGAGCAGTATTATATTAGTTATATGCTTGTACATAGGGGGCAGTATTATAGTAGTTATATTCTTGTACATTGGTAGCAGTATTATAGTAGTTATATTCTTGTACATAGGAGCAGTATTATATTAGTTATATTCTTGTACATAGGAGCAGTATTATTGTAGTTATATTCTTGTACATAGGAGCAGTATTATAGTAGTTATATTCTTGTACATAGGAGCAGTATTATAGGAGTTATATTCTTGTACATAGGGGCAGTATTATAGTAGCTATATTCTTGTGCATAGGGGGCAGTAATATAGTAGTTATATTCTTGTACATAGGGGCAGTATTATAGTAGTTATATTCTTGTACATAGGAGCAGTATTATAGTAGTTATATTCTTGTACATAAGAGCAGTATTATAGTAGTTATATTCTTGTACATAGGGAGCAGTATTATAGTAGTTATATTCTTGTACATAGGAGCAGTATTATAGTAGTTATATTCTTGTACATAGGGAGCAGTATTATAGTAGATATATTCTTGTACATAGGGAGCAGTATTATAGTAGTTATATTCTTGTACATAGGGGGCAGTATTATAGTAGTTATATTCTTGTACATAGGGGGCAATATTATAGTAGTTATATTCTTGTACATAGGAGCAGTATTATAGTAGTTATATTCTTGTACATAGGGGGCAGTATTATAGTAGTTATATTCTTGTACATAGGAGCAGTATTATAGTAGTTATATTCTTGAATAAAGGGGGCAGTATTATAGTAGTTATATTATTGTACATAGGGGGCAGTATTATTGTAGTTATATTCTTGTACATAGGGGGCAGTATTATAGTAGTTATATTCTTGTACGTAGGAGCAGTATTATAGCAGTTATATTCTTGTACGTAGGAGCAGTATTATAGCAGTTATATTCTTGTACATAGGAGCAGTATTATAGTAGTTATATTCTAGTACGTAGGAGCAGTATTATAGTAGTTATATTCTTGTACATAGGGGGCAGTTTTATAGTAGTTATATTCTTGTACATAGGAGCAGTATTATAGTAGTTATATTCTTGTACATAGGGGGCAGTATTATAGTAGTTATATTCTTGTACATAGGGGGCAGTATTATAGTAGTTATATTCTTGTACGTAGGAGCAGTATTATAGCAGTTATATTCTTGTACGTAGGAGCAGTATTATAGCAGTTATATTCTTGTACATAGGAGCAGTATTATAGTAGTTATATTCTAGTACGTAGGAGCAGTATTATAGTAGTTATATTCTTGTACATAGGGGGCAGTTTTATAGTAGTTATATTCTTGTACATAGGAGCAGTATTATAGTAGTTATATTCTTGTACATAGGGGGCAGTATTATAGTAGTTATATTCTTGTACATAGGAGCAGTATTATAGTAGTTATATTCTTGTACATAGGAGCAGTATTATAGTAGTTATATTCTTGAAAAAAGGGGGTAGTATTATAGTAGTTATATTCTTGTACATAGGGGGCAGTATTATAGTAGTTATATTCTTGAATAAAGGGGGCAGTATTATAGTAGTTATATTCTTGTACATAGGGGGCAGTATTATAGTAGTTATATTCTTGTACATAGGAGCAGTATTATTGTAGTTATATTCTTGTACATAGGGGTAGTGTTATAGTCTTGTACATAGGGGGCAGTATTATAGTAATAGTCTTGTACATAGGGGGCAGTATTATAGTAGTTATATTCTTGTACGTAGGGGGCAGTATTATAGTAGTTATATTCTTGTACGTAGGGAGCAGCATTATAGTAGTTATATTCTTGTACGTAGGGAGCAGCATTATAGTAGTTATATTCTTGTACGTAGGGAGCAGTATTATAGTAGTTATATTCTTGTACATAAGGGCAGTATTATAGTAGTTATATTCTTGTACATAGGAGCAGTCTTATAGTAGATATATTCTTGTACATAGGGGGCAGTATTATAGTAGTTATATTCTTGAACATAGGAGCAGCATTATAGTAGTTATATTCTTGTACATAGGGGCAGTATTACAGTAGTTATATTTTTGTACATAGGGGGCAGTATTATAGTAGTTATATTCTTGTACATAGGAGCAGTATTAGTTATATTCTTGTACATAGGAGCAGTATTATAGTAGTTATATTCTTGAATAAAGGGGGCAGTATTATAGTAGTTATATTCTTGTACATAGGGGGCAGTATTATAGTAGTTATATTCTTGAATAAAGAGGGCAGTATTATAGTAGTTATATTCTTGTACATAGGGGGCAGTATTATAGTAGTTATATTCTTGTACATAGGAGCAGTATTATTGTAGTTATATTCTTTTACATAGGGGTAGTGTTATAGTCTTGTACATAGGGGGCAGTATTATAGTAATAGTCTTGTACGTAGGGGGCAGTATTATAGTAGTTATATTCTTGTACGTAGGGAGCAGCATTATAGTAGTTATATTCTTGTACGTAGGGAGCAGCATTATAGTAGTTATATTCTTGTACGTAGGGAGCAGTATTATAGTAGTTATATTCTTGTACATAAGGGCAGTATTATAGTAGTTATATTCTTGTACATAGGAGCAGTCTTATAGTAGATATATTCTTGTACATAGGGGGCAGTATTATAGTAGTTATATTCTTGAACATAGGAGCAGCATTATAGTAGTTATATTCTTGTACATAGGGGCAGTATTATAGTAGTTATATTCTTGTACATAAGGGCAGTATTATAGTAGTTATATTCTTGTACATAGGGGCAGTATTATAGTAGCTATATTCTTGTAAATAGGGGGCAGTATTATAGTAGTTATATTCTTGTACATAGGAGCAGCATTATAGTAGTTATATTCTTGTACATAGGGGCAGTATTATAGTAGTTATATTCTTGTACATAGGAGCAGTATTATAGTAGTTAGATTCTTGTACATAGGGAGCAGTATTATAATAGTTAGATTCTTGTACATAGGGGCAGTATTATAGTAGTTATATTCTTGTACATAGGAGCAGTATTATAGTAGTTATAGTCTTGTACATAGGGAGCAGTATTATAGTAGTTATAGTCTTGTACATAGGGAGCAGTATTATAGTAGTTATATTCTTGTACATAGGAGCAGTATTATAGTAGTTATATTCTTATACATAGGAGCAGTATTATAGTAGTTATAGTCTTGTACATAGGGAGCAGTATTATAGTAGTTATAGTCTTGTACATAGGAGCAGTATTATAGTAGTTATAGTCTTGTACATAGGGGGCAGTATTATAGTATATTCTTGTACATAGGAGCAGTATTATAGTAATTATATTCTTGTACATAGAGGGCAGTATTATAGTAGTTATATTCTTGTACATAGGGAGCAGTATTATAGTAGTTATATTCTTGTACATAGGGAGCAGTATTATAGTAGTTATAGTCTTGTACATAGGGGGCAGTATTATAGTAGTTATAGTCTTGTACATAGGAGCAGTATTATAGTAATTATATTCTTGTACATAGAGGGCAGTATTATAGTAGTTATATTTTTGTACATAGGGAGCAGTATTATAGTAGTTATAGTCTTGTACATAGGGGGCAGTATTATAGTAGTTATAGTCTTGTACATAGCAGCAGTATTATAGTAGTTATATTCTTGTACATAGGGGGCAGTATTATAGTAGTTATATTCTTGTACATAGGGGGCAGTATTATAGTAGTTATATTCTTGTACGTAGGAGCAGTATTATAGCAGTTATATTCTTGTACGTAGGAGCAGTATTATAGCAGTTATATTCTTGTACGTAGCAGCAGTATTATAGTAGTTATATTCTAGTACGTAGGAGCTGTATTATAGTAGTTATATTCTTGTACATAGGGGGCAGTATTATAGTAGTTATATTCTTGTACATAGGAGCAGTATTATAGTAGTTATATTCTTGTACATAGGGGGCAGTATTATAGTAGTTATATTCTTGTACATAGGAGCAGTATTATAGTAGTTATATTCTTGTACATAGGAGCAGTATTATAGTAGTTATATTCTTGAATAAAGGGGGCAGTATTATAGTAGTTATATTCTTGTACATAGGGGGCAGTATTATAGTAGTTATATTTTTGAATAAAGGGGGCAGTATTATAGTAGTTATATTCTTGTACATAGGGGGCAGTATTATAGTAGTTATATTCTTGTACATAGGAGCAGTATTATTGTAGTTATATTCTTGTACATAGGGGCAGTGTTATAGTCTTGTACATAGGGGGCAGTATTATAGTAATAGTCTTGTACATAGGGGGCAGTATTATAGTAGTTATATTCTTGTACGTAGGGGGCAGTATTATAGTAGTTATATTCTTGTACGTAGGGAGCAGCATTATAGTAGTTATATTCTTGTACGTAGGGAGCAGCATTATAGTAGTTATATTCTTGTACGTAGGGAGCAGCATTATAGTAGTTATATTCTTGTACGTAGGGAGCAGTATTATAGTAGTTATATTCTTGTACATAAGGGCAGTATTATAGTAGTTATATTGTTGTATATAGGAGCAGTCTTATAGTAGATATATTCTTGTACATAGGGGGCAGTATTATAGTAGTTATATTCTTGAACATAGGAGCAGCATTATAGTAGTTATATTCTTGTACATAGGGGCAGTATTATAGTAGTTATATTCTTGTACATAAGGGCCGTATTATAGTAGTTATATTCTTGTACATAGGGTCAGCATTATAGTAGTTATATTCTTGTACATAAGGGCAGTATTATAGTAGTTATATTCTTGTACATAGGGGCAGTATTATAGTAGTTATATTCTTGTAAATAGGGGGCAGTATTATAGTAGTTATATTCTTGTACATAGGAGCAGTATTATAGTAGTTAAATTCTTGTACATAGGAGCAGTATTATAGTAGTTAGATTCTTGTACATAGGGGCAGTATTATAGTAGTTATATTCTTGTACATAGGAGCAGTATTATAGTAGTTATAGTCTTGTACATAGGGAGCAGTATTATAGTAGTTATAGTCTTGTACATAGGGAGCAGTATTATAGTAGTTATAGTCTTGTACATAGGAGCAGTATTATAGTAGTTATAGTCTTGTACATAGGGGGCAGTATTATAGTAGATATATTCTTGTACATAGGAGCAGTATTATAGTAATTATATTCTTGTACATAGAGGGCAGTATTATAGTAGTTATATTCTTGTACATAGGGAGCAGTATTATAGTAGTTATATTCTTGCACATAGGGAGCAGTATTATAGTAGTTATAGTCTTGTACATAGGGGGCAGTATTATAGTAGTTATAGTCTTGTACATAGGAGCAGTATTATAGTAGTTATATTCTTGTACATAGGAGCAGTATTATAGTAATTATATTCTTGTACATAGAGGGCAGTATTATAGTAGTTATATTCTTGTACATAGGGAGCAGTATTATAGTAGTTATAGTCTTGTACATAGGGGGCAGTATTATAGTAGTTATAGTCTTGTACATAGCAGCAGTATTATAGTAGTTATATTCTTGTACATAGGTGGCAGTATTATAGTAGTTATATTCTTGTACATAGGGGGCAGTATTATAGTAGTTATAGTCTTGTTCATAGCAGCAGTATTATAGTAGATATATTCTTGTACATATCAGCAGTATTATAGTAGTTATATTCTTGTACATAGGGGGTAGTATTATAATAGTTTTATTCTTGTACATAGGGGCAGTATTATAGTAGTTATATTCTTGCACATAGGGTGTAGTATTATAGTAGTTATATTCTTGCACATAGGGGGTAGTATTAGAGTAGTTATATTCTTGTACATAGGGGGCAGTATTATAGTAGTTATATTCTTGCACATAGGGAGCAGTATTATAGTAGTTATATTCTTGTACATAGGGGGCAGTATTATAGTAGTTATATTCTTGTACATAGGAGCAGTATTATAGTAGTTATATTCTTGTACATAGAGGGCAGTATTATAGTAGTTATATTCTTGTACATAGGAGCAGTATTATAGTAGCTATATTCTTGTACATAGGGAGCAGTATTATAGTAGTTATATTATTGTACATAGGGGCAGTATTATAGTAGTTATATTCTTGTACATAGAGGGCAGTATTATAGTAGTTATATTCTTGTACATAGGAGCAGTATTATAGTAGCTGTATTCTTGTACATAGGGAGCAGTATTATAGTAGTTATATTATTGTACATAGGGGCAGTATTATAGTAGTTATATTCTTGTACATAGGAGCAGTATTATAGTAGTTATATTCTTGTACATAGAGGGCAGTATTATAGTAGTTATATTCTTGTACATATGGAGCAGTATTATAGTAGTTATATTCTTGTACATAGGGGCAGTATTATAGTAGTTATATTCTTGTACATAGGGAGCAGTATTATAGTGTAGCTAGTTGTACATAGGGGCAGTATTATAGTAGTTATATTCTTGTACATAGGAGCAGTATTATAGTAGTTATATTCTTGTACATAGAGGGCAGTATTATAGTAGTTATATTCTTGTACATAGGGAGCAGTATTATAGTAGTTATATTCTTGTACATAGGGAGCAGTATTACAGTAGTTATATTCTTGTACATAGGAACAGTATTATAGTAGTTATATTCTTGTACATAGGGAGCAGTATTATAGTGTAGCTAGTTGTACATAGGGGCAGTATTATAGTAGTTATATTCTTGTACATAGGAGCAGTATTATAGTAGTTATATTCTTGTACATAGGGGCAGTATTATAGTAGTTATATTCTTGTACATAGGGGCAGTATTATAGTAGTTATATTCTTGTACATAGGAGCAGTATTATAGTAGTTATATTCTTGTACATAGAGGGCAGTATTATAGTAGTTATATTCTTGTACATAGGAGCAGTATTATAGTAGCTATATTCTTGTACATAGGGAGCAGTATTATAGTAGTTATATTATTCTACATAGAGGGCAGTATTATAGTAGTTATATTCTTGTACATAGGGAGCAGTATAATAGTAGTTATATTCTTGTACATAGGAACAGTATTATAGTAGTTATATTCTTGTACATAGGGAGCAGTATTATAGTGTAGCTAGTTGTACATAGGGGCAGTATTATAGTAGTTATATTCTTGTACATAGGAGCAGTATTATAGTAGTTATATTCTTTTACATAGGAACAGTATTATAGTAGTTACATTCTTGTACATAGGGAGCAGTATTATAGTAGTTATATTCTTGTACATAGGAACAGTATTATAGTAGTTATATTCTTGTACATAGGGAGCAGTATTATAGTGTAGCTAGTTGTACATAGGGGCAGTATTATAGTAGTTATATTCTTGTACATAGGAGCAGTATTATAGTAGTTATATTCTTGTACATAGGAACAGTATTATAGTAGTTATATTCTTGTACATAGGGGCAGTATTATAGTAGTTATATTCTTGTACATAGGGGCAGTATTATAGTAGTTATATTCTTGTACATAGGAGCAGTATTATAGTAGTTATATTCTTGTACATAGGGAGCAGTATTATAGTAGTTATATTTTTGTACATAGGAGCAGTATTATAATAGTTATATTCTTGTACATAGAGGGCAGTATTATAGTAGTTATATTCTTGTACATAGGGAGCAGTATTATAGTAGTTATATTCTTGTACATAGGAACAGTATTATAGTAGTTATATTCTTGTACATAGGGAGCAGTATTATAGTGTAGCTAGTTGTACATAGGGGCAGTATTATAGTAGTTATATTCTTGTACATAGGAGCAGTATTATATTAGTTATATTCTTGTACATAGGAACAGTATTATAGTAGTTATATTCTTGTACATAGGGAGCAGTATTATAGTAGTTATATTCTTGTACATAGGGGCAGTATTATAGTAGTTATATTCTTGTACATAGGGAGCAGTATTATAGTGTAGCTAGTTGTACATAGGGGCTGTATTATAGTAGTTATATTCTTGTACATAGGAGCAGTATTATATTAGTTATATTCTTGTACATAGGAACAGTATTATAGTAGTTATATTCTTGTACATAGGAACAGTATTATAGTAGTTATATTCTTGTACATACGGAGCAGTATTATAGTAGTTATATTCTTGTACATAGGAACAGTATTATAGTAGTTATATTCTTGTACATAGGGAGCAGTATTATAGTGTAGCTAGTTGTACATAGGGGCAGTATTATAGTAGTTATATTCTTGTACATAGGAGCAGTATTATATTAATTATATTCTTGTACATAGGAACAGTATTATAGTAGTTATATTCTTGTACATAGGAGCAGTATTATAGTAGTTATATTCTTGTACATAGGAACAGTATTATAGTAGTTATATTCTTGTACATAGGGAGCAGTATTATAGTAGTTATATTCTTGTACATAGGAACAGTATTATAGTAGTTATATTCTTGTACATAGGGAGCAGAATTATAGTGTAGCTAGTTGTACATAGGGGCAGTATTATAGTAGTTATATTCTTGTACATAGGAGCAGTATTATAGTAGTTATATTCTTGTACATGGGAACAGTATTATAGTAGTTATATTCTTGTACATAGGGGCAGTATTATAGTAGTTATATTCTTGTACATAGGGGCAGTATTATAGTAGTTATATTCTTGTACATAGGAGCAGTATTATAGTAGTTATATTCTTGTACATAGGAACAGTATTATAGTAGTTATATTCTTGTACATAGGAGCAGTATTATAGTAGCTATATTCTTGTACATAGGGAGCAGTATTATAGTAGTTATATTATTCTACATAGAGGGCAGTATTATAGTAGTTATATTCTTGTACATAGGGAGCAGTATTATAGTAGTTATATTCTTGTACATAGGAACAGTATTATAGTAGTTATATTCTTGTACATAGGGAGCAGTATTATAGTGTAGCTAGTTGTACATAGGGGCAGTATTATAGTAGTTATATTCTTGTACATAGGAGCAGTATTATAGTAGTTATATTCTTGTACATAGGAACAGTATTATAGTAGTTATATTCTTGTACATAGGGGCAGTATTATAGTAGTTATATTCTTGTACATAGGGGCAGTATTATAGTAGTTATATTCTTGTACATAAGAGCAGTATTATAGTAGTTATATTCTTGTACATAGAGGGCAGTATTATAGTAGTTATATTCTTGTACATAGGGAGCAGTATTATAGTAGTTATATTCTTGTACATAGGGAGCAGTATTACAGTAGTTATATTCTTGTACATAGGAACAGTATTATAGTAGTTATATTCTTGTACATAGGGAGCAGTATTATAGTGTAGCTAGTTGTACATAGGGGCAGTATTATAGTAGTTATATTCTTGTACATAGGAGCAGTATTATAGTAGTTATATTCTTGTACATAGGGGCAGTATTATAGTAGTTATATTCTTGTACATAGAGGGCAGTATTATAGTAGTTATATTCTTGTACATAGGAGCAGTATTATAGTAGTTATATTATTCTACATAGAGGGCAGTATTATAGTAGTTATATTCTTGTACATAGGGAGCAGTATTATAGTAGTTATATTATTCTACATAGAGGGCAGTATTATAGTAGTTATATTCTTGTACATAGGGAGCAGTATTATAGTAGTTATATTATTCTACATAGAGGGCAGTATTATAGTAGTTATATTCTTGTACGTAGGGAGCAGTATAATAGTAGTTATATTCTTGTACATAGGAACAGTATTATAGTAGTTATATTCTTGTACATAGGGAGCAGTATTATAGTGTAGCTAGTTGTACATAGGGGCAGTATTATAGTAGTTATATTCTTGTACATAGGAGCAGTATTATAGTAGTTATATTCTTTTACATAGGAACAGTATTATAGTAGTTACATTCTTGTACATAGGGAGCAGTATTATAGTAGTTATATTCTTGTACATAGGAACAGTATTATAGTAGTTATATTCTTGTACATAGGGAGCAGTATTATAGTGTAGCTAGTTGTACATAGGGGCAGTATTATAGTAGTTATATTCTTGTACATAGGAGCAGTATTATAGTAGTTATATTCTTGTACATAGGAACAGTATTATAGTAGTTATATTCTTGTACATAGGGGCAGTATTATAGTAGTTATATTCTTGTACATAGGGGCAGTATTATAGTAGTTATATTCTTGTACATAGGAGCAGTATTATAGTAGTTATATTCTTGTACATAGGGAGCAGTATTATAGTAGTTATATTTTTGTACATAGGAGCAGTATTATAATAGTTATATTCTTGTACATAGAGGGCAGTATTATAGTAGTTATATTCTTGTACATAGGGAGCAGTATTATAGTAGTTATATTCTTGTACATAGGAACAGTATTATAGTAGTTATATTCTTGTACATAGGGAGCAGTATTATAGTGTAGCTAGTTGTACATAGGGGCAGTATTATAGTAGTTATATTCTTGTACATAGGAGCAGTATTATATTAGTTATATTCTTGTACATAGGAACAGTATTATAGTAGTTATATTCTTGTACATAGGGAGCAGTATTATAGTAGTTATATTCTTGTACATAGGGGCAGTATTATAGTAGTTATATTCTTGTACATAGGGAGCAGTATTATAGTGTAGCTAGTTGTACATAGGGGCTGTATTATAGTAGTTATATTCTTGTACATAGGAGCAGTATTATATTAGTTATATTCTTGTACATAGGAACAGTATTATAGTAGTTATATTCTTGTACATAGGAACAGTATTATAGTAGTTATATTCTTGTACATACGGAGCAGTATTATAGTAGTTATATTCTTGTACATAGGAACAGTATTATAGTAGTTATATTCTTGTACATAGGGAGCAGTATTATAGTGTAGATAGTTGTACATAGAGGCATTATTATAGTAGTTATATTCTTGTACATAGGAGCAGTATTTATTAATTATATTCTTGTACATAGGAACAGTATTATAGTAGTTATATTCTTGTACATAGGAGCAGTATTATAGTAGTTATATTCTTGTACATAGGAACAGTATTATAGTAGTTATATTCTTGTACATAGGGAGCAGTATTATAGTAGTTATATTCTTGTACATAGGAACAGTATTATAGTAGTTATATTCTTGTACATAGGGAGCAGTATTATAGTGTAGCTAGTTGTACATAGGGGCAGTATTATAGTAGTTATATTCTTGTACATAGGAGCAGTATTATAGTAGTTATATTCTTGTACATGGGAACAGTATTATAGTAGTTATATTCTTGTACATAGGGGCAGTATTATAGTAGTTATATTCTTGTACATAGGGGCAGTATTATAGTAGTTATATTCTTGTACATAGGAGCAGTATTATAGTAGTTATATTCTTGTACATAGGAACAGTATTATAGTAGTTATATTCTTGTACATAGGAGCAGTATTATAGTAGCTATATTCTTGTACATAGGGAGCAGTATTATAGTAGTTATATTATTCTACATAGAGGGCAGTATTATAGTAGTTATATTCTTGTACATAGGGAGCAGTATTATAGTAGTTATATTCTTGTACATAGGAACAGTATTATAGTAGTTATATTCTTGTACATAGGGAGCAGTATTATAGTGTAGCTAGTTGTACATAGGGGCAGTATTATAGTAGTTATTTTCTTGTACATAGGAGCAGTATTATAGTAGTTATATTCTTGTACATAGGAACAGTATTATAGTAGTTATATTCTTGTACATAGGGGCAGTATTATAGTAGTTATATTCTTGTACATAGGGGCAGTATTATAGTAGTTATATTCTTGTACATAGGAGCAGTATTATAGTAGTTATATTCTTGTACATAGAGGGCAGTATTATAGTAGTTATATTCTTGTACATAGGGAGCAGTATTATAGTAGTTATATTCTTGTACATAGGGAGCAGTATTACAGTAGTTATATTCTTGTACATAGGAACAGTATTATAGTAGTTATATTCTTGTACATAGGGAGCAGTATTATAGTGTAGCTAGTTGTACATAGGGGCAGTATTATAGTAGTTATATTCTTGTACATAGGAGCAGTATTATAGTAGTTATATTCTTGTACATAGGGGCAGTATTATAGTAGTTATATTCTTGTACATAGGGGCAGTATTATAGTAGTTATATTCTTGTACATAGGAGCAGTATTATAGTAGTTATATTCTTGTACATAGAGGGCAGTATTATAGTAGTTATATTCTTGTACATAGGAGCAGTATTATAGTAGCTATATTCTTGTACATAGGGAGCAGTATTATAGTAGTTATATTATTCTACATAGAGGGCAGTATTATAGTAGTTATATTCTTGTACATAGGGAGCAGTATAATAGTAGTTATATTCTTGTACATAGGAACAGTATTATAGTAGTTATATTCTTGTACATAGGGAGCAGTATTATAGTGTAGCTAGTTGTACATAGGGGCAGTATTATAGTAGTTATATTCTTGTACATAGCAGCAGTATTACAGTAGTTATATTCTTGTACATAGGAACAGTATTATAGTAGTTACATTCTTGTACATAGGGAGCAGTATTATAGTAGTTATATTCTTGTACATAGGAACAGTATTATAGTAGTTATATTCTTGTACATAGGGAGCAGTATTATAGTGTAGCTAGTTGTACATAGGGGCAGTATTATAGTAGTTATATTCTTGTACATAGGAGCAGTATTATAGTAGTTATATTCTTGTACATAGGAACAGTATTATAGTAGTTATATTCTTGTACATAGGGGCAGTATTATAGTAGTTATATTCTTGTACATAGGGGCAGTATTATAGTAGTTATATTCTTGTACATAGGAGCAGTATTATAGTAGTTATATTCTTGTACATAGGGAGCAGTATTATAGTAGTTATATTTTTGTACATAGGAGCAGTATTATAATAGTTATATTCTTGTACATAGAGGGCAGTATTATAGTAGTTATATTCTTGTACATAGGGAGCAGTATTATAGTAGTTATATTCTTGTACATAGGAACAGTATTATAGTAGTTATATTCTTGTACATAGGGAGCAGTATTATAGTGTAGCTAGTTGTACATAGGGGCAGTATTATAGTAGTTATATTCTTGTACATAGGAGCAGTATTATATTAGTTATATTCTTGTACATAGGAACAGTATTATAGTAGTTATATTCTTGTACATAGGGAGCAGTATTATAGTAGTTATATTCTTGTACATAGGGGCAGTATTATAGTAGTTATATTCTTGTACATAGGGAGCAGTATTATAGTGTAGCTAGTTGTACATAGGGGCTGTATTATAGTAGTTATATTCTTGTACATAGGAGCAGTATTATATTAGTTATATTCTTGTACATAGGAACAGTATTATAGTAGTTATATTCTTGTACATAGGAACAGTATTATAGTAGTTATATTCTTGTACATACGGAGCAGTATTATAGTAGTTATATTCTTGTACATAGGAACAGTATTATAGTAGTTATATTCTTGTACATAGGGAGCAGTATTATAGTGTAGCTAGTTGTACATAGGGGCAGTATTATAGTAGTTATATTCTTGTACATAGGAGCAGTATTATATTAATTATATTCTTGTACATAGGAACAGTATTATAGTAGTTATATTCTTGTACATAGGAGCAGTATTATAGTAGTTATATTCTTGTACATAGGAACAGTATTATAGTAGTTATATTCTTGTACATAGGGAGCAGTATTATAGTAGTTATATTCTTGTACATAGGAACAGTATTATAGTAGTTATATTCTTGTACATAGGGAGCAGTATTATAGTGTAGCTAGTTGTACATAGGGGCAGTATTATAGTAGTTATATTCTTGTACATAGGAGCAGTATTATAGTAGTTATATTCTTGTACATGGGAACAGTATTATAGTAGTTATATTCTTGTACATAGGGGCAGTACTATAGTAGTTATATTCTTGTACATAGGGGCAGTATTATAGTAGTTATATTCTTGTACATAGGAGCAGTACTATAGTAGTTATATTCTTGTACATAGGAACAGTATTATAGTAGTTATATTCTTGTACATAGGAGCAGTATTATAGTAGCTATATTCTTGTACATAGGGAGCAGTATTATAGTAGTTATATTATTCTACATAGAGGGCAGTATTATAGTAGTTATATTCTTTTACATAGGGAGCAGTATTATAGTAGTTATATTCTTGTACATAGGAACAGTATTATAGTAGTTATATTCTTGTACATAGGGAGCAGTATTATAGTGTAGCTAGTTGTACATAGGGGCAGTATTATAGTAGTTATATTCTTGTACATAGGAGCAGTATTATAGTAGTTATATTCTTGTACATAGGAACAGTATTATAGTAGTTATATTCTTGTACATAGGGGCAGTATTATAGTAGTTATATTCTTGTACATAGGGGCAGTATTATAGTAGTTATATTCTTGTACATAGGAGCAGTATTATAGTAGTTATATTCTTGTACATAGAGGGCAGTATTATAGTAGTTATATTCTTGTACATAGGAGCAGTATTATAGTAGCTATATTCTTGTACATAGGGAGCAGTATTATAGTAGTTATATTATTGTACATAGGGGCAGTATTATAGTAGTTATATTCTTGTACATAGAGGGCAGTATTATAGTAGTTATATTCTTGTACATAGGAGCAGTATTATAGTAGTTATATTCTTGTACATAGAGGGCAGTATTATAGTAGTTATATTCTTGTACATAGGAGCAGTATTATAGTAGTTATATTCTTGTACATAGGAACAGTATTATAGTAGTTATATTCTTGTACATAGGGAGCAGTATTATAGTAGTTATATTCTTGTACATAGGGGCAGTATTATAGTAGTTATATTCTTGTACATAGGGAGCAGTATTATAGTGTAGCTAGTTGTACATAGGGGCAGTATTATAGTAGTTATATTCTTGTACATAGGAGCAGTATTATAGTAGTTATATTCTTGTACATAGGAACAGTATTATAGTAGTTATATTCTTGTACATAGGGAGCAGTATTATAGTAGTTATATTCTTGTACATAGGAACAGTATTATAGTAGTTATATTCTTGTACATAGGGAGCAGTATTATAGTGTAGCTAGTTGTACATAGGGGCAGTATTATAGTAGTTATATTCTTGTACATAGGAGCAGTATTATAGTAGTTATATTCTTGTACATAGGAACAGTATTATAGTAGTTATATTCTTGTACATAGGGGCAGTATTATAGTAGTTATATTCTTGTACATAGGGGCAGTATTATAGTAGTTATATTCTTGTACATAGGAGCAGTATTACAGTAGTTATATTCTTGTACATAGAGGGCAGTATTATAGTAGTTATATTCTTGTACATAGGAGCAGTATTATAGTAGCTATATTCTTGTACATAGGGAGCAGTATTATAGTAGTTATATTATTCTACATAGAGGGCAGTATTATAGTAGTTATATTCTTGTACATAGGGAGCAGTATTATAGTAGTTATATTCTTGTACATAGGAAAAGTATTATAGTAGTTATATTCTTGTACATAGGGAGCAGTATTATAGTGTAGCTAGTTGTACATAGGGGCAGTATTATAGTAGTTATATTCTTGTACATAGGAGCAGTATTATAGTAGTTATATTCTTGTACATAGGAACAGTATTATAGTAGTTATATTCTTGTACATAGGGAGCAGTATTATAGTAGTTATATTCTTGTACATAGGAACAGTATTATAGTAGTTATATTCTTGTACATAGGGAGCAGTATTATAGTGTAGCTAGTTGTACATAGGGGCAGTATTATAGTAGTTATATTCTTGTACATAGGAGCAGTATTATAGTAGTTATATTCTTGTACATAGGAACAGTATTATAGTAGTTATATTCTTGTACATAGGGGCAGTATTATAGTAGTTATATTCTTGTACATAGGGGCAGTATTATAGTAGTTATATTCTTGTACATAGGAGCAGTATTATAGTAGTTATATTCTTGTACATAGAGGGCAGTATTATAGTAGTTATATTCTTGTACATAGGAGCAGTTTTATAGTAGCTATATCTTGTACATAGGGAGCAGTATTATAGTAGTTATATTATTGTACATAGGGGCAGTATTATAGTAGTTATATTCTTGTACATAGAGGGCAGTATTATAGTAGTTATATTCTTGTACATAGGAGCAGTATTATAGTAGTTATATTCTTGTACATAGAGGGCAGTATTATAGTAGTTATATTCTTGTACATAGGGAGCAGTATTATAGTAGTTATATTCTTGTACATAAGGAGCAGTATTATAGTAGTTATATTCTTGTACATAGAAACAGTATTATAGTAGTTATATTCTTGTACATAGGGAGCAGTATTATAGTGTAGCTAGTTGTACATAGGGGCAGTATTATAGTAGTTATATTCTTGTACATAGGAGCAGTATTATAGTAGTTATATTCTTGTACATAGGAACAGTATTATAGTAGTTATATTCTTGTACATAGGGAGCAGTATTATAGTAGTTATATTCTTGTACATAGGAACAGTATTATAGTAGTTATATTCTTGTACATAGGGAGCAGTATTATAGTAGTTATATTATTGTACATAGGGGCAGTATTATAGTAGTTATATTCTTGTACATAGAGGGCAGTATTATAGTAGTTATATTCTTGTACATAGGAGCAGTATTATAGTAGTTATATTCTTGTACATAGAGGGCAGTATTATAGTAGTTATATTCTTGTACATAGGGAGCAGTATTATAGTAGTTATATTCTTGTACATAGGGAGCAGTATTATAGTAGTTATATTCTTGTACATAGGAACAGTATTATAGTAGTTATATTCTTGTACATAGGGAGCAGTATTATAGTGTAGCTAGTTGTACATAGGGGCAGTATTATAGTAGTTATATTCTTGTACATAGGGGCAGTATTATAGTAGTTATATTCTTGTACATAGGAGCAGTATTATAGTAGTTATATTCTTGTACATAGAGGGCAGTATTATATTAGTTATATTCTTGTACATAGGGAGCAGTATTATAGTAGTTATATTCTTGTACATAGGAACAGTATTATAGTAGTTATATTCTTGTACATAGGGAGCAGTATTATAGTGTAGCTAGTTGTACATAGGGGCAGTATTATAGTAGTTATATTCTTGTATATAGGGGTAGTATTATAGTAGTTATATTCTTGTACATAGGGAGCAGTATTATAGTAGTTATATTCTTGTACATAGGAACAGTATTATAGTAGTTATATTCTTGTACATAGGGAGCAGTATTATAGTGTAGCTAGTTGTACATAGGGGCAGTATTATAGTAGTTATATTCTTGTACATAGGAGCAGTATTATAGTAGTTATATTCTTGTACATAGGAACAGTATTATAGTAGTTATATTCTTGTACATAGGGAGCAGTATTATAGTAGTTATATTCTTGTACATAGGGAGCAGTATTATAGTGTAGCTAGTTGTACATAGGGGCAGTATTATAGTAGTTATATTCTTGTACATAGGAGCAGTATTATAGTAGTTATATTCTTGTACATAGGAACAGTATTATAGTAGTTATATTCTTGTACATAGGGGCAGTATTATAGTAGTTATATTCTTGTACATAGGAGCAGTATTATAGTAGTTATATTCTTGTACATAGGGGCACCATTATAGTAGTTATATTCTTGTACATAGGGGCAGTATTATAGTAGTTATATTCTTGTACATAGGAGCAGTATTATAGTAGTTATATTCTTGTACATAGAGGGCAGTATTATAGTAGTTATATTCTTGTACATAGGAGCAGTATTATAGTAGCTATATTCTTGTACATAGGGAGCAGTATTATAGTAGTTATATTATTGTACATAGGGAGCAGTATTATAGTAGTTATATTATTGTACATAGGGGCAGTATTATAGTAGTTATATTCTTGTACATAGAGGGCAGTATTATAGTAGTTATATTCTTGTACATAGGAGCAGTATTATAGTAGTTATATTCTTGTACATAGAGGGCAGTATTATAGTAGTTATATTCTTGTACATAGGGAGCAGTATTATAGTAGTTATATTCTTGTACATAGGAACAGTATTATAGTAGTTATATTCTTGTACATAGGGAGCAGTATTATAGTGTAGCTAGTTGTACATAGGCGCAGTATTATAGTAGTTATATTCTTGTACATAGGAGCAGTATTATAGTAGTTATATTCTTGTACATAGGAACAGTATTATAGTAGTTATATTCTTGTACATAGGGAGCAGTATTATAGTAGTTATATTCCTGTACATAGGGGCAGTATTATAGTAGTTATATTCTTGTACATAGGAGCAGTATTATAGTAGTTATATTCTTGTACATAGGAGCAGTATTATAGTAGTTATATTCTTGCACATAGGGGGCAGTATTATAGTAGTTATATTCTTGCACATAGGGGGCAGTATTATAGTAGTGATATTCTTGTACATAGGGGGCAGTATTATAGTAGTTATATTCTTGTACATAGGGAGCAGTATTATAGTAGTTATATTATTGTACATAGGGGCAGTATTATAGTAGTTATATTCTTGTACATAGAGGGCAGTATTATAGTAGTTATATTCTTGTACATAGGAGCAGTATTATAGTAGTTATATTCTTGTACATAGAGGGCAGTATTATAGTAGTTATATTCTTGTACATAGAGGGCAGTATTATAGTAGTTATATTCTTGTACATAGGGAGCAGTATTATAGTAGTTATATTCTTGTACATAGGAACAGTATTATAGTAGTTATATTCTTGTACATAGGGAGCAGTATTATAGTGTAGCTAGTTGTACATAGGGGCAGTATTATAGTAGTTATATTCTTGTACATAGCAGCAGTATTATAGTAGTTATATTCTTGTACATAGGAGCAGTATTATAGTAGTTATATTCTTGTACATAGGAGCAGTATTATAGTAGTTATATTCTTGTACATAGGAGCAGTATTATAGTAGTTATGTTCTTGTACATAGGAGCAGTATTATAGTAGATATATTCTTGTACATAGGGGCAGTATTATAGTAGCTATATTCTTGTGCATAGGGAGCAGTATTATAGTAGTTATATTCTTGTACATAGGAGCAGTATTATAGTAGTTATATTCTTGTACATAGGAGCAGTATTATAGTAGTTATATTCCTGTACATAGGGGGCAGTATTATAGTAGTTATATTCTTGTACATAAGGGGCAGTATTATAGTAGTTATATTCTTGTACATAGGAGCAGTATTATAGTAGTTATATTCTTGTACATAAGGGGCAGTATTATAGTAGTTATGTTCTTGTACATAGGAGCAGTATTATAGTAGTTATATTCTTGTACATAGGAGCAGTATTATAGTAGTTATATTCTTGAATAAAGGGGGCAGTATTATAGTAGTTATATTCTTGTACATATTGGGCAGTATTATAGTAGTTATATTCTTGAATAAAGGGGGCAGTATTATAGTAGTTATATTCTTGTACATAGGGGGCAATATTATAGTAGTTATATTCTTGTACATAGGGGGCAGTATTATAGTAGTTATATTCTTGTACATTGGGAGCAGTATTATATTAGTTATATTCTTGTACATAGGAGCAGTATTATATTAGTTATATTCTTGTACATAGGGGGCAGTATTATAGTAGTTATATTCTTGTACATTGGTAGCAGTATTATAGTAGTTATATTCTTGTACATAGGAGCAGTATTATATTAGTTATATTCTTGTACATAGGAGCAGTATTATTGTAGTTATATTCTTGTACATAGGAGCAGTATTATAGTAGTTATATTCTTGTACATAGGAGCAGTATTATAGTAGTTATATTCTTGTACATAGGGGCAGTATTATAGTAGCTATATTCTTGTGCATAGGGGGCAGTAATATAGTAGTTATATTCTTGTACATAGGGGCAGTATTATAGTAGTTATATTCTTGTACATAGGAGCAGTATTATAGTAGTTATATTCTTGTACATAAGAGCAGTATTATAGTAGTTATATTCTTGTACATAGGGAGCAGTATTATAGTAGTTATATTCTTGTACATAGGGGGCAGTATTATAGTAGTTATATTCTTGTACATAGGGGCAGTATTATAGTAGTTATATTCTTGTACATAGGAGCAGTATTATAGTAGTTATATTCTTGTACATAGGAGCAGTATTATAGTAGTTATATTCTTGTACGTAGGAGCAGTATTATAGTAGTTATATTCTAGTACGTAGGAGCAGTATTATAGTAGTTATATTCTTGTACATAGGGGGCAGTATTATAGTAGTTATATTCTTGTACATTGGTAGCAGTATTATAGTAGTTATATTCTTGTACATAGGAGCAGTATTATATTAGTTATATTCTTGTACATAGGAGCAGTATTATTGTAGTTATATTCTTGTACATAGGAGCAGTATTATAGTAGTTATATTCTTGTACATAGGAGCAGTATTATAGTAGTTATATTCTTGTACATAGGAGCAGTATTATAGTAGTTATGTTCTTGTACATAGGAGCAGTATTATAGTAGTTATATTCTTGTACATAGGGGCAGTATTATAGTAGCTATATTCTTGTGCATAGGGGGCAGTAATATAGTAGTTATATTCTTGTACATAGGGGCAGTATTATAGTAGTTTTATTCTTGTACATAGGGAGCAGTATTTTAGTAGTTATATTCTTGTACATAAGAGCAGTATTATAGTAGTTATATTCTTGTACATAGGGAGCAGTATTATAGTAGTTATATTCTTGTACATAGGGACCAGTATTATAGTAGTTATATTCTTGTACATAGGAGCAGTATTATAGTAGTTATATTCTTGTACATAGGAGCAGTATTATAGTAGTTATATTCCTGTACATAGGGGGCAGTATTATAGTAGTTATATTCTTGTACATAAGGGACAGTATTATAGTAGTTATATTCTTGTACATAGGAGCAGTATTATAGTAGTTATATTCTTGTACATAAGGGGCAGTATTATAGTAGTTATATTCTTGTACATAGGAGCAGTATTATAGTAGTTATATTCTTGTACATAGGAGCAGTATTATAGTAGTTATATTCTTGAATAAAGGGGGCAGTATTATAGTAGTTATATTCTTGTACATATTGGGCAGTATTATAGTAGTTATATTCTTGAATAAAGGGGGCAGTATTATAGTAGTTATATTCTTGTACATAGGGGGCAATATTATAGTAGTTATATTCTTGTACATAGGGGGCAGTATTATAGTAGTTATATTCTTGTACATTGGGAGCAGTATTATATTAGTTATATTCTTGTACATAGGAGCAGTATTATATTAGTTATATTTTTGTACATAGGGGGCAGTATTATAGTAGTTATATTCTTGTACATTGGTAGCAGTATTATAGTAGTTATATTCTTGTACATAGGAGCAGTATTATATTAGTTATATTCTTGTACATAGGAGCAGTATTATTGTAGTTATATTCTTGTACATAGGAGCAGTATTATAGTAGTTATATTCTTGTACATAGGAGCAGTATTATAGTAGTTATATTCTTGTACATAGGGGCAGTATTATAGTAGCTATATTCTTGTGCATAGGGGGCAGTAATATAGTAGTTATATTCTTGTACATAGGGGCAGTATTATAGTAGTTATATTCTTGTACATAAGAGCAGTATTATAGTAGTTATATTCTTGTACATAGGGAGCAGTATTATAGTAGTTATATTCTTGTACATAGGGGGCAGTATTATAGTAGTTATATTCTTGTACATAGGGGCAGTATTATAGTAGTTATATTCTTGTACATAGGAGCAGTATTATAGTAGTTATATTCTTGTACATAGGGAGCAGTATTATAGTAGTTATATTCTTGTACATAGGGAGCAGTATTATAGTAGTTATATTCTTGTACATAGGGGGCAGTATTATAGTAGTTATATTCTTGTACATAGGGGGCAATATTATAGTAGTTATATTCTTGTACATAGGAGCAGTATTATAGTAGTTATATTCTTGTACATAGGGGGCAGTATTATAGTAGTTATATTCTTGTACATAGGAGCAGTATTATAGTAGTTATATTCTTGAATAAAGGGGGCAGTATTATAGTAGTTATATTATTGTACATAGGGGGCAGTATTATAGTAGTTATATTCTTGTACATAGGGGGCAGTATTATAGTAGTTATATTCTTGTACGTAGGAGCAGTATTATAGCAGTTATATTCTTGTACATAGGAGCAGTATTATAGTAGTTATATTCTAGTACGTAGGAGCAGTATTATAGTAGTTATATTCTTGTACATAGGGGGCAGTATTATAGTAGTTATATTCTTGTACATAGGAGCAGTATTATAGTAGTTATATTCTTGTACATAGGGGGCAGTATTATAGTAGTTATATTCTTGTACATAGGAGCAGTACTATAGTAGTTATATTCTTGTACATAGGAGCAGTATTATAGTAGTTATATTCTTGAATAAAGGGGGTAGTATTATAGTAGTTATATTCTTGTACATAGGGGGCAGTATTATAGTAGTTATATTCTTGAATAAAGGGGGCAGTATTATAGTAGTTATATTCTTGTACATAGGGGGCAGTATTATAGTAGTTATATTCTTGTACATAGGAGCAGTATTATTGTAGTTATATTCTTGTACATAGGGGTAGTGTTTTAGTCTTGTACATAGTGGGCAGTATTATAGTAATAGTCTTGTACATAGGGGGCAGTATTATAGTAGTTATATTCTTGTACGTAGGGGGCAGTATTATAGTAGTTATACTCTTGTACGTAGGAAGCAGCATTATAGTAGTTATATTCTAGTACGTAGGGAGCAGCATTATAGTAGTTATATTCTTCTACGTAGGGAGCAGTATTATAGTAGTTATATTCTTGTACATAAGGGCAGTACTTTAGTAGTTATATTCTTGTACATAGGAGCAGTCTTATAGTAGATATATTCTTGTACATAGGGGGCAGTATTATAGTAGTTATATTCTTGAACATAGGAGCAGCATTATAGTAGTTATATTCTTGTACATAGGGGCAGTATTATAGTAGTTATATTTTTGTACATAGGGGGCAGTATTATAGTAGTTATATTCTTGTACATAGGAGCAGTATTAGTTATATTCTTGTACATAGGAGCAGTATTATAGTAGTTATATTCTTGAATAAAGGGGGCAGTATTATAGTAGTTATATTCTTGTACATAGGGGGCAGTATTATAGTAGTTATATTCTTGAATAAAGAGGGCAGTATTATAGTAGTTATATTCTTGTACATAGGGGGCAGTATTATAGTAGTTATATTCTTGTACATAGGAGCAGTATTATTGTAGTTATATTCTTGTACATAGGGGTAGTGTTATAGTCTTGGACATAGGGGGCAGTATTATAGTAATAGTCTTGTACGTAGGGGGCAGTATTATAGTAGTTATATTCTTGTACGTAGGGAGCAGCATTATAGTAGTTATATTCTTGTACGTAGGGAGCAGCATTATAGTAGTTATATTCTTGTACGTAGGGAGCAGTATTATAGTAGTTATATTCTTGTACATAAGGGCAGTATTATAGTAGTTATATTCTTGTACATAGGAGCTGTCTTATAGTAGATATATTCTTGTACATAGGGGGCAGTATTATAGTAGTTATATTCTTGAACATAGGAGCAGCATTATAGTAGTTATATTCTTGTACATAGGGGCAGTATTATAGTAGTTATATTCTTGTACATAAGGGCAGTATTATAGTAGTTATATTCTTGTACATAGGGGCAGTATTATAGTAGTTATATTCTTGTAAATAGGGGGCAGTATTATAGTAGTTATATTCTTGTACATAGGAGCAGCATTATAGTAGTTATATTCTTGTACACAGGGGCAGTATTATAGTAGTTATATTCTTGTACATAGGAGCACTATTATAGTAGTTAGATTCTTGTACATAGGGAGCAGTATTATAATAGTTAGATTCTTGTACATAGGGGCAGTATTATAGTAGTTATATTCTTGTACATAGGAGCAGTATTATAGTAGTTATAGTCTTGTACATAGGGAGCAGTATTATAGTAGTTATAGTCTTGTACATAGGGAGGAGTATTATAGTAGTTATATTCTTGTACATAGGAGCAGTATTATAGTAGTTATATTCTTATACATAGGAGCAGTATTATAGTAGTTATAGTCTTGTACATAGGGAGCAGTATTATAGTAGTTATAGTCTTGTACATAGGAGCAGTATTATAGTAGTTATAGTCTTGTACATAGGGGGCAGTATTATAGTATATTCTTGTACATAGGAGCAGTATTATAGTAATTATATTCTTGTACATAGAGGGCAGTATTATAGTAGTTATATTCTTGTACATAGGGAGCAGTATTATAGTAGTTATATTCTTGTACATATTGGGCAGTATTATAGTAGTTATATTCTTGAATAAAGGGGGCAGTATTATAGTAGTTATATTCTTGTACATAGGGGGCAATATTATAGTAGTTTTATTCTTGTACATAGGGGGCAGTATTATAGTAGTTATATTCTTGTACATAGGGGGCAGTATTATAGTAGTTATATTCTTGTACATGGAGAGCAGTATTATAGTAGTTATATTCTTGTACATAGGAGCAGTATTATAGTAGTTATATTCTTGTACATAGGAGCAGTATTATAGTAGTTATATTCTTGTACATAGGAGCAGTATTATAGTAGTTATATTCTTGTACATAGGGGCAGTATTATAGTAGTTATATTCTTGTACATAGGAGCAGTATTATAGCAGTTATATTCTTGTACATAGGGGCAGTATTATAGTAGCTATATTCTTGTACATAGGGGCAGTATTATAGTAGTTATATTCTTGTACATAGGAGCAGTATTATAGTAGTTATATTCTTGTACATAGGGAGCAGTATTATAGTAGTTATATTCTTGTACATAGGGAGCAGTATTATAGTAGTTATATTCTTGTACATAGGGAGCAGTATTATAGTAGTTATATTCTTGTACATAGGAGCAGTATTATAGTAGTTATATTCTTGTACATAGGAGCAGTATTATAGTAGTTATATTCCTGTACATAGGGAGCAGTATTATAGTAGTTATATTCTTGTACATAGGGGGCAGTATTATAGTAGTTATATTCTTGTACATAGGGGGCAGTATTATAGTAGTTATATTCTTGTACATAGGAGCAGTATTATAGTAGTTATATTCTTGTACATAAGGGGCAGTATTATAGTAGTTATATTCTTGTACATAGGAGCAGTATTATAGTAGTTATATTCTTGTACATAGGAGCAGTATTATAGTAGTTATATTCTTGAATAAAGGGGGCAGTATTATAGTAGTTATATTCTTGTACATATTGGGCAGTATTATAGTAGTTATATTCTTGAATAAAGGGGGCAGTATTATAGTAGTTATATTCTTGTACATAGGGGGCAATATTATAATAGTTATATTCTTGTACATAGGGGGCAGTATTATAGAAGTTATATTCTTGTACATTGGGAGCAGTATTATATTAGTTATATTCTTGTACATAGGAGCAGTATTATATTAGTTATATTCTTGTACATAGGGGGCAGTATTATAGTAGTTATATTCTTGTACATTGGTAGCAGTATTATAGTAGTTATATTCTTGTACATAGGAGCAGTATTATATTAGTTATATTCTTGTACATAGGAGCAGTATTATTGTAGTTATATTCTTGTACATAGGAGCAGTATTATAGTAGTTATATTCTTGTACATAGGAGCAGTATTATAGTAGTTATGTTCTTGTACATAGGAGCAGTATTATAGTAGTTATATTCTTGTACATAGGGGCAGTATTATAGTAGCTATATTCTTCTGCATAGGGGGCAGTAATATAGTAGTTATATTCTTGTACATAGGGGCAGTATTATAGTAGTTATATTCTTGTACATAGGGAGCAGTATTATAGTAGTTATATTCTTGTACATAAGAGCAGTATTATAGTAGTTATATTCTTGTACATAGGGAGCAGTATTATAGTAGTTATATTCTTGTACATAGGAGCAGTATTATAGTAGTTATATTCTTGTACATAGGAGCAGTATTATAGTAGTTATATTCTTGAATAAAGGGGGCAGTATTATAGTAGTTATATTCTTGTACATATTGGGCAGTATTATAGTAGTTATATTCTTGAATAAAGGGGGCAGTATTATAGTAGTTATATTCTTGTACATAGGGGGCAATATTATAGTAGTTTTATTCTTGTACATAGGGGGCAGTATTATAGTAGTTATATTCTTGTACATTGGGAGCAGTATTATAGTAGTTATATTCTTGTACATAGGAGCAGTATTATAGTAGTTATATTCTTGTACATAGGAGCAGTATTATAGTAGTTATATTCTTGTACGTAGGAGCAGTATTATAGTAGTTATATTCTAGTACGTAGGAGCAGTATTATAGTAGTTATATTCTTGTACATAGGGGGCAGTATTATAGTAGTTATATTCTTGTACATAGGAGCAGTATTATAGTAGTTATATTCTTGTACATAAGGGGCAGTATTATAGTAGTTATATTCTTGTACATAAGGGGCAGTATTATAGTAGTTATATTCTTGTACATAGGAGCAGTATTATAGTAGTTATATTCTTGTACATAGGAGCAGTATTATAGTAGTTATATTCTTGAATAAAGGGGGCAGTATTATAGTAGTTATATTCTTGTACATAGGGAGCAGTATTATAGTAGTTATATTCTTGAATAAAGGGGGCAGTATTATAGTAGTTATATTCTTGTACATAGGGGGCAATATTATAGTAGTTTTATTCTTGTACATAGGGGGCAGTATTATAGTAGTTATATTCTTGTACATAGGGGGCAGTATTATAGTAGTTATATTCTTGTACATGGAGAGCAGTATTATAGTAGTTATATTCTTGTACATAGGAGCAGTATTATAGTAGTTATATTCTTGTACATAGGAGCAGTATTATAGTAGTTATATTCTTGTACATAGGAGCAGTATTATAGTAGTTATATTCTTGTACATAGGGGCAGTATTATAGTAGTTATATTCTTGTACATAGGAGCAGTATTATAGCAGTTATATTCTTGTACATAGGGGCAGTATTATAGTAGCTATATTCTTGTACATAGGGGCAGTATTATAGTAGTTATATTCTTGTACATAGGAGCAGTATTATAGTAGTTATATTCTTGTACATAGGGAGCAGTATTATAGTAGTTATATTCTTGTACATAGGGAGCAGTATTATAGTAGTTATATTCTTGTACATAGGGAGCAGTATTATAGTAGTTATATTCTTGTACATAGGGGGCAGTATTATAGTAGTTAAATTCTTGTACATAGGAGCAGTATTATAGTAGTTATATTCTTGTACATAAGGGGCAGTATTATAGTAGTTATATTCTTGTACATAGGAGCAGTATTATAGTAGTTATATTCTTGTACATAGGAGCAGTATTATAGTAGTTATATTCTTGAATAAAGGGGGCAGTATTATAGTAGTTATATTCTTGTACATATTGGGCAGTATTATACTAGTTATATTCTTGAATAAAGGGGGCAGTATTATAGTAGTTATATTCTTGTACATAGGGGGCAATATTATAGTAGTTATATTCTTGTACATAGGGGGCAGTGTTATAGTAGTTATATTCTTGTACATTGGGAGCAGTATTATATTAGTTATATTCTTGTACATAGGAGCAGTATTATATTAGTTATATTCTTGTACATAGGGGGCAGTATTATAGTAGTTATATTCTTGTACATTGGTAGCAGTATTATAGTAGTTATATTCTTGTACATAGGAGCAGTATTATATTAGTTATATTCTTGTACATAGGAGCAGTATTATTGTAGTTATATTCTTGTACATAGGAGCAGTATTATAGTAGTTATATTCTTGTACATAGGAGCAGTATTATAGTAGTTATATTCTTGTACATAGGAGCAGTATTATAGTAGTTATGTTCTTGTACATAGGAGCAGTATTATAGTAGTTATATTCTTGTACATAGGGGCAGTATTATAGTAGCTATATTCTTGTGCATAGGGGGCAGTAATATAGTAGTTATATTCTTGTACATAGGGGCAGTATTATAGTAGTTTTATTCTTGTACATAGGGAGCAGTATTATAGTAGTTATATTCTTGTACATAAGAGCAGTATTATAGTAGTTATATTCTTGTACATAGGGAGCAGTATTATAGTAGTTATATTCTTGTACATAGGGAGCAGTATTATAGTAGTTATATTCTTGTACATAGGAGCAGTATTATAGTAGTTATATTCTTGTACATAGGAGCAGTATTATAGTAGTTATATTCCTGTACATAGGGAGCAGTATTATAGTAGTTATATTCTTGTACATAGGGGGCAGTATTATAGTAGTTATATTCTTGTACATAAGGGGCAGTATTATAGTAGTTATATTCTTGTACATAGGAGCAGTATTATAGTAGTTATATTCTTGTACATAAGGGGCAGTATTATAGTAGTTATATTCTTGTACATAGGAGCAGTATTATAGTAGTTATATTCTTGTACATAGGAGCAGTATTATAGTAGTTATATTCTTGAATAAAGGGGGCAGTATTTTAGTAGTTATATTCTTCTACATATTGGGCAGTATTATAGTAGTTATATTCTTGAATAAAGGGGGCAGTATTATAGTAATTATATTCTTGTACATAGGGGGCAATATTATAGTAGTTATATTCTTGTACATAGGGGGCAGTATTATAGTAGTTATATTCTTGTACATTGGGAGCAGTATTATATTAGTTATATTCTTGTACATAGGAGCAGTATTATATTAGTTATATTCTTGTACATAGGGGGCAGTATTATAGTAGTTATATTCTTGTACATAGGAGCAGTATTATAGTAGTTATGTTCTTGTACATAGGAGCAGTATTATAGTAGTTATATTCTTGTACATAGGGGCAGTATTATAGTAGCTATATTCTTCTGCATAGGGGGCAGTAATATAGTAGTTATATTCTTGTACATAGGGGCAGTATTATAGTAGTTATATTCTTGTACGTAGGGAGCAGTATTATAGTAGTTATATTCTTGTACATAAGAGCAGTATTATAGTAGTTATATTCTTGTACATAGGGAGCAGTATTATAGTAGTTATATTCTTGTACATAGGAGCAGTATTATAGTAGTTATATTCTTGTACATAGGAGCAGTATTATAGTAGTTATATTCTTGAATAAAGGGGGCAGTATTATAGTAGTTATATTCTTGTACATATTGGGCAGTATTATAGTAGTTATATTCTTGAATAAAGGGGGCAGTATTATAGTAGTTATATTCTTGTACATAGGGGGCAATATTATAGTAGTTTTATTCTTGTACATAGGGGGCAGTATTATAGTAGTTATATTCTTGTACATTGGGAGCAGTATTATAGTAGTTATATTCTTGTACATAGGAGCAGTATTATAGTAGTTATATTCTTGTACATAGGAGCAGTATTATAGTAGTTATATTCTTGTACGTAGGAGCAGTATTATAGTAGTTATATTCTAGTACGTAGGAGCAGTATTATAGTAGTTATATTCTTGTACATAGGGGGCAGTATTATAGTAGTTATATTCTTGTACATAGGAGCAGTATTATAGTAGTTATATTCTTGTACATAAGGGGCAGTATTATAGTAGTTATATTCTTGTACATAAGGGGCAGTATTATAGTAGTTATATTCTTGTACATAGGAGCAGTATTATAGTAGTTATATTCTTGTACATAGGAGCAGTATTATAGTAGTTATATTCTTGAATAAAGGGGGCAGTATTATAGTAGTTATATTCTTGTACATAGGGAGCAGTATTATAGTAGTTATATTCTTGAATAAAGGGGGCAGTATTATAGTAGTTATATTCTTGTACATAGGGGGCAATATTATAGTAGTTTTATTCTTGTACATAGGGGGCAGTATTATAGTAGTTATATTCTTGTACATAGGGGGCAGTATTATAGTAGTTATATTCTTGTACATGGAGAGCAGTATTATAGTAGTTATATTCTTGTACATAGGAGCAGTATTATAGTAGTTATATTCTTGTACATAGGAGCAGTATTATAGTAGTTATATTCTTGTACATAGGAGCAGTATTATAGTAGTTATATTCTTGTACATAGGGGCAGTATTATAGTAGTTATATTCTTGTACATAGGAGCAGTATTATAGTAGCTATATTCTTGTGCATAGGGGGCAGTAATATAGTAGTTATATTCTTGTACATAGGGGCAGTATTATAGTAGTTATATTCTTGTACATAGGAGCAGTATTATAGTAGTTATATTCTTGTACATAAGAGCAGTATTATAGTAGTTATATTCTTGTACATAGGGAGCAGTATTATAGTAGTTATATTCTTGTACATAGGAGCAGTATTATAGTAGTTATATTCTTGTACATAGGGAGCAGTATTATAGTAGTTATATTCTTGTACATAGGGAGCAGTATTATAGTAGTTATATTCTTGTACATAGGGGGCATTATTATTGTAGTTATATTCTTGTACATAGGGGGCAATATTATAGTAGTTATATTCTTGTACATAGGAGCAGTATTATAGTAGTTATATTCTTGTACATAGGGGGCAGTATTATTGTAGTTATATTCTTGTACAAAGGAGCAGAATTATAGTAGTTATATTCTTGAATAAAGGGGGCAGTATTATAGTAGTTATATTATTGTACATAGGGGGCAGTATTATAGTAGTTATATTCTTGTACATAGGGGGCAGTATTATAGTAGTTATATTCTTGTATGTAGGAGCAGTATTATAGCAGTTATATTCTTGTACGTAGGAGCAGTATTATAGCAGTTATATTCTTGTACAAAGGAGCAGTATTATAGTAGTTATATTCTAGTACGTAGGAGCAGTATTATAGTAGTTATATTCTTGTACATAGGGGGCAGTATTATAGTAGTTATATTCTTGTACATAGGAGCAGTATTATAGTAGTTATATTCTTGTACATAGGGGGCAGTATTATAGTAGTTATATTCTTGTACATAGGAGCAGTATTATAGTAGTTATATTCTTGTACATAGGAGCAGTATTATAGTAGTTATATTCTTGAATAAAGGGGGTAGTATTATAGTAGTTATATTCTTGTACATAGGGGGCAGTATTATAGTAGTTATATTCTTGTACATAGGAGCAGTATTATAGTAGTTATATTCTTGTACATAGGAGCAGTATTATAGTAGTTATATTCTTGAATAAAGGGGGTAGTATTATAGTAGTTATATTCTTGTACATAGGGGGCAGTATTATAGTAGTTATATTCTTGAATAAAGGGGGCAGTATTATAGTAGTTATATTCTTGTACATAGGGGGCAGTATTATAGTAGTTATATTCTTGTACATAGGAGCAGTATTATTGTAGTTATATTCTTGTACATAGGGGTAGTGTTATAGTCTTGTACATAGGGGGCAGTATTATAGTAATAGTCTTGTACATAGGGGGCAGTATTATAGTAGTTATATTCTTGTACGTAGGGGGCAGTATTATAGTAGTTATATTCTTGTACGTAAGGAGCAGCATTATAGTAGTTATATTCTTGTACGTAGGGAGCAGCATTATAGTAGTTATATTCTTGTACGTAGGGAGCAGTATTATAGTAGTTATATTCTTGTACATAAGGGCAGTATTATAGTAGTTATATTCTTGTACATAGGAGCAGTCTTATAGTAGATATATTCTTGTACATAGGGGGCAGTATTATAGTAGTTATATTCTTGAACATAGGAGCAGCATTATAGTAGTTATATTCTTGTACATAGGGGCAGTATTATAGTAGTTATATTTTTGTACATAGGGGGCAGTATTATAGTAGTTATATTCTTGTACATAGGAGCAGTATTAGTTATATTCTTGTACATAGGAGCAGTATTATAGCAGTTATATTCTTGAATAAAGGGGGCAGTATTATAGTAGTTATATTCTTGTACATAGGGGGCAGTATTATAGTAGTTATATTCTTGAATAAAGAGGGCAGTATTATAGTAGTTATATTCTTGTACATAGGGGGCAGTATTATAGTAGTTATATTCTTGTACATAGGAGCAGTATTATTGTAGTTATATTCTTGTACATAGGGGTAGTGTTATAGTCTTGTACATAGGGGGCAGTATTATAGTAATAGTCTTGTACGTAGGGGGCAGTATTATAGTAGTTATATTCTTGTACGTAGGGAGCAGCATTATAGTAGTTATATTCTTGTACGTAGGGAGGAGCATTATAGTAGTTATATTTTTGTACGTAGGGAGCAGTATTATAGTAGTTATATTCTTGTACATAAGGGCAGTATTATAGTAGTTATATTCTTGTACATAGGAGCAGTCTTATAGTAGATATATTCTTGTACATAGGGGGCAGTATTATAGTAGTTATATTCTTGAACATAGGAGCAGCATTATAGTAGTTATATTCTTGTACATAGGGGCAGTATTATAGTAGTTATATTCTTGTACATAAGGGCAGTATTATAGTAGTTATATTCTTGTACATAGGGGCAGTATTATAGTAGTTATATTCTTGTAAATAGGGGGCAGTATTATAGTAGTTATATTCTTGTACATAGGAGCAGCATTATAGTAGTTATATTCTTGTACATAGGGGCAGTATTATAGTAGTTATATTCTTGTACATAGGAGCAGTATTATAGTAGTTAGATTCTTGTACATAGGGAGCAGTATTATAATAGTTAGATTCTTGTACATAGGGGCAGTATTATAGTAGTTATATTCTTG
Source organism: Phyllobates terribilis (assembly GCF_046119375.1). Lineage (NCBI taxonomy): Eukaryota > Metazoa > Chordata > Amphibia > Anura > Dendrobatidae > Phyllobates > Phyllobates terribilis. Next base: position 10,328,275 of record NW_027362763.1, on the reverse strand, counting down.
TACATAGGAGCAGTATTATAGTAGTTATAGTCTTGTACATAGGGAGCAGTATTATAGTAGTTATAGTCTTGTACATAGGGAGCAGTATTATAGTAGTTATATTCTTGTACATAGGAGCAGTATTATAGTAGTTATATTCTTATACATAGGAGCAGTATTATAGTAGTTATAGTCTTGTACATAGGGAGCAGTATTATAGTAGTTATAGTCTTGTACATAGGAGCAGTATTATAGTAGTTATAGTCTTGTACATAGGGGGCAGTATTATAGTATATTCTTGTACATAGGAGCAGTATTATAGTAATTATATTCTTGTACATAGAGGGCAGTATTATAGTAGTTATATTCTTGTACATAGGGAGCAGTATTATAGTAGTTATATTCTTGTACATAGGGAGCAGTATTATAGTAGTTATAGTCTTGTACATAGGGGGCAGTATTATAGTAGTTATAGTCTTGTACATAGGAGCAGTATTATAGTAATTATATTCTTGTACATAGAGGGCAGTATTATAGTAGTTATATTCTTGTACATAGGGAGCAGTATTATAGTAGTTATAGTCTTGTACATAGGGGGCAGTATTATAGTAGTTATAGTCTTGTACATAGCAGCAGTATTATAGTAGTTATATTCTTGTACATAGGGGGCAGTATTATAGTAGTTATATTCTTGTACGTAGGAGCAGTATTATAGCAGTTATATTCTTGTACGTAGGAGCAGTATTATAGCAGTTATATTCTTGTACGTAGCAGCAGTATTATAGTAGTTATATTCTAGTACGTAGGAGCTGTATTATAGTAGTTATATTCTTGTACATAGGGGGCAGTATTATAGTAGTTATATTCTTGTACATAGGAGCAGTATTATAGTAGTTATATTCTTGTACATAGGGGGCAGTATTATAGTAGTTATATTCTTGTACATAGGAGCAGTATTATAGTAGTTATATTCTTGTACATAGGAGCAGTATTATAGTAGTTATATTCTTGAATAAAGGGGGCAGTATTATAGTAGTTATATTCTTGTACATAGGGGGCAGTATTATAGTAGTTATATTCTTGAATAAAGGGGGCAGTATTATAGTAGTTATATTCTTGTACATAGGAGCAGTATTATAGTAGTTATAGTCTTGTACATAGGAGCAGTATTATAGTAATTATATTCTTGTACATAGAGGGCAGTATTATAGTAGTTATATTCTTGTACATAGGGAGCAGTATTATAGTAGTTATAGTCTTGTACATAGGTGGCAGTATTATAGTAGTTATACTCTTGTACATAGCAGCAGTATTATAGTAGTTATATTCTTGTACATAGGGGGCAGTATTATAGTAGTTATATTCTTGTACGTAGGAGCAGTATTATAGCAGTTATATTCTTGTACGTAGGAGCAGTATTATAGGTTATATTCTTGTACGTAGCAGCAGTATTATAGTAGTTATATTCTAGTACGTAGGAGCTGTATTATAGTAGTTATATTCTTGTACATAGGGGGCAGTATTATAGTAGTTATATTCTTGTACATAGGAGCAGTATTATAGTAGTTATATTCTTGTACATAGGGGGCAGTATTATAGTAGTTATATTCTTGTACATAGGAGCAGTATTATAGTAGTTATATTCTTGTACATAGGAGCAGTATTATAGTAGTTATATTCTTGAATAAAGGGGGCAGTATTATAGTAGTTATATTCTTGTACATAGGGGGCAGTATTATAGTAGTTATATTCTTGAATAAAGGGGGCAGTATTATAGTAGTTATATTCTTGTACATAGGGGGCAGTATTATAGTAGTTATATTCTTGTACATGGAGAGCAGTATTATAGTAGTTATATTCTTGTACATAGGAGCAGTATTATAGTAGTTATATTCTTGTACATAGGAGCAGTATTATAGTAGTTATATTCTTGTACATAGGAGCAGTATTATAGTAGTTATATTCTTGTACATAGGGGCAGTATTATAGTAGTTATATTCTTGTACATAGGAGCAGTATTATAGCAGTTATATTCTTGTACATAGGGGCAGTATTATAGTAGCTATATTCTTGTACATAGGGGCAGTATTATAGTAGTTATATTCTTGTACATAGGAGCAGTATTATAGTAGTTATATTCTTGTACATAGGGAGCAGTATTATAGTAGTTATATTCTTGTACATAGGGAGCAGTATTATAGTAGTTATATTCTTGTACATAGGAGCAGTATTATAGTAGTTATATTCTTGTACATAGGAGCAGTATTATAGTAGTTATATTCTTGAATAAAGGGGGCAGTATTATAGTAGTTATATTCTTGTACATATTGGGCAGTATTATACTAGTTATATTCTTGAATAAAGGGGGCAGTATTATAGTAGTTATATTCTTGTACATAGGGGGCAATATTATAGTAGTTATATTCTTGTACATAGGGGGCAGTATTATAGTAGTTATATTCTTGTACATTGGGAGCAGTATTATATTAGTTATATTCTTGTACATAGGAGCAGTATTATATTAGTTATATTCTTGTACATAGGGGGCAGTATTATAGTAGTTATATTCTTGTACATTGGTAGCAGTATTATAGTAGTTATATTCTTGTACATAGGAGCAGTATTATATTAGTTATATTCTTGTACATAGGAGCAGTATTATTGTAGTTATATTCTTGTACATAGGAGCAGTATTATAGTAGTTATATTCTTGTACATAGGAGCAGTATTATAGTAGTTATATTCTTGTACATAGGAGCAGTATTATAGTAGTTATGTTCTTGTACATAGGAGCAGTATTATAGTAGTTATATTCTTGTACATAGGGGCAGTATTATAGTAGCTATATTCTTGTGCATAGGGGGCAGTAATATAGTAGTTATATTCTTGTACATAGGGGCAGTATTATAGTAGTTTTATTCTTGTACATAGGGAGGAGTATTATAGTAGTTATATTCTTGTACATAAGAGCAGTATTATAGTAGTTATATTCTTGTACATAGGGAGCAGTATTATAGTAGTTATATTCTTGTACATAGGGAGCAGTATTATAGTAGTTATATTCTTGTACATAGGAGCAGTATTATAGTAGTTATATTCTTGTACATAGGAGCAGTATTATAGTAGTTATATTCTTGTACATAGGAGCAGTATTATAGTAGTTATATTCCTGTACATAGGGAGCAGTATTATAGTAGTTATATTCTTGTACATAGGGGGCAGTATTATAGTAGTTATATTCTTGTACATAAGGGGCAGTATTATAGTAGTTATATTCTTGCACATAGGAGCAGTATTATAGTAGTTATATTCTTGTACATAAGGGGCAGTATTATAGTAGTTATATTCTTGTACATAGGAGCAGTATTATAGTAGTTATATTCTTGTACATAGGAGCAGTATTATAGTAGTTATATTCTTGAATAAAGGGGGCAGTATTTTAGTAGTTATATTCTTCTACATATTGGGCAGTATTATAGTAGTTATATTCTTGAATAAAGGGGGCAGTATTATAGTAGTTATATTCTTGTACATAGGGGGCAATATTATAGTAGTTATATTCTTGTACATAGGGGGCAGTATTATAGTAGTTATATTCTTGTACATTGGGAGCAGTATTATATTAGTTATATTCTTGTACATAGGAGCAGTATTATATTAGTTATATTCTTGTACATAGGGGGCAGTATTATAGTAGTTATATTCTTGTACATTGGTAGCAGTATTATAGTAGTTATATTCTTGTACATAGGAGCAGTATTATATTAGTTATATTCTTGTACATAGGAGCAGTATTATTGTAGTTATATTCTTGTACATAGGAGCAGTATTATAGTAGTTATATTCTTGTACATAGGAGCAGTATTATAGGAGTTATATTCTTGTACATAGGGGCAGTATTATAGTAGCTATATTCTTGTGCATAGGGGGCAGTAATATAGTAGTTATATTCTTGTACATAGGGGCAGTATTATAGTAGTTATATTCTTGTACATAGGAGCAGTATTATAGTAGTTATATTCTTGTACATAAGAGCAGTATTATAGTAGTTATATTCTTGTACATAGGGAGCAGTATTATAGTAGTTATATTCTTGTACATAGGAGCAGTATTATAGTAGTTATATTCTTGTACATAGGGAGCAGTATTATAGTAGTTATATTCTTGTACATAGGGAGCAGTATTATAGTAGTTATATTCTTGTACATAGGGGGCAGTATTATAGTAGTTATATTCTTGTACATAGGGGGCAATATTATAGTAGTTATATTCTTGTACATAGGAGCAGTATTATAGTAGTTATATTCTTGTACATAGGGGGCAGTATTATAGTAGTTATATTCTTGTACATAGGAGCAGTATTATAGTAGTTATATTCTTGAATAAAGGGGGCAGTATTATAGTAGTTATATTATTGTACATAGGGGGCAGTATTATAGTAGTTATATTCTTGTACATAGGGGGCAGTATTATAGTAGTTATATTCTTGTACGTAGGAGCAGTATTATAGCAGTTATATTCTTGTACGTAGGAGCAGTATTATAGCAGTTATATTCTTGTACATAGGAGCAGTATTATAGTAGTTATATTCTAGTACGTAGGAGCAGTATTATAGTAGTTATATTCTTGTACATAGGGGGCAGTTTTATAGTAGTTATATTCTTGTACATAGGAGCAGTATTATAGTAGTTATATTCTTGTACATAGGGGGCAGTATTATAGTAGTTATATTCTTGTACATAGAAGCAGTATTATAGTAGTTATATTCTTGTACATAGGAGCAGTATTATAGTAGTTATATTCTTGAATAAAGGGGGTAGTATTATAGTAGTTATATTCTTGTACATAGGGGGCAGTATTATAGTAGTTATATTCTTGAATAAAGGGGGCAGTATTATAGTAGTTATATTCTTGTACATAGGGGGCAGTATTATAGTAGTTATATTCTTGTACATAGGAGCAGTATTATTGTAGTTATATTCTTGTACATAGGGGTAGTGTTATAGTCTTGTACATAGGGGGCAGTATTATAGTAATAGTCTTGTACATAGGGGGCAGTATTATAGTAGTTATATTCTTGTACGTAGGGGGCAGTATTATAGTAGTTATATTCTTGTACGTAGGGAGCAGCATTATAGTAGTTATATTCTTGTACGTAGGGAGCAGCATTATAGTAGTTATATTCTTGTACGTAGGGAGCAGTATTATAGTAGTTATATTCTTGTACATAAGGGCAGTATTATAGTAGTTATATTCTTGTACATAGGAGCAGTCTTATAGTAGATATATTCTTGTACATAGGGGGCAGTATTATAGTAGTTATATTCTTGAACATAGGAGCAGCATTATAGTAGTTATATTCTTGTACATAGGGGCAGTATTACAGTAGTTATATTTTTGTACATAGGGGGCAGTATTATAGTAGTTATATTCTTGTACATAGGAGCAGTATTAGTTATATTCTTGTACATAGGAGCAGTATTATAGTAGTTATATTCTTGAATAAAGGGGGCAGTATTATAGTAGTTATATTCTTGTACATAGGGGGCAGTATTATAGTAGTTATATTCTTGAATAAAGAGGGCAGTATTATAGTAGTTATATTCTTGTACATAGGGGGCAGTATTATAGTAGTTATATTCTTGTACATAGGAGCAGTATTATTGTAGTTATATTCTTGTACATAGGGGTAGTGTTATAGTCTTGTACATAGGGGGCAGTATTATAGTAATAGTCTTGTACGTAGGGGGCAGTATTATAGTAGTTATATTCTTGTACGTAGGGAGCAGCATTATAGTAGTTATATTCTTGTACGTAGGGAGCAGCATTATAGTAGTTATATTCTTGTACGTAGGGAGCAGTATTATAGTAGTTATATTCTTGTACATAAGGGCAGTATTATAGTAGTTATATTCTTGTACATAGGAGCAGTCTTATAGTAGATATATTCTTGTACATAGGGGGCAGTATTATAGTAGTTATATTCTTGAACATAGGAGCAGCATTATAGTAGTTATATTCTTGTACATAGGGGCAGTATTATAGTAGTTATATTCTTGTACATAAGGGCAGTATTATAGTAGTTATATTCTTGTACATAGGGGCAGTATTATAGTAGTTATATTCTTGTAAATAGGGGGCAGTATTATAGTAGTTATATTCTTGTACATAGGAGCAGCATTATAGTAGTTATATTCTTGTACATAGGAGCAGTATTATAGTAGTTATATTCTTGTACATAGGAGCAGTATTATAGTAGTTAGATTCTTGTACATAGGGAGCAGTATTATAATAGTTAGATTCTTGTACAAAGGGGCAGTATTATAGTAGTTATATTCTTGTACATAGGAGCAGTATTATAGTAGTTATAGTCTTGTACATAGGGAGCAGTATTATAGTAGTTATAGTCTTGTACATAGGGAGCAGTATTATAGTAGTTATATTCTTGTACATAGGAGCAGTATTATAGTAGTTATATTCTTATACATAGGAGCAGTATTATAGTAGTTATAGTCTTGTACATAGGGAGCAGTATTATAGTAGTTATAGTCTTGTACATAGGAGCAGTATTATAGTAGTTATAGTCTTGTACATAGGGGGCAGTATTATAGTATATTCTTGTACATAGGAGCAGTATTATAGTAATTATATTCTTGTACATAGAGGGCAGTATTATAGTAGTTATATTCTTGTACATAGGGAGCAGTATTATAGTAGTTATATTCTTGTACATAGGGAGCAGTATTATAGTAGTTATAGTCTTGTACATAGGGGGCAGTATTATAGTAGTTATAGTCTTGTACATAGGAGCAGTATTATAGTAATTATATTCTTGTACATAGAGGGCAGTATTATAGTAGTTATATTTTTGTACATAGGGAGCAGTATTATAGTAGTTATAGTCTTGTACATAGGGGGCAGTATTATAGTAGTTATAGTCTTGTACATAGCAGCAGTATTATAGTAGTTATATTCTTGTACATAGGGGGCAGTATTATAGTAGTTATATTCTTGTACATAGGGGGCAGTATTATAGTAGTTATATTCTTGTACGTCGGAGCAGTATTATAGCAGTTATATTCTTGTACGTAGGAGCAGTATTATAGCAGTTATATTCTTGTACGTAGCAGCAGTATTATAGTAGTTATATTCTAGTACGTAGGAGCTGTATTATAGTAGTTATATTCTTGTACATAGGGGGCAGTATTATAGTAGTTATATTCTTGTACATAGGAGCAGTATTATAGTAGTTATATTCTTGTACATAGGGGGCAGTATTATAGTAGTTATATTCTTGTACATAGGAGCAGTATTATAGTAGTTATATTCTTGTACATAGGAGCAGTATTATAGTAGTTATATTCTTGAATAAAGGGGGCAGTATTATAGTAGTTATATTCTTGTACATAGGGGGCAGTATTATAGTAGTTATATTCTTGTACATAGGAGCAGTATTATTGTAGTTATATTCTTGTACATAGGGGCAGTGTTATAGTCTTGTACATAGGGGGCAGTATTATAGTAATAGTCTTGTACATAGGGGGCAGTATTATAGTAGTTATATTCTTGTACGTAGGGGGCAGTATTATAGTAGTTATATTCTTGTACGTAGGGAGCAGCATTATAGTAGTTATATTCTTGTACGTAGGGAGCAGCATTATAGTAGTTATATTCTTGTACGTAGGGAGCAGCATTATAGTAGTTATATTCTTGTACGTAGGGAGCAGTATTATAGTAGTTATATTCTTGTACATAAGGGCAGTATTATAGTAGTTATATTGTTGTATATAGGAGCAGTCTTATAGTAGATATATTCTTGTACATAGGGGGCAGTATTATAGTAGTTATATTCTTGAACATAGGAGCAGCATTATAGTAGTTATATTCTTGTACATAGGGGCAGTATTATAGTAGTTATATTCTTGTACATAAGGGCCGTATTATAGTAGTTATATTCTTGTACATAGGGTCAGCATTATAGTAGTTATATTCTTGTACATAAGGGCAGTATTATAGTAGTTATATTCTTGTACATAGGGGCAGTATTATAGTAGTTATATTCTTGTAAATAGGGGGCAGTATTATAGTAGTTATATTCTTGTACATAGGAGCAGCATTATAGTAGTTATATTCTTGTACATAGGGCCAGTATTATAGTAGTTAAATTCTTGTACATAGGAGCAGTATTATAGTAGTTAGATTCTTGTACATAGGGGCAGTATTATAGTAGTTATATTCTTGTACATAGGAGCAGTATTATAGTAGTTATAGTCTTGTACATAGGGAGCAGTATTATAGTAGTTATAGTCTTGTACATAGGGAGCAGTATTATAGTAGTTATAGTCTTGTACATAGGAGCAGTATTATAGTAGTTATAGTCTTGTACATAGGGGGCAGTATTATAGTAGATATATTCTTGTACATAGGAGCAGTATTATAGTAATTATATTCTTGTACATAGAGGGCAGTATTATAGTAGTTATATTCTTGTACATAGGGAGCAGTATTATAGTAGTTATATTCTTGCACATAGGGAGCAGTATTATAGTAGTTATAGTCTTGTACATAGGGGGCAGTATTATAGTAGTTATAGTCTTGTACATAGGAGCAGTATTAAAGTAGTTATATTCTTGTACATAGGAGCAGTATTATAGTAATTATATTCTTGTACATAGAGGGCAGTATTATAGTAGTTATATTCTTGTACATAGGGAGCAGTATTATAGTAGTTATAGTCTTGTACATAGGGGGCAGTATTATAGTAGTTATAGTCTTGTACATAGCAGCAGTATTATAGTAGTTATATTCTTGTACATAGGGGGCAGTATTATAGTAGTTATATTCTTGTACATAGGGGGCAGTATTATAGTAGTTATAGTCTTGTTCATAGCAGCAGTATTATAGTAGATATATTCTTGTACATATCAGCAGTATTATAGTAGTTATATTCTTGTACATAGGGGGTAGTATTATAATAGTTTTATTCTTGTACATAGGGGCAGTATTATAGTAGTTATATTCTTGCACATAGGGTGTAGTATTATAGTAGTTATATTCTTGCACATAGGGGGTAGTATTAGAGTAGTTATATTCTTGTACATAGGGGGCAGTATTATAGTAGTTATATTCTTGCACATAGGGAGCAGTATTATAGTAGTTATATTCTTGTACATAGGGGGCAGTATTATAGTAGTTATATTCTTGTACATAGGAGCAGTATTATAGTAGTTATATTCTTGTACATAGAGGGCAGTATTATAGTAGTTATATTCTTGTACATAGGAGCAGTATTATAGTAGCTATATTCTTGTACATAGGGAGCAGTATTATAGTAGTTATATTATTGTACATAGGGGCAGTATTATAGTAGTTATATTCTTGTACATAGAGGGCAGTATTATAGTAGTTATATTCTTGTACATAGGAGCAGTATTATAGTAGCTGTATTCTTGTACATAGGGAGCAGTATTATAGTAGTTATATTATTGTACATAGGGGCAGTATTATAGTAGTTATATTCTTGTACATAGGAGCAGTATTATAGTAGTTATATTCTTGTACATAGAGGGCAGTATTATAGTAGTTATATTCTTGTACATAGGGAGCAGTATTATAGTAGTTATATTCTTGTACATAGGGGCAGTATTATAGTAGTTATATTCTTGTACATAGGGAGCAGTATTATAGTGTAGCTAGTTGTACATAGGGGCAGTATTATAGTAGTTATATTCTTGTACATAGGAGCAGTATTATAGTAGTTATATTCTTGTACATAGAGGGCAGTATTATAGTAGTTATATTCTTGTACATAGGGAGCAGTATTATAGTAGTTATATTCTTGTACATAGGGAGCAGTATTACAGTAGTTATATTCTTGTACATAGGAACAGTATTATAGTAGTTATATTCTTGTACATAGGGAGCAGTATTATAGTGTAGCTAGTTGTACATAGGGGCAGTATTATAGTAGTTATATTCTTGTACATAGGAGCAGTATTATAGTAGTTATATTCTTGTACATAGGGGCAGTATTATAGTAGTTATATTCTTGTACATAGGGGCAGTATTATAGTAGTTATATTCTTGTACATAGGAGCAGTATTATAGTAGTTATATTCTTGTACATAGAGGGCAGTATTATAGTAGTTATATTCTTGTACATAGGAGCAGTATTATAGTAGCTATATTCTTGTACATAGGGAGCAGTATTATAGTAGTTATATTATTCTACATAGAGGGCAGTATTATAGTAGTTATATTCTTGTACATAGGGAGCAGTATAATAGTAGTTATATTCTTGTACATAGGAACAGTATTATAGTAGTTATATTCTTGTACATAGGGAGCAGTATTATAGTGTAGCTAGTTGTACATAGGGGCAGTATTATAGTAGTTATATTCTTGTACATAGGAGCAGTATTATAGTAGTTATATTCTTTTACATAGGAACAGTATTATAGTAGTTACATTCTTGTACATAGGGAGCAGTATTATAGTAGTTATATTCTTGTACATAGGAACAGTATTATAGTAGTTATATTCTTGTACATAGGGAGCAGTATTATAGTGTAGCTAGTTGTACATAGGGGCAGTATTATAGTAGTTATATTCTTGTACATAGGAGCAGTATTATAGTAGTTATATTCTTGTACATAGGAACAGTATTATAGTAGTTATATTCTTGTACATAGGGGCAGTATTATAGTAGTTATATTCTTGTACATAGGGGCAGTATTATAGTAGTTATATTCTTGTACATAGGAGCAGTATTATAGTAGTTATATTCTTGTACATAGGGAGCAGTATTATAGTAGTTATATTTTTGTACATAGGAGCAGTATTATAATAGTTATATTCTTGTACATAGAGGGCAGTATTATAGTAGTTATATTCTTGTACATAGGGAGCAGTATTATAGTAGTTATATTCTTGTACATAGGAACAGTATTATAGTAGTTATATTCTTGTACATAGGGAGCAGTATTATGGTGTAGCTAGTTGTACATAGGGGCAGTATTATAGTAGTTATATTCTTGTACATAGGAGCAGTATTATATTAGTTATATTCTTGTACATAGGAACAGTATTATAGTAGTTATATTCTTGTACATAGGGAGCAGTATTATAGTAGTTATATTCTTGTACATAGGGGCAGTATTATAGTAGTTATATTCTTGTACATAGGGAGCAGTATTATAGTGTAGCTAGTTGTACATAGGGGCTGTATTATAGTAGTTATATTCTTGTACATAGGAGCAGTATTATATTAGTTATATTCTTGTACATAGGAACAGTATTATAGTAGTTATATTCTTGTACATAGGAACAGTATTATAGTAGTTATATTCTTGTACATACGGAGCAGTATTATAGTAGTTATATTCTTGTACATAGGAACAGTATTATAGTAGTTATATTCTTGTACATAGGGAGCAGTATTATAGTGTAGCTAGTTGTACATAGGGGCAGTATTATAGTAGTTATATTCTTGTACATAGGAGCAGTATTATATTAATTATATTCTTGTACATAGGAACAGTATTATAGTAGTTATATTCTTGTACATAGGAGCAGTATTATAGTAGTTATATTCTTGTACATAGGAACAGTATTATAGTAGTTATATTCTTGTACATAGGGAGCAGTATTATAGTAGTTATATTCTTGTACATAGGAACAGTATTATAGTAGTTATATTCTTGTACATAGGGAGCAGAATTATAGTGTAGCTAGTTGTACATAGGGGCAGTATTATAGTAGTTATATTCTTGTACATAGGAGCAGTATTATAGTAGTTATATTCTTGTACATGGGAACAGTATTATAGTAGTTATATTCTTGTACATAGGGGCAGTATTATAGTAGTTATATTCTTGTACATAGGGGCAGTATTATAGTAGTTATATTCTTGTACATAGGAGCAGTATTATAGTAGTTATATTCTTGTACATAGGAACAGTATTATAGTAGTTATATTCTTGTACATAGGAGCAGTATTATAGTAGCTATATTCTTGTACATAGGGAGCAGTATTATAGTAGTTATATTATTCTACATAGAGGGCAGTATTATAGTAGTTATATTCTTGTACATAGGGAGCAGTATTATAGTAGTTATATTCTTGTACATAGGAACAGTATTATAGTAGTTATATTCTTGTACATAGGGAGCAGTATTATAGTGTAGCTAGTTGTACATAGGGGCAGTATTATAGTAGTTATATTCTTGTACATAGGAGCAGTATTATAGTAGTTATATTCTTGTACATAGGAACAGTATTATAGTAGTTATATTCTTGTACATAGGGGCAGTATTATAGTAGTTATATTCTTGTACATAGGGGCAGTATTATAGTAGTTATATTCTTGTACATAAGAGCAGTATTATAGTAGTTATATTCTTGTACATAGAGGGCAGTATTATAGTAGTTATATTCTTGTACATAGGGAGCAGTATTATAGTAGTTATATTCTTGTACATAGGGAGCAGTATTACAGTAGTTATATTCTTGTACATAGGAACAGTATTATAGTAGTTATATTCTTGTACATAGGGAGCAGTATTATAGTGTAGCTAGTTGTACATAGGGGCAGTATTATAGTAGTTATATTCTTGTACATAGGAGCAGTATTATAGTAGTTATATTCTTGTACATAGGGGCAGTATTATAGTAGTTATATTCTTGTACATAGAGGGCAGTATTATAGTAGTTATATTCTTGTACATAGGAGCAGTATTATAGTAGTTATATTATTCTACATAGAGGGCAGTATTATAGTAGTTATATTCTTGTACATAGGGAGCAGTATTATAGTAGTTATATTATTCTACATAGAGGGCAGTATTATAGTAGTTATATTCTTGTACATAGGGAGCAGTATTATAGTAGTTATATTATTCTACATAGAGGGCAGTATTATAGTAGTTATATTCTTGTACGTAGGGAGCAGTATAATAGTAGTTATATTCTTGTACATAGGAACAGTATTATAGTAGTTATATTCTTGTACATAGGGAGCAGTATTATAGTGTAGCTAGTTGTACATAGGGGCAGTATTATAGTAGTTATATTCTTGTACATAGGAGCAGTATTATAGTAGTTATATTCTTTTACATAGGAACAGTATTATAGTAGTTACATTCTTGTACATAGGGAGCAGTATTATAGTAGTTATATTCTTGTACATAGGAACAGTATTATAGTAGTTATATTCTTGTACATAGGGAGCAGTATTATAGTGTAGCTAGTTGTACATAGGGGCAGTATTATAGTAGTTATATTCTTGTACATAGGAGCAGTATTATAGTAGTTATATTCTTGTACATAGGAACAGTATTATAGTAGTTATATTCTTGTACATAGGGGCAGTATTATAGTAGTTATATTCTTGTACATAGGGGCAGTATTATAGTAGTTATATTCTTGTACATAGGAGCAGTATTATAGTAGTTATATTCTTGTACATAGGGAGCAGTATTATAGTAGTTATATTTTTGTACATAGGAGCAGTATTATAATAGTTATATTCTTGTACATAGAGGGCAGTATTATAGTAGTTATATTCTTGTACATAGGGAGCAGTATTATAGTAGTTATATTCTTGTACATAGGAACAGTATTATAGTAGTTATATTCTTGTACATAGGGAGCAGTATTATAGTGTAGCTAGTTGTACATAGGGGCAGTATTATAGTAGTTATATTCTTGTACATAGGAGCAGTATTATATTAGTTATATTCTTGTACATAGGAACAGTATTATAGTAGTTATATTCTTGTACATAGGGAGCAGTATTATAGTAGTTATATTCTTGTACATAGGGGCAGTATTATAGTAGTTATATTCTTGTACATAGGGAGCAGTATTATAGTGTAGCTAGTTGTACATAGGGGCTGTATTATAGTAGTTATATTCTTGTACATAGGAGCAGTATTATATTAGTTATATTCTTGTACATAGGAACAGTATTATAGTAGTTATATTCTTGTACATAGGAACAGTATTATAGTAGTTATATTCTTGTACATACGGAGCAGTATTATAGTAGTTATATTCTTGTACATAGGAACAGTATTATAGTAGTTATATTCTTGTACATAGGGAGCAGTATTATAGTGTAGATAGTTGTACATAGGGGCATTATTATAGTAGTTATATTCTTGTACATAGGAGCAGTATTTATTAATTATATTCTTGTACATAGGAACAGTATTATAGTAGTTATATTCTTGTACATAGGAGCAGTATTATAGTAGTTATATTCTTGTACATAGGAACAGTATTATAGTAGTTATATTCTTGTACATAGGGAGCAGTATTATAGTAGTTATATTCTTGTACATAGGAACAGTATTATAGTAGTTATATTCTTGTACATAGGGAGCAGTATTATAGTGTAGCTAGTTGTACATAGGGGCAGTATTATAGTAGTTATATTCTTGTACATAGGAGCAGTATTATAGTAGTTATATTCTTGTACATGGGAACAGTATTATAGTAGTTATATTCTTGTACATAGGGGCAGTATTATAGTAGTTATATTCTTGTACATAGGGGCAGTATTATAGTAGTTATATTCTTGTACATAGGAGCAGTATTATAGTAGTTATATTCTTGTACATAGGAACAGTATTATAGTAGTTATATTCTTGTACATAGGAGCAGTATTATAGTAGCTATATTCTTGTACATAGGGAGCAGTATTATAGTAGTTATATTATTCTACATAGAGGGCAGTATTATAGTAGTTATATTCTTGTACATAGGGAGCAGTATTATAGTAGTTATATTCTTGTACATAGGAACAGTATTATAGTAGTTATATTCTTGTACATAGGGAGCAGTATTATAGTGTAGCTAGTTGTACATAGGGGCAGTATTATAGTAGTTATATTCTTGTACATAGGAGCAGTATTATAGTAGTTATATTCTTGTACATAGGAACAGTATTATAGTAGTTATATTCTTGTACATAGGGGCAGTATTATAGTAGTTATATTCTTGTACATAGGGGCAGTATTATAGTAGTTATATTCTTGTACATAGGAGCAGTATTATAGTAGTTATATTCTTGTACATAGAGGGCAGTATTATAGTAGTTATATTCTTGTACATAGGGAGCAGTATTATAGTAGTTATATTCTTGTACATAGGGAGCAGTATTACAGTAGTTATATTCTTGTACATAGGAACAGTATTATAGTAGTTATATTCTTGTACATAGGGAGCAGTATTATAGTGTAGCTAGTTGTACATAGGGGCAGTATTATAGTAGTTATATTCTTGTACATAGGAGCAGTATTATAGTAGTTATATTCTTGTACATAGGGGCAGTATTATAGTAGTTATATTCTTGTACATAGGGGCAGTATTATAGTAGTTATATTCTTGTACATAGGAGCAGTATTATAGTAGTTATATTCTTGTACATAGAGGGCAGTATTATAGTAGTTATATTCTTGTACATAGGAGCAGTATTATAGTAGCTATATTCTTGTACATAGGGAGCAGTATTATAGTAGTTATATTATTCTACATAGAGGGCAGTATTATAGTAGTTATATTCTTGTACATAGGGAGCAGTATAATAGTAGTTATATTATTCTACATAGAGGGCAGTATTATAGTAGTTATATTCTTGTACATAGGGAGCAGTATTATAGTAGTTATATTATTCTACATAGAGGGCAGTATTATAGTAGTTATATTCTTGTACGTAGGGAGCAGTATAATAGTAGTTATATTCTTGTACATAGGAACAGTATTATAGTAGTTATATTCTTGTACATAGGGAGCAGTATTATAGTGTAGCTAGTTGTACATAGGGGCAGTATTATAGTAGTTATATTCTTGTACATAGGAGCAGTATTATAGTAGTTATATTCTTTTACATAGGAACAGTATTATAGTAGTTACATTCTTGTACATAGGGAGCAGTATTATAGTAGTTATATTCTTGTACATAGGAACAGTATTATAGTAGTTATATTCTTGTACATAGGGAGCAGTATTATAGTGTAGCTAGTTGTACATAGGGGCAGTATTATAGTAGTTATATTCTTGTACATAGGAGCAGTATTATAGTAGTTATATTCTTGTACATAGGAACAGTATTATAGTAGTTATATTCTTGTACATAGGGGCAGTATTATAGTAGTTATATTCTTGTACATAGGGGCAGTATTATAGTAGTTATATTCTTGTACATAGGAGCAGTATTATAGTAGTTATATTCTTGTACATAGGGAGCAGTATTATAGTAGTTATATTTTTGTACATAGGAGCAGTATTATAATAGTTATATTCTTGTACATAGAGGGCAGTATTATAGTAGTTATATTCTTGTACATAGGGAGCAGTATTATAGTAGTTATATTCTTGTACATAGGAACAGTATTATAGTAGTTATATTCTTGTACATAGGGAGCAGTATTATTGTGTAGCTAGTTGTACATAGGGGCAGTATTATAGTAGTTATATTCTTGTACATAGGAGCAGTATTATATTAGTTATATTCTTGTACATAGGAACAGTATTATAGTAGTTATATTCTTGTACATAGGGAGCAGTATTATAGTAGTTATATTCTTGTACATAGGGGCAGTATTATAGTAGTTATATTCTTGTACATAGGGAGCAGTATTATAGTGTAGCTAGTTGTACATAGGGGCTGTATTATAGTAGTTATATTCTTGTACATAGGAGCAGTATTATATTAGTTATATTCTTGTACATAGGAACAGTATTATAGTAGTTATATTCTTGTACATAGGAACAGTATTATAGTAGTTATATTCTTGTACATACGGAGCAGTATTATAGTAGTTATATTCTTGTACATAGGAACAGTATTATAGTAGTTATATTCTTGTACATAGGGAGCAGTATTATAGTGTAGATAGTTGTACATAGGGGCATTATTATAGTAGTTATATTCTTGTACATAGGAGCAGTATTTATTAATTATATTCTTGTACATAGGAACAGTATTATAGTAGTTATATTCTTGTACATAGGAGCAGTATTATAGTAGTTATATTCTTGTACATAGGAACAGTATTATAGTAGTTATATTCTTGTACATAGGGAGCAGTATTATAGTAGTTATATTCTTGTACATAGGAACAGTATTATAGTAGTTATATTCTTGTACATAGGGAGCAGTATTATAGTGTAGCTAGTTGTACATAGGGGCAGTATTATAGTAGTTATATTCTTGTACATAGGAGCAGTATTATAGTAGTTATATTCTTGTACATGGGAACAGTATTATAGTAGTTATATTCTTGTACATAGGGGCAGTATTATAGTAGTTATATTCTTGTACATAGGGGCAGTATTATAGTAGTTATATTCTTGTACATAGGAGCAGTATTATAGTAGTTATATTCTTGTACATAGGAACAGTATTATAGTAGTTATATTCTTGTACATAGGAGCAGTATTATAGTAGCTATATTCTTGTACATAGGGAGCAGTATTATAGTAGTTATATTATTCTACATAGAGGGCAGTATTATAGTAGTTATATTCTTGTACATAGGGAGCAGTATTATAGTAGTTATATTCTTGTACATAGGAACAGTATTATAGTAGTTATATTCTTGTACATAGGGAGCAGTATTATAGTGTAGCTAGTTGTACATAGGGGCAGTATTATAGTAGTTATATTCTTGTACATAGGAGCAGTATTATAGTAGTTATATTCTTGTACATAGGAACAGTATTATAGTAGTTATATTCTTGTACATAGGGGCAGTATTATAGTAGTTATATTCTTGTACATAGGGGCAGTATTATAGTAGTTATATTCTTGTACATAGGAGCAGTATTATAGTAGTTATATTCTTGTACATAGAGGGCAGTATTATAGTAGTTATATTCTTGTACATAGGGAGCAGTATTATAGTAGTTATATTCTTGTACATAGGGAGCAGTATTACAGTAGTTATATTCTTGTACATAGGAACAGTATTATAGTAGTTATATTCTTGTACATAGGGAGCAGTATTATAGTGTAGCTAGTTGTACATAGGGGCAGTATTATAGTAGTTATATTCTTGTACATAGGAGCAGTATTATAGTAGTTATATTCTTGTACATAGGGGCAGTATTATAGTAGTTATATTCTTGTACATAGGGGCAGTATTATAGTAGTTATATTCTTGTACATAGGAGCAGTATTATAGTAGTTATATTCTTGTACATAGAGGGCAGTATTATAGTAGTTATATTCTTGTACATAGGAGCAGTATTATAGTAGCTATATTCTTGTACATAGGGAGCAGTATTATAGTAGTTATATTATTCTAGAGGGCAGTATTATAGTAGTTATATTCTTGTACATAGGGAGCAGTATAATAGTAGTTATATTCTTGTACATAGGAACAGTATTATAGTAGTTATATTCTTGTACATAGGGAGCAGTATTATAGTGTAGCTAGTTGTACATAGGGGCAGTATTATAGTAGTTATATTCTTGTACATAGCAGCAGTATTACAGTAGTTATATTCTTGTACATAGGAACAGTATTATAGTAGTTACATTCTTGTACATAGGGAGCAGTATTATAGTAGTTATATTCTTGTACATAGGAACAGTATTATAGTAGTTATATTCTTGTACATAGGGAGCAGTATTATAGTGTAGCTAGTTGTACATAGGGGCAGTATTATAGTAGTTATATTCTTGTACATAGGAGCAGTATTATAGTAGTTATATTCTTGTACATAGGAACAGTATTATAGTAGTTATATTCTTCTACATAGGGGCAGTATTATAGTAGTTATATTCTTGTACATAGGGGCAGTATTATAGTAGTTATATTCTTGTACATAGGAGCAGTATTATAGTAGTTATATTCTTGTACATAGGGAGCAGTATTATAGTAGTTATATTTTTGTACATAGGAGCAGTATTATAATAGTTATATTCTTGTACATAGAGGGCAGTATTATAGTAGTTATATTCTTGTACATAGGGAGCAGTATTATAGTAGTTATATTCTTGTACATAGGAACAGTATTATAGTAGTTATATTCTTGTACATAGGGAGCAGTATTATAGTGTAGCTAGTTGTACATAGGGGCAGTATTATAGTAGTTATATTCTTGTACATAGGAGCAGTATTATATTAGTTATATTCTTGTACATAGGAACAGTATTATAGTAGTTATATTCTTGTACATAGGGAGCAGTATTATAGTAGTTATATTCTTGTACATAGGGGCAGTATTATAGTAGTTATATTCTTGTACATAGGGAGCAGTATTATAGTGTAGCTAGTTGTACATAGGGGCTGTATTATAGTAGTTATATTCTTGTACATAGGAGCAGTATTATATTAGTTATATTCTTGTACATAGGAACAGTATTATAGTAGTTATATTCTTGTACATAGGAACAGTATTATAGTAGTTATATTCTTGTACATACGGAGCAGTATTATAGTAGTTATATTCTTGTACATAGGAACAGTATTATAGTAGTTATATTCTTGTACATAGGGAGCAGTATTATAGTGTAGCTAGTTGTACATAGGGGCAGTATTATAGTAGTTATATTCTTGTACATAGGAGCAGTATTATATTAATTATATTCTTGTACATAGGAACAGTATTATAGTAGTTATATTCTTGTACATAGGAGCAGTATTATAGTAGTTATATTCTTGTACATAGGAACAGTATTATAGTAGTTATATTCTTGTACATAGGGAGCAGTATTATAGTAGTTATATTCTTGTACATAGGAACAGTATTATAGTAGTTATATTCTTGTACATAGGGAGCAGTATTATAGTGTAGCTAGTTGTACATAGGGGCAGTATTATAGTAGTTATATTCTTGTACATAGGAGCAGTATTATAGTAGTTATATTCTTGTACATGGGAACAGTATTATAGTAGTTATATTCTTGTACATAGGGGCAGTATTATAGTAGTTATATTCTTGTACATAGGGGCAGTATTATAGTAGTTATATTCTTGTACATAGGAGCAGTACTATAGTAGTTATATTCTTGTACATAGGAACAGTATTATAGTAGTTATATTCTTGTACATAGGAGCAGTATTATAGTAGCTATATTCTTGTACATAGGGAGCAGTATTATAGTAGTTATATTATTCTACATAGAGGGCAGTATTATAGTAGTTATATTCTTGTACATAGGGAGCAGTATTATAGTAGTTATATTCTTGTACATAGGAACAGTATTATAGTAGTTATATTCTTGTACATAGGGAGCAGTATTATAGTGTAGCTAGTTGTACATAGGGGCAGTATTATAGTAGTTATATTCTTGTACATAGGAGCAGTATTATAGTAGTTATATTCTTGTACATAGGAACAGTATTATAGTAGTTATATTCTTGTACATAGGGGCAGTATTATAGTAGTTATATTCTTGTACATAGGGGCAGTATTATAGTAGTTATATTCTTGTACATAGGAGCAGTATTATAGTAGTTATATTCTTGTACATAGAGGGCAGTATTATAGTAGTTATATTCTTGTACATAGGAGCAGTATTATAGTAGCTATATTCTTGTACATAGGGAGCAGTATTATAGTAGTTATATTATTGTACATAGGGGCAGTATTATAGTAGTTATATTCTTGTACATAGAGGGCAGTATTATAGTAGTTATATTCTTGTACATAGGAGCAGTATTATAGTAGTTATATTCTTGTACATAGAGGGCAGTATTATAGTAGTTATATTCTTGTACATAGGAGCAGTATTATAGTAGTTATATTCTTGTACATAGGAACAGTATTATAGTAGTTATATTCTTGTACATAGGGAGCAGTATTATAGTAGTTATATTCTTGTACATAGGGGCAGTATTATAGTAGTTATATTCTTGTACATAGTGAGCAGTATTATAGTGTAGCTAGTTGTACATAGGGGCAGTATTATAGTAGTTATATTCTTGTACATAGGAGCAGTATTATAGTAGTTATATTCTTGTACATAGGAACAGTATTATAGTAGTTATATTCTTGTACATAGGGAGCAGTATTATAGTAGTTATATTCTTGTACATAGGAACAGTATTATAGTAGTTATATTCTTGTACATAGGGAGCAGTATTATAGTGTAGCTAGTTGTACATAGGGGCAGTATTATAGTAGTTATATTCTTGTACATAGGAGCAGTATTATAGTAGTTATATTCTTGTACATAGGAACAGTATTATAGTAGTTATATTCTTGTACATAGGGGCAGTATTATAGTAGTTATATTCTTGTACATAGGGGCAGTATTATAGTAGTTATATTCTTGTACATAGGAGCAGTATTACAGTAGTTATATTCTTGTACATAGAGGGCAGTATTATAGTAGTTATATTCTTGTACATAGGAGCAGTATTATAGTAGCTATATTCTTGTACATAGGGAGCAGTATTATAGTAGTTATATTATTCTACATAGAGGGCAGTATTATAGTAGTTATATTCTTGTACATAGGGAGCAGTATTATAGTAGTTATATTCTTGTACATAGGAACAGTATTATAGTAGTTATATTCTTGTACATAGGGAGCAGTATTATAGTGTAGCTAGTTGTACATAGGGGCAGTATTATAGTAGTTATATTCTTGTACATAGGAGCAGTATTATAGTAGTTATATTCTTGTACATAGGAACAGTATTATAGTAGTTATATTCTTGTACATAGGGAGCAGTATTATAGTAGTTATATTCTTGTACATAGGAACAGTATTATAGTAGTTATATTCTTGTACATAGGGAGCAGTATTATAGTGTAGCTAGTTGTACATAGGGGCAGTATTATAGTAGTTATATTCTTGTACATAGGAGCAGTATTATAGTAGTTATATTCTTGTACATAGGAACAGTATTATAGTAGTTATATTCTTGTACATAGGGGCAGTATTATAGTAGTTATATTCTTGTACATAGGGGCAGTATTATAGTAGTTATATTCTTGTACATAGGAGCAGTATTATAGTAGTTATATTCTTGTACATAGAGGGCAGTATTATAGTAGTTATATTCTTGTACATAGGAGCAGTTTTATAGTAGCTATATCTTGTACATAGGGAGCAGTATTATAGTAGTTATATTATTGTACATAGGGGCAGTATTATAGTAGTTATATTCTTGTACATAGAGGGCAGTATTATAGTAGTTATATTCTTGTACATAGGAGCAGTATTATAGTAGTTATATTCTTGTACATAGAGGGCAGTATTATAGTAGTTATATTCTTGTACATAGGGAGCAGTATTATAGTAGTTATATTCTTGTACATAAGGAGCAGTATTATAGTAGTTATATTCTTGTACATAGAAACAGTATTATAGTAGTTATATTCTTGTACATAGGGAGCAGTATTATAGTGTAGCTAGTTGTACATAGGGGCAGTATTATAGTAGTTATATTCTTGTACATAGGAGCAGTATTATAGTAGTTATATTCTTGTACATAGGAACAGTATTATAGTAGTTATATTCTTGTACATAGGGAGCAGTATTATAGTAGTTATATTCTTGTACATAGGAACAGTATTATAGTAGTTATATTCTTGTACATAGGGAGCAGTATTATAGTAGTTATATTATTGTACATAGGGGCAGTATTATAGTAGTTATATTCTTGTACATAGAGGGCAGTATTATAGTAGTTATATTCTTGTACATAGGAGCAGTATTATAGTAGTTATATTCTTGTACATAGAGGGCAGTATTATAGTAGTTATATTCTTGTACATAGGGAGCAGTATTATAGTAGTTATATTCTTGTACATAGGGAGCAGTATTATAGTAGTTATATTCTTGTACATAGGAACAGTATTATAGTAGTTATATTCTTGTACATAGGGAGCAGTATTATAGTGTAGCTAGTTGTACATAGGGGCAGTATTATAGTAGTTATATTCTTGTACATAGGGGCAGTATTATAGTAGTTATATTCTTGTACATAGGAGCAGTATTATAGTAGTTATATTCTTGTACATAGAGGGCAGTATTATATTAGTTATATTCTTGTACATAGGGAGCAGTATTATAGTAGTTATATTCTTGTACATAGGAACAGTATTATAGTAGTTATATTCTTGTACATAGGGAGCAGTATTATAGTGTAGCTAGTTGTACATAGGGGCAGTATTATAGTAGTTATATTCTTGTATATAGGGGTAGTATTATAGTAGTTATATTCTTGTACATAGGGAGCAGTATTATAGTAGTTATATTCTTGTACATAGGAACAGTATTATAGTAGTTATATTCTTGTACATAGGGAGCAGTATTATAGTGTAGCTAGTTGTACATAGGGGCAGTATTATAGTAGTTATATTCTTGTACATAGGAGCAGTATTATAGTAGTTATATTCTTGTACATAGGAACAGTATTATAGTAGTTATATTCTTGTACATAGGGAGCAGTATTATAGTAGTTATATTCTTGTACATAGGGAGCAGTATTATAGTGTAGCTAGTTGTACATAGGGGCAGTATTATAGTAGTTATATTCTTGTACATAGGAGCAGTATTATAGTAGTTATATTCTTGTACATAGGAACAGTATTATAGTAGTTATATTCTTGTACATAGGGGCAGTATTATAGTAGTTATATTCTTGTACATAGGAGCAGTATTATAGTAGTTATATTCTTGTACATAGGGGCAGCATTATAGTAGTTATATTCTTGTACATAGGGGCAGTATTATAGTAGTTATATTCTTGTACATAGGAGCAGTATTATAGTAGTTATATTCTTGTACATAGAGGGCAGTATTATAGTAGTTATATTCTTGTACATAGGAGCAGTATTATAGTAGCTATATTCTTGTACATAGGGAGCAGTATTATAGTAGTTATATTATTGTACATAGGGAGCAGTATTATAGTAGTTATATTATTGTACATAGGGGCAGTATTATAGTAGTTATATTCTTGTACATAGAGGGCAGTATTATAGTAGTTATATTCTTGTACATAGGAGCAGTATTATAGTAGTTATATTCTTGTACATAGAGGGCAGTATTATAGTAGTTATATTCTTGTACATAGGGAGCAGTATTATAGTAGTTATATTCTTGTACATAGGAACAGTATTATAGTAGTTATATTCTTGTACATAGGGAGCAGTATTATAGTGTAGCTAGTTGTACATAGGCGCAGTATTATAGTAGTTATATTCTTGTACATAGGAGCAGTATTATAGTAGTTATATTCTTGTACATAGGAACAGTATTATAGTAGTTATATTCTTGTACATAGGGAGCAGTATTATAGTAGTTATATTCCTGTACATAGGGGCAGTATTATAGTAGTTATATTCTTGTACATAGGAGCAGTATTATAGTAGTTATATTCTTGTACATAGGAGCAGTATTATAGTAGTTATATTCTTGCACATAGGGGGCAGTATTATAGTAGTTATATTCTTGCACATAGGGGGCAGTATTATAGTAGTGATATTCTTGTACATAGGGGGCAGTATTATAGTAGTTATATTCTTGTACATAGGGAGCAGTATTATAGTAGTTATATTATTGTACATAGGGGCAGTATTATAGTAGTTATATTCTTGTACATAGAGGGCAGTATTATAGTAGTTATATTCTTGTACATAGGAGCAGTATTATAGTAGTTATATTCTTGTACATAGAGGGCAGTATTATAGTAGTTATATTCTTGTACATAGAGGGCAGTATTATAGTAGTTATATTCTTGTACATAGGGAGCAGTATTATAGTAGTTATATTCTTGTACATAGGAACAGTATTATAGTAGTTATATTCTTGTACATAGGGAGCAGTATTATAGTGTAGCTAGTTGTACATAGGGGCAGTATTATAGTAGTTATATTCTTGTACATAGCAGCAGTATTATAGTAGTTATATTCTTGTACATAGGAACAGTATTATAGTAGTTATATTCTTGTACATAGGGAGCAGTATTATATTAGTTATATTCTTGTATATAGGAACAGTATTATAGTAGTTATATTCTTGTACATAGGGAGGAGTATTATAGTGTAGCTAGTTGTACATAGGGGCAGTATTACAGTAGTTATATTCTTGTACATAGGAGCAGTATTATAGTAGTTATATTCTTGTACATAGGAACAGTATTATAGTAGTTATATTCTTGTACATAGGAGCAGTATTATAGTAGTTATTCTTGTACATAGGAACAGTATTATAGTAGTTATATTCTTGTACATAGGGAGCAGTATTATAGTAGTTATATTCTTGTACATAGGGGCAGTATTATAGTAGTTACATTCTTGTACATAGGGGGCAGTATTATAGTAGTTATATTCTTGTACATAGGAGCAGTATTATAGTATCTATATTCTTGTACATAGGGGCAGTATTATAGTAGTTATATTCTTGTATATAGGAGCAGTATTATAGTAGTTCTATTCTTGTACATAGGGGGCAGTATTATAGTAGTTATAGTCTTGTACATAGGGGCATTATTATAGTAGTTATATTCTTGTACATAGGAGCAGTATTATTGTAGTTATATTCTTGTACATAGGGAGCAGTATTATAGTAGTTATATTCTTGTACATAGGGGGCAGTATTATAGTAGTTATATTCTTGTACATAGGGGGCAGTATTATAGCAGTTATATTCTTGTACATAGGAGCAGTATTATAGTAGTTATATTCTTGTACATAGGAACAGTATTATAGTAGTTATATTCTTGTACATAGGGGCAGTATTATAGTAGTTATATTCTTGTACATAGAGGGCAGTATTATAGTAGTTATATTCTTGTACATAGGGAGCAGTATTATAGTAGTTATATTCTTGTACATAGGGAGCAGTATTATAGTAGTTATATTCTTGTACATAGGAACAGTATTATAGTAGTTATATTCTTGTACATAGGGGCAGTATTATAGTAGTTATATTCTTGTACATAGGAGCAGTATTATAGTAGTTATATTCTTGTACATAGAAGCAGTATTATAGTAGTTATATTCTTGTACATAGGGGCAGTATTATAGTAGTTATATTCTTGTACATAGGAGCAGTATTATAGTAGTTATATTCTTGTACATAGGGGGCAGTATTATAGTAGTTATATTCTTGTACATAGGGAGTAGTATTATAGTAGTTATATTCTTGTACATAGGAGCAGTATTATAGTAGTTATATTCTTGTACATAGGAACAGTATTATAGTAGTTATATTCTTGTACATAGGAGCAGTATTATAGTAGTTATATTCTTGTACATAGGGAGCAGTATTATAGTAGTTATATTCTTGTACATAGGAACAGTATTATAGTAGTTATATTCTTGTACATAGGGAGCAGTATTATAGTGTAGCTAGTTGTACATGTGATTAATAGGAGATGACACAAGATCCAGGAATCTTTATTGATAGCTGTATTTATACATTAGTTCTGTACAGGTCGTTGGGTTTTGAACTCTACACACAGTTTATAAGATGTCAGACAGTGAACATACAGACCTGTTACGTAACAATAGATGTCTGAGATTTGCCGTATTCTCTGTAATATCCAGTGATGTAACCTTGTCCTTGTATGGGGAATTTATGAATGTTGAAATGATTAGGAGAATTAGGGGTATCTATAAGAAACTCTATAGGATTCAAACAATAAGGGTCCGGGTCCCTGGAGCCAAACCTGACTTTATTCTGACGGGATGGATACCTGGGCTTATGGAAACAAAGAATCTGAGGGAGATTTCCAATAGCCACTCACTTTCACAGATTGTGCAGGTTGTTGCAGCCGCGCAGTTGTTTCTTTGTAATAATCTGCCATGTTTTTCTGACCCCCCGTACACCCGCTTTTATAGTCGCGGCTCATGGTCACTTTTATGTAGTGTTTCCTAGTCGGCGTGTACAGGCAAGTACCCACAGTCCATCCATGGGCATCACAGGTCCGACTCGCTCCCTAGAGAAGATTCTCTAACTCTCAGGTGTATCGCGGTCACATAGTGCACATACAATACTGCTACTATTATGCGGCCATGTTATTATTCTTACAGGACATGGCCGGTGAGCGACAGCCTCTGTACATCTTCCAAGAACAGCAATTTTCTTTTTATTAAAGGCTCAAAAGCCGATGGGTCTGGAGTAACGAGACAACAAGTGGTGGCGGGGGCTAATAACTTTGTGTCTCAGACCCCAATGTCCATGCAAAATGCCGTTCTGTCATGTAGGATGGCTATAAAGTCTGTGCGTGTGGGGTCAGAGACTCTTGCAGGGTTTGGAGGTTTTTTTAGGTGAGGAATTATATTTTTTACATTTTACTCCATTTTTTCCACTGTTATACACTAGCCCGATTCTTGAAAATGTTGGAGTCCCAGCGGACAGACCCCCCAACCATCCACTGTTATACTCTAGGTGGGCATGAGGCAGCACGACGCACATTATGCAATCTTTATTCAGACACACCAGATTGTGCCTTCGCTCTAAGTCTCCCACACAGGGAAGTACCGGGAAGCCTCTGACCATTGGCCACATCGCCTATCTCGCATCTCGCAGTACCAGGAAGCCTCTCACCATTGGCCACATCGCCTATCTCATATCTGGCAGTACCAGGAAGCCTCTCACCATTGGCCACATCGCCTATCTCGCATCTCGCAGTACCGGGAAGCCTCTCACCATTGGCCACATCGCCTATCTCGCATCTGGCAGTACCGGGAAGCCTCTGACCATTGGTCACATCGCCTCTCTCATATCTCGCAGTACCGGGAAGCCTCTCACCATTGGCCACATCGCCTATCTCGCAGTACCAGGAAGCCTCTCACTATTGGCCAGATCGCCTATCTCGCATCTCGCAGTACCGGGAAGCCTCTCACCATTGGCCACATCGCCTCTCTCGCATCTCGCAGTACCAGGAAGCCTCTCACCATTGGCCACATAGCGTGTCACACACCTCGCAGCACCGGGAAGCCTCTCATCATTGGCCACATCGCCTCTCTCGCATCTCGCAGTAACGGGAAGCCTCTCACCATTGGCCACATAGCGTGTCCCACACCTCGCAGTACCAGGAAGCCTCTCACCATTGGCCAGATCGCCTATCTCGCATCTCGCAGTACCAGGAAGCCTCTCACCATTGGCCACATAGCGTGTCACACACCTCGCAGTACCGGGAAGCCTCTCGTCATTGGCCACATCGCCTCTCTCGCATCTCGCAGTATCGGGAAGCCTCTCACCATTGGCCACATCGCCTCTCTCGCATCTCGCAGTATCGGGAAGCCTCTCACCATTGGCCACATAGCGTGTCCCACACCTCGCAGTACCAGGAAGCTTCTCATCATTGGCCACATCGCCTCTCACACATCTCGCAGTACTGAGAAGCCTCTGACCATTGGCCACATCGCCTCTCTCACATCTCGCAGTACTGAGAAGCCTCTCACCATTGGCCACATCGCCTCTCTCACATCTCGCAGTACCGAGAAGCCTCTCACCATTGGCCACATCGCCTCTCTCACATCTCGCAGTACCGAGAAGCCTCTGACCATTGGTCACATCGCCTCTCTCACATCTCGCAGTACTGAGAAGCCTCTGACCATTGGTCACATCGCCTCTCTCACATCTCGCAGTACTGAGAAGCCTCTGACCATTGGTTACATCGCCTCTCTCGCATCTCGCAGTACTGAGAAGCCTCTGTCCATTGGTCACATCGCCTCTCTCGCATCTCGCAGTACTGAGAAGCCTCTGACCATTGGTCACATCGCCTCTCTCGCATCTCGCAGTACTGAGAAGCCTCTGACCATTGGTCACATCGCCTCTCTCACATCTCGCAGTACTGAGAAGCCTCTGACCATTGGTCACATAGCCTCTCTCGCATCTCGCAGTACTGAGAAGCCTCTGACCATTGGTCACATCGCCTCTCTCACATCTCGCAGTACCAGGAAGCCTCTGACCATTGGCCACATCGCCTCTCTCACATCTCGCAGTACTGAGAAGCCTTTGACCATTGGCCACATCGCCTCTCTCACATCTCGCAGTACTGAGAAGCCTCTGACCATTGGCCACATCGCCTCTCTCACATCTCGCAGTACCGGGAAGCCTCTGACCATTGGTCACATCGCCTCTCTCACATCTCGCAGTACCAGAAAGCCTCTCACCATTGGCCACATCGCCTCTCTCACATCTCGCAGTACCGGGAAGCCTCTCACCATTGGCCACATCGCCTATCTCGCAGTACCAGGAAGCCTCTCACCATTGGCCAGATCGCCTATCTCGCATCTCTCTGTACCAGGAAGCCTCTCACCATTGGCCACATAGCGTGTCACACAACTCGCAGTACCGGGAAGCCTCTCACCATTGGCCACATCGCCTCTCTCGCATCTCGCAGTACCAGGAAGCCTCTCACCATTGGCCACATAGCGTGTCACACACCTCGCAGTACCGGGAAGCCTCTCATCATTGGCCACATCGCCTCTCTCGCATTTCGCAGTATCGGGAGGCCTCTCACCATTGGCCACATCGCCTCTCTCGCATCTCGCAGTATCGGGAAGCCTCTCACCATTGGCCACATAGCGTGTCCCACACCTCGCAGTACCAGGAAGCTTCTCATCATTGGCCACATCGCCTCTCTCGCATCTCGCAGTAACGGGAAGCCTCTCACCATTGGCCACATAGCGTGTCCCACACCTCGCAGTACCAGGAAGCCTCTCACCATTGGCCAGATCGCCTATCTCGCATCTCGCAGTACCAGGAAGCCTCTCACCATTGGCCACATAGCGTGTCACACACCTCGCAGTACCGGGAAGCCTCTCATCATTGGCTACATCGCCTCTCTCGCATCTCGCAGTATCGGGAAGCCTCTCACCATTGGCCACATCGCCTCTCTCGCATCTCGCAGTATCGGGAAGCCTCTCACCATTGGCCACATAGCGTGTCCCACACCTCGCAGTACCAGGAAGCTTCTCATCATTGGCCACATCGCCTCTCACACATCTCGCAGTACTGAGAAGCCTCTGACCATTGGCCACATCGCCTCTCTCACATCTCGCAGTACCGAGAAGCCTCTCACCATTGGCCACATCGCCTCTCTCACATCTCGCAGTACCGAGAAGCCTCTCACCATTGGCCACATCGCCTCTCTCACATCTCGCAGTACCGAGAAGCCTCTCACCATTGGCCACATCGCCTCTCTCACAGCTCGCAGTACCGAGAAGCCTCTGACCATTGGTCACATCGCCTCTCTCACATCTCTCAGTACTGAGAAGCCTCTGACCATTGGTCACATCGCCTCTCTCACATCTCGCAGTACTGAGAAGCCTCTGACCATTGGTCACATCGCCTCTCTCGCATCTCGCAGTACTGAGAAGCCTCTGTCCATTGGTCACATCGCCTCTCTCGCATCTCGCAGTACTGAGAAGCCTCTGACCATTGGTCACATCGCCTCTCTCGCATCTCGCAGTACTGAGAAGCCTCTGACCATTGGTCACATCGCCTCTCTCACATCTCGCAGTACTGAGAAGCCTCTGACCATTGGTCACATCGCCTCTCTCACATCTCGCAGTACCGAGAAGCCTCTGACCATTGGTCACATCGCCTCTCTCGCATCTCGCACTACTAGGAAGGCTCTCACCACTGGCCACATCATTTCAGCACAATTAAACTACCCACTATTCGTGGTGAATTTATTTGCCACTAATCAAATTTTTGGGAATTCGAATTTCAAAAGGTTTCATTTTGGTTTCAAAGAGCAGGTGGGTGAGGACGATCCGGCAAATGTGAAGATACCAAGATCACAACAGCAAAAGGTAAAAACTACAAAGGGGAGCTCCAATCCTAACCCCTCCGGATAGGTGGAAAAGCAAACTGAAAAGTGCATGAAAAAAAACGGAAACCATTAAAAAAACAAGAGAATAAGAAAAGCAAGAAACTGACAAAGATCTGAAATGCTTAACTGGAAGATTCATTAAAATCTGGAATCAAAAGAAACAAGCTGAGGGTATTCGAGAACTGAGAGTTATCTTTTATCCGTAGGTTGTGGGACACATCACTAATACTGCTGGGACTCTATCAATCCCGAGAATGGGGTTATGCAGAGTGCGGCCTCCGATGGATTGGCGGTGCGTTCGCTCAAAAAATGTTTAAGATAATTCGTTAATTCTGTGCACAATTTCAGCTGCCCTGGGCTTGTGAGACAAAAGATATTTTTTGAAAAATGTTTTTACTGATTGGGCAAATTTTTGTCAGACATTATATCAATTATCCAATAATCCCCAAAAATTATACTTAAAAATATCTCAATCGTACAAGTCCAGGACAACCTACTATTGGCTGGATATTAATGTATACATGGCTACCGCTTCTGAGTCTCCATACACTTGCACGCTCATTTCTGCTGAGCATGCATGTATTCTCATTGAGGATGATATAAGTGATATATCAGTAGGACACATCTGACAACAGTTCGGTCTGTAGTTAGTCGCTGTAGGACACATCTGACAAAACAGTTCATCACGGAACAACAGGATGAGGATTGAAAATTCAACATCCTCAATCCTTCCAACGCCAACGTCAGAGTCAGGATGGATGATGGTTAGTGAGTCATGCCAAAATCAATAATGTCATGTGTACGAGCCTTAAACTGGCAAACACACAATGTTCTGCAGCTGTCAGCCGACCAGCACATTCTTTTGTTCAGCCAAGAGGTCCCCATAACAAAAGATTGTTGATCAATCCCTTCAACATTTGTGGGTCTTCTCAACTTTTTTTCCACTCTAATAGTATTAATTTGCATGAGAGGAAGATCTTGGCGGGATCGGCCGACAATCTCATGTGTCCGGGGAAGTCCCGATTCTTTCTGATGGTTGAGGTCTGCAGAAAGAAGGATCGGGCTTGGGTTTCCAACTCTGATCATTAGAGGCCGCAACAAGAAAAGCTCCTTCTCCCCTCTACTACTAAGAACACATGAAAGCTTGGCCGAAATGGTGATATGGCAGAAGAAAACGTCAAGACACCTTCGTGAGAGTTCAGCCAGCAGCTATGGAAGGCTTTTCTTAATCAAAAACATGAGTTTAGAGATCTCGCTTGTACTCGTGTACAACAGATATAGAGGAGGTAGATCTGAGTCCACAGCTTATCTAAACTTACAATAGCTTTATCAGACTGCGATTTTTCAAGGGGTATTGGGGGCCCAGGAATTGCCACCGTAAAATGGGGTAATCCAACTATCCTCTGACAACCCATACAAACGTTACATACGACTCTTTCTGTGCACCAGGGGTTGTCGCAGACTGGAGACTGCCACCAATTTGTTTTCCGTGCATATCGAAGAAAGGTGACAACAATCTGTTCTGAAGGTTGTGGGAACAGATTTAGAGACAGAGTTCCCCAAGTCCCATGTAGCTTTGTAATATCACTTCCGCAAACTATTCTATGGCAGATTTCGCATGTCGTGCTGCAAATAAGCATAAAGTACAAAGTCACTGTAAATGATGGATCCACCCTCGCTCGGTGTTGGGTCAGATCGGCAGCCGGCTATCACGGGTTCTAGAGGATGATGGGTCACAGATCTGTCTAAGGAGGATGTAAAACACTAGACCTCGCACTGAACCATGGTACAGCCATGTTCATGAGCCCTACGTTTGATTATGCATCAGTCTACACAGGATATATGACAGTTAGGGCCAGCATGGACTAGTCTACAGACAGTTAGGGCCAGCATGGACTAGTCTACAGACAGTTAGGGCCAGCATGGGCTTGTCTACAGACAGAAGGGACCGTATGGACTAGTCTACAGACAGTGAGGGCCAGCATGGACTAGTCTACAGACAGTTAGGGCCAGCATGGGCTTGTCTACAGACAGTAGGGACCGTATGGACTAGTCTACAGACAGTGAGGGCCAGTATGGACTAGTCTACAGACAGTGAGGGCCAGTATGGACTAGTCTACAGACAGTGAGGGCCCGTATGGACTAGTCTACAGATAGTGAGGGCCAGTATGGACTAGTCTACAGACAGTGAGGGCCAGCATGGGCTTGTCTACAGACAGTGAGGGCCAGTATGGACTAGTCTACAGACAGTGAGGGCCCGTATGGACTAGTCTACAGACAGTGAGGGCCAGCATGGGCTTGTCTACAGACAGTGAGGGCCAGTATGGACTAGTCTACAGACAGTGAGGGCCATTGTCTACAGACAGTGAGGGCCCATATGGACTAGTCTACAGACAGTGAGGGCCAGTATGGACTAGTCTACAGACAGGGAGGGCAAGCATGGACTTGTCTACAGATAGTGAGGGCCAGTATGGACTAGTCTACAGACAGTGAGGGCCAGTATGGACTAGTCTACAGATAGTGAGGGCCAGCGTGGACTAGTCTACAGATAGTGAGGGCCAGTATGGACTAGTCTACAGACAGTGAGGGCCAGCATGGGCTTGTCTACAGATAGTGAGGGCCAGCGTGGACTAGTCTACAGATAGTGAGGGCCAGTATGGACTAGTCTACAGATAGTGAGGGCCAGTATGGACTAGTCTACAGATAGTGAGGGCCAGTATGGACTAGTCTACAGATAGTGAGGGCGAGCGTGGACTAGTCTACAGAGAGTGAGGGCCAGTATGGACTAGTCTACAGACAGTGAGGGCCAGTATGGACTAGTCTACAGACAGTGAGGGCAAGCATGGGCTTGTCTACAGATAGTGAGGGCCAGTATGGACTAGTCTACAGATAGTGAGGGCCAGCGTGGACTAGTCTACAGACAGTGAGGGCCCGTATGGACTAGTCTACAGACAGTGAGGGCCAGTATGGACTAGTCTACAGACAGTGAGGGCAAGCATGGGCTTGTCTACAGATAGTGAGGGCCAGTATGGACTAGTCTACAGATAGTGAGGGCCAGCGTGGACTAGTCTACAGACAGTGAGGGCCCGTATGGACTAGTCTACAGACAGTGAGGGCCAGTATGGACTAGTCTACAGACAGTGAGGGCAAGCATGGGCTTGTCTACAGATAGTGAGGGCCAGTATGGACTAGTCTACAGACAGTGAGGGCCAGTATGGACTAGTCTACAGACATTGAGGGCCATTGTCTACAGACAGTGAGGGCCCGTATGGACTAGTTTACAGATAGTGAGGGCCAGTATGGACTAGTCTACAGATAGTGAGGGCCAAAAAACCTGGGAGTCTGAACTGAAACGTAAATTGATGTGCATGCAAAATGTAAATGCATGTTCACATAAGGCCACTAGACAGAGAAAAACCAAAGACAAGCAAAATACCCAAAATAACTTGAAGTAAATGGGTAAATCGCACAGTGCAAAAATAATAATAAATAATAAAGGGTATTTAGTTAACATAATTTTGATCAAAATAATGTAAAAGCCATCCCACCACGTCACGGTAACCCTTATGGGACAGTCCTAACTCTAATATTAAAACCGTTACGTGGTGGGATGGCTTTTACATTATTTTGATCAAAATTATGTTAACTAAATACCCTTTATTATTTATTATTATTTTTGCACTATGCGATTTATCCATTTACTTCAAGTTATTTGGGTATTTTGCTTGTCTTTGGTTTTTCTCTAGATAGTGAGGGCCAGTATGGACTAGTCTACAGATAGTGAGGGCCAGTATGGACTAGTCTACAGATAGTGAGGGCCAGCGTGGACTAGTCTACAGATAGTGAGGGCCAGCATGGACTAGTCTACAGATAGTGAGGGCCAGCATGGACTAGTCTACAGATAGTGAGGGCCAGCATGGACTAGTCTACAGATAGTGAGGGCCAGCATGGACTAGTCTAC
Organism: Phyllobates terribilis; assembly: GCF_046119375.1. NCBI lineage: Eukaryota > Metazoa > Chordata > Amphibia > Anura > Dendrobatidae > Phyllobates > Phyllobates terribilis. The sequence continues at coordinate 10,293,570 of NW_027362763.1, read as the reverse complement.
AGATAGTGAGGGCCAGTATGGACTAGTCTACAGATAGTGAGGGCCAGCATGGACTAGTCTACACATAGTGAGGGCCAGTATGGACTAGTCTACAGATAGTGAGGGCCAGTATGGACTAGTCTACAGATAGTGAGGGCCAGTATGGACTAGTCTACAGATAGTGAGGGCCAGTATGGACTAGTCTACAGATAGTGAGGGCCAGTATGGACTAGTCTACAGATAGTGAGGGCCAGTATGGACTAGTCTACAGATAGTGAGGGCCAGTATGGACTAGTCTACAGATAGTGAGGGCCAGTATGGACTAGTCTACAGATAGTGAGGGCCAGCGTGGACTAGTCTACAGATAGTGAGGGCCAGTATGGACTAGTCTACAGATAGTGAGGGCCAGTATGGACTAGTCTACAGATAGTGAGGGCCAGTATGGACTAGTCTACAGATAGTGAGGGCGAGCGTGGACTAGTCTACAGATAGTGAGGGCCAGTATGGACTAGTCTACAGATAGTGAGGGCGAGCGTGGACTAGTCTACAGATAGTGAGGGCCAGTATGGACTAGTCTACAGATAGTGAGGGCCAGCGTGGACTAGTCTACATATAGTGAGGGCCAGTATGGACTAGTCTACAGATAGTGAGGGCCAGTATGGACTAGTCTACAGATAGTGAGGGCCAATATGGACTAGTCTACAGACAGTGAGGGCCAGTATGGACTAGTCTACAGATAGTGAGGGCCAGTATGGACTAGTCTACAGATAGTGAGGGCCAGCGTGGACTAGTCTACAGATTGTGAGGGCCAGTATGGACTAGTCTACAGACAGTGAGGGCCAGGATGGACTAGTCTACAGATAGTGAGGGCCAGCGTGGACTAGTCCACAGATAGTGAGGGCCAGTATGGACTAGTCTACAGACAGTGAGGGTCTGAGAGTCGGGATACATCCCAGTTAGTAGGAAATTGCCCAATTTCTTTCATTGTTGGCACCGTGGACCTAAACCACATTTAAGCTAATGTCTGGGCCCTTCCAAAGTCTCAGAACCCAATATGTGCCCACACTCATCTTAATATACCCTTATGTCCCGATTCATTATTGCGTTTGCGCCTTATTTTTGTCTAGTTTTTGTTGTTGTTTCTTTGTCTGTTTTTCATTTGCACCAAATTCTTCTTTTCATTTGCGTCTTATTTTTACGCCAATTTTGCTTTAGCCAGTTCTTTTATGTTCACCACACATGGTTGTTACTTTTCAGAAGCTTGCAGAAGATTTATCGATTGCAAAATTTTAAAAAAGTAGCAAAAGTATTGTGCAAAAAGGAAAAACATGCAACATTTTTTGTTATCAAAAAGTGCTGAACGGGGTTTACAGACAGAAATAAAGAGAATTTCAGATTTTTTTTTTAAAGCAAAATCCAAGAGTCATTTTGAAGAATTTGGCACAAAAAAAACATCAGTTATTACAAGATACAAAATGGTGACTTAAAACAATGAATCAAGGCCTTAATGTCTCTTTAACAAATAAAAAGATTGCAAATGATGAATCAAGGCCTTAATGTCTCTTTACACAGCCAATCGTGTCTTCCAACGGAAAACTCGTACCAATCACAGGCCAGTGTTCACATGCCGCTGATCAACAAAATGCTCGTTGGATGCTACGTGGATCGTTTATGCCGACTTATAAATAATTGGGAAAGTGCTGCCGATAATATGGATGCATTACGGGGATGGAAATGTTATATTAACCATCGTTCTGTCACCATGCAGTGCCGTAGATCAGCACCAAATGACTCGTTATATAGTCGATCCGCCATCCATGAGGGTAGAAACCGGCCCCTGTAAACGAGCTTTACCGATAAGGACAGACCAAAGCAAATCAGAAACTAGTTACAGAAATCCTCCATAATTCTGATTGTCCTTCACTGTAACAGGATGGTTCCCACACAGTAACAGCTCGTAATCTCCATGATACGTATTGCCGGAATTAACACCCCTCTACAATGCTTCATTTCAGGTGCCCACCGCCATGTAATAACTAAACGGGACCCCCCAACTTATAAGGTGGCAGCTGGAAATAATACATCAAATGCAGAAAAAAAAAATAAGGAATTTACAAGTTTTCATTCCCAAGATCTAATCATCTTTGGTCATCTACACGAGGTCACCAATGTAAAAATATGCGGGGTCTGGAGTTTTCTGCTGCTTTTTGTGAACCATTTTTGGAATTTTGTTATAAAAATTAGACTTTTTTTTTTCAGTAACACCATATCCCCATCTCCCCACATGCAAAGTATTAGTGTTCTTCCTAAGTATGGGATAAGAGCTTATGAAAAATGAAGTCGGAAGAAGATGCAAGCAAACCCCATCTGACCCTCAAAGTCTTGGGGTGTTTGACATCTCTCCCCAGAGCTGCAACTTTTTGACTCTTCCGATACCTCCGACTTGCTCAATGACTTCATCATTTAGTAACTGAGTTTATACAGTGTCTGTGACAACCCCGGCCTCACTTTTCTGGCCATAGAGTCTTCCATGTGAGCTTTCTACGCTCTACAAGCCTCTGGTGGGATTTCTGGTGGCCGAGAAGACTGGTTTTCTGTCGGAAGCTCTTTCCACATTCGAAGCAAACGAAGGGTTTCTCCCCAGTATGAGTTCTCTGGTGCACAGTGAGATGTGAGTTGACACTGAAGGTTTTGTGGCACTCGGGACACTGATAAGGTCTTTCTCCAGTGTGTGTCCTCAGGTGAACCTTAAGATGGTAAGACTTTGTAAACCTCTTACCGCAAACCTGACATCCGTACGGACGCTCTCCTGTGTGTGTCCTCTGATGGACTTTCAGGTGCGCGCTCTTGTGAAAGCGCTTTTCACAAACGAGGCACTTGTACGGCCTTTCCCCCGTGTGGATCCTCTGGTGAATTTTTAGTTTGTAGGAGTTAGAAAAGCCTTTACCGCAATCTCCACAAATATACGGCGCTGGCAAGCTTCTGATAACGGGTCTCGAAAGTGGCGGGATGATGTAGTCTTCTCCTTCGTCATCCGGTTGCTCGCAAGTCCAAGACGCATGGACCGTTTGATGTAAGAGAAGGGTCTCGCTTTCGGTGAAGCTCTGTTGACACTCGGAGCACTGGAATGGACGAGCCTGTGGAGGACTCGATGGGTCTATGAAGTCATAGGCACATTCGGATATGGGCTGACCGATCCGGAATATGGACTGGCACTTTCTGGGGCGTGGGAGCCGGATCGGCGATGGATCATCCCATTCTTCAGTAGATCCATTTTCTAACATCAGTTCATTATGCTGGAAATCCATCAAACATTCCTCAGCCGGGCTCGGGATGAAACCATTATCTGTGTAGGTAGAAATAAAGACTGATAGTGCTATTATACGAACGTGACACCAAAGCCAAGAGACCTCCAAATCACCTATCCTCCAAAATCAGGTGATCCTTCTTCTAGACAAATGATTGATCATCAAAACATTCATCAGGCCTAAATAACAAGGCTAAGAACTTGCTGCTAAGAGCCCAAAAAAAAAGAATACTCCTGTGTGCATAGTAACCTACAAAACAATGCCATGGAGTAAGTAGGCGTCCACTAAAGACCTACACGAATCCCGACGCCTGTTTAGTGTACCCCTGGAAAAAGCCTATGCGAAACATGCACTGGGGTTTGTGTGGAGGATCCAGCAGTATCACTTTATTATGTTTAAGCACCTTCTTCCCCCTCTCTTATAACATGGGGTCTAACTAACTAGTTTGTGCTGACATGCGCTGTCACATAGATTACTTTTCAGCTTTATATCTAGTCATACATATTATAGGTTCTCTTACTGGTGTATCCCTAATTATGATCCAGGGATCTGACCATTACTGTGCAACTTTGTGCCTATTGATCTTACGTACCTTGAATCTCCCTTTATATATTTTTTATATATCTTTAGTGGACTCTAGTTACTCCATGAAGGTCTTCTGTAGGTTGTCTCAACAGCTGATGTGTGGACTGACCTGCATGCTCTTGGCCGCTCAGAATCTCGTTGTGATCTGCTTCCTGCACATTCAGCCAGTAGGGCTCGGCATTCCCATCTATAGTGACCGATATGCCTGTTCCTATGGCTTCATCACCTGGTGGGTAGGAGACAGAAGAACAGTCTCAATGGTCCATAAAAGTTGGTCTCTTGTATAAAGTTGAACATTACCATGAGGCTTGGAAGAAAGTTGTCAAATTCAAAGCTGGAACTTCTCCATTTCATGACAATTCATTGAGGTGACAACTAATGTTGACCTACCAATTGTGCTCTCTGTAGTTGGTTAACCCTAACCTCCAACCAAAATACAGGGTCAAAACCCCGGAAAACATGCTTGTACCTGTGATGTAGGTCCCATCTCAAGGACAAATTACCTATATTGACTTATGACATGACAGAGAACAGGAAAAGATGGCATTACATCAGAATAACTCAAAATTACAGAAGGTAAAGACTATCATAAGTGCTAATCACCACTCACCTGACACTTTCTCTCCATCCTCTGGTTCGGTGTCAGGACAGGCCTCAAACATCAGCTCATCTGGCTTTATCCGCAGAAAAATATCCGGCTTCACAATGGGAACCTCTGAATGAAGACAGAACAGTAAACACTGTCCAGGGAAGAGGAACGTTACTTTGAGGACAGAGACCCCAACAGCTCAAGTCTCACCATGACTGTAGACGGCAATCCATGCTTGTAGGTTGTTTCCTACCCTCGAGAGTGTCCATGATTTGTAGAGTGTCTTCTTCCTTTAATTGTGTCTATGGTTGTAGATTGTTTCCTACCTTCGAATGTGTCCATGGTTATATATTCTCTCCTACCCTCCAAGGTGTCCATGGTTGTAGAAGAGGGTCTCCTTCCTTTGAGTGTGTTCCTGGTTCTAGAGTGTCTCCTTCCTTCAAGTGTATCTATGGTTGTATATTGTCTCCTACCTTCAAGTGTTTCCATGGTTATATATTCTCTCCTACCCTCGAGTGTGTCCATGGATGTGGAGTGTATCATTCCTTGGGGAGTGTCCATAGTTATATACTCTTTCCTACCCTCAAGTGTGTCAGCGGTTGAAGAATGTCTTCTTACTTCGAGTACGTCCATGGTTGTATACGCTCTTCTGCCCTCAAGTGTGTCCATGGTTACAGATTGTCTCCTACCCTCAGTTATGTCCCTAATTGTACATAGGTTCCCATACTCTGTTGACTCACTTTGTGTCTTCAGTACTCGTCTTTCTGGAGACTCTCCTGCCCGTGTTTCCTGTACTATGGCATCTTGCACAATATGAAGTTAATGTTTTCAGTTCATACAACAGTATCCACCAATGTTGTGGAGTCATAAACCTCCAGGTGATTCTAGCTCCCTACATTGTCTGCTGTCAAATGGTTGACACCATTTGAGGCTGGCTCTACAAGAAGCTAGCAGCACATGAGACTGGCTCTACGAGAGGATGAAACCATATGAGGCTCGCTCTACAAGAAGGTAGCAGCACATGAGACTGGCCCTACGAGAGGATGAAACCATATAAGGCTCGCTCTACAAGAAGCTAGCAGCACATGAGACTGGCTCTACGAGAGGATGAAACCATATGAGGCTCGCTCTACAAGAAGCTAGCAGCACATGAGACTGGCTCTACGAGAGGATGAAACCATATGAGGCTCGCTCTACAAGAAGCTAGCAGCACATGAGACTGGCTCTACGAGAGGATGAAACCATATGAGGCTCGCTCTACAAGAAGCTAGCAGCACATGAGACTGGCTCTAGGAGAGGATGAAACCATATGAGGCTCGCTCTACAAGAAGCTAGCACCACATGAGGCCAGCTCTACGAGAGCATGAAACCATATGAGGCTAATATGTCTTCTCTTGAGACACCGAGCCTCAGATCTCAGGGATATTTTGTGCACAAGAATTTGATCGTAGAGATTAATGAGGGGTGATTGTACCGCAGCCAACAGTCGTGTTTCCCTGTATGATAACAACCTCACCTGAGCTGGGAGCACTATTCCACACCACCGGCTGTCCCGGCTTCTGAGGAGCAGAAACGTCTTCCTCCACAACCTCCCGGATCCACAGAGCGATATCAGGGTTAAACACGGGAGCACCTGGTAGAGAAGTACCATCAGTCCTCCGCAGTTCGTTGTTACGGGAGTGCGTTTACAGCACATGAGCCGATTACTGATTTCCATACTGTACGCTTCCATTAACTCTTTACCTGCTGTGAGAGTATTTTTTGGCTCCTTTGTCTTATCCCCGGGTAGCACCGCCTCCTTTATTTCATCTACTCGCAGCAGTTGTTCTGGGTTCAGGATGGTGTATCCTATCAGAAAACATTAGCATATATGTGTAAAATGTAAATTAATAGTATAAACAGTACAGAAAACAGGATCGCCAGCTGTGGTCTCTCACTAGGAATTTGTGAAAAAGGAGGTTGGAATTTAGTGTCTGTGCCCGGATCAGTATTACAGGGCAGAGGTATGAAAATAATTAGATCCTGCATCCTGAGAGCCACCAGCAAAGCAGCAGAATAAGAAAAGTTGCCCTCAGTGCCGCTACATATAAGTCAGGAGGTGACTTCTTACCCATCGACAGCAGAGTCGTGTGGATCTCCCGCATCACATTCTTATAAAGCTCCTTCTGCCAGTCCTCCAGCACCCCCCACTCCTCAGCGGAAAAGCAGGCCGACACATCGTGGAATGTCACCAGGGCCTAGCAAAAAAGACCATAAAATGGTGATAACACCATTTGAGGCTGGCTCTACAAGAAGCTAGCAGCACATGAGACTGGCTCTACGAGAGGATGAAACCATATGAGGCTGGCTCTACAAGAGGCTGACACCACATGAAGCTGGCACAGTGGAAGACTGATTCCAGATGATGCTGGCACTGCAAGAGGCCAACACAACAGAAGGGTGGCTCTATGACAGGCTGACACCATTTGAGGCTCGCTCTACAAGAAGCTAGCAGCACATGAGACTGGCTCTACGAGAGGATGAAACCATATGAGGCTCGCTCTACAAGAAGCTAGCAGCACATGAGACTGGCTCTACGAGAGGATGACACCACATGAAGCTGGCACTGTGGAAGACTGATTCCAGATGATGCTGGCACTGCAAGAGGCAAACACAACAGAAGGGTGGCTCTATGAGAGGCTGACACCATTTGAGGCTGGCTCTACAAGAAGCTAGCAGCACATGAGACTGGCTCTACGAGAGGATGAAATCATATGAGGCTCGCTCTACAAGAGGCTAACACCACATGAGGCTGGCTCTACGAGAGGATGAAACCATATGAGGCTGGCTCAAAATAAGGCTGACACCACACTGGCTCTATGAGAGGATTAAACCATATGAGGCTAGCTCTACAAGAGGCTAACACTACATGAGGCTGCCTCTACAAGAGGCTAACACTACATGAGGCTGGCACTGTGGAACAACAGGAGGGTGGCTCTATGAGAGGCTGACCCCATATGAAGCTGGCACGGTGGGTGGCTGACACCAAATGGGGCTGGCTCTATGATAGGATGAGGCCACATGAGGCTGCCTATACGAGAGGCTGATGCCACATGATGCCAGCTCTACGAGAGGCTGACGCCACATGAAGCTGGCTCTATGAGAGGCTGACGCCACATGAGGCTGGCTCTACGAGAGGCTGATGCCACATGAGGCGGGCTCTATGACAGGCTAATGCCACATGAGGCTGGCTCTATGACAGGCTGACGCCACGTGAGGATGGCTCTATGCGAGGTGACACCAAATGAAGCTGGCTCTACGAGAGGCTGATGCCACATGAGGCTGGCTCTACGAGAGGGTGATGTCACATGAGACTTGCTCTACGAGAGGATGACGCCACATGAGGCTGGCTCTACGAGAGGCTGACTCCATATGAGGCTAGGTCTATGAGACGCTGACGCCACATGAAGCTGGATCTACGAGAGGCTGACGCTACATCAGGCTGGCTCTACGAGAGGCTGACGCCACATGAGGCTTGCTCTACGAGAGGATGACATCACATGAGGCTGGCTCTACGAGAGGATGACGCCACATGAGGCTGGCTCTACGAGAGGCTGACCCCACATGAGGCTGGCTCTACGAGAGGGTGATGCCACATGAATCTGGCTATACGAGAGGCTGACCCCACATGAGGCTTGCTCTACAAGAGGCTGACACCACATGAGTCTAGCTCAACAAGAAGCTGACACTACATGAGGCTAGCTCTACAAGAGGCTGACGCCACATGAGGGTGACTCTATAAGGGGCTGAAGCCACATGAGTCTAGCTCAACAAGAAGCTGACGCTACATGAGACTGGCTCTACAAGAGGCTGACACCACATGAGGCTGGCTCTACGAGAGGGTGATGCCACATGAGTCTAGCTCCACAAGAAGCTAACGCTACATGAGGCTGGCTCTACAAGAGGCTGACGCTACATGAGGCTGGCTCAACAAGAAGCTGACACTACATGAGGCTGGCTCTACAAGAGGCTGACGCCACATGAGGGTGGCTCTACAAGAGGCTGAAGCCACATGAGTCTAGCTCAACAAGAAGCTGACGCAACATGAGACTGGCTCTACAAGAGGCTGACGCCACATGAGGCTGGCTCTACGAGAGGGTGATGCCACATGAGTCTAGCTCCACAAGAAGCTGACGCTACATGAGGCTGGCTCTACAAGAGGCTGACGCTACATGAGGCTGGCAGTATGCGAGGCAAACACCAGATGAAGCTTTCAGAAGGGGCCAACAACACATGAGGCAGGATCTACAAGAAGCTGACACCATATGAGGCTGCCTCTACGAGAGGCTGACACCATGTAAGGCTGGCTCTATGACAGGCTGAGTAATATGAGGCTGGCACTGTGAGAAGCAGGCACCAGATGATGCTGACACAGCAAGGGACCGACAACACATGAGGCTGGCTCTACGAGAGGCTCATACCACATGAGGGTGGCTCTGAGAGGCTGACATCATAAAAGGTTGACAATGTGGGTGGCTGATACGAAATGAGACTGGCTCTACGAGAGGCTGATATCACATAACGCTGGCCTTACGACAGGCTGACACCACATGAGGCTGGCTCTACAAGAGGCTGATGACACATGAGGCTAGCACTACAAGAGATTGCACACAGGCAAACACTACTCAAGGTTTAAACAACAAAAGGTGGCCTCCATGAGAGGCTGACAGTATTAGAGGTTGGCGCCGAGAGTAGGTAACAATACAAATGGTTTCTATCACTTGAGGCTTCAACCATGGGAGTCTGACAACACATAAGGCTGACACCTCTAAATAATTAGCCGCTGAATACGTGATTTGCTTTCTTACCCGCACTGACAATTGATGGGGGAGGATGGCAGCATCCTTGGCACAAAAACCGGGATCAGCCGAGTCCGACATGTGCACTGCCGCTCTAAAGCAAAACATAGTGTACGAGAAATGAAACTTCAGGGAGATACATGTATAAATGTACTGATCAAAGAGACGCTGCAGCAGCCATGTCAGGAAGATATAAAAAGTCTACACACCCCTGGTAAAATGTCATGTAATATAATCCTTTCAAGAAGAATCATTTTAGAACTTCTTCCCCCCATTAATAATGTCGCCCATAACCTGTACAAATCCATTAAAAAAATAAACTGAAATCATTTTCAGGGGGAAAATAAAAATAACAAAACTACAATACTGTGGTTGCATAAGTGTGAACAACGACTTATAATTGGGGATGTGCTTGTGTTCAGAATCTGCCGATCACATTTACTTTCGTGTTTCACAGTCAGCGCTCGGCCACCGTCATCTACAGCGATTGTCATCAACCCCCGAGAAAGTGTCGCTGCTCTAGAAAAATTTTCCTGACATTTTCCGGTCCGTAAACAGCTGACAACACAGCAAAGGACCTCATTGGTGAAAGTCATCAGTCAGGTGGAGGTACAAAAACATTTTATTTTCCAGGCATTAGATCTACCATGGACACTGTGAATACATAATCAAGAAGGGGCTGAAACTTGGCACAGCAGTGAAATTACAGAGAACTGGACGTCCCTCAAAAATTGATGAAAAGACAAGAAAAAATTTGGTCTGGGAGGCTGCCAAGAGGCTGACAGCAACATTAAAGGAGCTGTAGAAATATCTGACCAGTCCTGGTTGTGTCCTACATGTGACAACAATCTCCCGTATTCTTCATATGTCCGACCCCGGGGGGGTCGGGAAGAAGAAGGAAGCCTTTTATTACAAAGAAAACATCCAAAATAATCCAATACTATAAGCCGGCCTACAATATCCAGCACTTCAAATAGCACATAAATTCAATAAAGAAAAGAAGCATGGCTGTTTCAACTACAAAACCAAAACATAACACCTTTATTTTATATATGTATAAAAAGGGTTAAAATCAGGAGAAGTAGCAAAGAAATCCCACACATACAGGTGGAAATGGAAGCTACGCTGAGACCACATGCTGCTTAATGCTGGTGAGTGTGCATATATAAAGGAACCCCTTTACTCTGCCCTATGTACTCCCCCCGAAGACGCTAACGCGAAACACGCGTTGGGGTATTCTTCTCACACTCTACCCAGGTTGTATAGACTTATATGTATTGACTTGTTGTGTGGCATGCCCTATGTGGCTTCATTACCTTGTGAGCATAACTTATAGTGAGATATTTCACTGGTTGTTACACCAGGCTCCTTAGGTGCGCTTTGTATACTTTATTTGTTCACCCTCTGCTTACAACTTTATTAATATTAGCTGTATGTGTGGGATTTCTTTGCTACTTCTCCTAATTGTAACCCTTTTTAAAGAAAACATCCAAGCTCGGATGTGTTTTACCAAAATCTCCATCACGTTGACCAGAAGCAGGAAACATGTGAAATGCCGACAGTACGCATAACCAGGAGATCACCATCCCCACAGTGAGGCATGGTGGGGTCAGCATTGTGCAGCTGTAATTGAGGCTTAGGTCAAAGAGGAGGGAATTATACACAGTTCCAAACATCAGTCAATTCTGCAACAAGATCTTCTGGCTTCTGCTAAATAGATGAAGATGAAAAGGAATATATGCAACCACATTATTTTACTTTTTTCCACTTGAAAAGATTTCGGTTTATTTTTCTATGCATTTGTACAGATTATGGGTGATATTAAAGGGGAAAAAGTCCTGAATCCTCAGATTTTATCTACTGTACATTTATATACACAGTGATCAGAGAGACGCATATGTTCAAGTAGCTGTTCGGTCATTTCTAAATGAAGACTTATGGGCGTTTAATGAATTGTAGTAAAATCTTATATTACTGTCTGGGCCTGATTTCTAAAAAATGTATTTGTTGCCCATAACAACCAATCACAGTGCAGATTCCATTTAATAAATTGCTCTGGTAGTATGAAAGATGAGCACTGATTGGTTGCTCTGGTAATATGAAAGCTGAGCACTGACCAGACAGTATAAATGGAGCTTATTGTGATACAGTTGTCATCTTTATGAAGAGTCGTCCTCACACAGATGGTGGGGCTGACACACTACACTACTGGACACCGGGGAGATGGGGCCAACACAGTACACTAACTGACACCGGGGAGATGGGGCCAACACACTACACTAACGGACACCGGGGAGATAGGCCAACACACTACACTAACGGACACCGGGGAGATGGGGCCAACACACTACACTAACGGACACCGGGGAGATGGGGCCAACACAGTAAACTATCGGACACCGGGGAGATGGGGCCAACACACTACACTAAAGGACACCGGGGAGATGGGGCCAACATACTACACTAATGGATACCAGGGAGATGGGGCCAACACAGTACACTAACGGACACCGGGGAGATGGGGCCAACACACTACACTAACGGACACCGGGGAGATGGGGCCAACATACTACACTAATGGATACCAGGGAGATGGGGCCAACACAGTAAACTATCGGACACCGGGGAGATGGGGCAAACACACTACACTAACGGATACCGGAGGGATGGGATTGTAGAAACTACCAGACAACGGAGAGAGGGGACTGTAGACACTAACGGACACCGGGGAGATGGGGTTGTAGACAATAATGGACACAGGAGAGATGGGGCTGTATACACTACTGGACACCGGAGAGATGGGGCTGTATACACTACTGGACACCGGAGAGATGGGGCTGTATACACTACTGGACACCGGAGAGATGGGGCTGTATACACTACTGGACACCAGAGAGATGGGGCTGTATACACTACTGGACACCAGAGAGATGGGGTTGTATACACTACTGGACACCGGAGAGATGGGGCTGTATACACTACTGGACACCAGAGAGATGGGGCTGTATACACTACTGGACACCGGAGAGATGGGGCTGTATACACTACTGGACAGCGGAGAGATGGGGCTGTATACACTACTGGACACCAGAGAGATGGGGCTGTATACACTACTGGAAACCGGAGAGATGGGGCTGTATATACTACTGGACACCACAGAGATGGGGCTGTATACACTACTGGACACCGGAGAGATGGGGCTGTATACACTACTGGACACTGGAGAGATGGGTCTGTATATACTACTGGACACCAGAGAGATGGGGCTGTATACACTACTGGACACCGGAGAGATGGGGCTGTATACACTACTGGACACTGGAGAGATGGGGCTGCATACACTAATGGACACCAGAGAGATGGGGCTGTATACACTACTGGACACTGGAGAGATGGGGCTGTATACACTGCTGGACACCGGAGAGATGGGGCTGTATACACTACTGGACACCGGAGAGATGGGGCTGTACACACTACTGGACACTGGAGAGATGGGGCTGTATACAATACTGGACACCGGAGAGATGGGGCTGTATACACTACTGGACACCGGAGAGATGAGGCTGTATACACTACTGGACAATGGAGAGATGGGGCTGTATACACTACTGGACACCAGAGAGATGGGGCTGTATAAACTAATGGACACCAGAGAGATGGGGCTGTATAAACTAATGGACAACGGGAGAGATGGGGCTGTATACACTAATGGACAACGGGAGAGATGGGGCTGTATACACTACTGGACACCGGAGAGAAGGGGCTGTATACACTACTGGACACCGGAGAGATGAGGCTGTATACACTACTGGACACCAGAGAGATGGGGCTGTATACACTAATGGACACCGGAGAGATGGGGCTGTATACACTACTGGACAACGGGAGAGATGGGGCTGCATACACTAATGGACACCGGAGAGATGGGGCTGTATACACTACTGGACACCAGAGAGATGGGGCTGTATACACTAATGGACAACGGGAGAGATGGGGCTGCATACACTAATGGACACCAGAGAGATGGGGCCGTATACACTACTGGACACTGGAGAGATGGGGCTGCATACACTACTGGACACCGGAGAGATGAGGCTGTATACACTACTGGACAATGGAGAGATGGGGCTGTATACACTAATGGACACCAGAGAGATGGGGCTGTATACACTAATGGACAACGGGAGAGATGGAGCTGTATACACTAATGGACAACGGGAGAGATGGGGCTGTATACACTACTGGACACCGGAGAGATGGGGCTGTATACACTACAGGACACCGGAGAGAAGGGGCTGTACACACTAACGAACAACGGAGAGATGGGGCTGTATACACTACTGGACATCGGAGAGAAGGGGCAGTACACACTAACGGACAACGGAGAGATGGAGCTGTATACACTACTGGACACCAGAGAGATGGAGCTGTATACACTACTGGACACCGGAGAGATGGGGCTGTATACACTACTGGACACCGGAGAGATGGGGCTGTATACACTACTGGACACTGGAGAGATGGGGCTGTATACACTACTGGACACCAGAGAGATGGGGCTGTATACACTACTGGACACCGGAGAGATGGGGCTGTATACACTACTGGACACTGGAGAGATAGGGCTGTATACACTACTGGACACTGGAGAGATGGGGCTGTATACACTACTGGACACTGGAGAGATGAGGCTGTATACACTACAGGACACTGGAGAGATGGAGCTGTATACACTACTGGACACTGGAGAGATGGGGCAGTATACACTACTGGACACCAGAGAGATGGGGCAGTATACACTACTGGACACCGGAGAGATGAGGCTGTATACACTACTGGACACCGGAGAGATGGGGCTGTATACACTACTGGACACCAGAGAGATGGGGCTGTATACAATACTGGACACAAGAGAGATGGGGCTGTATACACTACTGGACATCAGAGAGATGGGGCTGTATACACTACTGGACACCGGAGAGATGGGGCTGTATACACTACTGGACACCGGAGAGATGGGGCTGTATACACTACTGGACACTGGAGAGATGGGGCTGTATACACTACTGGATACCGGAGAGATGGAGCTGTATATACTACTGGACACCACAGAGATGGGGCTGTATACACTACTGGACACTGGAGAGATGGGTCTGTATATACTACTGGACACCAGAGAGATGGGGCTGTATACACTACTGGACACTGGAGAGATGGGGCTGTATACACTACTGGACACCGGAGAGATGGGGCTGTATACACTACTGGACACTGGAGAGATGGGGCTGTATACACTACTGGACACCGGAGAGATGGGGCTGTATACACTACTGGACACCGGAGAGATGGGGCTGTATACACTACTGGACACTGGAGAGATGGGGCTGCATACACTAATGGACACCAGAGATGGGGCTGTATACACTACTGGACACCGGAGAGATGAGGCTGTATACACTACTGGACACCGGAGAGATGGGGCAGTATACACTACTGGACACCAGAGAGATGGGGCAGTATACACTACTGGACACCGGAGAGATGAGGCTGTATACACTACTGGACACCGAAGAGATGGGGCTGTATACACTACTGGACACCAGAGAGATGGGGCTGTATACACTACTGGACACAAGAGAGATGGGGCTGTATACACTACTGGACATCAGAGAGATGGGGCTGTATACACTACTGGACACCGGAGAGATGGGGCTGTATACACTACTGGACACAGGAGAGATGGGGCTGTATACACTACTGGACACTGGAGAGATGGGGCTGTATACACTACTGGACACCGGAGAGATGGAGCTGTATACACTACTGGACACCGGAGAGATGGAGCTGTATACACTACTGGACACCGGAGAGATGAGGCTGTATACACTACTGGACACCAGAGAGATGAGGCTGTATACACTACTGGACACCGGAGAGATGGGGCTGTATACACTACTGGACACCGGAGAGATGGGGCTGTATATACTACTGGACACCAGAGAGATGGGGCTGTATACACTACTGGACACCGGAGAGATGGGGCTGTATACACTACTGGACACCGGAGAGATGGGACTGTATACACTACTGGACACTGGAGAGATGGGGCTGTATACACTACTGGACACCGGAGAGATGGAGCTGTATACACTACTGGACACCGGAGAGATGAGGCTGTATACACTACTGGACACCAGAGAGATGAGGCTGTATACACTACTGGACACCGGAGAGATGAGGCTGTATACACTACTGGACACCAGAGAGATGGGGCTGTATACACTACTGGACACCGGAGAGATGGGGTTGTATACACTACTGGACACCAGAGAGATGGGGCTGTATACACTACTGGACACCAGAGAGATGGGGCTGTATACACTACTGGACACCGGAGAGATGGGGCTGTATACACTACTGGACACCGGAGAGATGGGGCTGTATACACTACTGGACACCGGAGAGATGGGGCTGTATACACTACTGGACACCAGAGAGATGAAGCTGTATACACTACCGCACACCGGAGAGATGGGGCTGTATACACTACAGGACACCGGAGAGATGAGGCTGTATACACTACTGGACACCGGAGAGATGGGGCTGTATACACTACTGGACACCGGAGAGATGGGGCTGTATACACTACTGGACACCGGAGAGATGGGGCTGTATACACTACTGGACACAGGAGAGATGGGGCTGTATACACTACTGGACACCGGAGAGATGGGGCTGTATACACTACTGGACACTGGAGAGATGGGGCTGTATACACTACTGGACACTGGAGAGATGGGGCTGTATACACTACTGGACACTGGAGAGATGGGGCTGTATACACTACTGGACACCGGAGAGATGGGGCTGTATACACTACTGGACACTGGAGAGATGGGGCTGTATACACTACTGGACACCGGAGAGATGGAGCTGTATACACTACTGGACACCGGAGAGATGAGGCTGTATACACTACTGGACACCAGAGAGATGAGGCTGTATACACTACTGGACACCGGAGAGATGAGGCTGTATACACTACTGGACACTGGAGAGATGGGTCTGTATATACTACTGGACACCAGAGAGATGGGGCTGTATACACTACTGGACACCGGAGAGATGGGGCTGTATACACTACTGGACACCGGAGAGATGGGGCTGTATACACTACTGGACACTGGAGAGATGGGGCTGTATACACTACTGGACACTGGAGAGATGGGGCTGTATACACTACTGGACACTGAAGAGATGGGGCTGTATACACTACTGGACACCGGAGAGATGGGGCTGTATACACTACTGGACACCGGAGAGATGGGGCTGTATACACTACTGGACACCGGAGAGATGGGGCTATTTACACTACTGGACACTGGAGAGATGGGGCTGTATACACTACTGGACACCAGAGAGATGGGGTTGTATACACTACTGGACACTGGAGAGATGGGGCTGTATACACACTGGACACCGGAGAGATGGGGCTATTTACACTACTGGATACCGGAGAGATGGGGCTGTATACACTACTGGACACCGGAGAGATGGGGCTGTATACACTACTGGACACCGGAGAGATGGGGCTGTATACATTACTGGACACCAGAGAGATGGGGCTGTATACACTACTGGACACTGGAGAGATGGGGCTGTATACACTACTGGACACAAGAGAGATGGGGCTGGATACACTACTGGACACCGGAGAGATGGGGCTGTATACACTACTGGACACCGGAGAGATGGGGCTGTATACACTACTGGATACCAGAGAGATGGGGCTGTACACACTACTGGACACCGGAGAGATGGGGCTGTATACACTACTGGACACCGGAGAGATGGGGTTGTATACACTACTGGACACCAGAGAGATGGGGCTGTATACACTACTGGACACCAGAGAGATGGGGCTGTATACACTACTGGACACCGGAGAGATGGGGCTGTATACACTACTGGACACCGGAGAGATGGGGCTGTATACACTACTGGACACCGGAGAGATGGGGCTGTATACACTACTGGACACAGGAGAGATGGGGCTGTATACACTACTGGACACCGGAGAGATGGGGCTGTATACACTACTGGACACTGGAGAGATGGGGCTGTATACACTACTGGACACTGGAGAGATGGGGCTGTATACACTACTGGACACTGGAGAGATGGGGCTGTATACACTACTGGACACCGGAGAGATGGGGCTGTATACACTACTGGACACTGGAGAGATGGGGCTGTATACACTACTGGACACCGGAGAGATGGAGCTGTATACACTACTGGACACCGGAGAGATGAGGCTGTATACACTACTGGACACCAGAGAGATGAGGCTGTATACACTACTGGACACCGGAGAGATGAGGCTGTATACACTACTGGACACTGGAGAGATGGGTCTGTATATACTACTGGACACCAGAGAGATGGGGCTGTATACACTACTGGACACCGGAGAGATGGGGCTGTATACACTACTGGACACCGGAGAGATGGGGCTGTATACACTACTGGACACTGGAGAGATGGGGCTGTATACACTACTGGACACTGGAGAGATGGGGCTGTATACACTACTGGACACTGAAGAGATGGGGCTGTATACACTACTGGACACCGGAGAGATGGGGCTGTATACACTACTGGACACCGGAGAGATGGGGCTGTATACACTACTGGACACCGGAGAGATGGGGCTATTTACACTACTGGACACTGGAGAGATGGGGCTGTATACACTACTGGACACCAGAGAGATGGGGTTGTATACACTACTGGACACTGGAGAGATGGGGCTGTATACACACTGGACACCGGAGAGATGGGGCTATTTACACTACTGGATACCGGAGAGATGGGGCTGTATACACTACTGGACACCGGAGAGATGGGGCTGTATACACTACTGGACACCGGAGAGATGGGGCTGTATACATTACTGGACACCAGAGAGATGGGGCTGTATACACTACTGGACACTGGAGAGATGGGGCTGTATACACTACTGGACACAAGAGAGATGGGGCTGGATACACTACTGGACACCGGAGAGATGGGGCTGTATACACTACTGGACACCGGAGAGATGGGGCTGTATACACTACTGGATACCAGAGAGATGGGGCTGTACACACTACTGGACACCGGAGAGATGGGGCTGTATACACTACTGGACACCGGAGAGATGGGGTTGTATACACTACTGGACACCAGAGAGATGGGGCTGTATACACTACTGGACACCAGAGAGATGGGGCTGTATACACTACTGGACACCGGAGAGATGGGGCTGTATACACTACTGGACACCGGAGAGATGGGGCTGTATACACTACTGGACACCGGAGAGATGAAGCTGTATACACTACCGGACACCGGAGAGATGGGGCTGTATACACTACAGGACACCGGAGAGATGAGGCTGTATACACTACTGGACACCGGAGAGATGGGGCTGTATACACTACTGGACACCGGAGAGATGGGGCTGTATACACTACTGGACACCGGAGAGATGGGGCTGTATACACTACTGGACACCGGAGAGATGGGGCTGTATACACTATTGGACACCGGAGAGATGGGGCTGTATACACTACTGGACACCGGAGAGATGGGGCTGTATACACTACTGGACACCGGAGAGATGGGGCTGTATACACTACTGGACACCGGAGAGATGGGGCTGTATACACTACTGGACACCGGAGAGATGGGGCTGTATACACTACTGGACACCGGAGAGATGGGGCTGTATACACTACTGGACACCGGAGAGATGGGGCTGTATACACTACTGGACACCGGAGAGATGGGGCTGTATACACTACTGGACACCGGAGAGATGGGGCTGTATACACTACTGGACACCGGAGAGATGAGGCTGTATACACTACTGGACACTGGAGAGATGGGGCTGTATACACTACTGGACACTGGAGAGATGGGGCTGTATACACTACTGGACACAGGAGAGATGGGGCTGTATACACTACTGGACACCGGAGAGATGGGGCTGTATACACTACTGGACACCGGAGAGATGGGGCTATTTACACTACTGGACACCGGAGAGATGGAGCTGTATACACTACTGGACACCAGAGAGATGGGGTTGTATACACTACTGGACACCAGAGAGATGGGGCTGTATACGCTACTGGACACCGGAGAGATGAAGCTGTATACGCTACTGGACACCAGAGAGATGGGGCTGTATACACTACTGGACACCGGAGAGATGGGGCTGTATACACTACTGGACACCGGAGAGATGGGGTTGTATACACTACTGGACACCAGAGAGATGGGGCTGTATACACTACTGGACACCAGAGAGATGGGGCTGTATACACTACTGGACACCGGAGAGATGGGGCTGTATACACTACTGGACACCGGAGAGATGGGGCTGTATACACTACTGGACACCGGAGAGATGAAGCTGTATACACTACCGGACACCGGAGAGATGGGGCTGTATACACTACAGGACACCGGAGAGATGAGGCTGTATACACTACTGGACACCGGAGAGATGGGGCTGTATACACTACTGGACACGGGAGAGATGGGGCTGTATACACTACTGGACACCGGAGAGATGGGGCTGTATACACTACTGGACACCGGAGAGATGGGGCTGTATACAGTACTGGACACCAGAGAGATGGGGCTGTATACACTACTGGACACCGGAGAGATGGGGCTGTATACACTACTGGACACTGGAGAGATGGGGCTGTATACACTACTGGACACTGGAGAGATGGGGCTGTATACACTACTGGACACCGGAGAGATGGGGCTGTATACACTACTGGACACCGGAGAGATGGGGCTATTTACACTACTGGACACCGGAGAGATGGAGCTGTATACACTACTGGACACCAGAGAGATGGGGTTGTATACACTACTGGACACCAGAGAGATGAAGCTGTATACGCTACTGGACACCAGAGAGATGGGGTTGTATACACTACTGGACACCAGAGAGATGAAGCTGTATACACTACTGGACACCAGAGAGATGGGGCTGTATACGCTACTGGACACCGGAGAGATGAAGCTGTATACGCTACTGGACACCAGAGAGATGGGGCTGTATACACTACTGGACACCGGAGAGATGGGGCTGTATACACTACTGGACACCGGAGAGATGGGGCTGTATACACTACTGGACACTGGAGAGATGGGGCTGTATACACTACTGGACACTGGAGAGATGGGGCTGTATACACTACTGGACACCGGAGAGATGGGGCTGTAAACAATACTGGACACTGGAGAGATGGGGCTGTATACACTACTGGACACCGGAGAGATGGGGCTGTATACACTACTGGACACCGGAGAGATGGGGCTGTATACACTACTGGACACCGGAGAGATGGGGCTGTATACACTACTGGACACCAAAGAGATGGGGCTGTATACACTACTGGACACTGGAGAGATGGGTCTGTATATACTACTGGACACCAGAGAGATGGGGCTGTATACACTACTGGACACCGGAGAGATGGGGCTGTATACACTACTGGACACTGGAGAGATGGGGCTGCATACACTAATGGACACCGGAGAGATGGGGCTGTATACACTACTGGACACTGGAGAGATGGGGCTGTATACACTACTGGACACCGGAGAGATGAGGCTGTATACACTACTGGACAATGGAGAGATGGGGCTGTATACACTAATGGACAACGGGAGAGATGGGGCAGTATGCACTACTGGACACCAGAGAGATGGGGCTCTATACACTAATGGACAACGGGAGAGATGGGGCTGTATACACTAATGGACAACGGGAGAGATGGGGCTGTATACACTACTGGACACCGGAGAGAAGGGGCTGTATACACTACTGGACACCGGAGAGATGAGGCTGTATACACTACTGGACACCAGAGAGATGGGGCTGTATACACTAATGGACACTGGAGAGATGGGGCTGTATACACTACTGGACAACGGGAGAGATGGGGCTGCATACACTAATGGACACCGGAGAGATGGGGCTGTATACACTACTGGACACCAGAGAGATGGGGCTGTATACACTAATGGACAACGGGAGAGATGGGGCTGCATACACTAATGGACACCGGAGAGATGGGGCTGTATACACTACTGGACACTGGAGAGATGGGGCTGTATACACTACTGGACACCGGAGAGATGAGACTGTATACACTACTGGACAATGGAGAGATGGGGCTGTATACACTAATGGACACCAGAGAGATGGGACTGTATACACTAATGGACAACGGGAGAGATGGAGCTGTATACACTAATGGACAACGGGAGAGATGGGGCTGTATACACTACTGGACACCGGAGAGATGGGGCTGTATACACTACAGGACACCGGAGAGAAGGGGCTGTACACACTAACGAACAACGGAGAGATGGGGCTGTATACACTACTGGACACCGGAGAGAAGGGGCTGTACACACTAACGGACAACGGAGAGATGGAGCTGTATACACTACTGGACACCAGAGAGATGGAGCTGTATACACTACTGGACACCGGAGAGATGGGGCTGTATACACTACTGGACACCGGAGAGATGGGGCTGTATACACTACTGGACACTGGAGAGATGGGGCTGTATACACTACTGGACACCAGAGAGATGGGGCTGTATACACTACTGGACACCGGAGAGATGGGGCTGTATACACTACTGGACACTGGAGAGATGGGGCTGTATACACTACTGGACACTGGAGAGATGGGGCTGTATACACTACTGGACACTGGAGAGATGGGGCTGTATACACTACTGGACACAGGAGACATGAGGCTGTATACACTACAGGACACTGGAGAGATGGAGCTGTATACACTACTGGACACTGGAGAGATGGGGCAGTATACACTACTGGACACCGGAGAGATGGGGCAGTATACACTACTGGACACCGGGGAGATGAGGCTGTATACACTACTGGACACCGGAGAGATGGGGCTGTATACACTACTGGACACCAGAGAGATGGGGCTGTATACAATACTGGACACAAGAGAGATGGGGCTGTATACACTACTGGACATCAGAGAGATGGGGCTGTATACACTACTGGACACCGGAGAGATGGGGCTGTATACACTACTGGACACCGGAGAGATGGGGCTGTATACACTACTGGACACTGGAGAGATGGGGCTGTATACACTACTGGACACCGGAGAGATGGAGCTGTATATACTACTGGACACCACAGAGATGGGGCTGTATACACTACTGGACACTGGAGAGATGGGTCTGTATATAAGACTAGACACCAGAGAGATGGGGCTGTATACACTACTGGACACCGGAGAGATGGGGCTGTATACACTACTGGACACTGGAGAGATGGGGCTGCATACACTAATGGACACCAGAGAGATGGGGCTGTATACACTACTGGACACCGGAGAGATGAGGCTGTATACACTACTGGACACTGGAGAGATGGGGCAGTATACACTACTGGACACCAGAGAGATGGGGCAGTATACACTACTGGACACCGGAGAGATGAGGCTGTATACACTACTGGACACCGGAGAGATGGGGCTGTATACACTACTGGACACCAGAGAGATGGGGCTGTATACACTACTGGACACAAGAGAGATGGGGCTGTATACACTACTGGACATCAGAGAGATGGGGCTGTATACACTACTGGACACCGGAGAGATGGGGCTGTATACACTACTGGAGACCGGAGAGATGGGGCTGTATACACTACTGGACACTGGAGAGATGGGGCTGTATACACTACTGGACACCGGAGAGATGGAGCTGTATACACTACTGGACACCGGAGAGATGAGGCTGTATACACTACTGGACACCAGAGAGATGAGGCTGTATACACTACTGGACACCGGAGAGATGAGGCTGTATACACTACTGGACACCAGAGAGATGGGGCTGTATACACAACTGGACACCAGAGAGATGGGGCTGTATACACTACTGGACACCGGAGAGATGGGGCTGTATACACTACTGGACACTGGAGAGATGGGGCTGCATACACTACAGGACACCGGGGAGATGGGGCTCTATACACTACTGGACACCAGAGAGATGGGGCTGTATACAATACTGGACACTGGAGAGATGGGGCTGTATACACTACTGGACACCGGAGAGATGGGGCTGTATACACTACTGGACACCGGAGAGATGGGGCTGTATACACTACTGGACACCGGAGAGATGGGGCTGTATACACTACTGGACACTGGAGAGATGGGGCTGTATACACTACTGGACACTGGAGAGATGGGGCTGTATACACTACTGGACAATGGAGAGATGGGGCTGTATACACTACTGGACACCGGAGAGATGGGGCTGTATACACTACTGGACACCGGAGAGATGGGGCTGTATACACTACTGGACACCGGAGAGATGGGGCTGTATACACTACAGGACACCAGAGAGATGGGGCTGTATACACTACTGGACACAAGAGAGATGGTGCTGTATACACTACTGGACACCAGAGAGATGGGGCTGTATACACTACTGGACACAAGAGAGATGGTGATGTATACACTACTGGACACCAGAGAGATGGGGCTGTATACACTACTGGACACCAGAGAGATGGGGCTGTATACACTACTGGACACCGGAGAGATGGGGCTGTATACACAACTGGACACCAGAGAGATGGGGCTGTATACACTACTGGACACCGGAGAGATGGGGCTGTATACACTACTGGACACCGGAGAGATGGGGCTGTATACACTACTGGACACCGGAGAGATGGGACTGTATACACTACTGGACACCGGAGAGATGGGGCTGTATACACTACTGGACACTGGAGAGATGGGGCTGTATACACTACTGGACACCAGAGAGATGGGGCTGTATACACTACTGGACACCGGAGAGATGGGGCTGTATACACTACTGGACACTGGAGAGATGGGGCTGTATACACTACTGGACACTGGAGAGATGGGGCTGTATACACTACTGGACACTGGAGAGATGGGGCTGTATACACTACTGGACACAGGAGACATGAGGCTGTATACACTACAGGACACTGGAGAGATGGAGCTGTATACACTACTGGACACTGGAGAGATGGGGCAGTATACACTACTGGACACCGGAGAGATGGGGCAGTATACACTACTGGACACCGGGGAGATGAGGCTGTATACACTACTGGACACCGGAGAGATGGGGCTGTATACACTACTGGACACCAGAGAGATGGGGCTGTATACAATACTGGACACAAGAGAGATGGGGCTGTATACACTACTGGACATCAGAGAGATGGGGCTGTATACACTACTGGACACCGGAGAGATGGGGCTGTATACACTACTGGACACCGGAGAGATGGGGCTGTATACACTACTGGACACTGGAGAGATGGGGCTGTATACACTACTGGACACCGGAGAGATGGAGCTGTATATACTACTGGACACCACAGAGATGGGGCTGTATACACTACTGGACACTGGAGAGATGGGTCTGTATATAAGACTAGACACCAGAGAGATGGGGCTGTATACACTACTGGACACCGGAGAGATGGGGCTGTATACACTACTGGACACTGGAGAGATGGGGCTGCATACACTAATGGACACCAGAGAGATGGGGCTGTATACACTACTGGACACCGGAGAGATGAGGCTGTATACACTACTGGACACTGGAGAGATGGGGCAGTATACACTACTGGACACCAGAGAGATGGGGCTGTATACACTACTGGACACCGGAGAGATGAGGCTGTATACACTACTGGACACCGGAGAGATGAGGCTGTATACACTACTGGACACCGGAGAGATGGGGCTGTATACACTACTGGACACCAGAGAGATGGGGCTGTATACACTACTGGACACAAGAGAGATGGGGCTGTATACACTACTGGACATCAGAGAGATGGGGCTGTATACACTACTGGACACCGGAGAGATGGGGCTGTATACACTACTGGAGACCGGAGAGATGGGGCTGTATACACTACTGGACACTGGAGAGATGGGGCTGTATACACTACTGGACACCGGAGAGATGGAGCTGTATACACTACTGGACACCGGAGAGATGAGGCTGTATACACTACTGGACACCAGAGAGATGAGGCTGTATACACTACTGGACACCGGAGAGATGAGGCTGTATACACTACTGGACACCAGAGAGATGGGGCTGTATACACAACTGGACACCAGAGAGATGGGGCTGTATACACTACTGGACACCGGAGAGATGGGGCTGTATACACTACTGGACACTGGAGAGATGGGGCTGCATACACTACAGGACACCGGGGAGATGGGGCTCTATACACTACTGGACACCAGAGAGATGGGGCTGTATACAATACTGGACACTGGAGAGATGGGGCTGTATACACTACTGGACACCGGAGAGATGGGGCTGTATACACTACTGGACACCGGAGAGATGGGGCTGTATACACTACTGGACACCGGAGAGATGGGGCTGTATACACTACTGGACACTGGAGAGATGGGGCTGTATACACTACTGGACACTGGAGAGATGGGGCTGTATACACTACTGGACAATGGAGAGATGGGGCTGTATACACTACTGGACACCGGAGAGATGGGGCTGTATACACTACTGGACACCGGAGAGATGGGGCTGTATACACTACTGGACACCGGAGAGATGGGGCTGTATACACTACAGGACACCAGAGAGATGGGGCTGTATACACTACTGGACACAAGAGAGATGGTGCTGTATACACTACTGGACACCAGAGAGATGGGGCTGTATACACTACTGGACACAAGAGAGATGGTGATGTATACACTACTGGACACCAGAGAGATGGGGCTGTATACACTACTGGACACCAGAGAGATGGGGCTGTATACACTACTGGACACCGGAGAGATGGGGCTGTATACACAACTGGACACCAGAGAGATGGGGCTGTATACACTACTGGACACCGGAGAGATGGGGCTGTATACACTACTGGACACCGGAGAGATGGGGCTGTATACACTACTGGACACCGGAGAGATGGGACTGTATACACTACTGGACACCGGAGAGATGGGGCTGTATACACCACTGGACACCGGAGAGATGGGGCTGTATACACTACTGGACACCGGAGAGATGAGGCTGTATACACTACTGGACACTGGAGAGATGGGGCTGTATGCACTACTGGACACTGGAGAGATGGGGCTGTATACACTACTGGACACAGGAGAGATGGGGCTGTATACACTACTGGACACCGGAGAGATGGGGCTGTATACACTACTGGACACCGGAGAGATGGGGCTATTTACACTACTGGACACTGGAGATGGAGCTGTATACACTACTGGACACCAGAGAGATGGGGCTGTATACACTACTGGACACTGGAGAGATGGGGCTGTATACACTACTGGACACCGGAGAGATGGAGCTGTATATACTACTGGACACCACAGAGATGGGGCTGTATACACTACTGGACACCGGAGAGATGGGGCTGCATACACTACTGGACACCGGAGAGATGGGGCTGCATACACTAATGGACACCAGAGAGATGGGGCTGTATACACTACTGGACACCGGAGAGATGAGGCTGTATACACTACTGGACACTGGAGAGATGGGGCAGTATACACTACTGGACACCGGAGAGATGGGGCAGTATACACTACTGGACACCGGAGAGATGAGGCTGTATACACTACTGGACACCGGAGAGATGGGGCTGTATACACTACTGGACACCAGAGAGATGGGGCTGTATACACTACTGGACACAAGAGAGATGGGGCTGTATACACTACTGGACACTGGAGAGATGGGGCTGCATACACTACTGGACACCGGGGAGATGGGGCTCTATACAATACTGGACACTGGAGAGATGGGGCTGTATACAATACTGGACACCGGAGAGATGGGGCTGTATACACTACTGGACACCGTAGAGATGGGGCTGTATACAGTACTGGACACCAGAGAGATGGGGCTGTATACACTACTGGACACCGGAGAGATGGGGCTGTATACACTACTGGACACTGGAGAGATGGGGCTGTATACACTACTGGACACTGGAGAGATGGGGCTGTATACACTACTGGACACCGGAGAGATGGGGCTGTATACACTACTGGACACTGGAGAGATGGGGCTGTATACACTACTGGACACCAAAGAGATGGAGCTGTATGCACTACTGGACACCGGAGAGATGGGGCTGTATACACTACTGGACATCAAAGAGATGGGGCTGTATACACTACTGGACACCGGAGAGATGGGGCTGTATACACTACTGGACACCGGAGAGATGGGGCTATTTACACTACTGGATACCGGAGAGATGGGGCTGTATACACTACTGGACACCGGAGAGATGGGGCTCTATACACTACTGGACACCGGAGAGATGGGGCTGTATACACTACTGGACACCGGAGAGATGGGGCTGTATACACTACTGGACACCGGAGAGATGGGGCTGTATACACTACTGGACACCGGAGAGATGGGGCTGTATACACTACTGGACACCGGAGAGATAGGGCTGTATACACTACTGGAGACCGGAGAGATGGGGCTGTATACACTACTGGACACCGGAGAGATGGGGCTGTATACACTACTGGACACCGGAGAGATGGGGCTGTATACACTACTGGACACCGGAGAGATGGGGCTGTATACACTACTGGACACCGGAGAGATGGGGCTGTATACACTACTGGACACCGGAGAGATGGGACTGTATACACTACTGGACACCGGAGAGATGGGGCTGTATACACTACTGGACACCGGAGAGATGGGACTGTATACACTACTGGACACCGGAGAGATGAGGCTGTATACACTACTGGACACTGGAGAGATGGGGCTGTATACACTACTGGACACTGGAGAGATGGGGCTGTATACACTACTGGACACAGGAGAGATGGGGCTGTATACATTACTGGACACCGGAGAGATGGGGCTGTATACACTACTGGACACCGGAGAGATGGGGCTATTTACACTACTGGACACTGGAGAGATGGAGCTGTATACACTACTGGACACCAGAGAGATGGGGTTGTATACACTACTGGACACCAGAGAGATGGGGCTGTATACACTACTGGACACCGGAGAGATGAAGCTGTATACGCTACTGGACACCAGAGAGATGGGGCTGTATACACTACTGGACACCGGAGAGATGGGGCTGTATACACTACTTGACACCGGAGAGATGGGGCTGTATACACTACTGGACACTGGAGAGATGGGGCTGTATACACTACTGGACACTGGAGAGATGGGGCTGTATACACTACTGGACACCGGAGAGATGGGGCTGTAAACAATACTGGACACTGGAGAGATGGGGCTGTATACACTACTGGACACTGGAGAGATGGGGCTGTATACACTACTGGACACCGGAGAGATGGGGCTGTATACACTACTGGACACCAAAGAGATGGGGCTGTATACACTACTGGACACTGGAGAGATGGGTCTGTATATACTACTGGACACCAGAGAGATGGGGCTGTATACACTACTGGACACCGGAGAGATGGGGCTGTATACACTACTGGACACTGGAGAGATGGGGCTGCATACACTAATGGACACCGGAGAGATGGGGCTGTATACACTACTGGACACCGGAGAGATGAGGCTGTATACACTACTGGACAATGGAGAGATGGGGCTGTATACCCTAATGGACAACGGGAGAGATGGGGCAGTATGCACTACTGGACATCAGAGAGATGGGGCTCTATACACTAATGGACAACGGGAGAGATGGGGCTGTATACACTAATGGACAACGGGAGAGATGGGGCTGTATACACTACTGGACACCGGAGAGAAGGGGCTGTATATACTACTGGACACCGGAGAGATGAGGCTGTATACACTACTGGACACCAGAGAGATGGGGCTGTATACACTAATGGACACTGGAGAGATGGGGCTGTATACACTACTGGACAACGGGAGAGATGGGGCTGCATACACTAATGGACACCGGAGAGATGGGGCTGTATACACTACTGGACACCAGAGAGATGGGGCTGTATACACTAATGGACAACGGGAGAGATGGGGCTGCATACACTAATGGACACCGGAGAGATGGGGCTGTATACACTACTGGACACTGGAGAGATGGGGCTGTATACACTACTGGACACCGGAGAGATGAGGCTGTATACACTACTGGACAATGGAGAGATGGGGCTGTATACACTAATGGACACCAGAGAGATGGGACTGTATACACTAATGGACAACGGGAGAGATGGAGCTGTATACACTAATGGACAACGGGAGAGATGGGGCTGTATACACTACTGGACACCGGAGAGATGGGGCTGTATACACTACAGGACACCGGAGAGAAGGGGCTGTACACACTAACGAACAACGGAGAGATGGGGCTGTATACACTACTGGACACCGGAGAGAAGGGGCTGTACACACTAACGGACAACGGAGAGATGGAGCTGTATACACTACTGGACACCAGAGAGATGGAGCTGTATACACTACTGGACACCGGAGAGATGGGGCTGCATACACTACTGGACACCGGAGAGATGGGGCTGTATACACTACTGGACACTGGAGAGATGGGGCTGTATACACTACTGGACACCAGAGAGATGGGGCTGTATACACTACTGGACACCGGAGAGATGGGGCTGTATACACTACTGGACACTGGAGAGATGGGGCTGTATACACTACTGGACACTGGAGAGATGGGGCTGTATACACTACTGGACACAGGAGACATGAGGCTGTATACACTACAGGACACTGGAGAGATGGAGCTGTATACACTACTGGACACTGGAGAGATGGGGCAGTATACACTACTGGACACCGGAGAGATGGGGCAGTATACACTACTGGACACCGGAGAGATGAGGCTGTATACACTACTGGACACCGGAGAGATGGGGCTGTATACACTACTGGACACCAGAGAGATGGGGCTGTATACAATACTGGACACAAGAGAGATGGGGCTGTATACACTACTGGACATCAGAGAGATGGGGCTGTATACACTACTGGACACCGGAGAGATGGGGCTGTATACACTACTGGACACCGGAGAGATGGGGCTGTATACACTACTGGACACTGGAGAGATGGGGCTGTATACACTACTGGACACCGGAGAGATGGAGCTGTATATACTACTGGACACCACAGAGATGGGGCTGTATACACTACTGGACACTGGAGAGATGGGTCTGTATATACTACTGGACACCAGAGAGATGGGGCTGTATACACTACTGGACACCGGAGAGATGGGGCTGTATACACTACTGGACACTGGAGAGATGAGGCTGCATACACTAATGGACACCAGAGAGATGGGGCTGTATACACTACTGGACACCGGAGAGATGAGGCTGTATACACTACTGGACACTGGAGAGATGGGGCAGTATACACTACTGGACACCAGAGAGATGGGGCAGTATACACTACTGGACACCGGAGAGATGAGGCTGTATACACTACTGGACACCGGAGAGATGGGGCTGTATACACTACTGGACAACAGAGAGATGGGGCTGTATACACTACTGGACACAAGAGAGATGGGGCTGTATACACTACTGGACATCAGAGAGATGGGGCTGTATACACTACTGGACACCGGAGAGATGGGGCTGTATACACTACTGGACACCGGAGAGATGGGGCTGTATACACTACTGGACACTGGAGAGATGGGGCTGTATACACTACTGGACACCGGAGAGATGGAGCTGTATACACTACTGGACACCGGAGAGATGAGGCTGTATACACTACTGGACACCAGAGAGATGAGGCTGTATACACTACTGGACACCGGAGAGATGAGGCTGTATACACTACTGGACACCAGAGAGATGGGGCTGTATATACAACTGGACACCAGAGAGATGGGGCTGTATACACTACTGGACACCGGAGAGATGGGGCTGTATACACTACTGGACACTGGAGAGATGGGGCTGTATACACTACTGGACACCGGAGAGATGGGGATGTATACACTACTGGACACCGGAGAGATGGGGCTGTATACACTACTGGACACTGGAGAGATGGGGCTGCATACACTACAGGACACCGGGGAGATGGGGCTCTATACACTACTGGACACCAGAGAGATGGGACTGTATACAATACTGGACACTGGAGAGATGGGGCTGTATACACTACTGGACACCGGAGAGATGGGGCTGTATACACTACTGGACACCGGAGAGATGGGGCTGTATACACTACTGGACACCGGAGAGATGGGGCTGTATACACTACTGGACACTGGAGAGATGGGGCTGTATACACTACTGGACACTGGAGAGATGGGGCTGTATACACTACTGGACACTGGAGAGATGGGGCTGTATACACTACTGGACACCGGAGAGATGGGGCTGTATACACTACAGGACACCAGAGAGATGGGGCTGTATACACTACTGGACACAAGAGAGATGGTGCTGTATACACTACTGGACACCAGAGAGATGGGGCTGTATACACTACTGGACACAAGAGAGATGGTGCTGTATACACTACTGGACACCAGAGAGATGGGGCTGTATACACTACTGGACACCAGAGAGATGGGGCTGTATACACTACTGGACACCGGAGAGATGGGGCTGTATACACAACTGGACACCAGAGAGATGGGGCTGTATACACTACTGGACACCGGAGAGATGGGGCTGTATACACTACTGGACACCGGAGAGATGGGACTGTATACACTACTGGACACCGGAGAGATGGGGCTGTATACACCACTGGACACCGGAGAGATGGGGCTGTATACACTACTGGACACCGGAGAGATGAGGCTGTATACACTACTGGACACTGGAGAGATGGGGCTGTATGCACTACTGGACACTGGAGAGATGGGGCTGTATACACTACTGGACACAGGAGAGATGGGGCTGTATACACTACTGGACACCGGAGAGATGGGGCTGTATACACTACTGGACACTGGAGAGATGGGGCTGCATACACTACTGGACACCGGAGAGATGGGACTGTATACACTACTGGACACTGGAGAGATGGGGCCGTATACACTACTGGACACCGGAGAGATGGGGCTATTTACACTACTGGACACTGGAGAGATGGAGCTGTATACACTACTGGACACCAGAGAGATGGGGCTGTATACACTACTGGACACCAGAGAGATGGGGCTGTATACACTACTGGACACCGGAGAGATGGAGCTGTATATACTACTGGACACCACAGAGATGGGGCTGTATACACTACTGGACACCGGAGAGATGGGGCTGTATACACTACTGGACACTGGAGAGATGGGTCTGTATATACTACTGGACACCAGAGAGATGGGGCTGTATACACTACTGGACACCAGAGAGATGGGGCTGTATACACTACTGGACACCGGAGAGATGGGGCTGCATACACTACTGGACACCGGAGAGATGGGGCTGCATACACTAATGGACACCAGAGAGATGGGGCTGTATACACTACTGGACACCGGAGAGATGAGGCTGTATACACTACTGGACACTGGAGAGATGGGGCAGTATACACTACTGGACACCGGAGAGATGGGGCAGTATACACTACTGGACACCGGAGAGATGAGGCTGTATACACTACTGGACACCGGAGAGATGGGGCTGTATACACTACTGGACACCAGAGAGATGGGGCTGTATACACTACTGGACACAAGAGAGATGGGGCTGTATACACTACTGGACACTGGAGAGATGGAGCTGCATACACTACTGGACACCGGGGAGATGGGGCTCTATACAATACTGGACACTGGAGAGATGGGGCTGTATACAATACTGGACACCGGAGAGATGGGGCTGTATACACTACTGGACACCGGAGAGATGGGGCTGTATACACTACTGGACACTGGAGAGATGGGGCTGTATACACTACTGGACACCGGAGAGATGGGGCTGTATACACTACTGGACACCAGAGAGATGGGGCTGTATACACTACTGGACACTGGAGAGATGGGGCTGTATACACTACTGGACACCGGAGAGATGGGGCTGTATACACTACTGGACACCAAAGAGATGGAGCTGTATGCACTACTGGACACAGGAGAGATGGGGCTGTATACACTACTGGACACCGGAGAGATGGGGCTGTATACACTACTGGACACTGGAGAGATGGGGCTGTATACACTACTGGACACCAAAGAGATGGAGCTGTATGCACTACTGGACACAGGAGAGATGGGGCTGTATACACTACTGGACACCGGAGAGATGGGGCTATTTACACTACTGGATACCGGAGAGATGGGGCTGTATACACTACTGGACACCGGAGAGATGGGGCTGTATACACTACTGGACACCGGAGAGATGGGGCTGTATACACTACTGGACACCGGAGAGATGGGGCTGTATACACTACTGGACACCGGAGAGATGGGACTGTATACACTACTGGACACTGGAGAGATGGGGCTGTATACACCACTGGACACCGGAGAGATGGGGCTGTATACACTACTGGACACTGGAGAGATGGGGCTGTATACACTACTGGACACTGGAGAGATGGGGCTGTATACACTACTGGACACCGGAGAGATGGGGCTGTATATACTACTGGACACCAGAGAGATGGAGCTGTATACACTACTGGACACCGGAGAGATGGGGCTGTATACACTACTAGACACCAGAGAGATGGGGCTGTATACACTACTGGACACCGGAGAGATGGGGCTGTATATACTACTGGACACCAGAGAGATGGGGCTGTATACACTACTGGACACCGGAGAGATGGGGCTGTATATACTACTGGACACCAGAGAGATGGGGCTGTATACACTACTGGACACCGGAGAGATGGGGCTGTATATACTACTAGACACCAGAGAGATGGGGCTGTATACACTACTGGACACCGGAGAGATGGGGCTGTATATACTACTGGACACCAGAGAGATGGGGCTGTATACACTACTGGACACCGGAGAGATGGGGCTGTATATACTACTGGACACCAGAGAGATGGGGCTGTATACACTACTGGACACCGGAGAGATGGGGCTGTATATACTACTGGACACCAGAGAGATGGGGCTATATACACTACCACACACCGGAGAGAAGGGACTGTATAATAATCAGAGACAGTCTCTGCTCTCTAATCAGTGATAATTGATGACAGTCTCTGCACTCTAATGAGAGAGATAGTGACACTCTCTGCTCTCTGATCAGAGTAATAATTAGTGGCAGTTTCCACTCTCTAATGCTAGTAATAATTAGTGACAGTCTGTTCTCTAATGACAGTAAAAATTAGTGACAGTCTCTGCTTTCTAAAGAGAGTGATCATTAGTGTCAGTCTCTGCTCTCTAATGAGAGTCATAATTTGTGACAGTCTCTGTTCTCTAATCAGTGATTAACGACAGCCTCTGCTCTCTAATGAGAGTTATAATCTAGTCAGTCTCTGCTCTCTAATCAGAGTGATTATTAGTAACAGTCACTGCTCTCTAATGATAGTGATAATTAGTGACAGTCTGTACTCTCTAATGAGAGTAAGAATTAGTGACAGTCTCGGCTACTTAATCAGTGATAATTGGTGATAGTCTCTGTTCTCTAATGAGAGTGATAATTAGTGATAGTCTCTGATCTCTAATGAGTGATAATTAGTGACAGTCTCTGCTCTCTAATCAGAGTGATTATTAGTAACACTCTTTGCTCTAATTAGTGACAGTCTGTACTCTCTAATGAGAGTAAGAATTAGTGACAATCTCTGCTCTCTAATCAGTGATAATTATTGAGAGTCTCTGCTCTCTAATCAGAGTGATAATTGGTGATAGTCTCTGCTCTCTAATGAGTGACAATTAGTGACAGTCTCTACTCTCTAATGAGATTGATAATTAGCGACAGTCTCTGCTCTCTAATGAGAGTGATAATTAGAGATAGTCTTTGCTCTCTAATCAAAGTGATTAATGACAGCCTCTGCTCTCTAATGAGTAATAATCTAGTCAGTCTTGGCTCTCTAATGATAGTGATAATTAGTGAGTCTGCTCTCTAATGAGAGTGAAGATTAGTGTCAGTCTCTGCTCTTTAATCAGTAATAATTGATGACACTCTCTGCTCTATGATCAGAGTAATAATTAGTGACAGTCTGCTTTCTAAAGAGAGTAAAAATTAGTGACAGTCTCTGCTCTTTAATGAGAGTGATAATTAGTGACAGTCTCTGCTCTCTAATCAGAGTGATAATTAGTAAGTCTCTGCTCTCTAATGATAGTGATAATTAGTGAGTCTCTGCTCTCTAATGAGAGTGATAATTAGTGACAGTGTCTGCTCTCTAATGAGAGTGATAATTAGTGAGTCTCTGCTCTCTAATCAGAGTGATAATTAGTGACAGTCTATACTCTCTAATAAGAGTGATAATTAGTGACAGTCTCTGCTCTCGAATCAGAGTGATAATTAGTGACAGTCTCTGTTCTCGAATCAGAGTGATAATTAGTAACAGTTTGTGCTCTCTAATGAGAGTAATAATTTATGACAGTCTCTGATCTCTAATGAAAGTGATAATTAGTGACAGTCTCTTCTCTCTAATGAGTGTGATCATTGGTGACAGTCTCTACTCTCTAATGAGATTGATAATTAGCGACAGTCTCTGCACTCTAATGAGAATTATAATTAGAAATAGTCTTTGCTCTCTAATCAAAGTGATTAATGACAGACTCTGCTCTCTAATGAGAGTGATAATTAGTGACAGTCTCTGCTCGCTAATCAGAGTGATTACTGACAGTCTCTGCTCTCTAATGAGTTATAATCTAGTCAGTCTTGGCTCTCTAATGATAGTGATAATTAGTGACAGTCTGTACTCTCTAATGAGAGTGATAATTACTGAGTGTCTGCTCTCTAATGAGAGGGATAATTACTGAGTCTCTGCTCTGTAATGAGAGTAACAATTAGTGACAGCATCTGCTCTCTGAGTGATATTATGTGACAGTCTCTACTCTCTAATGAGAGTGATAATTGGTAATAGTCTCTGCTCTCTAATGAGTGATAATTATTGACAAACTCTGCTCTCTAATCAGAGTGATAATTGGTGATAGGCTCTGCTCTCTAATGAGACTAATAACTAGTGACAGTCTCTGCTCTCTAACCAGCAATAATTAGAGACAGTCTCGGCTCGCTAATGATAGTAATAATTAGTGACAGTCTGCTCTCTAATGAAAGTAATAACTAGTTACAGTCTCTGCTTTCTTAATCAGTGACAGCCTCTGTTCTCTAATCAGAGTGATAATTAGTGAGTCTCTGCTCTCTAATGAGAGAGATAATTAGTGACAGTCTCTGCTCTCTAATGAGTGATAATTAGTGACAGTCTCTGCTATCTAATGAGAGTGATATTGGTGACAGTCTCTGATCTCTGAGTGATATTAAGTGACAGTCTCTGCTCTCTAATGAGTGATAATTAGTGACAGTCTCTGCTCTCTAATGAGAGTGATATTGGTGACAGTCTCTGATCTCTGAGTGATATTAAGTGACAGTCTCTGCTCTCTAATGAGAGTGATAATTAGTGACAGTCTCTGCTCTCTAATGAGTGATAACTAGTTACAGTTTCTGCTCTCTAATGAGTGATAATTAGTGAGTTTCTGCTCTCTAATGAGTGATAATTAGTGACAGTCTCTGCTCTCTAATGAGAGTGATAATTAGTGACAGTGTCTGCTCTCTAATGAGAGTGATAATTAGTGACAGTCTCTGCTCTCTAATGAGAGTGATAATTAGTGACATTCTCTGCTCTCTAATGAGTGATAATTAGTGACAGTGTCTGCTCTCTAGTGAGTGATAATTAGTGACACTCTCTGCTCTCTAATAAGTGATAATTAATGAGTCTCTGCTCTCTAATGAGTGATAATTAGGGAATCTCTGCTCTCTAATGAGTGATAATTAGTGACAGTTTCTGCTCTCTAGTGAGTGATAATTAGTGACACTCTCTGCTCTCTAATAAGTGATAATTAATGAGTCTCTGCTCTCTAATGAGTGATAATTAGGGAATCTCTGCTCTCTAATGAGAGTGATAATTAGTGACAGTTTCTGCTCTCTAATGAGAGTGATAATTAGTGACAGTCTCTGCTCTCTAATGAGAGTGATAATTAGTGACAGTCTCTGCTCTCTAATGAGAGTGATAATTAGTGACAGTTTCTGCTCTCTAACGAGTGATATTAATGACAGTCTATGCTCTCTAATCAGAGTGATAATTAGTGACAGTCTCTGCTCTCTAATGAGAGTGATAATTAGTGACAGTTTCTGCTCTCTAACGAGTGATATTAATGACAGTCTATGCTCTCTAATCAGTGATAATTAGTGACAGTTTCTGCTCTCTAATGAGAGTGATAAGTGACAGTCTCTGCTCTCTAATGAGAGTGACAATTAGTGACAGTCTCTGCTCTCTAATGAGTGATAATTAGTGACAGTCTCTGCTCTCTAATGAGTGATAATTAGTGACAGTTTCTGCTCTCTAATGAGTGATAATTAGTGACAGTCTCTGCTCTCTAATCAAAGTGATAATTATTGACAGTCTCTGCTCTATAATGAGTGATAATTAGTCACAGTCTCTGCTATCTAATGAGAGTGATAATTAGTGACAGTCTCTGCTCTCTAATAAGAGTGATAATTAGTGACAGTCTCTGCTCTCTAATGGGAGTGATAATTAGTGACAGTCTCTGCTCTCTAATGGGAGTGATAATTAGTGACAGTCTCTGCTCTCTAATGA